>NC_086108.1:109672222-110973055 GCF_963921235.1 Mobula hypostoma
CCAATCACAAACAAGAGAAAATCTGCAGATGCTGGAAATCCAAACATCACACACAAAATGCTGGAGGATCCCATTGGAGATGGGGGAAGCTACGGAGAATTATGTGCTGGACACAGAGGCTGGTGAGGTGGTAGGTGAGGACAAGAGGAACCTTACCCCTGGTAGGGCGGCGGGAGGATGGGATGAGAGATGTGCGTGAAATGGAAGAGATGCGGTTGAGGACAGCGTTGATGGTGGAGGAAGGGAGGCCCCATTCTTTGAAGAAGAAAGACACCTCCTTCCTAGTGCCCACGCATTTTAATTCCACTTCCCATTCCCATTTTGATATGTCTATCCATGGCCTCCTCTGCTGTCATGAGGAACAAAACATCATATTCCATCTGGGTTGCCTCCAACCTGATAGTATGAACATCAATTTTTTGAATTTCCTTTAATGGCTCCCCCTTCACCATTCCCCAGTGTCTTTTCCTCCCTCACCATATCTCCTTGCCTGCCCATCACCTCCCTGTGCTCCTCCCCCCTTTTCTTTCTTCCATGGCCTTCTGTCGTCTCTTACTAGATTCCCCCTTCTCCAGCCCTGTATCACCTTCACCAATCAACTTCCCAGCTCTTTACTTCACCCCTTCCCCTCCCGGTTTCACCTGTCACCTTGTGCTTCCACCTCCCGTCCCCCCACCTTTTAACTCTACTCCTCATCGTTTCTCCTCCGGTCCTGCCGAAGGGTCTCGGCCCAAAACATACCCTGTACTATTTTCCATAGATGCTGCCAGGCCTGCTGAGTTCCTCCAGCATTTTGTGTGTGTCAACGGTCAGAGTTTTATTCCAGGGTAAGAAATGGCACATGCCAGAGGGCATATCTTCAAAGAAAGGTAAGGTAAGGAGGGGTGAAGCTTAAAGGAGAGGTGCAGAGTAAGTTTTTTTTAACACAGAAAATGGTGGGTGCTTTGAATGAGCTGCAAATGGTGGTGGTGGATAGGGTAAATCCAAGCAAGATTTTTCCACAGAGATTGAAGGAGATTAGAACTGAAGGGTGACCTTATAAAAGTTTATAAAGTCCTGGGACCTCAAGACCATTAAACCATTAGACATAGGAGCAGAATGAGGCCATTCGGCCTTTGAGTCTGCTCCACATTCCATCATGGCTGAATTGTTATCCTTCGCAACCCCACTTTATAAGACCATAAGACATGGGAGCAGAATGAGGGACATGGTTACAGTGGATGGTCATAGTCAGGATTTAGAAGAACGGGGGGAAACCGTATTGAAACCTGTTGAATATTGAAAGGCCAAGATAGAGTGGGTGGAAGAGAATGTTTCCTGTAGTCGGGGAGTCTTGGACCAGAGGGCACAGATTCAGAATAGAAAGAACAGAGATGCGGAGAAATTTCTTTAGCCAGCAAACGATGAATCTGCGGAATTCTTTGCTACAGATGACCAAGTTATTGGGTAGCGTTAAAGTGGAGGTTGGTGGGTTATTGATTGGTCAGGGCATCACAGATTATGAGAAGAAGGAAGGAGAATGAGGTTGAGAGGGGTAATACATCAGCCATGATGGAATGGCGGACTGGAATCAATAGGCTGAATGGCCTAATTCTGCTCCTATGGTGTATGGTCAATTGAGCTTAAAGCGGATCTGACAGGTGAGTTCCCTATACAGACAGAGGTAGCTCAGTGGTATGAGCTGCTAGAGAAGGTGGTACGGGCCGAATAAATTGCAGTTTTTAACAGGCACTTACTTGGTTAGGGGAATGTGTGGAGCGTCCAGGGAGAACTTGTCTGGTGAAGGGGCTTGTCTTGACCATTCTGGGACAGCTCACTAGCTTTGGTCCCTGCCGGACACTCAGCTGTCTGTGAGGATTGGTGATAACATCTCCTCCTCACTGACGATCAACAATGGTGCACCTCAGGGGTGTGTGCTTAGCCTACTGCTCTACTCTCTCTATACCCATGACTGTGTGGCTAGGCATAGCTCAAATACCATCTATAAATGGCGATACAACCATCGTTGGTAAAATCTCAGGTGGTCACGAGGGGGCGTACAGGAGTGGGATATGCCAACTAGTGGAGTGGTGCCGCAGTAACAACCTGGCACTCAACGTCAGTAAGACGAAAGAGCTGATTGTGGATTTCAGGGAGGGTAAGACGAAGGAACACATACCAATCCTCATAGAGGGATCAGAAGTGGAGAGGATGAGTAACTTCAAGTTCCTGGGTGTCAAGATCTCTGTGGATCTAACCTGGTCCCAACATATCGATGTAGTTATAAAGAAGGCAAGACAGCGGCTATACTTCATTAGGAGTTTGAAGAGATTTGGCATGTCAGCAAATACACTCAAAAACTTCTATAGATGTACTGTGGAGAGCATTCTGACAGGCTGCATCACTGTCCGGTATGGAGGGGCCACTGCACAGGACCGAAAGAAGCTGCAGAAGGTTGTAAATCTAGTCAGCTCCATCTTGGGCACTAGCCTACAAAGTATCCAGGAAATCTTTAGGGAGCAGTGTCTCAGAAAGGCAGCGTAAGTTAACAAATTTCACGTCACGTGCCGGTGATAATAAACCTGATTCCACAGTAACCAGGGAAGACCCCAATTTGTAACACTTGTCCAGACCACTAGATCCGGACTTCTGAGGTTCAAAGAGTGGATCTACCCCAGTGCAACGGCTTTTCCGCTTTAAAAACTCTCCCGCACAGATTTCCTGTCATCGTGGGACACAATGGACAACCACCACTCAGTTAGGAGCGGTAAAGAGGGATATAGACCCAATACAGGCAAATATGATTAGCATAGGCAGCACAGGCACGATGGGACAAAGTGGCCAGTTATGTGCATGTATGTCTCCATCATTGAGCATATTTACTAGGAGGGCTGTCACAGGGAAGTATCACCCGTTATTAAGGATTCCTACCATCCAGGATATGCTCTCTTCAAAGTTCAAATTAAATTATAAACAAAATATATCACCATGTACAACCCTAAGATTTGTTACCTTGCAGGCATTCACAGTAAATTCTAGACCCATAATAGAATCAATTAAAGACCACACCAACAAAACCGAAAAACAACCAGTGAACAAAACACAACAAACTGTGCAAATACAAAATGAAAGATATAATAACAATATATAAATAAATAAGCAATAAATATTGAGAACATGAGATGAAGAGTCCTTGAACGTGAGTCTGTAGGTTGTGGGAACAGTTCAGTGATGGGACAAGTGAAGTTGAGTGAAGTTAACCCCTTTGGTTCAAGAGCCTGATGGTTGAGGGTAGGAACTGTTTCTGAACCTGGAGCTCCTGTATCTCAGCAGCAAGAAGAGAGCATGGCCTGGATGGTGGGGATCCTTGATGATGGATGCTGCTTTCCTGTGAAGGTGCTCCGTGTAGATGGGCTCAGTGGTGGGGAGGTCTTTGATCTTGATGGACTGTGCTGTATCAACTACTTTGTGTAGGATTTTCAGTTCAATGCCATTGGTGTTTCAATATCAGGTTATGATACAACCAGTCAATACACTCTCCACTACACTTCTATAGAAGTTTGTCTGAGCTTAAGATATCATGCCCAATCGTCACAAACTTCTCAATAGAGGCACTACCATGCGTTACGTACATGCTAAACCCAGGACAGATGCTCTGAAATAATAACACCGATTTAAAGTTGCTGGCCCTCTTGACTTCTGATCCCCTGATGAAGACATCGACTCTGGTATCCTCCTCCTGTAGTCAATAATCAACTCCTTGGTCTTGCTGACGCTGAGCGAGGAAGTGTTGCTGTGACACCACTCAGCCGGATTTTCAATCTCCCTCCTTTATGTTGATTTATCACCAGCTTTGATTTTGTCAATGTCAGCAAACTTAAATATGACGTTGGAGCTTAGCTTAGCCTCAGAGTCGTACGTGAGAAGAGCAGAGAATAAGCACACTGACTTGTGGTGCTCCTGTGCTGATGAAGATCTCGCTGATGCCATCAGGAAGAAGGTACAGGAGCCTCAGGACTCACACCACCCGGTTCAGGAAGAGTCATTACTCCTCAACCATCAGGCTCTTGAAGCAGAGGGGATAGCTTCACTCACCGCAAAACTGAATTGATTCCACAACCTATGAACTCACTTATAAGGACTCTGCATTCGTGTTCTCAATATTTATTGTTTTTTTTCTTTTTTTTCTTTTTGTATTTGCGTAATTTGTTGTCCCTTGCACACTGGTTGTTCATTGATTCTACTGTGTTTATCTCTATTTACTGTGAATGCCTGCATTAAAATGAATTTCTATCTATCTATCTATCTCAATGCAAGACAGACGTTGGTAGGTTCATCAAAAGAAAGATTATAAGGAGAGACTGGGTAGGTTGAGACTGTTTTCCCTGGATCATTAGAGGCTGAGAGGTGACCAAACAGAAGTTTATAAAATCAGAGAAGCATGGACAGGATGAATGGTGGTACTTTCCCCTGGGTAGGAAAGTCTAAAACTAGAGGCAAACAGCATCCATAGAGAGAAATAGACAGTCAGTATTTCAAGATGCGGTCCAGATGAAGAGCCTCGACCTGAACATCAACTGTCCATTTCCTTCCATCAATGCTGTCTGGTCCGCTAAGTTCCTCAGCAACACGCACAAAATGCTGGAGGAACTCAGCAGGTCAGGCAGCACCTTTTGATAGGTGAAGGGTCTCGACCCAAAACGCTGACTGCCCATTTCCCTCCACAGCTGCTGCCTGACCTGCTGAGTTCTTCAAGCGTCTCATAAACACAAGAAATTCTGAAGGTGCTGGAAATCTTGAGCACCACACACGAAGTACTGGAGCACCTATTGACTGATGAAGGAACTCAGCCCGAACATAGCTGCTGCCTGACCTGGTGAATTCCTCCAGTATTTTGTATGTGTTGGCCAAGATTCCCAGCAGCTACAGAATCTCTTGTGTCTCAGCTGAGTTCCTTCAGCTTTTTGTGTATGTTGCCCAAGATTCCATCATTTGTAGCCTTGTTTGTGTCTCCAATGAATTCTCCAACTTTGCTCGTTTGCTTCAGCATCTGCAGTCTCTTGTGTCTCCATTGATAGATTCATAGATACTCAACTTGTGCAGGAAATGAACAATAAGATGAATAATCGACCGAATGGTAGAGCGTAGTCAAATGGCTAAAGGACTCCTGCTCGGTTCTGATTCTTACGTTCCTGTCAATATAGTAATCACAGTCCGTGCTAGAGATCGGGCCAAACCTGAGAAGCCAACACAGGTAGATATTGACTTCTATCAGTTTCAGCAGGGCAGATCAGAGACAGCATTGTGTGCTGGATGGAATCGAAGATCCTCACACATCTCTCAACCTGCTTTCCCCACCACCAGGACCATACAGAGTTACCTTCATGTGTTACTTTGGAGCGAAGTGTGATTAACTTTTTATGAGAAGAGACTTCTTCAGTTGCTGCTGCAAAGATGCGCTCAGATAGCTTGAGCAACATTTCTTCCTGACTACAGAACAAAATGAAGTAAAGGTTTCTTCAGAGACCTCAACTATTCAGGAAATTCCTAACTACATCAGGAAGGCATTATTAGTAATTGATTCCTCTGGTTGCTGCAACAGAAAAAGCTGGTCTGAATCATTATAAGACTTTTTTTTTAACCAAAGGCGTCATATTGGAATTTTATTTCTTTGCAGAAAAATAGATCAATAATTTATGTATTGACAAAGGAAAACATATCCAAATGTTCTGTTAAAGGGATGGTATTTCCTATCTTGTCTGTATAGTGGGTGACAGAAGGTCTCAGGTGATGGTGCTGATGTCACACAGGTCTACCAACCTGGACTCAGTCCTTACCTCCAGTGTTGTCCATCTAAATGTATAACCCCTCCTTGATTGTCAGAGAGGAGCAGATGTTACTTCTGAGCAGTGCGGATTACGACAATCAACACCCATGCACCTCAATGGTGTGTGTTTAGCACACGGCTCTACTCTCTTTATACTCGTGACTGTGTGGCTAGGCCCAACGCAAATGCCATCTATAAGATTGCCAATAACAACTGTGGTCAGCAGGATCTCCGCTGACAGCAAGAAGGAGCACAGGAATGAGATAGAACACCCTTGCACACACCATTAGCAAGACCAAGGAACTGAGTGTGGACTTCAGGAAGGTGAACTCGAAGTAACACAAACCAGTCCTAATCAGCAGTGCAAAGGGTGAGCTTTTTCAAGTTCCTGGGTGTCAGCACCTCTGAGGCTCCATCCTGGGCCCAACATATTGATGCAATTAAAAAGAAGGCACGAAGGCCACTATATTTCATTTGAGGCGATTTGGTATGTCACCAAATTCCTTAGTAAATTTCTACAGATGTACCACGGACAGCGTTCTAACTGGATGCGTCACTGTCTGGCATGGAGGGGCCACTGCACTGAATGGGAAAAAGCTGGAGGTGATTGTAAACTCAGACAGCTCCATTACTCAGAGGCCACTTTATTAGGTACACGTGTACACCTGCTCGTTAATGCAAATATCTAATCAGCCAATCATGTGGCAGCATCTCAATACATGAAAGCATGCAGGCATGATCAAAAAGTTCAGCTGTTGTTCAGACCAAACATCAGAATGGGGAATAAACGTGATCTAAGTGACTCTGAGTTTGGAATGATTTTTGGGTGCCAGATGGGATGGATCGAGTATCTCAGAAACTGCTGATCTCCTGGGATGTTCAAGCAGAAAATGGTGCAATAAACAAATAGAAACAAAATCCAGTGGTCAAAAATTCCTTGTTAATAAGAGAGGTCAGAGGAGAATCGCCAGGCTGGTTCAAGCTGACAGGAAGGCGACAGTAATTCAAATAACCACACATTGCAACAGTGGTGTGCAGAAGAGCACCTTTGAACGCACAATGTGTCAAACTCTGAAGCGAATGGGGTGCAACAGCAGAAGAGCACAAACATACACTCTGTGTCCAATTTATCGGGTACGGGACGTATCTAACAAAGTGCCCACTGAGTGTACGCACAGTGATGGAATTATTTCCCATCCAGCAACTGAATGAATTGAGTTTGTTACTTACATCCTTCACATACATGAGGAGTAAAAATCTTTACATTACATCTCCGTCTAAATGTGCAATGTACAATTTATAATAAATGGTATGTATGTAAGGGGGTTTCGTCTCTTATATTACTGCGTAGGCTAATTAAAATGGCTTCTTTGTTATGTTATACTTGGGAAAGCTTCTTTGTTACGTTAAATGCTGAGAAAGTCCTCCTGCTAGCAGTTTGTTGAATCACGTTACTGATAAGAAGATGTTATGAACCAATTGGGATAGTTGTTATGCTTTTGGTGTGTCTGAAGATATTGTATGCGCGGGGTTTTGGGGGGAGAAGGCGGGAGAGAGAGACAGAGGATGGACTAGGTGCTGTGAGTCCGCTAACGGGGTCGGACCCCGAGGAGGGCGTTCGGCGAGGAGAGGAGACGGAGACGGACTCATGTGGACCGTCTGGTCGACCACCGTTGTTGGTCTCAGGCGGCCGGTCGAGGTGGTCCGAGGGGTCGCAGGGTGAAGAAGAAGGGTCCTGAGCTCCAACTGTTTGTGCACAAAGAGATTGAACTTTGATAAGTGTGGTGCCTTTGATTTTCCTTTTATATTTTATTCTCTATTAATTATATAGTTCCAGCAATATCTATAAACTGTAAATCATTTAATTGTATCTGGTGTATTGTCTGTTATTTGGGCGGGGTGGGTACATCACACAGCATCCACACAAACTAATTACCCAGTCTGCCGGGGCTGAGGGCTGTTTCCCTAGACGACAGCGAGCCGAGCGACCCTGAGGGTGGCCAGGGGGGCTACATGTACTACAGGACAGTCAATATAACAGGAACACAGTTGTGCCAGCGTGAGTTAAGCAGTCTGATGGCCTGGTGGAAGAGGCTGAACGGGCTGAATGGCTTCTTTCGGTTTCACTAGGAAGAAGGATTGACCTAGACAGAGGGGCCTTCCTCCACCTGCAGCAAGCGAGAGGCGGTCAATCACAGTCACCTTCCTCCGGCAGCGTTCAGCGAGCGGCTGGCAGACAGCACTGAACCCTCGCTCACCTTCCGCGCTCGCCTCTAAGTCTCAACCTTCCTCGACGCTTTAGTTGGCGAGGTCAGCGTAAAAATGGGGTCACGCATCCTCTCAGCTTCTAGGCCTGGTGGCTGCTCGGCTTTGGTGAAATGTGTCATTGGCATCAAGTCAAGTCAGTGAGGATGTTCAGGGGTGGGAATTATCGCTAAGTTTACGGTGCCACCAGGTCAAACACTACCACGTTCGGGAAAAGTTATTACCCTACCTGGACCAACATGGATCACTTCACTCACCAGAACTCTGAACTGATTCCACAACCTGTGTGTTGTGCTTTGTAACTTCAAAGCATTAAACTAATTCAGAGGAAGGCACGGGAGCCTGAAATGTGAGTTCTGCTTCGTGTTTCACTTTAAGCGAGGCGCGCACGTATCACATGGTAGCGTGATGACATATGCAGTTCACATAACCCGTAATGAATTAAATGAACGAGAATGCTTAATCAAACAATATACATACAAGATTACTTAAATATTATTGAAATATTAAATACACAACACTATGAACTCACATTGAAGGATTCTACATCTCACATACTCAATATTATTTATTACTTATTTATTTATTTTTATTTTTTCTTTTTGAATTTGCCCAGTATGTCATCTTTTGCACAGTGGTTGTTTGTCAGTCTGTGAATAGTTTTTTCATTGATTCTGTTGTATTTTTTTTTGTAACTACTGTGAATCCCGGCAAGAAGGTGGACCCCAGGTTGTATACAGTGACAAATACATACTTCGACAATAAGTTTACTTCGAACATTTGAACTTTGAACACAGCATGCCCACATCTTACGGGGAGGAAATCCATGTGGCCATAGGGAAAATTCCTTATAGGAAGTGTCGGGAATCGTACCCCAACCATTAGCTCTGTAAAGTGATTGCGCTAACCACCACATCACAGCGCAGCCCCGGGTGTGATGGAGGTTTCATACGGAGGCTCTGAAGTGATGTGAGTTCAGGGTAGAAATATCTAAATTTTAAGACAAGAGGGAGAAACCTTGAGGATTATGTTGTGGGGTAAGTTCTATTTTATATAGACAGTTGTGAGTGCCTGGAAGGAGCTGCTAGGGGTGGTGACGGAGGCAGGAATGTAAGTGGTATTTCAGAGTCACCTAGGCAGGCATGGGAACAGGAGACAGCCCCCAAGCGTCATCGTATACTCTGACACTGACACTGCATGCCCACAATGTTCAGCAGAACAACACAAGCAACATCAGTAACAAACAAACCTCTCTCTCACTCACACACTCAGAAAGGCCTCTAACCCCAGAACAGGCCATCTTCGATCCTTGATCCTGGACTTGCAGACATGCAGACATCAGGCATCTAAGCTCCAGTCCCTGGCTAGACTCACAGTTATCAGTCCTTTAACCCTGAGTCCCTGGCTTGGACTCATAGTCAAAGACTTAGAGAGATCAGGCCTCCATATTCCAGACATGCCAATCCAGGGACTTTGACTTTCAGGCCTCAACCTCAACCCCACTTACAAAGATCTCCAACCCCAGGGCACGGCGATGCCAGAAGCTTCAAAGTTTGGGCCTCCAGGTTTGCCCACTTTGGTCTTAGAACTTCAGGCTTCAACCTCCAGTAAAAACCCTGGCCCACATGGGCCTCTAACCCCAGGACTCGCCAGCCAGGGAGGGGTCACAAGGCCTTGTCCTCAGAGCCCAGCAACCACTGAGGAAGGAGAGTATAGAACATAATTCAACACAGATTGTGCCACAGCCTAGCTGCAGACAGGCGTTGTTGGAAGGTGGGGGCTGGAAAAATATCTCTCACACCCATAGTAATCCCCTATCTAGGAAATCTCGCCTCATTAAAATTGAAACTGAGGGATTCAATGGGTTCTGAGGGTTCCGTGTTTGATATGTGCATTCATTAGAAAGGAAAGTTTGGTCGTAAAGTTGGAGAGACAATGGCAGTCTTGAGAACTAGCTTCATCTGAAGGCGATTTAACATCAATCAGGAAAACTGATGCAGATATGGTTTTTTGTTCGACAGTAGGTTTGAGATTTATTTTACATAAGGCAGAGGTCACAAATGAATGATTAATTTGTTGAGCGTTCATAAATTGGGCTCCGAGCAAACAATGCATTATTCATTGGCAAGATGCCTCCTACCTCAGGTCCATGTGTTAATTCTTTGTATAATGCTGCATCTGCCTTGTCAGTCAGCCACTTCCACTGAGAGTAAATTAGTAGATGATTCTCCGAGAACGCCAATAGCATTTTTCTGTGCTGAGTTGAAAACAGGTAAAGTCTTAGACAGACCTTTAAGTCTTGGGGGCCGGAGGACGAGAAAGCAGAATGATGGAACTTCTGGAGAAACAGACAGGCCCAAGAGACAGGGCTTAGAAATTTACCAGCAATGATTATTCTTTTAATTGACATATCTATGCCATATGTTAAAACATGCTCCTCTCATCCCTCAGAACTTCTCTCTGCATGTTCTCCATTCCTCGTTAACGTTCTCAGCCAAATCAGTTTATCAGAAGTAGTCTTCAGGAAAGGTAGAAAGAGAGAGATGAACTCAGCAGCAGCTCAGGACACACCCACGAAAGAGAAGCTGGATTAATGTCTCACTCCACTGGTGTGAGCTGGCGTCTGATGAGAGGAGGGAGAGAGAGACAGAATGTGAGAAGGGAAAGAAAGGGGGAGGGAGAGAGAGAGGGGGGAGGGTGGAGAGAGATAGAGAGAAAGTGAGGGGAGGGAAAGAGACAGACAGACAGAGAGAGGGATAGAGGGGGACAAGGGAGAGAGAGGGGGAGGGAGAGAGTGAGAAATTGAGAGAGAGGTGGGGTGGAGAGAGAGGGAGAAAGAGAGAGGGGGAGAGAGGGGGGAGTGAGAGGGCAGAGAGAGATGGGGTGGAGACAGAGGAAGAGAAAGAGGGAGAGGGAGAGAGAGAGAGGGGAGAGTGCAAAAAAGATGCACATGCACATATAGTCCATGAGCCAGTAGGGTTGGTCAGTACCATCTGAGAGGAATAATGCTCATGGTGATTTTTGGCAAGGTATACATCTCCAGAGTTAGAAAATATGTGATAGCATTGCACCAGTGGCAGCTTTATTACTTCAAATAAGTCATCACTTTTTGTATATATTCCATATTAACATCAGTACAGCAGAAAATGTTACCCCACCCCCAAAAGGTAAAAAACCTCATTTGGAGAGATTTCTGGAGTTTTATTAAGTCATGATATTTTCCATATTGTTGTATCAAATCAAAACAAGCTTAAGTTTTTGTCATAGCATATAGAATTACAGTACAATAACTCAAATGTGGGGTTCCACACGGCCATAACTTAGGACCCACTTGGTTGTAAAATGAATATATTTAATCAAAACTAGATGCACAGGAGATTCTGCAGATTCTGGAAACCTGGATCAACTCACACAAAACGTTGGAGGAACTCACAGGTCAGGCAGCATCTGTAGAGGGAAAGTAACTTCTTCTCATGCCATAAGCCCTCCTCCTCCTCTCGGGCACACACCCTGGCATTCTGCCCCCTCTGGATGTCTACATGGGCAGAAAAGGGAAGCTCAGGTTAACGATGACTGCTGAAAGGTGGAGCTGGTTTGAAAGGTCATATAAACTTATCATTTTCATGTATTCAGAGGTAAATGGAGAGCATGTTTAACACAGATTCAGATTCATTGATTTATCATTTGTTCATAAAAACAACCAGTGGCTGCTTTATTAGTGCCCTCTGTACCTCCTGCTGTAGCCTGTCCACTTCAAGATTCAACGTGTTGTGCATTCAGAGATGTTCTTCTGCACATCAATGTTGTAACAAATGGCTATCTTAATTACTGTTGCTTTCCTGTCAGCTTGAACCAGTCTGGCCATTCTCCTCTGACCTCTCTCATTAACAAGGTGTTTTGCCCATAGAACTGCCACTGACTTGATTTTTTTTTTGTTTTTCACACCATTCTCTGTAAACTCTAGAGACTGCTATACATGAAAATCCCAGGAGATCAGCAGTTTCTGAGATACTCAAACCACCCTCCCTGGCACCAATAATCATTCCACGGTCAAGGTCACTTTGATCACATTTCTTCCCCATTTTGATATTCGGTCTGAACAGCAACTGAACCTTTTGACCATGCCTGCATGCTTTTATGCATTGAGTTGCTGCCACGTGATAGGCTGATTGGATATTTGCATAAATGTCCAGGTTTAAGTAATAAAGCGGCAACAGGGTGTACATAGAGATGTGTGGTGGGTCAGGGCTTGTTTCACTGTTGTTGTTTTGTCGCTTGTTGTGTTCAGTGTTGTTCTGCCAAGCATTGTGGGTATGTTATGTTCACACCAGAATGTGTGGCGATACTTGCGGGCTGCCTCCAGCACATCCTTGGGTGTGTTTGTTGTTAACACAAATGACATATTTCATTGTGTGTTTTGACATACATGCGATAAATAAATCTAAATTTTTAAAAATTCGCAACCAGGAATGTGCTGGGAGTAGTCCACAAGTGCCTTCACACATTCCAGCACTAAAGTAGCATGGCCACCATCGTAAAAATAACAAAGGAAGTGGCTAGGTGAGTCTTTAGTGCAGCCGCTTGATGGGACAGCCACAAACAATTTTGAAATTGTATTCTATAATAATTGTTGAGGAAAAAAATCCCTCAGTCATTGCATAGACCAGGTCCTCACACCACAGTGTCCCAGGAGACAAGAAGCCGAGGCCTTCGTGGGCCTGTTGGAATTTGTATCTACTCCCTTCGGTGCTGCTCTCCAGTGTTTGCTCAGTGGAAGATCAGCTGGACCAGGACAACATCCAATGCACTGTGGCGACCCACTTTCTGGCACACACGAACCGGCTCACAACAGCGCGCGCAGGCAGAGGGCCGGCCCCAAAAAGGGCGCCAGGCCATCTTCACCAGCAGGGGGAAAATCCCGCGCACGGAAAGGGTCTGGGAATAGGCATTCCCCACAGCAGTCCCGCCCCAGGGAGGGCGGGCACGGGAAGGCTTTAAAGCAGGCCGCGAAGTTTGAATAAATCTCTTTCATCGCAACTCTAACTCACTGACTCCGTGTGGTTATTCTAGCGCTGTGTGTAGCACACCGCTACAGCACCATCAATCTAAAAGCCATGCCACTCCGGGACTTGAGCTAATTTTCTCGTGACTGTATCATAACTAAATGTGCTATGTGCTGTGTGCTGTTGGTATTGTGTTTTGCATCTTGGTTTTGGAGAAATGCTGTTTCATTTGGCTGTATTTATGTATGATTGAATATACAATTAAATGACTTTAACTTGAACTAGAAGACGAGAATGAGGGGAGGTTGGAGAGAAAAGTAGCAGAAATTGGATGGGCTGAATGAGGTGCTGTAACGTGCCATGATATGAGGGAAAGTCAAAGACAAAATTGCTTTTATTGTCATCTGCAAAACTACATATGTGCACAGGGTGCAGTAAAACAACTTGCAGCAGCATCACAGACACATGGCATCATAGAGAGAGGGATGCTCTCTTCTTGCTGCTGCCATCAGGAAGGAGATACAGGAGCCTCTGGACCCACACCACCGGGTTTAGGAACAGTTATTGCCCCTCAGCCATCAGGCTCTTGAACCAGAAGGGGGAACTTCTATCCTGTAGCTATCCAGACTCTCAGCAAAACTCACTCAGGCGTAAAACCCGAACTGCCCCTGCACAGCATCCGGTAAATGATCTTTCCTGCTCTCCTTGTCCTGTTGATAATTATCAATTCTGTTTATATGTTCACATTTATTTAAGTTTGATTATTGATGTTTGCATATGTGGCTGTTCTGCTAATTGGTAATTTTTGATCACACTTTGCATTACTGTAAATTGTTAGTTGCTATTTTGTTGTCTGTTACGGTATTGTCTTGTGTTTTTATGCTTGGCACTAAACCACAAACAATTCTGGTTTGTTTCTCAGACTGGCAAAAAAGTGAATCCAATTCTGTTTCTGATTCAGTCAGCCCAGTGCAGAACTGATCCCACAATCTACAGACTCTTCATCTCAGCTTCCCCATATTTATTGCTCATTTATTTTTAATTACTATTTTTATTTTTCTCAGCTCAAACTGGTAAAACCTGAGGAATGGGATTAGCCAAACACACTCATTGACTATTTTAGTGTGTTTAGTATTGTGGCTTTCTGAAGATTTACATATATATAGCTGTGTAGCTCTAATTGTTTAATGCTGTTGCGTAGTGACTTTGGGATGACACCAGTTGTAGATATTACTACTGGGACAGTGTATACCCTGTTCATGTTCCAAAGTCTTTCAATTTCCTCTTCTAATTCAGCATATTTCTGGTGATTTTCACTTACTGATTTCTACATGTTGTATGTGTTTGGAATGGCTAAGTCTATTAAGTAAGTTGTTTTTTCCTGTTTATCCTGTAATATTATACCTTGATGGTTATTATGGATTGTCCAATCTGTAATAATGGATCAATCACAATATAATTTGTGGGACTCAGACTCTAAATCTGGATCAGGCTTGTGTTTATATTAAGGTATGTTTTCTTTATTATTTGCTCAATTTGTTGTGTTCTGCACAATGGTTGTTTGTCAGTCTTTGTTGTGTGCAGTATTTTATTGATTCTATGGTGTTTCTGTGTGTCTATCCCAAATGACTGCAGGAAAATGAATCTCAGGGTTCAATATGGTGGCACATACAATATGTATTTTCATAATAAATTTACTTTGAACTTTGATAAGCAGTATTCATCACAAAAACATTAAGTAAAGAAATTGCACAACTTTTACAGAAAAAAACTCAATTAGAAAATACATAACTAAGTCCATTTTAGTGCAGTGATGGGAATGATCATTGTGTTTGCTAGTTGGTTCAAGAGCCAAATGGTTGAAGGGAAGAAACTGTTCCTGAACCTGGTGGTGTAGCACTTCAGGCTTCTGTACCTCCTGCCTAATGGTAGCTGTGAGAAGATGGCATGGCCTGGATGGTAGGAGTCTTTGATGACGGACATTGCCTTCTTAAGGCAGAACCTCCTGCAGATACTGCCAATGGTGGGAAGGGATGTGTAAAGATGTATTGGGCAGAGTCCACTGCTCTCTGCAGGTGCTTGAATAAGAGCATTAAACCGTTGAGCTAGTCTTTGAAAAAGCAACACTCATGTCATGTTGGACATCCGGCCACAAGGCTGCCTGATAGTTGGCCAGCTCCATCACACAAGCATCTGCAGACAGGAAGACTGCGATCACGTTTGATCTAGCTGCAGGTCTAATAACTACTGTAATTTCAAAGTCGCGATGAGCATGCTGTAAACAATATTTTGAGATATATAACAACTGTAATATGATATGAAAATCGTTGTGATTTCTATTGGTGACAAAGTCACAGGTACTGCTAATACTACTGTTGGTAGTTGCCAGCATTCATCATTGAAGGAAATGCTAAATTTCAGTTAGAGGTGTAAATTTTTTCACTTCCAAGTTCCTGGACCACCTGGGATCTAGCTATGGATCCCAGAGCAGTCCGTGGACCCCAAGTTAAGAACACCTAGGCAATATTCCCTCTAATTTGTAATGACCATTGTGCACAAAAATCTTGTGCTGTGCAATTTATTGCCCGGTGATCTTAACATGTGCGCATTGAATAATTTCTTCAAAAAAAAAACAGTATAAATAAGCCAGTTTGAAAACCTGAAGACAAATCATCACAAACTCCATGTTGTCAACACTGTCTGCGTCAGAAACCGGAAAAGTACAAACGTAAATGTGATTGCGTACCATTGTAAAATGTATTTAACATGCCAGTGAGGTAGAGGGTGACAAACCTTTGTGCGCTAGTAGCAAAAGATGTGTGCACACACATACGCGGATACCTTAGAGGGCATTTACCCCTGGGTAAGGATTAAATGGGGCTATTTGGGATTGCTGAAGCATTGTGGCTCGAAGGGCCGGCAGGGCTTATGCCCCACTATATTGTGAAATAAATAAATCAATATAAATATAAATTATTCATAAATGTAAGTATACAGGAAAAAGAAAGACTACAAAAGCAAGACCCTGGTTTAAAAACAAAGACATGATGAAAGACATCCAAAACTTTTTGTTAGTCTCTGGACCATTTCAGAAGTACAGTCACTGTATTGTAGAAAAGCATATGAACTAGTTTAGAAAGATTAGCAAGACTAGCCTTATTTGTTACATGTACCGTACATTGAAATACAGAGTGAAATGCTTCAAATCAAATCAGATCAAAGCAGCCTGCAAGTGCCGCCTTACATCTTACGCTAACATTGTCACATGAGGGTTGGCTTATTTGATGGTCAAAGGCCGTTTCTGACATGTCAGTCATTGCATGGCCCATTTATAGGATGCAGCTGATCTTTCCCATCGGTTGGCGTGCACATTGCGGCACCAGTTTCCAGTTCCAGGCAACTCGAGAGTATAAGAATAGCACGTGCAAAAGATTCGGTCTCCCTCCCTTGTCTCCAGGGCCCGCTTCAGGCTGAAGCCGCGAGCTGCACTGAAGGACCATTGAGAATGAGTGTTGCAGACACAGATGGGCCCCCCACGTTTGTTAGGTATTTGTTTGTAGCGTGCTTCGTTTCTCAGTTTTATAATTTGGGGAGAATAAGCCGAGTACCCATTAAGTTAAAGAGTGACTGATGTTCAGTATTGTAGTTTTGTGTAGTTTAGGTTTGTTTGGATGGGCACTTGTTTAGTGAGAAGCCCCATTTTGTGTTTCTCACTAAATAACTAGTTAACGTGCCCATCCGCAATCTGTGTCTTCTGTTCCATTTGTTGGATCCTCGAACGTGCCTCCACATCACAATCACAGCATACCCACAGCTCACTAATCCTAAGCATACGTCTTTAGAATGTGGGAGGAAAACCAGAGCACCCGGGGGAAACCTACGCGGTCACAGGAAGAACGTACAACCTCCTTACAGACAGCAGCAGAAAATGAACCATGATCTTACAGCTAACAACTACACTACTCTGCCACCCCACAGCAGGCTCCTAGGAAAACACAAGGGATTCTGCAGATGCTGGAAATCCAGAGCATCGTCCACCACACAATGTACTGGTTGGGCACAGGAGTACATTCAGCCGGAGACTCATTCCACCGAGATGCAACACAGAGCGTCATAGGAAGTCATTCCTGCCTGTGGCCATCAAACTTTACAACTCCTCCCTTGGAGGGTCAGACACCCTGAGCCAATAGGCTGGTCCTGGACTTATTTCCTGGCAAAATTTTACATATTACTATTTAACTATTTATGGTTTTATTACTATTTATTATTTATGCTGCAACTGTAACGAAAACCAATTTCGCCCGGGATCAATAAAGTATGACTATGACTATCACACACAAAAAGCACAACCTGCCAGGCAGCATTTATGGAGGGGAATAAACAATTGATGCTTTGGGCCAAAACCAGTTGGAAAATTGTCAAATTCCAAGGTCAGGAATACAATGGAACATTCTCCAGTTGTCTGGGTGAGTGTGGCTCTAAAAATTCCAAAGGTGCCTGACGCCATCAAATATGTGAACACCACCCCCTGCAGATTCTGATTCAGATTCATCGCACAGAAAACTTTCTCCACAAGTAACACACACAAAATGCCGGAGGAACTCAGTTTCAGATTCAGACTAAGACTTACTTAACACGTTAAAACATACATGAAACCCCCTGGTTTTCTTGGCTGCGTAAGTCTGGAGAAGACACAGTCCCACCAAACCCGTGAGACTGGGACGGCTCTCCCACTCCACAGCCCGGTATGTGTGGACGCTGTGTAATTTGCTACCCTGTTACAAATCAGTGCCACGAAATAACTGACAGTGGACTGCATCCGATTAAAGGAATTATATTTATGAATCTTAACTAAACAGTTAGTAAAGAGAAACAAAAAGAAAAGGGCCCATTTTAATTAAACAGTCAAACGTGCACAAGTTGGAGCTCATCGTTTCACCAGATTCACCAATCCTCAATCGATCATCACCCCTGACTTCATCAAATCACGGTCCCGCACCGGGTCAAATCCTACGACCTGTTCTCTCCAGCGTCTTCTCTCTTCACCTCCCCCTGAACAAAACCTCAAGCCCAACCTTAGTGTCCCTCACTAAAAAAACCCTCCCCCCAGTTCCACAATCCTAAATAGATGGCACACATTCCTCATCATCCCTTATCTTCAACGGTAAACCAAGCAGGCTAAAAGCAGGACGGACTGCTTTTACAGGACTGCTAAATGAAATACCTGCAGCATAACAGTAAAAATGTGAACCAGGGCATTGCATACAGGTACTGTAAATGTGTTAACATCCAACACAGCCTAGGGGTGTGCTGGGGGCAGGGGTGATCGCAAATGTTGCCATACATTCCTGCACCCACAGTGCTTGACGAATAATGTAGAACACATTAAAACAGAGTACAACAAGTAGCAAATTAACAAAAGCAAAACAAGTCATTTTCTTCCCACCCACTCACTCACACACATCGAATGTCCCCTAACACCAATGCCCTTGAATGGAAAATCCGACAAAAAGTAGTGGATACGGCCCAGTCCATCACTGGTAAACCTTCCCCACCGTTGAGCACAAGTACACAAAACGCTATCGTAGGAATACAGCATCCACCATCAGAGACCCCCACCACCCAGGCCAGGCTCTCTCCTCACTACTGCCATCAGGAAGGATGTCCAGGAGCCTCAGGACTCACACCACCAGGTTCAGGAACAGTTATTACCCCTCAACCATCAGGCTCCTGAACCAGAGGGGATAATTTCACTCAATTTCACTTACCCCATCATTGAACTGTTTCCACAACCAATGGACTCACTTTCAAGGACTCTTCGTCTCATGTTCTCAGCATTTATTTGTTTTTATTAATTATTATTATTATTCCTTTCTTTTTGTACTTGCACTGTTTGGTTTATAGTGCACGCTGGTTAAACTTTCAACTTGGTGCGGTCTTTCATTGATTCGGTTATGGTTATTATTCTATGGATTTATTAAGTGTGCTCACAAAACAAAGTATCTCAGAGTGGTATATGATTACATATATGTACTTTGATAATAAATTTCCTTTGAACTTTGAACCGGAAGACAGGCTGCCTCCAGGCTTCCAGATTCCAGTGGGCTCACGGACTCACGTCCATCAAATTACGGCCAACCGGGCATGGTAACGTAGCACCACGTTCCTTCATCACCGTTGGGTCTGAAGCCTGGATGCTCTTCCGCATTGTGGGAGCAGCTTCACCGGAAGGGCTGTGGCAGCTTGAGAAGGTGACTCGGGGCCGTCTCAGGGTTAATCAGAGACAGGAAACGAATGCTGGTCTTGCCAGGTGACACCTGGATCCTGAAAGTGACTGAAATAAACTATCATCCCTTGTGAACTGAGCAAACTAAGAAAGTGTGTGGAGATTTATGAGGACATTGCCACCTCTTGAGGGCCTGAGTTATGGAGAGAGGATGAGAAGGCTGGACTTTATTCATTAGAGCATAGGACAATAAGGGTTGAAATTATAGATTTATTTTTGAGATACAGTGCTGAACAGACCCTTGCAACCGTTCAGGTCACGCCACACAACAACCACCTCATTTAACCCTCACCTAGTCACAGGACAATTTACAATGACCAACTAACCTACCGACCGGTATGTCTTTGGACTGTGGGAGGAAACCAGAGCACCCGGAGGAAACCCATGTGTCCACAGGAACTGCGTGCCAACTCCATACAGAAGACCCATCAATTCACGGTGGACAATTCATCCAGCGACCTGCACGTCTTTGAGATGTGGGAGGAATCTGCAGCACCAGGTTATGGGAAGGATGAACAAAATTCTTACAGGCAGCAGCGGGAATTGAACCTGAGCCGCTAGTGCCAGAATAGGGTTATGCTAATCGTTACGCTACCATGTCACCCTGTGTTGATACCATGTTACTAAGGCATACCTGCAGTATTTTGCAAGAGGACATGAACAGAGCTCTTGCTCGACTTTCAAACTTTGTCCAGCTACAATCTCTGGTTATTGCGTAGCGCTTTACAGTGTCTGTGATTGGAAGATCGGAGTTCAATCCTTGCCACTTGGTCACACGGCTGTAATTGGGCATTGGGACAGAAGGGCCGGTTACTGTGCTGTATCCCTAAAATTAAAAAAAATGAAAACATGAATGCAACCCAGAGGCTTTATCAGCTGTTAGTCTCATGACATTTGGAGTATTGCAAATAGTTTTGAGCCCCATGTGTAACAAAGGATGGTGAGAGTCCAGATGAGACTCACGAAAAATCGCGCTGGGAATGAAAGGGTTAATGTATAAAGATTGCTTGATGGCTGTGGGTCTGAAATCACTGGAGTTAGGGTTAGAATTGGGCGAGTTGTGAATTGCCCACATTGGCGCCAGCTTTCATTGATTCTGTTGTGGATTTATTAAGTATGCCTGCCAGAAAATGAAACACAGGGTTGATGTACTCTGGTAGTAAATTTACTATGAACTTTGAGCTTTTGAACTTTGAGTTGTGAATATGCTACCTTGGTGCTGGAAGCACAGCGACCCTTGTGGGAAGCCCCCAGCGTATCATAGGACTGTGTTGGTTGTTGACGCAAACACCGCATTTCACTGGCTGTTTCAATGTTTTGATGTCAGTACATGTGACAAATAAAGCTAATCTTATCTTTATTCATTTGCTCCAGTACATATCTTCCAGTCGCCTTGATTTCCAATCACGAGCACAGAGCAATGATTGCAGGTAATCTGAGCCTTTTTAATGAATCATTTCTTTTATGAGAATTAAATGTCAGTTAAAGTTTTAAATTAAGGGCAAATTCAGAATCAATCCTAATATCTACTTTCGAAAATTACGCAATAAGAGCCACCCCATTAATTTTAGTGTGATGTGGCGTACTTTACATTGAAAGCCAGAAGCCAGGTGCTCAGTTCCGCAATTGTGCATTGCATGCTAAATAACATTGTAATGATGGGATATCATATGACATTTCTCGAGGTAATCTCTCATTTCAAACTCAAAGCAGATTTGCAAGAAACAATAACTAATTAGAAAGGTATTTACTGCAGTTTTACACCTTAATCCCTTCTAGTGACACCTTTCCCAATGACATTTCAAAGGCAGTGAACCAAGCTTTCCTGTTGTGGTTAACACTTTCATCAGGTTCGTGACCAATCTGCTTCAGGTTGCATCCATCACTCCCGAAGTAGGTACTCCAGATGCTGGAAATCTTGAGCAACACACACACAAAATGCTGGAAGAACTCAGCAGGTCAGGCAGCAGCGGTGGAGAGGAATAAACCGTTGACATTACAGGCTGAGACCTTGTGGGTAGTCAGAGGCCTGACGTCTGCGAGTCCAGGCCAGGGACGGCCCTCCAGGTCAGCGAGTCCTGGGGTCACATGTCCATATGAGTCTGGAGTTCAAAGTCCTGTGATCAGCAAGTTTTGAGGTCAAACCGAAGGTTGAATTCAGCAAGTCTGGAGGTTGAGGCCCAATGGTCGAGGCTCTGGGTCAGCGTGTCTGAGCAGAGGGCACAGCCTCAGAATAAAGTTTCACAGTTCAAAGTAAACTTACTATCAAAATACACATATGTCGTCATATACACCCTGAGATTCATTTTCTTGCGGGCATACTCAATAAATCGTAGAAACGCAATGGAATCAATGGAAAAACTGCACCGTCACAGGACAAACAACAACCTGTGCAAAAGACAGCAAACTGTGCAAATACGAAAAAAATAATAAACAGCAATAAATAGAACAGAGATGAGGCAGAGTTTCTTTAGCCAGTGTGAGGTGAATCTGCGGAATTCCTCGTCACAGTCATTGGGTATATTTGAAGTGGAAGTTGATGTGTGACAGACTCAATACACAGAAGCCATGATGGATCAGGGCACTAGATGTGGGTGGCTCCACAGCCCAGACCTTGCTCTGTCTATCACCTAGTTCCCAGATTCGAGGGAGAAATGCTCCAGTCGGATTATTCCTTCAACCCCTTCACTGTGTGTATATGCAAGGCAGCTTCTATCCTTTGGTGACTCATTCACTCTGCCCGTACAATGCAAATTAAACTTGGAGCAGGAGAGACAGATTAATTTGAACCAGTTTTCAGTGTTAAGAATAATTCTTCAGGCATTTTGATGATCTGCAGCTAAACCCTGGCATTGAAAGAATTTCACTTTCAAGTGAGTATTTTATCAGTACATTATACCATTAGCCTAATGCTCTCAGCACCACTAAAATATGGATTGATCTAAGTTTATCTCAGAGAAAAATCACTAATCCCTTTTCATGAATATTCTGCTGTGTGCTATATCTGTGAAAGACCCACCTGAATATGGCTTTGACTTACCCCTTGTAATGCGTACAAATGACTCATTAAATACTAAAATCTCACGGCTTTCTATATATATATTAAATGTCAGTGATTATCCTGAGGGCCACACTCTGCAGAATATCCCCAGAAATCTCATGCATAAATCATGAAGGTCGATCTCAAGCGACATACCTTCGGCACGTTGAGTGGTTGAGGAAAATGGACAGCGATGATTAGATGAGGCACCAAGAAGTTCAGAATCAGATTCAGATTTTTTTCTCACGCACACTTCGAAACATGCAGTGAAATGTTTCAACAACCCACACGACCTGAGGGCATGCTCTGGACAGCCCACATCTCCATAACGTTCCGGCACTAACATAGCGAGCCCATAATGAACACACAGAACACAACGAAACAAGCTCTGTTCTTCACCCACACACATAGAACCATAGAACATTACAGCACAGAAACAGGCCTTTTGGCCCTTCCTGGCTGTGCCGAACCATTTTTCTGCCTAGTCCCACTGACCCGCACCTGGACCATATCCCTCCGTACACCTCTCATCCGTGTACCTGTCCAAGTTTTTAAATGTTAAAAGTGAGCCCCCATTTACCACTTCATCTGGCAGCTCATTCCACACTCCCACCACTCTCTGTGTGAAGAAGCTCCCCCTAATGTTCCCTTTAAACATTCCCCCCTTCACCCTTAACCCATGTCCTCTGGTTTTTTTTCTCCCCTTGCCTCAGTGGAAAAAGCCTGCTTGCATTCACTCTATCTATACCCATCATAATTTTATATACCTCTATCAAATCTCCCCTCATTCTTCTACGCTCCAGGGAATAAAGTCCTAACCTATTCAACCTTTCTCTGTAACTCAGTTTCTCAAGTCCTGGCAACATCCTTGTAAACCTTCTCTGCACTCTTTCAACCTTATTAATATCCTTCCTGTAATTTGGTGACCAAAACTGAACACAATACTCCAAATACGAGAATATCAACATTAATACGAGAATTCGAGGTTAAAGACCCTAGCCTTCCTAGTTCTTCAGGATAGAAGGTTATACTAGCACCTCCATCATCCCACAAGCAGAGGAACCATTCGGTCAGTGATTCCCCAGACCTTCATTTAAAACGAGCAGTCATCTCAGATAGCTCCTTATCATTATACTTCTGGTACTCGAGAGTCTGTACTCCTGGCTGCCCATGGACGTTTTTCTGAGAAGTCACCACAGCAGGCCGAGCCTGCAATGGTTCTGGGGCAAAAGCAGTTTCCCCCTCACCAAAGGACCCATTATCACTATCATCATACACACATACATGGTCCTCTAACACCATGACAGGCTGTCTTTGTGACTTCCCCAGGGGACTCACAGACATTCGCAGTCTCGGAATTTTGACTTCCCCAGGGGACTCACAAAGATTCTCAGACTGCAGACCCCGACTTTCCTAGTTAACTCAGAGATCTGCAGACTAGGGGCCTCAACTTTCCCAGTTAACTCAGAGATTTTCTGACACAGGGCCCCAACTTTTCCAGTTAACTGAGAGATTTGCAGATACAGGCCCTGACTTTCCCAGTTAACTGAGAGGTTTGAAGACTTGGGGTCCCAATTTTTCCGGTTAATTCAGAGATTTGCAGACACAGGGCCCCGACTTTCCCAGTGGACTTGGAGAGATTCACAAACTTGGGGTCATTGGGCCTTGACTGGTCTTTCGATCAATCATCGGGCTTTGACCCAGACCTCTGATCAACCTTCAAGCTTCAATGTGTGGGGGTGGGGGTTGAATGTTTTTAATATATTTAAAAAACACATACAAATGTGAAGAAGGAATTAGTAAATCGGTGGGTTTTAAAGGCTTGGAGCAAGAAAGACTTGAGGTCATAGCACGGACTCATTCCCTTTGGCCCATCCAGTCCATGCTGTCCATAGTGCCTAACCAGCTAGTCACAATTTCCGGCATTCAACCCACATCCTCGGAAGCCCTGCCCCTATATGTACCTACTGTTGGATCTGATGGCTTAATTCTGAAATCAGACTGGTTACTTATACTTTCTTTGCAGCTTAACAATTCATTATCCACTTGAATTTAAGTAGTTCTTATATGCATATAACAGTTTAGTATGCCTCCTGTGTCTATACAAAGTATAATTCTGGAAAGTTCTGGAAGTTTCTTTGTTGTACATTACTTGAATAAGTGCTTTTTCATCAGTTAATTTTATGTCTTTGCTCTGTACTATGGTCACAAAATCACAAGCTTCTTGTCGTGTAGGAAAGTGAAACAAACTGATTCTGATTCTGGTTTTGATTCTATTTCAGGTACTTATTAAAGAGATAAAGAGATTAGTTGTAATTGTCACATGTACATTGAAATGCATCACTTGCATCAATGACCAACGCAGTCCATAGATGTGCTGGGGACAGGCCGAAAGTGTTACCACTCTTCTGGTGACAACATTAGCATGCCCTCTACTTACTAACCCCAACCCACGTGCCTTTCATGTACAATGTGCACAACTGCTATGCACGGTTTGAGGCTTGTAACACAATGCCTGCCCCAAGAGTTAACCCCACTTTCCAAGTGAGCGGATGCTTTTTGTAACACCAGCAGATGTGAGGAGGACTCTGGAGAGAGCCGATTCCCATAAGGCTGCTGGTCCAGACAGCATCCCAGGCTGAGCCCAAAACATCCCAGCTATTAATTCTCCAGAGATGCTGCCCGGACTGCAGAATTCCTGGAGCATTTTGTGTGTGTTACTCACTATATATGTCACTTTATGTACATACAAATGCTTGTACAATCAGTCTGTGTATATAGGTTATGCTGCAACTGTACAGGGTAGTTCTGCTCTCCCTACTTGAGGAAGGATATACTGGCTTTGGAGGTGGTGCAGAGGAGGTTCACCAGGTTGATTCCAGAGATGACAGGGTTAGACTATGAGGAGAGGTTGAGTCTCCTGGGACAGTACTCGTTGGAATTCAGAAGAATGAGAGGAGATCTTATAGAAACAGATAAAATTATGAAAGGGATAGATAAGATAGAGGCAGGAAAGTTGTTTCCACTTGTAGGTGAGACTAGACCTAGGGAACATAGCCTCAAGATTCGGGACAGTAGATTTAGGATGGAGATGAAGAGGGACTGCTTTTCCCAGAGAGTGGTGTGTCATGGTCCGGTCCGAGAAATCCGTATTCCGGTTCATGGTCCGGCCCATGTTCCTCATTCCAGGTTTTCCTGTTTTCCCCAGTTTCTGTTGAGGCAATTGATTCTTGTTTGGGCTGGCTTCATAAATACCTTCAGGATTCAGCCTTTGGCTGCTGGATTGTTCCTGTCCAAACTCCCTGTCTGAATCCCTTGTCTGCCCCTTCCTCCTGAAGTCTTGCCATGCCCCTGCAACCTGTGTCTGAAGCCTTGCCTTGCCTCAAGCCTCACCTGTAACCCTTGCCTGCACTGCTGTCTAGTTCCATTGCTGGAGTAGATAAGGAACTGTCTATCATTGTTTTGAACTGTGTCTGTGTCCTCGCCTTTGCTGGGTAGGTCTAGCTGTTTGCCGCTACCTAGTGTTGGGAACCATCTGTATCTATGCCTTCGCTAGGTAGGTCTGGCCGTTTGCCGCTACCTAGTGTTGCGAACTGTCTTGTCGTATTCTGCATTCTGTGTAATGAGTCCTGGCCCTACATCCTGTTTCCAAGGAGGGTTCCTGGCTCTGTGTTCCATGTTCCTGTCTCTCCCTCGACAAAGGCTCTGCGTTCCTGACTCTCCCTCAATCAAGTCAAGGCTTCGGGGTCTCATCCAGTCCTAGCCACGTCTTGTCCTTGCCTAGTTCTGGAGTTCGAACCCAAGTCAAGACCCCAGGTACTGGGTCCTTGTCCAGTCTCTGGCTCGGAGTCCAAACCCAAGCCTCGTCATGTCCTCACCTCGAGGATCCCAAGCCTCGTCATGTCCTTGCCTCGAGGAACCCAAGCTTCATCATGTCCTCGCCTCAATCTGGGGTCCGAACCTGAGTCAAGACCCAGGTTTTGGGTCCTTGTCCAGTCTGTGGCTCGGAGTCCTTGTCCAGGTTCCCAGTTCCTAGTTCCTTGTCCTGGTCCCACTTGCCTAGCCAATGTCCTAGCCCAAGTCTGTGTTCTTGTCCCAGCTCCTAGTCTGCATCCAGCCACGTCCCTATCCTAGTCAAGTCCTAGCCCAGGCCCTGTATCCTTGACTCGTCCAGGGCCTGTGTCATGTCCATCGTCCTTTCTTCCCCACTTCCCCTGCTTTCTTGACTAACTTAGTCCTATTCCTTGTACTTCAGTGTCTGTGCCTTGCATTTGGGTCGGCCATGAATGCCCCCCTTGTGACATGGTGAACCTGTGGAATTCTCTGCCCAAAGATGCAGTGGGGGCTACCTCCGTAAATATATTTCAGACAATGTTGGATGGGTTTTTGCACAGTAGGAGAATTAAAGGTTATCAGGAAAAGGCAGGTAGGTTATTGAATGGCGGAGCAGACTCAAATGGCCAGATGGCCAGCTCCTGCTCCTATTTCTTATGTTCTTATGCTTTGATAAGCTAATATGGCCACTCGTATATGTATATATATATATGTGTGTGTGTATATATATATATATCGTCTCTATATTTATGGTTACTGTTTTTTATGCTTATTGCATTTCTTCTTCGGATCCAGAGTAGCAGTCATTCTGTTCTCCTTTTCACTAGTGTACTGAAGGAATGAATGTTTGGGATGTGGGAGGAAACGGAAGAACCCAAAGGAAACCCACACTGTTACAGAGAGAGCATGCAGCAGGAATTGAGCTCTGCCCTGCAAAGTCTTGTGATAACAGCCTTGCTCCTGCCGTTTTCTGTGATCTGGTACCACTCCCTGTACCACCAGAAGGTACAAACTAAACACATGAAGCTCATCAAAGCTGCAGGAATGATGGGAGTGCAGGTTCAACACCTCAGAATTGAAGGAACAAGAGGCAGATATAAGGCCAATGAAGCATGGCAGAAAGGTCAAGTAAAAACACAACTGGTACACTTTGTAATCAACTTCAACCCAGATCTGAAGATTCACCCACCGGCCCAGTTCGGTCCACTCAGTCACACCAGCCCAGTTGAATTCAGACCACTGATACTGTCCATGTCTGGAGGAAAAGACCCACACCCCAACGTTCATCAACTGCTTCTTACCCACTGTCATCAGGTTCTCAAACCAGCCTCAAAATCCCCGGATTATATTCCTCTCAGAATCAGAATTAGGTTTATTATCACAAACATAAGACCATCACAAACATAAGCACCAGAGAGACATTAGACGATCTGTAATGATCAATAAAGCAATTGTTTGGAATCAAGTGACCTTGCCTGGTGTCTCAGGGACAGGTGTGTCCGTACCTGCATCACACCCGCCCCTGACACCCCTTCTCTGCCACTTGTCCCACCCCCTCCTGTGGTTCTCCAACTCCCCATTCCCAACATCCTGCGTTCCCTCCCGATTCACAAACTCACTCTCCAATCCATGTTGTCTGTACAGTACTGTACAAAAGTCTTCGGCACCCTAGCTATAGATATGTGCACAGTACTGTAGGAGCAGAATTTGGCCATTTGGCCAATCAAGTTTTTCCCAACCATTCTATCATTGCTGGTTGGTTATTCCATTCTCTCAATAACCTTTCAAAAGTTCAAAGGTTCATTTGTTATCAAAGTATACAACTCTGAAGTTCTTCTTCAGGTAGACATGAAATCAAGAAAGAAAAGATAGGCAGCACGATCATTAACCTCCAAATACCTCCTCCTCACACAAAAAAAATTAACAAAAACGTAACAGGCATGTCAACCCCCAAATCCCTCCTCCCTGCACAAAAAAAAAGAACAAAACAGAACAGGCACATCGACACACAAATCCCATTCCTCCACACAAAAAGAACTTGAAAGGTAGGGGAAAAAACACGGAATTTGAAATACTACAAGACTGAAAAAAAAGTCTATAGTCAAAGTCCATATCCAAAACACAGAAAACCAGATTAATACTCTCCGTGAGCAACGACAGGCTCTCCCCTCTCCAGTAGCAGAGCGATCAAAAGGCAGGTAGCCAGTGCTCACCTTTAGACTCCCTCGTCACTTTAACTGGCACACTGACACAGCTTTAGTCAGTGAAATGGAGTCAAACATCGGCTTTGACGGCCTTTCTGATCAAGAACCAATCATCCTTAAATATACCCAATGACTTGGCCTCCGTACCTATCGGTGGCAATGAATTCCATAGATCCACCAGCCTCTGGCTGAAGAAGTTTCTCTTTGTCTATCATGAGATTTATTATGCTGTGGCAGCAGTAGAGTGCAAAGACATTAAAAAAAGCTATCAGTTACAACATTTAGAAATAAGTAAGTAAATAGTGAGAAAGAAGAATAGCGAGGTGTGCAGCGGACAGAATCTCACTGGCTGTCACTCGGCCTTGGACCACCAGGACAACAGCAATACTTAAATCCAGCCGAATCATTCTCCCTCCTCTCTCAATCGTGCACAAATTTAATATTCTATTCTGCTGTTTATTTTGCACAGATGTAAGTTATGTATAATTTATGTTAACTTAAGTATATGTTGGCTTATATTTGTCCTTGTCTCGAAAGCAGCCAGTTTTCATGGCATTTATACTCTGTGTCTGCATGCACATGTCAATGAACTTGAATTTGAACAGGGTGTTTCAGTCACTGCACTGGTCACTCTCCTCAGGTTCCTTCACTTACCTGGGGTAACAGAGGCGGAATCTATATACACAGAGAGTGTGCATCATCATCGCTGTGTGCCGTGCCGTGCCGTATGACGTGGGTGATCATGGTCCGTGAATTTGATTGTTCTTGGCTAATTTTTCCACAGAAGTGGTTTGCCGTCGCCTTCTTCTGGGCAGTGCCTTTACAAAATGGGTGACCGCAGCCATTATCAATACGCCTCAGAGATTGTCAGTGGCCGCATAACCAGGACTTGTGACGTGCACCAGCTGCTCAGACGACCATCCATTACCGGCTCCCATGGCTTCACATGAACCTGATCAAGGGCTAAGCAGGTGCTACGCCTTGCCCAAGGGTGACCTGCAGGCTAGCGGAGGGAAGGACCTCCTTACACTCCTTTTGTTGCGTCCTAGCTCAATCCCGACACCCATGTTAGGTACAGGAAGTATTTAATAAAGCAGCCACTGAGAAGGCAACTTGTGTGAGCAGGTCCAATAGAAATCATAAAATATTCCCATTTTAGATTGCTGCAACTGAAATCCACAGCTACTGCCATGGACAACATAGTCAGTGACATTGTTTTAAGGCGATTAAAAAAATTATCACTACTCAAAGTCAAAGATCCTCGGACGGCGGTCTCTGATTGCTGGTGCAGTTCCCCTTTAAGACAACAGAAGCGAGGCTGCTGCTCTAGTTTAAAAGTTTGTTTAAGGAGACCAGGGTTCTGCCTTCTTTACCACCTATTCTGCCGGCAAACGTACTTTCTGCATTCCATGGGAGAGGATGTGCGGAGAGTCTTTATAGAATGGTACCGAATGGAACTCCCAACTTCAGAGTGACCCAAGCTGTAATAGTGGCATGCCAACATCAAACCCCCAGTCCCTTTTGTCTTACAGGCTCTGGTAACTAAAACCGATGCTCCAAGAGCAAGATTGCTGCACCAGAGGGACGTAAGAACTTATTGAGTTTCTGTTTCATGGGACGCCATTAAGAAAGCGACTCTTTTTTAAACTCTTATTTTGCCATTGGTGTAATTTGGTTTTTTTGCACGTTGGGAGTTTGATGTTTTTCTTTGCACGGCTTCCATGGTTTTCTTTTCTTTCATTGCTGTCTGTGGGAAGCTGAATTGCAGGGTTGTATACTGCATACATCTCTGTATACTTTGAATCTTGAATCTAGATTCTGCACTCTGTTATTCTTTTGCTTTTGTACTGCCTTAATGTAATTTTGTTTTGAAATTATCTGCATGGATGGTATGCAAAACAAAATTTCTCACTCCTACTCAGTACATGTGAGACTAACGAATTCTTCGGTAGCACAGCAGCTAACACGATGCTATCTCAGCACAGGGCATCCCAGAGTTGGGAGTTCAATTCCAGTGCCATTCTCGTAAGGAGTCTCTGTACGTCCTCCTGGCCAATGTGTGGGTATTCTCCAGGTCCTCCGGTTTCCACCCACAGTCCAAAGACATACCAGGTAGGTTAATTAGTCATTGCAAATTTTCCTGGGAATAGGATAGGGTTAATAGGTTTGTCAGGGGTTGCTGGGGCAGCGCACCTTGGAAGGCCAGCAGGGTCTACTCCACATTCTAAAGTAAATACACAAGCTACCAAGTACCGAGAGAGAGGATTGTGCAGGGTGAAGGGATGAAATGAGCAGGAAAAGAAGCAAGCAATGGATCGTTACCTTTCGTAGTTACTTGTAAGTATTGTAAAAGTCACACCAATTGAGTTATTCTTTGATAGAGAGTGAATGGACCCCCTGTTGTAGTCCTAATCCATGCTTGCAATTCAATGCACAACGCTTGGCTTTCAAAATGAGGAATAAGCCATTAAATTGGTCACCTTTTACATCTGTAGGCCCCCTGGCCAGCCTCAGGGTCGCTTGGCTCGCTGTCGTCTAGGGAAACAGCCTCGGCCCCGCCAAATTGGGTAATTAGTTTGTGTGGATGCTGTGTGATGTACCCCACCCCGCCCAAATAACAGACAAATCACCTGATACGATTAGATGATTTACAGTTTATAGATATTACTGGAACTATATAATTAATAGAGAATAAAATATAAAAGGAAAATCAAAGGCGCCACACTTATCAAAGTTCAATCTCTTCGTGCACAAACAGTTGGAGCTCAGGACCCTTCTTCTTCACCCTGCGATCCCTCGGACCACCTCGACCGGCCGCCTGAGACCAACAACAGTGGTCGACCAGACGCTCCACATGATTCCGTCTCCGTCTCCTCTCCTCGCCGAACGCCCTCTTCGGGGTCCAACCCCGTTAGTGGACTCACAGCACCTAGTCCATCCTCTGTCTCTCTCTCCCGCCTTCTCCCCCCAAAACCCTGCGCATACAATATCTTCAGACACACCAAAAACATAACAATTATCGCAATTGGTTCGTAACACCTTTCTTATCAGTTACATGATCCAAACAAACTGCTAGCGGAAAGGACTTTCTCAGCAGTTAACATAACAAAGAAGCCGTTTTAATTAGACTTCGCAGTGACATGAAAAAAGAAACCCCCTGCACATCATTAGGAATAGATGGATCCAACAGAAGCTGGAAGTACTGAAGTTCAAAGTTCTTTTTATTTATTTAGTTATTGAGATACTGCATGGAATAGGCCCTTCCCGCTTTTCAAGTCATGCCGCACAACAATCCATAGATTTTAAACCAAAGCTAATCAGAGGACAATTTACATTAAGTAATTAACCTATCAACCGGTCCGTCTTTGGACTGTGAGAGGAAACCGGAGCACCCGAAGGAAACCCACGCGGTCACAGGGAGAAAACAGAAGCTCCTTACGGACTTCGGCAGGAATTGAACCTGGGTTGCCTCTACTGTAAAGCGTTGGGCAAACCACTATGCTATCATGCTGCTTTTTCTTAAGCCCATCACCCCTACTGCATCTCGCTAGAGTCCTCCCTCCATTGCCAGTCATTCAGTGGTGTATTCCATTTTCGAAGACCCTTCCTCTCCCAGGGATGAGGTCCCTGAGAGCTTCTGCTGGGGTTTCTGTGGCTCTGGGTTTTTATGGGACGGGCTTGCTGGCCCCATGTCCAACCCTCCTCCTTTTGCAGCTGGGATTGGGATGGTCCGTGGCAGAGTTAAGTCCGCGAGACCCCACACTGCCACACACAACACAAAGACAGTCATACATCCAATGTACAAAAAAGACACGTCTATGTCAAGCACCTTAGCCCCATCCACCAAAATCCAAACATTTTAATTGCGATTCCCATTCCCATTTCAACACGTCAGTCCATGGCCTCCTCCATTGCCAAGATGAGGCCACGCTCGGGCTGGAGGAACAACGCTTTATAGTCCGTCTGGATAGCATTGAACCCAATGGAATGAATATCAATTTCTCCTTCAGGTAAAAAAAATTCCTGCCCTTCCCTTCTTCATCTATTCCCCTCTCAAGCCTCTTCCCTATTCTCGTTTGCCTATTACATCCTCCTGGTGCCTCCCTCTTTCCTTTCTCCTATGGTCCACTCTCCTTTCTTATCATATTCTTTCCTCTCCAGCCCTTTACCTTTCCTACCACTTGGCTTCACCAATCACCTTCTAGCCATCCTCCTCCCCCTCCCGCCATCATTTTCTTCTTGCATCTCCCCCCTTCCTTCTCAATCCTGAATAAGGGCCTCAGCCCAAAATGTCGACTGTTTATTCCTCTCCAGAGACGTTGCCTGACCTGCTGAGTTCCTCATGCATTTTGTGCATTGCTCTGGATCTCCAGCGTCTGCAGACTTTCTCATGTTAACGCCAACATTTTGGACAATGTTGAATGAGGGGTTCCTGTCTAGTACAACGATCTCCCTCACCAAATGCATTTTCCCTCAGGCTCTGTTTTGTTTTTCCATTGATTGTGTTTTTTTTTAATACGCTGAGTTGCTGAGTCTGTTCTGCTCCTGGACTATTTATTTTTTCTTTTTCACAGTAATGAGCCACGTCCTTCTCTGGCTGTTGACGACGTGAGACACTGTGCAGAGGAAGCACTGGCTCAGGTCAAAACCCCTCCGAGGTCAGAGCCCGCTCGAGAAGGCAGCATCCATCACGAAGGATCCTGAGCACCTAGGACATGTCCTTTTCTCATTACTACCAGCAGGATCAAAATCAGGTTTAATATCACCGGCATATGTCATGAAATTTGTTGTTACATTACATAATTATACAAAAAAACTGTAAATTATAGTAAATATATCTACATATGTATACTAAAACATTAAAATGAGTAAATAGTGCAAAAAGAGAATTTAAGAGTAGTGGGGTAGTGTTCATGGGTTCAATGTCCATTTAGAAGTTGGACGTCAGAGGGGAAGCTGCTGTTCCTGAATCATTGTGTGTGTGTCTTCAGGCTCCTGTACCTCCTCCCAGATGGTAGCAATGAGAAGAGGGCGTGTCCTGGGTGGGGAATGCCGTTAATGATGGATGCCGCCTTTCTGAGGCTTCGCTCCTTGAAGATGCCTTGGATACTACGGAGGCTAGTTGACTAAATTCACAACTTTCTGCAGATTTCTAGTGGCAGTACAGGAGCCTGAAGGCACACACTCAGCACTTTAGGAACAGCTTCTTCCCCTCTGCCATCAGATTTCTGAACAGCCAATGAGCCCATGAACCTGCCCACACTACTTTGCTGACTTTGTGCACGTTTTTAAAATCTATTCTTACTGTCACTTTTACAGCACTGTACTGCCGCTGCAAAACAACACATTCAACAAATTTCATGCCACTCCCTGCCACCTCCCGGGTCTCATCACGTATGAAGCACCAGTGGGGTCATACTGTTCACTTTTTAACTTGTATAGTATGTGCACCTTATTATTTGTTAACCTGTTTGTGGTAGTATTACTTTGTGTGTTGTGTGTGTCAGTAACATGCACTGTGTTGTTCACCTTGGTCTGGAAGAATGTTGAGTGGTATATATGTATATGCTTGAATAACACAAAACCGCACTTGATCTTGAACTTGTACTGTATGTGAGCAAAAAAAAGACCTAATTTTGATTCTGATTCTGTGCAGTGTACCACAACAGTCCTGACCTCTCCCTGTCACAAGGAGGACATGGAACATTAGAGCACAATACAGTCCCTTTGGCCCACAATGTTGTGCTGACCCTTTTAACCTACTCCACCCTTCCCACCTACATAGCCCGCCTTTTTTCTATCATCCTTGTGTCTATCTAAAAGTGTCTTAAATGTCCCTATATGCCTCTGTGTTGGTGCGTGGCCAAGTGGTTAAGGCTTGAAGGGCCTATTCTGCATTGTATCTCATTAAACAAATTAAAATAATTAAATTAGACTTTGAAGATTGGCTAGTTACAGTATAAACTCCCTTTACGGAAGCTGTTTGTGGCTATTTATATTTGATAAGGCTTGAAGTCTTTGCTGGAGTTTCGAACTCTGAGGGAAAACAAACCCAGTACCATCACACCAGAGGAAACCCATGCATTCCACATGGAGGACGTACAGGCCCCTTAAGATGACAGTGGAATTGAACTCTGACCTCCGACAACCCGAGCTGTAATAGTGCTGCGCTAACCGCGATGCTACCATAGGAATAAACATCAAATGCCCCTCAGCCCAAGTGTGCAAGATCCCATGAATCCCACAACTCTTTATTCCATTTTTATTGAGAGATACTGTGTGGTCCCCTCTGACATCACCCTACCACCCCCCTCCCAGTACTTTCCTCTAATCACAAAGAGAGAAAAAGACAAAAGAGATGATTGTGCAGGATGGAAGGAGGTAATGAGCAAGCAGACACAAGTAATGCATCATTACTTTTTGCAGTTATTTTTAATGTTGTACTATTTCTGATTTGCCCGCAGCCATGTTCTGGAGATTAACACTTGCAGATTCCAGGAAGGACAACAGTCTGAGGACCACATGGACTTGGGACAATTACTCAAGAGGCAAGGCAACAGGGTTGCACTGGTGGTGTTGAAAGAGCTGTTCCTGAACCCTGAGCCATCCAACCTTATGCATCGAGGGTGGGGGTGCTAGAGGTGAGTCTTTATGGGAGATGTCAGAGGCAGGTTTTTTTACACGAAGTGGTGGGTGCATGGAACACCCGCTGGGGGTGGTGGTACAGGCATAATTTTTATAAGCATCTGTTAGTCTCGTGAGACCATGGATTTGCACCTTGGAAAGTTTCCAGGGTGCAGGCCTGGGCAAGGTTCTATGGAAGACTGGCAGTTGCCCATGCTGCAAGTCTCCCCTCTCCACGACACCAATGTTGTCCAAGGGAAGGGCATTAGGACCCATACAGCCTGGCACCAGTGTCGTCACAGAGCAATGTGTGGTTAAGTGCCTTGCTAAAGGACACACACGCTGCCTCAGCCAAGGCTCGAACTAGCGACCTTCAGATCACTAGATGAATGCCTTAACCACTTGGCCACGCGCCAACACAGAGACATCTACATTAGGGACATTTAAGACACTTTTAGATAGACACAAGGATGATAGAAAAAAGGCGGGCTATGTAGGTGGGAAGGGTGGAGTAGGTTAAAAGGGTCAGCACAACATTGTGGGCCAAAGGGACTGTATTGTGCTCTAATGTTCCATGTCCTCCTTGTGACAGGGAGAGGTCAGGACTGTTGTGGTACACTGCACAGAATCAGAATCAAAATTAGGTCTTTTTTTTGCTCACATACAGTACAAGTTCAAGATCAAGTGCGGTTTTGTGTTATTCAAGCATATACATATATACCACTCAACATTCTTCCAGACCAAGGTGAACAACACAGTGCATGTTACTGACACACACAACACACAAAGTAATACTACCACAAACAGGTTAACAAATAATAAGGTGCACATACTATACAAGTTAAAAAGTGAACAGTATGACCCCACTGGTGCTTCATACGTGATGAGACCCGGGAGGTGGCAGGGAGTGGCATGAAATTTGTTGAATGTGTTGTTTTGCAGCGGCAGTACAGTGCTGTAAAAGTGACAGTAAGAATAGATTTTAAAAACGTGCACAAAGTCAGCAAAGTAGTGTGGGCAGGTTCATGGGCTCATTGGCTGTTCAGAAATCTGATGGCAGAGGGGAAGAAGCTGTTCCTAAAGTGCTGAGTGTGTGCCTTCAGGCTCCTGTACTGCCACTAGAAATCTGCAGAAAGTTGTGAATTTAGTCAACTAGCCTCCGTAGTATCCAAGGCATCTTCAAGGAGCGAAGCCTCAGAAAGGCGGCATCCATCATTAACGGCATTCCCCACCCAGGACACGCCCTCTTCCATGTTCTTTGACCAGTCCAGTTTATTGTCAATTCGTATCCCCGGGTATCTGTAATCCTCCACCATGTCCACACTGACCCCCTGGATGGAAACAGGGGTCACCAGTGCCTTAGCTCTCCTCAGGTCCACCACCAGCTCCTTAGTCTTTTTCACATTAAGCTGCAGATAATTCTGCTCACACCATGTGACAAAGTTTCCTACCGTAGCCCTGTACTCAGCCTCATCTCCCTTGCTGATGCATCCAACTATGGCAGAGTCATCCGGAAACTTCTGAAGATGACAAGACTCTGTGCAGTAGTTGAAGTAGTTGATAGATAGATATTGATAGGTAGATAGATACTTTTGCACAGTACGTTTTGTAATTTTTTGTTTTACACTGTACTGCTACCGTAAAAAAAACAAATTTCATGACATATGTGAGTGATGATAAATCTGATTCTGATCAGGGTCTCTATTGTGGACTGAGAGTGGGAAGGGGGCAGGGAGAGGGGAGTCATGGTTAGGAAAAGGGGAAGGGAGAGGGGAGGGAGTGGGAAGCACCAGAGAGATATTCTGTAATGATCAATAAACCAATTGTTTGGGATCAAATGTTCTTGCTTGGTGACTCAGGACTGGGTACACCCGCACCCGCACCCACATCACCACCTCCCCCCCGCCACCCCGGCACTCCTTCTCTGCCACTTGTCCCACACCCCAGTAAATCTGAAAGGGAGTAATGTCACTCACAGTGTGAAAGCTTTAGTCTCTAAGCATGGGTTTAGACCACAGTTAATATACTTAGCCATGCCCTATAATTTCACAGGATAATCTCTCAGCCTGTTAGCCTTCCCGCCAGAAAGTTGGGATGTTATGTTAACGTAGCGGCTATTACAGCTCAGGATGTTGGAGTTCATTTTCGACGCAATCTGTCAGAGGTCTGTACGTTCTTCCCCGTAAGTTTCCTCCGGGTGCTCTGGTTTCCTCCCACAGTCCAAAGATGTACCGGTTAGTAGGTTAATTGGTCATTTGTAAATTGTCCTGTGATTAGGCTTGGGTTAAATAGGGGGGTTGCCATGAGGGCCTATGCCATACTGTTTCTCGAAATAAAATTAATAAATAAAATCTCAACAGAAAACATCTCAGTGGAATGTGCTGAATTTCAGTCAGACTTTATGTGGAGGCCTGCCCTGCATCCAACTCACACTCAAACCCTCTCAGCTGGTCTCGATCTAAGACGTCAATTCTCTATTCCTCTCCGTAGATGTTGCCTGACCTTTTGAGCTCCTCCAGCGTTTTGTGTGTGTTGCTCTGGATTTCCAGCATCTGCAGAATCCCCGGTGTTTATGAATCAGTTGAAAGGTGTTTTTGCTGGCCGATGCTCCCAAGTGGAATTATCTCCGGCCAACTGAAACTCTTGGCTGTAATACAGTCTGCGGAGACATCCATAGCTCAGAATTAATTGCCACTGAGATAGCAATCTCTTGGCAAGAGGGGGCTCGAAAGATAGTGCACACTACAGCGCGAAGCCTGTCACATTGATGGAGTAGGATTCATCCCTGTGAGCTCCTCTGCATTTCTAGGCACCTCCACAGACCATCTAGAGGGATCTCCGAACCATGATCCAACCTTGTGGCCCCTGGGAGTGATTGATGGAGCTGTGAGTTTACTGAGTGAGAAACAGAATTCTGTTGGCCAGAATTGACATCTCTCTTTGATCACCGTCACCAGGTTCACTGCAAGTATATAAAAAAAAGAGAGAAGCAGCTTTTCAATCAAGGGCAGCCACTGCCTGTACAATCTGTCTTTGGTAGTTTCTACATCAATCACTCTAAACATGGACAGGCAGATTGGCCTCTCGGTCTGTTAAACAAACCTCCACCCATACCACCCACTGCATTAAAAGTGTCAGCATTCTGGCAGTGGAATCTTTTTTCTTCTTTTTAAATTTACTATCAAAGTACATTACTGTGCAAAAGTCTAGACTCATATAGAGTGCCTAAGACTTTTGCACAGTACTGTAGTGATTTTCTGCATTGCACTCTACTGCTGCAAAAAAAAAATCAGACATGTGAGTGACGATAAACCTGATTCTGATATGGGTCTCTATCGTGGACTGAGAGTGGGAAGGGGGGCAGGGAGAGGAGAGTCATGGTTGGGAAAAAGGGAAGGGAGAGGGGAGGGAGCAGAAAGCACCAGAGAGACATTCTGTAATGATCAATAAACCAATTGCTTAGAATCAAATGACGTTTGCCTGGGGTCTCAGGGCTGGGTGCGTCTGCATTCATGCCACTCCTACCCCTGGCACTCCTTCTCTGCCACCTGTCCCACACCCCTCCCGCAGTGGTCTACCCTCACCATTCCCAACGTCCTTTACTCCCCACAGATTTACAAATTTTCTCTCCACTCCATGTTGACAACTACAGTGCTGTACAAAAGTCATAGGCACTCTAGCTACAGTGCCTATAAAAAGCATTCAGCCCCCTTGGAAGTTTTCATGTTTTATTGTTTTACAACATTGAATCACAGTGGATTTAATTTGGCAGTTTTTGACACTGATCAACAGAAAAAGACTCTTTCATGTCAAAGTGAAAACAAATCCCTCCAAAGTAATCTAAATTAATTATAAATATAAAACACAAAATAATTGATTGCATAAGTATTCACTCATTTACTATGACATACAAAATCATCACTGGTGCAGCCAATTGGTTTGAGAAATAACATAATTAGTTAAATGGAGATCACCTGTGTGCAGTCAAGGGGTTTTGACTAATTGTAGTAAAAATACATCAGTATCGGGAAAGTTTGTTTGTTTTATCGACTACACAAAAGCATTTGATGAAGTGAAGCACAATAAGTTATTTGAAATATTACAGGAAACTCTAGATCTAGATTCGAAAGACCTCCGCCTAATCAGAAATCTGTACTGGGAACAAACTGCCGCTGTAAGAATAGATGGAGAAGTGAGTCAGTTTACGAAAATCAAGAGAGGCGTTAGACAAGGGTGTGTTTTCTCCCCTGATTTATTTAATAAATACAGTGAAACAATATTACAAATAATAAGATTAATTTTCAGATATGCAGATGACACTGTGTTAATTGCAAGTACGGAGGAAGAACTACAAAACTTAATTGATATAATTGTTGAAGAAAGTACAAAAATGGGTCTATCTATCAATTACAAAAAGACAGAATGTATGGGGATATCCAAAAAGAAGGAGAATCCTATATTCAGGCTGAGAATAAACGGGGAAGACATAAAACAAGTACAGAACTTTTGCTGCCTAGGAAGCTGGGTGACATCAGATGGCAGGTGCGACTTGAACACAAAAGAAGAATAGGGATGCCAAAAGACACCTTTACGAGAATGAAGAGTATACTGACCAATACTAAACTAGGTATGACAACCCACCTCAGAGTACTGAAATGTTACGTTTATCCAGTTATGTTATATGGATCAGTATGTTGGACACACATGGCCAAGTGGTTAAGGCATTAGACTAGTGACCTGAAGGTCGTGAGTTCGAGCCCCAGCCGAGGCAACGTGTTGTGTCCTTGAGCAAGGCACTTAATCACACATTGCTCTGCGACGACACTGGTGCCAAGCTGTATGGGTCCTAATGCCCTTCCCTTGGACAACATTAGTGTCGTGGAGAGGGGAGACTTGCACCATGGGCGACTGCAGGTCTTCCATACAACCTTGCCCAGGCCTGCGCCCTGGAGAGTGAAGACTTTCCAGGCGCAGATCCGTGGTCTTGCAAGACTAACGGATGCTTTTATTTATTTATTTTATTTATGTTGGACAATATCTAGTAACATGAGGAAGCGAATTGAAGCAGCAGAGATGTGGTTTTTGAGGAGGATGCAAAGAATATCATGGATGAAACGAATATCTAACGAGGATGTCATGAACAGAGCAAACACAAAAAGAGAAATGTGTGAGATCAGGAAAAGGCAACGTAACTTCATTGGACATGTGATTAGGAAAGAGGAGTTAGAATGCACGGTAATTATAGGAAAGATTGAAGGGGAGAAAGCAAGAGGAAGACAAAGACAAATGATGTTGGAGACAGCAGCCAGAGAACTGGAAATGAATACCAATGAATTGATCCACTTGACCTGAAACAGGAGTGTGTGGGCCATGGCAGTCAAAGCTCAAACTGGGCACGGCACCTGATGATGATAATGATGATCTGGAAAGTCTATCTGCTGGTTAGTCGGTATCCTGGCAAAAACTACACCATGAAGACAAAAGAACACTCCAAACAACTCTGTGAAAAGGTTATTGAAAAGCACAAGTCAGGAGATGGACACAAAGAAATTTCCAAGTCGCTGAATATCCCTTGGGGTACAGTTAATTCAATCATCAAGAAATGGAAAGAATATGGCACAGCTGTAAATCTGCCTAGAGGCCGTCCTCAAAAACTGAGTGACTGTGGAAGAAGGGGACAAGTGAGGGGGGGCCACCAAGAGACCTATGACAACTCTGGAGGAGTTACAAGCTTCAGTGACTGAGATGGGAGGAGACTGCGGTTACAATAATTGTTTCCCGGGCACCTCACCAGTCACAGCTTTACGGGAGTGTGGCAAAGAGAAACCCATTGTTGAAAAAACTCATGCGGAATCTTGGCTAGAATTTGCCTGAAGGCGTGTTGGAAATTGAAGTCAGCTGGAAGAAGATTCTATGGTCTGATGAAACCAAAATTGAGCTTTTTGACCATCAGACTAAATGCTGTTTGGTGTAAGTCAACCACCGCACATCTTCAAAAACACACCATCCCTACTGTGAAGCATGGTGGTGGCTGCATCATGCTGTGGGGATGCTTCACTGCAGCAGGCCCTGGAGGGCTTATGAAGGTAGAGGGTAAAATAAATGCAGCAAAATACAGGGAAAACCTGATGAGGTCTGCAAGAGTACTGCGACTTGGGAGAAAATTTGTGGCTGGACTTGGAAAGGACTGTTCACTCACAATTCCCGTGCAATCTCCCAATCTGAGCAGTTATGTAAAGAAGAATAAGGAAAAAGTGCAGTGTTTAGATGTGCAAAACTGACAGAGACCTACCTACACAGATCCAAAGGCACATCTACTAACTACTGACTTGAAGGGGTGGGTAATGATGCAATCAATTATTGTGTTTAATAATTGTAATAAAATTAGACCAATTTGTAGAAATTTGTTTTCACTTTGACACGAAGGAGTCTTTCCTGTCGATCAGAATCAGGTTTACTATCACCGGCATGTGAGGTGAAATTTGTTAACTTAGTAGCAGCAGTTCAATGAAATACATAATCTAGCAGAGAAAAAAAATAATAAATAAAATAAAAATAATAATAATGAATAAACAAGTAAATCAATTACATATATTGAATAGATTTTTTTAAAAGTGAGGTAGTGTCGAAGATTCAATGTCCATTTAGGAATCGGATGGCAGAGGGGAAGAAGCTGTTCCTGAATCGCTGAGTGTGTTCCTTCAGGCTTCTGTACCTTCTTCCTGATGGTAACAGTGAGAAAAGGGCATGCCTTGGGTGCTGGAGGTCCTTAATAATGGACGCTGCCTTTCTGAGACACTGCTCCCTAAAGATGTCCTGTAGGATGGAGCTGACTAGATTTACAACCTTCTGCAGCTTCTTTCGGTCCTGTGCAGTAGCCTCTCCATACCAGACAGTGATGCAGCCTGTCAGAACGTTCTCTATGGTACAACTATAGAAGTTTTTGAGTGTATTTGTTGACATGCCAAATCTCTTCAAACTCTTAATAAAGTATAACTGCTGTCTTGCCTTCATTATAACTATATCAATATGTTGGGACCAGGTTTGATCCTCAGAGATCTTGACACCCAGGAACTTGAAGCTGCTCCACTTCTATCCCTCAATGAGGATTGGTATGTGTTCCTTCATCTTACCCTTCCTGAAGTCCACAATCAGCTCCTTCGTCTTACTGACGTTGAGTGCCAGTTTGTTGCTGTGGCACCACTCCACTAGTTGGCATATCTCACTCCTGTACACCCTCTCATCACCACCTGAGATTCTACCAACAATGGTTGTATCATCAGCAAATTTATAGATGGTACTTGAGCTATGCCTAGCCACACAGTCATGAGTATATAGAGAGAGTAGAGCAGTGGGCTAAGCACACACCCCTGAGGTGCACTAGTGTTGATCATCAGTGAGGAAGATATATTATCACCAATTTGCACAGATTGTGGTCTTCTGGCTAGGAAGTCAAGGATCTAATTGCAGAGGGAGGTACAGAGGCCCAGGTTCTGCAACTTCTCAATCAGGATTGTGGGAATGATGGTATTAAATGCTGAGCTATAGTCGATGAACAGCATCCTGACATAGATGTTTGTGTTGTGTAGGTGGTCTAAAGCTGTGTGGAGAGCCATTGAGATTGCACCTGCCATTGACCTATTGTAGCAATAGGCAACTTGCAGTGGATCCAGGTCCTTGCTGAGGCAGGAGTTCAGTCCTGTCTCAGGACTTCAAAAAAGCCAAACTAAATCCAGTGTATTCAACGTTGTAAAACAACAAGACATGAAAACTTCTAAGGAGAGGGGTGTGAATACTTTTTATTAGGCCTTATGTGTCTATTGTATATATGTATGTAGTCCTGTTTGTGGACTACAGGAGGAATGGAGACAGGCTAACCCCTATTGACATCAATGGATCTGGGATTGAGAGGGTGAACAGCTTTAAGTTCCTCAGCATAAACATCACTGAGGATCAGACGTGGTCTGTACATACCGGCTGTGTGGTGAAAAAGGCACAACAGCGCCTCTTTCACCTCAGACGGTTGAAGAAGTTTGGTATGCCCCCCCCCCCCCACAAATCCTAAGAACTTTCTATAGTGGCACAATTCAGAGCATCCTGCCTGGCTGCATCACTGCCTAATATGGGAACTGTACTTCCCTCAAATGTAGGACTCTGCAGAGAGTGGTGCGGGCAGCCCAGCGCATCTGTAGATGTGAACCTCCCACTATTCAAGACATTGATAAAGACAGGCGTGTAAAAAGGACCCAAAGGATCATTGGGGACCCAAGTCATGACAACCACAAACTGTTCCGGCTGCTACTGTCCAGGAACCAGTACTGCTCAATTCACACTGACACAATTGTATATCGATCTTATATTGACTGTCCTGTCGTATATACTATTTATTATAAATTACTAAAAGCTTTTTTAAGTATATAAGGGTAAAGGAGAGTTGATGGTAGATATAGGACCAATAGAGAATGACGCTGGAGATATTGTAATGAGAGATGCAGAGATGGCAGAGGAACTGAATACGTATTTTGCATCAATCTTCACAGTGGAAGTCATCTGCAGTACACCGGGCATTCAAGAGTGTCAGGGAAGTCAAGTGCACGCAGTGAAAATTACGACAGAAAAGATGCTCAGGAAGCTTAATGCTTTGAGGGTAGATAAATTTCCTGGACCTGATGGAATGCACCCTTGGGTTCTGAAGGAAGTAGCTGGAGAGATTGAGGAGGCATTAACAATGATCTTTCAAGAAAGATTCTGGCATTGTACTGGATGACTGTAAAATTGCAAATGTTACTCCACTATTTAAGAAGGGTGGGAGGCAGCAGAAAGGAAACTATAGACCTGTTAGTCCGACATCAGTGGTTGGGAAGATGTTGGAATCGATTGTTAGGGATGAGATTATGGAACACCTGGAGGCACATGACAACATAGGCCAAAGCCAGCATGGTTTCCTGGAAGGAAAATCCTGCCTAACTGATTAACTGCATTTTTTGAGGAAATTATAAGCAGGGTAGACAAAGGAGGTGCAGTAGATGTGGTGTACTTAGATTTTCAGAAGGCCTTTGACAAGGTGTCGCACGTGAGGCTGCTTAGCAAGATAAGAGCCCATGGAATTACAGGAAAGTTACTAGCATGGATGGAGCATTGACTGATCGGCAGAAAACAGAGAGTGGGAATAAACAGATCCTGTTCTAGGTGGCTGCCAGTTAGCAGTGGAGTTCCACAGGGGTCAGTGTTGGGACCGCTGCTTTTTACGATTTATGTCAATGATTTGGACTATGGGATTAATGGATTTGTGGCTAAATTTGCCAATGATACAAAGATAGGTGGAGGAGCAGGTAGTGTTGAGGAAACAGAGCCTACAGAGAGACTTTGATAGTTTAGGGGAATGGGCAAAGAAGTGGCAAATGAAATACAATGTTGGAAAGTGTATGGTCACGCACTTTGGTGGAGGAAATAAATGAGTAGACTATTACTTAGATGGGGAGAAAATTCAAAATGCAGAGATGCAAAGGGACTTGGGAGTCCTCATGCAGGATACCCTAAAGGTTAACCTCCGGGTTGAGTCGGTGGTGAAGAAGGCAAATGCAATGTTGGCATTCATTTCTAGAGGCATAGAACATAAGAGCAGGGATGTGATGTTGAGGCTCTATAAGGTACTCGTGAGACCACACTTGGAGTATTGTCTGCAGTTTTGGGCTCCTTGTTTTAGAAAGGATATATTGATATTGGAGAGAGTTCAGAGAAGATTCACGAGAATGATTCCAGGAATGAAAGGGTTGCTATATGAGAAACGTCTGGCAGCTGTTGGGTTGTATTCCCTGGAGTTCAAGAGAATGAGGGGGGATCTCATAGAAACATTCCGAATGTTAAAAGGCCTGAACAGATTAGATAGGGCAAAGTTATTTCCCATGGTAGGGGATTCTAGGACTAGAGCGCACAACTTCAGGATTGAAGGATGTCCATTTAGAACAGAGATGCAGAGAAATTACTTTATGACAATAGACAATAGGTGCAGGAGTAGGCCATTCGGCCCTTCGAGCCAGCACCACTATTCACTGTGAGCATGGTTGATCATCCACAATAAGTATCCAGTTCCTGCCTTATCCCCATAACCTTTGATTCCGCTATCTTTAAGAGCTATTCCGCTATCTTTTAGTCAGAGGGTGGTAAATCTGTGAAACTTGTTGCCACGAGTGGCTGTGGAGGCCAAGTCATTGGGTGTATCTAAGGCAGAGATAGATAGGTTCTTGATTAGCCAGGGCATCAAAGGGTACGGGGAGAAGGCAGGGGAGTGGGGATGACTGGAAGAATTGGATCAGCCCATGATTGAATGGTGGAGCAGAGCTGATGGGCCAAATGGCCTACTTCTGCTCCTATATCTTATGGTCTTACTATAATTGCATATTACACATTTAGACGGAGGAGTAACATAAGGATTTTTACTCATGTATATGAAGAATGCAAGTAATAAAGTCAATTCAATATATTATACCCAAGCGTTTTGCACAACACTATACATATGTCACCATATACTACCTTAATTTATTTTTTGTGAGCATTCATAGTAGAACAGAGAAGTACAACTGAATCAATTTTTTTAAAAAACAGTAGGCTGACAAGCCTGTGCAAATACTAAAACAAATTACAACAATAATAAATAAGTAGGCAATACTGAAAACATAAGTTGTAGAGTCTTTGAAAGTGAGTAGAATCACTTCTGTCTGGAGAATCAGTTCAGTTATTCACAGTGGTTCAGGACACTGATGGTTGAGGGGTAATAACTGTTCCTGAACCTGCTGGTGTGGGACCTGAGGCTCCTGTACCTGCTGCTCAATATTAGCAGTGAGATGACCTGGATGGCTGGGCAGTGGAAAGGGTCAGTGCTGATAGATGGACCAGTAGAATTGGTTGGCATCCACTGCATCAAACACTGAGAAGAAATCCTGAGTCAGCCTGGTTTCTACAACCCTCTCACAAAATAATGTGGTCTTGTAATAGACTGCTGATAACAGAAATTCCATTCATAACAGTTAACTAATATAACAGCCAGATTCAAGTAATGTGACTTCTTCTATGGTTTGTATTTTATGGCTATTGAAAGAAGACAAATCTCAGAGTTGTATTCTGCATGCATACTTTGAGAGTAAAAAATCTGTGAACTTTTGAACCCACCACTGAAACCAGAAAAATACAGAGGCAATGGTAACCACTGGAAACTTACTGTATATAGCATAGATGATTACATAAAAGCAAAGCAAGCATACAGTAGGGGTCAGAAAATGTAGAGGAGGCTTAACCCAAAAGCAGAACAGCAAAGATGATTTAACAGTAAATGAAACTTTACTAACAAGCAACAAGTCACAAGGGGCCACAGAACAAGATACTTAACATGACAAGGCAATATAGTAATTGAAGGCTAGGAGCAACTGGTTGAGACTGGCTGGTTCAATTAGTGGACAAGGATCAGGATGAGAGTTGGGTTTAAATAGGCTGCAGGTGGTGAGTTAGGAGTGAGCAGCAGGTGAATCTTATTGGCTGAGTGCAGACTGGGTGGTGCCTGCCTGCACAGCCCGACAATATGAGTATTCATCTTCAAGAAGAGAAACAAGTCTACATCCTAATACAACACCCATGATTTTTAGTTTTTGTCTCACCAATCCTCAGTGGAAAAAAAAACCTGTTTGTATTTACCCTGTCTATACCCCTCATAATTGTGTCTGTTTGCACAGATCAATTGAGACAGGCCATGGTAAAAATATAACGAATTACAGAACAAAGCATTAAAGAGAGAGGGCAGTGCAGGCGGACACCAAGGTACAAGGTCACAGTAGCGTAGCAGTCATTACAGCCTGGGGTGTCGGAGTTCAGGCTTAAATTGTGACACAATCTCTAAAGAGTTTGTACGTCCTCACAGTGAGTGTGTTGGTTTCCTCCGGGTGCTCCGGTTTCCTCCCGCATTCCAAAGACATACAGGTTAGTAGGCTAATTGGTCAGTGTAAATTGTGCTGTGATTAGGCTAGGGTTAAATCAGTGGGTTGCTGGCTGATGTAGCTCGATAAGCTAGAGGTGTCTGTTCCACACTGTACCTCCTAAATAAATAAATAAGGTTGATCGTGAGGTCTACAGGCTCTCCAGTGGTCTTACAAAAAGCTGTCCTAGAGCCTGGTGATACCTGCTTTCAGGCTTTTGTATCTTCTGTCCAGTGGGAGAGGGGAGAAGGGAGAACGCCTGGGGTGGGTGGGATATTTGATTACATTGGCTGCCTTACCAAGGCAGTGAAAAGTGTAGACAAGGTCCACATGGGAATCCTGGTTTCTTTGATGTGCTGAGCTGTGTTCACAACTTTTTGTAGTTCTTGTGGTCACGTGCAGAGCAGTTGCCGTACCAGATTGGATGCTTTCTGTGCACAACGAGGTGCAGAATAGGTTCGCCAGTATGCTGCCTGAGTTAGAGAGCGTCTTATGAGGATAGTTTGAGCAAGCTCTTTGGAGGTGACCTGATAGAGTGCACAAAATAAGAGATATAGATCGAGTAGATAGCCAGAGACATTTTCCCCAGGGAGAAAATTACTCATATCAGAGGGCATAATTTCAAGGTGATTGGTGGAAAGTATAGTGGGGGATGTTTTTTACACAGAGTGGTGAGTGTGTGGAATGCCCTGCTGGGGGTGGTGATAGAGGCAGATACATTAGCGACATTTTAGAGACTCTTGGATAGACCACGGATAGTAGAAAAATGGAGGGATATGTGAAAGGGAAGGGTTAGATTGATCTTAGAGTAGGTTAAAAGGTCAGTACAACATCATGGGCCAGAGGACCTGTACTGTGCCATAGTGTTCTATGTTCTGTAGTGTATTTTTAAAAATTTAGTGAGGGTGACTCTCAGCCTCCTGTTAGATGCATACATTCCCTACATATCTGTATGCCTATCTAAAGTTCAGAGTTCAAACTATAAAAGTACATATATGTGTCCATATCCTACCCTGAGGTTCATTTTCTTGCAGGCATTCACAGTGAATACAAAGAAATACAATAGGATCACTGAAAAACTGTACAAGACGGACAAACAACTGATGTGCAAAAGACAACAAACTCTGTAAATACAAAAATAAAAAACAAACAATATAATAATAATAAATATACAAGCATTAAATATTGGGGATGTGAGATGAAGAGTCATTCAAAGTGAGTCTATAGGTTGTGGGAACAACTCAGTATTGGGGTGAGTGAAGTTGAGGAATGTTATCCCCTCTGGTTCAAGAGCCTGATGGCTGAGGGGTAATAACTGTTCCTGAACCTGGTGGTGTGGGTCCTGAGGCTCCTGTAACTCCTTCCTGAGGGTTGAGGGGTAATAACTGTTCCTGAACCTGGTGGTGTGGGTCCTGAGGCTCCTGTACCTCCTTCCTGATGGTTGAGGGGTAATAATTGTTCCTGAACCTGGTGGTGTGGGACCTGAGGCTCCTGTAACTCCTTCCTGAGGGTTGAGGGGTAATAACTGTTCCTGAACCTAGTGGTGTGGGTCCTGAGGCTCCTGTACCTCCTTCCTGATGGTTGAGGAGTAATAATTGTCCTGAACCTGGTGGTGTGGGACCTGAGGCTCCTGTAACTCCTTCCTGAGGGTTGAGGGGTAATAACTGTTTCTGAACCTAGTGGTGTGGGTCCTGAGGCTCCTGTACCTCCTTCCTGATGGTTGAGGAGTAATAATTGTTCCTGAACCTGGTGGTGTGGGACCTGAGGCTCCTGTAACTCCTTCCTGAGGGTTGAGGGGTAATAACTGTTCCTGAACCTAGTGGTGTGGGTCCTGAGGCTCCTGTACCTCCTTCCTGATGGTTGAGGAGTAATAATTGTTTCTGAACCTCGCAGTGTGGGTCCTGAGGCTCCTGTATCCTTCCTTCCCGAAAGCAGCAGTACAGTCTGGATGGTGGGGTCCTTGATAATGGATGCTGCCTTCCTGTGACAGTGCTCTTTTTAGATGTGCTCAGTGGTGGGGTGGGCTTTAACTGTGATTGACCCACCACTCATTGTGTAAAAAATTTTACCCAGCACATGTATAAATTTACCCCTCGTACCGTCAACACACGTCCTCTGGTATTAGACATTTTGCCACAAGGTAAAAGATTCTGACTGGCTACCTGATCTATGCTTGTCATAATCTCGAAAGCCTCTCTCAGATCTCCCCTCAGCCTCTGATATTCCAGAAATAGCAACCCAAGCTTGTCCATCCTCACTTGTAGTTCAAGCTCTCTAAACCAGGCAGCATCCTGGTTACCTCCTCTGCACCCTCTCCAAAGCCTCCACATCCTTCTCATAATGGGACGACTGGAAGTGCATGCACTGCTCCAGATACGGAAATGATCTAATTTGCTGCTTTATTCAAAGTACATTTATTGTCAAAGTATGTATACACGATACAACTCTGATAATCGTCCTCTACAGGCAGCCACAAAGCAAAGAAACACCATTCAAGAGAACATCAAAATACCAACACACAAAGAAGGACAAATTGCACAGACGGTAAAAAGCAAGTGAACAACATATGGAATGTCAAACATCAAACCAGTATTGTTCAGTTTAGTTCAGCTCAGTGCCACACCACTAGCCAACGCAGGACTCAAAAGCTAATCTTTGCCAAAGCGCCCCTGTCCACATCAAATGCCCTGATCATACCGCTCAAAAACTGCAAAAAAGAATAAGTAGAATCCAAGGACACATGCAACATGAACCTCAATGTCCCCCTAAGCAAGGCTAGAGCCTCACCAATCAATCCTGGTAATGTGGATCCCAAAATTCCTGCACCTTCCTCCGACTGCAGCAAGCGAGAAGGAGAGGAAGACCAGACAAATGTGTGCAGACAGCACCAAACACACGGCCCATCTCTGTCGACCTCAACCTTGCTCGACACTTCAATTGCAGAGAAACAATGGAATCGATCGTGGACTCCAAGCTAGCAGACCTCCAGAGTGCACCTTACTCCAAACCTCAGCAAACTCACTCAGAGACAGCAAAGAGCCAGATCGCACTGTTGAGTATGGGCTGTCCCTTGGAATTATGGACAACAGTAGAACATAGACCAGTACATCACGGTGTGGGCCCCACAGCCCACAATGTTGTGCATATCTACAGTATATAAAGCTACACAGTCAATCTAACCCTTCCCTCCTTCACAGTCCATATCCCTCCATTGTTCTTACATCTATGCATCTAAGTCCTTAAAGTGTCTCTGAATCTATCAGCAGCTACCATCCAGCAGTGTATTCTAGGCATATTCATACAACAGATATACATGCAATATATTCATTTGCACAAATGTGAAATTTTGTCTCTCTTTCTCTCTCATCCCTCTTTTTTTCTGTCTCTCTTCCTCCACACACTCTCTCTCCCTCCCACACTCACTCTCTTTTTCTGTCTCTCACTCTCCCCTTCTCTCTCTCTCCCTCTCTCTCTTTCTGACTCTCTCTCTCCCTCCTCTGTCTCTCTCTCCCTCCCCATCTCTCTTCCCCATTCCCTTTTTCTCTCTTTCTCTTTCTTACTCTCTCTCTCACTCTCTCTCTCCCTGCCCTCTCTCTGCCTTTCCTCTGCCTCTATCTCTCTCTCGTTTGCTCTCTTTCTTTCTCCACTTGTAGTAATTGGTCAGTGGAAGCAGAATGCTTGAATATTTTTAAGGAGGAGGTGCGTTGGTAATTTCTTGATGAGAGGAAGGTGAAAGGTTTTTGGGGAAGGGAAGGAGAAGTGGGCAGGGAAGAATGTAGAACTGAAGTTACAATTAGATCAGTCATAATCTTACAAATGGTGGGATCTGCTGGAATTGTCAGTGTTTTTTTTATCACACTACCTCAGGAGGCTACAGAAAGCTGGCAACATACATCAAAGTTGCTGGTGAACGCAGCAGGCCAGGCAGCATCTCTAGGAAGAGATGTAGTCGACATTTCAGGCTGAGACCCTTCGTCAGGACACATTTTATTGTCCTGGCATGTCCCTTTCAGACCTTCACAGATGTTATTGATGCCCACAGAAAGCATCCTGTCCGGATGCATTACAGCTTGGTTCGGCAGCTTTTCTGCCCATTACCACCACAAACTGCATAGGGTTGTGGACACAGCTTGGCACATCATGAAAACTAGCTCCTTGGACTCTGTCTACACTTCTCACTGCCTCAGTAAAACAGACAGCATAATCAAAACCCTGCCCACCCTCAGCATTCTCTCTTCTCCCATGACCTATTGGACAGAAGGTACAAAAGCCTGAAAGCAGGTACTAGCAGGCTCCAGCACAGCTGCTACCCTGCTGTTACCAGACTATTGAAGAGTTCTCTACTATGATAAATTGGACTCCTGACCTCACAATCTACCTCATTATAATATTGCACCTTATTGGCTGCCTGCACTGCACTTTCTCTGTAACTGTAACACTTCATTCTGCATTGTGCAACACACACAAACTGCTGGACAAATCAGCAAGTCAGGCAGTATCTATGGGATGTCAAGCTGCAATGGATGGCCACCAGGAAGTCCCACATGTGTGGCAGACAGAACGAACATGCTCTACAGAGCATTTCTCCAGTCTGTGTTGGGTCTCACCAATGTAGAGAAGGCCACACCGGGAGCACTGGATACAGTAGATAACACCAACAGACTCACAGGTGAAGTGTCACCTCACCTTTGTATGACCTCAAAACCTGAAATGAACTGCGTGGAAGGCTTGCAAAAGCTTTTCACTGTAACTCAGTACACGTGATAGTAATAAACCCATTCCAATATTAATTAAGGTGTCTTTGCCTTCACATACAAAATAGGAAATACTAATTGAAAAAGCAAGGGCTGTCTAATTCTGTCTCTTCAATGCCGGTATTTGCATTGTGCTTCTGCTATGGTGCTGTGGACTACAGAGAACAGAGAAAACTTACAGAGAAACTTTTCAAGGATATTGCCGGGACTGGAGGACCTGAGTTATAAGAAAAGTGTGAATAGGTTAGGATTTTAACCCTTGGATCGTAGAAGATTGAGGGGAGATTTGATAGAGGTATACATAATAATGAAGTATAGATATGATAAATGCAAGCAGTTTTTTCCACTGAGGTTGGGTGGGACTACAACCAGAGGTCATGGGTTAAGGGTGAAAGGTGAAATCTTTAAGGCGGAACTTCTTCACTCAGAGGACGGTGAGAATGAGCTGCTAGTGCAAGTGGTGGATGTGAACCTGATTTCAACACTTAAGGTAAGTTTGGATAGGTACATGGATGGTAGGGGTATGGAGGGCTATGGTGCTGGTACAGGTCGATGGGACTAGACAGTTTAAATGGTTCAGTATGGAATAAATGGGCCGAAGGGCCTGTTTTCGCGATGTACTTTTCTATAACTCAATGATTATTCAAATGGTTCAGTCTCTGAGCTGCCTTTTCAGTCAACCACTACTCAGTGGTGAAACACAAGAGTGTTGGAGGAACTCAGCAGGCCAGCCCACATCTACAGAAGGAAATAGACCTGAAATCTTGACTGTCTGTCTCCCTCCTTAGACGCTGCCTGACGTGCTGAGTTCCTCCATCATTTTGTGTGTGCTGCTCCGAATTTCCAGCATCCGCAGAATCTTGTGTCTTCACTGTACTGAGCTGCTGTATTATGCAAATGTACTTCCAACTTTGCCTTTGCTGTATTGCTTCATGCCTAATGGCTAACATCAAGGAGCATAACCTTAAGATGACTAGGGGAATGTATGGAGGGGGGGGAGCATGTCGGAGGTATATCCTCACACAGAGCGTGGTAGGTGGGTGGAATGCCCTGCCTGTGGTGGTGGTAGAGGCAAATACATTGGGGTCAGTTAAGAGGCTCTTACAGTACTATGCAAAAGTCTTGGGCACATTAGATTTTTTTAATGGTTTCAGATGGTATGGGTTCCACAGAGCCCTGAAATCAACACCATTGAAGCTGTCTGGAATTACCTGGAGAGACAGAAGCAAGTGAGACAGCCAAAGTCTGCAGAAGAACTGAGGCAAGTTCCCCAAGATGCCAATTTTCTTATAAAACAGCATGACAATGTACCGAAGAGAATTGATGCAGTTTTAAAGGCAAAGGGTGATTACACCAAATATTGATTTGATCTGTTTCTTTACTGATTACTGTTCTTTAGAGTATTTTTTTTGATATTTAGAAACTTTTCATGGAAGAATCTATGCTTTACAGAATTTCCTTACATGGACCTAAGACTTTTGTACAGTACTGTAGATAGGCACATAGATGATAGAAAAATAGAGGGCTACTTCAGAGGGAAGGTTTAGATTGATTATAGAGCAGGTTGAAGGTCAGGAAAAAAACAGGCCAAATGGCCTGTACTGTCTGTAATGTTCAGACTGGAAGGGCTTGTTCTGTTCTGCATCTCAAAATAGGTAAATAGATACTCTAGATAAATACATACATACATACATGAATAGATAGGTAGATAATAGATAGATGTGGGCACATGGCCAAGTGGTTAAGGCCTGAAGGTCATGAGTTCGAGCCCCAGCCGAGGCAACGTGTTGTGTCCTTGAGCAAGGCACTTAATCATATATTGCTCTGCGACGACACTGGTGCCAAGCTGTATGGGTCCTAATGCTCTTCCCTTGGACAACATCTGTGTTGTGGAGAGGGGAGACTTGCAGCATGGGCAACTGCCGGTCTTCCATACAACCTTGCCCAGGCCTGTGTTCTGGAGAGTGAAGACTTACCAGGCGCAGATCCATGGTCTCGCAAGACTAACGGATGCCTTTACTTTAATAGATAGATGTATAGATCCTCCAAAAGGACACAAACGTGTCATGGTTTGGAGGCTTGCAAGCCTCAATGACCTGGGGAGCTATGCTGGCTGGGCGTTGTGCTTTGACTCTTGGTAGGGTTACCCATGCCAAACAGGTCAAAGGGCAGAGGCCAGACTAAGAGTGGCCCGCTGGTCCTTCAGGTCTAGGGGTTCAGCTCAGCGTTAACAACCCTGACTGGTAAAAACAAAACTGTTACAGAAGCAGCAAAGAAGAAATCTTTCTACATCTGAGCACAATGGTATGGACACAGACAGAGATGGAGGATCTTCATTGCTGCTCTGAACACCAACTACATAACAGGCATGTGGATAGATACATACATTCATGCAGATAGATAAATATAGGTAGATAGATAGATAGATGCTATGTAAAAAGATAAATAAATAAATAAATTGCATTCAGCTGTCAACCACAAGCCCAATAACCGAACAGACACAGACTAAGCATTATGTTAAAGTCCATCCCTATGGTTTAGGTAATGCATTCTGTACATAAATCAGCCCTTCTGTCTCTTCACTGCCTCCAACATTAGCCAGGCTCCACGGAGCTACACCTGATCTCAGGATTTTGATTCCGAAAACACACACGCAGAGCAATGACAGTGAGCTTGTCTTTTGGCTGAAAGGAATCAACAATAGGGTGGAAAAGTTGCAGTCAGAAGTAATTAAGCTCCAAGTGTGTGGGTGGCTGCCTTAATGCTCAGAAGTTGGCTCGAGCTAATCACCATAATGAAAGGCTAAACATCATGTCTTGCTGATGGATAGACACATAGGTGGATAGATCGGAGTTCAGTCAAATGATTCATAATGCTGCTGTGCAGAATTTCTCCCCCAAAGGCACACTTTCAGTCTTAACGTACTCGAATAAATCAGGGACGAGACAATACCCTGAAATAAAAGGAGGGGAAAGTACACAGTGGGCTGTCAATCAGAAGTATGTACACAGACACACGCCACACTGTCACTAACTCACACAAATTAGAATCAGGTTTAATATCACCAGCATATATCATGAAATTTGTTGACTTTGGGACTGCAGTACAATGCAACACATAGTAATAGAGAAAAAAACCTGTGAATTACAGTAAGTATATAAATACTAAATTAAATAAACAGTGCAAAAATACAAATAAAAATGTAGAGTGAGGCAGTGTTCATAGGTTCAATGCCATACCCTTCTCTCAATTCCTTCGTCTTCACTGCATCTGCCCTCAGAAAGAGGCTTTTCGTTCCAGAATCAAACAGATGTCCTCCTTCTTCAAAGAAAGGGGCTTTTTTTCTTCACCATCAACACTGCACACCCACATCTCTTCCATTTCACGCACGTCTGCCCTCACCCTATCCTCCTGCCACTCACCAGGGATAGGGTTCCTCTTGTCCTCACCTACCACCCCAGTAGCCTCCACATCCAGCACGTAATTCTGTCACCTTTGCCATCTTCAACGAGATCCCACCACCAATCACATTCCGTCATCCCCACTTTCTGCTTTCCACAGGGATTGCTCCCTCCTTGACTTCCTTGTCCATTCGTCCCTCCCCACTGATCTCCCTCCTGGCATTTATCCTTGCAAACAGAACAAGTGCTACACCTGCCCCTACACCTCCTCCCTCACCACCACTTAGGGCCCTAAACAGTCCTTCCAGGTAAGGCGACACTTCACCTGTGAGTCTGTTAGGGTTATGTACTGTATCCGGTGCTTCTAGTGTGGCCTCCTGTATATCGGTGAGACCTGATGTAGATTGGGAGACCAGCTCGCCGAGCACCTGTACTTCATCTGCCAGAAAAAGCAGGATCTCCCGGTGACCACCCATTGCAATTCTACTTCCCATTCCCATTCCTACATGTCAATCCATGGCCTTCTCCACTGCTGCGATGAGGCCTGGTTCAGGTTGGAGGAGCAACACCTAATATTCCATCTGAGTAGCCTCCAACCTGCTGGCATGAACTTCAATTTCTTGGAGTTCTGGTAATGGTTGCCGTCCCTTCAGCATTCCCATTCCTGTTTCCCTCTCTCACGTCATCTCCTCACCTACCCACCACATGCCTCTGGTACTTCTTCCCACTTTCCTTTCTTCCATGGTCTTCCACCCCCACCAACCAGATTCCCCTTTCTCCAGCCCTTTCATCTCTTTCGCCCATCAGCTTTCTAGCTGTTTACTTCACCCCTCTCCCTCTCCCGGTCTGACCTATCACCTACCACCTTGTACTTTTTGCTCCCCTCCCCCACATTCTTGCTCTAACCTCACCTTTTTTCAAGTCCTGATGAAGGGTCTTAGCCCGAAACATTCACTGTTTACGCTTTTCCTTAGATGTTGCCTGGCCTGCTGAGTTCCTCCAGAATATTGCTTGGATTTCCAGCATCTGCAGATTTTCTTATCTTCAATGGTTCAATGTCCATTCAGAAGTCGGATGGCAGAGAGGAAGAAGCTGTTCCTGTATCACTGAGTGTGTGCCTTCAGGCTCCTGTTCCTCCTTCCTGATGGTAGCAATGAGAGGAGGACATGTCTAGGGTGAAGGCAGTCCCCATTGATGGACGCCGCCATCTTGAAGCATTGCCCCTTAAAGATGACCCGGATACTACAGAGGCTGGTGTTCTTGATAGATCTGACTAAGTTTACAACTCTCAGCAGCTTACTTCAATGCTGTGCAATTGCCCCCAACCCCATACCAGATGGTGATGCAGCCAGTTAGAATGCTCCCCACGTTTCATCTGTAGAAATTAGCGGGTATCCCCTGTACGGATCCATAACCTTCCATACCCCAACCATACACGTACATCGTAACAGACTGCAGAGGGTTGTAACCTCAGCCAGCTCTGTCATGGGCACTGTTAGGACATATTAGGGCATCTCTGTCTGTTAGGGCATATTCTGGAGTGAAGGCTATATCAGAGGTATTAACTTTAGCAACCAATCTTTAGACCTGAATGTGGATTGTAGATTAAATTTAAAAACATAACCCTGAACAATAGTTTCTTGGAGGTGTGGACACCAGTTAATTGAAAACTAGAGAACGATGATTAACATTCATTTTGGAGGTCTGGAGTGTGGGTGTGAAGAAGGAGGTGTGAAAATCGTAAGTAATTCATAAGAAGTATTGTAGATACATTGTAACTATAGAATTGTCCTGCCGCTGCCTTTGATCTTTAGCATATAAAATATCATGTAATATTGGGTTACATAGGCCTCTTCCTCCGGGAGTGTCTCATTGTTTTGAATAAAGCAATTTTGTATCCACTGGCTTCAAGGTTTCCCTGGTGACTTTGTTCATGTTACAACAGGAACAACCCTCCCCACCGTCAAGGACATCTCCAAAATAAGGTGGCGTCCATCATGAAGAATCCTCACCATCCAGGACCTGCCCTCTTCTCATTACTACCATCAGGGAGGAGGTAGAGGAGACTGAAGGCGCACACTCAACAATTCAGGAACAGCTTCTTCCCCTCCGCAATCAGATTTCACAAACCTATGAACACTACCTGCTATTCCTCTTTTGTACTTTCTTTAATATATATTTTGTAATTTACAGTAAGTTTTTTTGTCTTGCCCTGTACTGCTGTCACAAAACAACAGATTGCATGTCATAGGTCAGTGATAATGGACCTGATTCTGATTCTAATGAGTACCTTGCTCACTATGAGAGGAACAGTGGTTAAGTAACCTGGAGACTGGAGTTCCAATCCAAGGCTAAGTTTTTTACCCTTTAGAGTGAAGGATGCCTGGAATGTGCTGCCTGGTATGGTGGTAGAGGCAAATATACTAAAGGCTTTTAGGAGACGCTTAGTTAGGCACATGAATATGAGGAAGATGGAGGGATATGGACATTGTGTAGTAGGAGGGATTAATTTTTGCATTTTTTAAAATTTATTTTTTTAGCTGGTTCAGCACAACAGTGATGTTGTGGGGATGGAACTGGACTCTCTCACGGTGGTGTCTGAAAAGAGGATGCTGTCTAAGTTGCATGTCATCTTGGACAATGTCTCCCATCCACTACATAATGTACTGGGTGGGCACAGGAGTACATTCAGCCAGAGACTCATTCCTCCGAGATGCAGCACAGAGCGTCATAGGAAGTCATTCCTGCCTGTGGCCATCAAACTTTACAACTCCTCCCTTGGAGGGTCAGACACCCTGAGCCAATAGGCTGGTCCTGGACTTATTTCCTGGCATAATTTACATATTACTATTTAATTATTTATGGTTTTATTACTATTTAATTATTTATGGTGCAACTGTAATGAAAACCAGTTTCCCTCGGGATCAATAAAGTATGACTATGACTATGACTAAAATGCTGGAGAAACTCAGCAGGCCAGGCAGCATCAATGGAAAAGAGTACATCGACGTTTTGGGCCGAGATCCTTCATCAGGACTCACTGACATTATCACTGTCATATGTTGTGAAATTAGCTGTTTTGAAGCAGCAGTACAGAGTAAAGACATAAATTTACTATAAATTACAAAATAAATAAGTACTGTAAACTGCACACACTTAACGTTTCGGGAGCAGCTTCTCCTGAAGGAAGAGGAGAAGATGGCGGTGCGACGCAGCGCGCAGCGGCCACTCCGGTGATGAATATCTGTTATCTGTCAAGTAGGCTGCCGAGCACCATCCTGATGGAGACAGATGTGAGAGCTCGGAGGACAATCTGGTGAAACTTCTGAAATGCCTGTTTCGCTGCCGCTGCTACTGTGTGATCCTGAATCTCCGGAGGGGAAGGCCCCGAGTCCTCGGCTTTGCTTGTTGCTCGGCGGCCGGGGCGGGATCAAGGCGCTTGGCAGAGAAGGTGCTCGGTGCTCAGTGTCGGAGGGCTGGTCAGAGGCTTGAAGTTTTCGGACGGACTCAGGGTTGGCTGTGGTCGGGTGCTTCCAGGATGCTGCATCGGCAAGTTTGAGGTGCTGGAGGTTCATGGCAGGGAGAGTTTCTCCCTTCTACCGTCTGCGTGAGATGATGGGGCTATCGGGACTCGAGACTTTTTTTTACCGTGCCCATGGTCTGCTCTTATCAAATTACGGTATTGCTTTGCACTGTTGTAACCATATGTTATAATTATGTGGTTTTTGTCAGTTTTAGTCTTGGTCTGTCTTGTGTTTCTTGTGATATCATTCTGGAGGAACATTGTATCATTTCTTAATGCATGCATTTCTAAATGACAATAAACGAGGACTGAGTGTCCTCATAATCCAATCTAATGTAATCTAATCCTCCTCCACCATCAGATTTCTGAATGGACATTGAACCCAGGTACACTACCTCAATATATACTTTTTCTTTTTATTCACTTTTTTCACTACCTATTTAATTTAAATGTTTATATTTATTTTTTATTGTTGTTTATAGCTTTGTAAAATTATTATGCATTGCAATATACTGCTGCCACAAAACAACAAATTTAATGACATAAGCCAGAGGTAATAAACCTGATTCTGATTAAAAGGAATAACGATGGGTTAGTGAAGTAACATGGCAGCTTATAAGACTCTCGAAACTAATGGTGACAGGAAGCTGCTGGTTCAGGTGAGGAAGTCTGAATCTTTGCTTGGTCAGCCATTGACTGAGTCTACAGTATATCCCCAGTGAGATGTACCCTCGGACACGTTCTCTCAATCTGATCAGCTGTTACTCTGCTGCGAAGGGAATATGCAGTATATGGGCTTTTATCAGCTTCTCAAAGACAGACACACAGACACACTCACATACACATACGCACACCCCACGTACAAACATACATACACACATAATTGTGCATACCACACATACAAACACACACACACGCACAAATGTGCACACCAAACACACAAACACACACACACAAATGTGCACACCCCACATACAAACATACACACACACAAACACACAGGCATTCACACATACCTCCATGTGCATATATTCACTCACAGTCTCAAGCATGCATTCATAATCTCACAATGAGATATACATAAAGGCGCATACTCACCCAGAATCACATTCTGTCATACACACACACACATAATCTAACACACTCACACAGACACGTATACAGTATATACACACAGTATCATATATATTACACATGATACACACAGTAACATAAATATTACATATGATACACACTCTCACACACTCTCATAAATGCACACAATTACACATACATACACACCTACAATCCCTCTTATGTGCGCGCGCGCGCACACACACACACACACACACACACACACACACACACACACACACACACACACATGCACACACACACAGAGTCTCTCTCACTCTCTTTCTCTTTCACACAAACTTTCTTTCCCTCTCACACACACATACCCTTTCAAATGTGTGGAGATACACGATAGCTATTCTGAATGTACGGTATTTCAACACTGGGGTGACTGCGATTCTGATGGGCCTTTCTATATGATGAGAGTGACACCTGTAGGTTCCTACAGGTATTGCAGCCAGTGTTCATGGTGATGCTGCTCTTCAGTGAATGGGATCACTCCGAGTTTTCAACGCTTCACAGAGGGACGCTGTCTGCGAACCATGGTGTGTGTGTGTGTGTGTGGGGGGGGGGGGGTGTTGCTGATTGAACCAGTACTACACTGTCAAAATGTTGGAGTTTAATGTGCATTGTGTACAATTTTGGGCAAGAGAACAGGCTCGTTTATGTTTTTTTTAACTCTTCCAGGTGAGGTAGACAGTATAAACAGTGAAGGCAGCAGAAAGGGGTCCCCAGTCATCTTCCATTCCATGCTACTAGACCCTGATCCTGATCTGTCAAGGACCATGTGTTGGCAGCCCCTGCATCAACCTCCTCACATTAAACAACGTCACATACAGGCATTCTCTATTAAAGGAATAACCCCTTGGAGAACTTCATTTTTGACTTAGAGATGGCAGTACTATTCCTGTGGTTTTATGGGTAAGTAGGTTAATTGGTCACATGGGTGGCGCAAGCTGGTTGGGCCAGAAGAGCCTGTTATCGTGCCGAGCCAACGATGGGGGAGCTGCGTGGCCTAGGTTGTGGCGCGGACCAAGCCCTCATGCCTTGTGGTCACCTGTTGTGGCCGCCGAGGAGAGACGCGCCAGTGTGCCATTGGATTCTGCAGTGGGTTGGGGCTGGCATCTCCCATTGGTGCTGCCCTCCAGTGTTCGCTCGGCAGAAGACAAGCTGGTTGCGTTCATCTTTGGCTGCACTACTGACGAGGAGCTGCTGCAGGCTTGTTCTTACAGAAACATGGCTCCAGGACAACTGATGCATCATCAGTCTACAGGCCATGGCGCTCAGGGACTTGGGTGATATCATTGTTTTATATTTCTGTAACTGTATGTTTTTCTGCCATCATAGTTATACAGCGGTACTAGAAAGTTTGTGAACCCTGTAGAATTTTCTCTATTTCTGCATAAAAATGACCTAAATTTGATCAGATTTTCATGTACAGCAAGTCTCCTTATCTAGTCCTAAAACTAGATAAAGAGAAGCCAATCAAATAAATAACACAAACACTTGTTCACTTATTTATTGAGAATAATGATCCAATATTACATGTATTGGTTGGAAAAAATATATGACCTTTGCTTTCAGTAACTGGTATGACCCCTCGTACAGCAATAACTTCAACCAAACGTTTCCGGTAAATGTTGATCAGTCCTGCACATTGATTTGCAGGAATTTTGGGCCATTCCTCCTTACAAAATTGCTTCAACTCTGGGATGTTGGTGGGCTCCTTTCCATGATCTTCTTGCTTCAGGTCCTTCCACAACATTTCTATAGGAATCGGCCATTCCAAGACACAAATTTTCTTCTTCTTAAACCATTCTGTTGTTGATTTGCTCTAGTCTTTTGGATCATTGTCTTAGTTGCATTATTGAACTTCTGTTAATCTTCAGGTGATAGACTGCTATCCTGACGTTCTCCTGTAAAATGTCTCGATACAATTTTGAATTTATTGCTCCATCAACAATGGCAAGCTGTCCAGGCCCTGAGGCAGCAAAACAGCCGCAAACCATGATGCTCCTTCCACCATGCTTCACAGTTGGGATGAGGTTTTGGTATTGGTGTGCAGTGTCCTTCTTCCTCCAAACATAGCAATGTGCATTTCTGCCAAAAAGTTCAATTTTCATCTCATCTGTCCACAGAACGTTGTGCCAGAAGCATTGTAGAATATCTAAGTGGTCCTTGCAAACTTGAGACGTGCAGCAATGTCTTGTTTTGGAAAGCAGTGGTTTTCTCTGTAGTGTCCTTCCAAGAACATTATTCTTGATCAGTGTTTTTCTTATAGTGGACAGATGAACAAGAGACTTTAACAAGTTCTCGAGATTTCTGCAGGTCTCTTGCTGTTACCCTTGAGTTCTCTTTAACCTCCTTCAGCATTGCATGTTGTGCTGTTGGTGTGATCTTTGCAGGATGCCCACTCCTAGGGAGCGTAGCAATAGGACTGAGTTTTCTCCATTTGTAGACAATTTCTCTTACTGTGGACTGATAAACACTCAGGTCTTTTGAAATGCTTTTGTAGCCTTTTCCAGATTCATGCATCTCTACAATTCTTTTTCTAAGGTCCTCTGAAAGTCATTTTGATCGAGGTATGGTGCACATAAATAGATCTTCCTTAAGAAGAGCAGGCTCTGTCAGTAACCTGACTTTATCTGTCCTTTTTATAGGGCTGGAAACCTTTTCAAACCACACCTCCAATCTCATCTCATTGATCGGAACACCTGACTCCAAATAGCTTTTGTAGAAGGCATTACCCCAGACGTTCACATACTTTTTTCAGCAAATACATGTAATATTGGATCATTTTTCTCAAAAAAATAAATGAACAAGTATCAGGTTCTTTGTGTTATTTCTTTAACTGGGTTCCCTTTATCTAGTTTTAGGACTTACATGAAGATCTGATCATATTTTAGATCAGATATATGCAGAAAGAGAGAATTTTTCACAGTGTTCACAAACTTTCTAACACCACTGTATGTGCTATATGTGCTTTGTGCTGTGTGTGACTGTTGGTACAGTGTTTTGCACCTTAACCGTAGAGGAACTCAGTTTCATTTGGCTGTATTCATGTGTATAGTTGAATGACAATTTTCAAGCTTGAAGTTGAACTTGTATCTCTAAATAAAATAACGTTAAAAAAAAAATAGAATAACACAATGCCTCTAGTTCTACAAACTTCCTTGTAAATCTTTCCTACACACTTTCAGTCTTTCCTGTAACAGGGTGACCATTGCTGAACATTGTAAACAAAGTGCAGCTTCACCAATGTCTTGGAGAACTGCATCAATAACATCCCAACTCCGATACTCAATACCCGGATGATGAAGGCTAGCATGCAACTGTCGTTATAGACAGAGGTGGGACTGGCTAGAAAGCAAGGGTGTGATGCTGAGACTGTATAAGGCATTAGTGAGGACTTGTTTGGAGTATTGTGAACAGTCTTGGGCCCCTTATTTGAGAAAGGATGTGCTAGCATTGGAGAGGATCCAGAGGATGATGCCAGGAATGAATGGGTTATCATATGAGCAGTGATTGAAGGCTCTAGGCCTGTACTCACTCCAATTTAGAAGAATAGTGGGGGATCTCATTGAAACCTATCAAATATTGAACGGCCTAGATCAAATGGATTTGACGAGGATGCTTCCTTTGTTTGGGTAGTCTAGGACCAGCAGGCACAGCCTCAAAATACAGGGACGTCCATTTGGAACAAAGATGAGGAGGAATTTCTTTAGCCAGGTGGTGGCAAATCTGTGGAATTCGTTGCCTTAGGCAACGGTGAAGGCCGGTCACTGGACGCATTTAAGGTGGAGACTGATAGGTTCTTGATTAGTCAGGGCGTGAAAGGTTATGGGAAGAAGGCAGGAGAATGGGGTTGGGAAGGAAATGGATCAGCCATGATGAAATGGCAAAGCAGACTCAATGGGCTGAATGGCCTACTTCTGCTCCTATGTCTTATGGTCCTTACTCACTTGTAAGGCCAGTGATGTTGTGGGGATGGAACTGGACTCTCTGACAGTGGTATCTGAAAAGAGGATGCTGTCCAAGTTGCATGCCATCTTGGACAATGTCTCCCATCCACTACATAATGTACTGGGTGGGCACAGGAGTACATTCAACCAGAGACTCATTCCACCGAGATGCAGCACAGAGCGTCATAGGAAGTCATTCCTGCTTGTGGCCATCAAACTTTACAACTCCTCCCTTGGAGGGTCAGACACCCTGAGCCAATAGGCTGGTCCTGGACTAATTTGCTGCGATAATTTACATATTACTATTTAATTATTTATGGCTTTATTACTATTTAATTATTTATGGTGCAACTGTAACGAAAGCCAATTTACCCCGGGATCAATAAAGTATGACTATGACTATGACTATGACTATGGTCTTATGATCTTTATTCCTTAAGGGAGATGTCTGCCCGGATGAAATAAATTAGCCGGATTCCTTCCTCTCCAGCCCTTCACCTTTCCCATCCACCTGGCTTCACCTATCATCTTCTAGCAAGTCCTTCTTCCCCTCCTCCCACCTTTTCATTTTGACGCCTTTCCCTTTCCTTTCCACTCCTGCTGAAGGGTCTCAGCCTGAAACGTTGACTGTACTCTCTTCCATAGACGCTGCCTGGCCTGCTGAGTTCCTCCAGCATTTTGCGTGTGTTGCTCGGATTCCCAGCATCTGCAGATTTTCTGTTGTTCGTGACACAGTGAAATGTGTCATTTGCGTCAATGACCAGCACAGCCCAAGGACTGTGCTGGGGGCAGCCCGCAAGAGTCACCACACTCCCAGTGCCAACACAGCATGCCCACAGCTCACTAACCCTGACCCGTATGTCTTTGGAATGCGGGGTGAAACTGGAGCCCCCCAAGGAAATTCATGCGGTCACAGGGAGAACTCCTTACAGGTGGGGGCAGGAATTGAACCCCAATCTTACAGCTGGTTCTGTAAACTGTTGCGCTAACCACTACCCTGCCAACCTTTGACCTCTCACGTCAATGGTCTCTTTCCCCCTCCACAGACGCTGCCTATCTCACTGACTTCCTCCAGCACCTCATGTGATGCCTAACTACATTACCATTATCATTTTTATGCACTGCATTTCTGCGAGTATAGTAACTGATTAAATCTGGTCACTCCTGCCAACATATTTCCACCTGTTGAAATTTCCAATGCGCTTACAAAAGAGCTATTTAATGAAGAAAGAATGCTGGATTGACGTCTTGCTTTGCTATCTGTGTCCAGCTTCATTGCCTCCTCAGCACTAACTGCGTCGAAGGTGCAATGCCCTAATCTTCTTGATTAAGAGCTGTCGACAGGTTCAGCTCCTTGTGTATTGTCAGTAATCTTGATACTATGCACAGTCCAGCTCCTAAATCAAATATTTTCTTTGGGAGAACAAGCAGCCTTGTGTTTTAGTCAGCCTGCAATGTATTCAAAACTCACCAGCAATTTCAAAGCAGACAGGGAGGAAATGAAAGGAGTTCTCAGTGATTGCTGTGCCTTTCCCAGTGGTTTATAATCAAATCTTTGCTAAATATACAGATATCAAACATATAAACCAGTGCAGAATAGGAACAAATAAAATACATCTCTTATTACTTCTAAAGGTAAATGCAAGCAGGCTTTTTCCACTGAGGTTGGGTGGGACCAGGACTAGAGGTCGCAGGTTAGGGCGAAAGGTGAAATGTTTTAGGGGAAACTGAAGCGGAACATATTCACTCAGAGGGTAGTGAGAGTGTGGAACGAGCTGCCCGCAGAAATGGTGGATGCGGGTCAAATTGCAACATTTAAGACAAGTTTGGATAGTACGGTGGGATACGGCTCAGGTGTGGCAGAATAACGATTAGTAAGTTAATAGGTCGTTGTAATTTGTCGTGTGATTAGGTTAGGGTTAATTGGGTTTGTCAGGGATACTGTGGCTCAAAGGGCCAGGAGGCCCAACTCCACACTGTATGGTTGACATGGATGAATTGGGCCAAAGGGTCAAACTCTGTGAGGCATAATGCAGTGACTGGCACTCTGATGGGGGAAAGGCAGGAGAATGAGGTTGAGAGGGATAATGGATCAGCCGTGATGGGATGATGGAATGGACTCGATAGGCCGAATGGCCTAATTCTGCTCCTGTGTCTGATGGTACGTCACAGTCTGGAGGCTCCTTCATCAATTAGCAGCAGTTCTTCCACCAGCTATTCAGGGGAATTGGCTTTCGGTGGTAAACTTCGGACTTGCCAGCGGTATCCGAAGTCTGTAACTGAGCGAAACACAGCCAGGCACGGAGGGGAGAGCATGGATGAAGTTGCTCCAATACATTAGTTGCTCTGCCCTTCCAGGTGTGGATACAGAGGTTTGTTAGTCGTCCCTCGCATCTGACAATGAGAGGATAACCGTGCGGGAGAGATTTTTAAGAGGAAAAGCCTTTGCACTGGGACGGTTCCTGCCTCTCAACCTCAGAAGTCCAGGTCCAGTGGTACGAGTGGTCTGGGGTTTTCCTTGGTTGCAGTGGGTGACCATGACGATTTCTGTGCCTTGTCATGCCCTTTGCTCTCCACGGGACATCGCAGAACCACCTTCCTGGCAGCTGGATCTCAGTGTCTGCCAGAGCTGGCTGGGAGAGGCACGTCCCTATCTCCCTGGGGTATGAGGACTGCTGGCTACCCTCGCCTGTCGAAGCAGTGTACCAGGGTATGGCTGCTGTCACATGCAGACAGCTACTGACAGGTGAAAACTGACTGTCCGGTGAGGACCAAAGATGAGAGAGCTGTCCCAGAGTGGATACTGCAAGCCCCTTCACCAGAGGTACTGCCCCTCCCTGGACACCCCATACACCCCACACAGGTTTACAATGCAGTGAACTGGGTAGGCAAAGATACATCATTTCCTGTTACTTGAATATTGAAGGATTGGTTTTATTTGTCGCATATACTGTACATCAAAATGGACGGCGGAATGTGTCATTTTCATTAACAACCAACACTGTCCCAGGATGTGCTCGGGGCAGCCAACAAGTCTCTCCATGCTTCCAGGGCAACAGAGCATGCTCACAACTTATAAACCCTAACTAACCCATACATCCATAAAACCATAAGATATATGAACAGAATCAGGCCATTCAGCCCATCGAGTCTGCTCTGCCATTCAATCATGGCTGATTTATTATCCCCCTCAACTCCATTCTCCTGCTTTCTTCCCACAACCTTTGACACTCAAACTAATCAAGAACCTATCAACTTCCACTTTAAATACACCCAATGACATTATTTTTTATTTATTTATAGGAATACATACCCTTCCGGCCCTTCAAGCCACAGCTCCCAGCATTCCCCCGATTTAATCTGAGCCTAGTCACAGGACAATTTACAAAGACTAGTTAACCTACTAACCAGTACGTCTTTGTACTGAGGGAGGAAACCGGGGTACCCAGAGGACACCCACGCAGTCGTGGGAAGAAGGTACAAACTCCTTCCAGACGGTGTCAGGAATTGAACCCTGATCTCTGGTGCTGTACAGAATGTCACCAATTCCTACACGACAAATATGTGTGTGCACTAGTGCGATGAAATACATACCTGCAGCATCACCACAGGTACAGAGCAAAATGCACTAGAATAATACAAAATAAACATAAGTTAAACACAATTTTTACAAGAGTGAACACAATTAGAACAAAAATACAAAGAATACTTCGGTGCGAAGTGACCGAGCTGATTATAGTGTTGGTCTGGAGGGCCCACTACACGGGATTGGAAAATAAGCTGCAGAAAGTTGTGAACTCGGCCAGCTCTATCATAGGCACTAGCCTCCCCAGCATCAAGGAGATCTTCAAAAGGCAATACCTCAGAAAGGCAGTATCCATCAGTAAGGACCCCCATCACTCAGGACACGCCCTCTTCTCATTGCTACCATCAGGGAGGAGGTACAGGAGCTTGAAGACACTCACTCAATGATTCAGAACCAGCTTCTTCCCCTCTGCCATCAGATTTCTGAATGACATAGAACCCATGAACATAAACTCACCTTTTCCCTCTCTTTTTGCACTACTTATCTAATTTAATCGTATATATATTGCATGTTCTTTGTATTATTATTCACAGTTCTTTTTATTTTTATTTCTCGCAACATAATGCTGCCACAAAACAACAAATTTCATGACATATGCCAGTGATATCAAACCAGATTCAGATTCTGCTAAATTGTAGTGATTAGATGTGAAACAGTGGATCAACACCCAACTGTTTGAGGGGAAGTAGCTGTTCTCGAATCTGATGTTGTGAGACTTCAGATTTTTGTACCTCCTGCCTGATGGTAGCAGATTACTTTAAATTCTCAAACCTGTCCCAATCTATCACCACACAGCGCCAGCATACAAATGGTTAATTTTTGCGGTCTTTAATTGCCCATTCACTGTTTTGGGAGTGGAATAACTTGCTTAAAATAAATGGGTTAATGTCTCCACTGAAATAATAGAGAAAGGAAATTTAGCCTAATGAGTTAAGTGCTCACAAACTAGTATCCCACAGAATAATTTGAGGGCTAATGTCTAGTATAAATTTTTTAATGCTTATTGAGTTGTTAAAATGTCGAACTAATTCCCTTTGAGATTGAAGGAAGAAAGATAGATTGGGGAAGAGTAATTCTTCTGTAACTAAGACGGATCTGAGAGAGGTAAAAAGCCCTAGAGACATGCTAAGTCTCGGACCAGGGAACTAAGGGTCAGTGTTTTAAAATACGGGTCAACCACTTAAGACAGAAGTGATGTGAAATCTTTCAGGAGATGGTGAATTTTTGGAATCCTCTTCCTCAAAGAACAGTCAAAGCAGAATCTTTGAATTTATGTACTTCAGGGGATGTGAAAAGATTCTTCATTGGTAAGGGGTCAACAGGTCAGCAGGAGGATGGAACTGAGGTTACGGTGGAATCGACCCATAAACACAAGAGATTCTGCAGATGCTGGAAATCCAGAGCAACACACACAAAACGCTGGAGGAACTCAGCAGGTCAGGCAGCATCTATGGAGAGGAATAAGCAGTCAGTGTTTCTGGCTGAGGCCCTTCCTCAGGACTGGAAAGGAAGGGGGATGTTGCCAGAATAATAAGGTGGGAGGAGGGGAATGAGGACAAGCTAGGAAGTGATAGGTGAAGCCAGGTGGGTGAAGGGAGAGGAGATGAAATAAGAAGCTGGGAGGTGATAGGTGGAAAAGGCAAAGGGCTGGAGAAAAAGAAATCTGACAGGAGAGGAGAGTGGACCATGGGAAAAAGAGAAGGAGAGGGGACCCAGAGGGAGGTGATAGGTAGGCGAGGAGAAGAGGTAAGAGGCTGGAATGGGGAATAGAAGAAGAGGGAAGAGGGATGGAAAAAATCGCTGGAAGAAGCAACCGATGTTCTTGCCATCAGGTTGGAGGCTAACGAAATGGAATTTGAGGTGTGGCTTCATCGTGGCACAAAAAGAAGTCGTGGACTGACATGTCAGAGTGGGAAAAGCGATAGGAATTAAAATGGTTGGCCACCAGGAGAGACTAGAATCTACCCAAGTTTTACTGAATTGTTTACTCCTGCTACCAATGTCCATACGTAAATCTGCTAAGAAGAGGACACCGGTCAAGAGGTCTTGATGATAATCTCAGAAATAAATTCTGGATGAGAATACAAACCGTCCATGTGATCTGCTATGGATTTAAGAAAAATTTTCCTCATAAAACATTTCAACTTCTCAGTCATTTATTTGCTCACTGTGGGGATTTTGCTATGCATGATTCATTAAAACATAAAAATTTTAAAGATTATTTGTTGGAAGTACATTGAAACATACAGTGAAGTACATCATTTGCATCAAATTGATTCAGCAAGGATTGTGCTGGGGCAACCCACAGGTGCAGCCATGCTTCCAGCACCAACATAGCATGCTCACAACTCACCAACCATAACCATACGTCTTTGGAACGTGGGAGAAAACCCACAGTGACACGGGGAAAATGTACAAGGTGCTTACAAAGAATCCTGATCTTGCAGTGAGTGCTGTAAAGGGTTATGCTACCACTAACTACCATCAAAATTATTTCTGGATTTGCCAACAAATGCTCTGCCCATGACTGCATGAGTTGTGGATACAGCCTCCCCTGCCTATGTTCTCACTGCCTCAGTAAAGAAGCCAACATAATCAAAGACCCCAACCATCCCGGCTATTTTCTCTTCCCCCCCTCTCCCACCAGACTCAGGGCTAGCTTCTACCCCGCTGTTATAAGACTATCAAATGGTTCTCCTGACATCACAATTTCCCTCTCTATATGTCACGGTGTGCGCTGACAGATGACTGATTCAAGGTGTGAGTGAATGACAAAAGTTGAGACAGAATCTAGTTTATTTCATCAAACTTTCAAATGAATATCGGTGGCTTGACCGAGCCACACCCGAGACCAATCATTCTCAGAACACAAGGACCCTACAATAAGCGCAAATGAGTGTCCACTTTAAATATTCATAGACTGCAGAAAACCCGCGCTTGTCACATTTAACAATTAACTTGACGATTCAACAGAAAGCACAAGGACTTAATGACTTGAGATAAGACAATTAACAAACAGAGCAAGGCTGGCAAGGCTGGCAAGGCTGGCAAGGCTCATGACACTATGACTTTGCACCTTGTTATCTACCTGCAGTGCACTTTCATGGTAACATATTATTGTACTTTAGAGATACAGCACAGTATCACAGTAACAAGGCCTTCTGGCCCAACAAGCCCACACCGCCCAATTACACACGTCTGACGAATTAACCTACTAATCCGTACGTCTTTTGGAATGTAGGAGGAAACCGGAGCACCCTGAGGAAACTCACACAGCCACGGTGAGTATGTACAAACTCATTACAGGCTGAGGCAAGAGCTGAACCAAAATTACTGACGCTGTAATAGCTTTACACTAACCGCAGTGCTACCATGCTGCCCTGTTGCACTTTATTCTGCCTCTGAGGGGAGAGTGGACAGAGATATACAGAATTATGAAGGGGATAGATAGGGTGAATAAAAGCAGGCTTTTTCCACTGAGGTTGGATGGGACTTCAACTAGAGGTCATAGGTTAAAGGTGAAAGGTGAAAACTTTAAGGGAAAATATGAGGGGAAATCTCTTCACTCAGAGGATTGTGAGAGTACGGAATGAGTGGTTAGCGCAAGAAGTGCATGACAGCTCAATTTCAACATTTAAGAGAAGTTTGGATAGGTACATGAATGGGAAGGCTGTGGACGGCTATGGTCCTGGTGCAGGTCGATGGGAGTAGGCAGTTTAATTGGTACAGCGCCGACTAGATAGGTCGAGCCAGCTTATGTACTGTACTTCCCTATGATTCAAAGTTGTTGCTTTGCCATCTACTACCTCAATATATTGTGTAATAATCAGATCTGTATGAAGAGAATATAAGACAAGTTATTCATTCTACATGTAAACTAACTTTAGTTTTGTAAGAACAAACAGTGACTGCTCTTTCCAAGTAATCCAGATTGTCTAAAACGTATTGCAAAATATGATCGTACAAAATAGAAAGATATCTTCCCTCCTTCTATACCTTTCTCAGTGTTGACATCTGATTGTAGAGTCCAGAATTGATCTTTCTTTAATTCATATATGTCCCAAGAAATTTGGTATAAATATTATAGATGATTTATTTTGCCACAAACAATTAGAATATCTCCTGGGTCAGCAAATATCATTCGAACATACACTTAGTGACCACTTTATTATGTGCACTTGTAGACCTGCTCCTTAATGCAAATATCTAATCAGCCAATCATGTGGCAGCAACTCAATGCAGAAAAGCACGCAGACATGGTCAAGAGGTTCAGTTGTTGTTCAGACCAAATACCAGAAAGGGGAAGAAATGTGATCTGAATGACTTTGACCATGGAAAGATTGTTGGTGCCAGTTGGGGTGGTTTGAGTATCTCAGAAACTGCTGATCTCCTGGGATGTTCACACACAACAATCTCTAGAGTTTACAGAGAATGGTGTGGGAAAGCAAAAAAAAAAAATCCAGTGAGTGACAGTTCTGTGTGTGAAAATGAATTGTTAATGAAAGAGGTCAGAGGAGAGTGGCCAGACTGGTTCAAGCTGACAGGAAGGTGACAGTAACTTAAAGAACCATGCATCACAACAGTGGTGTGCAGAAGAGCATCTGTGAATGCACAACATGTCAGACCAGGAAGTGGATAGGCAGAAGTCCGCAAATGTACACTCAGCAGTGACTTTATTCGGTAAAGGAGATCCTAATAAAGTGGACACTACTGTATGTCCCAAGGAATTTCATAAAATTAGATGATCTACATTAAAATTTATAATATAAACATCAACATCTTTGAAGGAAAAATCCTACAATTGGTAGAGGATACTTTTCAGTCCATTAAAGGTAAATCCCTCCCCACCATTGATCGCATCTATACAGATCTCAGTCACAAGAAAGCAGCATCCATCATCAGGGACCCCAACTATCCAGGCCTTGATCTCTTCTCACAGCTGCCATTGGGAAGGAGGTACAGGAGCCTCAGGACCCACACCTCCAGGTACAGGGACAGTTATTACCCCTCAACCATCAGACACTTGAAGCAGAAGGGATAACTTCATGCAACTTCACTTGCCTATCACAGAGCTGTTCCCAGAACCTAAAGACTCACCTTCAAGAACTCTCCATTTCATGTTCTCAATAGTTATTGCTTACGTATTTATTATCATTATTTCTTTACTTTTCTTTTGTATTTGCAACTTGTAGTCTTTTGCACGTTGGCTGTCCTTTTGGGTCCTTTTCATTGATTCTATGGTGATCTTAGATTTACTGTGAATGCCTGCAAGAAAACTAATTTCAGGGTTGTATATAGTGAGATGTATGTACTTTGAAATTTGATTTCTTCTGTCACAAAAAATAGAATGTTTCCTTACTCTGCCTATATCACTCAAACATAATTATCTCCTTAAATCTGTGAAAATTATCCAGAAACATTGTCTCGTGACTTTATTTGAAGTTTTTTTTTCAAAATTGAAACTGTACATACCACTGGACCCAGCTGGTGGCGTAGTGGTATCAGCATCGGACTTTGGGACGAAAGGTCCCGAGTTCGAATCCAGCCGGCTCCCCTGCACGCTTTCCATCCATGCTGGGTTACGAGCCGATGATCTCTTTGGAAACTCACCCAGCAGAAGGCAATGGCAAACCACTGCTGTAACTTGCCTCGTACCCGGTTCCCCACTACGTCAGAGAGGCGTGGAGGGAAATCGTCTGCTAACCGGAGAAACTCCTGATGCGACGTACCTTTCCTTTTTCATATCACTGAATTCCAACTATACGTCTAGTAATTAAAATACAGAAACGTGTCCCCATATTGTGATATAAGTTCAAAATTTATTCATTAAAGTATCTCATTCTAAAATACATATTTCCTGTATTCTGTTTGGAACTTGAGGTTCTGCCTACCATTAGTAAAAACAAAATAATGAGATGTTATCCATTTTCTGATTCACTTGCACAATAAGGGCAACCCTGCAAAGGTCAGCATCTATCATTCATCTAAGTGGCAGAGTAACAATTAATTTACTGGACTAGTAACCTTCAAGGCTGGGTTAAAACTCCAGAGACTTAAGAACAAAAACATAAGGTCTCAAGACCATAGAGGCAAAATTAGGCTATTCAGATCATTATGTCTGCTCCACCATTCCATCAGGGCCAATTTATTAACCCTCTCAACCCTATTCTCCTGCTTTCTCCCTGTAACCTTTATTGCCCCGACAAAAGTGGACCTGTCAGCCTCCGCTTTATATATACCCAATGATTTGGCCTCCACATCTGCCTGAGGCAATGAATTCCACAGATTCACCACCCACCAGCTAAAGAAATTCCTCCTTATCTCTATTCCAAAAGGGACACCTTCCCATTCTGAAGCTGTCCCCTCCGGTCCCCACTATAGTATAGTATAGTACAGTGAGGGAGTCTAGGAGCAGAGGGCACAGCCTCAGAATGGAAGGGTGGTTAATGGTAGGGGTCTGTTGCATTAAAAAAGTTGGGAACTCCTTCTCTGTAGGAAACTACCATGGTGGCTGTGGAATTCAAACTGAGTTATTAACATGGAATTATAAAAATATGAGTCGATATTAATGATGATCGTAAATTTCCACATTGCCAGAAGAACCCAATGACTTGGCCTCCACAGCTGCTCGTGGCAACAAATTCAACTGATTTACCACCCTCTGACCAAAGTAATTTCTCCGTGTCTCTGTTCTAAATGGACGTCCTTCAATCCTAAATTTGTGCCCTCTTGTCCTAGACTCCCCTACCATGGGAAATAACTTTGCCCTATCTAATCTGTTCAGGCCTTTTAACATTCAGAATGTTTCTATGAGATCCCCCCTCATTCTCCTGAACTCCAGGGTATACAGCCCAAGAGCTGCCAGACGTTCCTCATATAGTAACCCTTTCATTCCTGGAATCATTCTCGTGAATCTTCTCTGAACCCTCTCCAATGTCAGTATATCCTTCCTAAAATAAGGAGCCCAAAACTGCAGACAATACTCCAAGTGTGGTCTCATGAGTGCCTTATAGAGCCTCAACATCACATCCCTGCTCATATACTCTGTACCTCTAGAAATGAATGCCAACATTACATTCACCTTCATCACCACCAACTCAACCTGAAAGTTAACCTTTAGGGTATCCTGCACAAGGACTCCCAAGTCCCTTTGCACCTCTCTGCATTTTGAATTCTCTCCCCATCTAGATAATAGTTTTCCTGTTTATTTCTTCCACTAAAGTGCATGATCATACATTTTCTAACATCATATTCATTTGTCATTTCTTTGCCCATTCCCCTAAACTACCTGTCTCTCTGCAGGCTCTCTGTTTCCTCAACATTACCCTTTCCTCCACCTATCTTTCTATGATCGGCAAATTTAGCCACAAACCCATTAATCCCACAGTCCAAATCATTGACATACATCGTAAGAAGCAGCAGTCCCAACACCGACCCCTGTGGAACTCCACTGTAACTGGCAGTCAGCCAGAATATGATCCCTTTATTCCCACTCTCTGTTTTCTGCCAACCAGCCGATGCTCCACCCATGTTAGTAACTTCCCTGTAATTCCATGGGATCTTATCTTGCTAAGCAGCTTCATGTGTGGCACCTTGTCAAAGGCCTTCTGAAAATCCAAGTACGCCACATCTGCTACATCTCCTTTGTCTACAATGCTTATAATTTCCTCAAAAAATTGCAGTAAGTTAGTCAGGTAGGGTTTTCCTTTCAGCAAATCATGCTGGCTTTGGCCTATCTTGTCTTGTGCCTCCAGGTACTCTGTAATCTAACAATCAATTCCAACAACTTCCCAACCCACTGATATCAGGCTAACAGGTCTATAGTTTCCTTTCTGCTGCCTCCCACCCTTCTTAAATAGTGGAGTAACATTTGCAATTTTCCAGTCATCCGGTACAATGCCAGAATCTATCGATTCTTGAAAGATCATTGTTATTGCCTCCGCAATCTCTCCAGCAACTTCCTTCAGAACCCAAAGGTGCATTCCATCAGGTCCAGGAGATTTATCCACCCTCAGAAAATTAAGCTTCTCATTTGTAATTTTCACTGCACATACTTCACTTCCCTGACACTCTTGAATGTCCAGTATACTGCTGATGTCTTCCACGGCATCTCTCAGTACAATATCTCCAGCATCATTTCCTATTGGTCTTATATCTACCCTCAACTCTCATTTACCCTTTATGTACTTAAAAAAGCTTTTCTTTGATATTAGTCGCCAACTTTCTTTCATAATTCATTGTTTCCTTTCTAATGACCTTCTTAGTTTCCTTCTGCAAGTTTTTAAAAGTTTCCCAATCCTCTATTTTTCCACCAGATTTGGCTTTCTTGTATGTCCTCTCTTTTGCTATTACTTTGGCTCCGACATCACTTGTCAGCCACAATAGTGTCCTTCTTCCATTCGAAAATGTCTTCTTATTTGGAATATATCTGTCTTGCACTTCGCTCATTTTTCGCAGAAACTCCAGCCATTGCTGCTCTGCTGTCCATCCTGTTAGTGTCCCTTTCTAGTCAACATTGCCTAGTTCCCCTCTCACGCTATTATAATTTCCTTTATTCCACTGAAATACCGACACATTGGAATTTAGCTTCTCCTTCTCAAACTTCAAATTGAAGTCTATCATATTGTGATCACTCTTCCCTAAGGGTTCCTTATCTCTCTTATCACCTCTGGATCATCACACAACACCCAATCCAGCACAGCTGATCCCCTAGTGGGCTCAAAACCCTGCTGTCTTTCTTCCGATGCTATCAAGAACCCCCACCATCCGGGCCAAGCTCTCTTCTTACTGATGAACAGTTCATAAACCCAGAAACGTACTTTCTTACAGCCCGTCACACCACTGGCATTTAGGACAGCAATGAAGGTCCTCAATTTCTATCTATACTTGGCCACCTTCTCTATTTCTGTTTCTATGGTAAGGCACCAAGTTGTCTTTGGTCTCTTGTGTTTCCTCCTCCCTTTGGGGGTCCAATGAAATGCTGTGTTGATGATGGAGTTGGTCTCTCTTCTCATCACGTGCCCAATACATCTCCAACATTTCCTCATGATGATTGTGGTTATGTGCTTTGGATGACACTGAAGACATAGAGTGTGGTTGGAGATCTTTCTTGGCCATAAAATATGAAGGATCTTTTGAAGGCTCATGGTATAGAACGAGCTTGGCGAGGCCATTCCCTGTCATGTGCCAGCATTCTGACCCCGTACAAGATTGTGGACAGAACACAGCTCTGGTACAGCTTCACCTTGGCGTGAACTCACAAACACTGTGTCATTATTCCTCCTTTTCACCAATAATTTATTTTTGTAGCTTATCATGATTTTATGTCTAATACTGTCACAAGACAACAAATTTTACAATTCAGTGATAATAAATCCAATTCTGAATTTAGATGAAAATCAGGTAAAAACTGGAGTATATTTGCTTCCTGACATTATTTTAAAAAGCACAGAACTTTTCCAAGTGCCCTGCCCAATGTTTCACACAGCCACTGCTAGCCACTTTTTTTACACCATGGTGCCCTGCCATTATCCGAGTGAGAACTCCTGCATATCGATTTATCTCTGTGCCCGCAATGCAAGCAAAGATTTGATTGTACCTGTGCCTCACTGTACTTTACGCACATGACAATAAACTCAAATGGACTTCGACTCGTTTGCACAGGACTGGGGAAGAAGATGTTCAAATTTCAAGTACATTTATTATCAAAGTATGGACAACCTTGAGATCTGTCTGCTCACAGGCAGCCACAAAACAAGAAACCCGAAAGAACCCATTAAAAAAAATCAACAAACACCCAGTCCCAGAGCAGAAACAAAAGCGCTAATCATGCAGACAATAAAAGCAAGCAAAAGCATTCAGGATGAAAGTGAGTCCATAGACACGAAGCCTGGAGCAGCCGGAGCACAGAGACTCCTGACAGAACGGCACTGGAATTGACCTTTGATCTCCGGAATGCCCTACCTGTAACAGTGTCCACTAACTACTATGCTACCATGGTGACCATTTGGCCCATCGAGTCTTCTCCGCCCTTCCCTCATGGCTGATAGCTTATTGGTTAATTGTTATCAACTGTATTTCTGTTGTCTCTCGTCTGATATGAGAACACCAAGTCAGCTTTTTCTCTCTTCTTTGCCCTCTGACCAGAGAACTAGAACTAGAAAGTTATCCTTCTTCAGATATCGTCATGTGATTTTTAACTTTTATTTGAATCACTGCAGCGGGAGTCACTCTATCAACCCTTTTCTGCAAAACGTTCCCAGAGTTCCCTGCAGCGATTACATTAGCTTGGAAACTACCCCTGAGTGTGGTTTTAACCCTAATTTTGTTAGCAACAGCCAAAGTGATTCTTGATGTCCCCTCAGATTTATTTAGGTCCTTGCCAGCTAGTAGATAAAATAGGCTTAAAATTGAATCAGAATCGGAATCAGATTTATTATCACTGATATAAAGTATGTGAAATTTTGTTGGTTTGTGGCATCAGTACAGTGCAAAGACATAAAATTACTATAAATTGCAAAAATAAATCATTCCAAAAGGAGGAATAACGTGTTAGTGTTCATGGATTCATGAACCGTTTAGAAATCTGATGGCAGCGGGGAAGAAGTTGTTCCTGAATCATTGATTGTGGGTTTTCAAGCTCCTCTACCTCCTTGCCAATGGTCATAATGAGAAGAGGGCATGTTTCATATGGTGAGGGTCAGCAGAGATGGATATGGCCTTCCTCAGGCACCACCTCTTGAAGATGTCCTCAATGGTGGGGAAGGTTCATTGACCATTCAGAAATCTGATACAGAGGGGAAGAAGCTGTTCCTAAATCATTGAGTATGTGGCTTCAAGCTCCTATCCCTTCCCCCCCTCCCCCACAACAGCCCAATGGTAGTAATGAGAAGAGGGCACATCCCAGATGGTGAGGGTCTTTAGTGATGGATGCTGCCTACCTGAGGCACTGCCTCTGGAGGATATCCTCGATGGTTGAAGGGTTCATGGACCGTTCCAAAATCTGACGGCACAGTGTCGGAAGATTGTGTCAACACGGTACTAATAAAAATGCTTCGAAAATGGAACTGCATACATGAAAACTCTCCATATGTCTATTTAACCCTATCCATTGGAGACAGGAGGGCCCAGAGGCGGCCTGGAGTCGGAGGCCCGTTTGTGTGTGTGTATGTGAGCAGACGGTGGGGGAGTGGGAGGAATGGGGCTTGTTTTGATGTGGTTGGTTTGTTACTGTTCTGCTGCTATTTGTATTCTGTGGGCAGGCTCTGTTGCCACCAGAATGTGCAACGACTCTTGCAGGCTGCCCCCAGCACTTTCTTAGGTTGTGTTGGCTGTTGACACAAACAAAGCATATGCTTCGATGTATGGTACACATGATCAATAAATCTGAATCTGGCCTCAGCTCATTAGCCATACCCCATGGTTACCTATTGTGTTCTGCCGAGCGTCTTGGAAATGCTATGTTGGTGGCGGAACATGTGGCAACACTTGTGGGCTGCCTCAGCACATCTTTAGTTTCAAAAAGTTCAAAGTAAATTTAATGTCGAAGTACATTTATGTCACCAGTGTAACACCCTGGGAAAGGTTTCACTGCTAGTGTAATGGTTTTTCTGCAGCAGTAGTGGTTAGGTTATGGCTAGAGATTACGGGGGCTTTGGAATGTGCGGCGTCCAATAGAGGGAGTGTTTTTTCTTGTTGTATGTCTGAGACCAAGGTGATCTGGGTCTTTTGTTCAGCGGAAGATGAAGAGAGAAGATGCCGGAAGGGAGAGGTCGTAGACACCTGAAAGGAGTGGATTTGGAGTGGGACCGGGAGTGTTGAACTGTTTCATTAAAATGGGCCCTTTTCTTTTCGTTTTACTTTACTAACCCTTCAGTCAAATTAAGAATTATAAAGCTGTATCACTTAACTGCATATGGTATACTATCTGTTATTTCGTGGCACTGATTTGTAACAGGGTCACACATCACACAGCATCCACACAAACAGGAGGTCTTGCACCTCAATCTCATGCGTTTGGTGGGGCCAGAGATTATATTCCCTAGACTTACGTGGCCGATGAAACCAGAGGGTTACAATTGTGGGGATATTGTTCCGGGATTGATTTCGTTGGATGCTGTGTGATTGCCCTGAGCATTGAAGCAGAGAGTTGTGTGTTTAAGTCTGTGCTGGCATGGAATGGATGCTGCCAGGGCTGAGCGGTGGTGTGCATCCACAGGGTTACCAGTAACGAATGTGTGCGTGATGAGTGGGGTAGATATTCGTACTCCATATGAATTGTTAATTCGACTTTTAAAGACTGTTAAAGCTGTCGGTAAAGTTACGATTGTGGAGTTGAGGTTTGATAAAATGGCAGGCACAGACCTTGTTTTGGTTCAGACTAGTGCTGACATAGCGGGAGTGGAACTGCCTGGTACTATTGGGGCCCCAGGAGAGGGGGGCCGTGGACTGTCCATACTTTCTGAGAGGAGGAGAGTGTCTGGGGTCTTAGTGCAGGTGATTATCCATACAATGGTTATTTGTCAGTGAAGCTGGAGTTTTCAGAGGCCATTGTGGGAGTGGGTCCTTGATATTGGTGCTGGTTTGTCCGGACCCCGTTGAGAAGGGCAGCGTTTCAATTCTGGTGGCGACCAACACCTCTCTGGTGAGGAGGCTCATGGGGGCCTGGAGAGAGCTTTCTGGGAACATTGTCCGTTCACCTGGTGTTCCATGCTGCTTTTGAAGAAGTGTGTGGCTGCATTGGGCCGGATACTGAGTTCAGGTGAGGGGCTGTGTGGTTCACCCAGTCAAAGCCAGTCCTGTTACGGCCCAGGGGAAGTAGTGAGAGTGATGGGGACCCTCAAATTTCTGGAGTGCCTGAGGGCGAGATCCTCTTAGTGGACGCTCCAGAAGACCTCGAGGAGGAATTGGGATTTCCTGCTCGGGTATTGGTGAGACCCGAACTGCAGAAGCCCTCGGTTGTACAGGCAAACAGGATGGCAGTGATTGTCAGGAACACTACAAAGAAGGAGGTCACCTTCAAGCTGGGGAATGCCCCTAGTGCATCTTTTCCCGGTGACAGAAATATCTAACATCCCAGTGAAACAAGCTGGTGAGAATCCCTTTGCAAATGGGGAAAAGTTGACTGCTGAGTCATTCAACTTCGGGGACTGCCCAGCTCCTGCGGGTTGGAAGAGGAGGCTGGTAGAGAAGATGTTGAAACTGGAAGGTGTCGTTTCCACTGACGAGTTTGATGCAGGCTGTTCCAAGAGCACTCATCACACTATCTGGGTGGCTGAGGACACCCGTTTAGAGAAAGGTTGTGGCAAATGGCCCAAGCAAAGGTGGAAGATGTTTGGCAGCATCTGTGTAAGTTGAAGGAAGCTGGGATCATCACTGAGTCCAGAAGCCCCTATGCATCCCCAATAGTAGTGGCCAGGAAGAAGAATGGGAAGGTACGGATGTGTGTGGACTATAGGGCTCTGAACAGGCGTACCGTCCCCAATCAGTATACAGTCCCAAGGATCGAAGACACGCTGGCCTGTCTGAGTGGTGTGAAGTGGTTCAGTGTGCTGGGCTTGAGTGGATATCACCAGATCCCCATGAGTGAGGCTGACAAAGAGAAGACAGCATTTATATGTCCACTGGGATTCTTCCAGTTAGAAAGGATGCCCCAGGGCATATCAGGAACTCCTGCAACCCTCCAGCGTGTCATGGAGAAGACAGTGGGGGATATGAGCTTGCTTGGGGTACTGGTGTATTTGGATGACCTCATAGTGTTTGGGTCCACCTTGGAGGAACATGAAGAGAGGCTACTGAAGGTGCTGGGCCACCTGAAAGCTGAAGGGTTAAAACTTTCCCTGGACAAGTGCCAGTTCCGCAAGATGTCTGTCAGCTATGTTGGGCACATAGTGTCAAGGGATGATGTGGGGCTAAGCCAAGGATCAGAGGGGTCCGAGTTGCAGGAGAGCATGAGTGATAGACCAGGGGAGGCCTCAGCAGGTAGACCAGAAGTATCCCCAGTAGTGTCAGAACATGAAGAGGTAGATAAGGGGGGGAAGGAAGGTCGAAAAGAATCAGGAGACCAGTGGATAGGCTGGCCTATGTAACGCCAGGGGGACAGAGTGTGGTCTCTACCACTTTAGGGAGCTACATCGCTGCCTTTTACACCCGGGTTGGACTTTGTGCTTTGCATGAAGGGCTGGCAAATGACCTTAATCTCACGAGGACATGACTAAATTTGGTGGAGGGAGAGTGTAGCACATTGGGAAAGGTTTCACTTTTAATGTGATGGTTTTTCTGTAGCAGCAGTGTTTGGGTTTATGGCTAGAGGTAACGGGGGCTTTGGAATGTGCGGCGTCCAATGAAGGGGGTGTTTTTTTTTGTCGTGTGCCTGACACTGAGGCAAACTGAGACTTTTGTTTGGCGGAAGGTGAAGAGAGAAGGCGCCAGAAAGGAGAGGTCATAGACACCAGAAAGGAGTGGATTTGGAGTGGGGCCGGGATTCGATGAAGCCCGGGGGAAAGCGATGGAGGACCAGTGGAAGGGAAACCGTGAGCTCCAACAACGTGCACATTACACTGTTTCATTAAAATGGGCCCTTTTCTTTTTGTTTTACTTTATTAACCCTTTAGTTAAATTAAGAATTATAAAGCTAAATCACTTAATTGCATATGGTATACTATCTGTTATTTCGTAGTACTGATTTTCAAGGGGGGAACAGATCACACAGCATTCACACAAACAGGAGGTTCTGCAGCTCAATCTCACATGTTTGGTGGGGCCAGAGACCTGTCTTCCCCAGACTTACACAGCCAACAGGACCTGAGGATTACACCAGATACAACCCTGAGATTCGTTTTCCTGCAGGCATGCTCAATAAATCCTTAGAATAATAACTATATTAGAATCAATGAAAGACCTCACCTACTTGAATGCTCAACCAGTGTGCAAAAGACAACAAACTGTGAAAGTACAGGAAGAAAGAAATAATGACAATAATAATAATAATAAAACATGGCAGTTGTTGTCAGATCTGGGCCTGGACGAAAGAAGCAAAAAACAAGCAGTTTGTAGGATGGGGGAAGAGGCAGAACGAGCCTCTTGTTGGATTTGGAATAGGCGAGAGGAGGGGAACTGGAAGCCAGGAGCAGACGGGCGGTGATTTGGCCACCACAGCCGGCCCACCAACTGAAGAGTGTCGTGGTTAAGGGCTGAAACGCTCTGTGAAGGTTGGGGACCACCTGGTAACATCTGCTCCTAGCTAAAGGCTATGGTTACCTTATAAGGTAACTGGAGATTGCACCCTAACAGGTGTATGTAACAAGTCATAAATATTGATTTTTGATAAGTATTGAGTTGTATGTGTTGTTAACACAACGCATTTCACTGTATGTTTCAATGTACGTGTGATAAATTAAGGGGAATATCGGAACTGTTCACATATTTGGGCCCCGCGATAGCGTAGCAGTTAGTGCAACGCTATTACGCCTGGAGGCGTTCTGGCATTCGGAGTTCAATTCCAGCACCGTCTGTAAGGAGTCACTGCATCACCTCCGTGGTGTGCATGGGTTTTCCCCAGGTGCTCTGGTTTACTCCCAGAATCCAAAGGAGTATTGGGTAGGTTAACTGGTCATTGTCAATTGTCCTGTGATCAGGTTAGGGTTAACTGTGGTTGTGTTTTTGCTGGGACAGCATGGATTGAAAAACCAGAAGGACCTACTTTGCCCTGTATCTCTCAATAAAATGAAATTGTCTGTAGAACGGGAGGAACAACAGGAAGATCTGTGCCTGAGGGGAGATTTGAGAGAGCTATAAAAAATTATGAGGGGTATAGATAGGGTAAATACAAGCCACTGAGAGTAGGTGAGACTAGAACTAGAGATCATGAGTTAAAGGTGAAAGGCGTAATGTTTGAGGGGGAGCTTTTTCACTCTGAGGGTGGTGAAAATGTGGAATGAGCTGGCAGTGTAAGTGATGGATGCAGGTTCGATTTCAGCATTTATAAAAAGTCTGGATAGGTACATGGATGAGATGGATATGGAGGGCTGTGCTCTGGGTGCGGGTCGATGGGACTAAGGAGAATAATAGCTTGGTACAGACTAGATGGGTCAAAGGGCTTGTTTCTGTGCTGTAGTGTTCTATGACTCTAATAAAATTAATTACAAGTAATTTGCAGCCGTGAGCAGAGATCTGGGGGGTAGGCGGCAGGGAGACATTTACTGATGGTATATTCCCTTACGGGCAATGAGCAGTGAACTTATTACCTTGAGTTATATAGTTTCTGAGTTATGTAGATATTCCTCGTGTGTGAAATAGAAAGAATTGTATCATTATTTTATGAATAGATTCAATCTCTCTATGGAAACTGCTGTATATCATCAATGATTACACACTTCCTCCTCACTGGTGGGTTTGCTGATACCCTGGGCTGGAAGGGCAGTTATGCAGCAAACTCCACCACCTAAAGGTCAAAGTCAAAGTTGAGTTTATTGTCAGATGCTCAGGTCCAATGAAAAACTTGCAAGTGCATTTCAGGCACAGAGTGTTAGAGCCACAACATGCACAGAAAGACACAGATATTCTGGGATGAACGGCTTGCTCCTGTGCTCCATTGTTCCGTAAGACCATAAGATTTAGCAGCAGAATTGGGCCATTTGGCCCATCGCGTCGGTTCTACCGTTCAACCATGGTTTGATTTAGTTTCATTTTCAACCCCATTCTCCTATCTTCTCCCCATAGCCTTTGAATCCCTTACTAATCAAGAAACTATCATCTTCCACTTTAAATCTACCCAATGACTTGACCTCCACAGCTGTCTGTGACAATGAATTCCACAGATTCACCACCATTTAGCTAAAAGAAATTCCACCTCCTCTCTATTCTAAAAGGATGTCTTTCTATTCTGAGGCTGTGCCCTCTAGTCCTTGACCCTGCAACTTAAGATAATATGATCTTCTCTACACGTCCACTCTACCTTAGCACTCCTAGGTCCTACTGTTCCAATACATCCCCAGTGTGCTGGTGGAAAACCTCAGCAAGAAGCCGTGATAGATTTCTCTTGGCATCGGTCCAAAAATTGCAAGTTTATTCTCCGCCCATCGCAAAATATGATAGCGTCTGAAACAGGTGGGACTTTCCAGAGGCCAACTATTTTCATTCTACCTCCCATTCCCATTCCAATATTTCAGTTCATGGCCTCTACTACTGCTGTGATGAGGCCACTATCCCATTGGAGGAGCAACACCTCATTTTCCATCTGGGTAGCCTCCAACCTGACGGCGCGAACATCGATTTCTCTAACTTGTGGTGATTTCTCCACCCCTCCCCTTCCTCTCTTTTTTTCTATTCTCCATCCTGGCTCCCTCCCTGCCCTTTTTCTTCAGCTCCCTCTGCTGCCCTTCCTCCTTCCCTTTCTCCCATGGTCCACTCACCCCTCCTATCAGATTCCTTCTTATTCAGCCCTTAGCTTTTCCACCTCATCCTCCTCACTCACCCACCTCCTCCCTCACCCGTTCTCCCCTATCACCTGCCAGCGCACTCCTTCCTGCCCCCAGCTTCTTATTTTGCCTTCTTCCCCCTTTCCAGTCCTGATGAAGGGTCTCTGCATGAAACGTCAACTGTTTATTCCCCTCCATAGATGCTGCCTGACTTGTGGAGTTCCTCCAGCGATTTGTGTGCGTGGCTCTAGATTTCCAGTATCTTCAGAATCTCTTGTGTTTGTAGTTGCAGTTCGATTTCCAAGGACACGGTGGGCAAAGTGGATTGTTTGCTCCGAACGTTTCATTTCCTGCTCATGGGAGCTCCCAGACCACAAAGGAAACACAGCTCATTAACACTGTCCAGTCAGACATCTTACCAAACGTTAATTCATTACAGCGTTGCCCTGCAGGGACCGACAGAGCTCATTAAGTGCTGAGCACCATTTCCACACAATCAATGTCAACAAGGAATCACTGGTGCCAGGTTTCTTCCTGAAGGAGGACGTACAAAGCATACCACTTTCCAATGGCCCAGATTCAAAGTCGCATGTGTGTGGAGACAATGGGCTGTTGTGCGAAATCAGGTTTGCAGGTTCGGTGAGTGGGGACAGAAGGCACTCACTACTGGTAACTAAGTTAGTAATTTATTAGACAGACACTAAACAATCAGTAATCCCTTCAAGTTACACCCAGTTGCATCTACTTATCTAAGCTGACTATCTGAAGTGGCAGGACAAGACAGGCACTGCATGCACACAGAGGCAAATACTTATCTAAAGTGTGCACTCAGGCACCTCCAAACTTCACTGTTGCTATAGCACTGACCCCAGCCCGAACTGAACTGACCCCAGCACTGAACCAGGGAGCGAAGAGAAGCCTTGTGTTTTCCGCATGCTAGATTTAAACTGTACCGATGCCATGACATCCTCAGCTAGTGGGAGGGGCTGCAATGCTCCTGACACAGGCCAATCCCCACCTCCCATGGCTTTCGATGAGCGGCTACATTTGATACTAACTGCATCAGGGGACAAGCCTTAATATTTCATGTGCTCAGTCCCATTAAGATACAGAAACAACCAGTAACTTGCATTGGGAATCCTAACATTTCCCAGTTCCAACAGAGTGTGGACAACCAAACGACAGGATGAGGGGTCTTCTCATTGACACATATTGAGTATTGAAAGGCCCAGATAGACAGGCATGGAGAGGATGTTTTCAGTAGTGGGTGAGTTCAGAACCAGAGGCCACAGCCTCAGAATAGAAGGACAACCCTTTAGAACAAAGATAAGGAGGTATTTCTTTAGCCAAAGGATGTTGAATCTGTGGAATTTGTTGCCACAGGTGGCTGCAAACACCAAGTCACTGGGTATATTTAAAGCAAAGGTTGATAAGTTCTTGATTACTAAGTATGTCAAAAGTTACTTTATACTTTATACTTTATTATCGCCAAACAATTCATACTAGAACGTACAATCATTACAGTAATATTTGATTCTGCACTTCCTGCTCCCTGGATTACAAATATTAAATATTAAAAATAGTAAAAATTAGTAAATATTAAAAATTTAAATTATAAATGGAAAGTAAGGTAGTGCAAAAAAACCGAGAGGCAGGTCCGGATATTTGGAGGGTACAGCCCAGATCTGGGTCAGGATCCGTTCAGCTGTCTTATCACAGTTGGAAAGAAACTGTTCCCAAATCTGGCCGTACAAGTCTTCAAGCTGCTGAGCCTTCACCCAGAGGGAAGAGGGATGAAAAGTGTGTTGGCTGGGTGGGTCGTGTCCTTGATTATCCTGGCAGCACTGCTCCGACAGCGTGCGGTGTGAAGTGAGTCCAAGGACGGAAGATTGGTTTGTGTGATGTGCTGTGCCATGTTCACGATCTTCTGCAGCTTCTTTTGGTCTTGGACGGGACAACTTCCATACCAGGTTGTGATGCACCCTAGAAGAATGCTTTCTATAGTGCATCTATAAAAATTAGTGAGGTTTTTAGGGGACAGGCAAAATTTCTTTAGTTTTCTCAGGAAGTAAAAGCTCTGGTGGGCTTTCTTGGCAGTGAACTCTGCTTGGTTGGACCAAGTCAGGTCATTTGTGATATTGACCCCGAAGAACTTAAAGCTTTTGACCTGTTCCTCTTGCGCACCACCGATGTAAATTGGGTCCAGCGGTCCGCTACTCCTTCTGAAGTCAACAACCAATTCCTTCGCCTTGCTGACGTTGAGGGATAGGTTATTGTCTTCGCACCATGCCACCAGGTTCTTAATTTCCTCTCTGTACTCAAACTCATCATTACCCGAGATACGGCCTACAATTGTTGTATCATCAGCAAACTTATATATTGAGTTTGATGGAAACCTGGCTACACAATCATGGGTGTACAGTGAGTACAGCAGGGGGCTGAGTACACAGCCTTGTGGGGCACCGGTGCTCAGAGTGATTGTAGAGGAGAGCTTGTCCCCTATTTTTACAGCCTGGGTCCTGTCTGTGAGGAAGTTGAAAATCCAGTTGCAGATCTGAGTGCTAAGGCCCAGGTTCCGGAGCTTAGGAATCAGTTTATTTGGAATGATGGTATTAAAGGCAGAGCTGTAGTCAATGAAAAGGAGCCTTACGTATGCGTCTTTATTCTCCAGGTGTTCTAAGGAGGAATGTAGGGTCAGAGAGATGGCATCTGCCGTTGACCTGTTGCTCCGGTAGGCAAATTGCAAAGCGTCGAAGTTGACTGGTAGGCTGTGGTTGATGTGTGCCATAACCAATCGCTCGAAGCAACTTCATAGTAATTGATGTCAGATCCACAGGTCAATAGTCACTCAGGAATGCCACCTTGCTCTTCTTTGGCACTGAGATTATTGTTGCCTTCTTAAAACACGAGGGGATCTTAGACTGAAGCAAGGAGCAGTTGAAGATGTCAGCAAACACTCCAGCTAGCTCACTTGCACAGGCCCAGAGAACCCGTCCCGAGACGCCATTTGGGCCCGTCGCCTTCCTTGGATTTATCCTCAGGAAGGACCTTCTAACGTCCTCCTCGGTGACGATAAATCTCGATGCCACCAGGTCCAGTTCATCCGGAGGGAGCGGGACGTTCCTCTTCTGTTTGAATCTTGCGTAGAATACGTTAAGTTCGTCAGGAAGAGAAGCGCCACAGTTATTGATACTCCCAGCCTTTTCTTTGCGCCCAGTGATCTCATTTAGACCCTGCCATCGTCTACTGGCAACCCTCTGGTTAGCCTGGGCTTCCAACTTGGCTCGATATTGCCTCTTGGCATCCTTAATGGCTTTCCAGAGTTCACGCCTGGATTCCATGCAGCGACTGGTATCCCCGGACCTAAAAGCCGCAGCTCTAGCCTTTAAAAGGGACTTGACCTCATAATTCATCCAAGGTTTCTGGTTAGGGAATACCCGGATCATCTTGCAAGACACACAGTCCTCTGTGCATTTCCAAATAAAGTCCATGACAGCTGAGGCGTACTCATTGAGGTTAGCTGCTGAGTCCTTGAATACTAACCAGTCCACCGATTCAAAGCAGTCACGGAGGATCTCATCCGTTTCCTCCGTCCAACACGACGCTACTTTTGACACCGTGACCTCCTGCTTCAATTTCTGTTTGTAAGCCAGGAGGAGGAATACAGCCTGATGGTCCGATTTTCCGAAGTGAGGCCGTGGGACAGAACGGTAGGTATCCTTGACTGCTGTGTAACAGTTGTCAAGTATTATTCGGGCCTCTAGTGGGGCAGGAGACATGTTGGTATAACTTTGGCAGTGCCTTTCTGAGGTTGGCCTGGTTAAAGTCCCCGGCTGTAATGAGCAAAGCCTCTGGATACCTGGTCTCAAGTTCACTGATGTTGGCATACAGTATGTTCAGAGCACACTCCACGTCCGCCTGGGGGGGAATTTAGATCGCTGTCAGTATGACCGAGGTGAATTTCCGTGGCAGATAGTAGGGACGACACTTCACCGACAGGTGTTCCAGGTCCGGGCTGCAGGAGCTTGTCATTGCCACTGTGTCCGAGCACCACGCAGTGTTGATCAGTAGGCAGACACCACCTCCCCTCGTCTTGCCCGAAGTCACCGTGCGGTCCATCCGATGGATCGAAAATCCCTCCGGTGTTGGTGCCAGAATGTGTGTCGACACCACCAGGCTGCCCCCAGTGCATCCTTACGGTGTGTTCATTGTTAGTGCAAATGGCCCGTTCCACTCTACGTTACAGTGCAAATGGCGTGTTTCACTCTATGTTACCAAGTGCTCGTGGCAAGTAAATTAATCTGAATCTGAATCTGAATATTGGGACAAGATGTGCTGTCACTGGAGAGGACCCTAAGGAGGTTCACAAGAATTAGCCCAGGGATGAAAAGGTTAACGTATGAGGCGTGTTTGATGGCTTCTGGCCCGTACTCGCTGGTGTTTCGAAGAATGAGAGGGGATCTCATTGAAGCCTATCAAATATTGAATAGAGTGGATGTGGAGAAAATGTTTGCTATAATGGGGAAGTCTTGGACCAGGGGACACAGCCTCCGAATAGAGGGACATCCATTTAGAATGGGGGTGAGGAGGGATTTCTTTAGCCAGAGGATAGTGAATCAGTGGAATTCATTGCCACAGACGGCTGTGGAGGCCAAATCAGTGAGTACATTGAAAGTGGAGGGTGATAAGTTTGTGATACCCAGGGTGTCAAAGGTTACGGGGAGAAGGCAGGAGAATGGGGTTGCAAGGGATAATAACTCAACCATGATGGAATGATAGAGCAGCCTTGATGGCCCAAATGGCCTATTTCTGCTACTATGTCTTATGATCTTATAGACACCAGTAAAGTTCCCCTGCGGAGTTTGGAACTGGATTTCTTCATCGAGAAGCAGAGCAGTCACATAAACAGTAAGGCAATGTGATGGTAATTGTCACAGGGCAGACCACGTTACATCCCTTCAAGAGGATCTGGTTTCTATAAGTCCCTACAGCCCTGCGCTTACTGACCTCAGCAGATCCAATGTATTAGTTTTAAGACTCTCTCCCTTGTTTTCAAACCCTTTTGTGCCTCATCCACTCCTGTGATCTCTGTAGTTTGATAACAGTTTGTAGCCTTCCCCACAGACCAGGTTTAATTACCTCCAGCTGCTGGGGCCCCAAGTTCCTTGACACTTTTAAAATGCCCTTTAAAGCTTGTCTCTGACCACACCTTTGATATTTGGTCCTGCCGTGTTCTTAATTGTTATTTATTCAGGGGTACAGTGCAGAGATACCTTGCCCATCCTCTGGGCTTCCCCCCTCCCCCATCCCAGGAGGGATAGACACGAAGGAAGGGGAGGTGGGGTGGCGTTGCTGGTTAAAAAAGAGATTAACGCAATAGAAAGGAAGGACATAAGCCGGGAAGATGTGGAATCGATATGGGTAGAGCTGCGTAACACTAAGGGGCAGAAGACGCTGGTGGGAGTTGTGTACAGGCCACCTAACAGTAGTAGTGAGGTCGGAGATGGTATTAAACAGGAAATTAGAAATGTGTGCAATAAAGGAACAGCAGTTATAATGGGTGACTTCAATCTACATGTAGACTGGGTGAACCAAATTGGTAAAGGTGCTGAGGAAGAGGATTTCTTGGAATGTATGCGGGATGGTTTTTTGAACCAACATGTCGAGGAACCGACTAGAGAGCAGGCTATTCTGGACTGGGTTTTGAGCAATGAGGAAGGGTTAATTAGCGATCTTGTTGTGAGAGGCCCCTTGGGTAAGAGTGACCATAATATGGTGGAATTCTTCATTAACATGGAGAGTGACGTAGTTAATTCAGAAACAAAGGTTCTGAACTTAAAGAGGGGTAACTTTGAAGGTATGAGACATGAATTAGCTAAGATAGACTGGCAAATGACACTTCAAGGATTGACGGTGGATATGCAATGGCAGGCATTTAAAGGTTGCATGGATGAACTACAACAATTGTTCATCCCAGTTTGGCAAAAGAATAAATCAAGGAAGGTAGTGCACCCGTGGCTGACAAGAGAAATTAGGGATAGTATCAATTCCAAAGAAGTAGCATACAAATTAGCCAGAGAAAGTGGCTCACCTGAGGACTGGGAGAAATTCAGAGTTCAGCAGAGGAGGACAAAGGGCTTAATTAGGAAGGGGAAAAAAGATTATGAGAGAAAACTGGCAGAGAACATAAAAACGGACTGTAAAAGCTTTTATAGATATGTAAAAAGGAAAAGACTGATAAAGACAAATGTAGGTCCCCTGCAAACAGAAACAGGTGAATTGATTATGGGGAGCAAGGACATGGCAGACCAATTGAATAATTACTTTGGTTCTGTCTTCACTAAGGAGGACATAAATAATCTTCCAGAAATAGTAAGGGACAGAGGGTCCAGTGAGATGGAGGAACTGAGCGAAATACATGTTAGTAGGGAAGTGGTGTTAGGTAAATTGAAGGGATTGAAGGCAGATAAATCCCCAGGGCCAGATGGTCTGCATCCCAGAGTGCTTAAGGAAGTGGCCCAAGAAATAGTGGATGCATTAGTGATAATTTTTCAAAACTCGTTAGATTCTGGACTAGTTCCTGAGGATTGGAGGGTGGCTAATGTAACCCCACTTTTTAAAAAAGGAGGGAGAGAGAAACCGGGGAATTATAGGCCGGTTAGCCTAACGTCGGTGGTGGGGAAACTGCTGGAGTCAGTTATCAAGGATGTGATAACAGCACATTTGGAAAGCGGTGAAATGATCGGACAAAGTCAGCATGGATTTGTGAAAGGAAAATCATGTCTGACGAATCTCATAGAATTTTTTGAGGATGTAACTAGTAGAGTGGATAGGGGAGAACCAGTGGATGTGGTATATTTGGATTTTCAAAAGGCTTTTGACAAGGTCCCACATAGGAGATTAGTGTGCAAACTTAAAGCACACGGTATTGGGGGTAAGGTATTGGTGTGGGTGGAGAATTGGTTAGCAGACAGGAAGCAAAGAGTGGGAATAAACGGGACCTTTTCAGAATGGCAGGCGGTGACTAGTGGGGTACCGCAAGGCTCAGTGCTGGGACCCCAGTTGTTTACAATATATATTAATGACTTGGATGAGGGAATTAAATGCAGCATCTCCAAGTTTGCGGATGACACGAAGCTGGGTGGCAGTGTTAGCAGTGAGGAGGATGCTAAGAGGATGCAGGGTGACTTGGATAGGTTGGGTGAGTGGGCAAACTCATGGCAGATGCAATTTAATGTGGATAAATGTGAAGTTATCCACTTTGGTGGCAAAAATAGGAAAACAGATTATTATCTGAATGGTGGCCGATTAGGAAAAGGGGAGGTGCAACGAGACCTGGGTGTCATTATACACCAGTCATTGAAAGTGGGCATGCAGGTACAGCAGGCGGTGAAAAAGGCGAACGGTATGCTGGCATTTATAGCGAGAGGATTCGAGTACAGGAGCAGGGAGGTACTACTGCAGTTGTACAAGGCCTTGGTGAGACCACACCTGGAGTATTGTGTGCAGTTTTGGTCCCCTAATCTGAGGAAAGACATCTTTGCCATAGAGGGAGTACAAAGAAGGTTCACCAGATTGATTCCTGGGATGGCAGGTCTTTCATATGAAGAAAGACTGGATGAACTGGGCTTGTACTCGTTGGAATTTAGAAGATTGAGGGGGGATCTGATTGAAACGTATAAGATCCTAAAGGGATTGGACAGGCTAGATGCAGGAAGATTGTTCCCGATGTTGGGGAGGTCTAGAACGAGGGGTCACAGTTTGAGGATAGAGGGGAAGCCTTTTAGGACCGAGGTTAGGAAAAACTTCTTCACACAGAGAGTGGTGAATCTGTGGAATTCTCTGCCACAGCAAACTGTTGAGGCCAGTTCATTAGCTATGTTTAAAAGGAAGTTAGATATGGCCCTTGTGGCTACAGGGGTCAGGGGGTATGGAGGGAAGGCTGGGTTCTGAGTTGGATGATCAGCCATGATCATAATAAATGGCGGTGCAGGCTCGAAGGGCCGAATGGCCTACTCCTGCACCTATTTTCTATGTTTCTATGTTTCTATGTTTCTATCCTTTCTCCCTAGGCCTCCCGTCCATCCCATGATCCTCTCATATCCATTTTGCCAATCACCTGTCCAGCTCTTAGTCCATCCCTCGCCCTCCTGTCTTCTCCTATCATTCTGGATCTCCCCCTCCCCCTCCCACTTTCAAATCTCTTACTATCACTTCTTTCAGTTAGTCCTGACGAAGGGTCTCGGCCCGAAACATCGACTGTACCTCTTTCTAGAGATGCTGCCTGGCCTGCTGCGTTCACCAGCAACTTTGATGTGTGTTACAGTCCTTCCGGCCCTTCGAGCTACGCCACACAACAGCTCTCCGGTTTAACACTAGCCTAACCACAGGACTACTGACAAGGATTAACTAACCGACTGACTGGTACATCTTTGGACTGTGGGAAGAAACCAGATCACATGGAGGAAACCCATACAGAATGTACAAAGGCCTACAGAGGATGCCGGAATTGAACTCTAAACTCCGAGCTGTGATAGCGTCACACTACCCACGAGCCAGTCACTGGGTATTATTGCGCAAATGGAATGCAAAGCCAGGTTTCTCATTGTACCTCAATACATGTGATAGTAATAAGCCAAATTATCAAAAAGGGTTCTTGTACAGTAAGTCATCATCTGGGTGGCTAAGACTATAAGACCATAAGATATAGCAGCAGAATTAGACAATCTGGCCCATCGAGTCTGCTCCATCATTCCATCATGGCCGATTTGTTATCCCTCTCAACCCCATTCTGCTGCCTTCTCCCCTTTGATGCCCTGACTAATCAATCACCTACCAACCTCTGCTTTAAATATACCCAATGATCTGGCCTCCATAGCCGTCTGAGGCAATGAATTCCACAGATTCACCACCCTTTGGCTAAAGAAATTACTCCTCATCTCTGTTCTAAATAGATGTCCCTCTGTTCTGAGGCTGTACTACCTGGTCCTAGACTCCTCCATCATAAGAAACATCCACTGCATCTCAGTCTCTCGACATTCAATGAGGTTCTCCCCTATTCTGTTAAACTTCAATGAGTACAGACCCAGAGGCATCTAAGAACACTACTCTCTGTAACACCTTATAAGCATAGTAAAAAGGCCTGGGTAAACTTTCTGTGACTTACTGGGACACTTAATTTTCAATATAACTTAATGTTGTTAACTTTTAAATTATCAAAACTAGTTTTTAATGTCATTTATATTCTGTATACGCAAGTCTATGAAAATTAAAGTGCAAAGATACTTGGGAGTCCTCAGGCAGGTTTCCCTCAAGGTCAACTTGCAGCTTAAGTCAGTCGTAAGGAAAGCAAATGCAATGCTGGTATTCATTTCAACAGAATTAGAATATCAAAGCAAGGATGCAGCGCTGAGGCGTTATAGGGCATTAGTCAGAGCACATTTAGAATATTGTGAACCATTTTAGGCCCCTTGTTTGATGACGATGATAGGAGACCTGTGCGGGAGAGTTTTTAAAGTGGAAAAGCTGTTACATTGGGGCATTTCCACTCTCTCAACCTCAGAAGTCCGGGTCCAGTAGTACGAACAAGTGTCACACATTGGGGTCTTCCTTTGTTGCAGTGGATGGTCATGACTTCCTCTGCACCCCATCATGCCCTTTTGATGTCCACAGAGCGTTGCAGAACCTCCTTCCCGGCCATTGGGTCTCACCGTGGATTCCATCTGCCCAGTCCACTGGAGCTGACTTCACATGAGCACAAGAGCTTCCATATAATGACAGTAAGTGACACTTTGCAAAGTGTTTACATTCAAGTATATTTTTAAATCCAGGGCTTCTTGCCACTGTTCCATGAATGCCCCTTCACAGTCGTGCCCCGTAGCCCGCCTGTCGAAGCAGTGTACCAGGGTGTGGCTGCCGTCACGCGCAAACCGCTACCCGGAGCCACAGGTGAGAACTGAATGTCCCGTGGGGACCAAAAGCGAGTGAGCTGCCCCAGAATGGACATGACAAGCCACTTCACCAGACCTGCTACCCCTCCCTGGACACCCCAGACAGGTACTCTATAACAACAACATTTAAAACACATTTGGATAAGTACATAGATGAACAAAGTTTAGAGGGATATGGGCCAAAAAGTGGGAAAATGGGATTAGATTGGTGGGCAGCAAGATCAGCATGGATGGATGGACTGAATGGCCTGCTTCTGTGCTGTGTGACCCTATCAAATCCAACAGCATATCACTGAGTGACAGGCCAGAAACACGATATGCTGGATCAGTCATGGACCACTATTGTATGCAAAAATCTTGCAACAATTGATTGACCCAGGAATAGATCATGCATTCAGTCAGTTACTGTGAAAGAATGCCCTTCACAAATTTGAACTGGGAACTTGTCTGCATGACCTACGATAACATGCCTGACCTTTCTCCATTGTCAGGCATGATGGCATTATTTTCACCAGGCTGATTTTTGCTCTTCTTGACGTAGATTGAAGCTGAAAGGTGCAGCTTGTGACCCTAACGGAACTGTCTCAGAAGAACCATGAACAGTTTGTGTTAATTTGTAACTTTTATCACTATTCAAAGACAGACTTAAAGATAGATTGGCTTTATTTGTCACATGTATATTGAAACATATTTTGTCAAATCAAGTCAGCAAGGATTGTGCTAAGATTTACTATGCTCTAGGCACCAACACAGCATGCCCACAACCTACTGACCCTTAATAACCTCAACGTCATTGGGAGGAAACGGGAGCACCCTGAGGAACCCCATACGGTCAGAACATACAATTTCCTTGCCGACAGTGGCAGGGGTCATACCCTGATCTCAGAGCTCGGGCTGTAAAATGTGCCAACTGCTACGCCACTGTGCCAATTTATGGACCTTCTGCCAACATGAATGGGCCAATGGTTCAATTTAATATCAGAGAACGTATACAGTATAAAACCTGATATTCTTACTCTTCACAGACATCCATGAAACAGAAAAAAAGACAAAGAATGAATGACAGAAATGTCAGAACTCCAAAGCCCCCCCATACACAACAGCCAAAGCATCAAATCTCCTCCTTTCTCCTCCCTCACTTGCTCCAGTAAAAGTAGCAACCCCCCCCCACCTCCCACCTCCCAGCATGCAAGCAATAGCAAAGCCCCCAAAGAGACCTTGACCTAGAGTCCAACAGAAAACTACAGTCCATCCCAGTACTTCGGTATGGCAGACAGGCTCTCTCTCCCTAGCAAGGGAGAGAGAGGCTGTTCCTGCAACAAACAAGAGAGAGAAATCCACATAAGATGCTGGAGGAACTCAGCAGGCCAGGTAGCATCTAGGAAAAGAAAGCCATGCTCTCTTCTCACTGCAGCTATCAGGAAAGAAGTACAAGAGCCTCAGGTCCCAAATCATCAGGTTCAGGAGTAGTTATTACCCCTCAACCATCAGGCTCCTGAACCAGCGTGAATAACTTCGCTCACCCCAACACTGAATTGACTCCACAACCTACAGACTTGCTTTCAGGAATTCAGCAACTCAAATGCTCAGTATTAATTATTTACTTGCACAGTTTGTCTTTTTGCACAACTTGTCTTTTGTAAATTGGCTCTTTGTCTGTCTTTGTGTTTGTGTAGTTTTTCATTGTGGATCTTTGTTCTGCTGAGAATATCTGCAAGAAAATGAATCTCAGGGTTGTATATGCTGACATATATGTACTTCGATAATAAATTTACTTTGAACTTTAAATTTTGATATCACAGTGTGTTTTTTTCTTAATTTTTTACCTGAATCACAGCAACAGGCGTCATTTTATCATCTCATAATGATCATATCTCAATTATCAGGTCATATAAGTGAAATATCCAAGTCTAATTCTGATTCTGAACACCTTCAGAACTCTTCATAGACTGCTCGGGCATCTTCCGAAGTCCACAGTGTGACCTACAACTAATACAGCAAATTTTCCCCATCAGGTCAAGTTTATTGTCATGGCTAGCATCACTTTACGTACATACAGTCAGTCTAGTGTTTCTAAGCTAATATTGTGCATTTATATATATATATCGTTTTATTGTGTTATTTTGATTATTATGTTTTTTCATGCTGCATCAGATCAGAATCAGGTTTTATATCACTGGCATATATAGTGAAACTTGTTGTTATGTCGTAATACATAATAAATGTGTGTGTGTGTATATATATATATATATATATATATATATATATATATATAGTATATATAAATATAAAGCATTAAATAAGTAGTCCAACAAGAGAGCCAGGAATAGTGAAAGAGTGCTCATGGGTTTATTGCCCATTCAGAAATCTGATGGTGAAGCTCTTCCTGAATTGTTGAGAGGTGTCTTCAGGCTCCTGTACCTCCGCACTGATGGGAGCAATGTGAAGAGGGCATGTCCTGGGTGATGGGGGTCTTTAGTGATGGACGCCGCCTTTCTGGGTATCCGTACGTATTTGGAGTAACACTCATTCTCTTCCACTTACACTCCTGTACTGAACAGCGGCAATAAACTATTTTGAATCTTGAATGTACACAGTGAAGAATGATCAACAATAGCATGAGCCAGAGGAAGGCCCAGGGACTGAGAACCTCGAGCTGGAGCCTGAAGAACAGGAGACCCGGAGAAACAAGGAGAAGAAAGTTCCAAGGAATGTGCTGACTTGACATCCGGGTGTACAGTAACAAATGCCTGGGTGTCAGCATCTCTGAAGATCTACCCTGGGCCCACCATATTGATGCAGTTACAAAGAAGGCTCAACAATGGCTGCATCTCATTAGGAGTTCACGGAGATTTGGTATGTCACCAAAGAGACTCGCAAGTTTCTACAGACGTACTGAGGAGAGTTTTCTAAATGATTGCATCACTGGAGAGGCCATAGGATCGGAAAAAAATTTGCAGAGAGTTGCAAACTCAGCCAGCACCATCGTGGGCACTAGACTCCCCAGCGTCCAGGACAACTTCAAAGGGTGATGCTTGAGAAAGGTGCCATCCATCATTAAAGACCCCCACCACCACATGCCCTGTTCTCACTGTTACCATCAGGGAAGAGGTACAGGAGCCTGAAGACGCACACTTAATATTTTAGGTAAAGCTTCTTCCCCTCCACCATCAGATTTGTGAATGGACAAAGAATCAGTGTTTTTTTTGCTCCTTTTGCACTATATACTTAATTATATGTTATTGTTTCTTTTAGTAAATATGTCTTTTTTGTATTGCACTGTACTGTTGCTATAAAATAACATTTTCATGACATCAGTGGTAATAAATCTGATTCTGATCCACAATCCACGGCCTCTCTCACAGCTGAGGCAGAGTGTGACTGCACCACATACACAGGGCCAGTTAATCAGAGACTCCCTGCAACATGGAAACCCCCAGCGCAAGGCCAAGCGACCCCCCCAGTGAACGCAGAGGACCAATCATCTGCCGGGAGGGCCCAGGTGAAGCGTTAACCTCTCGCCTCCAGCTGGGCAGGCTCACCTGCACTGATAATAATGCATCCCTCCTGCAATGAATGAATGAATCCCTGTCGCAATTAATCTAATGGCTTGCTGCTAAACCTCACTGAGGGACAGCTCGCTTGAAGGATTCACAGTGCTGCAAGAAAGTGAGTTGTTCTATTTTACAGATGCAGCACGTGACACAAAAAGGCTTATGATTCCATGTTGCCTTATTGTCAGGGATCATGGAGTGTTGTATTTAGTCATAGTCATAGTCATACTTTATTGATACCGGGGGAAATTAGTTTTCATTACAGTTGCACCATAAATAATAAATAGCAATAAAATCATAAATAGTTAAATAGTAATATGTAAATTATGCCAGTAAATTATGAAATAAATCCAGGACCAGCCAATTGGTTGAGGATGTCTGACCCTCCAAGGGAGGAGTTGTAAAGTTTGGTGGCCACAGGCAGGAATGACTTCCTATGACGCTCTGTGCTGCATCTCAGTGGAATGAGTCTCTGGCTGAATGTACTCCTGTGCCCAACCAGTACATTATGTAGTGGATGGGAGACATTGTCCAAGATGGCATGCAACTTGGACAGCATCCTCTTTTCAGACACCACCGTCAGAGAGTCCAGTTCCATCTCCACAACATCACTGGCCTTACGAATGAGTTTGTTGATTCTGTTGGTGTCTGCTAGCCTCAGCCTGCTGCCCCAGCACACAACAGCAAACATGATAGCACTGGCCACCACAGACTCGTAGAACATCCTCAGCATGGTCTGGCAGATGTTAAAGGACCTCAGTCTCCTCAGGAAATAGAGACAGCTCTGACCCTTCTTGTAGACAGCCTCGGTGTTCTTTGACCAGTCCAGTTTATTGTCAATTCGTATCCCCAGGTATTTATATTGAGATACAGCATGGAATAGGCCCTGCTGGCCCTTCAAGCCATGTTGCCCAGCAACCCTAGCCTAAACACAAGACAATTTACAATGGAATGTGGTAGGAAACCAGGGCACCTGGAGGAAACCCACACAGTCACAGGGAGAACGTACAAATTCCTTACAGACAGTAGTGAGATTTGAACCCAGGTCGCTGGTACTGTAAAGCATTGTGCTAACCACTACGCTTCCATTACAGGGAGAAGGCAGGAGAATGGGTTTGAGAGTGATGATGAACCAGCCATGATGGAATAGTGGAGCAGAGTCGACTAGCCAAATGGCCTACCTCTGCTCCTATGTCCTATGGTCTTTTAGGTACAACACATGAGCCGCAAGCCCAGAGTTCGAGGCCTAGTGTTCAGGGCTCCCATTGGTCATCACAGGCAAGTCCTAAGTTTGATACGCAAGATCGAAGCCCAAACCCCACTCATGGATCAGAAGTCCAGAAGTCAATGCCCATTGACCAGAGCCCCGAGTCCACCAGGGAGGTCAAACAAAGCCCAATGTCTGCAAATCCAGATGTCCACTGGGGGTTGGAGACTGGAAGCCAGAGGCCTGTCCTGGGCCTGAGGAGTGTGTGTGTGAGTGTGGAAAAGGTTTGATTTGCTGTTGTTCATTTGTTGCTTGTTGTGTTCTGTGTTGTTCTGCCAAGCATTGTGGGTATGTTATGTCACTGCTGAAACATCCAGTGACATTCGTGGGCTGCCCCCAGCACATCTTACGTTGTTCTGGTTGTTGATGCAGGTGAGACATTTCACCGCACGTTTTGGTGTAAACATGATAAATAATCTGAATCTGAATCTCCTGCAACAGTCAGCCTCCCACTCACATCTCAACGACCAGGTCTCATAGGACTTCAGACCCTTGGGTTGGAGGAGCAACACCTCATATCCCGTCTGGGTACCCACCAACCAGATAGCATGAACATTAATTTCTCTAACTTCTGATAACATCTCCCTCACTCTTCTCTCCTATTTTTGCCTCCCCTCTTACCCCTTTTCTTTTCCTCACCTGCCCATCACCATCCTCTGGTGCCTCTCCTCCTTCCCTTTCTCCCATGGTCCACTCTCTTCTCATAGAACATAGAACATAGAATAGTACAGCACAGTACCTATCGGATTCCTTCTTCTTCAGCCTTTTACCTTTTCAAGGTGGGAGGATAAGAAAGAGAAGTGCAAATGGGAACGGTAAGAGGGGAAGGGGTAAGTGACTAAAGTGGTGAGGATGTTTCCTATGGTGGGAAAGTGTAGGAACAGAAGACAATGCTTCAGAGTAGCAGGACATCCCATATGAACAGAGATGAGGAGCAATTTCTTAAGCCAGAGGGTGGTGAATCTGTGGAATTCATTGCCACAGACTGTTGTGGAGGCTAAGTCATTGAATATATTTAAAGTGGAGCAACACACATCAAAGTTGCTGGTGAACACAGCAGGCCAAGCAGCATCTATAGGAAGAGGCGCAGTCGACGTTTCAGGCCGAGACCCTTCGTCAGGACTAACTGAAGGAAGAGTGAGTAAGGGATTTGAAAGCTGGAGGGGGAGGGGGAGATGCAAAATGATAGGAGAAGACAGGAGGGGGAGGGATAGAGCCGAGAGCTGGACAGGTGATAGGCAAAAGGGGATACGAGAGGATCATGGGACAGGAGGTCTGGGAAGAAAGACGGGGGGGGGTGACCCAGAGGATGGGCAAGAGGTATATTCAGAGGGACAGAGGGAGAAAAAGGAGTGAGAGAAAGAATGTGTGCATAAAAATGAGTAACAGATGGGGTACGAGGGGGAGGTGGGGCCTAGCGGAAGTTAGAGAAGTCAATGTTCATGCCATCAGGTTGGAGGCTACCCAGACGGAATATAAGGTGTTGTTCCTCCAACCTGAGTGTGGCTTCATCTTTACAGTAGAGGAGGCCGTGGATAGACATGTCAGAATGGGAATGGGATGTGGAATTAAAATGTGTGGCCACTGGGAGATCCTGCTTTCTCTGGCGGACAGAGCGTAGATGTTCAGCAAAGCGGTCTCCCAGTCTGCGTCGGGTCTCACCAATATATAAAAGGCCACATCGGGAGCACCGGACGCAGTATATCACCCCAGTCGACTCACAGGTGAAGTGATGCCTCACCTGGAAGGACTGTTTGGGGCCCTGAATGGTGGTAAGGGAGGAAGTGTAAGGGCATGTGTAGCACTTGTTCCGCTTACACGGATAAGTGCCAGGAGGGAGATCAGTGGGGAGGGATGGGGGGGACGAATGGACAAGGGAGTTGTGTAGGGAGCGATCCCTGCGGAATGCAGAGAGAGGGGGGGAGGGAAAGATGTGCTTAGTGGTGGGATCCCGTTGGAGGTGGCGGAAGTTACGGAGAATAATATGTTGGACCCGGAGGCTGGTGGGGTGGTAGGTGAGGACCAGGGGAACCCTATTCCTAGTGGGGTGGTGGGAGGATGGAGTGAGAGCAGATGTACGTGAAATGGGGGAGATGCGTTTAAGAGCAGAGTTGATAGTGGAGGAAGGGAAGCCCCTTTCTTTAAAAAATGAAGACATCTCCCTCGTCCTAGAATGAAAAGCCTCATCTTGAGAGCAGATGTGGCGGAGACGGAGGAATTGCGAGAAGGGGATGGCGTTTTTGCAAGAGACAGGGTGAGAAGAGGAATAGTCCAGATAGCTGTGAGAGTCAGTAGGCTTATAGTAGACATCAGTGGATAAGCTGTCTCCAGAGACAGAAAGATCTAGAAAGGGGAGGGAGGTGTCGGAAATGGACCAGGTAAACTTGAGGGCAGGGTGAAAGTTGGAGGCAAAGTTAATAAAGTCAACGAGTTCTGCATGCGTGCAGGAAGCAGCGCCAATGCAGTCGTCGATGTAGCGAAGGAAAAGTGGGGGACAGATACCAGAATAGGCACGGAACATAGATTGTTCCACAAAGCCAACAAAAAGGCAGGCATAGCTAGGACCCATACGGGTGCCCATAGCTACACCTTTAGTTTGGAGGAAATGGGAGGAGCCAAAGGAGAAATTATTAAGAGTAAGTACTAATTCCGCTAGACGGAGCAGAGTGGTGGTAGAGGGGAACTGATTAGGTCTGGAATCCAAAAAGAAGCGTAGAGCTTTGAGACCTTCCTGATGGGGGATGGAAGTATATAAGGACTGGACATCCATGGTGAAAATAAAGCGGTGGGGGCCAGGGAACTTAAAATCATCGAAAAGTTTAAGAGCGTGAGAAGTGTCACGAACATAGGTAGGAAGGGATTGAACAAGGGAGGATAAAACCGTGTCGAGGTATGCAGAAACGAGTTCGGTGGGGCAGGAGCAAGCTGAGACAATAGGTCGGCCAGGACAGGCAGGTTTGTGGATCTTGCGTAGGAGGTAGAAACGGGAAGTGCGGGGTGTGGGAACTATAAGGTTGGTAGCAGTGGATGGGAGATCCCCTGAGCGGATAAAGTCGTTGATAGTGTGGGAGACAATGGCCTGGTGCTCCTTAGTGGGGTCACGATCGAGGGGTAAATAAGAGGAGGTATCCACGAGTTGTCGCTGTGCCTCGGCAAGGTAGAGGTCAGTACGCCAGACTGCAACAGCACCCCCTTTATCAGCGGGTTTAATAATAAGGTTAGGATTAGTGCGGAGGAAGTGGAGAGCAGAGCGTTCCGAAGGAGTGAGGTTGGAATGAGGACAAGGTGCGGTGAAGTCGAGACGGTTGATGTCCCGTCGGCAGTTGGCAATAAAGAGATCCAGAGCAGGCAGAAGACCAGAGCGGGGTGTCCATGAAGAAGAGGAGGGTTGAAGACGGGAGAAGGGGTCATCGGTGGGGGTGGAAGAGTCCTTGCCGAAGAAGTAGGCTCGGAGACGGAGACGGCGGAAGAAAAGTTCCGCATCGTGGCGAACGCGGAACTCGCTGAGGTGTGGGCGAAGGGGGACAAAGGTGAGGCCCTTACTGAGGACAGAGCGATCTGCCTCCGACAGTTGAAGGTCGGAGGGGATGGTAAAGACCCGGCACGGATGAGAGCTGGGATCAGAGGGGGGAGGGGGGAGGCTGGGGGTGTCAGTGGAGGGGGGAGGGTTGGGGTGAGAGGAAGATGGAGCCTCTGAGGGCCCAGGAGCTGACGGTGGGATCTGAGGAAAACGGGGCTGCGGAGTGGTGGTGGGGGAAGGGGAGACGGGAGTCACAACAGCAACACATAAAGACCCGGCCGGGAGTTCAAGGCTGGAGTCGCAGTTGGTGGTAACCCGGACTCCAGCAACGACCATGGACACTTTCGAAGTGATTACGTATTTGGACCTTCTGAGGATCCCAGGTACTCACATTTTATTGACTCTGCCTCTCGCCGCTTCTCCCGTCAAGCTCTGAAGGCGACTCTCTCCACCATGAGGAGGTACTTGGTGTCCCTATCCCAGATCCTTCCACACCTTCGGGACACTTTCTTCGCCGTCTGTAATGGTCCTACCCGTTATTTCATCCTCCGTCAGATTCACGCCTGCAATCGCCGTTTTTTTGACTTTGTCATGTTAGGCAAAGATCGCAAGATCCTACATCTACGGACTCCAGAGCCTGCCGGCCCCGACGCTAGCAGGCATGAACTTTCGGTTGCGGCACCTGCCATTGATCTCGCCGGCTCCAACACCTCAGGACATATTCAAAACCCGGACTCCAGCAACGACCATGGAGACATTCACAGTGATTGCACAACCACCGACTGCGACTCTAGCCCTTGAACTCCAGGCCGGGTCTTTATGTGCTGCTGTTGTGACTCCCGTCTCCCCTTCCCCCGCCACCACTCCGCAGCCCCGTCTTCCTCAGATCCCACCGTCAGCTCCTGGGCCCTCAGAGGCTCCATCTTCCTCTCACCCCAACCCTCCCCTCTCCACTGACACCCCCAGCCTCCCCCCTCCCCCCTCTGATCCCAGCTCTCATCCGTGCCGGGTCTTTACCATCCCCTCCGACCTTCAGCTGTCGGAGGCAGATCGCTCTGTCCTCAGTAAGGGCCTCACCTTTGTCCCCCTTCGCCCACACCTCAGCGAGTTCCGCGTTCGCCACGATGCGGAACTTTTCTTCCGCCGTCTCCGTCTCCGAGCCTACTTCTTCGGCAAGGACTCTTCCACCCCCACCGATGACCCCTTCTCCCGTCTTCATCCCTCCTCTTCTTCATGGACACCCCGCTCTGGTCTTCTGCCTGCTCTGGATCTCTTTATTGCTAACTGCCGACGGGACATCAACCGTCTCGACTTCACCGCACCTTGTCCCCATTCCAACCTCACTCCTTCGGAACGCTCTGCTCTCCACTTCCTCCGCACTAATCCTAACCTTATTATTAAACCCGCCGATAAGGGGGGTGCTGTTGCAGTCTGGCGTACTGACCTCTACCTTGCCGAGGCACAGCGACAACTCGCGGATACCTCCTCTTATTTACCCCTCGATCATGACCCCACCAAGGAGCACCAGGCCATTGTCTCCCACACTATCAACGACTTTATCCGCTCAGGGGATCTCCCATCCACTGCTACCAACCTTATAGTTCCCACACCCCGCACTTCCCGTTTCTACCTCCTACCCAAGATCCACAAACCTGCCTGTCCTGGCCGACCTATTGTCTCAGCTTGCTCCTGCCCCACCGAACTCGTTTCTGCATACTTGGACACTGTTTTATCACCCCGTGTTCAATCCCTTCCGACCTATGTTCGTGACACTTCTCACGCTCTTAAACTTTTCGATGATTTTAAGTTCCCTTGTCCCCACCGCTTTATTTTCACCATGGATGTCCAGTCCTTATATACTTCCATCCCCCATCAGGAAGGTCTCAAAGCTCTACCCTTCTTTTTGGATTCCAGACCTAATCAGTTCCCCTCTACCACCACTCTGCTCTGTCTAGCGGAATTAGTCCTTACTCTTAATAATTTCTCCTTTTGCTCCTCCCATTTCCTCCAAACTAAAGGTGTAGCTATGGGCACCCGTATGGGTCCTAGCTATGCCTGCCTTTTTGTTGGGTTTGTGGAACAATCTATGTTCCGTGCCTATTCTGGTATCTGTCCCCCACTTTTCCTTCGCTACATCGACGACTGCATTGGCGCTGCTTCCTGCACGCATGCAGAACTCGTTGACTTTATTAACTTTGCCTCCAACTTTCACCCTGCCCTCAAGTTTACCTGGTCCATTTCCGACACCTCCCTCCCCTTTCTAGATCTTTCTGTCTCTGTCTCTGTCTCTGGAGACAGCTTATCCACTGATGTCTACTATAAGCCTACTGACTCTCACAGCTATCTGGACTATTCCTCTTCTCACCCTGTCTCTTGCAAAAACGCCATCCCCTTCTCGCAATTCCTCCGTCTCCGCCGCATCTGCTCTCAAGATGAGGCTTTTCATTCTAGGACGAGGGAGATGTCTTCATTTTTTAAAGAAAGGGGCTTCCCTTCCTCCACTATCAACTCTGCTCTTAAACGCATCTCCCCCATTTCACGTACATCTGCTCTCACTCCATCCTCCCACCACCCCACTAGGAATAGGGTTCCCCTGGTCCTCACCTACCACCCCACCAGCCTCCGGGTCCAACATATTATTCTCCGTAACTTCCGCCACCTCCAACGGGATCCCACCACTAAGCACATCTTTCCCTCCCCCACTCTCTCTGGATTCCGCAGGGATCGCTCCCTACACAACTCCCTTGTCCATTCGTCCCCCCCATCCCTCCCCACTGATCTCCCTCCTGGCACTTATCCGTGTAAGCGGAACAAGTGCTACACATGCCCTTACACTTCCTCCCTTACCACCATGCAGGGCCCCAAACAGTCCCTCCAGGTGAGGCATCACTTCACCTGTGAGTCGACTGGAGTGATATACTGCGTCCGGTGCTCCCGATGTGGCCGTCTATATATTGGTGAGACCCGACGCAGACTGGGAGACCGCTTTGCTGAACATCTACGCTCTGTCCGCCAGAGAAAGCAGGATCTCCCAGTGGCCACACATTTTAATTCCACATCCCATTCCCATTCTGACATGTCTATCCACGGCCTCCTCTACTGTAAAGATGAAGCCACACTCAGGTTGGAGGAACAACATCTTATATTCCGTCTGGGTAGCCTCCAACCTGATGGCATGAACATTGACTTCTCTAACTTCAGCTAGGCCCCACCTCCCCCTCGTACCCCAGCTGTTACTCATTTTTATGCACACATTCTTTCTCTCACTCTCCTTTTTCTCCCTCTGTCCCTCTGAATATACCTCTTGCCCATCCTCTGGGTCATCCCCCCCCCCCCGTCTTTCTTCCCAGACCTCCTGTCCCATGATCCTCTCGTATCCCCTTTTGCCTATCACCTGTCCAGCTCTCGGCTCTATCCCTCCCCCTCCTGTCTTCTCCTAGCATTTTGCATCTCCCCCTCCCCCTCCAGCTTTCAAATCCCTTACTCACTCTTCCTTCAGTTAGTCCTGACGAAGGGTCTCGGCCTGAAACGTCGACTGCGCCTCTTCCTATAGATGCTGCCTGGCCTGCTACGTTCACCAGCAACTTTGATGTGTGTTGCTTGAATTTCCAGCATCTGCAGAATTCCTGTTGTTTATATTTAAAGTGGAGGTTGATAGGCTCTTGATTAGTCAGGGTGTCAAAGGTTACGGGGGAAGGCAGGGAGAATGGGGCTGAGAGGTATAATAAATCGGCCATGATGGAATGACGGACAAGACTCGAAGGGCTGAATGGGAGCTGAACTACACAACTACACAGAAGGCACTGACTATTTTTGTTATTTTCCATCCTTTTGCAATCAGATTCAGATCTAATATCATCGTCATATGTTGTGAAATTTGTTTTATATATATATAATTAAATTAATTAAGTAGTGGAAAGAAATAGTGAGGTAATGTATCATACCCAAAATTCTGGAGGAACTCAGCAGGTCAGGCAACATCTATGGAAAAGAATAAACACTCAACGTTTCAGGTGAGACCCTTCATCAGGATTGAATATTTTAATTTCAGTGAGGTCATGTACATGGGTTCGATGTCCATTCAGAAATGTGATGGCAGAGGGGAAGAAGCTGTTCCTAATGCATTGAGTGTGTGTCTTCAGGCTCCTGTACCTCCTCCCTGATGAGACCAATGAGAAGAGGACATGTCCTGTGTGATGGAGGTCCTTAATGATAGATGCTGCTTTTTCTGAAACATCACCTTTTGAAGATGTGCTTGAAGGTTGGGAGGCTAGTGCCCATGATGAAGCTGGATGAGTATGAAATCTTCTCTAGCTTTCCTTTCCACTCTTTCTTTCTCTTTTGGTCTAACAACCTCTTGCCCTTTATTTCACACAATTGCAGTAGATTCCTGTTAATTGGGCCATTGGTTAATCGGGGTAGTCAATAAGAAAATAGCTGGATTCCCTTTGTTTATTTGGGACACTATGCTGTTTAATTGGGACAGGAGACTGTTGCTGAAGTTTTTAACTAGTGTCAGCCATGTGCACGTGTGTTCTTTAGACACTACACCATGCTTAGAGCAAAGAGTTTTAAATAGCATCATTTGCAGGTATTTGTGTTCAAAAGCAATGATTTTTGACACTGATAGTTGGCAAGAAATAATCAGTAAAACAGTCAATCTGAAGAACATGACAACATACACTGGATAATTCCTCTGTTGATAACTATCAGGAATTAATACGCAGTTTTATAGTACCATAGTGTTCTAATTTGTTCTGATGATGGCTGATTCTTCGCTTGCGAAGATCAGGAGGGAAGAAGTGTCCTCAGGAGCGATGGCATGATCGTTGGTGACTGTAGAGGCCAATTCTGGATCAGCAGACTCTGGAGCAGTAGGGACATGGGGATGACTGGGATGAAATGGCTCTCATAGTGCTCTGTCCACCGCCTCATGCCGGCTTCCTTGCCTGACAGCAGGCTGGAGCCTTCCGAATCTGACGATTCAGGCCATGCCTTATGCGCAGTGGTTCGTAGAATGCTCGAATGTTCACGATGTCTGTAGAGTGCTGTGTTCATTCTGCTAGGGAAGTCCACCAATCATTCTGCGTCCATCTCAGATTGGCTCGGAGGGTGCTGCAGGCAGCATTGTATTCTGCTACGGCCATTGGGTCTAGACAGCAGCAATTAATAGGAGGGGCGTTTCTTTTGCAGAAATTTCCGGATTGCAATATTGTTTTCATCAAACCAGTCCTCATTTCTTCTTGAGGAGTACCCAGCTACATCAACAGCCAATCTTCAGCTGCTCCCATTTCTTTCCTGTGTCAGAGTCTGAGCTTGGGGTACCTTTGCTGTCCAGTTTCTTCCTTAGCTTGATCTGGAATACATCTCAGAGGCCAAAGAGCTTACCCACCTGGAGTCTCTTTGACCATGGTCCCCATTTCCCTATTGTTGGCTTGATAGCCAGTCTGACTTTCCCTCGACCAGTCTGTGATCCGTATAACAGTCTGCACTTGGCATGACCCTGGTGTGTAGAACATCTGACGCATCCTTTTGGCGCACCAGGATGTAGTCCAGGAGCTGCCATTGTTTGGATCGGGGTTTTCTCCAGGTTGGCTTTCCGCTGAAACAGCATATTTTTTATAACCAGGCCTAGTTCTGTGCAGAGCTCCAGAGGCATCATAGTTTCTGCCACCATGATGGCCTAAGATTCCTGGCCATACCTTGATACCCCTACCCACTCTGGCATTGAAATCACCTAGGATGGTGATCTTGTCTGCCTCAAATGTTTCCAACAGGAGGGAATTCAGCTCCCCGGAGAATGCCTCTTTGTTCTGTATTTCATTTAAATACATAATTTGTTACTCAGTTAAATAAAATGGTAGCTTGTCTTTTTAACTTAGAGTATTTGGTGCAGCCGCTTAATAGGGCCAAAATGTACTGGTCCTGATGTGCCCCAGTTAATCGGATTCCTCTGTGTTTTGTGGGTCTGCATGCCTTTCTGTCAAGTCAGTCAGAAGCAAGTCAGAACCACTTTTTCAGAATTGCCACAATGATCAAAATCTCCCCGAGCTGCCTGGAGCTGTCATTGGAAATAGCAATTGACTTATTCCTCTGGGATTTCTTTGAAAAGCGGTTCACCTTAAAACATTTCCCAAGGGAAACTACTTCATAAATATCATTACAATGCCTGCTCTGTGCAATGTATCATTAGATCACTTGATCACTGTCAAATATCATGTTCGACAGTCTTTTTCTGAGCGATGTTAATGCAGGGACATGGAAAATTTTCCACTTCAGATACCCCTTAGCGCTGGTATCTACCAGTCCTAGAAGTGTCACAGCAAGGGTTTGATAGTGTATAAAGCTCCATTTAAACTGCCTTTCAGTTCCAACTTCACTCATTCATTTGCTGCCATGAGAGATGACATGGGAAAAGAGATTCTTTCTGCCTTGGGATTGGGCTCCTCACAGCAAGGGAGGTAGAAAAGGCATTTGCTGGAGAATTGCTTAGAGATTGTGGAGGCATTAGTAATGATCTTTCAAGAATCACTAGAGTCTGGAATGGTTCCAGAGGATGGGAAAATTGCAAATGTCACTCCACTCTTTAAGAATGGAGAGAGGCAGAAGAAAGGAAGTTAATCTGAGTTCCATTTAGCCTGGCATCTATTATTAAGGATGAGGTCTCAGCGTACTTGGAGGCATGTAACAAAATAGGGCAAAGTCAGCATGATTTCCTTAAGGGGAAATCTTGCCTGACGAATCTGTTGGATTTCTTTGAGGAAATAACAGGCAACATAGAACATAGAATAGTACAGCACAGTACAGGCCCTTCGGCCCACAATGTTGTGCCGACCCTCAAACCCTGCCTCCCATATAAGCCCCCACCTTAAATTCCTCAAGATAGACAAAGGAGAATCAATGGATGTTGTTTATTTGGATTTTCAGAAGGCCTTTGATAAGATGCTGCACATGAGACTGCTTAATAAGATAAAAGCTCGTGATATTACAGGAAAGATACTAGCATGGATAAAAGATTGACTAACTGGCAGGAGGCAAAGAGTGGGAATAAAGATATTCTTTTCTGGTCGGCTGCTGGTGACTAGTGGTGTTCCACAGGGATCAGTGCTGGGGCTGCTTCTTTCCACGTTATATGCCAGTGATTTGGATGATGAAATCATTGGCTTTGTGCCCAGGTTTGCAAACAATACAAACAGAGGTGGGGCGGCAGGTAGTGTTGTGGAAACAGGGAGTCAGCAGAAGGTCTTGGACAAATTAGGAGAATGGACAGAGAAGTGGCAGATGTGATATCGTGTCAGGAATTGTAGGTCATGCACTTTGGTAGAAGGAATAAAGGTGTGGACTGTTTTCTAAGTGAGCAGAAAATTCAAAAATCCGAGGTGCAAGGGGACTTCGGAGTCCTCACACAGAATTCCCTTAAGGTTAATTTACAGGTTGAGTTGGTGGTAAGAAAGGCAAATGCAATGATAGCATTCATTTTGAGGGGACTAGAATACAAAGCAAGGATGTAGGCTTCGCTTGGAGTATTGTGAGCAGTTTTGTGCACCCTATCAAAGAAAAATGTGCTGGCATTGGAGAGGGTCCAGAGGAGGTTCACAAGAATGATCCCAGAATGGAAGGGTTTAATGTATGATGGCTTTGGGCTTGTAGTCACTGGAGTTTGGAAAAAATGAGGAGGAAAACTCATTGAATATTGAAAGGCCTAGACAGAGTGGATGTGGAAAGGATATTTCCTATGGTGGGGGAGTCTAGGACCAGACGGCACAGTCTCAGAAAACAGCAAGGGTTCCCTACCTGGGGTTCACAGACCCCTTGCTTAATCATATTGGTCCATGGCATAAAAAGGTTGGGAACCCCTGGAACAGAGGGATGCCCGTTTAGATCAGAGATGAGGAGGATTTTTTTTTGCCAGAAGGTGGGTGAATCTGTGGAATTCATCTCCACAGGTGGTGTGAAGGCCAAGTCACTGGGTATATTTAAGGCGGAGGTTGATAGTTCCATGATTAATCAGGGCATCAAAGGATACAGGGAGCAAGCAGGAGAATGGAGTTGACAGGGATAGTAACTCAGCCACAAGTAAATCTGCTGATGCTGGAAATCCAAACAACACACTCAAGATGCTGGAGGAACTCAGCAGGCCAGGCAGCATCTACGGAAAAGAGTAAACAGTTGATGTTTTGGGCAGAGAACCTTCATTAGAAAAAAAAAAGATGAGGTCAGAGTAAGAAGGTGGGAGGAGGGAAGGAAGAAATACAAGGCAGGTGATAGGTGAAACCAGGAGGGGGGAGGCGTGAAGTAAAGAGCTGGGAAGCTGATTGGTGAAAGAGATAAAGGGCTGGAGAAGTGACAATCTGATAGGAGAGGGTAGAAGACCAGGGAAGAAAGGGAAGGGAAGGACCATCGGAGGGAAGTGATGGGCAGGTAAGGAGATAAGGTGAGGGAGGGAAATGGGAATAGGGAATGGCAAAAGGAGGGCTCTACCAGAAGTTCAAGAAATCAATGTTCACGCCTTCAGATTGGAGGCTACCCGGATGGAATATGAAGTGTTGGTCCTCCAACGTGAGTGTGGCCTCACCGTGGCAGTAGAGGAGGTCATGGACTGACAATCAGCCATGGTGGACTGGCAGAGCAGACTTGATGGGCCAATGGCCAATTCTGCTCCTATGTCCTATGATGTTATGTTCTTAAAATCTTATGTGCATGCAACATGTCGATGCACCTTAGTCTTTCACTCAGGGAAAGGGGATCAGAATCGGGTTTAATATCACTGACCTATGTCGTGAAATTTGATAACTTTGCAGCAGCAGTACAGTACATGATAATATAGAAAAAGATTTAATAACAGTAAGCTAATATATAATTTAAATTAAATAAGTTGTGCAAAAACAGAAATAAAAGAGTAGTGAGCTGGTGTTCATGGGTTTAATGTCCATTCAGAAATCGGATAGCAGAGCAGAAGTTTTTCCTGATTCATTGATTGTGTGCCTTCAGGATTCTGTATCTCCCTCCTGATGGTAACAATGAAAAAGGGGTATGTCCTGTGTGGTGGGGTTCCTTAATGATGGACGCCACCCTTTAGAGGCACCACTCCTTAAAAATACCTTGGATATTACAGGGGCTAGCGTCCATGATGGAGCTGACTAATTTTACAACTCTCTGCAGCTTGTTTCAATCCTATGCAGTCGACCCCCACAATAGCAGACAGTGATGCAGCCAGTTAGAATGCTCTCCACATACACCTGTAGAAACTTGCTTTGATCTAAAACTAAGGGTCACAGGTTTGAAGTGGGAAGGTGGGGGAAGAAAGATTTAAAAGGTACTTGAAGGGCAACTTCTTCACACGAAGGGTGGTCAACACATGGAACAAGCTGACGGAGGAAGTGACTGAGGCAGATGTAATAACAGCACGTTCATTATTTCGAGATACAGTACAGTAACCGGTCCTTCTGGGCCAACAAGCCTGCCCAATTACACTCACGTGACCAATCAAACAACTAGCCTATACGTCTTTGGAATATGGGAGGAAACCAGAGCACCTGGAGAAAACCCACAGAGTCACAAGCCGAATGTACAAACTCCTTGCACACTGTGGCAGGAATTAAACCTGAGTCGCTGTCACTGTAATAGCACTAGGCTACCATGCTATCCACAGTGTTGATGAGGCCATTTCAATGACCATCAATACATTTCAATGACTACCAAGGGTCTTAGACCCCAACTTAGAGTTAGGCCACAGGGTTTGTGGCCTAACTTGTCCTTGCTGACCAAGTTGTCTACCAGAGCCTGCATGTGGCCCACATCCCTCAAAACTCACCCTTTGCATGCACCTCTCTGAATAATAACATTTGAGCAACAAAGATCTTGTTTCCTGAATACTTTTAGGTGTACCTTATGGATTTTGGGCTGCTGATCATGAAAATTGGCATGAATTTTCCCAATCAGACACCTTTTTTAAAAAAAATCACCTATATTTGTGATTTCAATTCATCATTCAAGTCAGAATAACCGGTCCACAGATCAAACAGGTCATCAATGAAAGGTAATTTTAAAAACTTCTAGAGGGACCAGAGAAAATCACATGGAAGGCATTCAAGGATGTTGCTGAAAGTTTTCCTGGCAACTGCAGAGCTGCAAACTACATGCAGCTGGTTGACAACATGCTTCAAGCATACAAAATCATAAGTGCAACATGACTAAGAACTCATTTTCTGCATTCCCATTTAGACTTCTTCCCTGTAAATCTAGGCTCTGTCAATGTCAAGGATGGTGCAAGGTTTCACCAGGACATTGTAGTTATGGAGAAATGGTATCAGGGCAACTGGAATCCATCAATGCTGGCTGATTATTGTTGGACACTTAAGCAAGAAGCCTCAGACATAAGTACAAATGAAAATCCTCAACAAAACATTTTTAGCTTAGTTGAACTATTACAAATCATCAGCAATGTTATGTAATTAAAAATGTATTATATTCAATAAAAGTTAATTTCTTGTTTTTCCAAAATCCTACATGATACAAACAGTCTGACATTATATTTGTGTTCAGCTTCAAGAAGTCTATCATAAACAAAAAAAATTCAGAGGAAGCACTTTTGAAAAATTTTGTTGTCCAATGCAGTAGTAATAATAATAATAATAATAATGATAACTATTTAAAGTACTTTTCATGCAGATGATGTAGTTCAAAGTGCTTTACAATGGGATAAGAGTACAAACATTAAAATAAAATAAAAATAAAAATAAATATCAATATAAAAGACAAAAAGATGCAAGTTAAAAGCAAGGTTAAATAAATAAGTTTGGAGTTGGTGTTTAAATGTCAACTAAGTCTGCATCCCTTATAGTTTTAGATATTGAATTCCACAGATTCAGAGCATAGTTCAAAAAAGCTGACCTGCCAATTATCTTTTGAGGGAGATTGTTTCAATTTAAGAGAGTGGTGGAAGTAGAGCTGAGAGCTCCAGCTGGATGTAAAACAAAAGTGATTCTGTGATGGACTCCAGCCCTAGACCATTAAGAGCTTTAAAAACAATAAGAGAATGTCTTTTAAATGTAATTGCACTCCCCTCTACTAACTCCTCTAGCATGCTTTTCCACATATCTACTTCCCTCTGTGTGAAAAACTTCCCCCTCAGTCTCTCTTAAATCTTTCTTTTTTCACTATAAACCTTTGCCTATTGTTTTAAACTCTCTTTAGAATGGCCATTACCTTATAGAGTCATAGAATTCATCGAACACTATAGCACAGCGACAGGTCCTTTGGCCGTCCAGTCTGTGACGAACTATTAATCTGCCCAGCCCATCAATCGGCACTTCATACCCCACCTTCCAAAGCAACACACGCAAGATGCTGGAGGAACTCAACAGGTCAGGCAGCATTAATGGAAATGAACAAACAGTTGACATTTTGGGTTGAGACTCTTCTTCAGGGTGAAGAAGGTTGTCGGCCCGAAACATCGACTGTTTGTTCATTTTGCGTGTGCTCCTTTGGATATCCAACATCTGCACACTTTCTTGTGTTGCAGCAATGCCCCCCCCCCAACCCATCCATGTACCTATCCATACTTCTCTTATATGCTGAAATCAAACCCACATCCATCACTTCCACTGGCAGCTCATTCCACACTCTCACCATCCCCTGAGTGAGAAGTTCCCCTCATGTTCTCCCTAAACATTTCACCTTTCACCCTTAACCCATGACCTCTAGTTGTAGTCTCACTGAACCACAATGGAAAAAACCTGCTTGCATTTACCCAATCAATCCCTTCAAATCTCCTTTCAATCTTCTACATTCTTATCTGTACCCCTCATTTTATAAACCTCTGTAAGGTCATCTGTCAGTTCAGTTCTCGTTTATTGTCATTTAGAAACGCATGCATTAAAAAATGATACAACGTTCCTCCAGAATGATATCACAAGAAAACACATAGACAAACCAAGACTAAAACTGACAAAACCACATAATTATAACATATAGTTACAACAGTGCAAAGCAATACCGTAATTTGATAAAGAGCAGACCATGGGCATGGTAAAAAGAAGTCTCAAAGTCCCGACAGACTCATCATCTCACGCAGGCGGCAGAGACGCAGGGGGAGGAACTCTCCCCACCATGAACCTCCAAGTGCAGCCAACTCACCGATGCAGCACCATTGGAAACACCCGACCGCAGCGGACTCTGAGTCCGTCCGAAAACTTCGAGCCTCCGACCAGTCCGTCCAACACAGCCTCTCCGAGCACCATCCTCTGCCAAGCGCTTCGACCCCACCCCGGCCGCCGAGAAACAAGCAAAGCCGAGGACTCAGGGTCTTCTCCTCCGGAGATTCTGCACCACACAGTAGCAGCAGCAGCGAAGCGGGCATTTCAGAAGTTTCACCAGATGTTCCTCCGTGCTCTCACGTCCGTCTCCATCAAATCAGGATTGTGCATGGCACCCTACTTGACAAATAACAGACATCACCACCGGAGTGGCCGCTGCGAGCTGTGTCGCGCCGCCATCTTCCCACCAGTCAGCCTCCTACTCTGCGAGGACAAAGTCCCAGCCTATTCAGCCTCTCCTGATAAATCAAGCTATCTTGTCCCAGCAACATCCTTAGGAATCCTTTCTACTCCCTTTCAAACTCCAGTTATGACCCCATGACTGAACTAAAAGTCACTGGACTAATAGCTGAACATAGAAGAACATAGAACGTAGCACAGTAGCAGCCCTTTGAACCACGGTGTTGGGCTATCTTTTTAACCTACTCGAAGATCAATCTAACCCTTCCCTCATGCATTGATTTCCATTTTCCACCATCCATTAAGAGTCTCTTAAATGACCCTAATGTATCTGCCTCTACCACCACTCCTGGCAGGGTGTTCCATGCACCAACTACTATGTATAAAGAAACCACCTCAGGCATCTTCCTATATTTTCCTGCAATCATTTATAATTATAGCCCTCGATTTAGCTATTTCATCCCTGGGGAAAAGGCGCTGTTTAAGCGGGAGGTTTGAGTGGTTTGTAATAGGTACCATTCCCCCAAGATGACGTGGCCTCCTGTCCAATTCCGGCACTGTGGGACACGTTTCAGAGGATCTGTCCTGGGCCCAGCATGTAAGTGCAATTACAAAGAAAGCATGGCAGTGCCTCTACTTCCTTAGAAGTTTGTGAAGGTTTGTCATGACAGCTAAAACTTTGACAAACTTCTGTAGATGTGCGGTGGAGAGCATATTGACTCGTTGCGTCACAGTCTGGTATGGAAACACCAATGCCCTTGAATGGAAAATCCTACAAAAAGTGGTGGATATGTCCAATTCATCAGGGGTAAGACCCTCCACTCCATTGAGCACATCTACATGGAACGTTTTTGCAGCAAAGTGGCATCCATCATCAGGGACTCCATCACCCAGGCCATGCTCTCTTCTCACTACTGCTATCAGGAAGGAGGTACAGGAGCCTCAGGATCCACACCACCAGGTTCAGAAACAGTTGTTACTCCTCAACCATCAGGTCCCTGGACCAGAGGGATAACTTCATTCACCCCATCACTGAACTGTTCCCACAACCTATGGACTCATTTTCAAGGATTCCTCATCTCATGTTCTTGATATTTATTGCTTATTTATTTATTTATTATGATTTCTTTGCACAGTTTGTTGACTGGTTGTTTCTCTGTCCCATTGCATGTGGTCTTCCACTGATTCTATAGTGTTGTTTGGATTTACTGTGAATGCCCACAAGAAAACGAACCTCAGAGTTGTATGTGGTGATATACATGTACTTTAATACTAAATTTACTCTGAACTCTGAACAGGTAGAGCACAAATAACATCAGCAAAGGAGAAAGTACTAATGGACTCATGTGGGCAGGTCAAAGGCGCACTGCCCTGAAAGATCTTACTTCATTTGCTACTGGACCTTCTGTATGTTTTGAAGAAGGAAATACTCAGTCTTTATTTTGACATACAGCACAGTAACAAGCCCCTCCAGCCAAACAAGCCCATACTGCACAATTATATGCATGTGACTGATAAATCTACCAACATGCACATCTGGATTTGCACATGTGGCAAAGTTGTTTCCCATGATGGGGGAGTCTAGTACGAGAGGGCATGACTTAAGGATTGAAGGGCGCCCATTCAGAACAGAGATGCGAAGAAATTTTTTTAGCCAGAGGGTGGTGAATCTATGGAATTTGTCGCCACGGGCGGCAGTGGAGGCCAAGTCATTGGGTGTATTTAAGGCAGAGATTGATAGATATCTGAGTAGCCAGGGCATCAAAGGTTATGGTGAGAAGGCGGGGGAGTGGGACTAAATGGGAGAATGGATCAGCTCATGATAAAATGGCAGAGCAGACTCGATGGGCCGAATGGCCGACTTCTGCTCCTTTGTCTTATGGTCTTATGGAATGTGGGAATAAACCTGAGCTCCTAAAGGAAACCTACATGGTCATGGGGAGAACATACAAACTCCTTACAGGCAGCGGTGGGAATTGAATCTGCCTCTCTGGCGTTGTGTTAGCGTTATACTATTACTCTACTGCACCATCCACTCAATGGAAAAGACATGGTGATCCACCAGTATTTAATGGCAGTGGTGAACCCAGCACGTTACCGCTCTCCCCTCTCCTTAGAGCTGCACTCCTATCACAGGCACTGATCTCTTCCGTGAGCAAACGGTGCATGGAGGTGCCACGCAGGGAAGGCCATCCATAGTGTCCCAGCATAAACGGGCCCTGGATTGGCATTCAGTTCCAGCAATTGAGAGGTTAACTCATCTACTCATCCAGGGAAGTAACTGCAAAGTATACATATCCCAAGCAACGCACGCACACACAAGATGCTGCAGGAACTCAGCAGGCCAGGCAGCATCTCCGGAAATGGATACGCGGTTGATATTTCCGGCCGACACCCTTCACTAGGAATGGAAAGGAAGGAGAAAGTAGCCACGATAAGGTGGTGGGGGGAGGGGAAGGAGTAAACGCTGGCAGGTGATAGGTGAGACCAGGTGAAGGGGAAGGTAGATGGGTGGGAGTGGGGATATGATGTAAGAAGCTGGGAGGTGATTGATGGAAGAGGTAAAGGGCTGAAGGAGAAGGAATCTGATAGGAGAGGAGAGTAGACCATGGGAAAAAGGAAAGGAGGAGGGGGAACCAGAGGGAGGTAATGGGCAGGTGAGAAGAGGAGTGGGAGAGAAACCAGAATGGGGAATGAAAAAAGAGAATAGGAAATTGAGGGGCTTTAACCCTCTTAGGTTAAACGAGACCTGGGTGTCATTATACACCAGTCATTGAAAGTGGGCATGCAGGTACAGCAGGCGGTGAAAAAGGCGAACGGTATGCTGGCATTTATAGCGAGAGGATTCGAGTACAGGAGCAGGGAGGTACTACTGCAGTTGTACAAGGCCTTGGTGAGACCACACCTGGAGTATTGTGTGCAGTTTTGGTCCCCTAATCTGAGGAAAGACATCTTTGCCATAGAGGGAGTACAAAGAAGGTTCACCAGATTGATTCCTGGGATGGCAGGTCTTTCATATGAAGAAAGACTGGATGAACTGGGCTTGTACTCGTTGGAATTTAGAAGATTGAGGGGGGATCTGATTGAAACGTATAAGATCCTAAAGGGATTGGACAGGCTAGATGCGGGAAGATTGTTCCCGATGTTGGGGAGGTCCAGAACGAGGGGTCACAGTTTGAGGATAGAGGGGAAGCCTTTTAGGACCGAGATTAGGAAAAACTTCTTCACACAGAGAGTGGTGAATCTGTGGAATTCTCTGCCACAGCAAACTGTTGAGGCCGGTTCATTGGCTGTGTTTAAGAGGAAGTTAGATATGGCCCTTGTGGCTACAGGGGTCAGGGGGTATGGAGGGAAGGCTGGGTTCTGAGTTGGATGATCAGCCATGATCATAATAAATGGCAGTGCAGGCTCGAAGGGCCGAATGGCCTACTCCTGCACCTATTTTCTATGTTTCTATGTTATAGCACCTTCCCCATCCACCTGCTCTCACCTATCACCTACTAACTGTGCTCCTCCGACCTTCTTATTCTGGCTTCTGCCCCCTTCCTTTCCAGTCCTGATGAAGAGTCTCGGCCACAAACCATCAACCATCAACTGTTCATTCCTCACCCTGGATGCTGCCTGACCTGCCGAGTTCCTCCAGCAGGTTCCGGATTTCCAGCATTGGCTGGATCTCTTGTGTTTACACACAACCCGAGCTCATTCAGAGTTTAATCACCATTAGGTGAACAATAGTGACAGAATGAAAAAGCAGTTGAATTTTTCAGATATCTTCAGGAGAAATAACTTTGCACAATCAGATATATTAACAATACCCGAAAAACTTTTGTGATATAGATTCAAGCTTCATGATTCAGATTTATTTATCACATGTACATCGAAACATAGAGTGACATGCACCATTTGTGTTAACAACTAACACAGTGGCGTAGCAGTTAGTGTAAAACTATTGCAGAGCCAGCGCCTCTGTCTGTAAGGAGTTTGTACGTTCTCCACGTGACCATGTGGATTTCCTCTGGAAGTTCCGGTTTCCTCCCACATTCCAAAAAGACGTACGAGTTATTAGGTTAACTGATCGTGTGGGTGTAATCGGGCAGCGTGGGTTCGTAGGGCCAGAAGGGCCTGTAACTGTGCTGTATCTCTAAATTAAAATTGAAAAATTAAAAACGCACCCAAGGGTGTGATGGGAGCAGCCCGCAAGAAGTTGCCACACATTCCAACACCAAGATAGCACGCCCACAATGCTCGACAGAACACAACGAACAACAAACAGGAACAACAAAACAAGCGCTGATGGATAAATATATATACACTTTAATATTAATAACTTATGCAGATAGATACAGGAATCGACAGATATAGTGATTAAGACATAGGTACAATATATAGATAGACGGACGCATACATTGTGCAGAGAGATCTATAAGTAGGAGAGAGCCAACAGCTATTGCTTTTTTACAGATTACAGTCAATAAGAAACACCCGCTCTCTTCTGTTTCCTAACCCCAGTCTAAGGCTTGACTGTTGAACAAAGATCGGCCCGTCTCGGTGATTGAGTAGCCGGGACCACAGCAGTGTACAACTGGGGATTGCTGCCACCCGTTAAACTAACTTCATTGTAAACAATACAAAAAGTGGCCCATAAAGACAAACACCCATAGCTGGCCTGGAATTCATCGGGTGCTCCTGCAGAGCTCAAAGGCCACAGTAATGTGCTTTTCCTTATTAAATATAATGTTGCTTTTATTGCCTTCAAATCCTCAGCTACACATGGATCAGCTATCGGTCCATGTTAGAATGACTCTATAACTGCTCAAAGTATTCCTTACTGCACCAAATACAGAACAGATATTTCATATTTATGACCATAAGGCATAGGAGCAGAATCAGGCCATTCAGCCCATCGAGTCTGCTCTGCCATTCCATCATGGTTGATTTATAATTCCTCTTAACCTCATTCTTCTGCCTTCTCCCTGTAACCTTTGATACCCTGACAAATCAAGGACCTATCAACCTCCACCTTGAATATACCCAATGATTTGGCCTCCAGAGCCCTAAAGAAACTCTCCTCATCTCCATTCTAAATGGGCATCCCTCTATTCTGAGGCTGTGCCCTCTGGTCCTGGATCCCCCACAAAAGGAAACATCCTCTCCATATCCACTTTCGATAGGTTTTAATGAGATTCTCTTCATTCTTCTAAACTCCTGTGAGTACAGGCCCAGAGCAATTAAGGACTCATAAAGTTCTCCAGCACAGAAAAAGACCCTTCAGCCCATCGGTGTCCATGCCAGCCAGAAAGTACCTTCCAGCTCACCTCGTTTCCCAGCAGATGGCCCATATCCACCTAAACTCCTGTCATCTATACACCTGTCCACCTACACGGAACAGTACAGCACTGTACGAGCCCTTCACCCATGCTGTTGTGGCCACTCTATTAGGTACAGGAGTGGAACCCAGTGTGGATTCAAAGTGTTGTGCGTCGAGAGATGCTCTTCTGCACACTGCTGTTGTACCATCTGGTTATTTGAGTTATTGTCACCTTGAACCAGTCTGGCCATTCTCCTCTAACCTCTCTCATTAACAAGACATTCTCACCCACAGAACAGCCGCTCACTGGATGATTTTTGCTTATCGCAGCATTCTTGTAAACTCGAGAACAGGGTTTTCCAACAGATCCCTCAGTTAATGGTAGGGGTCACAGGATTAAAAAGATTGGGGACCTCTGCTATAGCGACTGCTGTGCCGGAAAATCTCAAGAGAGCAGCCACTTATGCGATACTCAAACCACCCCATCTGGCACCAACAATCATTCCACGATCAAAGTCATTTAGCCCATTTCCTCCCCATTCTGATGTTTGGTCGGAGCAACAACTGATACTCTTACACACAAAATACTCTGCAGGTTCTGGGGTCAAAGCAACACGCACAACACGCTGGAGGAACTCAGCAGGTCGGGTAGCATCCGTGGAAACGAACAGTCAACGTTCTGGGCCGAGACCGGTGTCCGCCCGAAACGTTGACTGTTCGTTTCCACGGATGCTGCCTGACCTGCTGAACTGATACTCTTAACTATGGCTGCATGCTTTTATGTATTGAGTTGCTTCCACATGATTGGGTGATTAGATATTTGCATTAACGTACAGGTATACCTAATAAAATGGCCACTGGGTGTATTTTGTATTTAGAGCCATAGGGGTCTACAGTTCGGAAAAGGCCTTTTTGCCCTTCATATCCATGTCAGCTAAGATGTACGTTCAAGCTAATCCCACTTTCCAGTCCTTGGCCTGTATCCCTCTAAACCGTGTACCTCTCCATTTTCACAGAACAGTACAGCATCATAAAGGCCCTTCGGCCTACAGTGTCGTACCAGCCTACATAAGCCTAGAGCAGCACACACAAAATGCTGGAGGAACTGAGCAGGCCATGCAGCATCTATGGATATGAATAAACAGTCAATGTTCTGGGCCAAGACCCTTCATCAGAACTTACATCCATGTGCCTAAGATCCTCTTTGATGTCCTATTGTCACAGCAGTATGACTAGATAAGGAGCTGTTAGGGCAGGCAACTAAAGTCTAGTCTGAACCTGAAATATAGAGGAGTTTTGCACAGTACAGGCCCATCGGCCTACAATGTTGTGCTGACCTATGTAAACCTTCTCTAAGATCAGTCTAACTTTTCCCTTGCACACAGACCATAGACTTCCATTTTACATCCATCTGCCTATGTCTCTTCAGAATCTTTTGAAAGCCCCCTGTGTATCTGCCTCTAACACCAGCCCTGGCAGGGGGTTCCACATCCTCACAACTCTGTAAAAACCTACCACTGACATCCCCCCATACTTTCCTCCAATCACCTTCAAATTACACTCCTTGTGTTATTGTCAGAATTAACATGCTTGTAATGCTGCTGCTGGTTTTGTAGTGGAACCGTACCATGCCATACTTATGCACAAGACCATCAATCTGACACAAAATTAAGCAATATATCTGGAGAATCAAACCCAGCCTCCTCTGGACATAGAACGGTACAGCATATTACAGGCCCTTCGGACCATGATGCTGTACTTGTGACGAGACGGCTAGGCGAGGATGGGAAGGACCCTAGTGCAGGTGTATCCAAGGCTAGACTTCAGACATGATTTCGAGGTTGAGGCGAGAGCAGGGTTCTTGACTAGATGCTAGGTGAGAATCCAAAAGAGACAGAAATCCAAAAATGCAGTCACAAACTGAACTAGAGCCGTGCTGCCGACCGAGCAACGAACCAGAGGTCAAGTGCACTTTAAATATTAAACTCCTGGCATGGCACCAAAACATGGCCACCAATTTGCAGAGAGGCCCAAAAACTTTAAAGGGACCACACCAGTAATCCATACTCTGGAGAAATGGAGCATCTAAACCCCAGAAGCTGGTGTGGGTCAGGTGCGTATAGTACCAGAGCTGACTTACTCCGAGAACAATCTAACCTTAGCGCTCCATTTTTCTTTCATCCATATTCCTATCTACGAATCTCTTAGGTGTCTCTAACGTTTCTGTCTTTACCACCACCCCCATCAGTGCATACCACTCTCTGTGCAAAAAAAACCTCTGATGTCCCCCCCTAAACGTTCCTCCACTCACCTTAAACACATGTCCTCAGGTATTGGTCAGGTGAGGGGATGTGACTAAAGCTTAATCTGAACATAAAACATGGAACATTACAGCACTCTACCGGCCCCATGTCCCACAATGTTGTGCTGCCCTATAATAATCTACTCCAACGTTAATCTCACCCTTCTCTCCTACACAGACGTAATCCTCCATTTTCATATATCCCTATGCTTTTCCAGGAGCCTTTTGAGACTGTGTGGCCAGTCCACCCACAAGTGTAAACAAATAAACCTCTCCTGAGTTTACTTCCCCAGAACCCAGACAGGGCCCAAGCCTTGAAGACTCAGTAATCAGAATCAGGTTTATTACCAGTAAAGTACATGGATATGGACCCTACAACTTTTGCACAGTACTCTAGTCACTTTTACGTATTGCACTATACCGCTGCCACAAAAAAAAACAAAGTTCATGACATATGTGAGTGACAATAAACCTGATTCTGAAATGGGTCTCCATTGTGGACTGAGAGTGGGTAGAGGGCAGGGAAAGGGGAATCATGGTTGGGGAAAAGGGGAAGGGAGCATGAAACATGAGAGAGACATTCTATGATGATCAATAAACCAGATATGCGGAATCAAATGATCTTGCCTGGTATCTCAGGACTGGGTATGACTGCAGCACCATCACTCATCCCAGATTTCCTTCTCTGTCACCTGTCCTGCGATACTCCATCCTCACCATTCCCAACATCGTTTGTTCCCACCACATTTACAAATTTGCTCTCCACTCCACATTGACAAATACATTGCTGTGCCAAAGTCTTCAGCACCCTAGCCATGCACATGGGCCCAGGACCTTTGCACAATACTGTATGCTGTGAAATTTGTTGTTTTATGGCAGCAGGGCAGTGCAAGGCATAAAAACTCAAGTTCGACCCTACTATCGCGCCTGACCAGTTGACAGCAACTTCCACTAATTTACTTTTATTTTATTTCTCTTTATTTAGACACGGCATGATAACAGGACCCTCCGGCCCAATGAGCTCATGCTTTGTGTGCAGTTTTGGTCTCCAAATTTGAGGAAGGACATTCTTGCCATTGAGGGAGTGCAGCGTAGGTTCACGAGGTTAATTCCCGGGATGGTGGGACTGTCATATGTTGAAAGATTGGAGCGACTGGGCTTGTATACACTGGAATTTAGAAGGATGAGAGGGGATCTGATTGAAACATATATTATTGAGGGATTGGACACGCTAGAGGCAGGAAACATGTTCCTGAGGCCACAGTTTAAGAATAAGGGGTAGGCCATTTAGAACGGAGTTGAGGAAAAACTTTTCCACCCAGGGAGTTGTTGATCTGTGGAATGCTCTGTCTCAGAAGGCAGTGGAGGCCAATTTTCTGGATGCTTTCAACAGATAGAGCTCTTAAAGATAGTGGAGTCAAGGGATATAGGGAGAAGGTAGGAACTGTATACTGATTGTGGATGATCAGCCATGATCACAGTGAATGGCGGTGCTGGCTTGAAGGGCCAAATGGCCTACTCCTGCACCTATTGTCTATTGCCTCCCAATTATACCAATGTGACCCGCAGGCAAATAGAAGAGGGAAGGGAGAGGGGGAGAAAAGTTACTGGAGGGAGAAATCGATGTTCATGCCGTCAGGCTGGAGGCTAACCAGACAGAATATGAGGTGTTGCTCCTCCAACCTGAGAGTGGCCTCATCGTCGCAAAAGAGGAGGTCACGGACCAAAATGTGACTTGCCCTCTCCTCCCACAGCGGCGAAGGAGGCAACTATGCACATGCCAATCACAGGAACAGAGATCATCAGTCATATACATAACATACATAGCCAGAGTCACCGGCCATACACTACAGGGAATTTGCTATTTATTGTTGTTAGTTCAGTTCACTAAAACAGAACATAACTCAAACCTTCAGGGTTTATGAAACCTAACCTCGAGCTAAACTATCCCTTCTGTTCAATGTTCCAACTAATTTGTTTTACAGCTGCACAGACCAACCATTGCTCTGAGCAGGAAATTTTTACACAGCCTGAAAACTGCAAAGCACTTTAATATTAACATCATATAAAAGAAAATTCCAATGTGCAGCAACAAAGGCTATGCACGTGGGAGCATTTGTTACCACACGGCTGTGCATCCGCACAGCTTAGAGGGAGAGGAGTTCCTCTTGTATTAAAGGCCAATGATAACATACCACTTGCAGTACGCAAGTTTTAAATAACAATGAAAAATCCACAGTGGTGTAGCAGTTAGTGTGACGCTATTACAGCTTGGGACGTTCAGAGTTCAGGGTTCAATTCCGGTGGTGTCCATGAGGAGTTTGTACATTCTCCCTGTAAATCCCGTGAGCTTTCTCCTGGAGCTCCGGTTACCTCCCACAGTCCAAAGACGTACTGGTTAGAGGTTAATTGGTCATTGTAAATTTTCCCATGATTAGGCTCGGATTAAATAGGTGAGTTGCAGGGCAGTGCAGCTCGATCAGCCAGAAGGGCCTGGTCTGTGCTGTAACTCTTAAATAAAAGTTAGGCTTTAATCTTTTATGAGCTGCGTGTGTTTGCTTACTTAGAAAGAAGTATATTTTAAAGTTAAACTATAAAGGAGATGCTTGAAGGAGAACAAGAGGAAGGGATGATAAACAGGAAAGGTTTCACAAGAGAACCGGTTAGAGATAGAATCAGATAACACTGACATGATGCACTCACTCCCCTCACCCTTCACATGGGAACACAACTATGTTAGAGCTGTATTGATTCTGCATCATAATATCGGACAATAACAAGCTGCTCTCAGTGTGAGACGGGGCTTTTAATCGTCACGGTTCTTCCAGAACCTTATCCGAAGGGAAAATCTGACACCTACTGGAAAAGTATGGAAGGCAAGCACAGACCAAAAGGGGAAACGTTCACGCACCGTGAGTCTAAATTTGCAAACTCTGGTCTATAGGCTTCATAGCATCGAATAGGCATAGAGTATGGAAGCAGACCATTCAGCCTATGCTATTGACGCTGACCTGTGGAATCTATATTGTTTTTATTTAGGGGTACAGCACAGTAACAGGCCCTACAAGCCCATGGCATCCAGTTACATCCGAGTGACCAATTAGCCTACTGACCAGTACACCTTTGTGTGTGAGCAGGAACCAAAGCACTTGGAAACTCACGCCGTCTCAGGGTGGACATACAAACTCCTTACAGACAGTGATGGGAGCCTCTCCATACACCTTTGTAATGTGGAAGGAAACCCACAGGGTCATGAGGAGAATGTATACACCCCTTACAAGCAGCGGTGGGAACTGAACGCTGGTCATTGGTGCTGTAATAGTGTTACACCAACTGCTACACTACCCTGCTGACCCATATTCCAGCATTCAGCTCATAGCCTGCTGTACCCTGGCCGTTTAAATGCTCGTCTGGACACTTCTTAAACAATGTCAGTCCCTCTGCTTCACCACTCTTTCAGGCAGTGTGTTCCAGGTACTCTACTCACTACACACTGGGTGAAGAAGGTCCCCCACACATCCCCTCTAAATCTTAACACCTTTACTCTAAACTCATGTCCTCGAGTTTTATCTGTCCTGATATGGAGAGATGTTGCATTTCCTCCTCATCAAGAGGAGGACCTCATTATTTTTTCCTGTCTTTTTGCACTACTTGCTTAATTTACTTATATATATATACAGCACTGTACTGTGAAAAAGTTTTAGGCACATATACATGGCTAGGGTGCCTAAGACTTTTGCACAGTGCTGCAATAATTTCATGATCGCAAGACCCTGCAGCGGATAGTGAGGTCAGCTGAGAAGATCATCGAGGTCTCTCTTCCTGCCATTACAGACATTTACACCACACGCTACATCTGCAAAGCAAACAGCATTATGAAGGACCCCACGCACCCCTCATACAAACTCTTCTCCCTCCTGCCATCTGGCAAAAGGCACCAAAGCATTCGGGCTCTCACGACCAGACTATGTAACAGTTTCTTCCCTAAGTCATCAGACTCCTCAATACCCAGAGCCTAGACTGACACCAACCTACTGCCCTCTACTGTACCTATTGTCTTGTTTATTATTTATTGTAGTGCCTGCACTGTTTTGTGCACTTTATGCAGTCCTGGGTAGGTCTGTAGTCTAGTGTAGTTTTGTGTTGTTTTATGTAGTTCAGTGTACTTTTTGTATTGTTTCATGTAGCACCATGGTCCTGAAAAACATTGTCTCGTTTTTACTGTGTACTGTACCAGCAGTTATGGTCAGAATGACAATAAAAAATGGCTTGACTTGACTTGATGTATTGCATCGTACTCCTGCCACAAAAAAAAACAAATTTCATGACGTATGTGAGTGATGATAAACCTGATTCTGAAATGGGTCTCTATTGAGGACTGAGAGTGAGAAGGGGGCAGGGAGAGGAGAATCATGGTTGGGAAGAGGGGAAGGAAGAGGGAAGCACCAAAGGGACATTCTGTAATGATCAAAAACCCATTTTGTTTGGAATCAAATGACCCTGCTTGGTGTCTCAGGGCTGAGCGTGTCTGCGGCCATGCCAACCACCATCCCTGGCACTCCTTCTCTGCCACCTGTCCCACAGCCCTCCCGTGGCACTCCACCCTCACCATTCCTAATATCCTTTGCTCCCACCAAGTTTACAAAGTCGCTGTCCGCTCCACGTTTACAAATACAGTACTGTGCAAAAGTCTTAAGCACCCTATAGATACATGCGTAAGACTTTCACGCAGCACTAATAGTTTGTTGTCCACCCCCCAGTCAGTTCCAAGCTGAGAGTTTTCCAGCCAAAGTTTGTTGTGTGGGGACCCCCCCCCCCCCGCTATTTCAAAGACCATCCTACTTCCCATATGCAACCAGAACAGTGGTCAGAACAATATATCATTATCCAGGTGTGGACTCTTAATCGGGTGATACTGGTTTCAATCACAAGGTCATGCCGCAGCTCTATAAAATCCTGGTTAGAACATACATTGAGTATTGAGTTCAGTTCTGGTCACCTCATTATAGGAAGGATGTGGAAGCTTTAGAGAGGGTGCAGAGAAGGTTTACCAGGATGCTGCCTGGATTGGAGAGCATGTCGTATGAGGATAGGTTGAGTGAACTAGGGCTTTATTACTGCTGCCACAAAACAACAAATTTCACAACATACTGTATGTCAGTGATACTAAACCTGATTCTTTGGAGCGAAGGATGAGAGGTGAATTAGTACAGGTGTACAAGATGTTAAGAGGCATAGATAGAGTGGACAGCTGGAAACTTTTTCCCATGGTGGCAATGGCTAATACAAGGGAGCATCATTTTAAGGTGACTGGGGGAAAGTACAGCAGAGATGTCAGAGGTAAGCTTTTTTTTGCACAGAGAGTGGTGGGTGTGTGGAACACAATACCGGGAGTGGTGGTAGAGGCAAATACATTGGAGATGTTTAGGAGACTCATAGATGGGCACATGGATGAAAGCAAGCAAGTACAGCAGGCAGTGAAGAAAGCTAATGGCATGCTGGCCTTCATAACAAGGGGAACTGAGTACAAGAGCAAAGAGGTCCTTCTGCAGCTGTACAGGGCCCTGGTGAGACCACACCTGGAGTACTGTGTGCAGTTTTGGTCTCCAAATTTGAGGAAGGACATTCTTGCTATTGAGGGAGTGCAGCGTAGGTTCACAAGGTTAATTCCCGGGATGGCGGGACTGTCATATGTTGAAAGATTGGAGCAACTGGGTTTGCATACACTGGAATTTAGAAGGATGAAAGGGGATCCGATTCAAACATATAAGATTATTAAGGGATTGGACACGCTGGAGGCAGGAAGCACGTTCCCGCTGATGGGTGAGTCCAGAACCAGAGGCCACAGTTTAAGAATAAGGGGTAGGCCATTTAGAACAGAGTTTAGGAAAAACTTTTTCACCCAGAGAGTGGTGGATATGTGGAATGCTCTGCCCCAGAAGGCAGTAGAGATCAAGTCTCTGGATGCTTTCAAGAAAGAGATGGATAGAGCTCTTAAAGATAGCGGAATCAAAGGTTATGGGGATAAGGCAGGAACTGGATACTGATTGTGGATGATCAGCCATGATCACAGAGAATGGCGGTGCTGGCTTGAAGGGCCGAATGGCCTACTCATGCACCTATTGTCTAAAGAAAAATGGAGGTCTATTGTCTGCCGGAGATTGGTCATGGAGTGGATTAAAAGGTCAGTACGACATCGTGGGCCAAATCACCTGCACTGTGATTTGGTGCTCAATTAAGGGGAAAAAAAATGTGGATCGCAGTGATAAAATTGGTGGCATCTGGCTTCGAACAGTGCAAGGAAATGCCACAGAGAATCCCATATGTTACTGCACAAGTCTGATGGGCCAAATACCCTCCTCTGCTTTCATGTGCAGTTCGCAGCATCCCATCAATAGGACAGATGCAGATGCTTTGGAGAAGGATGTGGAGCCTTAACCACTGGGCATTTCACCGCCGTCAGAAAGGCAGATCTAGGTTACAAGGTGGATCGTGCTTTGTCAAATGCAGTCGGAGGGGACGAGCTTAGATCGACATCTTGGGAGGTATGGATAAGTTGAGCCGAACGGACTGGTGCCATGTTGGCTCCTCTGGTCCTTTGACCTAAAATGCCATCTCTACCTCTCTCTCCACGGACACCAGCAGACCCACAGAATATTCGCAGCAGTCTCCATTTGTTTTAATGGACCGGAGTGAGATCGGCCTTGGGCACGTCAGACCTGCCAGTCAAGTGGGCCACACACATTTTGGAATGATGAGCGCAGAACTGGAGAAGGTTTAAAGATCTAAGTATTAGCTTTATTTGTCACATGTACATTGGAGCATACAGTGAAATGTGTCACTAGCTTCAGATCAAATCAGCAAGGATTATAGAGTCATGGACTCGTAGAGTACTGCAGAACAGAAACAGGCCCTTCAGCCCATCTGAAGCGACACACACAAAATACTGGAGGAACTCAGCAGGTCAGGCAGCATCTACGGACAAGAATAAACAGCCTCAGCCCGAAACATTGACTGTTTATTCATGTCCATAGATACTGCCTTGCCTGCTGAGTTCCTGCAGCATTTTCTGTGTGTTGCTTTGAATTTCCACATGCAGAATCTCTCAAGTTTGTCTAATCAAGCCCATCTAATCCATAATGACCTGATATTCTGCCTCGTCTCACCTACCTGCACCCAGCTGGTCCAAGAACTCTACCTCACTATTATGCTCCCTTTCTGCGCTAATTTTTTTTCCATTTCTTATTGTAATTTATTATAGTTTTTAAATGTCTTGCATTGTACTGCTGCCACAGAACAACAAATTTCCCTGCACGTCGATGATAGTAATCCTGATTCTAAATTAAACCACATCTACCAGTTCTGCTGTTCTACGTAACAGCATCTTCAAATTGGATCATCTGGTCAAGGTGTGTAGGGTGGAGACGCAATGTTCAGTGACCGGAACAGCAGTCCAAAAGTCTTGATCACCGTGAGTTCAAATCCCACCACAGCCACTATGGAACTTAAGTTCAGTCAACGAATCTGGAATTAAACATAAAATACTGGAGGAACTCAGCAGGTCAGGCAGCATCTATGGACAGCAATAAACAGTCGACATTTCAGGCTGAGGCCGTTCTTCAGGACTAGAAAGGAAGGGGGAAGAAGCCAGAATAAGAAGGTGGAGAGGGAAGGGAAGAAGGTGACGAAGTACGAAGCTGGGAGGAGATAGGTGGAAAAGGCAAGGGGCTGAAGAAGAAGGAATCTAATGGGAGAGGACAGAGGGCTATTGGAGAAAGGAGCAACCAGAGGGAGGGGATGAGCAGGTGAAAGGGTAATCAGGCTGGGAATGGAAAAAGAGAGAAGGAGGGAGGCAGGAAAATTAGTGGAAGTTGGAGAAATCAACTAGTCAGATATTGCAAAGAAACTGCCAATTCTGGTTGAGAAAGGACCACCTTCCCCCCCCCCCCCACCCCCATCTGTAGGGGACTGCGGACCCACCATAGTGCTGGGATGCTGATAAATGCTGGCTTTGCCAATGACATCCAGACATGAAAGCAGAGGGCTGTAGCCTCAGCGTTAACAGGAATGTAAACATCATCTGCAGGTAAACCAAGTGCAGCTCCAACGAAGCACGCGTAACTCTAATGTAACAATTAGCAGCACAGATTTTGAAGTCACATTCTCTTGCTTTCTTGCTATGGATTTTCTTTTAAGCTAAGACACATGATTCACCGCTCCTGGCCCCCACGTGCCCTGTAACAGTCAGGGTCAGAGTTGTGGGGGAGCAGTGGAGGGAGGAAGAGTGGGTCCCAGAGGTCACTCCAGGTTGAAAGCGAAGCTGTGATTCCACCGCCCACCACCCGAGTCTGCTTGAGATGGTTGGCGGGTGAGAGAGGCTGGGGGGGGGGGGCGGGGTGTTCACTGTACGTGGTGGGAGTCCTCTCGCCCACCCACGGATCCTCCGGGCTGAGGGAAGTTCCTTGTCCAAGAACTCCGAGCTTCCTCACACACCTCCCCTCCCCGCCGTGAGAGGAAAGCAGGAACCCTGGCTACAAGCAGGTCAATGTTGGCCAAGTCTTCCGGTGTGGAGGCTGCGGGAGCGGGGCAAGACCGCTGATCCACGGCTGAAGGTCATCGGCAAGGTCTTCATGGTCAGCTGGACTCCAGAGGGAGGCAGGGACCTGGAAGCAGACAGAAGACTAGTCAGTGGCACCGCAGCAAGCCCCAGACCTTCACTGCAGTGCACCACAGAACTCATCGGCTCTTCATAGCTGTGCTGACCATGGTGCCAAATTAAACCAAGCCAATCTCACTGTAGTTGAGCGTTGGACTCTGGGAAGAGTCGTTGGGAATGTGGAGGGAATGAGATGGGATGAGTGTAATGGGGCAGCTTCATAGTCAGCACCGAATCAATGGGCCAAATGGCCTCGTCTCCTGTTGTATGACTCTTGGCAAACAGGGATTTGTCAATTAAATTCAAGATTCAAGATCGTTTAATGTCAATTCCGGTACACAAGTGTAAAGGAGAACAAAATAATTGTTACTCCAGATCCAATACAGCGCAAAAAACTGTTTGGAGAAAGTTATTGGCTTTGAGTCTGGTGGTCCCGGCCTGGATGCACTGTAACCTTCTCCCTGATGGGAGTGGGGCAAACAGTCCATGAGCGGGTAGTGGGTGGGATCCCTCATGATGTCACTGGCCCATTTTTGACAACTTTCTGCTTATTGTTTTTGATGGAGTGGGGCATCACCCACAAGATGAAGAATTCTTTGCTCCTCTTTCCCCCTACCCCCACCCCCCATAGCTGGCAACAGAACAGAAACTGGATTCCTAGTCTTTGAGACATCAAGGACCTAGAAGAGACAGCAAATACAGCTTATAGGTCAGGGAATGTACAGAGACACACACACACACGCACAAATATGCACATGCTCTCACAGACACACAAACACTTGTGCACTACATCTGTCTTTCTCAAACACACGCACACACACACATAAAAGTACACATTTGCACACATAAGCACACACACGTGGATACTCAAACACACACAAATAATTTGCACTGTACTGCTGCTGTAAAACAACAAGTTTCATTTCATCTAAGTTGGAGATAATAAATCAGTTTCTGGTTCTGACAAGCACACACACTCACAAAGTCCCAGACACCAGTTGTTAGAGTCAGGGATGAGAGCCCCGGAATTCTTGGGTCAGAGTAAGGTCTGATTCCTCAGCTCATCAATAAAGACCACCTACTAGTCGTCTGCTATGGCACTGTAGAGAAGGATCCTTAAGATACAAAAACACAACACTCCACTGCAGGGCTACACTGTCTGAGATACCGTCTGCACTGTCTGAGGTACCGTCTGCACTGTCTGAGGTACCGTCTGCACTGTCTGAGATACCGTCTGCACTGTCTGAGGTCCTGTCTGCACTGTCTGAGGTACCGTGTGACCAATACAACAACAAACTGAGTTTCATCTCTCCCTCCATCCAATGGAAAAGATACAAAAACACAACACTCCACTGCAGGGCTGAAATATGTCTGCACTGACTGAGGTACTGTCTGCACTGTCTGGAGTCCTGTCTGCACTCTCTGAGGTACTGTCTGCACTCTCTGAGGTACTGTCTGCACTGTATGGGGTCCTGTCTGAACATAGAACATAGAATAGTACAGCACAGTACAGGCCCTTCGGCCCACAATGTTGTGCCGACCCTCAAACCCTGCCTCCCATATAAGCCCCCACCTTAAATTCCTCCATATACCTGTCTAGTAGTCTCTTAAATTTCACTAGTGTATCTGCCTCCACCACTGACTCAGGCAGTGTATTCCACGCACCAACCACTCTCCGAGTAAAAAACCTTCCTCTAATATCCCCCTTGAACTTCCCACCCCTTACCTTAAAGCCATGTCCTCGTATTGAGCAGTGGTGCCCTGGGGAAGAGGCACTGGCTATCCACTCTATCTATTCCTCTTATTATCTTGTACACCTCTATCATGTCTCCTCTCATCCTCCTCTCCAAAGAGTAAAGCCCTAGCTCCCTTAATCTCTGATCATAATGCATACTCTCTAAACCAGGCAGCATCCTGGTATATCTCCTCTGTACCCTTTCCAATGCTTCCACATCCTTCCTATAGTGAGGTGACCAGAACTGGACACAGTATTCCAAGTGTGGCCTAACCAGAGTTTATACAGCTGCATCATTACATCGTGACTCTTAAACTCTATCCCTCGACTTATGAAAGCTAACACCCCATAAGCTTTCTCAACTACCCTATCTACCTGTGAGGAAACTTTCAGGAATCTGTGGACATGTACCCCGAGATCTCTCTGCTCCTCCTCCTTCTCCTGTTTGCACTGTCTGAGGGTACCGTGTGACTAATACAACAGCAAACTGAGTTTCATCACTCCCTCTATCCAATGGAAAGGATTTGAGTGAACCACTCTGAAGCAAAGTGGCCACATCCCCTCATCTTCAATTCCCCAGCCTAACCTTAACCCTTAATCTGCTGAACTAAAAACACGTCAGCATGCATTACAGTGCCGCAAACAGTACCAACATGGCGTGCCCACAATCCCATAACCCTAATATGTACTGTACACCCTTGGGATGTGGGAGGACACTGGAACACCCAGAGAAAACCTACATGGTCACAGAGAGAATGTAGAAACACCTTTTACAGAGAGAGGCAGGAACTGAAATCCTGATCTTACAGCCAGCACTGTAAAAGCCTTATGTTGCCGTGCCACCCCACCATGCTATAAGGAATTCCCATTATCCTCAGCCAACATAAAATGTGTCCCTTTTTTTTTGGCTTTTCTGATATTCTATATGAGCCTGCAGTCTTGTATGTGTGCAGACTGGGACTCAAACCACAGACAGGGGGTGGTGCACTCTTCCGGGGGTGTTGTGGTCGACTGAAGTTTTCGATGGGCTGGGGGGAAGGGACTTGATTACATACAAGTGTACCTTGTGCGTTTGTAATAGTCCATATGGGCTTGTAGTCCTGTACGTGCGCGGACTGGGCCTCAAGCCGCGGCCTGCGAGGGCCGCGTGGACGGTGGAGCACGGTGTCCAGGCTGGAGGAGACCAGCTCTATTGGAGTCGGTTGTGGATTGGTGGTGCAAGTTATTTGACTCTTTTATTGTGTGATTGTGATACTGTTTGTACTTATGTGTGCTTTGTGCTGTGTGTGACTGTTCATATTACGTGTTGCACTTACACCCTGGAGTAATACTGTCTCATTTGGCTGTATTCATGAGTATTTATGTATGGTTGAAATGACAGTTAAACTTGAATTGAACTGAATTCTTGTGAAGAATAATGAGTTAACTGCCCTCAGCCACAGCACACCAGCATGTGATTCTCAGTGACGTCGTAAGCTCCTTGTACAATACAGCTCATGGTATCTATAAGTTCAATCAATTAACAAATAGTGTAAATCTCTGGTGTAATTTATGCTTCCATTGTTATCATAATTCCCCATCATTTACAGCAATTTGCTGTGGTACTGATCACAAGTGAAATCGAACTGATATGATCGGGAATATTTGTCAAGGGTAGTTAGTCACAGAAAATTTAGCCCACTGTGCCTGAGTCAGTGTTCACTCACCAATGTTTTGCTAACTCTAATCTTGGCTTCCCCATCTTTAACATGTTTCTTTTTCTTTTATCAAATTCCCCCTTAAATGTTGCCTCGGCTCCTGCAGTTATTGTGGGAATTCATGCCGGACTGAAATGACCCTGCAATGATTGAGTTCATCCCTGCGCAGCCAATTCGGCAAGAGTGCACTCAGTACCGTCACCAATCTACAGCAGACTGCTCGAACCAGTCAGGGATCTGGGGTCCGTACTGCACAGCACAGTATAGACCAGGGGTTCCCAACCTTTTTATACCATGGGCCCTTACCACTAACTAAGAGGTCTGTCAACTCCAGGTTGGGAACCCCAGCCCATTCAGCCCACAATGATGTGCTAACCATTAAAGATCAATCTAACCCTCTCCTCCCAAACAAGCCTGCACTTTTCAATTATCCATGTGCCCATCTGAGTCTCTAAAATGTCCCTCATGTATCTGCCTCTACCACCATCCCTGGCTCTACACATCCACCATTCACTCTGCACACCATAAGAACATAAGATATAAGAGCAGAATTAGGCCATTTGGCCCATCAGGTCTGCTCCACCATTTCGTCATGGCTGATCCATTTTCCTCTCTCCATTGCCCTGACCAATCCAGAATATATCAACGTCTGCCTTAAATATATGTAAAGACTTGGACTCCACAGCTACCTGTGGCAATGAATTCCATAGATTCACCACTCTCTGGCTAAAGAAATTCCTCTTCACTTCTGTTCTAAAAAGATGCCCCTCTAATCTGAGGCTGTGCCCTCTGGTCTTACATTCCTACAGTTCCAATTACAATTCCATACCAGCTAATTTAATTCTAAGCAGGGGTGGACAAAGCAGAAGCTGGGGTGAGAGTTTCACAAAGTGCAGATGAATAAATGCTTTGCTCTGTAATTAACAAAGTCCACAAAAAATCTTTTTGTTAAAAATGACATGGCTCAAAGGCACCAACAAGCTTCCCCGTCCTGTGTTTGTGGCATTAACATCAGTACTTTAATGACCTTACTTCAGTTGTTGCTGAGTTGTTGGAGAAGATCCTGAGAAGCAGGATTTATGAACATTTGGAGAGGCATAATATGATTACGAACAGTCAGCATGGCTTTGTCAAAGGCAGGTCGTGCCTTATGAGCCTGATTGAATTTTCTGAGGATGTGACTAAGCACATTGATGAAGGTAGAGCCGTAGATGTAGTGTATATGGATTTTAGCAAGGCATTTGATGAGGTACCCCATGCAAGGCTTATTGAGAAAGTAAGGAGGCATGGGATCCAAGGGGACATTGCTTTGTGGATCCAGAACTGGCTTGCCCACAGAGGCAAAGAGTGGTCATATTCTGCATGGAGGTCGGTGACCAGTGGTGTGCCTCAGGGATCTGTTCTGGGACCCCTACTCTTCGTGATTTTTATAAATGACCTGGATGAAGAAGTGGAGGGATGGGTTAGTAAATTTGCTGATGACACAAAGGTTGGGAGTGTTGTGGATAGTGTGGAGGACTGTCAGAGGTTATAGCGGGACATTGACAGAATGCAAAACTGGACTAAGAAGTGGTAGATGGAGTTCTACCCAGATAAGTGCGAGGTGGTTCATTTTGGTTAGGTCAAATATGATGGCAAAATACAGTATTAATGGTAAGACTCTTATCAGTGTGGGGGACCAGAGGGATTGGGGTCCGAGTCCATAGGACACTCAAAGCTGCTACGCAGGTTGACTCTGTGGTTAAGAAAACACACAGTGCATTGGCCAATCATGGGATTGAGTTTAGGAGCCGAGAAGTAATGTTGCAGCTATATAGGACCCTGGTCAGACCCCACTTGGAGTACTGTGCTCAGTTCTGATTGCCTCACTACAGGAAGGATGTGGAAACCATAGCAAGGGTGCAGAGGAGACTTACAAGGATGTTGCCTGGATTGGGGAGCATGCCTTATGAGAAGAGGTTGAGTGAAGTCAGCCTTTTGTCCTTGGAGCGACGGAGGATGAGAGGTAACCTGATAGAGGTGTATAAGATGATGAGAGGCATTGATTGTGTGGATAGTCGGAGGCTTTTTCCCAGGGCTAAATGGTTAGCACAAGAGGGCACAGTTTTAAGGTGCTTGGAAGTAGGTACAGAGGAGATGTCAGGGGTAAGTTTTTTTACGCATAGAGTGGTGAGTGTGTGGAACGGACTGCTGGCGACAGTGGTGGAGGCGGATACGATAGGGTCTTTTAAGAGACTCCTGGACAGGTAGGTACATGGAGTTCAGAAACATAGAGGGCTATGGGTAACCCGAGGTAATTTCTAAGGTAAGGACATTTTCGGCACAGCTTTGTGGGCCGAAGAGCCTGTACTGTGCTGTAGGTTTTCTACGTTGCTATGTAACCTTTTCAGAATGAGATTCCTCTAACAGGACCTCAACCTTGTCGTGGTTTAGAGGCTTGTGTGTCTCAGTGACCCCGAGAGCTGTGCGGGCTGGAGTCAGGGATTTGTACTTTGGCTCTTGGTAGGGTCACTCATGCCAAACAGGTCAAAGGGTAGAGGCCAGACTAAGAGTAGACCACCAGTCATCCAGGTTTGCTTAGGCCTAACAACCCTGACTGGTCAAACAAAATTGTTCTGGAAACATCAATCAAAATCATAAAACCATCAGACATACGAGCAGAATTAGGCCATTTGGCCCATCGAGTCTGGTCCACCATTTCATCATGGCTTATCCATTTTTCCTCTCAGTCCCAAGCTCCTGCCTTCTCTCCATATCTCATCATGCCCTGACCAATAAAGAATCTATCAGCCTCTGCCTTAAATATCTATAAATACTTGCTCTCCACAGCTGCCTGTGGCAACGAATTCCACAAATTCACCACTCTCTGGCTAAAGAAATTCCTCCTCATCTCTGTTCTAATAGGACATTCCTCAATTCTGAGTCTGTGTCTCCCACCACAGGAAACATCCTCTCCACATCCAGTATAAGAAGGCCTTTCACCATTCAATAGGTTTCAATGAGGTCACCCCTCATTCTTCTGAATTCCAGTGAATACAGGCCCAGAGCCATCAAACACTCTTCATAAGATAAACCGTTCAAACCTGGACTCATTTGTGTGAACCTCCTTTAACCCCTCTCCAGTTTCAACATATCCTTTCTAAGATAAGGTGCACAAAACTGCTCAGGGCACTTCAATGTTCATAGAGAGGCATAGGGAGAGAGAGAGAGGGAAGAAAAAGAGGAGAAAGACGAAGAGACATACAGACGGAGAGAAAGGGGGTAGACAAAGAGAGGGGGGAGACAGAGTGGGAGTGAGATAGAGGGAGAGAAGATTGGAGACAGATAGGAAGACAGAGAGAAGGAAGTCAGAGAGTGATAGGGGTGAAGACAGAGAGGGAGGAGACAGAGAGAGGGAAGAGAGAGAGAGGGAGGAAATAGAGGAGATGGAGGGGGAGGATACGGAGGAGATGGAGACGGAGACATTTACAGAGAGAGAGTGGCCTCGCACCTGTGCTCTTCCCATTCATGCACGAATCCCGGCAGGGAGCCCTTGAAGTCGGTGGCATATCGGTACACCAGGATCAGGCAGCCCTTGCAGAGGTGCACCAAGCGCTGGCAGCATTGCAGCTCCTGGGGCGTGATGCCTTCCACATTCCTGTTGAACATCGTTTCCCAAGAACTCCGTCTACAGTGGAGAAAAGAAACACTGCCTCAGTATTAATTATCCTTTCCCATTCCAAGCAAGGCCCAATACTTGGGGCAGCAGAGTGGCATGATTGTGAGTGTCTAGTAACCATTGTAGATCCTGGCCTCAGGTATCCTGACTGCTTGCATCACGGTCTGCTATGGCAATTTGAATGTACAGGATCCTAAGCGGCTATAGAGAGTGGTGAACTCTTCCCAATACATCAGGAGCACATCCCTAAGGAGGCACTGCCTCAGAAAAGTAACACACATCATCGAAACCCCCAGCATCCAGGCTATGTCATCTTCTCACAGCTACTAACAGGCGGGCAGTAGAGAAGCCTGAAGTTCCACACCACCAGATTCGAGAACAGCTACTTCCCTTCAACCAACCAGCACAACCCTATCACTACCTCACTACGGCAACATCATGGCCACTTCAACCACTTTGCACTGAAATTTATGTATTTTTGTTTAATTATGTTCTTTCTTGTAAAAAACTGTGGCTAATTTATGTTTAACTTTGTACAGCGCAGTACAGGCCCTTAAGCCCATGATATTGTGCAGCTCTTTTAACCTATTCTAAAATCAATCTAACCTTCCCTCTTACATAGCCTTTTCTATTTTTTATTTTTCTATCATCCATGTTCCTATCAAAGAGTTTCTTAAATTCCCCTAATAAATCTGCCTCTCCCTATCCCTGACATCCCACTGTTCTTCCCACCAATCACCTTAAAATTATGTCCCCTCATATTAGGCATTTGCTCCCTGGGAGAAAGTCTCTGGCTGTGCCTTTTATAATCTTGTACACTTCAATCAAGTCACCTCTCATTCTCCTTCACTCCAAAGAAAAAAGCCTGAGCTCACTCAACCTATCCTCATAAGACATGCTCTCCAATCCAAACAGCATCCTGGTAAATCTCCTCTGCACCCTTTCTAAAGCTTCCACATCCCTCCTATAATGAGATGACCAGAATTGGACACAATATTCCAAATGTGGTCCAGCCAGGGTTTTACAGAGATGAAACATTACCTCATGGCTCTTGAACTCAATCCTCTGACAAATGAAGTTCAACACACCATACGCCTTCTTAATCACCCTATCAGCTTGTGGATCCCTAGAGCCCTCAGTTCCTCCACACGGTAATAATCCCTCATTGACCCTACACTCTATCTTCGAGTTCAGCCTTCCAGAGGCCAAATTACTTCACACTTTTTGGGTCTGGACTCTGCCACGTCTCAGCTCAACTTTGTATCCTATGAATATCCCATTATAACCAAAGACAACCTTCTACACTGTCCACACCAACACCAACCTTCATGCCATGTACACTATTGACACCAATCTGACACAAATACATTTTATTCTCCCTATCAACTCCCCCAGATTCAGATTCATTTATTTGTCGCATGTACATCAAAACATGCAGTGAAAGTTTTTTTGTGATAACAGCCAACACACTTAAAGATATGCTGGGGACAGCCAGCAAGTGTCGCAGTACTCGGGGTCAAAATCATAGAATTCCCTTCCTAACGTCACTGTGGGTGAACCTACACCTCAGGGACTGCAGCGGTTCAAGAAGGCAGCTCATCACCACCTTCTCAAGGGCAATCAGGGATGGGCAATAAATGCTGGCTTAGCTGGCAATGTCCACATCCCATAAATGAATAAATAAAAAAAACATTCTGACACCAACATAGCATGCCCCCCCTCCCATGTTCAGCAGAACTACACAAGCAACAACAATGACAGCAAAACAAGCCTACAACAGCAAAGCAATCCTTCTCCCACCTACACACACAGAAAGGACTCCAGCTCCAGGACAGGCTACATTTTGGAGGGGGAGGGGGAGCAGCCAGATGTCTTGGTACCGTTACGTGTCCACGGTTTCGTTTTCCTGGGAGTCCGTAGTTTCGTTTACTGTGGGTGTCATGTGTCCCCAGTTTTGTTTTACTTTAAGTCCACAGTTCCGTTTCTGTAAGCATTACCTTATGACGTATGCCGACGGTATAAAAGAAACGTGGGTATAGTGCTGAGAAGGAGTCGAAGGAAAGAGAGAGAGAGTGAAGATCGCAAGCTTTGAGCTATCCAGGAACAGCTCGCAATCGAGAAGGTTAAAGTCTAATGCTTACCCAAACCCAAAGGATTGGGTTAATCAGCGGCACACTGTGCATTGTGAAGACGTGTCTGTCCTTCGTATGATCCATGGGTGTGGATTTCATGACAATCACTTTGTGAACTCACTCTTCGTGAACTTCGGAACAGTATTCCTCGGCTGGAATCTTCGGTAACTGTTTCTTCGTTCGCTAGCCGTGGAATCTTTGGAATTCGTCGTGATCACCTCGTCGCTGCCTTGAGAATCCACAAGTCTCTCCTCTCACCTATTTCGTGAATTACTGGGACTCTCTGAACTGCCACTTTAAGACTGTACTTGAGTAAGATTTGTTAAGAACGGGTTCTAAGTTTGACTGTTTGGGAGCTACAGACGCTTAACGCTGTTAACTTCTGTTTAAGAAAGTAGTTTATTTAATTTTCAATATTTTTGAGTAGATGTAAATAAATACAGTGGTTTTAATATTAAAACCCGACTCAATTTGTCATCTCTTGCTGCAGGTACGTTACGAAATCGTGACAGTACACATTGGTACCAATGACATGAGAAGGACCTGAAGATAGAATTCAGTGAGCTAGGTAGAAAGCTGAGAAGCAGAACCTCCAGGGTAGTAATTTCTGGATTGCTACCTGGAAACAGGATGATTTGGCAGATAAATGTGTCGCCGAGAAGCAGGTGCAGGGGGGCAGGGCTTCGGGTTTTTGGATCATTGGGATCTCTCCTGGGTGAGGTAAGATCTGTACAAAAGTGATGGGTTGCACCCGAACCTGAGGGGGACCAATATTCTTGTGGGCAGGTTTGATAGAGCTATTGCGGAGGGTTTAAACTAATTTTCTAGGGAGATGGGAGCCAGAGTGAAGGGATTCAGGATAGGACAGCTGGTAAAAAAGTAAAGACAGCATAGAGTCAGACTGTCAGGAAGGGTAGGTAGATGATAGGATAAAATTGCAGCCAGCAGAGTGAGTATCAGTACATTAGGGATGCAAAATCAAAAAGGATAGCAAATATAGTACTCAAAGTATTATATCTCAATGCTCAGAGGATTAGAAATAAAAACCTACAGAAAACAGCTAAAAGAATCATTAGGAGGGAAAAGATGAATTATGAAAGCAAGCTAGCAAACTATATCAAAATGGATAGTGAAAGCTTTTTCAAATATAAAAAATAAAAAAGAAATGAGAGTGGATTAGGACCACTAGAAAATGAAACAGGAGAAATAATAACGGGGGCCAAGGAGATGGCAAATGAACTAAATGAGTATTTTGCATCAGTCTTCACTGTGGAAGACACTAGCAGTGTGCCAGATGTTGAAGGGTGTGAGGGAAGAGCAATCAGTATGAGTGCAGTTGCTATTACAAGGGAGAAGGTGCTCAAAAAGTTGAAGGCTGCACAAGTCACCCAAACCAGATGAACTGCGCCGCAGGGTTCTGAAAGAGGTAATGTTAGAGATTGTGGCAGCATTAGAAATGATCTTTCAAAATTCATTGGACTCTGGCATGGTTCCAGAGGACTGAAAAATTGCAAATGTCGCCCCACTCTTTAAGAAGGAGGCAGGAAGCAGAAAGGAAATGATGGACCAGTTATCCTGACCTCAGGGGTTGGGAAAATGTTGGAATTAATTGTTAAGGATGAGGTTATGGAGTATTAGGCAACAAAGGACAAGAAAGGACATAGTTGGCATGGTTTCCTTAAGGAAAGACTTCGCCTGACGAACCTGTTGGAATTCTTTGAGGAGATTACAAGTAGGATAGATAAAGGGGATGCAGTGGATGTTGTATATTTGGACTTTCAGAAGGCCTTTGACAAGGTGCCACACATGAGGCTGCTTACCAAGCTAAGAGCCCACGGTATTACAGGAAAGTTATTGGCATGGTTAGAGCATTTGCTGATTGGTAAGAGACAGCGAGTGGGAATAAAAGGATCCTTTTCTGGTTGGCTGCCAGTGACTCGTGGTGTTCCGCAGGGGTCAGTGTTGTGACCATTTGCTTTTATGCTGTATATCAATGACTTAAATGATGGAATAGATGGCTTTGTTGCCAAGTTTGCAGATGATACGAAGATTGGTGGAAGGGCAGATACTGCTGAGAAAACAGGTAGGTTGCAGAAGGACTTAAACAGATTTAACAGGAGAATGGGCAAGAAAGTGGCAAATGAAATACAATGTTGAAAAACACATGGTCATGTACTCTGATAGTAGAAATAAATGTGCAGACTATTTTCTAAACAGGGAGAAAATCCAAAAATCTGAGATTCAAAGGGCCTTGGGAGCCCTTGTGCAGAACACCCTAAAGGTTAACTTGCAGGTATACTTGGTGGTGAGGAAGGCAAATGCAATGTTAGCATTCATTTCAAGAGATCTAGAATATAAGAGCATAGGTGTGATGCTGAGGCTTTATAAGGCACTGGTGAGGCCTCACCTTGAGTATTGTGAACAGTCTTGGACTTTTTATTTAAGAAAAGATGTGTCAGCAATAGAAAGGGTTCAGAGGAGGTGCAGAAGGATGATTCCTTCAATAAAACGGTTATCATATGAGGATCGTTTGATGGCTCTGGGCCTGTACTCACTGGAATTTAGAAGGATGGGGGGGGCGGGGGGGGGTTCTCTTTGAAGCCTTTTGAATGTTGAAAGACCTAGACAGAATAGAAATGGAAAGGATGTTTCCCATGGAGAGAGAGTCTAGGTCAAGAAGAAACAGCTTCAGGATAGAGGAGTGTTCATTTCAAACAGAGATGTGGAGAAATTTCTTTAGCCAGAGGGTGGTGAATTTGTAAAATTTGTTATCACAGGCAGCTGTGGAGGCCAGATTGTTGAGTATATTTAATGCGGAGATTGATAGGTTCTTGAGTCTAGGCTGTTGGGTGTATTTAAGGCAGAGATTGACAGGTTCTTGATTGGCCAAGGCATCAAAGGTCAAGGGGAGAAGGCCAGGGAATGGGGCTGAGGTGGGGAAAACAGGATCAGCCATGATTGAATGGCAGAGCAGACTCAATTGGCCAAATAGCCTAATTCACTCCATACAGACAGAAGCCGAATTCAGGATTGAACCCAGCTCACTGATGCTAAGAGACAGAGCTGCCTAGTGGCTTGGTGTACAGGAATTAGGAGCTGAAGAAAGCTGTGGTTATCTGTGTCTTTCTTTTCCAAGTGCATTCAATAAACTGAGGTGAAATTCACTGGCTGGTCTGGCAAGACTTGAACTCATGCCTGAGGATTACTGAGAAGTTTGCACGAACTTGGTTTGTCATCTAAATCTTCGGCAAACTTCTATCGTTGCGCAGTGGAGAGTATCCTGACTAGTTGCATCACGGCCTGGTGTGGAAACATCAATGCCCAAGTACGGAAATGCCTACAAACTATAGTGGATAAGTCTAAAGAAAGTGGTGGATACAGCCCTCCCCACCATTGAGCACATTAATGAAGAACACTGCCACTGGAAAGCAGCAATCGTCATCAAGGACCCACCATCCAGGCTTCTCACCATCTCTTCTCACTGCTGCCATTGGGAAGGAGGTACAAGAGCCCACACCACCGGGTTCAGGAACAGTTATTACCCTACAACCCTCAAGCTCCTGAACCGACGTGGATAACTTCACTCACCTCAACAATGAACTGATTCCACAACCTATGGACTCACTTTCAAGGGCTCTACATCTCATGTTCTCAGTATTGATTTACATATTTAGTTAATATTTTGTATTTACGCAGTTTGTCTTGTTTTGCACACTGCTTATTTATCAGTCTTTATAATTTTTCATTGATTCCATTGTATTTCTTTATTGTACTCTGAATGCCTACAAGAAAATGAATTTCATGGTAGTTTATGATGATGTACACTCAGAGGCCACTTTATTAGGTACACTTGTACATCGGCTTGTTAATCTAACCAGCTAGTCATGTGGCAGCAATTCAATGCATAAAAGCATGTAGACATGGTCAAGAGATTCAGTTTGCATTCAGACCAAACATCAGGATGGGGAAGAAACTTGATCTAAATGACTTTGACTGTGGAATGGTTGTTGGTGCCAGGCGGGGTGGTTTGAGGTACTCCGAAACTGCTGATCTCCTGGGATTTTCACGCACAACATCTCTAGAGTTTACAGAGAATGGTACAAAAAAAAACAAAAGGAATCATCCAGTGAGCGGCAGTTCTATGGGCAAAAACACCTTGCTGATGAGAGAGGTGAAAGGAGAATAGAGAACCTGGTTCAATCCAATAACTCAAATAACCTTGTTACAACAGTGGTGCGCAGAACAGCATCTCTGAATGCACAGCGTGTCAAACATTGACGTGAGTGGACTACAGCAGCAGAAAGGCACAAACATACACTCAGTGCCCACTTTATTAGGTACAAGAGGTCCATAATTTAGTGGCCACTCAGCATACAGTACCGCACAAAAGTCTTAGGCTGATATGTATAGCTATTGTCCCTAAGACTTTTGCATCGTTCTGTATTTGTCAACATGGAGTGGAGAGTGAGTTTGTAATTCTGGTTGGAGTATGGGATGTTGGGAATGGTGAGGGTGAAGTGCCATGGGAGGGGTGTGGGACAGGTGGCAGAGGAGTGCCAGGGCAGGAGGTGGCAAGGTACAGACACACCCAGCCTTGAGACACCAGGCAAGGTCATTTGATTCCAAACAATTGGTTTGTTGATCATTACAGAATGTCTCTCTGGTGCTTCCCGCTCCCTCCCCACTCCCTTCCCCTTCTCCCAACCATGACTTCCCCTCTTCCTGCCCACCCTCAGTCCACAATAGAGACCCATATCGGAATCAGTTTTATCATCACACATATATGTCATGAAATTAGGTTTTCTTCATGGCAGCAGTACAGTGCAATACATAAAGTTACTACAGTACTGTGCAAAAGTCTTAGGCACCCTGGCCATACAGATGCGTGCAAAACACTTGCACAGTAACATACATACTTCGATAATAAGTTTACTTTGAACAAGTCCGGTGAAACAGTCACTTTGCAGATAACCCTTGCATTAGCAGAGATTGTATAACAATAGGACTACAACAAGTGACAGCAATGTGAAATAACTGTCAACTTCTAACCACTGGAAGGCAAATATCAATCTGGCAATTCACGGTGCAACTCACAAATGTGCAGGGGCCAAGATATTGAAATGAACTTCATCCCATTTCCTTATCCTCAGTATCTCCTTACCCCACTAAGCTCCTTGTTTTTATTAAAATATGCATGGTGATATATCTCAACACTGCTCCCAAACCAATTAAAAGCATGCATTTCAAAAGCAGACCAACTTGCTCCATTTCAGCACTCCCAGCCGTGTTCCCACGGGAAGAGGATTAATGAAATTCCATATTTATAACATTTTCTTTACTGTGCTTCAAGCGAGCAGTCCCATCGATAAAATAACTGCATTGTGATTACAATCATCAAAATCAGCAAAGGGAAGTGCGGTGGACACACCACAAGGGAGTAACTATTGTGTAATCGTTGTAGCGTTTCCAATTGCCGCAGTTCTCAGGACTATGATAGTGATGACTGCACAGGTGGCAGGGTCACACAGTGCAGACAGCACGGTAGCATGGTGGTTCATGGAGCAGCAACACCTCATATACCGTCTAGGTAGTCTCCAGCCCCTTGGTATGAACATAGAACTCTCCAACTTCCGCTAATTCCCTCCCCATCCCTTCCTCTATCCCTATTTGACCCTGCCCCCTCCCCCAGCTGCCTATCACCTCCCTCATGGTTCTGCCTCCTTCTACTACTACCCATTGTTTTCCTGCCTATGACGACCCTGCTTTCCCTCCCCCACCCCTTTGTCTTTCAAATTACTGGTCTTTCAACTGAACCTACAAGCATTCTTCAAATCCCTCCCCCTCCTTCTTTGTTCAGTCCTGACGAAGGGTCCCGGCCCAAAACGTTGACTCATCGTTTCCATTTGTGCTGCCCAACCTGCTGAGTTCCTCCAGCGTGCTGTGAGTGTCGCTTTGATCCCAGCACCTGCAGAGTATTTTGTGTTTACAGCATGGTGGTTAGCACAATGCATGACAGTGCTAGCGGCCAGGGTTCAATTCCTGCCACTGCCTGTAAGGACATCGTCCTGATGAAGGGTCTCGGCCTGAAATGTCGACTGTTCACTCTTTTCCATAGATGCCGCCTGGGCTGCTGAGTTGCTCCAGAATCTTGTGTGTATTGCCTTGTATGTTCACCCCATGACTGCGTGGGTTTCCTCTGGGTGCTCCGGTTTCCTTCCACATTCCAAAGGTAGGTTGGTTGGTCATTGTAAATTGTCTCATGATTAAATTTGGGGATTGCTGGGCAGCAGATTTTCCAGGGCCGGAAGGGCCTACTCCACACTGGATGCCAATAAATAAATACTCTCTGGTGAAGAAGGAATGATTTGAATGAGATACACAAGTTGAGTGGTATAGGTAGGATGATCCAGGGAAGGGTAGTACCTCTGCTGAAAGGGCTTGTCGTGTCCATTCTGGGGCAGCTCCCCGCCGGACACTCATCTCTCTCCTGCGGCTCCAACTGGCAGCCACACTCCAGCACACCACTTCGACAGGCCGGTTTAACCAGGTGAGGGTGGGCCATCGGCCGTCGGACCTCCGGCGAGATAGAGACATGCCTGTCCCAGCACGTGAGGTCAGCTCTGGCGGACAGGGCAGAGGAAAGCAATGGTGAGGTCCAACAGCCAGGAAGGTGGCACTGCAAAGCTCCGTGGAAAGCGAAGGGCATGACAAGCCACAGACGATGTCATGGTCATCTACTGTGAACAAGGAAGACCTCGGTTTGTGATGCTTGTTTGTACCACTGGACCAGGACTTCCAAGGACAAGAGAGTGGAACCGCCCCAGTGCAATGCTTTTCCACTCTAAAAACTCTCCTGCACAGGTCTCCTGTCATCGACGAACACGATGGACAACAACAGTAGACAGGACGTCATGGTAGCGGACCAGTTAGCGTGATGTTATCCCAGCTCGGTGCCTTCTGGAATTTGGAGTTTAATTCCAGTGCCATCTGCAAGGAGTTTGTACGTTCTCCCCGTGATCCCATGGGCTTCCTCCGAGTGCTCCGGTTTCCTCACACCTTTCAAAGGCGTACGATTAGTAGGTTAACTGCTCATTGAAAATGGTCCTGTGGTTAGACTAATGTTAAATAAGTGTGTTGCTGATCAGCACGGCTCATTGGGTCGGGACAGCCCATTCCACACTGTAAATTCAAATCAGCACAAGCAGGCTTTTGCCACTGAGGCTGGGTGAGACGAGAACTAGAAGTCATGGGTTAAGAGTAAATGAGAAATGATTAACGGGAACATGAGGGGAAACCTCTCCACTCAGAGGGTGGCAAAAACATGGAAAATGCCACCAGCCACAAGCAGTGCATGTGAGCTCAATTACAACATTTACAAAGAAATTTGGGAAGGTACATCGAATGGAGTGTTATAGTGGGTTATGGTCCAGGTGTAGGTCAATAGGACTAGGCAGATTAATAGTTTAGCAAGGACTGGATGCTTTAAAAAGCCTGTTTCTGTGCTGTAGCACTCCATGGCTCTAACGCTATTGGCACACTGATCAGGGTAATGGGATAGGAGTTGATCAGGGTAATGGGATTGGAGCTGATCAGGGTAATGGGATTGGAGCTATCAGGGGAACGGGATTGGAGCTGATCAGGGTAACGGGATTGGAGCTGATCAGGGTACTGGGAGAGGAGCTAATCAGGGTACTGGGAGAGGAGCTGATCAGGGAAATGGGATTGGAGCTGATCAGGGAAATGGGATTGGAGCTGATCAGGGTAATGGGATTAGAGTTGATCAGGGAAATGGGATTAGAGTTGATCAGGGTAATGGGACAGGAGCTGATCAGGGTAATGGGATTAGAGCTGATCAGGGTAATGGGATAGGAGCTGATCATGGTCCTGGGACAGGAACTGATCAGGGTAATGGGATTAGAGCTATCAGGGTAATGGGATTGGAGCTGATCAGGGTACTGGGATAGGAGCTGATCAGGGTAATGGCATTGGAGCTGATCAGGGTAATGGGATAGGAGCTGATCAGGGTACTGGGATAGGAGCTGATCAGGGTAATGGGATAGGAGCTGATCAGGGTAATGGGATAGGAGCTGATCAGGAAACTGGGATAGGAGCTGATCAGGGTAATGGGATCGGAGCTGATCAGGGTAATGGGATTAGAGCTGATCAGGGTAATGGGATAGTAGCTGATCAGGGTAATGGGATAGTAGCTGATCAGGGTAATGGGATAGGAGCTGATCAGGGTACTGGGATTGGAGCTGATCAGGGTAATGGGATTGGAGCTGATCAGGGTAATGGGATTGGAGCTGATCAGGGTACTGGGACATGAGCTGATCGGGGTAATGGGACAAGAGCTGATCGGGGTACTGGGATAGGAGCTGATCGGGGTAATGGGATAGGAGCTGATCCGGGTAATGGGATTGGAGCTGATCAGGGTAATGGGATTGGAGCTGATCAGGGTAATGGGATTGGAGCTGATCAGGGTACTGGGATAGGAGCTGATCAGGGTAATGGGATAGGAGCTGATCAGGGTAATGGGATAGGAGCTGATCAGGAAACTGGGATAGGAGCTGATCAGGGTAATGGGATCGGAGCTGATCAGGGTAATGGGATTAGAGCTGATCAGGGTAATGGGATAGTAGCTGATCAGGGTAATGGGATAGTAGCTGATCAGGGTAATGGGATAGGAGCTGATCAGGGTACTGGGATTGGAGCTGATCAGGGTAATGGGATTGGAGCTGATCAGGGTAATGGGATTGGAGCTGATCAGGGTACTGGGACATGAGCTGATCGGGGTAATGGGACAAGAGCTGATCGGGGTACTGGGATAGGAGCTGATCGGGGTAATGGGATAGGAGCTGATCCGGGTAATGGGATTGGAGCTGATCAGGGTAATGGGATTGGAGCTGATCAGGGTAATGGGACTGGAGCTGATCAGGGTAATGGGATTGGAGCTGATCAGGGTACTGGGATAGGAGCTGATCAGGGTACTGGGATAGGAGCTGATCAGGGTAATGGGATAGGAGCTGATCAGGAAACTGGGATAGGAGCTGATCAGGGTAATGGGATTGGAGCTGATCAGGGTAATGGGATTAGAGCTGATCAGGGTAATGGGATAGGAGCTGATCAGGGTAATGGGATTGGAGCTGATCAGGGTAATGGGATAGTAGCTGATCAGGGTAATGGGATTGGAGCTGATCGGGGTACTGGGATATGAGCTGATCAGGGTACTGGGATAGGAGCTGATCAGGGTAATGGGATAGGAGCTGATCAGGGTAATGGGATAGGAGCTGATCAGGAAACTGGGATAGGAGCTGATCAGGGTAATGGGATCGGAGCTGATCAGGGTACTGGGATTGGAGCTGATCAGGGTAATGGGATTAGATCTGATCAGGGTAATGGGACAGGAGCTGATCAGGGTAATGGGACAGGAGCTGATCAGGGTAATGGGACAGGAGCTGATCAGGAAACCGGGATAGGAGCTGATCAGGGTAATGGGACAGGAGCTGATCAGGGTAATGGGACAGGAGCTGATCAGGGTACTGGGACAGGAGCTGATCAGGGTAATGGGACAGGAGCTGATCAGGGTAATGGGACAGGAGCTGATCAGGGTACTGGGATAGGAGCTGATCAGGGTAATGGGATTAGAGCTGATCAGGGTAATGGGATTAAAGCTGATCAGGGTAATGGGACATGAGCTGATCAGGGTAATGGGACAGGAGCTGATCAGGGTACTGGGATAGGAGCTGATCAGGGTAATGGGACAGGAGCTGATCAGGGTAATGGGACAGGAGCTGATCACGGTACTGGTGAGGCCTCACTTGCAGGACGGTGTTCAGTTTTGACCAGAGTGTTACAGGGAAGGTGCTAATAAGCTGGAAAGAGTGCAGAAAAGATTTAGAAGGTTGTCCATGGCTTTTGAAGACCTTAAGACCATAAGACGTAAGAGCAGGTACAGTATAGGCTATTCAGCCTATTGAGTCTGAGTTATGGGGATACACTACAACTTTATTCCTTGGAGCGTAGGAAGCTGTGAGATGATCTTATTGAGGTGTATAAAATCATGAGGGGAATAGAAAGGGTGAATGAACAGTTTTTTTTCCCATGGTTGGGCAATCAAGAACTAGAGGGCACAGTTTTAAGTGGGGGGGGGGTAATATTTAATAGGAATTTGCGGGCAACTATTTTTTTTTCACTCTTAGAGTGATACGTACTATATTTGGAATGAGCTGCCGGAGGAAGTATTTATAGCAGGTACACTAACAATATTTAAAACATGGTTGGGGAATCAAAAAAATCAAGAACGTCAGGAGGCGGGTGTGGAGTGCAGCACAGTAGCATAGTGGTTAGCACAACAGTTTACAACACTAGTGATCACCAAATGGGGTTTGATTCCCACTGCAGTCAGTATGAAGTTTGTACGCTCTCCCCAAGTCCATGTGGGATCACCCACCCCCGGGTGCTTATGTTTCCTCCCGCATTTTAAAGACGTATAGTTAGGGTTAGATCTAATGAATTGTGGGCATGCAACATTGGCACTGGAAATTTGCCTGCAGCAGATCCTCACTGATTTAAAGTTCTATTTCAAGTTCATTACGATCTGACTGAACTTGAGGAATAGTTGGCTTACACAAAGGGTGGTGGGTATGTGGAATGAGCTACCAGAGAAGTGGTCAAAACAGGGATAATAACAATAGCTGGATAGTTTAGAAAATTGTGGTCAAATTAAGAATATCTTGGACGGGACACCTTGGTTGGCATGGTCCAGCTGGGCCGAATGGCCTGTCTTCATACTGTATAACCCTATGAATCCCCAGCTTCCTCCTCTACTCCCCTCACCACTAACCTCATCTCAGGCTTCTCGAGTGGAGGCCCAAGGGAAAGAGGAGCTGCTTCTCATGCCACACACTGATTCATCCGATTAGAAATGGGTAAGCTTCATGCCAGCTCAACCACTCAGTACAAATACAAACACAAGAGATTCTGCAGATGCTGTAAATCCAGAACAATACACACACAAACACGGGGAATTCTGCAGATGCTGGAAATCCAGAACAACAAAGTTGCTGGTGAACGCAGCAGGCCAGGCAGCATCTCTAGGAAGAGGTACAGTTGACGTTTTGGGCCGAGACCCTTCGTCAGGACTAACTGAAAGAAGACCTAGTAAGAGATTTGAGAGGGGGAGGGGGAGATCCAAAATGATAGAAGACAGGAGGGGGAGGGATGGAGCCAAGAGCTGGACAGTTGATTGGCAAAAGGGATATGAGAGGATCATGGGACAGGAGACCCAGGGAGAAGGAAAAGTGAGGAGGGTAACCCAGAGTATGGAGAAGGGGTAGCGTCTCTAGGAAGAGGTGCAGTCGATGCTTCGGGCCGAGACACACATTCATTCTCTCTATCTCCTTTTTCTCCCTCTGTCCCTCTGACTATAAATTTCCACTAATGCCCCACCTCCCCCTCGTACCCCATCCGTTATTTATTTATATACACACATTCTTTCTCTCACTCTCCTTTCTCTCCCTCTGTCCCTCTGACTATACCCCACTCCCCCTTTTCCTTCTCCCTGGACCTCCTGTCCCATGATCTTCTCATATCCCTTTTGCCAATCACCTGTCCAGCTCTTGGCTCCATCCCTCCCCCTCCTGTCTTCTCCTATCATTTTGGATCTCCCCCTCCCCCTCCAACTTTCAAATCTCTTACTAACTCTTCCTTCAGTTAGTCCTGATGAAGGGTCTCGGCCCAAAACATCGACTGTACCTCCTCCTAGAGACAATACACACACAAAGTGCTGGAGGAACTTAGCAGATCAGGCAGCATCTAGGGAAATTAATAAACAGTTGACATTTCGGGCTGAGACCCTTCATCAGGACTGGAAAGGAAGGGAGCAAAAGCCAGAATAAGAACGAGGGGGGTGGGGTGAAGTCGGGTGGTTATTCTACTGGTATACAATGCGAATCTTTCCACGTTGGCAAACTCAGCCTTCACGGTTGTCAGCTTTCCTGGGCCCAGTCTACGCACACGGGCCAGTTGTGGAAATGCGTGCATGGCCCCACGTTTGTGGATGTAGTGGAGAATATGGGCTCAGTGAAGTTTGGGAATTCTCCCAGCAGTCGGGTAAACTCACATGTCATGCTGCATGCAATTCACAGACTTGTTTTGGGGAACCTACTTGGGAAGCAGGGTAATGATCCAAAGGCACTGACATTCACAAGCCACACACATAAAAGTTGCTGGTGAACGCAGCAGGCCAGGCAGCATCTCTAGGAAGAGGTGCAGTCGATGTTTCAGGCCGAGACCCTTCGTCAGGACTAACTTAAGGAAGAGTGAGTAGTCCTGACGAAGGGTCTCGGCCTAAAACGTCGACTGCACCTCTTCCTAGAGATGCTGCCTGGCCTGCTGCGTTCACCAGCAACTTTGATGTGTGTTGCTTGAATTCCCAGCATCTGCAGAATTCCTGTTGTTGACGTTCACAAGCCAGCAGTTCTTAAGACTGACTAATAATCCATGGGCACACAGGAAATCTGCACCAAGCAGAGGTCTAGCCACTTAGCCAGGACGAAGTTTGCCACTGAAGCAGAGTGTCACCCATCATGGGCCGTAAGTCTGGACCTTGCTGCCAGTGAGGATTCAAAGCTCTTTGCATTCTTATCGATAGGCAACGCTGGCAGCACACTCACTTAAACACCCATCTCACACAGGAAACATCGCCCTGAAAGGGTAGCCGTAATGAATAGTAGATGATCCTTTCAGCTGGGACCCACGGTGTTCACAGAGCTCTGATGTCCTGATACAATGGCACTGTCAAAGCCTCAAGGCGGTCAGCACTTCCTCGTGTCCGTACCAAAGCGAACATGGTAAAAGCATGGGCTGTTTTATAGCTGTGGGCATCCTTACGTTGGGGGTCTTGCTAAGGTAAAGAAAGGAGGAGGAATGATGCACCACTGCCTAGCTGAATGTCGATTATCAGCCACTTTAGCAAGCTCCCTGTAATCCTCACGGGTGCATTAGCAAGGGCTATGTGCACTTGATCAAGCATTTGCTGCATGAGGACTTCTTTAAAAATAAAACAAGGATGGTGCCCAAGAGAGACAGCATGTGGTCCATTAGCTCTGACAGCATAGCGTCACCGAGTCTGGGCAAGCAGACCAACAGTTTGGCATGCTCACAGTCTGATAATCCAAGCCTCTGTAAAAGTTGAGTTTTAGCAGTCGGTATTTATCGTGTTCATGTGGCTGTTCTAGTAAACTCACCGCTCTCACAGCCATGGAGTTGCTGAGCGATGACATAGAAATATTTTATGTTGTCAGTGGTGATTTCTCAAAGCACAAATTGGTCCTTGGACTGTATGAACCAAGCATTGGCATTTTGCTCCCAAAACTCCAGTAGTTTCAAAGCGACTACATTGGCCGGCATGTTTGATAACTTTGGAATTATCCTAGAACATTGGGTTAGCATTGTTGGTTTTTGGAAATAAATGATGTGAGGCATTTTATGTTTAAGAAAATCCGTAACAACTCATTTATTGTACACCAAACACTGAACAACAAAAAGCACGCTAATGGAACTTCACGTAATACGTCATCACGTCAGACCACCCTCTTAAAGTGAATCCCAACTCAATGTCAGTGGATGTGAATTATGTACATTTCCACCAATTGCATTACATTACTCTGAATCGCTACCCTACAATTATGATTACTGGTTTTAATGAAAATGCACTCAGGGTTGTACTTGGTGACATGTATGTACTCTGATAATAAATTGACTTTGAACTTTGTACTGTGACTGTTACATTACATTCTGCATGCCCTTATTGCTTTTTGCCTTTGTACTACCTCAAGGTACTTATGAGATTCACCAGGATATTGACTGGAATCGAGGGCCGTAGTTATAAAGAGGGTGTATGGAGTATCCAGGGAGGGATAGCACCTCTGGTGGAGGGGCTTGGTATATCCATTCCAAGGCAGCTCTCTCACCTTTGGTTCCCACCAGACACTCAGCTCTCACCTGCAGCTCCAAGTAGCCGCTTGCATGAAACAGTGGCCACAGCCCGGTACACTGCTTTGAGACGTGAGCTAAACCAGGTGAGGGTAGCCAATGGCCTCATACCCGGGTGAGACAGGGACATGCCTGTTCTAGCATGTGAAAGCAGCTCTGGCGGACTGGGCAGATGAGATCAACAGTGAGATACAACGACCAGGAAGGTGGTTCTGTGATGCTCCATGGAGAGTGAAGGGCATGACAAGGCTGAGAAGTAGTCAGGGTCATCCACTGCAACCAAGGAAGACCCCACTTTGTGATGACTACCTGTACCGCCAGATGTGGACTTCTGAGAGAGTGGAGCTGTCCCAGTCCAATGGCTTTTCCACTTTTAAAACTTTCCTGCTCAGGTCACCTGTCATTATTGGATATGACGGTCAACCAACACTTCAATATATGAGCAAACAACAGGAATGCTGCAGATGCTGGAAATTCAAGCAACACACATCAAAGTTGCTGGTGAACGCAGCAGGCCAGGCAGCATCTATAGGAAGAGGCGCAGTCGACGTTTCAGGCCGAGACCCTTCGTCAGGACTAACTGAAGGAAGAGTGAGTAAGGGATTTGAAAGCTGGAGGGGGAGGGGGAGATGCAAAATGATAGGAGAAGACAGGAGGGGGAGGGATGGAGCCGAGAGCTGGACAGGTGATAGGCAAAAGGGGATACGAGAGGATCATGGGACAGGAGGTCCGGGAAGAAAGACAAGGGGGGGGCCCAGAAAATGGGCAAGAGCTATATTCAGAGGGACAGAGGGAGAAAAAGGAGAGTGAGAGAAAGAATGTGTGTATAAAAATAAGTAACAGATGGGGTACAAGGGGGAGGTGGGGCCTTAGCAGAAGTTAGAGAAGTCGATGTTCATGCCATCAGGTTGGAGGCTACCCAGACGGAATATAAGGTGTTGTTCCTCCAACCTGAGTGTGGCTTCATCTTTACAGTAGAGGAGGCCGTGGATAGACATGTCAGAATGGGAATGGGATGTGGAATTAAAATGTGTGGCCACTGGGAGATCCTGCTTTCTCTGGCGGACAGAGCGTAGATGTTCAGCAAAGCGGTCTCCCAGTCTGCGTCGGGTCTCACCAATATATAAAAGGCCACATCGGGAGCACCGGACGCAGTATATCACCCCAGTCGACTCACAGGTGAAGTGATGCCTCACCTGGAAGGACTGTTTGGGGCCCTGAATGGTGGTAAGGAAGGAAGTGTAAGGGCATGTGTAGCACTTGTTCCGCTTACATGGATAAGTGCCAGGAGGGAAATCAGTGGGGAGGGATGGGGGGGGGACGAATGGACAAGGGAGTTGCATAGGGAGCGATCCCTGCGTAATGCAGAGAGAGGCGGGGAGGGAAAGATGTGCTTAGTGGTGGGATCCCGTTGGAGGTGGCGGAAGTTACGGAGAATAATATGTTGGACCCGGAGGCTGGTGGGGTGGTAGGTGAGGACCAGGGAAACCCTATTCCTAGTGGGGTGGCGGGAGGATGGAGTGAGAGCAGATGTATGTGAAATGGGGGAGATGCGTTTAAGAGCAGAGTTGATGGTGGAGGAAGGGAAGCCCCTTTCTTTAAAAAAGGAAGACATCTCCCTCATCCTAGAATGAAAAGCCTCATCCTGAGAGCAGATGCGGCGGAGACGGAGGAATTGCGAGAAGGGGATGGCGTTTTTGCAGGAGACAGGGTGAGAAGAGGAATAGTCCAGATAGCTGTGAGAGTCAGTAGGCTTATAGTAGACATAAGCTGTCTCCAGAGACAGAGACAGAAAGATCTAGAAAGGGGAGGGAGGTGTCGGAAATGGACCAGGTAAACTTGAGGGCAGGGTGAAAGTTGGAGGCAAAGTTAATAAAGTCAACAAGTTCTGCATGCATGCAGGAAGCAGCGCCAATGCAGTCGTCGATGTAGCGAAGGAAAAGTGGGGGACAGATACCAGAATAGGTGCGGAACATAGATTGTTCCACAAACCCAACAAAAAGGCAGGCATAGCTAGGACCCATACGGGTGCCCATAGCTACACCTTTAGTTTGGAGGAAGTGGGAGGAGCCAAAGGAGAAATTATTAAGAGTAAGGACTAATTCCGCTAGATGGAGCAGAGTGGTGGTAGAGGGGAACTGATTAGGTCTGGAATCCAAACAGAAGCGTAGAGCTTTGAGACCTTCCTGATGGGGGATGGAAGTATATAAGGACTGGACATCCATGGTGAAAATAAAGTGGTGGGGGCCAGGGAACTTAAAATCATCGAAAAGTTTAAGAGCGTGAGAAGTTTCACAAACATAGGTCGGAAGGGATTGAACAAGGGGGGATAAAACCGTGTCGAGGTATGCAGAAACGAGTTCGGTGGGGCAGGAGCAAGCTGAGACAATAGGTCGGCCAGGACAGGCAGGTTTGTGGATCTTGGGTAGGAGGTAGAAACGGGAAGTGCGGGGTGTGGGAACTATAACGTTGGTAGCAGTGGATGGGAGATCCCCTGAGCGGATAAAGTCGGTGATGGTGTGGGAGACAATGGCCTGGTGCTCCTTAGTGGGGTCACGATCGAGGGGTAAATAAGAGGAGGTATCCGCGAGTTGTCGCTGTGCCTCGGCAAGGTAGAGGTCAGTACGCCAGACTACAACAGCACCCACCTTATCGGCGGGTTTAATAATAAGGTTAGGATTAGTGCGGAGGGAGTGGAGAGCAGAGCGTTCCGAAGGAGTGAGGTTGGAATGGGGACAAGGTGCGGTGAAGTCGAGACGGTTGATGTCCCGTCGGCAGTTAGCAATAAAGAGATCCAGAGCAGGCAGAAGACCAGAGCGGGGTGTCCATGAAGAAGAGGAGGGTTGAAGACGGGAGAAGGGGTCATCGGTGGGGGTGGAAGAGTCCTTGCCGAAGAAGTAGGCTCGGAGACGGAGACGGCGGAAGAAAAGTTCTGCATCGTGGCGAACACGGAACTCACTGAGGTGTGGGCGAAGGGGGACAAACGTGAGGCCCTTACTGAGGACAGAGCGCTCTGCCTCCGACAGTTGAAGGTCGGAGGGGATGGTAAAGACCCGGCACGGATGAGAGCTCGGATCAGAGGGGGGAGGGGGGAGGCTGGGGGTGTCAATGGAGAGGGGAGGGTTGGGGTGAGAGGAAGATGGAGCCTCTGAGGGCCCAGGAGCTGACGGTGGGATCTGAGGGAGGCGGGGCTGCGGAGTGGTGGTGGGGGAAGGGGAAACGGGAGTCACAACAGCAGCACATAAAGACCCGGCCTGGAGTTCAAGGGCTAGAGTCGCAGTTGGTGGTTGTGCAATCACTGTGAAGGTGTCCATGGTAGTTGCTGGAGTCCGGGTTTTGAATATGCCCTGAGGTGTTGGAGCCGGCGAGATCAATGGCAGGGGCCGCAATCTGAAGTTCATGCCTACTAGTTTCAGGGCCAGCAGGCTCTGGAGTCCGTAGATGTAGGATCTTGCGATCTTTGCCTAACATGACAAGGTCAAAAAAACGGCGATCGCAGGCGTGAATCCGACGGAGGATGAAATAACGGGTAGGACCATTACAGACGGCGAAGAAAGTGTCCCGAAGGTGTGGAAGGATCTGGGATAGGGACACCAAGTACCTCCTCATGGCGGAGAGCGTCGCCTTCAGAGCTTGACGGGAGAAGCGGCGAGAGGCAGAGTCAATAAAATGTGAGTACCTGGGATCCTCAGAAGGTCCAAATTGAGAGGCTTGGAAACGAATCCTAAAGCCAACTGGAGTAAGTTGGCGACGGAGGCACGTCCCAAGAAAGGATATATGGCTGTGATAGCGAGTCTGAGTCAAAGTGTGGTCGAAAAGTTGAAGAGCCGAAGAAATTACAGATGGGGAGCAGTGAGAGATGGTTTCACTGAACTCCCATCGAAGAGAGGATCTAAACTTCTTCGGTGTAGGCATCACCAGAAGAGGCTTCGCAGTAGTGAATTTAAACGCAAACAACAGGAATTCTGCAGATGCTGGAAATTCAAGCAACACACATCAAAGTTGCTGGTGAACGCAGCAGGCCAGGCAGCGTCTGTAGGAAGAGGTGCAGTCGACGTTTCAGGCCGAGACCCTTCGTCAGGACTATTCAGCAGGAGGGTGATCTCTAAGGTCACCTCTCAGCCTCTTACCTACCATAGTCATAGTCATACTTTATTAATCCCGGGGAAATTGGTTTTCGTTACAGTTGCACCATAAATAATTAAATAGTAATAAAACCATAAATAGTTAAATAGTAATATGTAAATTATGCCAGGAAATAAGTCTAGGGCCAGCCTATTGGCTCAGGGTGTCTGACCCTCCAAGGGAGGAGTTGTAAAGTTTGATGGCCACAGGCAGGAATGACTTCCTATGACACTCTGTGTTGCATCTCGGTGGAATGAGTCTCTGGCTGAATGTACTCCTGTGCCCAACCAGTACATTGTGTAGTGGATGGGAGACATTGTCCAAGATGGCATGCAACTTGGACAGCATCCTCTTTTCAGACACCACCGTCAGGGAGTCTAGTTCCATCCCCACAACATCACTGGCCTTATGAATGAGTTTGTTGATTTTGTTGGTGTCTGCCACCCTCAGCCTGCTGCCCCAGCACACAACAGCAAACATGATCGCACTGGCCACCACAGACTTGTAGAACATCCTCAGCATCGTCTGACAGATGCTAAAAGACCTCAGTCTCCAGTGAGAACAATCCCAGCCTATCCAATCTCTGAAGTTCCAAGGTTCAAAGGTTCATTTATTATAAAAAGTATGTATGCAGTATACAACTTTGAGATACGTCTCCTCTACATAACCATGAAACACAGAAAACCACCGAGGTCATTCAGAGAAAAACATCGAACCCACCCTTCCCCCACACAAATAAAACTGAATTCCAGTGAGTACGGGCCCCAAAGCTGCCAGACACTCCTCATATTCATTCCCGGAATCATCCTCATGAACCTCCTCTGGACTCTCTCCAATGACAACACATCCTTTCTGAGATAAGGGGCCCAAAAGTGTAGACAATACTCCAAGGGCAGCCTGACTTGTGTCTTATAAAGCCTCAGCATTCAAGGTAGGAAAAGAGAGTGGACCATGGAAGAAAGGAAAGGAGGAGGGGCACCAGGAGGAGGTGATAGGCGGGTGAGGAGAAGAGGTAAGAGGCCAGATTGGGGAATAGAAGAAGAGGGAAGCAGGGATGAAAAGAAAATTACCTAGAGGAGAGATCGATGTTCTGCCATTGGGTGGGATGCTACCTATATGGAATGAGGTGTTGCTCCTCCAGCCTGAGAATGGAGTTGCCTCATCATGGCAGAAAAGGAAGCCATGTCAGAATGGGAATGAGGATAGGAATTAAAATAGGTTGCTACCGGGAATTCATTCTTCTTTGCGGAGCATAGAGCACAGAGCACTCTGACTGGTTGCATCACCGTCTGGTACGGAAGCTCCAATGCATGGGATCTGAAGAGGCTGCCGAGTGTTGTAGTCTCATCCAGCTCCATCACGAGCATAACCTGCCCCATCACCGAGGACATCTCCAAAAGATGGTGTGTCAAGAAGGAAGCAAACATTACTAAGAGGCTGTACCACCTGAGACATGCCCTCTTCTCATTACCACCACACGGGAGGAGGTGCAGGAGCCTGAAGACCAACACTCATTGATCCAGGAACAGCTTTCTCCCCTTTGCCAGCAGATTTCTGAAAGGACCATGAACCGCTGACACTACCTCACTACTCCTTCATTTTTGCACTATTTATTTACATAATTTACAGTATTTTCATGTCTTTGCACTGTGGTGCTGCTACAAAACAATGCATTTCACATCACAAGCACAAGAGATTCTGCAGATGCTGGAAATCCAAAGTAACACACACAAAATGCTTGAGGAACTCAGCAGGTCAATCAGCATTTCCTTCATCATGTTCCCTTCTGTTCTCCTTATCTGCCTTTGACCTCCCCCTGGAGCCCTTCCTTCCATGGTCCACTCTCCCCTCCTATCAGATTCCTTCTTCTCCAGCTCTTGACCTTCTCCACCTATCACCTCCCAGCTTCTTACTCATCCCTCCCTCCCCATCCACCTGGCTTCACCTATCACCACCCAGCTTCTTACTCATCCCTCCCTCCCCTCCTCTGGCTTCATCCCCCTTCCTGATGAAGCGTCTCAGCCCAAATTTCACGTCATAACGCCCATGGCAATAAACCTGATTCTATGCACAAGTGTTGCCACTCGATAATTTTAGATTTTGCATTCCCAGTGTCTGCAGTATTGTCTTTGATTTTCACGGGTGGGGAATTTTCACATCCATCACTGCTCTTACATCTACCCTGGCACCCTGAGGTTCGAATCTAAATGGTCACAAATTTGTGCAGAGAGCCCCAGCCACACGGGGAGCAAACGAGTGGAACGCCCAGAAATTATTATCGTTAAGCAACCTGGGACGAAAAGTGATTTGCACTTGTGGAGTCGATGCATTATGGCGAGCACTAGTGAGCTTCCTACTGGTAGTTTTATGGTGGGATACAGCTGTTTCGCGGTGAAGTTATATCACTTGTTATTAGCAGATAACTCTTTAAGAGCTTTCCTTCAAACGCCGCGATTGCAGGCAAAGGCCACTGAGGCTCATTAACCAAGCTGAGTAAAAATGGTAAGCACGGATAGTGCATCTGTTGTCTGTGTCACACAGTGTGAATTCAGCTTCGCATCTTTCCGAGGACAAGTCAACATTCAAAATTTAAGATTGTTTAGTTATGTCCAGTACACAAATGTAATGGAGAAGAATATAGTTGTTACTCCAGATCCAACAGAACACCAAGAAAAACACAATAATATTAAAAATCATAGTAAATATTAATACATAAGATAGCCTATAATCATAGATTGATTCTATGTCCATGAAATGACACTAGGTTCCTTAAGGTTGTTATAGTAAGGATATGCTCCCACTACCTATTAAATGTTCCCATTGGGGTGACATGTTAGTGTAGTGGTTAGCACAATGCTTTACCGTAGCAGTGACCCTGGGTTCAATTCTTGCCACTGCCTGTAAGTTTGTATCTTCTCCCCATGACCACGTGGGTTTCCTCCCACAGTCCAAAGACCTCCTGGTTGGTAGGCGAATTGGTCATTGTAAATTGTGGGTCGCTGAGTGGCATGGTTCAAAAGGCCAGAAAGGCCTATTCTTTTCTGTATCACAATAAATAAATACTTCCCCTGACAACCAAGTCCGGCTCCTGGCCTTCACATGTGGCTCAGTTACAAATCCCGTTGGAGCTGCTTCCACTTCGGGGGAAAGGGGAAAACTTGGGTTACTGGCACCCTAAAGCCAGTTGCTACGGACAGATGGGGTTCATGTGCTGTGGTTGGCAGCTCATCTAGGAGAAGGAAAGCTCTGATTTCAATCCTCCTCCCTGATGGGAGTGGGACCAACAGTCCATGAGGAGGGTAGATGGGATCCTTCGTGATGTTACTGGCCCTTTTCTGTCACCTTTCCGTGTATATGTCCTCGATGGCGGGTTGGCGTTAGGCAGTTTTGACCACCCGCGGTAAAGCGTTCCTAAGCGTCTGTATCGCACAGTGTGAATTCAGCTCCACAGCTTTGAGAGGACAAATCCATTGATGCCTCACTTCACAGGCAGAGGCCAAAATAAGTGCCAAACTGAATCCTTTTTCTAATTAGGAAGCTGAAATACAGTATTTGAGGCTGTCACATGTGAGTGTACTGAGTTTCGTAATAAGATACCAATTTCCATTGTAGGCCTTCACATAACAATTTGTTCCTGGCTCTGTACTTTCCGGACCTGTAGGGTATTGAACAGTACGGCACAGGGAAAGGCCATGCAGCCCACAATGTCTGTGCTGACCATGATAACCATTTACATCCCATCGGCCTGCTCATGATCCCTATCCTTCCATTCCTGCCTGTTCATGAGCCTGACTAAATGCCTCTTAAACTGACAAGATTAGCTTTATTTGTCACACGTACATCAAAACAGCGCAGTCCGAGGATTGTGCTGGGGGCAGCCCACAAGTGTCTCCACACCTCAAGTGCCAACGTAGCATGCCCACAACTTATAAACACACGAGATTCTGCAGATGCTGCAAATCCAGAGCAACACACACAAAATGCTGGAGGACCTCAGCAGGTCAGGCAGCATCTACGGAGAGGAATAAACGGTCAATGTCTCAGGCCAAGACCTTTCTTCAGGACTGGAAAGGAAGTGGGAAGAAGCCAGAATAAAAGAAGAGGGGAGGGGAAGGAGACCATAGGACTTATGGTATTGGAACAGAATTAGGCTATTTGGCCCATCGAGTCTTCTCCACCATTTCATCATGGCTGCTCCATTTCCCTTCCAACCCCAATCTTCTGCCTTCCTCCATATCCCGAACAATCAAGAATCTATCAGCTTCTATCTTAAATATACATAAAGACCTGCCTTCCACAGCTGCCCGTGGCAAAGAATTCCACCACAGATTCACCACTCTCTGGCTAAAGAAATTCCTCCTCATCTCTGTTCTAAAAGGATGCCCCTCTGTTTTGAGGCTGGATCCTATGGTCTTAGACTTTCCCACCAAAGGAAACATCCTCTCCATTCTTCTGAATTCCAGTGAATACAGGCCCAAAGTTAGCAAATGCTCTTCATATGACAAGCCATTTAATCCTGGAATCATTTTCATCAACCTCCTTTCAATCCTCTCCAGCTGTAGCACATCTTTTCTAAGAGGCCCATACCTGCTCACAATAGTTCAAGTGAGGCCTCACCAGTGCTTTATAAAGTCTCAACATTATGTCCTTGCTTTTATATTCTAGTCTTCTTGAAATGAATGCTAATATTACATTTGCCTTCCACACCACAGACTCAACCTGCAAGTTAACCTTTAGGGAATCCCAAGTCCCTTTGCATCTCAGTTTTTTTTGTATTTTCTATCCACTTAGAAAATAGTTCATCCTTTCATTTCTTCTACCAAAGTGCATGACCATAAGCTTTCCGACACTGTATTCCATCTGCCATTTCTTTGCCCATTCTCCTAATCTGTCTAGTAAGTCGTTCTGTAGCCTAGCTACTTCCTCAAAACTACCTGCCCCTCCACCTATTAGGAGGATAGTTAGAAGGTGACAGGTGAAGCCAGGTATGTGGGAAAGGCAAAGTGCTGAAGAAAGAATCTAATAGGAGAGGAAAGTGGATCATAGGAGAAAGAGAAGGAGGAGGGGACCCAGGGGTAAATGGTCAGAGTGGGGAATAGAAGAAAAAGGGAGGGAAAGGGAAATTTTTCTTTTACTGGAAGGACAAGTTGATATTCATGTCATCAGGTTGGAGGCTACCCAGAATAAGATGTTTTTCCTCCACCTGAGGGTGGTGTCATCATGGCACAGAGGAGGCCATGAACTGACCTGTCGAAAGAGGAATGGGAATTGAAATTAAAATGTCTGGCCACCAGGAAGTTCCACTTTCAGCAGATGGATGCCCACAACTTATACCTAACCCATACACTTTTGGAAGGTAGAAGAAAACCGGAAACACACGCGGACACAGAACGTACAAACTCCGTACAGACAGTGGTGGGAATCGAACCCATCGGTAACTGTAACGCTACCACGTCACCCATAAAACATTGCACACACAGAATGCTGAAGGAACTCAGCAGGTCAGGTAGCATTTATGGAGGGGAAAAAACAGTTCACATTTTGGCCTAAGACCCTTTCTCCAGGACTAGACTTGGGTCGATTGTTTATTCCCCTCGATGTTGCCTGACCTGCTGAGTTCCTCCAGCATTCTGTGTGAGTTGTTTTGGACCTCCAGCATCTGCAGAATCTCTTGTATCTCCTAAAATTTGCTCATGTGGCTACTTCCACCACCTCCCCTCAAATCCTCACACCCTTAACCGTCAATCTGCAATATCAAATGCTATTCGTTACCCAGGGACGGCCTGAACTTAAACCCATTGCTTTGTGGCATAGACCCAAGCAGTTGTGCCAGGGAGGTGTGTCTACCTTGACACCAAGGATGGATATACCGCTCAAGGCAGAGCTGGGCTGCCAAATGGGAGATGGAGTTCAACCTGGAAAAGTGTGGTGATTCACTTTGGAAGGCTGAAGTTGAAGGTAGGATACAGGGTTAATGGCAGTTCTCCTAGCAGGGTGGAGAAACAGAGGGCTCTTGGGGTCCATGTCCATAGATCCTTCAAAGTTGCTGCACAAGTTGATAGGGTGATTATGAAGGCATATGGTGCGTTGGTCTTCATTAGTCAGGGGATTGGGTTCAAGAAGCATGAGATAATGTTGCAGCTCCGTAAAACCCTGGTCAGACAGACCACACTTGGAATATTGTGTTCAGCTTTGATTGTCTCGTTATAGGACAGTTGTAGAAGCTTTAGAGAGGGTACAGAGGAGATTTACCAGAATTCCACCTTGATTAGAGAGCATTTATTTTGAGGACAGTTTGAGCGAGCTTAGGCTTTCATCTTTGCAGTGAAGGAGGATGAGAAGTGACTTGATAGAGATATACAAGATGATAAGAGGCATATATCGAGTGAAAAGCCAGAGACTTTTTCCCAGGGTGGAAATGGCTAATACGAGGAGACATAATTTTAAGTTGATTAAAGGAAAGCATAGGGGGATTGTCAGAGGCAGATCTTTTACATAGAGAATGGTGGGTGCATGAAATGTCCTGCCAAGTGAGTGGTAGAGGCCAATGCAGTACATAAAGGACATTTAAGAAACTCTTAGATAAACACATGGATGATAGAAGAATGGAGGGTTATGTGGGAGGGAAGGGTTAGATTGATCTTAAGAGTTATGCAAGTTAAAAGGCCAGTTTAGTACCATGGTTCGAATTGCCTGCATTGTGCTATGTTCTGCGTTGTCTGAAGTTAACTGAGCCAGTGTGACCTACCCGGAGTTGGAGAAACAATTCCACAAGCCCTGTCCGTGGCTCCAGAGCAAGCGGTTGAAGACGCGGTTGAAGATCCGGTAGAGCCGGAGAGTTTCCACGTCCTGCACCTTCCACACTCGTTGCAGCATAGCTCGAACATTGGTCCGCACAATGTCCAGCACCTAAAAGGCCAAAGAAGCAGCACAATTCAAAGTGAGTTGATTATTAAAGTACATCTGTTAACATATACAGGTGTCCCCCGCTTTACGAACGATCGCTTTACCCCACTTCGTTTTTACAAAAGACCTACATTAGTACCTGTTTTCACTAACCAAAAGAGGATTTTCGCTTTTACGAAAAAAGATGCCCGCTTTAAACTTGTGCTTACCCCGAGAAAGACTACCATGACCGTGAAGCCTTGCGCGGGCAGGTGTATGCGCATGCGTGTACGTGCCGATTTTTTTCTACAAATTGCTTTTGGCTAAATCTTCCCGATTCTGTTAAGTGAAACTGCACTGTACATACATTATTTCTACTTTATATAGGCTGTGTATTTATCATTTCATACCTGCTTTTACTATATGTTAGTGTTATTTTATGTTTTATATGCTATATGGTATGATTCGGTAGGTTATTTTTTGGGTCTGGGAACGCACAAAAATTTTTCCCATATGAATTAATGGTGACTGCTTCTTCACTTTACGCCATTTCAGCTTACGAACGGTTTCATAGGAATGGTCTACCTTCGGATAGCAGGGGAAACCTGTACTACCTTGGGAGCTTTCTTTCCCTGTAGGTGTTTACGGGAAAAATAAAGAAATACAATAGAATTTATGACAAAGCCAAGCAGAAGCCAAAACTGACAAACAACCAATGTGCAAAAAAAGATAAACTGTGCAAATATGAAAAAAATAAATAAATAATACTGGGAACATGAGTTATTGAGTCCTTGAAAATGAGTCCATAGGTTGTGGAATCAATTCAATGTCCAGGAGAGTGAAGTTATCCACACTGATTCAGGAGCCTGATGGTTGAGAGGTAATAACTGTTCCTGAGAGGGAGACATTGAAGAAGGGGGAGGGCAGGAAGGGGAGAGAGGGGGCAGGGAGGGGGAGGAAGGGGAGAGGATGGGGAAGGGGGAGAAGGAAAGGGATAGGGAGAAAGAGGGAGGGCCAGATGGGAATGGGGAGAGGGAGAGGGGGAAAAGGGGCAAGTGGGCAAAGGGGAGCGGGAGAGAGAAAGAAGGAATTTGCCTGAGCAGCCGAAAATGCAGCCTTGAAAACTTCTGATCCTCTAGAATCTCAAACAGAGATTCTTTTGGAACTGGACTAGAATGCATATACAAGGAGTAAGACAACGGGGGAGAAAAAACAAAAAACATATACTGTACAGGGTTATTGCATTCCTGGAAGACTATCTTCTATAGCACAAACCTTAATTTTTCCATTGAATCCCATATTATTTGGAAATGCATTCCTACAGGACAATTTTTCTCTCAACAGAAAGGCCCCCACGTGTGTATGGTCTATAGATCATGGAATTCTGATTGTATTGTCAATGGAGGAGAAAGGGTTGCTGTTTTAATTAACTGGAAATGGATGTTACTATGATAAAATATTGTTGTACACATATCAACAGAAGAGATTGCCTTGTCACTTTCCAAAGCCAATCCTTTAAGTGGCCTCCTGTTATGAACCTTGGTAAATAATCAGTTCTTTTTTATTTTATAAATTTATTTATTTATTTATATTTATTTAGAGATAGAGTGCCGAGCAGGCTCTTCCAGCCCAATGAACTGCACTGCCCAGTAACCGACCTATTTTTACACAAGCCTGATCACAGGACAATTTATGGTGACCAATTAACCAGTACATCTTTGGACTGTGGGAGGGGATCTGGAGCTACCCAAAGGATTGTTCATGGGATGAACACACAAACTCCTTGCAGAACAGCACTGGAATTGAGCTCCAAACTCTGGAATGCCCTGAGCTGGAAGAATGTCTCGCTAACTGCTACATTACCATGACACCCTAACAACTTGCCTTTACATTTAGTGTTTATATATTTTCACATAAATTCTATAAGAGAAAATTTTCTGTACTGCTAATTTTTTGTAGTGGTTTGTAGATTCAATAAGGGCAAAATGATTCAATAAGAGCCCATGACCATGTTTGTTTTGGGCAATTTTTTCTACAGAAGTAGTTTGCTATTGCCTTCTTCTGGGCAGTGTCTTTACAAGATGGGTGACCCCAGCCATTATCAATACTCTACAGAGATCGTCTGCCTGGTGTCAGTGGTCACATAACCAGGACTTGTGATATGCACCAGCTGCTCGTATGACCATCCACCACCTGCTCCCATGGCTTCATGTGACCCTGATCAGGGGGTTAAGCAGGTGCTACACCTTGCCCAAGGCCAGCAGAGAGGACTGTGTTATACCTCCTTTGGTAGAGACACATCTCCATCCCATCACCCAGATAGATAGATGGGATAAATAGTCAGGGGTTTACTCTAAGGGTAGAGGAATCTGGAACAAGGGGGTGCAGATTTAAGGTGAGAGGACAGAAAATTTAAAGAAATTCTGATGGATTGTTTTTTTACACCGATGCTGGTGGTGATGGGCTGTGGAGGAGGGAAGGGATAGATTAATTGTGGAATAGGTTAAAATGTCAGTACAACATCATGGGGTGAAAGGTCTGTACTGTGCTGAACTGCACTGCATTCTATATGGAACGAGCTGGTTTGCATTCATCTGCAGCTGCACTGGTGCATGATGAAGAACTGTTACGTGCTTGATCTTGCAGAAACATGGCTCCAGGACAACATCCCAGTCACCATCAACCTGCAGGCCAGGACACTCAGGGACTTGGACTATATTATTTTTTAGTGACTGTATGTTTCTCTGCTATCAGAACTATATGTGCCTTGTGCTGTGTGTGACTGTTGGTACTGTGTTTTGCACCTTGATCCCAGAGGAACACTCTTTGGTTTGGCTGTATTCATGGGTATGGTTGAATGACAATTAAACTTGAACTTGAACATGGATAGACACAACAAATAATCTGCTGGAAGATGTCAGTGGTTAAGTAGCATCTGTGGGCGGAAAGGAATTGTGTGTTTCGGATTTTAACCCTGATTCAAAGTTCAAAAGTTCAAAGCTCAAAATCAAATTTTCTTTTCAATATTTTCTTGTACTCTGTATTCTTCTACGTAGAGACTAATAAAAATATTGAAAAGAAAATTTTCTGTCAGAGTACATACACGTCACCACCTACAACCCTGAGATGCTTTTTCTGCAGGCATACCTAGCAGATCTATGGAACAGTAACCATAAATTGTAAGCATCAGCAATTGTTAACTGCAAACAAACTGCAACTGCAGAAAAAATAAATAGCAATAAATAATGAGTATGAAATAACAATATAACAGTGTCTGATTCAGGACGGAGAAAGTGATAGGGACGGGTACCATTACAACATTTAAAAGACATTTGGACAGGAACATGGGTAGGAAAGGTTAAGATGGATTTGGGCCAAGCATAAGCAAATAGAACAAGTTCAGGGAAGCATGGATGAGTTGGGATAATGGCCTTTTACCCTGATGTCTGGCACTATGCCTTTGAGATGCAGGACAATTCAGGAGCACCTGGGGCAATGTCCAAGCCACACAGGGAGAACGTACCAACTGGTTCCACCATCAAGGACATCTTCAAAGGCAGTGCCTCAGGAAGGCAGCATCCATCATTCAGGACCCTCACCACCCAGGACATGCCCTCTTCTGATTACTACAATCAGGGAGGAGTTACAGGAGCCGGAAGCCACACACTAACAATTTGGAAAAAGCTTCTTCACCCCCATCATCAGATTTCAGAATGGTCCATGAGCCTATGAACACTACCTCAGTATTTTGCTCTCATTTTGCACTATTCATTCATTATATAGTTATATACAGTACCTTATATATGCACACACTAAGTATGTGTACATACATATACACACACACTCCCACACCTAATAAAGTGGGCACTGCGTGCATGTTTGTGGTCTTCTGCTGCTGTAGCCCATCTAGTTCAAGATCTGATGTGCTGTGAAGTACTCCTCCGCACACCACTGTTGTAATGCATGGATACTTGAGTTACTGTTACCTTCCTGTCAGTTCGAACCAGCCTGACCATTCTCTTCTGGCCTCTCATTAACAGAGCCGTTTCATGCACAGAACTGCCATTCACTGGATTTTTTTGTTTTCTTGTTTTTTCCACCCTAAACCCTAAACACTGTTGTGTGTGAAAATCCCAGGGGATCAGCAGCTTTTGAGATACTCGATCCATCCCATCTGGCACCCAACAATCATTCCACAATCAAAGTCAATTGGATCACATTTCTCCCTCATGCAGATGTTTGGTCTGAACAACAACTGAATCTCATTGTAATTTACAACATTTTTTAATGTATTGTACTGTACTGCTGCCACGAAACAACAAAATTCCTGACATATGTTAAGTGATAAGAAACCTGATTCTGATTCAAGTTCTCATTCTCCTCACAGGCTATCTAAAAGGCAGCAATTAGACTCACCTTGCGCTGCTTTGTGGAGTCCAGTTTCACCAACCAATAGGAAGCCAGCTTTGGTTTGTGATACTTCCAATTGTCCAGAATCTGTGGAGGGAATTGGAAAGGTTGGTGAGGAAATGGACAAATGTCTTGGTGTGATTAACCTAGAGACAGTGCAGAAAACATTCACAAGGATGCAGCCGGGACTAGAGGCTTTGAGATCTAAGGAGAGTCTGGATAAGGCCAGGATGATTCTCTTTGAGGAGGAAGAAGTGGAAAAAGTGTGACCAGCTTCAAATTCCTGGATATCATTCCTGGAAGATCGAATTTACAGTATTTCAGCCAAGTGAACAGATAGAATGTAAGGCCTTTGACAAGGTCCCGCATCAGAAGTTGGTCAAGAAAGTTCAGTCACTCGGCATTCCAGATAAAGTAATAAATTGGATTAGATATTGGCTTTGTGGGAGAAGCCAGAGAGTGGTAGTAGATGGTTGCTTCTCTGACTGGAGGTCAGTGACTAGTGGAGTGCCATAAAGATCGGTGCTGGGTCTGTTGCTGTTTGTCATCTTTATCAATGATCTGGATGATTATGTGGTTAACTGGACCAGCAATTTTGTGGATGACACCAAGTCTGAGAGTGCAGTGGATAGCCAGGAAGACAATTAAAGCTTGCAGTGGGATCTGGACCAGATGGAAAAAATGGGCTGAAAAATGACAGATGGAATTTAATGCAGACAAGTGCGAGGTGTTGCACTTTGGAAGAACCAACCAGGATAGGTTTTACATGGTGAACGGTAGGGCTTACATGCTGAGGAGTGTGGTAGGACAGAGGGATCTGGGAATACAAATCCATAATTCATTGAACATGGCATCACAGGTACTGCAGATAGGTTTGTAAAGAAAGTTTGTGGCACATTGGACTTCATAAATCAAAGCATTGAGTACAAGAGTTGGGATGTTATGTCGAAGCTGGAAAGAAATTGTTGAGGCCTAATCTGGAATAGTGCGTGCCATTTTGGCCACCTACCTACAGGAAAGATGTCAATAAGATTGTAAAAGTGCAGAGAAAATTTACAACGATGGTGCCAGGATTTGAGGACCTGAGTTATAGGGAAAGGTTGAATAGATTAGAACTTTATTCCCTCGAGCGTAGCAGAATGAAGAGGTTAGATAGAGGTAAACAAAATGATGAGGGGTAGAGATAGGGTAAATACAAGCAGGCTTAGCTACATGAATGGCAGGGGATTGGAGGGCAATGGTCTGGGTGCTGGTCGACGAGACTAGGCAGTTTAATGGTTTGGCACAGACTAAATGGGCTGAAGGGCCTGTTTCTATGCCACGGTGTTCTACGGTTCTGTTACCCTATCGACATTCTAGAAGATCTATCCTGAGCCCAAGACTTTGATACAATCATGAAGAAGGCATGACAGCTCCAATACTTCATTAAGAGTTTAGGGAGCTGTGGTATGTCACCAAGGACTCCAGCAAATTGCTGCAGATGTACCGTGGACAGCATTCTGACTGGTTACACAACCATTTGGTACAGAGGCTGTAATGGACAGGACCGCAGAGGGCTGTTGATTTAGCCAACTCCATCATGAAAACAACCGTTCCCCCCCCACCCCCCGCCATTGAGGACATCTTCAAAAGGCAGTGCCTCAAAAAGGAGGCATCCACCACTAAGAATCCTCACCCTCTGGAATATGCCCTCTTCCTGGGGAGGGAGTTCAGGAGCCTGAAGATCCACACTTAACAGCTCAGGAACAACTTCACCCCCTCCACCATCACATTTCTGAATAGTACACAAACCTCATTACCTGGCTTTTGCACTCTTCAGTTTTTTTTTGTAATTTATAGTAAGCTCTGTACTGCTGCCAGAAGACAACAAATTGTGCAACATAGGTCAGTGAAAATACACCAGATGCTGTCTGATTGGGACCATTTTTGCCGGAGCGAAGAGGGTCGAACGGTGACCTTGGAGAGGTTTATAAAATTGTGAGGAGCTTAGATAGGGTGAATGATCACAGTCTTTTTCACCAGAGTATAAAACTAGAGTGCACAGGTTTAAAGTGATTTAAAAGGGACCTGCGGGGCAAACATTTCCACACAGACAGTGGTGAGTTAATGGAAGGAGTTGCAGAGGAATTGACAGGGACAGGTAAAATTACAGCATTTAAAAGATATTTAGATAGGTGGTGAGATGGAGGTCTGTCTCTACCAGAGGAGCTGTAAGGTGCTCCTTCCCTTCGTAAACCTGCAGGTCACCCTTGGGCAAGGTGTTCACCTGCTTACCACCCCTGCCCCCCCACCCCCGATCAGGGTCACGTGAAGCCATGGGAGCAGGTGGTGGATGGTCGTACGAGCAGCCAGTGCATATCACAAGTCCTGGTTATGTGACCATTGACACCAGGGAGACAATCTCTGAAGAGTATTGATAATGGCTGGGGTCACACCCAGAAGAAGGCAATGACAAACCACTTCTGCAGAAAAATTTGCCAAGAACAATCATGGTCATGAAACCATGATTGTCCACATCATATGGCACAGCACATAATGATGATGGTGATGATTAGATACTGTAGGTAGAAGGAAAGGAAAGGTTTAGAGCAGGGGTTCCCAACCTGGGGTCCACAGATCCCTCAGTTAATGGCATAAAAAAGATTGGAAACCCAGATTTAGAAGGATGTGGGCCCGATACAAGCTCAGGAAAGTAAGTGGGTCAGCATGGACAACTTGGGCTGAAGGGCCTTTTTCCTTCCTGAATACTTCTATGAACAAGAGAGCAAAGAATGTGACTTAGTTAAACTATCCAAGAGATAGAATAACCCCCTCCAGTCAAACGGCCAGTGAGGTCACGGTGTCATTGAGCCTCATTGGATGTCAGGTCCTCCTCCAAGAATTTGTAAATTGGTTTATCATTGTCACCAAGCTACAGGGAAAAGCTAGTTACAGATCATTACAACAGTGCATTGAGATAGTACAAGGGAAACCAGTAACAGGATGCAGAGTAAAGTATTACTGCTACAGAGAAGAGAAAATCTGCAGATGCTCGAAAGCTCAAAGTTGGGGAGGGAGGGAAAGATGTGCTTGGTGGTGGGATCCCATTGGAGGTGCTGGAAGTGTCCAGCACATAATTCTCTGAAACTTCTGCCACCTCCAACGGGATCCCACCACTAAGCGCATCTTTCCCTCCCACCCACTTCCTGCTTTCCACAGGGATCACTCCCTACGCGACTCACTTGTCCATTCATCACTCCTCAGTGATGTCCCTCCTGGCACTTATCCTTGCAAGCAGAACAAGTGCTACACCTGCTCCTACACCTTCTCCCTCACTACCATTCACGGTCCTAAACAGTCCTTCCAGGTGAGGTGACACTTCCCCTGTGAGTCTGTTGGGGTCATATACTGTTTTCAGTGCTCCCGGATTGGCCTCCTGTATATCAGAGACCCAACGTAGATTGGGAGACTGCTTCACCGAGCACCTACCCTCCGTCCACCAGATCTCCCAGTGGCCACCCATTTTAATTCCACTTCCCATTCCCATTCTGATATGTCCAGTCATGGCCTCCTCCACTGTCATGATGAGGTCACACTTGGGTTGGAGGAACAATACCTTTATTCCCTTTGGGTAGCCCCCAACCTGATGACATGAACATTAATTTCTCAAACTTCCAGTAAGAACAGACAGGAGGATCTGTCAGCCTGATAGAGATACCCACATGGTGTGTTGCCTCCCAGGTGCCAGGGATATGGGATGTCTCAGATCAGGTGCAGAATATTCTGAAGGGAGAGGGTGAACAGCCAGAAGTCTTGGTACACGTTGGTACCAATGACATAGGTAGAAAAAGGGAGGAGGTCCTGAACAGAGAATTCAGGGAGTTGGGTAGGAAGCTGAAAAGCAGGACCTCCAGGGTAGTAATCTCAGGATGGCTGCCTCTGCCATGTGCTAACGAGTGCAAAAGTAGCATGATCAGGCACGTTAATGCATGGCTGGGAGGCTGGTGTAGGGAGCAGGGCTTCAGGTTCCTGGATCATTGGGGCCTCTTCTGGGGGAGGTACGACCTGTACAAAAAGGACGGGTTACACCTGAACCCAAAGGGGTCCAATATCCTAGCAGGCAGGTTTAATAGAGCTGTTAGCGAGGGTTTAAACTAATTTGGCAGGGGGATAGGAATGGAGTGATAGGGCTGAGGAAGAGGGAAACAGAAATAAATCAATAAGATAGCGTGTAACAGAGATGATTGAAAGGACAGGCAGGAGATGAGGCATAATCACAGCCCATGGGATGATTTACAGGGCAATAGAGGGGTGGTGCAGTTAAAACAGAAAGCAACAAATACTGGACTGAAAGTGTTGTATTTGAATGCACGCAGCAATAGAAATAAAATGGACGATCTTGAAATTCAGCTACAGATTGGCAAGTGTGACATTTTGGCCATCTCTGAAACTTGGCTAAAGGATGGGTGCCATTTGGAGTTGAATGTCCAAGGATATACTGTGTATCGTCGGAAAGATAGGTTAGTAGGGGAGAGAGGGTGGTGTGGCCCTGTGTATGAGAAATAATATTAAATCATCATAAAGGGATGACATAGGATCGGAAGGTGTAGAGTCTCTATGAGTTGAGTTAAGAAATGACAAGGGTAAAAGGACCCTAATAGCAGTGGTATACAGGCCTCCAAACAGCAGCCGGAATGTGGATTACAAATTACAGCAGCAGATAGAAAAGGTGTGTTAGAAGGGCAATGTCATGATAATCATCAGGGATTTTAACATGAAAGTAGATAGGGAAAAGCAGGCCAATACGGAAGCTCAGGAGAGAGAATTTGTAGAATATCCAAGGCATGGCTTTTTGGAACAGCTTGTTGCTGAGCTGGATTGGGTGTTGTGCAATGATCCAGAGGTGATAACAGAGCTTAAGGTTAAGGAGAAGAAGAAACTAAATTCTAATGTGTCAGTATTTCAGTGGAATAAAGGAAATTACAATGGCATGAGAGGGGAATTGGCCAAGGTTGACTGCAAAGGGACACTAACAGGAAGGACAGCAGAGCAGCAATGGCTGGAGTTTCTGTGAAAAATGACAGAAGTGCAAGACAGATATATTCCAAATAAGAAAAATTTTCCAATGGAAGAAGGATACTACCGTGGCTGACAAGTGAAGTCAGAGTCGAAGTAAAAGCAAAAGAGAGGACATACAAGGAAGCCAAAGCTAGTGGGAAGGTAGAGGATTGGGAAGCTTTTAAAAACTTGCAGAAAGAAACTAAAACAACAGGAATTCTGCAGATGCTGGAAATTCAAGCAACATACATCAAAGTTGCTGGTGAACGCAGCAGGCCAAGCAGCATCTATAGGAAGAGGCGCAGTCGACGTTTCAGGCCGAGACCCTTCGTCAGGACATTTTGGGCCTAGACCTTTCTGTCCTGACGAAGGGTCTCGGCCTGACACGTCGACTGCGCCTCTTCCTATAGATGCTGCTTGGCCTGCTGCGTTCACCAGCAACTTTGATGTATGTAGAAAGAAACTAAGGAGGTCATTGGGAAGGAAAAGATGAATTATTAAAGGAAGCTGGCAACTAATAGCAAAGAAGAAACCAAAAGCATTTTTAAGTATATAAAGGATAAAAGAGAGTTGAGGGTAGACATAAGACCAACAGAAAAATGACACTGGAGATATTGTAATGAGAGACGCAGAGATGGCAGAGGAACTGAATGCGTATTTTGCATAAGTCTTCACATTGGAAGACATCTGCAGTACACCGGGCATTCAAGTGTGTCAGGGAGGTGAAGTATGTGTAGTGAAAATTACGACTGAGGAGGTGCTCAAGAAGATTAAGGGTCTGAGGGTAGATAAACCTCCTGGACCTGATGGAATGCACCTTCAGGTTCTGAAGGAAGTAGCTGGAGAGATTGCGGAGGCATTAACATTGATCTTTCAAGAATCGATAGATTCTGGCATTGTACCAGATGACTGGAAAATTGCAAATGTTACTCCACTATTTAAGAAGGGTGGGAGGCAGCAGAAAGGAAACTATAGACCAGTTAGCCTGACGTCAGTGGTTGGGAAGTTGTTGGAATTGATTGTTAGGGATGAGATTACAGAATATCTGGAGGCACATGACAAAATAGGCCAAAGACAGCATGGTTTCCTGAAAGGAAAATCCTGTCTGACTAACCTACTGTAATTTTTTGAGGAAATTACAAGCAGGATAGACAAAGAAGATGCAGTGGATGTGGTGTACCTGGATTTTCAGAAAGCCTTTGACAAGGTGCTGCACATGAGGCTGCTTAGCAAGGTAAGAGCCGATGGAATTACAGGGAAGTTACTAGCCTGGGTGGAGCATCAGCTGATCAGCAGAAAACAGGCAGTGGGAATAAAAGAATCCTATTCTGGCTGGCTGCCAGTTACCAATGGAGTTCTACAGGGGTCGACTTTGGGATTAGTGTATTTGTGGCTAAATTTGCCAATGATACAAAGATAGCTGGAGGAGTGGGTGGATGCTGAGGAAACAGAGAGCCTGCAGAGGGACTTAGATAGATTAGGGGAATGGGTAAAGAAGTGGCAAATGAAATACAATGTTGGAAAGTGTATGGTCATGCACTTTGGTGAAGAAATAAATGGGCAGACTATTATTTAGATGAGGAGAGAATTCAAAATGCAGAGATGCAACGGGACTTGGGAGTCCTCGTACAGGATACCCTAAAGGTTAACCTCCAGGTTGAGTCAGTGGTGAAGAAGGTGAATGCAATGTTGGCATTCATCTCCAGAGGTATAGAATATAAGAGCAGGGATGTGATGCTGAGGCTCTATAAGGCATTCGTGAGACTACATTTGGAGTGTTGTGTGCAGTTTTGGGCTCCTTATTTTAGAAAGCATATACTGACATTGGATAGAGTTCAAAGAAGATTCACGAGAATGATTCCAGGAATGAGAGGGTTACCATATGAGGAACGTCTGGCAGCTCTTGGGCTGTATTCCCTGGAGTTCGGGAAAATGAGGGGGGGATCTCATAGAAACATTCCAAATGTTAAAAGGCCTGAACAGATTAGATATAGCAAAGTTATTTCTTATGGTAAGGGAATCTTGGACAAGAGGGCACGACTTTAGGATTTAAGGACATCCATTTAGAACAGAGATGCGGAGAAATTAATTCAGTCAGAGGGTGATAAATCTGTGGAATTTGTTGCCACGAGCGGCTGTGGAGGCCAAGTCATTGGGTGCATTTAAGGCAGAGATAGGTGGGTTCTTGATTAGTCAGGGCATCAAAGGGTATGGGGAGAAGGCAGGGGAGTGGGGATGACTGGAAGAATTGGATCCTCCCATGATTGAATGGTGGAGCAGACTCGATGCGCCAAATGGCCTACTTCTGCTCCTATATCTTATCTTATCTTAATGCTCCCCATCACCCCCAATTCAACATTTCCCATCTGTTTTCCCTCTCTCACCTTATCTCCTTGCCCGCTCTTTGCCTCCCTCTCGAGCTCCTCCCCCCTTTTCTTTCTTCCATGGCCTTCTGTCTCTTTCAGCAATCAACTTCCCAGCTCTTTATTTCACCCCTTCCCCTCCAGGTCTCCATCACCTGGTGTTTCTCTCTCCCCTCCCCCACCTTTTAAATCCGACTCCTCAGCTTTTTTTTTCCAGTGCTGCTGAAGGGTTTTGGTCCAAAATGTCGACTGTACTCTTTTCCTAGATGCTGCCTGGCCTGCTGAGTTCCTCCAGCATTTTGTGTGTGTTCCACAGCTACAGAGAAAATGCAATGCAGGTACACATCAAGGTGCAAGATCATAATGGGGTAAATTGGAAAGTCAAGAGTTCACTTTATTTTAAAATAGGTCTGTCAATAGTGTCTTAACAGCAGGGTAGAAGCTGTCCTTCTGCCAAGCGGTAGGTTCTTTCAGGCTGAATTAGCAGTTGACGCACCACCACCTAACAGAGAAAAAAATATATACCATTTCTCTGTTCAAGAAATATATACCATTTCTCTGTTCAAAAAATGAGTACCATTTCTCTGTTCAAAAAATATATACCGTTTCTCTGTTCAAAAAATATATAGCGTTTCTCTGCTCAAAAAATATATAGTGTTTCTCTGCTCAAAAAATATATACCATTTCTCTGTTCAAATAGAATAGCCCTTTAGTTTGAAGCCCAGGACATGCCCTTTTCTTATTACTACCAAGAGGGAGGAAAGACAAGAGCCTGAAGGCACACACTCAACATTTTAGTAAAGCATCTTCTTCTCCTCCGCCATTAAATTTTTGAACGGACAATGAACACTACTTCACTGATTTTGTTTTCCTTTTGCATTACCTGTTTATACAGTACTCTGCAAAGGTCTTGGGCAGAGTATATATATGTAGCTGGGGTGCCTAATACTTTTTCACCGTACTGTATTTGTCAATGTAAAGCAGAAAGCAAGTTTGTAAATCTGGTGTGAGCAAAGGATGTTGAGAATGGTGAGTGGGGAGCACTGTGGGACAGGTGGCAGAGAAGGAGTACCAGGCGTGGGGGCTGGCATTGGCACAGACACAACCAGCCTGAGACATCAGCCAAGACCATTTGATTCCAAATAATTAGCTTATTGATCATTACAAAATGTCTCTCTGTTGCTTCCCACTCTCTCCCCTTTCCCAGCCCCTTCCTACTCTCAGTCCACTATAGAGACCCACAACTTCACTCACATATGTCATGAAATTTGTTTTTTTTGTATGTTTTTTTTTGTGGAAGCAGAACAGAGCAATACATAAAATTACTACAATACTGTGTAAAAGTCTTAGGCACCCTAGGTATACAGGTGTAATTTATAGTACAATGCACTTTATGTATTGCACTGATCTACTGCCACGTAACAACAAACTTTACAGTACAGGTCAGTGATTATAAACTTGATTCTAATTCTGAATCCCCAATTTCCCACAAGAGAAAATATCCACTTCAAGCTCCCCTGTGTAACCTCGGGATCTTATTTGTTTCAGTCTCTGCTGTCTTTACAGTGTCCTGAGAAAACTCACCACAAGGTGGCGTCACTCCACAATGAATCCACAGGGATAAAATCCATCCAGAAAACAGGAAACTCCATATCACCTCTTCCCTGTCTTGAAGCTCCTGCCAATTACTCTCGGCTTCACTTGGGACCCAAGGGTGTGTATGCTGTGGAGGACTTGAACTGCAGGTTTACACTTACTGGCCGCTCTATTAGTGTACCTAATAAAGTGGCCACAGATGTGAAGCCTAGTGTTGGATCTGTTGCCACGGAGCCCACCCACCTCAAGGCCCAACGAATCAGCTCATGATAAAATGGCGGAGCAGACTCGATGGGCCGAATGGCCTACTTCTGCTCCTTTGTCTTATGGTCTTACAGTAGATAGGGTAAATTCCAGCAGGCTTTTTCCACTGAGATTGGGTGAGACTATAGAGGTGTAGTGGAGAGTATATTAACTAACTACATCACAGCCTGGTATGGGAACACCAATGCCCTTGAATGGAAAATCCTACAAATAGTAGGATTTATCATTCTATCACAGGTAAACCCTCCCCACCATTGAGCACATCTACATGAAATGCTGCAGTAGGAAAGCAGCATCTGTCATCAGGGAGCCCCACCATCCATGCTCTTTTCTTGCTGCCACCACCAGGAAGGAGGTACAGGAGCCTCAGGACCCACACCACCAAGTTCAGGAACAGTTATTATCCCTCAGCCATCAGGCTCTTGAACCAGAGAAGATAACCACACTCATCTTCCAAAGCCCATTATTGAAATGTTCCCATAACCAATGGACTCACTTTCAAGGACTCTTCATTTCATGTTTTTTGATATTTATTGCTTATTTATTTATAATAATTATTATTTCTTTCTTTTTGTATTTGCACATTTTGTTGACTTCTGCACTCTGGTTGAGCGCTGAAGTTGGGCTATCTTTCATTGATTCTGCTATGGTTATTATTCTATAGATTTATTGAGAATGCTCACACAAAAATGAATCTCAGGGTGACAGATATCTACTTTGGTAATAAATTTACATTCAACTTTGAACTTTGAACCAGAACTAGAGGTCATGGGTTAAAGATGAAAGGTGAAATGTTTAAGCAAAACATGAGGGGGAACTTCTTCACTCAGAGGTGGTGAGAGGGGAACAAGCTGGCAGCAAAAGTGGTGGATGTGGGTTCAATTTCAACGTTTAAGAGAAGTTTGGATAGGTACATGGATGGAAGGGCTATGGAGGGTTATGGTCCAGTTGCAGGTCAATGGGACTAGGCAGATTAAGCGTTCGGCACTGACTAGATGGGCTGAAGGGCTCATTTCTAAGCTGTTGTGCTCTTTATATCTCTATGATTGGAAAGCCCACTGATGACTCACCTCATCCATTAAAACCTCAGCTTCTTCATTCGATTTTCCGGGAAACTTGATTCTCATCTCGTTGAGAGCCACCTGTGTTTCTTTGGTCAATTCTTCATCCTGTTCCTTTGTTCTAAAATTCACAAAGGACACACGCTAGAAAATGCAGAGAAAGATCTCATTAATTCAGGGTCAGGGTAGCTCAACACACCACCACCGACAAAACTACGAAGCTCAGGGCTACCCCTGTGGGAGCCGTATATTTTCTGCTACATGTGGGCCTTTTAACAACTGAGGTGAAGTTCTGTTGTGATCACTGGTCAGAGGGATGGCGGATGGAATGGTTGCAGCTAAGTTCGGCAGTCAGGGCAGAAAGGGAGGGCTTTCAAAGAGGTTTCAGTCCACTCACAGCTAGGCTAAGCGGAGACTGAGTCAATTACCTTTCCCTTCCAGAGGTTTGGGGATCTGTCTCTGTGCTGCCAAGATTTCCCCTGAAGGAAGGAGAAAGGAAAGGAGGAAAGGAGGGAGGAAGGAAAGGGAGGGAGGGAGAGGGGAGGATGGGAGGGAGAAAGAGAGGCAGGGGAGGGGAAAGAAAGGAAGGAGGAAGGGAGGGAGAGAGGAAAGGAAGGGAGTCATGGATACAGAGATGGATAGGTAAGTTCATGGGAGAGAGAGGGAGAGAGGAAAGGAAGGGAGTTATGGATACAGAGATGGATAGGTAAGTTCATGGGAAAGAGAGAGAGAGAGGGAGGGAGGGAGGACGGGAGAGAGGAGATAGAGAGATGGATAGGTAAATTCATGTACAATGGGGGAGGGAGGGAGATAGTTGGATAGGTAAGGTGATGTTCAGTGGGGAGGGAGGGAGAAAAAGTGGGGAAAATGAAAGAAAAAGGAATGAATGAAGGATGATGTAAAACAAATGTTAAAGAAACCAAAATGATAAAAACAAAGGAAGTAAAGAGGAAAAGAAAAAGAAAGAACAAGTTAGTGAGAAGAGTTTGATTGATAAACTCTGATAACATTAGAGATCATTTTCATACCTATGATCTCCTTTGAAGATGCTGTCTGTTTTTGCCCATTAATCGAACACACAACATAAAACAACAATGTTCAGCTGACCTTTCAGCCAACTGCAAGATCAATCTCACCTACCGCCCCCACCCCACATAGTCCTCCATTGTTCCATCATCTATGTGCCTATCTAAGAGTTTCTTAAATATCACCAATCTATCTGCCTCTACCATCACCCCAGGCAACATGTTCCACGTACCCACCATTCTGTGTAAAAAAAACCTACCTCTGACATCCCCCCCTATACTTTCCACCAATCACCTTAAAATTATGCTCCCTTATATTAGCCATTTCTGCCCTGGGAAAAAGTCTCTGGCTGTCCATTATATCTATGCCTCTTATTATCTTGTACACCTCTATAAAGTTGCCTTTCATCCTCCTTCACTCCTACGAGAAAAGCCCCAGCTCACTCAAATTGACCTCATAAGACATTCACTCTAATCCGGACAGTGTCCTGGTAAATCTCCAGAACTAAACACACCAACTCCAAGTGTGGTCTAACCAGAGTTTAACTGTTTATTCCTGTCCACTGATGCTGCCTGACTGGCTGAATCTGCTAAGGGTTTTGAGCAGGGGTTTCCAACCCTTTTTTACGTAATGGACCAATACCGTCAAGCAAAAGGTCCATGGAACCCATGGCTGGGAATCGGGTTTAAAGGGAAAATAAGCCTAGCTTGGATGTAGTATTCCAAAGCACGTCTTAGAAGCAGAGGCGTGTGATAAATAGAAGGGCAGGCAGAGGACTTGGACAACTAATCCTAAAGCTGTGTGTTGAGGATGAAGGTTTGAAAAAGAGAGTTGGAAGGCTCTGGGAAGGAATTGCCGAGTTTGGCCACACACAATGGAAGGCACAACACCGAGCAACCAGGCATGGGAAAGAGGGGTGTGTTTGGGGTGTTGGATTGGAGGAGGTTACTGACTGGGGGGAGGGCAGGGGGTGGCACGATAGAACAGTGGTTAGCATATCGCTTTACAGCATCAGTGAACAGGCTTCAATTCCCACTGCTATCTCTAAGGAGTTTGCACATTCTGCTTGTGACCACGTGGGTTTCCTCCAGGTGCTCCGGTTCCTAAAGATGTACAGTTAGGGTTAGTGAGTTGTGGGCATGCTTCGTTGTGCTGGAAGTGTGGCAACACTTACGGGCTGCCCCCCCCTCCAAAATAAAGACCCTGGACCATGTTGACGCAAAACACCACATTTCACTGAATGTTTCAATTTGCATGTAACAAAAAAAGCTGATTTTTACAGAGGTAGAAGCAGCATTTGTCCACTGACTATAAAGAAAACTGGTTGCCACTTGGTTGGCATAGTTTTATGGGATGGGCACATCTGTGAATGGAGGTCAGCTGAGCCCAGGCTCTGGCGCGAGGTGTCCGTGAACAACTCATCAACTAACAAGATCTGCCTGACCAGCTGAGTTCCTCCAGCACTTTCTCTGGATTTCCGGAAATGCAGCATCTCTTGTGTTTATGATTTGTTACTCCACTGCAAAGTCTCTATGCAAGCCTATCCCAAAGAAGTTTAAATCTTCTCTTCGAAGGGATTTCAGTGAGACCCTTTCTCACTACTCCCCCTCTAAGGTCTTCCCCTTCCTTTCCAGTCCTGATGGTCTTGGCCTAAAACATCAACTGTTTATTCCCCTCCATAGATGCTGCCTGACTTGCTGAGTTCCTCCATCTTAGACCAAAAGACATAGGAGCATTCGGCCGTTGAGTCTGCGCTGCCAATTCATCATGGCAGATTTATTATCTCTCTCAACCATATTATCAGAATTAGAATCAGGTTTATTGTCACCGGCAATGTGACGTGAAATTTGTTCACTTAGCAGCAGCAGTTCAATGCAATACATAATATAGAAGCAAAAAAGAATAATAATAATAATAAATAAGTAAATCAATTACAGTATACGTATATTGAATAGATTTAAAAAACGTGCAAATTTCACAATGAACTCAATCATATTGTGATCACTGTCTCCTAAGGCTTTTTTACCTGAAGCTCTCTAATCATCTCCAGTTCATTACATAACACCCGTACAGGTAATCCTCCAGAAGGCTCAATGACAAACTGCTCTAAAAAGTCATCTCTTAGACATTCACCAAATTCACTTTCTTGAATCAGAATCAGAATCAGGTTTATTATCACCGGTATATGACGTGAGATTTGTTAACTTCGCAACAGCAGTTCATTGTAATACCATAAAACAGAATAGTAATAATAATGAATAAGTATATCTTATTCAGTATAATTGTGTGGGTATGTGGCCACGTGTTTAAGGCACTGGATTAGCGACCTGAAGGTCGTGAGTTTGAGCCCCAGCCGAGGGAATGTGTTGTGTCCTTGAGCAAGGCACTTAATCACACATTGCTCTGCGACGACACTGGTGCCAAGCTGTATGGGTCCTAATGCCCTTCCCTTGGACAACATCGGTGTCGTGGAGAGGGGAGACTTGCAGCATGGGCAAATGCCGGTCTTCCATACAACCTTGCCCAGGCCTGCGCCCTGGAGAGTGAAGACTTTCCAGGTGCAGATCCAGGGTCTCGAAAGACCAAGGGATGCCTTCACTTTACTTTATTCAGTATACTTTATACAGTACACGTGTACTGAATAATTAAAAATTGTGCAAAAGACAGAAATACTATATATTAAAAAAAAGTGAGGTAGTGTCCAAGGGTTCAATGTCCATTTAGAAATTGGATGGCAGAGGGGAAGAAGCTGTTCCTGAATTGCTGAGTGTGTGCCTTCAGGCTTCTATACCTCCTACCTGATGGCAGCAGTGAGAAAAGGGCATGCCCTGGGTGCTGGACATCCTTAATAACGGTCGCTGCCTTTTTGAGACACTGCTCCTTGAAGATGTCCTGGGTACTATGGAGGCTAGTACCAAGATGGAGTTGATTAAATTTACAACCCTCTGCAGCTTCTTTCGTCCTGTGCAGTAGCCCCCCCCCCCCCACCATACCAGACAGCGATGCAGCCTGTCAGAATGCTCTTCACGGTACATCTATAGAAGTTTTTGAATGTACTTGTTGACATACCAAATCTCTTCAAACTCCTAATAAAGTATAGCCGCTGTCTTGCCCTCTTTATAACTGTATTCGTATGTTGGGACCAGGTTAGATCCTCAGAGATCTTGACTCCCAGGAACTTGAAGCTGCTCACTCTCTCCACTTCTGATCCCTCTATGAGGATTGGTATGTGTTCCTTTGTCTTACCCTTCCGGAAGTCCACAATCAGCTCTTTCATCTTACTGACACCGAGTGCCAGGTTGTTGCTGTGGCACCACTCCACTAGTTGGCATATCTCACTCCAATATGCCCTCTTGTCACCACCTGAGATTCTACCAACAATGGCTGTATTTGAGCTACACCTAGCCACACAGTCATGGGTATAGAGAGAGTAGAGCAGTGGGCTAAGCACACACCCCTGAGGTGCACCAGTGTTGATCGTCAGTGAGGAGGATATGTTATCACCAATCTGCACAGATTGTGGTCTTCCGGTTAGGAAGTTGAGGATCCAATTGCAGAGGGAGGTACAGAAGCCCAGGTTCTGCAACTTCTCAATCAGGATTGTGGGAACAATGGTGCTAAATGCTGAGCTATAGTCGATGAACAGCATCCTGATGTAGGTGTTTGTGTTGTCGAGGTGGTCTAAAGCCACGTGGAGAGCCATTGAGATTGCATCTGCCATTGACCTATTGTGGTGATAGGCAAATTGCACATACCTGGTCCTTGCTGAGGCAGGAGTTCAATCTAGTCATGACCAACCCCTCAAAGCATTTCATCACTGTAGATGTGAGTGCTACCGGGCGATAGTCATTAAGGCAGCTCACGTTATTCTTCTTGGGCACTGGTATAATTGTTGCCTTTTTGAAGCTAGTGGGAACTTCTGTCCGTAGCAGTGAGAGGTTGAAAATGTGCTTGAATACTCCTGCTAGTTGGTTGGCGCAGGTTTTCAGAGCCTTACCGGGTACTCCATCAGGACTTCCTGCCTTGCGAGGGTTCATTGTCTTTAAAGACAGTCAAACATCAACCTCTGAGACAGAGATCACGGGTCATCAGGTGCAGCAGGGATCTTCACAGCTGCAGTGGTATTCTCCCTTTCAAAGCGTCCATAGAAGGCATTGAGTTCATCTGGTAGTGAAGCATTGCTGCCATTCATGCTATTGGGTTTCGCTTTGTAGGAAGTAATATCTTGCAGTCCCTGCCAGAGTTGTCGTGCATCCGATGTCACCTCCAACCTCATTCGAAATTGTCTCTTCGCCCTTGAAATAGCCCTCCACAAATCATACCTGGTTTTCTGGTACAGGCCTGGGTTGCCAGACTTGAATGCCACAGATCTAGCCTTCAGCAGATGACGTACCTCCTGGTTCATCCATGGCTTTTGGTTTGGGAATGTATAGTAAGTCTTTGTAGACACACACACCCATCCATGCAGGCTTTAATGAAGTAGGTAACCACTGCAGTATACTCAGCCAGATTCAAAGATGAATCCCTGAATACAGTCCAGTCCACCGATTCAAAGCCATCTTGTAGGCGTTCCTGTGCTTCCCTTGTCCATACCTCCTTGGTCTTCACTACTGGTGCTGCAGTCTTCAGTCTCTGTCTATACTCAGGGAGTAGAACTACATCCAGGTGATCAGACTTCCCGAAGTGAGGGTGTGGAATAGCACGGTAGGCATTCTTGATGGTGGTGTAGTAATGATCCAGTGTGTTGTTTCCTCTGGTATTGAAAGCGATCTGTTGATGGTAATTGCTTCGTGACTTTTTCAGACCGGCCTAGTTAAAATCTCCCAAAACAGTGGTGAAGCTGTAAGGGTACGCTTTTTACTGCATGTTGATCCCATTGTTCAGATCATCTAAAGCTTGACTGACATTGGCCTGAGGTGGAATGTATACTGCTACCAAAATGACCCCAGAGAACTCCCGTGGTAGGTAAAAAGGACAGCACTTAACTGCTAGATATTCTAAGTCTGGTGAGCAGAATTGAGACGGCACTGATATATCTGTGGACCAAGAAGAGTTGATCATGAGGCATACTCCACCTTTTGAGAGACTCTATAGATCCATCCTAACGGTGTAGAGTAAACCCGTGCATCTGAATTGCTGCATCCAGTACGGAAGGGGTTAACCAGGATTCTGTGAAACAAAGGACACACGCTGTCCTAATGTCCCTCTGATTCAGCACCCTAGCTCTGAGATCATCGATCTTATTCACCAGAGACTTCATGTTTGCCAGCGAGATAGTCGGTATTGGGAGATTAAAACCCCGTTTCCTCAAACACACTTGTAACGCCGATCTGCAGCCATGCTTCCTCCATCCACAATCAGAGTTGTTTCCATCAGTTTTAAGCATTGATAGTTCATTTAAATGCATTAAGACATCTTTGTTGACTGTACTGACCTTGGAAGCAGTTGTTTTTTTTTAGCTATAACAGGCTGAAAAGAGAATATTTAATCATATCCATTGAGAGTACTGCTGATACTCGCATCGCCTCTAGGTACCCCGGAAGACATCCATTACCAACCTGATTTTCCCAATCTACCTGCATGTTAAAATCTTCCATGACTATCACGGGAGACTCAGCACCCGGGACACACCCTCTTCTCACTGCTATCATCAGGGATGTACAGGAGTCTGAGGACACAAGCTCAATGATTCAGGAACAGCTTCTTCCCCTCTGCCATCAGATTTCTGAATGGACATTGAACCCATGAACACTACCTCACTAATTTTTTTTTTCCTTTTGTGCTCTCTTTTAGCACTACTTAATTTAATGTTATATATTTATATATATCTATTGCAATTCATTGATTTTTTATTAAGTATTGCAATGTCATGCTGCCACAAAACAAATTTCATGACATGTTAGAATTATAATGAGAATTTTTACTTCTTGCATCCATCTCACATGAGGGAGTAAAAATCTTTATTTTGTATCTTCATCACTATGTACAGGCAATAAGGAAGGAAATGTGAGAATATATTGACCAAACACTAAGTGTGTATACAGAATTGTTTAGTATACATGTATGTACAGTCAGATTTGCAATCAGATCAATGTATATTGATCAATCGGATGGCCTGGTGAAAGAAGCTGTCTCGTAGCCTGTCGCTCCTGGCCTTAATGTTGTGGTACCATTTGCCAGATGGAATCAGCAGAAACAGTTTGTGTTTGGGGTGACTGGAGTCCCTGATGATCCCTCGGGCCCCTTTTTACACTCCTACTGCTGTAAATGTCCTGAATAGAGGAAAGTTCACATCCACAAGTGCACTAGGCTGTCCGCACCACTCTCTGCAGTGCGCTGCGATTGAGAGTAATACAGTTCCCGTACCAGGCGATGATACAGCCAGTCAGGATGCTCTCGATTGTGCCCCTGTAGAAAATCCTGAGGATTTGGGGACTCATGCCGAACTTCTTCAGCCATCTGAGGTAAAAGAGGCGCTGCTGTATTTTTTTCACCACACAGCCGGTATGTAGAGTCCAGGTGAGATCCTCAGTGATGTGTATACCGAGGAACTTGAAACTATTCACCCTCTCAACTACAGCCCCATTGGTGTCAATAGGGGCTAGCCTGTCTCCATTCCTCCTGTAATCCATGATCAATGCCTTCATTTTTTCTACATTGAGGAAGAGGTTTTTTTTGGCACCACTGTGTCAGGGCATTGACTTCTCTGTAGGATGTCTCATTGCTGTTGGAAGTAAGGCCTATCAATATCATGTCATCTGCAAATTGGTCAGCAGATTGGATTTGTGTGTGGAGTAGAGGAGGGGGCTTAGGACACAGCCCTGGGGGTCTTCAGTGTTGAGGGTTAGGAGGTGGAGTTGAGCGTGCCCATCCTTACCACCTGCTGGCAATCCGACAGGCGGGGTGCAGGCCGAGGTCTCTGAACTTCTCGTTGAGCCTGGGGGTGATTATGATGTTAAATGCTGAACTCTAGCCCAAGAAGGCATCCTAACGTAAGCATTCCTCTTCTCCATGTGAGTGAGGACAGTATGTAGATCTGTGGCTATGGCATTGTCGGTTGATCGGTTGTGTTGGTAGGTGAACTGTAGGTGCCAGTGATGTTAAACCTGAATCTGATTCTGATTCCGATACTTTGGCTGTCAATCCAATAAATTACCAATAAGCCACAAGGCCACTTCTCACTGCCACAAGCAGAATCCCAGTCCAGGAAAATCTCACTCTGCATTAATAAAACACTTGAAAAATAAAACTCCATGAAAAAATAAATTTGCAAAGCCTGTTGAGGACTTTTTATTCTGCACTCTGTTATCGTTTGACCTTGTCCTACCTTAAAGCACCGTTTCAATGAATTGATCTGTATGGATGATATGGAAAACAAGCTTTACACTGTAACTCAGTACATGTGACGATAATAAAACTATTTACCAAGGCGTGAACATAGAGTGCTACAGCACAGTACAGCCCCTTCAGCCCAGCCTTTTAACCTACTCAAAGATCAATCTAACCCCTCCTACCTCGTGCTCCATTTTTCTATCATCCATGTACCTACACAAGAATTTCTTAAATGCCCCCAGTGTATCTGCATCTACCACCAGCCCTGACAGCATGTCCCACGCACCCACCTATCCCTGTGTAATGGACTTACCTCTGACATCCCCCTCCACACTTTCTTCCAGTCATCTTAAATTTACAGTCTTCCCCACCATTTTTTAATTTATTTGGCGATACACCACAGTAATAAACCTTTCCAGCCCAACAAATCAATGTGACCAATTAACCTACTAACCCCTACATCTCTTGAATGTGGGAGGAAACTGGAATAGCTGGAGGAAATCCACGCGGTTACAGGGAGAACATACAAACTCCTTAGAGACAGCAGTGGGAATTGAACACTGTAACAGCACTGCACTAATCTACTACACTACCATGCAGCAAATCATATAAGCTACTTCCACCCAAGGGAAATGTCTCTGCCCGTCCATTCGATCTAGACCTCCTATCATCTTGCACACCTCTGTCAGGTCACCCCTCAGCCTCCTTTGCTCCAGAGAGAGAAGTGGAAAGTTAGCAGAAGTCAGCAGCGCTCTGCTGAGCTGAGGTCATCGGGTGTCTCCAGTGCTTACCGGCGCAGAGTGGATGGTTCCCAGGCTGGTACTGTGCGGGATTTGCTGGGTGACGGCGCTGCGGTTCAAAGACTGCGACCGAACGCCTGAGGCCAGTCTGGACAGGGGCATCACGGGCTTGCCGGAGGCCGTTCGTGGCTCTGCTGCTGGTGGTTGCGGTTGCGTTGCCAGAGACGCGATGGAACGAGGGCAGGAGGTAGAACGTCGAATTGGCACGGATGCAGTTGGTGACATTGAAGGGGATGGTTTTTTCCTCAATGCCAGTGGATTCCTCTGCGCCCTACCTGAGAACAGACCCCAACAGAGAATACAACATTAAAACACCTTCCTTTTTGCCTGCCTCGCTTCTAGAATCCAACCCCAAGGACAGCTTCTACCTCACTCTTATAAGACCACTTGTACGTTAAGAGGAGTAAATATTTCACCCAGGGGTTCATCAGTATATGAAATGATCTGCCAGGAGAAATGGCTGAGGCAGGTACAGTAACATCTTTTAAAAGACTATACAGTAAGACATAGGAGCAGGATGATGCCATTCAGCCCATCGAGTCTGCTCCACTACCTCATCATGGCTGATTTATTAACCCTCTCATTCTCCTGATTACCCCCTGCAACCTTTGTCACCCTGACTAATCAGGAACCTATCAACCACCACTTTAAATATACACAATGACTTGGCCTCTTTCTTAGATAAGAGGCACAAATCTACACACAATACTGAAAGTGACATCTGACCAATGCCTTATAAAGTTTTAACATAACGTCCTCAGCATTGCAGACACTAAACCTCATTTGGATTCTGCCCCTTCTATCCTCTCTGTAGCAGGTGAGTTTACTCACTTCGCTGGCACCAATGTTGAACACGATGGATTTGGGCTTTCTCCTCTGGTTCACTTCCACTGTTCTGCTGCTGTTTGCCCTCAGCCCAGACTTGTGGGTCCTCTCGTGTGGTCACTCCGTTCTCCCCTGCAAACCAACAAACACAAGCCGGACAATTCAGAATCAAGCTTATTATCGCTAACTTGCGTCGTGAAATTTCAGCAATACAAATGGTTCAATTTATTTTCAGAGAATGGATACAATATGTAACCTGAAATTCTTACAGTAGCGAAGTCCCCAAAGAGACCATGAACTAGAGTCCTTCAAAAACTACTGGTCATCCTAACACTTCAACATCTCAGACAGGCTCTCTCTCAATAGAGAGGGAGAGAGAGATATCGCTCCTGCAACAACGGGAAAGAAGACCATGTTTCGATGTTACCATCTTCCACGTCACTTCTCCGAGCCCCCCAACTGAGGACCAACAGACTCGCACTCACCATCGAGAGAGAGAAGTCTTACTGAGTTCCCCAGCATTTTGTGTATGTTGCTCAAGATTTCACACAGCTGCAGAATCGCTTAGATTATGAAGACACATAGTCCTCTTTTATTGTCATTTAGTAATGCATGCATTAAGAAATGATACATTATTTCCTCCGGTGTGATATCACAAAACACAGGACAGACCAAGACTGAAAAAACTGACAAAATCACATAATTATAACATATAGTTACAAACAGTGCAACAATACCATAACATGATGAAGAAGTCCATGAGCACAGTAAAGTTCAAAGTCTCTCAAATGTCCCACATCTCACGCAGACGGGAGAAGGAAGGAAAACTCTCCCTGCCATGCCGACCACAATCCAACTCTGAGTCATCCGAAAACTTCGAACTCTGATCAGCTCTCCGACACCGAGTACTGAGCGCCATCTTTGTCTGAGCGATTCGACCTCCTTCTCAGTCCCCAACAGCAGGCAAGGTCGGGGATTTTGAGGCCTACCCTCCGAAAGATTCCAGACCACGCAGTAACGACAGCAGCGAACGAGCGTTTCAGAAATTTCTCCAGATGTTCCTCTGTGCTTTCATATCCATTCTCCATCAAATCAGAATTGTCCACGGCCCCTATTTAACAGATACGACATCATTTTTCACACGCAGGTGCGCCGCCATCTTCTCCTCCTGCCCATCCGCTTGCCTTTATGTTTTGAAATTTGTTGGTTTTGTGACAGCAGTACAGTTAAAGACATAAAAGTTACATCAAGTTAGATTGACAGAGAGTGCAGAAGGGGAACGTTGAGCTAGTGTTCATGGGTTCATTGTCCATTAAGAAATCCGATGGCAGAGGGGAAGAAGCTGTTTCTGAATCATTGAGTGTGAGTCTTCAGGCTTCTGAACCACCTCCTAGATGGTAGTATTGAGAAGAGGGCATGTCGTGGATGGATAGAGTACTAATGACGGATGGTGCCTTGATAGTGGAGAGGATGAAGCTGACTGAGTTACAATCCTATGCAGCCTCTTGCGATCCTGTCTGCTGGGAATCTCTATACCAGGCTGTGATGCAACAGTCATAGCGCTCTCCACTGTTACAATATTTAAGTTACAATTGTTCTTGTGTATCTGTTGAAAGCCCTGCTCAAAGCTCGGCAGTGGAAGCCATGAGTGGAGGCAGATTCAGAAGCACATTTGCTGGACCCCAGCGGAGCTGCTGATACCACCTGCAAGTTGGTGCTATCGATGACTGTGCCATCAAAGCCTATATGATGGTCGCTTCTTGCTGGGAAAATTCCATACGGGAAGGAAGATTTCCCAAAGAGATTCCCAGGGAAGGCTGACTGAAGTTTTTTCATAAATATTTCCCTAAGATATAGGAACAGATTTAGGCCATCCATCCCATCAAGTCTGCTCCGCCATTCAAACATGGCTGATTAATTTCCCCTTTCAAACTCTCCTCTTACCTTTGGTCACATTCTCTGGTCATCAGCAGAGTTTTCTGAGGGATGAGTTTTTGCTATTGTGTTTGTTTGTATTGTCTGCACTTTATTAATTATAATGTAATTTTTCACTTCAGGTTCTTATGTGTTATTGTTAGGTCTTTTCTAGTTTATATTTAAGTTACAATTGTTCTTGGATACTTCCAATGAATTTTCCTCAAGACTTTGCAGGTATCCAACTAAGTATCCTTGGACTTTAGTCTCTCATCCAAATGGTTACTGATAAGCTTGGCAAGGATCTAGTATTTTATTTAGCTGGGCATGGATTACTTCATCCCATAACCTTCGAGACACTGATTAATCAAGATCATATCTACCTCCACTTTAAATATACCCAATGACTTGGCCTCCACAGCCAACTGTCCACCACTTGATCCCAGACACCCCTTGCAAAACCCACAGTGCATAGAGGGTGATGTGTCAAAAGGAACTTTCTGAAAATATTTGTGGAATATTCACTGTAATCTCTTTCTAGTAACCACGCGACTCAAGCACAATTTTTCTCTAACCTAATCCCAACCTGGAGCAGATGCCAGCAAATCTGAAATTTAATCCAGTCACGGAGTGCAAATGGGTGCAAAAAAGACTCAAATCTGTACTCAGCCAAAAATGTGATGTTGCACACTTTGAACATGACACAAGTTAAACTATCCAAAACCCTCCCCACCCCAAACAAAAATCAAACTATTTACCTTGTCATGAAGGTGGTGTGAACGAAGATACATCAACTGCCTAGTACAGGAGTGGGTACAATATATCTGTGCCAAGTTAAATTAGACATTTTCAGGGGTAACTGGTTCCTTAAGTTTGTCATAGCTGGGGGTACTGGTGGTGATAAGCTCCCACTATGTATTAAATGCTCCCAATGATGTGTGTCTCAAATAGCCTCTGACAACCAAATCCAGCTCCTGTCCTTCACGTTACTAAGCCCAGCAGAAACATTTCTACTGACAGAAAAAGGGGCAAAGGTGGATTACTGGCGCCTTAAAACCAGTCACATCAGGCAGATGGGGCTCGTCAGCTGTGGCTGGCAGCTCATCTAAGAGAAGGAAAACTCTGATCTCAAATCTCTGCTGCCTTGTTGCTCAACCCACCCATGGGGAAGGCTTCAGGAGTAAACCTCAAGGAAAAACCCTGAACTGGAGTCGCTAAGGCAGGCCTAAGTTGAGTTCAACGGTGACTGGTAACTCCTGTGATGCCACTGGTGTCAAACTGTATCAGTCTCTGCCGTTCCTCTGGAGTCATCAGCTGCATGGAGAGAAGAAGCCTGGTGATGGGCAACAGCTTGCTCTCCATATCCTACTGCCTTGGCTTGCATATCATATAGATGGCTTGGGCGGAACATCCATGGTTATCACCCACCAACAGAGGTCCTCAAAGAAGTAACCAAAAGGGTAGGTGAGGCTAGGGAAATGGATGTTGCATCCAAGCTCTCAAGGTCCTCCATGATAAGCTGGTCTGAAAGGTTAGGTCCCAAGGAATTCGGAGAGAGCTAGTTAGGCGGATTCAAAACTGCCTCAGAGTTAGGAAGCAGAGGGTGGCCATAGTCAGTAGGGATTGTTGGTTATTTACACAGTATACTTGAATGTGAAGGCACAAAGGCTTAACCAACAAGTTTGCAGATGACATGAAACGTGGAGGCGTTGTTGACAGTGAAGAAGGTGGTGTACAGGAGGATCTGGATCGGTTGGGGAAACGGGCCAAGGAGTAGTAAATGGATTTCACTCCAGGTAAATGTAAGATGATGCACTTTGTAAAGGCAAAGCATTGTAGGACTAGGGAGAGTAATAGAACAGAAGGATCTAGGAGTACAACACACATAAAAGTTGCTGGTGAACACAGCAGGCCAGGCAGCATCTCTAGGAAGAGGTACAGACCTTCGAAGGGTCTCGGCCCAAAACGTCGACTGTACCTCTTCCTAGAGATGCTTCCTGGCCTGCTGCGTTCACCAGCAACTTTGATGTGCGTTGCTTGAAATTCCAGCATCTGCAGATTTCCTCATGTTTGCGTTAAGAAGCACTTGGATAGGTACGTGGAGGGGTGAGCCTTGGAAGGATTGGGAAAATCTCAGGAAATTGAGACCAGCTAGGCAGGCACAGTGGTTAGCATGGCCTGTATTATTCTTATGCCTGCAGCTGAGCCATATCCCTCCATTCCCCGTATATTCATGTGTCTATCTGACATCCTTTTTAGGACGGAATGGTAGCATAGTGGTACAGGTGACTCAGGTTCAATTCCCACCACTGCCTGTAAGGAGTTTGTATGTTCTCCCCCATGACCACATGGGTTTCCCCCGGGAGCTCCGATTTCCTTTCACTTTCCAAAGGCATACTGGTTAGTAGGTTGTTTGGTCAGTGTAAATTGTCCTGTGCTTAGACTGGGATTAAATCAGGATATTGCTGGGCAGTGCAGCTCGAAGGACAGGAGGGGCCTGTCCCTCACTGTATCTCCACAAATAAATAAATAAACACCACCACCAATATACCTGCCCCCACCACCACCACTGACAGCACATTCCCGATACCCACCACCCTGCATTATTAAAACGTCCCGCATATCTCCTTTAAACCTTCCCCTTCTTACCTTAGCCTTAGACATTGCTACTCTGGGGGGGGGGGGCAGGGAGGAATTCTGACTGTCTACACTATCTATGTCCCTCATAATTAGATAAAGTTCCATCAGGTCTCCTCACAGCCTCTGATGCTCCAGAGAAAGCAAGAGGGGTATAAAATCTCACCGACCTGGGCCCAGGGTTTGACAGACAAATGTAGCCCCCCTGGCCACCCTCAGGGTTGCTCGGCTCACTGTCGTCTAGGGAAACAGCCCTCGGCCCTGGCGAACTGGGTAATTAGTTTGTGTGGATGCTGTGTGATGTACCCCACCCCACCCAAATAACAGACAATACACCAGATACCATTAAATGATTTACAGTTTATAGATATTACTGGAACTATATAATTAATAGAGAATAAAATATAAAAGGAAAATAAAAAGGCGCCATACTTATCAAAGTTCAATCTGTTCATGCACAAACAGTTGGAGCTCAGGACCCTTATTCTTCACCCTACGACCCCTCAGACCACCTCGACCGGCCACCTGGGACCAACAACAGTGGTCGACCAGACGCTCCACACGAGTCCGTCTCCATCTCCCCTCCTCACGGGGTCCGACCCCCGTTAGCGGATTCACAGCACCTGGTCCATTCTCTGTCTCTCTCTCATGCCTTCTCCCTCCAAAACCCCGCACACACAAATCTTCTAGATACACCAAAATCATAACAACTATCCCAATTGGTTCGCAAACAACAGGAATTCTGCAGATGCTGGAAATTCAAGCAACATACATCAAAGTTGCTGGTGAACGCAGCAGGCCAAGCAGCATCTATAGGAAGAGGCGCAGTCGACGTTTCAGGCCGAGACCCTTCGTCAGGACTAACTGAAGGAAGAGTGAGTAAGGGATTTGAAAGCTGGAGGGGGAGGGGGAGATCCAAAATGATAGGAGAAGACAGGAGGGGGAGGGATAGAGCCGAGAGCTGGACAGGTGATAGGCAAAAGGGGATACGAGAGGATCATGGGACAGGAGGTCCGGGAAGAAAGACGGGGGGGGGTGACCCAGAGGATGGGCAAGAGGTATATTCAGAGGGACAGAGGGAGAAAAAGGAGAGTGAGAGAAAGAATGTGTGCATAAAAATGAGTAACAGCTGGGGTACGAGGGGGAGGTGGGGCCTAGCGGAAGTTAGAGAAGTCAATGTTCATGCCATCAGGTTGGAGGCTACCCAGACGGAATATAAGGTGTTGTTCCTCCAACCTGAGTGTGGCTTCATCTTTACAGTAGAGGAGGCCGTGGATAGACATGTCAGAATGGGAATGGGATGTGGAATTAAAATGTGTGGCCACTGGGAGATCCTGCTTTCTCTGGCGGACAGAGCGTAGATGTTCAGCAAAGCGGTCTCCCAGTCCCAATTGGTTCGTAACATCTTCTTATCACCGCCTAACCCAAAACAAGCTACTAGCGCAAAAACTTTCTCAGTGTTTAACATAACAAAGAAGCATTCCCAAGTATAACATAACAAAGAAGCCATTTTAATTAGCCTACACAGTAAAAGACGAAACCCCTTTACACAAATTGTACAACAAAGTCCAAAGACTTTGATTTGGAAATCCCTTCCCCAGCTCCAAACCATTTGGTACCATCTATTTAAGCTCTTAAAGCAGTAAGAACTTCAGGGAAAGGCCCTCAGCCTGAAATATTAACTGTCCATTTGCCTCCACAGATGCAACATTTTGTCTTTTCCTGCTCTCCTCTCAACAGCACTCACTCCCCGCTAACGTCAATGAACACAAGAACGCACAGGCATATGGTACCATGAGATTCTTGGAACGCAAGAAATTACAGAGAGTTGTGGACATAGCCTGATCCATCACGGAAACCAGCATCCCCTCCATGGACACTGCCCACTGCCTCAATACAGCAGGCAACAAAATCAAAGAGCAACACATACAAAATGCTGACGGAACTCAGCAGGTCAGGCAGCATCTGTGGAAATGAACAAACAGTCAACATTTTGGGCCGAGACCCTTCATCCAAACGGGAGAGGAAGGGGGAAGAAGCCAGAATAAAAAGTTGGGGTGAGGGAAAGGAGTACAAGACAGATGGTGACAGGCGAAGGCAGATGGGCTGGAGTGGCGGATGAAGTACACAGTTGGGAGGTGATAGGTGGAAAAGGCAAAGGGCTGGAGAAGATAGAAGAGAGTGGACCATGAGAAAAGGGAAGGAGGAGGAGACATGATAGGCAGATGAGGAGAAGTGGTGGGGGGGGTGCATATCGATGTTCATGCCATCAGGTTGGGGGCTATCTCGATGGAATATGCGTTGGGGATTGGAATTGAATTGGCTGGCCACCGGGAAATCCAGCTTTCCGTGTTAGGAGCAAAGGTACTTGACAAAGCAGTCCCCCACTCTACGTCAAGTCTCACCAATGTAGAGGAGGCCACGTGTGATCAGCCACACACCCACTCCAAACATTCTCTCTTCTACCACCTCCCACTGGACAGAAGATACAACAGACTGAAAACTTGTACCACCAGAATGGAGGACAGCATCTACTCTACTGTTATACATCTCTGGAACAGACCTCTTGTTCAATAAAGATAAACTCTTGATCTCTCATTCGGCTGCATCTTGTACCTCACACCTTACTTGTCTCCCTGCACTGCACTTTCTCTGTAACGGTAACACTGTATGGAGCCATGGCAGCATTGTGGTTAGCGCGGCACTGTTACAGCTTGGGGCGGCCGAGTTTTAAGTTCAATTCCAGCGTCCTGTTTGCAGATGATACGAGGGTAGGTGGAGAGACAGGTCGGTTTGAGGAAGTAGAGAGGCTACAGAAGGACGTAGACATACTAGGAGAATGGGCAAAGAAATGGCAGATAGAATACAATGTTGAGCAGTGTAGAAGAACTATTTTCCAAATGCAAAGAAAATACAAAAATCTGAGTTACAAAGGGACTTGGGAGTCCATGTGCAGGATTCCCTAAAGGTTAATTTGTGGGTTGAGTTGGTGCTAAGGAAGGCAAATGCAATGTTAGCATTCATTTCAAGTGGACTAGAATATAAAAGCAAGGATGTAATGTTGAGGTTTTATAAAGCACTGGTGAGGCTTCAGTTGGAGTATTGTGAGCAGTTTTGGGACCCTTATCTCAGAAAGGATGTGCTGACATTGGAGAGGGTTCAGAAGAGGTTCACAAAAATGATTCCGGAATTGAAAGGCCTGTCATTGAAGAACGTTTGATGGCTTTGGGTCTTTACTCACTGGAATTCAGAAGAATGAGGGATGACCTGTGATGGGAGAGTCTAGGACCAGAGGACATAGCCTCAGAATAGAGGGGTGTCCTTTTAGAATAGAGATGAGGAAGAATTTCTTTGGCCAGAGAGCGGTAAATCTGTGGAGTTCATTGCCTCAGGCATCTGTAGAGGCCAGGTCTTCAGAGAAATTTAAGGCAGAGGTTAAACTGTAAAACCATAAGATAAAGGAGCAGAAGTAGGCCATTCGGCAAATCGAGTCTGCTCCGCCATTCAGTCATGGGCTGATCCAATTCTTCCAGTCATCCACTCTTCCCTGTCTTCTCCCCATACCCTTTGATGTCCTGGCTAATAAAGAACCTATCTATCTCTGCCTTAAATGCACCCAATGACTTGGCCTCCACAGCCCCTCGTGGCAACAAATTCCACAGATTTACCACCCTCTGACTAAATTAATTTCTCCGCATCTCTGTTCTAAATGGACATCCTTCAATACTGAAGCCCTGCCCTCTTGTCCTGGACTCCCTACCATGGGAAATAACTTTGCCATATCTAATCTGTTCAGGCCTCTTAACAGTTGTAATGTTTCTATGAGATCCCCCCTCATTCTTCTGAACTCCAGGGAATACAGCCCATGAGCTGCCAGACAATCCTCATACTGTAACCCTTCCATTCCTGGAATCATTCTCGTGAATCTTCTCTGAATCCTCTCCAATGTCAGTATATCCTTTCTAAAATTAGGAGCCCAAAACTGCACACAATACTTCAAGTGTGGTCTCACAGGTGCCTTATAGAGCCTCAACATCACATCCCTGCTCTTATATTCTGTACCTCTAGAAACGAATGCCAACATTGCATTCACCTTTTGCACCACGAACTCAACTTGGAGGTTAACCTTTAGGGTATCCTGCAGAAGGACTCCCAAATCCCTTTGCATCTCTGCATTTTGAATTCTCTCCCCATCTAAATAATAGTCTGCCTGTTTATTTCTTCCACCAAAGTGCATGACCATACACTTTCCAACATTGTATTTCATTTGCCACTTCTTTGCCCATTCCCCTAAACTATCTAAGTCTCTCTGCAGGCTCTCTGTTTCCTCAACACTACCCGCTCCTCCACCTATCTTTGTATCATTGGCAAATTTAGCCACAAATCCATTAATCCTATAGTCCAAATCACTGACATACATCGTAAAAAGCAGCGGTCCCAACACCGACCCCCTGTGGAACTCTGCTGGTATCCAGTTGATAGATTCTTGATTGGTCAGGGCATAAAGTGATACGGAGAGAAGGCAGGAGACTGGGCCTGAGAGGGTAAATGGATCAGCCATGATAAAGTGGTGAAGCAGACTCGATGGGCCAAATGGCCTAATTCTGCTGCGATATCTTATGGTCTCCTGTAGGGCATGACCACATGAGTTATCTCTGGGTCTTCCAGTTTCTTGCCACGTTCCAGGAAGTACTAGTTACCAAATCAATTGGTCATTGTAAATAGTCAGTCATAGTCATAGTCATACTTTATTGATCCCGGGGGAAATTGGTTAAATTGTAAACAGTCCTGTGACGAGGCTAGGGTTAAATAGGTGCATTTCTGGGCAGTGCAGCTTGTTGGGCCAGAAGGGCCTGTTCTTCAGTACCTCTCTAAATAAATAAAATAAAATATTCTGTCTTATATTACTGCCTTCATGTACTTAAGTATGGAATGACCTTTCTGCATGGCATACCAATAGAAGCTTTACACTGTATTTTGGTGCGCATGACAATAATGAACCAATTGGTATTCAATATTGAGGGAGTTAGATTCATATTCAGATTTATTTATCACATGTTCTTTATAGGCATCCGTTAGTCTCATGAGTCCATGGATTTGCGCTTTGGAAGGTTTCCAGGGCACAGGCCTGGGCAAGGTTGTATGGAAGACCGGCAGTTGCCCATGCTGCAAGTCTCCCCTCTCCACGACACCGATGTTGTCCAAGGGAAGGGCATTAGGACCCATCCAGCTTGGCACCAGTGTCGTCACAGAGCAATGTGTGGTTAAGTGCCTTGCTCAAGGACACAACACACTGCCTCAGCCAAGGCTCAAACTAGCGACCTTTGAATCACTAGACGAACGCCTTAACCACTTGGCCACACACCAACACTGTCACATGTACATCGAAACATAGAACGAAACGTGTCACTTGTGTTAACAACTGACACATCCTATGATGCAGCCTGCAAGTGTCACCGCACATCCCAGTGCCAAATTATGCAATGATGTAAGTTATGTAACTAAAATTTCATAAAAGATTTCTGAAAACGCATAGAGTTTTTAATATTTATTTACTATCAAATTATATATCTTCAACATAAAATATAAAGAATCTTGCAGGCATATTTCAGTGGACTGGAATGGCAGACTCTTCACTAAGTCTGAGAAGGTCTCATGAATATGGACCTATGTTCTATCCCATGGCTTAACTTGTCTCTCACAGCGTTCTCTTTTCTCTCCTGAAACTGAGAATGTGTTCATCCCTCGTCACCTCCTCTAACTGTTCTAAGCCTCAGAACCTCCTGTTCTCTGCTATAGTGCAGGGCCAGAAACTGCAAAACTCTGGGAAAATAAGCACACAAGTTAATTCTGTATGCAAGTATTCCGTTATAAGTTCTAAATTCAAAGTAAATTTATTATCAAAGTACGTATAATACCGGACTCTGTGGTTCATATTACGATGAGTTTATAGTTTCTGGTTGCAGTTTTCTTGCGAGGTTGATTGGGGTGGTGCAGCTCTGCGGCCTGCGGTCAGCGAACAACACATCGCTTTGATTGGACTGAACTGAGTGAAGCTGCACATTCCTGGACAGTATCATTGACTCTATGGTTGGCGTTTTATATTTTGTGTTTTTCGCTTGATTTTTGCCATTTGCAATTTTTTGTTCTTTTTTTTGCACGTTGGCGGGTTTGGTGTTTCTCTTTCAATGGGTTTCATGGTTTTCTTTACTTCAGGGCTGTCTGTGGGAAATCGAATCTCAGGGTTGTATACTACATACATACTTTGATAATAAATGTACTTTGAATCTTTGAATGTTACCAAGTACTACCTGAGATTTTTTTTTCCCTGTGGGCATTTACAGGGGAAAAAAAAGGAATACAATAGAAGTTTACGAAAAACTATACCTAGACAAAGACTGACAAACAACAACATACACAGAAGACTGGAGGAACTCAGCAAATCAGGCAGACCTATGGAGGGCATTAAACAGTCAGCATATGGCCAATAATAATATAGCCTAAGTCCCCGAGTATCATGGCCTGTAGACTGATGGTGCATGAATGTTGTCCTGGAGCCAGGTTTCTATAAGAACAATTCTGCAGCAGGTCTTCACTCGGTGCTAGTGCAGCCACAGACAAATACAATGCAACTTGTCTTCCACCGAGCAAACTCCGGAGGGCAGCACCAGGAGGGTCCAGCAGCACACAACTGGCTCCAGAAGCCACTACAGGCGACACTGAGGCATGAATAAGGGCCTGGTCTGAGCAACAACTGAGGCAACACAGCTCGCCCACTGTTGGTTTCTCAGTGCATATGTGAATAATGAACCAATCCCAACATCTGCAATTATTGGGAAGTATTTTTTATATTAACATTTACCTCCTGGGAAGAGGGGAGATATTTGGTTGATTATATCTGGATCCCTCCATTCAGGGCCCCAACAGTCCTCCCAGGTGAGGCAAGACTTCACTTGCGAATCTTCCGGGGTCACTCACTGTATCTGGTGCTCCTGATAAGGTCTCCTCTATATTGGTGAGACCTGACGTAGGTTGAGTGACTGCTTTGTCGGACACCTCTGGTCCATCTGCAAAAAGTGGGATTCCCTAGCGACCAGACATTTTAATTCCAATCACCATTCCCATTCTGACATGTTGGTCCATGGTGAGGGAGCAGGTGTAACACTTCTGCCACTTGCAAGGAATAACTGCCAGGAGGGAGATTATTGTCTGCCTGCACTGCACTTTCTCTGCAACTGTAACACTATACTCTAAATTTTGCTATAGATCTACCACAATGCACAGTGTAATATATTGATCAGTATGAAGAATCAAAGCTTTTCACTGTGATTTCAGCAACACACTCAAAATGCTGGAGGAACTCAGAAGGCCAGGCAGCATCTATGGAGAGAAATAAACAGTTGATGTTTCAAACTGAAACCCGTCTCAGCCCAAAAGTGTGTGTTGCTCTGGATTTCCAGCATCTGCAGAATCTCTTGTGTTACTGCACCTTGCTACAAGTGACAAAACTAAGCCAACTCCAATTCCAAAAACCCTCCATCAGGAATATGGCTTGTGGTTGGAATCTGCAATGTCCAGGTTGCAGCCTTTTCCATGCCATTCCTCTGGAATCCTGCCCAAATCAAAGTAGGAAAACCTGTGAAAGAGTTACAGAAATTAGGGGAATGTGACGCAAATCTTGAGCCAAAACCCACAGAATATCTGAGACTCAAGAGTTCAATTCACATTGGAATAATCCCCAGCCTTTGCATCCAAGCCAAGATGAACTTCCATGGGATTCTCCCCATCACTTCACCATGACACCAACAGGAACCTGGGAGAAAGGCCCCTGGGGAAGATAATGAAAGGTAGCTAGAAATACCAGGCCGAGATGGAGGAGGAAGCATTGCACAGAATGTGGTGAGGGTTATGGTACCAAGGCAGGAGCCTGTCATTAGGGTCACTAAGGGTTATCACGGTCCGAAAAGAAATCAAACATTAGAGAGCAATGGTTTAAAGTGAGAGAGGAAAGGTTTAAAGGGGACCTGAGGAGATACCTCTTCATGCAGAGGATGAAATGAGCTGCCAGAGAGGGTGGTTAAGGAAGACATGTATAAGGTACTTGGACTGGTGCGTAGTTAGGAAAGGTTCAGAGAGATACCGCCAAAATGCAGTGCAGGCAAATAGGACGACCTCAGATGGGCATCTTGGTCAGAATAAACCAGTTGGGCCAAATGGCCTGTGTCCATGCTGTATGACTCTACGTCTCTCATAATGGGCTGAATGGTGTCATTCTCCTATGTCCTATGGTCTAAGTGAAAGGCCAGAGAAATGGTCAAGTCAGGCGGTACACTGAGCAGATCTTCAATCTTATCGGGTGCTAGAGGTCACGAGCAATGTTCTCTTTAATTTGTAATGATCACGGCACAAAATTCCTGTGCTGTGCAATTTCTTTGCCCAGTGACAACAACATGTGCACACTGGATGTTTAAGTGGAAGTAAACCTAAAGCTCTTCTAAGGATAATAAGCCATTCCATTTTAAATAAACTAGCTCTTCTTCTGTGCTTCACACCTTTGCTTCTATGGAATTCGACATAGTGAATCAATAATTTCTTCAATAAAATATAATTAATATAAGTAAGCCAGTTCTAAAATCTGCAGACAAATCATCACAAATTCCACATTGCCAACACAATCCGCATCAGAAACCGGAAAAGGAAATTCGATTGCATACGATCATGAAATATACTTAACATGCCAACAAGGTAGAGGGTGACAACCTTTTGTGTGCAGTTTAAATTCCTCCGTGTACTAACAGCAAAAGATTTTGTGCATGCACACACCTTAGAGGGAACATTGGTAACGAGCAGTTCTGAAGATTGATTCTCCTTTCTTCTTATTATTCAAGGTCAAGTTCCGTTGATTGTCATTCAACCATACACATGTATACCCCCAAACAAAACAACGTTCCTCCGGACCAAGGTGCAGAACACAGGATATAAAACTCACACACAACACATAAAGTAATATTCATTCATTCATTCTTCATGAGCCGTATCATATGACATAGGCAAACATGGTCTTTCCATGACCATGATAGTTCTTGGCAAATTTTTCTATAGAAGTGGTTTGCCATTGCCTTCTTCTGGGCAGTGTCTTATTAAAGTAATAATATCACTAGTAAAGTAACAAATAATAAAATGCATTTGTGATGCATGTTAAAAAGTAAACAGTATAACACTACTGGCGCTTCATACATGATGAGACCCAGGAGGTGGCAAAGAGTTCAGTAGTTTCACGGCCTTGAGGGAAGAAGCGATTTCCCATTCTAACAGTCCTGGTCTTAATGCTACGGCACCTCCTGCCTCATGGTAAGGGGTCAAAGAGATTGTTGGATGGATGGGTGGGATCCTCAACAATGCTAATGGTCCTGTGTATGCAACACTTCTGATAAATATCTCTGAAAGGTGGAAGAGAGACCCCAATGATCCTCTCAGCAGCCCTCACAATCCTTTATAGGGACTTGCGGTCAGATGCCTTACAGTTCCCATCGCTAAGTGTTGCAGCTGCTCAGGACACTCGGCAAAGTTTGGGGATTCACCATCTATTCACCGCCTCTTCTCATTACTACCAGCAAGGAGATTTCTGAACAGACCATAAACACGACCTCACTACTCATTTATACATATAATTGCAACTTGTATTACTTCTGACGTGCTGCACCGTACCGAGATTTCACAACATATGTCTCAGTTTCACAACATGCAGTAGGTCAGTGATAATAAACCTGATTCTCATTCTGTTGGTTTAGACCTCTTGCTTCCCAGACTGTGAGGGAGCCTCCAAAACAAGCCGATACTGCCTGGGCATATGCTGACCTCCATAGGAATAAAGGATATTGGAGCAAAATTAGACCATTCGGCCCATCAAGTCTGCCCCATCATTCAATAAGGGCTGATTTTTTCAACCCCATTCTCTAAAGATAACATGCACACACAAAATGCCGGAGGAACTCAGCAGGTTGATCAGCACCTATGGAGAGCAATGAAGAGATGATGTTTCAGACCAAGACCCTTCATCAAGACTAAAGGTAATACTGAGAGGATCTTTTAGCAAATAGGGGCAGCAGTGACATAAGGGTATATAGGTCGATCGTAACTTATTGCACGACTGATGTTTATTTAAGCAACATTGCGGTGATAACACACAGGGAAACTTACTGAATCGCTCTAAGTTGAACTTCCTTTCCAATCCATAGTCTCCGACCTTCTTCTCTGCCAGGCCCCCATTCTCGGAGTCGGAGGAGCAGCTGCTATTGCCGCTGGAGCTGCTCTCATCCTTGTGCTTTCGTGAGGTGGGCTCTATGGTCTCAGGCATTGAGAACAGTGGCTGCAGAGCACACAAGAACAATGGTCAGCCATTGCCTACAGAGCCCGCCATCTTCTCCTCGGTCTGGGATCAGAGTAACGCATTGGTTAGCACAACACTATTACAGCTTCGGGCATCGGTGTTCGGAGTTGAATCGTGGAGTCTCCCGGAAGTTTGCAATCCTCCCTGCGGAAGGTATGGGTTTCCCCCAGGTGCTCCAGTTTCCTCCACAGTCCAGAGACGTTTCGGTTACTGAATATTTGATGATACAGTGCAAAGTTGGCCCTTTCCAGCCAAGCTGCCCCATCAAACCCACAACCCACACCTAATCACAGAACAATGTACCCGGCATTGCCTTCGGACTGTGGGAGACGGAGAAAACCCACACCTTCAGCAGGGAGGACATACAGAGAATCCTTACAGAACGCCGCTGGAATTGAACCACGAACTCCAATGCCCCGAGCTGCAACAGCATCGCGCTAACCACTACACTACCGTGGCAGCCTGCAGGTTAATTGGTCATTGTAAATTGTCCCATGATTACAAAGCTGAGGAGACCTGTTTGTCGGGGTTGACCATGGAAGTCTTGTAATTAGGCCGGGGCTAAACAAGGGCTGCTAGCAGCATGGCTTGAAGAGCCAATAGGGCCTATCCCGCACCGTACCCTGAAATAAATAAATAGACAAAGAGCCTCTCCAAAAACACCTGAACCTTATTTGTCTACCTACACTATCTCCTTTTCAGATTCAGATTCAGATTCACTTATTTATTACACGTACATCAAAACATACAGGGAAATGCATCATTTGCATTAACAACCAACACAACCCAAGGATGTGCTGGAGGCAGACTGCAAGTGAGGCCCACAATGAGGCCCACAATGTTCAGCCGAACAGCAAAGAACACAACAAGCAACAAAACAACAGAAAAACAATCTCTGTTCTTCCCTGAGCCGTACACATACACGGTCCTCAAACCCCGGAAACTAAACCTCAACCTCTGGTCTTGCCAACTCATGTACCGAGGGGGCCCTCCTGATCCTCACTGGTCTGCCCACCAGACACCTGGCCACGTCCACGTCACTGGCCTTCAAACATGAGGTGGATGCTTAGACTCCGGCCTTTACTCTAATTCCCTCAACCCAAAACACTAATCTAACTCCTCACATCCCTGTCCCTAAACCCTAATCTGACTTCTAACTCCCACATCCCCGTTCCCAAACACTAATCAGACCTTTCATTCCTCACATCCCGTCCCTAAACACTAATATGATCTCTAACTCCTCCACATCCCTGTCCCTAAACCCAAATCTGACCTCTGAATCTACGATATCCCTGTCCCTAAACCCAAATCTAATCTCTAACTCCCCCCACATCCCTGTCCCTAAACACTAATCTGACCTCTAATTCTTCCCCATCCCTGTCCCTAAACCCAAATCTGACCTCTCATTCCTCACATCCCCGTCCCTAAACCTTAATCTGACATCTAACTCCTCACATCCCTGTCCCTAAATCCTAATATGACCTCAAACTCCATAAATTCGTTGGAATTTAGAAGATTGAGGGGGGATCTGATTGAAACGTATAAGATCCTAAAGGGATTGGACAGGCTAGATGCAGGAAGATTGTTCCCGATGTTGGGGAAGTCCAGAACGAGGGGCCACAGTTTGAGGATAGAGGGGAAGCCTTTTAGGACCGAGATTAGGAAAAACTTCTTCACACAGAGAGTGGTGAATCTGTGGAATTCTCTGCCACAGGAAACAGTTGAGACCAGTTCATTGGCTATATTTAAGAGGGAGTTAGATATGGCCCTTGTCCCTTGTGGCTACGGGGGTCAGGGGGTATGGAGGGAAGGCTGGGGCGGGGTTCTGAGTTGGATGATCAGCCATGATCATAATAAATGGCGGTGCAGGCTCGAAGGGCCGAATGGCCTACTCCTGCACCTATTTTCTATATATATATAAAACTATATGAAATAGGAACAGAATTTGGTAATTCAGCCCATCGAGTCCACTCCGCTATTTCATCATGGCTGATACCAGATCCCATTCAACCCCATACACCTGCCCTCTCACCATATCCCTTGATGCCCCAACCAATCTGGAATCTATCAACTTCCGTTTTAAATATACCCATGGACTTGGCCTCCACCACAGGCTTTGGCAGAGCATTCCACGGATTCACTACTCTCTGGCTAAAAAAAAGTCCTCTTTACCTCTGTTCTAAAACCTCAATTTTGAGGCTGCACCCTCTAGTTCTGGATACACCCTCCAGAGGGAACATCCTCTCCACATCCACCTTAACTAGTTCTTTCAATGAGAACCCCCTCATATTCTTTTAAATTCCATTGAGTATAAGGTCAAAGCTGCTAAATGCTCCTCATGTGTTAACCCCTTCATTCCTGGAATCATCCTCATTAACCTCCTCTGGACTCTCTCCAATGACAATGCATCCTTTCTGAGATAAGGGGCCCAAAACTGTTGACTATACCCTTAAGTGAGGGCTGATTAGTGTCTTATAAAGATTCAGCATTATCTCCTTGTTTTTATATTCTATTCCCTTTGAAATAAATGCCAATGTTTCATTTTCCTTCTTCCCCACAGACTCAACCTGTAAATTAACCTTCTGGCAGTCTTGCATGAGGACTCCCAAGTCCCTTTGCACCTCGGATGTTTGAATTTTCTCTCCATTTAGATAGTAGTCCACACTATAGTTCCTTTTACCAAAATACATTATCATACATTTCCCAACACTACATTCCATCTGCCACTTTTTTGGCCATTCTTCCAATTTGTCTAAGTCCTGCTGCAATTGTATTGCTTCCTCAGCACTGCCTACCCCTCCACCCAACATCATATCATCCGCAAACTTTGCCAAAGCCATCAATTCCAGTATCTAAATCATTAATAAATAATGTGAAAAGTAGTATTTCCAATACTGACCCCTGAGGAACACCACTAGTCACTGGCCGCCAACCAGAAAAGGTCCCCTTTATTGCCACTCACTATTTCCTGCCTGTCAGCCATTCCTCTATCCGTACAGTATCTTTCCTGCAGTGCCACAGGATTTTATCTTGTTAAGCCGCCTCATGTGAGGTACCTTATCAAATGCCTTCTGAAATCTAAGTAAGTGACATCCACTTCCTCTCCTTTATACACCCTGCTTGTTACTTCCTCAAATAATTCCAATGGATTTGTCAGGCAAGATTTATCTCTACAGAAACCATGCTGATTTTGACTTATCTCCAAGTACCCCGAAACCTCACACTTAATAATGGACTCCAGCACTTTCCCAACAATTGAAGTTAGGCTAACTGACCTATAATTTCCTCTCTTTTGTCTTCCTTCCTTCTTAAAGAGTGGAGTGACATTTGCAATTTTCCAGTCCTCCAGGACCATGTCACAATCAAGTGATTCTTGAAAGTGATCCCTGTCCCTAAAACCTAACCTCACCTCTAACTCCCCACATCCTTGTCCCTATCTCCTAATCTGACCTCTAAACCCTCACGTACCTGTCCCTGTCCCTAAACTGACCTCTAACTCACCACATCCATGTCTCTAAACCCTAACATGACTCCTAACTCCTTTCTCTGGCTCCAAAACCATCCTTACCAACCTAAAAAAAGCTTGGATCACACATAGGTACCTGGACAGAAAAGCCCCTCAAAAACACCTGAATCGTATTTGTTCACTGGCACCGTGCTTTCTCTCAACTGGATTAGAAGCAGGTCTTCTGAGGATAGATTAATCGAGATTGATCTCGAGAGTAGGTTAAAATGTCAGCACAACAGGCCCCTAATCTTTAGGAAGATTTAGAATATGAAACATACAGTACAGGCCCTTCAGTCCACAATGTTGTAGCAACCTTTTAACCTACTCCAAGGTTAATCTAACCATTCCCTCTCACAAAGCCCTCCTATTTTCTTTCAGCCATGTGCCTGTCTAAGAGCTTTTAAATGACCTAATGTATCTACCTCTACCACCACAAAACCCATTCCCTGTTAAAAGCCAATGTCTGACAGCACCCCACATACTTTCCTCAATCATCTGAAAATTATTATGGTTGATATAAATGAGGAAACAATAAATTGGGAGGTGCATATGAGGTAGCATTTCTGGTGAACCCTTTCTGGGGCAGCTCACTCACCTTGGGTCCCCACCAGTTCTTACCCTTGGCTCCGAGTAGCTATTTACATGTGACAGTGGCCACGCCCCAGTACACTGCTTCGACAGACGAGTTAAACCAGGTGAGGGTAGCCGGCAGGTCTCATACCCTGGTGAGATGGGGACATGCCTGTCCTAGCCTACGAAGTCAGCTCTGGGGGACTGGCCAAAGGAGGTCTACAGTGAGGTACAACAACCAGGAAAGCAGATCTGTAATGCTTCGTGGGGAACGGCACATAACACAGGAAGGTCATGGTGCCAAGGACCACTAATATTTGACCAGTTTGTGATGACCACTTGTACCACTAGACCCAGGCTTCTGAGGTCGAGAGAATTGAACCCAATCAGTGGCTTTTCCCACTTCAAAAACTCTCCTGCACAGGTTTCCTGTCATTGTCGGATATGATGGATAAACAATCAAGTGTAAATGAGTTCTCAATGGTCAGTGTAGACTCAATGGCCCAAGGGGCTTGAGTCCATTCCTCTATAAAAATCAAAGAGCGCAGATACCAAAAATCTAACACAAATTGAAAAATGCTGGAAAGACTCAGAACATCAGCCAGCATCTGTGAAGAAAGAAGCAGCAGTAAGGTTTCAGGTTCGCTGGCTCGACGCTGAGTTCTGTGTATTGTTACACTGCAGGAATGCATTCATTCAGGGACTGAAAACTAGAAGCTGTTCTCATAACACCATAAGACATAGGAGAACAATTAGGCCATTTGGCCCATCAAATCTACTTGCCATTCCATCATGGCTGATTTATTATCCCCCTCAACCCCATTATCCTGCTTTCTCCCTGTAAACCAGGACACCCAAACTAATCAAGAACCTATCAACCTCTGCTTTAAATATACCTAGTCAATTGACCTCCATAGACTCACCTGGCTGAAGAAATTCCTCCTCACCTCTGTTTTACTGGGATATCCTTTCATTCTGAGGCTGTGCCCTCCAGTCCTAGACTCCCCCACTATAGGAGATATCCTCTCCATATCCACTCTATCTAGGCCTTTCAATATTCAATAGGTTTCAATGAGATCACCCCTCATTCTTCTAAACTCCAGTGAGTACAGGTCTAGAGCCATCAAATGCTCCTCATACGTTACCCTTTCATTCCTGGGATCATTCTCATGAGTGTTGTGTGGACCTTCTCCAATGCCTGCACATCCTTTATTGGATAAGAGGCCCAAAAATGTTCAATATACTCCAAATGCGGTCTGGCCAGTGCCTTATAAAGCCTCAACATTACATCTTTGTTTTTATATTTAATCCTCTTAAGATGAATGCTAAGATTATGTTGCCTTCCTCACCGCTGACTCTTTTAGGCAATCGTGCACGGGTACTCCTAAGTCCCTTTGTGCCTCTGATTTCTGAATTTGCTCCCGATTTGCTTCCCGCCTCTCCAAACAACGAATCTTGTCTGGTGAGTTGGTCAGGGCTCTGGGAGTATGGCTACATGCTTTGTGAACAACATACCTTGGGTCCCCGCTGTCGAGGAGATTTCCCCAGCAGCTTTTCATCATCCTCCTCGCACTGCTCCAGCAGGTCCAAAATATCTTCTTCCTTGAGAAAAATTAATGTGAACCATTTGCATTAAGAAAACAATTAGCCTGATTTCATCAGTGGGGAAACTACTGCATAAGGTCAAAGCACAAGTTCAAGTTTATTTTCATCCCCCTTTACATGTAAGACCATAAGACCATAAGATATAGGAGCAGAATTAGGTAATTTTCCCATCAAGTCTGCACAGCCATTTTATCATGGCTGATCCAGTCTTCTGCCTTCCTCTCCTGTATCCCTTCATACCCTGACCAATCAAGAATCTATAAACCTCTGCCTTAAATTTACATAAAGACTTGGCCTCCACAGCTGCCTGTGGCAAAGAATTCCACAGATTCATCATGCTCCAGTTCAAAGAAATACCTCCTCATCATTCTAAAAGGACACCCCTCTATTCTGAGTCTGTGTCCTCTAGTCTTAGGCTCTCCCACCATAGGAAACATCCTCTCCAATGTGGTCGTGAATCTTTCAGAGGGTAGGCCTCAAAATCCCCGGTCTTGCCTGCTTTTGGCGACTGAGAAGGAGGTCGAATCGTTCGGACAGAGATGGCACTCAGTACTCGGTGTCGGAGAGCTGATCAGAGCTCGAAGTTTTCGGATGACTCAGAGTCGGACTGTGGTCGGCATGGCAGGGAGAGTTTTTCTTCCCTCTCCCGACTGCGTGAGATGTGGGATATTTGAGAGACTTTGAAGTTTACTGTGCTCACAGACTTTCTTCATCAAGTTATGGTATTGTGCACTGTTGTAACTATATGTTATAATTATGTGGTTTTGTCAGTCTTTTAAGTCTTGGTTTGTCCTGTGTTTTGTGATATCACACCGGAGGAATAATGTATCATTTCTTAATGCATGCATTACTAAATGACAATAAAAGAGGACTGTGTGTCTTCATAATCATCATCATCCACTCTATGAAGGCCTTATACCAGCAAACCAAACAATATTCCCCCAGACCATGGTGACCTACAAAACATATATCACACACTGCATATAAACTAAAATATTCCCATAAATGAACTAAACAAAGTATGTGTAGTGCACAGCACATTAGAAAATCTTCATTGTCACAAAGTTATTGTTACACACAAAATGTTGGAGGGACTGATGAAGGGTGTCGACCCAAAACGTTGACTGTTCATTTCCCTCCATAGATGCTGCCTGACCTCCGTTCCTTTGCCATTTTGCATGTTTTGCTCAAGATTTCCAGCATTTGCAGAAATCTCGTGTGTCAGGCAGCATCTGTGGGTCTTAGGAAAGAGCAGATGTTGTGATAACTCGCTTGTCCCCTTTGCACTTACTACCTGACCCATTGTGAATTTCCAACGTCTTCCGCACTTAGATTTCCAACATTTATATTTTATTGCCTTTGAAGAGAAACTATTTTGTGCTTTCCCTTCTCTGTGTTGAGATTTTGCGTTAACTGCATGTTTCTTCATGAAGTTGTCACTTTGGTAGATGTCCCATGAGTGTGAACAATAATCAAAGTCAAAGTCAAGTTTATACTCACAAGTACCCTAGACAACACTGCAGCTCTCCCCAACCATTACCTCCTCACCTTAAATGCATGTCATTGAGTCATGAAGAGTTACAGCACAGAAACAGGCCCTTCAGCCCATCTAATCTGTGCTGAACTGTTATTCTGGCTAGTTCCATTGACCAGCACCTATGTCATAGCCCTCCATAACCCTTCCACCAACATACCTATCCAAACATTTCTTAAATGTCCAAATAGAACCCACATCCATCACTTCTACTGGCAGCTCATTCCACAACCTCACCACCCTCTGAGTGAAAAAGTTCCCCCTCAGGTTCCCCTTAAATATTTCACCTTTCACTCTTAACCTATGAGCTCCAGTTATAGTCTCACCCACCCTCAGCGGAAAAAAACTGCTTGCATTTACTCTGTCTATACCCCTCAAAATTTTGTATACCTCCATCAAATCTCCCCTCAGTCTCCTACACTCCAGGGAATAAAGACCTAAGCTATTCAAACTTTCCCTATAAAGGACCAGATAGTGCAGACAATGAGAGGACGTTTCCAATAGTGGGGGAGCCTAGAACCAGAGGACACAGAGTCAGAATACAAAATGTCCCTTTAGATCAAAGATGAGGAGGAATTGTTTCAGCCAATTGGTGGTGAATCTCTGAAATTCATTGCCACAGACGGCTGTGGAGGCCAAGTGACTGAGTATATTTAAAACAGAGGTTGATAAGTTCTTGATTAGTAAGGGTGTCAAAGTTTACAGGCAGAAGGCAGGAGAATGGGGTTGAGAGGGAAAATAAATCAGCCATGACCGAATGGTGGAGCAGACTCAATGGGCAGGGGCCCAATTCGGCTCCTACGTCTCATGGTGTTACAACCCAGGTCCTTGTGCTCACTCTCCTCACAGTTTTGCGGCTTCCCTACACACACACACACACACACACACACACACACGGATGATAGAAAAATGGAGGACTCTGTGGGAGGGAAGGTTAGTTTGATATTTGTGTTCGTCCATCGTCGTCGATGAGGACCTCGTCACCATTATGATGGTGTCGTGACTAGCGCATGATTTGGATTTAAGTGAGGGAGTTGCGCAGCGTCAGCCTCACTCTCTCTTCCCAATTCCCATCTGGATCCAGTGGCAAGACAGAGTCGAGACGGCTGTAGATGGGACTAGGCGCAGTGGATGACCAGGCCGTCTTCTGTGTCCTGTCCTGCTCTACACGTTCCACGACGCTTCTTGACCGTTGGACCTTCCATAGGTCTCGTCCGCTCAATCCGCCGGAGTCTGTCTTCACATGCAGGGATAGACAACTCCCAAGTTTGATATTCGAGTAGGTTAAAAGGTCGGTACAACATTGTGGGCCAAAGAGCCTACACTCTGCTGTAACGTTCTATGTTAGTGTTCCAGTAGCGTAGCAGTTAGCTACTGCAGCTCAGGGTGTTGAAGCTCGGAGTTCAGACCCAGCATCCTCTGTAAGGAGTCCTCCCCATGAAATAAAGGGGTTTCCCAGGAGTCCTCCATATTGAATGCGTGGGTTTCCCGGAAGTCCTCCCCATGGAATGCGTTGGTTTCCACGGGAGTCCTCCCCATGGAATGTGTGGGTTTCCAGGAGTCCTCCCCATGGAATGTGTGGGTTTCCTGGTGCCCTCCCCATGGAATGAATGGGTTTCCCCGGGACTCCTCCCCATGGAATGCGTGGGTTTCCTGGAAGTCCTGCCCAAGGAGTGCGTGGGTTTCCCCAGGAGTCCTCCCCATGGAATCGATGGGTTTCCCCAGGAGTCCTCCTCATGGAATGCATGGGTTTCCTGGGAGTCCTCCCCATGGAATGTGTGGGTTTCCCCAGGAGTCCTCCCCATGGAATGGTGGGTTTCCCGGGAGTCCTGCCCATGGAATGCGTGGGTTTCCCCATGGAATGCGTGGGTTTCCCGGGAGTCCTGCCCATGGAATGGGTGTGTTTCTTCCCTGGTTCAAAGACGTGCCAGTTAATAGGTTAATTGATCATTGTAAATTGTCCTGTGATTAGATTAGGGTTAACTTGGAGTTGTTGGAGTTGTCAGAGGTTGCTGCATTATGAACCAGAAGGGCTTATCCGAGCTGGATCTCTAAATAAAACAAAATTTTTCTCTCTCTCTCTCACACACACACACACACACTCACACACTCTCACTCACCCAGATCCACACACAGATGCACACAGAAACACACACACAGGCAGACACATATAGACACACACACACAAACCCAGCCAACAGATCATTCTGTTCCCACATCCGAGGGTCCCTGGTGACCATTACCTTCATGTGGTTCAGTGGGTTGCTCAGCTCCTTCTGCAGAGACGTGGCTCTGCTCGCCAGGAAAGTCTGGAAGGCAATGCAGAGCAGCTTCTCATATTTCTCCAGCAGCTGCTTGTCATCGGGCGGGTAGATCCTCCTGAGTTGCCAGAGAGATGGAGAGACGGAGAAGGGACCATAATGACAGAGGTGTAAGAAAACACAACAACTCCTCCCACTTCTCCATGTCCCTAGCCTTCCAAGAACCCCTACTCATACTTCCAGCCCTGACCAGCCGTTTGGAAATACTGTGCGTTGTCGTTAGAAAAGATCTACTGGCTTTGCAGATGGTGCAGAAAGGTTCACCAAGTTGATTCTGGAGATGAGGGGAGTTGGTCTACGAGGAGAGACTATTGTGTTCAGATCTGGTCGCCTCATCATAGGAAGGATGTGGAAGTTTTTGAGAGAGTGCAGAGGAGATTTACCAGGATGCTGCCTGGATTAGAGGGCATGTCTTATGAGGACTGGTTGAGCGAGCTAAGGTTTTTCTCTTTAGAGCGAAGTCGGATGAGAGGTGACTTGGCAGAGATGTACAAGTTGATAAAAGGCATAGATTGAGTGGTAGAAATTGGTAAAACAAGGCAACTTACATTTAAGGTAACTGGAGGAAAATATAGGGGGGGTGTCAGTGGTAGGTTTTTTCACACAGAGAGTGGTAGGTGCATGGAACAGCCTGCCAGGGATGGTGGTAGAGGTAGATACATTCCCTAGGGGCATTTAAGAAACTGTTAGATAGACATGTAGATGATAGAAAAATGGAGAGCTAATTGGAGAGCTAAATGGACATCTTTCTAATATAACCGTATAACAATTACAGCACGGAAACAGGCCATCTCAGCCCTCCTAGTCCGTGCCAAACTCTTAATCTCACCTAGTCCCACTGACCTGCACTCAGCCCATAACCCTCCATTCCTTTCCTGTCCATATATCTAACCAATTTAACTTTGAACAACAACATCGAACCTGCCCCTACCACTTCTGCTGGAAGCTCGTTCCACACCGCTACCACTCTCTGAGTAAAGAAGTTCCCCCTCATGTTACCCCTAAACTTTTGCCCTTTAACTCTCAACTCATGTCCTCTTGTTTGAATCTTCCCCATGCTCAAGGGAAAAAGCCTATCCATGTCAACTCTATCTATCCCCCTCATAATTTTTTAAACACCTCTATCAAGTCCCCCCTCAACCTTCTACGCTCCAAAGAATAAAGACCCAACTTGTTCAACCTGAAGGCTGTGCCTTCTAGTGCTCTCCACATCCACTCTATTGAGGCCTTTCAATATTCGATAGGTTTCAATAAGATCTCCTCTCATTCTTTAAACTCCACTGAGTACATGCTCTGAGCCATCCAACGGATTTCAGACATTAACTTTTCCATTTCCGGGCTCTGGTTGCAAGAGGAGATTGGAGAGGCTGGGCTGCAGAGGGGTGATCTTAGAAAGATTTAATAAATTATGAGGGGCTTAGACAGAATCAGAAATCAGTCTCAGAGTCAGGTTTAGTATCATATGTGATAAAATTTGTTAGGATAGGATAGGAAAAGGATAGATAGAGGGTATTTTCCCCAGAAGAGTCTAGTACTAGAGGACCCAGGTTTAAGGGAGGAAGGCCAAGGGGGGAGTGGGGGGGTGCAAAAGGGAGGGAGAGGGGGGAGGAAGAGAGAGAAGGAAGGGGAAAGAGGGCCTGAACCTATTCTTCTGCTCCTCTCTCCCTCTCCACCTCTTCACTCGGTACTCTTGGCAGCATGGAGTCATACAGCAGAGACACAACTGGTCAATGTCAAAGTGCCCACCAAAACTAGTCCTTTTTGTCTGCGTTTGCCCCTATAACATTACGTTCCCCATTTTCCTTCAATTTAGATGTAGAGATACAGCACCGTAACAGGACCTTCCAGCCCAATGAACCCGTGCTGCGCCATTACACCCATGTGACAAATTAACCTCCTAACCTGTATGTCTTTGGGCTGTGGGAGGAAACCAGAGCACGTGGAGGAAACTCTCGTGCATACGGCAAGGACGTACAAATTTGCCTATAGAGGACGCTGGAATTGAACTCTGAACTCTGAAGTCCTGAGCTGTAATAGCATCATGTTAACCACTACACTACCATGGCGCCCCAGGCATTCAGTATTTCTTCCAGCATTGTGTGTGTTACCTGAGATTTCCAGCATCTGCCGAATCTCTCACGTCTGCACAGAGATCAGATGTTGGGACTACATTGTGTTCAGCTTTCATGTCTAATCTGGCAGGGATCCATTAAAATTGGGATAAGATATCAGTGTCTACAGTACACATAACTGCTGTGTTACTGATTGTGGGGCACTAATGTGCCTCAGTTTGGAGAATAAAGCTGGTAGCGTTAATTCCATCATCTCCAAGTGGATCCTACCACCAAATACATCTTTACCTCCCCCCCACCGCCCCCCCCCCACTTTCTGCAAGGATCATTCCTTCCGTGATTCCCTTGTCTATCCGTCCCTCCCCACTAATCTCCCTCCTGGCACTTATCCGTACAAGTGGCAGATGTGCTTTACCTGTCCATTCACCTCCTCCCTCAGTCCCATTCATCGCTCCAAACAGTCCCTCCAGGTGAGGCAACGCTTCACCTGTGAACCTGCTGGGGTCACCTGTTGTGTCTAGTGCTCCTGATGCAGCCTCCTCTACATTGCTGAGAGCCGTTGTCAACTGGCCGACTGTTTTGTTGAGGATCTCAGCTCCATCCAATGCACAGCACAATTTCCTGGTGCCCAACCATTTCAATTCCAACCCCCATTCCTGTTTGAAATGTTGGCCATGGCCTCCTGTTCTGCCACAATGATGTGACTCTCAGGTTGGGGGAGCAGAGCAACATATCATATTCTGTGTAGATAGTTCCAACATGATGATATGAATATTGATATCTCCTTCCCATAATTCCCCCCCCCACTTTAATCTTACCTCTTCTCCTCACCAACCTAATACCTCCCTTAGATGCTCTTCCTCCTTCCATTTCTCCCGTGGTTCACATTCCCTTCCTGTCAGATTCCTTCTTTTCCAGCCCTTTGCCTTTTGCACCTGTCACCTTCCGGCTTCGTATTTCATCCCCCTCTCCCGTCCACCCAGCTTCACCTGTCACCTTCCAGCTTCGTACTTCATTCCCCTCTCCTGTCCACCTAGCTTCACCTGTCACCTTCCAGCTTGTCCTCCTCCCACTCCCCCCACCTTCTTATTCTGGCTGCTTCCCTCTTCTTTTCCAGTCCTGATGAAGGGTCTCGGCCAGAAATATCGACTATTTACTCATTTTCATTGATGCTACCTGACCTGCTGGGTCCTTTCAGCATTTTGTGTGTGTTGCTCTGGATTTCCAGCAAATGCAGGATCGCTTGTGTTTATTCACCTGTAATTCCCCAGATTCTGATTTTCATGCTCCTCCCGTAGGATCTGCTTGCGGACTTGAGAAAGTCTCTCCTTCTGCAAGTAGAAGGAGAGAAAACAGCTGATTCAGGTTCAGGTCTAACCACCACATGTACATTGAAGCGTGTAGCGAAACGTGGCATTTGCGTTTACAGCCAACGTGACCTAAGGTTGTGCTGGGGTCAGCCCGCAAGTGTCCTCACACATTCCTGTAGCAATATAGCTTTACCCACAATGCTCAGCAGAACAACGCAATCATCAACATCAGCTAGAGAAAAGCGAAACCTCTTCTAATCCACCTACACTCCTACATGCACAGACAGGCTTCTGGTCCCAGTACAGGCCGCCTCCAGGCCTCCAGTCCTTGGCTTTATACCGAGCTTTTGTCTGTGTGCTTGTGGCAAGGATGAGAGGATCTTCAGGGTCTCCCTCTCCACTGCTTGTGACATTCACTGGAGGCATTGCAGTCAAAGGGCCCAAAGCATTGTCGAGGGTCCCTACCACCCATCCCACAATGTCTCTGACCCATGACCATCAGGAAGGAGGTACAGGAGCACCAGGACTAGGACTGCCAGACTGGGTAACAGCTTCTTCCCCCAGGCTGTGGGTCTAATGGATACCCTGCCAATGAGGACTCAGCATTGGGACAGCAAGCTGTTTACTGTTTACCTGTGCTGTGCACTACATGCGTTTTGAATTACATTTCATTAACATTGATGGTAATATTTTGCTTTATGTGCTGCATGTGATATATGATTTATGATCTGGAGGAATGTAGTTTGGTTTGATCGTACAGTCCGTTCATAATAAACCTAAACTTAAACTTGATGTCACTGGGGGCAGGAGAGCTCGATTTACCTGAAGCTGATAGTTTTTCTCTTGGAACACAGAAGGCGGAGGGGTGACGTTACGGAGGTTCATAAGATCATGGAGGGTGTAGGTAAGTTGGAGATTCAGATTCATTTTTGCTTTAAATATACCCACAGACTTGGCCTCCACCACAGTCTGTGGCAGAGCATTCCATAGATTGGCCACTCTTTTAAAAAAAAATTGCTCCTTTCCTCTGCTCTAAAGAGCAGCCCCTTAATTCTGAGGCTGTACCCTCTAGTTCTGGAAACCACCACCATGGGAAACATCCTCTCCACATCCATCCTATCTAGTCCCTTCAACATTCGATAGGTTTCAATGAGATCCTCCACAGTCTTCTAAATTCCAGTGAGTACAGGCCCAAAGCTGCCAAACCATTCGTTCCCAGAATCACCCTCGTGAACCTCCTCTGGACTCTCTCCAATGACAACACATCCTTTCTGAGATATGGGGCCCAAAACTGTTGACAATACTCCAAGTGCAGCCTGACTAGTGTCTTATAAAGCATTATCTCCTTGCTTTTATATTCTATTCCCCTTGAAATAAATGCCAATATTGCATTTGCTTTCTTTACCACAGACTCAACCTGTAAATTAACCTTCTGGGAGTTTTACACAAGGACTCCTAATTCCCTCTGCACCTCTGATGTTTGAATTTTCTCCCCATTTAGATAATAGTCTGCACTTTTGTTCCTTTTACCAAAATGCATTATCGTACATTTCCCAGCACTGTATCCCATCTCCCACTTTTTTGGCCATTCTTCCAATTTGTCTAAGTCCTGCTGCAATCGCATTGCTTCCTCAGCACTACCTACCCCTCCACCTATCTTCGTATCATCTGCAAACTTTGCCACAGAGCCATCAATCCCATTATCTAAATCATGGACAAACAATGTGAAGACTAGCATTCCCAATACTGAGGAGCACCGCTAGTCACTGGCAGCCAACCAGGACAGGGTGGAGGTTTCTTACCAGCTCCTCTCTCCTCCTCTGGAGCGAGTGTCTCTGCTTCTCCCACTCGGAGGAGGAAGGTGACAGGCGCTTTCCTGTCCCCTGGCCATACAGCCGCCTCTGGGCCTCTGCCTTCTGCTGAACGAGGTTCTTCCTGCGATCACTGGTGCTGGAGCAGAGAAACACAAGGCCTACTGACCCAGGGAACAGCGAGGCAGACGGAGAGCATGGCGAGGCCGATGGAAGGGGTCGGCGAGGCAGCTGGAAGGGGTCAGCGAGGCCGATGGAAGGAGGCAGTGAGGCCGATGGAAGGGGGAAGCAAGGTTATTGGAAGGGGTCGGCGAGGCCGATGGGAGGGTTCAGCGATACAGGGGAAGGACGGCAAGGCTGAAGGAGGGAGACACAACTCAAACCCAACCCATTCCTCAAGGGAGGCCAAACATGTCAGGGATGGGACTTCTGAATTATTCTGGTGCCCAAGGAGGCTACTCAGTCCGTCAACCATTGGCAGATGCTGGAACACTTCATACTATAGCCCTGCCAATGTTCTAAGTTCCTAAAGCACAGTTCTTGGCTCACTCAACCCCCACACTGATTCTCCCCCACATACAATGACCTCACCCCACACACTAACCCCATCCCTTGTGCATTGACTCACTCTCTCCCACACAGTCCCTCCCTCACTCTCATACACACACTCTCTCCTTCCCTCCTCCTCCCTCACATACAGGCTCCTCTCTCCACAGATGCTGGTTGACCCACTGGGTTCCTTCAGCAGTTTGTATTTGGTCTCCCTCTTTGCCTCTCCCTCAATCATTTGTGTTCTCTGAGAACCACTGCCTCAAAGGCGGGCGTGGAGACCTCTTCAGGTCAGCAACGCCGCTCAAACAACAAGCGGACCTTGCGTTTCATTGTAACTTACCGCACATTCAACAGCTTCAAGGCGTGGACCAGGACTCCCTTCTTCACATCGTAGTCTATCTTCTGATCTGTTCCAAAGCTCGGAGCTCGGTTAATCTTGCGGTCGGGATGGGAGAGAAGTGGAAAGAAAACGTTCTTGAAGAGCAGCTGTTTTGCTAAATTCAAGTTTGAAGATTGTTTAACGGCATTTCCAGTGTACAAGTGTAAAGGAAAATGAAATAATTGTTACTCCGGGTCTGATGCAGCACAAAAAACACAAAAGATAAAGAACACAATAATAATAAAAACACAATAAATATAAATACGTAAGATAGCTGATATGCATCGACTGATTATATGTCCATAAAGTGATGCTAGGCACAGGAGTGTCTGTACATAAGTGACTCTGATAGGAAATGATAAAGTAGTGGTGGATGGGGGTATGGAGGGGTGGGCTAGTGGGTGGAGGTGTTGATTGGCCTTACTGCTTCGGGAAAGTAACTGTTTTATGGTCTGGTTGTCCTGGTGTGGATGTTACATAGCCTCCTTGCTGATGGAAGTGGGGCAAAAGTCCACGAGAGGGTGGGTGGGATCCTTCATGATGTGACTGGCCCTTTTCTGACACCTCTCTGTACATATGCCTTGATGATGCGTAGGCTGGTGCCGATGATGCATTGGGCAGTTTTGACATCCCATTGTCGAGCATTCCTGACTGCCACAGTGCAGGTTTTTAAAAGTTCAAAAAATGAGTTCAAGAAAGCTCATTCGCGTGGTGGAACTAGTCAATCAGCCCATGACTCTATCAGACTCCCATTAGGTCAGGAGAGGTGGCCAGCAGCTATACTTCATTAGGAGATTTAGTATGTCATCAAAGATTTCAGCAGGTTTCTACAGATGTAATGTGGAGGCCGTTTGCATCACCATCTGACATGGGGGCACCAATGCACAGGAGTGGAAAAAGCTGCAGAGAGTTGTAAACTCAGCCAGCTCCATCATGGGCACTAGCCTCCCCAACATTGAGGACATCTTCAAAATACAATGCCTCAAAAAGGCAGCATCCATCATTAAGGACCCCCATCACCCAGGACATGTCTTTACAAGACAGCACAGCTCCAATACATTATTCAGGTTTGTTGATGACACCGCTGTTGTGGGCTGAATCAAATGTGGTGATAAATCAGCATACAGGAGAGAGATCGAAAATCTGTCTGAGTGGTGTCACAACAACAACCTCTCTCAATGTCCGAAAGACCAAGGATCTAAATATCGACTTCGAGGGAGGGAAACCAGAAGTCCATGAGCCAGTCCTCACTGGAGGATCAGAGTTAGAGAGGGTCAGCAACTTTAAATTCCTGGGTGATATTATTTCAGAGGTCCTGTTCTGGGTCCTGCATGTAAATGCAATTGCAAAGGAAGCACAGCACTGCCTCTACTTCCTGAGGAGGCTGCAGAGATTTGCCATGACATTTAAAACTTCAACAAATTCTATAGATGTGTAGAGAGTATATTGACTGGCTGTACCACAACCTGGTATGGAAATGCCAATGTCTTTGACCAGAAAAATTCAACAAGAAGTAACACACATCAAAGTTGCTGGTGAACGCAGCAGGCCAGGCAGCATCTCTAGGAAGAGATGGTTCTTCAACAAGAAGTGGTGGATTTGGCCCAATACATCACAGGTAAAGTCCTCACAACCACTGAGCACTTCTGCATGAAATATTGCTGTAGGAAAGCAACATCCATCCAGCCCGGCCCCAGGCCACGCTCTCTTCTCACTGCTGCCATCAGGAAGCAGGTACAGGAGCCTCAGGACCCACACCTGCAGCTTCAGAAGCACTTACTACCCCACACCATCAGGGTCCTGAACAAAAGGGGATAACTTCACTCAACTTCACTTGCCCCATCATTAAATTGTTCCCACAACCAATGATCTCACTTTGACTCTTTCTCTCATTATTTCATGGTCTCGATATTTAGTGCTATTTATTTATATTTGTATTTGCACAGTCTGTTGTCTCCTGCACTCTGGTTGATCTTTCATTGATCCTGTTATAGTTACTAATCTATGGACTTGCTGAGTGTGCCCATAAGAAAATGAATCTTAGGGTTGTATATGGTGTCATATATGTACTTTGATAATAAAATTTATTTTGAACTTTGAACTTATGTAGAGACACTCCTGCACCTATCGTCACTTTATGTACATACATTACAATCAGTCTATGTATATGGGCTTATCCTACGGCTACATTTAATAGTTACTTGTACATTATGTTTAGAGGATTGCTTTTATCTTTGTATTTATTGTGTTTTTTATGCTTATTATGTTTTTTATCCTGCATCAGATCCAAGGTAACAAACATTTTGTTCTCCTTTACTCTTGCACCGAAGAATGACATTAAACAATCCTGAATCTTGAATAAGTAAATCTGAACTTGATCCCGACACTCACCTCCAGGAGCCACGGTTTCAGCTTCCGATCCAAGATGATATCGAAGCCGAGCACCTCGAAGCAAACACTGCTACTGCCGGGGTGTTGTCCAGGCCGACACATCCGATAGGCATGCAGAACGTGGGGCTCTGCCACTATCAGGGTCTTCACCACAAGCTCCTAAGGTGAGGCAAAGGCTTCTGTTAGAGGAACTACCCGCCACAGCCCTGGGAGCTCCGCAATGCCACAAGAGGCTGCAGAGGGATTGTACTGAAACCTACCAAATATTGAAAGGCCTAGATAGAGTAGATATGAAGAGAATGTTTCCTAAAGTCTAGAACCGGAGGACACAGCCTCCGAATAGAGGGATGTCCCTTTTAAATGGAGATGAGAAGGAAATTCTTTAGCCAGAGGTGGTGAGTCTGGAATTCATCGCCACAGGTGGCTGTGGAGGCCAAGTCATTGAGTATATTTAAAGCAGAGGTTGATAGGTTACAGGGAGAAGGCAGGAGAATGGGGTTGAGAGGGATAATAAATCAGCCATGATGGAACAGCAGAACAGACTCGATGGGCTGAATGTACTAATCCTGCTCTTATGTCTTATGGACTTATGGGTTGTAGACGCAACCAGCTCCATCGCCGGCACAACGGTGCCCAATATCATGGAGACCAAATGAGGCAGCATCCATCATTAAGGACCCCCACCATCCAGGTTGTACATTCTTCTCATTAAAACCAGCAGGGAGGAGATACAGGAGCCTGATGACACACACCCAATGTTTTAGGAACAGCTTCTTTCCCTCCACCATCAGATTTCAGAATGGATAATGAATCTTTGTAAACTACCTCTGTGAAATTGAAATATTCAGTCCTGATGAAGGGTCTCAGTCCAAAACATTTAATGTTTATTCCTTTCCACAGATGTTGCCTGAGCTGCTGAATTCTCCCAGCATCATCGTCTGGCACGAAGAGACGGCTGCACAGGATCGGAAAAAGCTGCAGAAAGCTGCAAACTCAGCCAGCTCCATCATGGGCACCTGGCTCCTCAGCCTCAAAGACATCCTCAAAAGGCAATGCCTCAGAGAGGCAGCACCTATCATTAAGGTCCCCCGTCACCCAGGACATGCCCTCTTCTCATTGCTGCTATCAGGGAGGAGGTACAGGAGCCTGAAGACACACACTCAACGATTCAGGAACGGCCTCTTCCCCTTTGTAATCAGATTTCTGAATGGACAATGATCCCATGAACACGACCCTGGTATTCCTTTTTTCATTTGAACTATTTGTTTTATAATTCATAGTAATTATTTATTTATTGGGATACAGTGCAGAATAAGCCCCTCACCCAGCAATACTCTAATTTAAGTAAAGGCATCCGTTAGTCTTGCAAGACCATGGATCTGCACCTAGAAAGTCTTCACTCTGGGCAAGGTTGTATGGAAGACTGGCAGCTGCCCATGCTGCAAGTCTCCCCTCTCCACGACACCGATGTTGTCCAAGGGAAGGGCACTAGGACCCATACAGCTTGGCACCAGTGTCATCGCAGAGCAATGTGTGATTAAGTGCCTTGCTCAAGGACACACACGCTGCCTCAGCCAAGGCTCGAACTAGCGACCTTCAAATCACTAGTCCAATGTCTTAACCACTTGGCCACGTGCCCACACCCTGATTTAACACTAGCCTAAACACAGGACAATTTACAATGATCAATTAACACCAACCGGTACGTCTTTGGACTGTGGGAGGAAACCGGAGCACCTGGAAGAAACCCACGTGGTCATGAAGAGAACATACAAACTCCTTACAGATAGCGGTGGGAACTGAATCCCGGGTTGCCAGTCTGTAAAGCATTGTGCTAACCACCATGCCACCCTATTTTATGTCTCTCTACTGTACTGCTGGCACTAAACAACACAGTCCACGTGAACCTGATTCCGACTCGGACCTGGGCTGCCTTCCTGTTGTGGGATATCTGTCCCCTGAGGACTTCAAATAACAGTTAGAACTACACAGAGTAACACACACACACACACACACACACACAATGCTGGAGGAACTCAGCAGATTGGCTATCATTTATGGGCGGGGAATACAGAGTCAACATTTCAGACCAAGACCCTTCATCAGGACGAGGCATAAAACGTTGACTGTTCATTCCCCTCCATAGGTGCCGCCTGACCTGCTGAGTTCCTCCACCATTGTGGGTGTGGTGCTCTGAGTGCCAGCATCTGCAGAATACCAAGTGTTAGAACAGTTCAACACAGGAACTGACCCTTCTGACACAAAGCTGTGCCAAACTAGTTAAACCAGGAACTAAACGGCAAACTTCTGTCTCCACAATAATATCCCTCCATTCTCTGAACAGTCATGTCCCTTTCTGAGGGCCTCTTAGTCACTTCTAATGTATCTGCCTCCACCACCATCCCAGGCAGCACACTGCAGGCACCCTCCACTCTGTGTAAATTCTTGCCTCACATATTTCCTTTGAACTTACTCCCTTCTCACCTTAACTGCATGCCCTCTGGTATTAGACATTTCTACCCTGGGGGAAAACATACTGGCTGTCTATTCTTGGGTCAGCATGTTGGACCCACTGACCACTGGAATCAGTGTGAAGGGAATACTGGCCACTGGGGCCAGTGTGTAAGGACCTCTGACCACTGGGATCAGGGTGTAGGTACACTGACCATTGGGGTCACATGTAAATAACACTGACCACTGGGGTGAGCATATAGAGAACATTGACCACTGGGGTTAATGGTCCCTACAAGGTGGGTCAAGCTCAGATCAACATTGATCTTACCTCACGACAGTGCCAGCTCCCATTCCCATTCCTACTATTATTTTTAACGATTAGTTTTATCTGTCATATGTATATCAAGACACAGAGTGAGACATGCCGTCTGGCTCAATAATCATTGGCTCAATACCTGTAAACCTGTTGGCTCACCCTCAACTCTATAATACTGGTTCTATCCCCCTGCCATATTAGCTTAAACCACTTCCAACAGCTCCAGTAAACCTGCCCACAAGTATATCTGTCCCCCTTGGATTCAAGTGCAACCAACCCCTTTTATACAGGTCCCACCTGCCCAGAAGAGCTCCCAATTATCCAGAAATCCAAATCCCTGCCCCCTGCTCCAATTCTTCAGCCACGCACTCATCTACCACCTCAATCTTTTCCTTTCCTCACTGTCGTCTGACACAGGCAGGAATCCTGAGATTACTCCTCTTGAAGTCCTGCTTCTCAGCTCCCTTCCTAATTGCCTGTATTCTTTTTTTTAAGACCTCCTCCCTTTTTCTACCCATGACTTCTGACTGTACACCCTGTTCACAGCAGGTAGTGAAGAAAGCTAATGGCATGTTGGCCTTCATAACAAGATTGGAGCTACTGGGCTTGTATGCACTGGAATTTAGAAGGATGAGAGGGGATCTGATTGAAACATATAAGATTACTAAGGGATTGGACAAGCTAGAGGCAGGAAACATGTTCCGGATGTTGGGGAAGTCCAGAACATAAGGGGTAGGCCATTTAGAACTGAGTTGAGGAAAAACTTTTTCACCCAGCGAGTTGTGGATCTGTGGAATGCTCTGCCTTAGAAGGCAGTGGAGGCCAATTCTGTGGATGCTTTCAAGAAAGAGTTAGATAGAGCTCTTAATGAAAGCAGAGTCAAGGGATATGGGGAGAAGGCAGGAACTGGATACTGATTGTGGATGATCAGCCATGCTCACAGTGAATGGCGGTGCTGGCTCGAAGGGCCGAATGGCCTACTCCCGCACCTATTGTCTATTGTCTATTGTTTCGCTTTTCAGGATATTGTGGACATGATCAGAAACATCATCGACTCCGATACCTGGGAGGGAAACTACCATCTGTGTTTCTTTATCGCATCCACAGAATCACCTATCTGTCCCCACTAACTACAGAGTCCCCTCTTACTACTGCCATCCTCTTCAATTCCCTATCCTTCTGAGCCACAAGGCCAGACAGTGCCAGAGGCACAGTTGCTGTTACATCCCCCAGGAAAGTCATTCACCACACCCCACCCAACAGTACTCAAAACAGGGACCAGCCCCTGATCCCATTCCTACTATTATTTTCAATGATTAGTTTGATCTGTCACGTGTACATCAAAACATAGAGTGAGATGCATCATCTGTGTCAATAACCAGCACAATTCAAGGGTGTGCTGGGGGCAGCCTGCAAAAGTCAGCAAAGATGTACAGTTAGGGCTACCCCACAACCCGCTAACCCTAACTGTACATCTTTGGAACGTAGGAGGACACCAGAGCTTCCGGGGAAACGCGGTCTCGTGGAGAATGTACAAACTCATCACAGACAGCGCTGGAATTGAATGTGGATCGCTGATGCTGTAAAGCATTACGTTAATTGCTACGTGCCATTGCTGAAGGAAGCTCAGCGACTGACGATACTCACAGAGACGTCATTCCAAAACTTCACCACGTCGTAGTCATTGTCCCGGAGGAACTCGGTGAACCACCTGATGGACCTCTTGCTGCCTCGGTCGGCCTGCTCCGCCCGGCCAAAGTTCTCATTGTGCTTATTGACGGAATAGTTGGTCAAGTGCATGAACAACTGGCTCTGCGAAGAGCGGACGGAAAGGAAGGCCAGTTAGAACATGTCGAGAACCGTCACTCTGTCTACTATAGAAGGCAGGATCTCCCAGTAGATACCCATTTCAATTCAACTTCCCATTCCCATTCCCATTCCAACAGGTCAGTGCATGGCCTCTTCTATTGCCATGCTGAGGTCAAACTCAGGTTGGTGGAGCAACACCTCATATTCCATCAGTGTAGCCTCCAAGCTGACATGAACATCGATTTCTCCAAGTTACAAAAATTTTTCCTCCCTCTCACTGCTCTCTTTTTCCATTCCCTAATCTGGCTTCCCTCTCACCCCTTCTCTTCTCCTCATCTGCCCATCACCTCCCCCTGGATTTCCCTCCTCCTTCCCTTTCTCCCATCCTACCAGATCTTCCTCTTCTGTAAGGTTCCTTCTTCTTTAGCCCTTTACCTTTACCTTCTCCACCTATCCATGTTCACTCTCCAACCCACTCTATCTAGGCCTTCCAATATTTGATAGGCTACAATGATATCCCCCCCCCACCATTCTTCCAAACTCCAGTGAGTACAGGCCCTGAGCCATCAAACGGTACTCATTCATTAATCCTTTGATTCCCAGGATCATTCTCTTGACCCTCCACTTGATCCTCTTCAATGCTAGCATGTCCTTTCTTGGATAAGAGGCCCAAAACTGCTCCCAATACTCAAATGTGGTCTGAAAGATGCCTCAGCATTGTGGGCTGAGACCCTTCATCTGGGGCCACAATTCACTCTGGCCACACACATACATAACGTGAACACAGACACTCCCTTTTCTCTTTCCCACTCCACCCCAACGCACTTCCACATCAAGTTCAAGGTCAAGTTTATTGTCACTCAACTCACTCACGTATACTGCCCAGGTACACAACACAGTAACGATAACTCACACACACAACACAAAGCGTAATATTATCACAGATAAGTTAACAAATAATAAAATATATTCCAGAAGATTGACAATTAGCCTAAGATGCATTTATGTCACAGTTTAAAAAGTAAACAGAATAAGTCTACTGGTGCTTCATACGGGATGAGACCCAGGAGGTGGCAGAGAGTTCAATGTTCTCATAGCCTGGGGGAAGAATCTGTTTCCTATCCTAACTGTCCTGGTCCTAATGCTACGATACCTTCGGCCTGATGGTAGGGGGTCAAAGAGATTGTGGGAGGGGTCACTGACTCTGCATATGCAGCACTCCTGATAAGTATCTCAGATGGGTGGAAAAGAGACCTCGATGATCCTCCCAGCCGTCCTCGCAATTCTTTGCAGGGACTTGCAATCAGATGCTGTGCAATACCACTGTTGGCACCGCAATGTACTGTAATGCAATTATTTGAATGTGCAGCCTCATCTAATGCAACTGATAGCCTTAAGGTATATGAGGACATTGACAGGATTTGAAGGACTAGGTTTTAGGGAAAGGTTGGTCAAGCCAGGACTTTAATGCTTAGAATCTGAGTAGTAGTGTTATACAGGTCTATAAAATCAGCAGAAGCATAGGTAGGGTGAATGCACGCAGTCTTTTCCACAGGTCAGCAGAATCAAGAGCCAGAGGGCATAGGACAGCGGACCCCTTGGTTAATGGTAGGGGTCCATGGCATAAAAAAGCTTGGGAACCCCAGGCCTAGGATTAAGTGAGAGGAGAAATATTTGATAGGATCTTGGTGGCAAATACATGGAATAATCTTCCAGAGGAAGTTAATGAAGCAGATAAAATAACAACATTTAATAGACATTAGGTCAGATACACAGATAGGGGAGGTTTAAGCAAGGATATAATGTTGAGGCTGTATAAGGCACCGGTGAGGCCTCCCTTGGAGTATTGAGAGCAGTTTTGGGCCGCTTATCTAAGAAAGAATGTGCTGGCATTGGAGAGGGTCCAAAGGAGGTTCACGAGAATGATCCCAGGAATGAAAGGGTTAACATATGAGGAGCATTTGATGGCTCTGGGCTCATACTTGCTGAAAGTCATAAAAATGAGGGGCATCTCATTGAAACCTATTGAATTTGAAAGGCCTTGATAGAGTGGATGTGGAGAAGATGTTTCCTGTGATGGAGGAGTCTAAGACCAGAGGACACAGCCTCAGAATAGAGGGACATCCCTTTAGATTGGAGATGAGGATGAATTTTTTTGGCCAGAGAGTGGTAAACTGTGAAATGTGTTGCTACAAGCAGCTGTGGAGGCCAAGTCATTTAAGGCAGAGGTTGATAGATTCTTGATTGGTCAGGGCATGACAGGATACAGGGGTATGACAGGAGATTGAGGCTGAGAGGGTAAATGTATCAGCCATGATGAAATGATGGAGCAGATTCAATGGGCAAAATATATCTTATGATTTTATGGTTGTATGGTTTAGAGGGATATGGGCCAAATGCAAGCAAATAGTTTAGAGAAGTACCTTGGATAGATGAATTAGGCTGAAAAACCCGTTTGCAAAGGGCATTTTTCTATTAAGAGTGTGACCAAAACCGAACATCATACTCCAAGTGCAACCGCACCACGCTTCCCATCTCTGCCTCTCATAATGTTACACACTTCTATAGCAGGTCCTCCCTCATTCTCCTACATTCAAAAGAATAAAGACTTAGCCAGACCAACCGTTCCCTACAACTCAGGCCCCCTAATCCTGGCAACATCCTCGGAAATCTCTTCTGCACACTTTCCAGTTTAACCATGTCTTAAAGGTGCTCAAACCGGTACACAGTGGGCCTCATTAGCAACTTGTACAACTGCAATATTACCTTCCAACTTCCATATTCAGTATCCCGACTGATGAAGGCCACTGCTCCAAAAGCATTCTTCACCACTCTGTCTGTCTGTGACTCTATTTTCAGTGAACTATTTGCTTGTACTCCAAGGTCCATCTGCTGTACAAGACTCCTCAGCAGCCTACTGTTCGCTATGAAAGTCCTGCCTTGACTTGACCGTCCAAACTGCATCGCTTCTCACTTACCTAGATTAAGCTCTTTTGCCGTTCCTCAGCGCCTTTATCCAGCTGATCAAGATCTCATTGTGACTCTTGATAACTTCCATCTATCTGCACTAAAATGTACAAAGTCCATCACGGGTAAAGCCCTTCCCACCGTTGAGCACATCTACATGGATGACTGTCTCAGGAAAGAGCATCCATCATCAAAGCCCCCCACCACTCGGGTCAGGCTTTCTTCTCGCTGCCGCCATCAGGAAGAAGGTATGGGAGCCTCAGGAGGCACACCACCAGGTTCGAGAACAGTTGTTATCCCTTAACCATCAAGCTCCTAAACCGGAGGGGATAACTTCATTCAACTACACTTGCCACATCACTGAACTGTTCCCACAACCAATGGACTCACTGTCAATGATTCTTCAACTCATGTTCTTGATATTTAATGCTTTCTTATTTATTATAATTAATTTTTCCTTTTTCCCTTTCCTTTTTTGCAATTGCACTGTTTGTTAGCTTTTGCCCACTGGTTGTCCACCCTGTTGGTGTGGTGCTTTATTCATTCTATCATGGTTATTGGATTTATTGAGAATGTTCACAAGGAAATGGTGACATACATGTACTCCGATAATACACTTATTTTGAACTTTGAAACTGAAAGTGGATTTCAAAAGAAAAACAAAGTGCTGGAGGAACTCAATGGCACAAGGGAGCTTGGGGTTCGAGTCCACAGCAAATAGAAAGATGCAACACAAGCAGATGGGTGGTAAGAAGGTCTATGTCATCCTTGCCTTCATCGGATGGAGCAGAGATTATAAGAGACAGGAAGTTACATTGCAGCTGGATAAAATGTTGGTTTGGCTATACTTGGGCCATTGTGCAAAATTCTGGTCGCCCTATCATTGGAGCATTGTGGAGGGTTTGGAGCGGGTGCAGAAGAGGTTCACCAGCAGGCCGTCTGCATTAGAGGGCAAGTGCTGTAAGGAGAGACTGGACAGTCTCAGGCTGTTTTCTCTGGCGTGGTGGAGGCTCACAGGGGAGCTGACAGAAGTTTGTAAGATTAAGATTGAATAGGTTAGGACTTTATTCCTGAAAGGTAGAAGATTGAGGGGAGATTTGATAGAGGTGTATAAAATTATGAGGGGTATACACAGGGTAAATGCAAGCAAGATTTTTCCACTGAGGTTGGGTGGGACTACAACTAGAGGTCATAGGTTAAGGATGAAAGGTGAAGAGTTTAAGGGGAACACGAGGGGAAACTTCTTCGCTCAGAGTGTGGTGAGAGTGTAGAACGAGCTGCCAGCGCAAGTGGTGCATGCGAGCTTGATTTCAACGTTGAGAAGCTTGGATAGGTACATGGACGGTAGGGGTATGGAGAGCTATGGTCCCAGTGTATATTGATGGGAGTAGGCAGTTTAAATAGATGGGATGGACTAGATGGGCCAAAAGGCCTGTTTCGGTGCTGTAGTGATCTATAACTCTATGACTCATTTTTTAAAGATTTTATTTAATTGAGATAGAGCACAGAATAGGCCCTTCCGGCCCTCCGACCTGCGCCGCCCGGCAATCCTCAGATATTAATCTAGCCTAATCACGGGGCAAATTACAATGACCAATTAACCTACTAACCGGTACATGCTTGGACTGTGCGAGGAACCTCGAGCATCCGGAGGAAAGCTACGGGGTCACAAGAAGGACGTTCAAACTCCTTACTGGCAGTGGTGGGAATTGAACCCCCATCGCTGGTACTGTAAAGTGCTGTGCTAACCACTATGTTACCGTGCCACCTCATGAGAGACAGTATCTTTTTCCCCAGGATCAATGTCAGAGGTCATAAATGTAAGCTGATAGGAGAAACTTTTAAAGGAGATGTGCAAGGCAATTTTTTTTTAATTACAGAGTGGCGGGTGCCTGGAGCAGACTGCAGGAGCGGTGGCAGAAACAGACAGGAGAGTGGTATTTAAGAGATATTCGGACAGGCAAATAATTATGCAAGGAATGAAGGAAAGAGAAGGAGCAGGAGAGGGGAAGAGGGGGAAGAGGGGAAGAGGGGGAAGAGGGGGAGAGGGGGAAGAGGGGGAGAGGGGGGAAGAGGGGGAGAGGGGGGAAGAGGGGGGAAGAGGGGGGAAGGGGGGAAGAGGGGGGAAGAGGGGGAAGAGGGGGAAGAGGGGGGAGGGGGAGAGGGGGGAGAGGAGGGGAGAGGGGGGAGGGGGGAAGAGGGGGAAGAGGGGGAAGAGGGGGAAGAGGGGGAAGAGGGGGAAGAGGGGGGAGGGGGGAGAGGGGAAGAGGGGGAGAGGGGGAGAGGGGGGAGAGGGGGGAGGGGGGAGGGGGGAGAGGGGGAAGGGGGGAGGGGGAAGAGGGGGAAGAGGGGGAAGAGGGGGAGAGGGGGAGAGGGGGAGAGGGGGAGAGGAGGGGGGAGGGGGGGAGGGGGGAGAGGGGGAGAGAGGGGGAAGAGGGGGAAGAGGGGGAGGGAGAGGGGGGGGGGAGGGGGAGAGGGGGAGAGGGGGAGAGGGGGAGAGGGGGAGAGGGGGAGAGGGGGAGAGGGGGAGAGGGGGAGAGGGGGAGAGGGGGAGGGGAGAGGGAGAGGGGGAGAGGGGGAGGGGGGAGAGGGGGAGAGGGGGAGAGGGGGAGAGGGGGAGAGGGGGAGGGGGGGGGGGGGAGGGGGAAGAGGGGGAAGAGGGGGAGAGGGGGAAGAGGGGGAGAGGGGGAGAGGGGGAGAGGGGGAGGGAGGGGGAGGGGGGGAGAGGGGGGAGAGGGGGAGAGGGGGGGAGAGGGGGAGAGGGGGGGAGAGGGGGAGAGGGGGGAGAGGGGGAGAGGGGGGAGAGGGGGAGAGGGGGGAGAGGGGGAGAGGGGGAGAGGGGGGAGAGGGGGGAGGGGGGGAGAGGGGGGAGAGGGAGAGAGGGGGGAGAGGGGGGAGAGGGGGATCAGAGGGGGGGAAGAAGGATACTGATCATGAGCAGGCAGAAGAAATTGCAGTAGTTGAATTTAACATCATGCCCAGCAGAGACATGATGGGCTGAAGGACCTGTTCCTGTGCTGGTCTGTGCACAATGTCCTCTGCATCAGCAGCAAGTGAATGGAATTGTGGGTGTAGTGGGTTGAGACCCTGCATTGTTCGTTTGGTCTGACAGCATGTTGGAGGGCAAAGCTCTGAAAATCTTCATATAGGACCTGGAAAAACCACAGATGAAGAAGATCGGCAGGTGGAATTTAATTCAGTCAAGTGTGCAGTGTTGCACTTTGAGAATGAAGATGGAATTTAACTCAGTCAAGTGTGCGGTGTTGCACTTTGAGAGGACCGACCAGGGTAGGACTTAGACAGTGAGTGTTGGGGGACTGAGGAGTGTGGTGGAACAGAGGGATCTGGAAATACAGATCCATAATTCCTCGAAAGTGGCGTCACAGGTGAGATAGGGTAAAGAGTGTCATGTCATATGACATGGGTGATCGTGGTGTTTTATGACCTTGATTGTTCTTGCCAAATTTTTCAACAGAAGTGGTTTGCCTTCTTTTGGGAAGCGTCTTTACAAGACGGGTGACCCCAGCCATTATCAACACTGTACAGAGATTGTCTGCCTGGTGTCAGTGGTCGCAAAACCAGTATTTGTAATATGCACCGGCTGCTCACACAACCATCCACCACCTGCTCCAATGGCTTCGCGTAACCCTGATTGGGGGGCTAAGCAGGTGCTACACCTTACCCAAGGGTGAGCTGCAGGCTAGTGGAGGGAAGGAGCACCTTACACCCGCTTTGGTAGAGACATCTTCACCCCACCACCCACATATTGTATTAGGGAATCACTTAATAGTCTTCTCACCCCGCCTCCTGCTTTGGCACATTGGCTTTCGTAAATCAAGGTGTTGAGTACTGAGCCAACGGGCGTGTTTATGTGCTGCAGTTCTCGATGACACAATCACTATAAACACAAGAGTTTCTACAGATGCTGGAACTCCAGGGCAAGAGACTCAAAATGCTGGAGGAACTCAGCAGGTCAGGCAGCATCTATGAAAATGAATAAACAGTCACTGTTTTGGGGTGAGACCCTTCAGGATGAAGGGTCCAGATAGGGGTCTCAGCCTCTCCACAGATGCTGCCTCACCGGCTGAGTTCTTCCAGCATTTTGTGTGTGTGCGTTGCCACAGACCAAGAGCTTAGAACTGTGATCAGCTGAATTGCCTCGTTCTTGTGCCTTAGAAGTCTATGATTCCATTTCAAAACAAATGATATGGGATCTTTTACATCTATCCGTGTTAGCAAGCAGGTGGGCCTCGCTAATATCTCAGTTGAAAGTCTTCACCCCAGTCATGAAACACTCCCTCGGTACAGGACCAGCGTGTTGGCTTGAGTTAGTGAGTAAGTCTGGATCAATGGTAGTGTAGCAGTTAGAGTATCGCTTTACAGTGCAAATACTTGCATGCTGCCCCAGAACAATCCTTGCTAATTCTATTTGACACAAATGACACATTTCACTGGAAGTTTTAGAGAGGGAGGAGTGTGGCCTACTCATCTATGGTTTAAAACACACAACATAAGCAGAGCTAGTTTTGAAAGTCTGGGTCCAAGGTACAATGGTGTGTGTTGCAATTAACCTGTTAATTAGTTCCAGAACAAGAGGCAAGAGTGTAACTGGGAGCCAGCTGGTTTTGTAAGAACATAAGATGATTATCACTGCCTGGTATGGTGACTCCAGTGCACAGGAACATGGAAAATAAAACTTCAGAGAGTTGCAAACTCAACCAGCACCAGCCTCCCCGTGGGTGAGGACATCTTCAAAAGGTGATGCCCCAAAAAGACACAATCCATCATTAATGACCCACACCCTCCTCTCATTACTACCATCAGCAATGCTGAGTTCCTCCAGCTTTTTGTGTGTGTTGCTCAGGAGATACAGGAGGCAATGATGCAGAGTAACACACACAAAGTGCTGGAGGAACTCAGCAGACCAGGCAGCATCTATGGAAAAGAGTAAACAATCGACGTTTCGGGCCGAGACCCTTTGGCAGGACTCAAAGGTTCAGGAACAGCTTCTTCCCCTCCAGCATCAGATCTCTGGATGGACATTGAATCCATGAACGTTACCTCAATATTCCTCTTTTGTCTAATTTAATATATCCTTTTATTGTAACTTGCAGTTTTTTTGTGTATTGCATTGCGCTGCTGCCAGAAAACAAGAAATTTTACAACATAGGTCAGTGATAACAAACCTGATTCTGAATCAGAGATGCACTCTCCCCTAGACTGACGGTTTCAACCATGCCCTGCTGAATTTGCCACACAAACAATAACCTCTTACTCAATGTCAGCAAGACCAAGGAGCTCATTATTGACTTCAGGAGGAGGCAAACGGAGGTCCATGAGGTCCTCATTGGGGGATCAGCGTGGAGAGGGGTCAGCAACTTTAAATTCCAAGGTGTTATCATTTCAGAAGACCTGTCCTGGGCCCAATATGTAAGTGCGATTACGAAGAAAGCACTGCAGCACCCCTTCTTCCTTAGGAGTTTGCAAAGATCTGGCATGAAATCTAAAACTTTGACAAGCTTCCATAGATGTGCAGTAGAGAGTATATTGACTGGTTGCATCACAGCCTGGTATGGGAACACCAATGCCCTTGAATGGAAAATCCTACACAAAGCAGTGGACACAGCCCAGTCTACCACAGGTGACGCCCTCCCCACCATTGAGCACATCTACATGGAGCGTTGACAAAGGAAATCGCAATGTAACGATGCAGCTCTATAAAACTCTGGTTAGGCCACACTTGGAGTACTGTGTCCAGTTCTGGTCACCTCACTATAGGAAGGATGTGGAAGCATTGGAAAGGGTACAGAGGAGATTTACGAGGATGCTGCCTGGTTTTGAGAGTAGGCATTATGATCAGAGATTAAGGGAGCTAGGGCTTTACTCTTTGGAGAGAAGGAGGATGAGAGGAGACATGACTGAGGTGTACAAGATAATAAGAGGAATAGATAGAGTGGATAGCCAGCGTCTCTTCCCCAGGGCACCACTGCTCAATACAAGAGGACCTGGCTTTAAGGTAAGGGGTGGGAAGTTCAAGGGGGATATTAGAGCAAGGATTTTTACTCAGAGAGTGGTTGGTGTGTGGAATGCACTGCCTGAGTCAGTGGTGGAGGCAGATACACTAGTGAAGTTTAAGAGACTACTGGACAGGTATATGGAGGAATTTATGGTTGGGGGTTATATGGGAGGCAGGGTTTGAGGGTCGGCACAACGTTGTGGGCCGAAGGGCCTGTAATGTGCTGTACTATTCTATGTCCCATGTTAGGGACCCGCTTCACTTCATGCTCTCTTCTCACTGCTACCATCAAGAAGGAGCCACAGGAGCCTCATGACTCACACACCAAGTTCAGAATCAGAATCAGGTTTAATATCACTGCATATGTCGTGAAATCTGTTAACTTTGCAGCAGCAGTACAATGTAATACATGATAAAGATAGAAAAAAACTGGATTACAGTAAGTATGTATATTAAATAGTTAAGTTAGAATAAGTAGTGCAAAAACAGAAATTTAAAAAGTAGTGAGGTGGTGTTCATGGGTTCAATGTCTATTTAGAAACCGGACAGCAGAGGGGAAGAATCTGTTCCTGATTCATTGAGTGCCTTCAGGCTCCTGTACCTTCTTCCTGATGGTAACAATGAGAAGAGGGCATATCCTGGGTGATGGGGGTATTTAATGATGAATGCTACCTTCCTGAGTCACCATCCCTCGAAGATGTCTCGGATACAACGGAGGCTAGTGCCCATAATGGGGTCAGGGTCCAGTGGTATAGAGTTGGTAAAGCGAACTGAACTGATCTGGTGAATAAAAAGCTTCAGGAGGAGGAAACCAGAGGTCCATGAGGCAGTTCTCATCAGAGGATCAGAGGTGGAGTGAGTCTGCAACTTTATATTCCTCAGTGGGATCTGTCCTGCGCCCAGCATTCAAATACAATAATGAAGAAAACATGGCAGTGCCTCTATTTCCTTCGCAGTTTGCAAAGATTCAGCATGACATCTAAAACTTTGACAAACTTCTATAGATGTGTTAGTGGAGAGTACACTGACTGGCTGCATCAAAGCCTAGTGTGGCAACACCAGTACCTTTAATAGAAAATCCTACAAAAAGTAGTGGATATGGCCCCATGCATCTACTCGGAATGTTCTCACAAGAAAGCAGTATCCGTGATCAGGGACGCCCACCACTCAAGGGTTATAGACTATCTGTTGGATGGAAGTGACTGATAGAGGCAGATGCCAAGTTTTTAAGCTCACCAGTGGGAGGTGGTGCTTTAACACTGCTGGCCCACCACCTCGAGGGAGTCTTGATCATAAGTGGGCCGAAACTCCTGAAGACAGGTGGCAGATCAACTGATGATCCCACTGGTGATAGCACGGGACAGTTAACATCTTAGTCCACGTGTATTTTGTAACTCTAGCTAGGAGGGCGCTTTTGTTTAAATGGAAAGATGTTTCTCCTCCTATTCATGCTCAATGGTTATGCGACCTTATGTCATGCTTAGATTTAGAGAAGATTCGTTGTTCAATTTCTGAATCTCGTCAAGACTTTCAAACATCGTGGGGACCCTTTCTGAATTTTTTTCAAAACTTTCAAAAACCCTCAATTCATTGTTTAAATTTAGATGTTGGCTATTATTAATTTTTATTATACGAGAAGGTATTTTACCTTTTTTTCTCCTTAATAAACAGCTTCGGTCTTGGTAGGGGTTAGACTCTTTTTTTGTAATAAATTAGTATATTTCAATATAACTTTGACTAACCTACATGAATATGGGGTAATGAGATTGTTATTATGAATAGATATAATGTAATTGGTAGGGTTTTTTTGACCTTTTATATATACTTCCTTGTACTCTGTATTCTTCTATGTAGAAACTAATAGAAATATTGAAAGAAAAATTCTCTAGCTGGTTACCTTTCCCACCCACCTGGTATCACCTCTCACCTTCAGGCCTGTCCTCCTTCCCCTCCCCCCACCTTTTTCTATTCTGGAATCTTCCCCCTTCCATTCCAGTCCTGATGAAGGGTCTCGGCCCAAAACATCGACTATCCATTCTTTTCCATAGCTGCTGCCTGACCTGCTGAGCTCCCTCACCATTTTGCGTGTGTTGCTCTGGATTCCCAGAATCTGCAGAATATCTTCTGTTTATAATAAATTAATTTACCAATTATTTCCCAATTTCCTGATTTTTTTTTTCAGATTCTCAGCAGCTACAATAGCTTGCTTCAGGACATTAAACTTTACCAAAATGCTCGAGTCAGAATCACCTTACCAGGTTGGCATCAGTGGGTGTGTGGTACTTCTCCGTGCCCATTCGTACCAACCCATCGTTGTACAAAAATATCCGCAAGGGGTCGCAAGAGGTCACCAGGATGTAGATGCGGAGGTCAAACTTGTAACCTTCCAGGAGGAATGGCTTGTCCAGGTACTCTTGCACAATCAAGTGCTCATGGGCCTGTAGTTTATCCCCGTTCCTTATCAACGAGATTCTGCAGCAGAAATAGTGACACTAGGAGTCACAGGGTAGGTTTAGTTAACAACATCACCGCCACTCCATTGACCTGAATAAAAGCTGCAAGACCACAGGACAGGAGCAGAATTAGGCCATTCAACCCATCAAGAATATCTTTAGCCGGAATGGTGAATCTGTGAAATTCGTTGTCACAGGTGGCTGTGGAGGGCAAGTCATTGGGTATACTTAAGGCAGAGGTTGATAGGTTCTTTGTTGGTCAGGGCATGAAGGGATACGGCGAGAAGACAGGAGACTGGGGCTGAGAGGGAAAATGAACCAGCCATGATGAAACGCCGGAGCAAATTCAATGAGCCAAATGGCCTAATTCTGCTCCTATATCTTATGGTCTTATGGTGATTTCAGATATTTCTCTGTACTAAAGGCACAGTAGCGTAGTAGTTAGTTATCAATTTACAATGCCAGTGATTGAGGTGCGACTCCCAGCACTGTCTGTATGGAGTTCGCACATTCTCCCCATGACTGCGTGGCTTTCCTCTAAGAGCTCTGGTTTCCTCCCACGTTCCATAGACACATGGGTTAGGGTAGTGCGTTGTGGGCAGGCTAGATTGGCACCAGTAGTGTGTTGACACTTGCACGCTGCTCTCAGCACAATCCTCAGACTGTGTCGGTCGTTGATGTAAATGACCCATTTCAATGTATGCTTTGATGTTTTGATGTACATGTGACTAATAAAGATAATCTTAACCTTTACACTGATCTACCGCTAGACTGACCTTTTTTTTAAGGTAAGCTTTCTTGAAGCTTTGCAATATTACTTCTAATGTTATTTAATCTCCCGAGCCTTCTGCTGCCCAGTAACTGAATGTTACATTTTTTCTCCTGTCTGTTTCCCTATAATATTCATTATCCCCTACGGTTCAACACCGACTCATTTATTTTTTATTCAGAGACACAGTGCAAAATAAGCCCTCCTGGCCCTTCGAGCTGCACTGCCCAGCAACCCCTGATGTCCCCAATTTAATCCGAACCTAGTCACGGGACAGTTTACAATGACCAATTAAACTACCCAGTACGTCTTTGGACTGTGGGAGGAAACTGGAACACCCGGAGAAAACCCACACGTTCCACAGGGAGAACGTAGAGAGACTCCTTACAAGTCTGATGATGGATCACCGCCTTGAAATGTCGGTATTGGTTACTGCCTACCATCACAAAAGGCAGATTATTCCAGTAGCTACACAATTCAATTTGACTTCCCATTCTGATATGTCCATCCATGTCCCTCCACTGCAACTATGAGGCCAAACTCATTTGGAGGAGCAACACCTCATACTCTGTCTGGGTAGCCCCCAACCCAATAGCACGAACATCAATTTCTTCAACTTCTGGTAACCTTCCACACCTTCCATCTCTCCTTTTCCGTTCTCCATTCTGGTTACCCTTCTCTTCTCCTCACCTACCATCACCTCTCTCTAGTTCCTCCCCTCTTTCCCTCTCTCCCATGGTCCACTATCCTCGCCAATCAGATTCCTTCTTCTTCACCCCTTTACCTCTTCCACCTATCACCTCCTAGCTTCTTACTTCATCCCCCCATCCCCCACACACCCACCTTCCCCCTCACCTGGTCTCACTTATCACCTTCTGTCTTGTACGCCTTCCCCTCCCCCCACCTTCATATTCGAGCTTCTGTCCCCTTCCTTTCCCATCCTGATGAAGGGCCTTGCCCCAAAAATCAACTGTTTTTCCTCTCCATAGATGTTGCCTGAATTGCTGAGTTCCTCCAGCACTTTGTGTGTGTTGCTCTGGGTTTCCAGTATGTCTCCAAGTCAGAACTAATTTGGCAATCATAAGACTATAAGACATAGGAGCCGAATTAGCCCATCTAGCCTGCTCCACCATTCCATCATGGCCAATTTATTATCCCTCCCAACCCCATTCTCCTGTCTTCTCCCCATAACCTTTGACATGATTGCTAATTAAGGAACTATCAACTGCCGCTTTAAATATACCCAATGATTTGGTCTCCACAGCCGTCTGTGGCAATGAATTCCACAGACTAAAGAAATTTCTCTTCACCTCTGTTCTAAAGGGACGTACTTCTATTCTGAGTCTGGTCCTGTGGCCCCCCCCCCCCCCACCACTACAGGAAACATCCTCTCACATCCATTCTGTCTAGGCCTTTCAATACCTGGTAAGTTTCAATGAGATTCTCTCTTCCCACCTCCCCCTACCATAATTCTTCTAAACTCCAACGAGTACAGGCCCAGAGCCATCAAATGTTCCTCATACAATAAACACAAAATAATCTGCAGATGCTGGGATCAAAGCAACACTCACAGTACGCTGGAGGAACTCGGCAGGTCGGGCAGCATCAGTGGAAACGATGAGTCAATGTTTCGGGCCGGAACCCTTCGTCAGGACTGTAGGGGGAAGTCCGGCCCAAAACGTCAACTCGTCGTTTCCACTGATGCTGCCCGGCCTGCTGAGCTCTTCCTCATACAGTAACCCAGTCATTCCCAGAATCATCCTTGTGAACCTCCCCTGGACAGTCCAACGCCAGCACATCCTTTCTTAGATAAGGGGCCCAAAACTGCCCACAATGCTTCAAGAGCGCAGATTAACTCGCTGCAAAGATTGATTAGCTTTGGAGATGGAAAACCTGGTTTGACAGCTCTCAGTCAAAGGCACACAGGATGTGCATTTGGCTAGAAGTAGCAAGTGACACAGAGCCTACTCAGCTCTGTGCCATTCAGATCCCTGAAATTAAGGAGATGTTCAACGCCCAATGAGTGGGTCCAGTGATTGCTCCCACTGCCTCTCTCCAGATGGCTGTTCAGTGGGACATTTACAGCAGCAGAGACAGACAACATCAGACAGCATGCCCAAAACTTCCACACACAATATTCCCTCGTTCCTTCACAGTATCCCCACATGGAGGCTGAGGCTAATAAAACAGCTAATAAATAATTTAGAAAGTGCAATCTGCAGCTGAATAGACAGTACCTGGAGGACTCTAAGAGATTTTAATTTTGCAGACGCAGAGTAAAGAACCAGCTTTGTAGAAAATCACCACTGAACCCTCTGCCCTGTGTCATCTGCCGCTGTCTTATCGTCTTAATTCAGCCTCGCTTCATTAAAAAGCTGGCTTGATGCAAATTCAAATCCCGCAACTAAGGCACCTCAGTTGATTCATTTCTGTATCAACGATCTGGATGACAATGTGGTAAACTGGATCAGCAAGTTTTCAGATGACAACAAGATTGGGGGTGTAGAGGACATCGAGGCAGACTATCAAAGCCTGCAGCAGGATCTGGACCTGTTGGAAAAATGGGTTGAAAAATGGGAGATGCAATTTAATGCAGACAGGTGTGAGGTGTTGCACTTTGGGAGGACAAACCAAGGTAGGTTTTACATAGTGAGTGGTAGGGCACTGAGGAGTGTGGTAGAAGAGAGAGATTGGGGAATACAGATCCATAAGTCCTTGAAAGTGGGATCACATGTTGATAGGTTTGCACAAAGAAATTTTGGCACATTGACCTTCATAAATCATAAGACCAGAAGACCATAAGGCATAAGAGCAGAATTAGACCATTTGGCCCATCAAGTCTGCTCTGCCATTCAATCATGGTTGATCTTGTTTTTCACCTCTCCTCAGCCCCACTCCCCGGCCTTCTCCCCGTAACCTTTGATGCCATGTCCAATCAAGAACCTATCAATCTCTGCCTTAAATAAACCCAACAACCTGGCCTCCACAGCTGCCTGTGGTAACAAATTCCACAAATTCACCACCCTCTAGCTAAAGAAATTTCTCTGAACCTCTGTTTCAAATGGACACTCCTCTATCTTATGGCTGTGCCCTCTTGTCCTAGACTCCCCCATCATGGGAAACATCCTTTCCACATCTACCATGTCTGGGCCTTTCAACATTTTGATAGGTTTCAATGAGATTCCCCCCTCATCCTTCTAAATTCCAGCGAGTACAGACCAGAGCTATCAAACATCAGGAGCCTGAGAGGGAAGTTTTTCACTCAGAGGGTGATGAGAATGGCAACGATCCATCAGCAGAAGTGATGGACGTGAATTCAATTTCAACATTTTAGAGAGGTTTTTGGATAGGTACATGAATGGGAGGGGAATGACAATATTGAGATAAGCAACTTCACTCTGTCTGCCACAAAAGGCAGGACCTCCCAGTGGCCACTCATTTCAATTCCACTTCCCAATCCCATTCCCATTTTGCCATGCCTGTCCATGGCCTCCTCTACTGCCATGATGAGACCAGACTCACATTGGAAGGGCAAGAACTCATATTCTGAGTAGCCTCCAACCTGATGACACGATTAAATATTAAAAGTTAGCTTTATTTGTCACATCAAAACAGAGTAAAATGTGTTGTTGATGTCAAATCAAATCAGCGAGGATGTGCTGGGTAGCCGACAAATGTTACATCCTTTCCAGGGCCAACCATCGCCGACTGGGATTCATTTCCATCTGCTGTCTGTAAGGAATTTGTTCTCCCAATGACCGCGTGGGTTTCCTCCGGATGCTCCGGTTTCCTCCCACAGTCCATAAGACGTACAGGTCAGTAAATTGCAGGCACGCTATGTTGGAGTCAGAAGCCTGGCGAAGCTTGCGGGTTGCCACCCCCAGCACGTATTCAGGCAGTGTTGCTCATTGACGCAAATGACACTTCACTGTATGTTCTGATGTAAATGTGACCCATAAAGCTAATCTTTAAAATTTGGGCCCCAGGTAGTCCTTCCCAATGAGGCAGCACTTCACCTGTGGATCTGTTGGGGTCACCTCTTCTATCCGGTGCTCCCACAGCAGCCTCCTCTACGTTGGCGAGACCCAACTTAAGTTGAGGGGCTGCTTTGATGAGGACCTCTGCTCCATCCACCAAAAGTGGAATTTCCAGTCATCAACCATTTTAATTCTTATCCCCCACTCCTGTTCCAATATGTCGGTCCACAGCCTCTTTTGCCACGATGAGGGCACTCTCAGGGTGAAGGAGCAACACCTCATATTCTGTCTAGGTAGCTTCCAACCTGCTGGCATGAACATCAATTTCTCCTTCTGGTAATTTTTTCCCCTCTCTCTTCCCTCTTCTATTCCCCACTCTGACCTTTTACCTCTTCTCCTCACCTCCGTATCACCACCCCCGGATCCCCTCTTCCTTCACTTTCTCCCATGGTTCGCTCTCCTCTCCGATCAGACTCCTTCTTCTCGACCCACCTGGCTTCACCTGTCACTTTCTAGCTTGTCCTCCTCCCCCACCTTCTTGTTCTGGTATCTTCCCTGTGCCTTTCCAGTCCTGAAGAAGAGTCTCGGCCCAAAACCTTGACCGTTTGTTCATTTCCATTGTTTCCACCTGACCTGCAGAGTTCCTCTGGCATTTTGTGTGAGATGTTCCAATTTCAAAAGCTAGGATTAATGAGTTGTGGACGTGCTTTCTTGGCACCAGAAGCCTGGCGACATTTCCAGACTGTCCCGCCGCACATCCTCGGATGCAAAAGACACATTTCACTGTACGTCTCTATGTACGAGTGACAAATAAAGCTAATCATCTTCTCAGCGCTTAATGTACTTACAAAGTGCTGCTCGAGTGGAAGTATTTGTTAAAAAACACACACACACACACACACACACTGACAAATACAGATTTCCTTGCCTTAAACGCACCGAGATGGCTCTTGGTCAGCTCAGAGAACACAGTTAGGAACCGAACCTGAAACTCGTGCGAGCGAACCAGCTGCGAGCTGGCAGCCACAACTTTAATTGCAATCGCTGTTCGGGTTCGGAAGGTTCTCAAAGTGTCACCAGCTGTCGATATTTGCTGATGGCTTGTCTTCAGATTGACGTCAAAATGGGAATGAGAGACCAATTCCCTGATCGCCAGCTCATTAATGAATGGGAAAATGAGCGTACAATCCATGGCCCAGGGAAGGACACCGGAAAGTGATGGATTTGGATAGAGTCCGCAACTGGGCAAATACACTGACCTGCGTTTCTTAACAGCTGCAGTGACCAAAGTCTTTAAATAGCAACATTCAATCATTCTCTAAGCTCGCACCTGCAAAACTAAGACATAAAATACTACAACCCTTCAGCCTACCTACAGTACCGTGCAAGGTCTTAGGCACAAATATAGCTAGGGTGTCTGAGACTTTTGCACAGCACTGTAGCAATTTTACGTATTGACTGTACTGCTCCCACAAAACACAAAGAAATTTCATGACATATGTGAGTGATGATAAACTTGATTCTGGTAATGGGTCTCTACTGAGGACTGAGAGTGGGAAGGGGCCAAGAAACCTCGGTGGAAAAAATTTGATTACATTTACCCTATCTTTTCCCCTCAGAATTCTGTATACCTTAATCAAACTCCTCTTAATCTCCTAGGCTCCAGGCAATAAAGTGCTAACCTATTCAGAAATGCAGCTTGCTGAGAAAAATGAGGGGGGTGTTTATAAATGTGAAATGAGGAGACATAGAGTCACAGAGCACAGAAACAGTTCCTTCGGCCCGTCTAATCTGTGCCAAACTATTAATCTGCCTAGTCCCATTGACCTGCACCCAGATCATAGACCTCCAAACTCTTCCCATGCATGTACCTGTCCAAATTTCTCTTAAATGTTAAAATTAAACCCACATCCACCACTTCCACTGGCAGCTCATTCCACACCCTCACCACCTCCTGAATGAAAATGTTCCCCCTCAGTTTCCCCTTAAACTTTTCACCTTTCAACCCATTAACCCATGACCTATAGTTTGACCTATAGAGTTGGCCCGTGGCCAAGTGGTTAAGGCGTTCGTCTAGTGATCTGAAGGTCGCTAGTTCAAGCCTTGGCTGAGGCAGCGTGTTGTGTCCTTAAGCAAGACACTTAATCACACATTGCTCTGCGATGACACCGGTGCCAAGCTGTTTGGGTCCTAATGCCCTTCCCTTGGACAACATCGGTGTCGTGGACAGGGGAGACTTGCAGCATGGGCAACTGCCAGTCTTCCATACAACCTTGCCCAGGCCTGAGCCCTGGAAAACCTTGCAAGGCGCAAATCCATGGTCTCATGAGACTAACAGATGCCTATAAAAAAAATAGTTTGAGTCTCACCCCATCCTCAGTAGAAAAAGTCTGCTTGCCTTGATCTATCTATACCCTTCATAATCCTGTGTACCTCTATCAAATCTCCCCTCATTCTCCTACGCTCTAGGGAATAAAGTTCTAATCTATTCAGCCTTTCCCTAAAACTTAAGTCCCCAAGTCCTGGAAACATCCTTGTAAATTTTCTCTGCACTCTTTCAATTTTAGTTGCATCTTTCCTGTAGGTAGGTGACCAAAACTACACACAGTACTCCAAATTAGGCCTCGCCAACATTTTATTCGACTTAACATTCCAACTCCTGTACTCAATGCTTTGATTTATGAAGGCCAATATGCCAAGATCTTTCTTAACAACCCTAAAGTACCTTCAATGCCACTTTCAGGGAATTAAGGACTTGTACTCCTGGATCCTTCTGTTCTACTGCACTCTGCAATGCCCTTCTGCTCATGGTGTAAGACATACCCTGCTGGTCCTCCCAAAGTTCAACACCTTGCATCTGTATGCATTAAATTCCATCTGCCATTTTCAGCCCATTTTTCCAGCTGGTCCAGATCCCAATCACAAAATAACCTGCAGATGCTGGGGTCAAAGCAACACTCACAACACGCTGGAGGAACTCAGCAGGTCGGGCAGCATCTGTGGAAAAGATCGGTCGACGTTTCCGGCCGGAACCCTTCATCAGGACTGTAGGGGGAAGGGGCAGAGGCCCTGTAAAGAAGGTACTGTAAAGAAGTACTTTACTATAAAGAAGATATGTCCATACATGGCCTCCTCTACCGCCATGATGAGGCTAAACTCAGGTTGGAGGAGCAACACCTCATATACTGTCTAGGTAGTCTCCAGCCCCTTGGTATGAACGAGTTTATAGCTTTGAGAGTCTTCCTCACTGTCCACTACACCCCCAATCCTGCAATCATCTGCAAATTCGCTGATCCAGTTAACCACATTATCATCCAGATCGCTGATATAGATGACAAACAACAATGGCTCCTGCATCAATTCCTGTGGCACTCCATTAGTCACAGACGTCGAGTCAGAGAGGGAACCACCTGCTACAGGTCTGGCTTCCCCCACAAAGCCAATGTCCAATCCGATCTATTACCTTATTCTGAACGCTGAGTGACTGAACTTTCATGTCGTATAAAACAGTGTTAATAAACCTGATTCTGATACCTACACACTGGGAAAAATTTACACCTACCAGTTAAAGTAGCAGTATGAACGGCTTTGGGAAAGGACCATAAGACATTTGGCCCATCAAGTCTGCTCCAACATTGTGGCCGATTCATTTTCTCTCTCCAGGTGCCTATCTAAGAGTCTTTTAAATGTCTCTAATGTATCTGCCTCTACCATCACCTCTAACAGAGTGTTCCACACACCCACCACTCTGTGTAAAAAACCTACCTCTGACATCACCCCCTATACTTTCCTCCAATCACCTTCAAATTATCAACTACATTAGCCATTTCTGCCCTGTGTAAAAGTCTAATAAATGCCTTTAATTTTGTATATTTCTATCTAGTCACCTCTCTTCATCCATCACTCCAGAGAGAAAAACTCTATCTCACTCAACTTTTCCTCATAAGACATGCTTGCTAATCCAGGCAACATCCTGGTAAATTTCCTCTGTGCCCTCTCTAAAGCTTCCACATCCTAGTTCAGGAGCAAGAACCAACCCACTAGGCAGCTCCAGGTGCAGAGAGTTTGATTGGAGAGCACAGGAAAGATTTACAAGGATGTTGCTGGAACTCGAGGGCCAGGAAGGGTTTGGTCAGGGTAGGCCTTTATCCTTGGAACGCCTGAGAATGAGGGGCGACCTTAAAGAACTGTTTAAAATCATGAGAGGCATAGATAAAGTCACAGAGTCATAGATAAGTACAGCACAGAAACAAGCCCTTCAGCCCATCTAGCACATGACAAACCATTTAAACTGCCCTCCATACCCAAAGTACCTATCCAAACTTCTCTTATACGTTGAAATTGAGCTCACATGCACCACTTGTGCTGGCAGCTAGTTCCACACTCTCATGACCCTCTGAGATAACGATGGACAATAAACCTGTTTGCCAGGGTAAGGCAGTTTGGAACTAGAGGGCATAGGCGTAGGATCAGAAGGCAAAGATTTAAAGGAGGGAGGAGAAGATGGCAGTGCGACGCAGCGCGCACGGCCGCTCTGAATTGATATCTTATTAGTTAAATAGGGGCCATGCACAATCCTAATTTGATGGAGACAGATGTGAAGAAGCACGGAGGAACATCTGGAGTAACTTGTGAAATGCCCGCTTTGCTGCCGCTGCTACTGTGCGATCGAGAATCTCCGGAGGGGAAGGCCCAAAATCCTCGGCTTTGCCTATTGCCTGTTGCTGGGGCCGGCGTCGAAGCGCTCGGCAGAGATGGTGCTCGGTGTCAGAGGGCTGGTGGGAGGCTCGAAGTTTTCGGACGGACTCAGAGTCGGACTGTGGTCGGGTGCTTCCAGGATGCTGCATCGGCAAGTTTGCGGCGCTGGAAGCTCATGGCAGGGAGAGTTTCTCCCTTCAACCGTCTGCGTGAGATGATGGGACTTTCGAGAGACTTCGAGACTTTTTTTTTACGTCCATGGTCTGTTCTTCATCAAATTATGGTATTGCTTTGCACTGTTGTAACTATATGTCATAATTATGTGTTTTTTGTCAGTTTTTTTAGTCTTGGTTTGTCTTGTGTTTCTGTAATATCATTCTGGAGGAACAAATTGTATCATTTCTTAATGCATGCATTACTAAATGACAATAAAAAAGGACTGCGTGTCCTCATAATCTAATCTAATCTAAAATGGACCTGAGAGGCAACTTCTACCACAGAGTATATGTACTTATTGAGATACAGTGCAGAACATGCCTGTCCAGCTCTTTGAGCCCATGTTGCCCAGCAACCCGCCAATTTAACCCTAGCCTAATCGCAGGAGAATTTACAATGACTACAGGTGCCAAAGGAAGAAGATCAAGCAAGAGTCGGCTGTCGGGGACTCGGAGAACTGACCAGTGCTGCTGCCCAGAGCTGAATGGGAGGGGAGCAGAGGGCTATGGTCCGGATGCAGGTAGACAGAATAACAATTTGGCACAGACTAGATGGGCAGAAGGGTCTACAGTGCTCTCTAACTCTGTTTATTATATTTATTTATTTTTGATCTGTAGCACATAACAGGCCCTTCTGGCCAAACGAACCGCATTGCCCAGCAATGCCCCGATTTAACCCTAGCCTAATCACGACAATTTACAGTGACCAACTAACCTACTAACGGGCATGTCTCTGGAGCGCGGGATGCACCCGGAGAAAACCCATGCGTTCGGTGGGGAGAACGTACGGGCTCCTTACAGGTGATGCTGGAATTGATCTCCGAACTCCAACACCCCGAGCTGTGATAGTGTCGTGCTAACCGCTACTCTACCGCGGCACCCCGCGGTGTATGTGGAACAAGCTGCCAGAGAATGTGGCTAAGGCAGGTACGATAGAACCTGGCTTCTTCCCCTTTCCTTTCCAGTCCTGAATAAGGTTCTCAGCCCAAAACACCAACTGTTTATTCCTTTCCATAGACGCTGCCTGACCTATTGAGCTCCTCCAGCACTTTCCCTGTATTACACTGGATTTCCAGCATCTGCAGAATCTCTTCTGTTTATGAGGTACAGCAGTATAACTTAAGAAGCATTTGGATAGGTGGGGCTCAGAGAGACGTGGGCCAAACGCAGGGAACTGGGATTAGCTGAGTGGGCATTATGGTTGGGCCAAAAGGCCTGTATCTGTGCTGTATTGCCCCAAGACTCTAAACTTAACAGGTCGAGTAGATCTGTGTGTGGGAGGACAAGGAATTGTTGGTATTTCAAGGCAAAACTCTGCATCAGGATCATAAAGTGCATTCTCAATACGAGAGATCCTGCTGATGCCGGAAATCCAGAGTAACACAGACAGAATGCAAAATGCTGGAGGAACTCAATAGGTCAGGCAGCATCTATGGAGGGGAATAAAGAGTCAACGTTTCAAGCTGAGGCTAGTCATCAAGACTGGAAAGGAAGGGGGAAGGAGCCAGAATAAGGGGATGGGGGTGGAGAGGGGACAGAGTACAAGCTGACAGGTGATGGGTGAGACCAGCTGAGGGGGAGAGGGGGAATGAAGTAAGAAGCTGGGAGGTGATAGGTGGAAAAGGTAAAGGGCTGAAGAAGAAGGAATCTGATAGGAGAGAAGAGTGGACCGCGGGAGAAAGGGAATGGAGGAGGGGAACCAGGGAGAGGTGATAGGCAGGTGAGAAGAAGAGAAGAGGTAAGAGGGAAACCAGAATGGAGAATGGGGATTAAAGAGAGAAGGGGAGGGGAGAAATTACTAGAAGCTAGAAAAATTGATGTTTCTGGATCAGATTGGAGGCAACCTAGGCAGAATATGAGTTGTTGCTCCTCCAAGCTGAGAGTGGGCTCATTGTGACACAAGAAAAGGCCATGAACCAACATGTTGGAATGGGAATGGGAAGTGGAATTAAAGTGGTTGGCTAAAGGAAATTTACTTCTTCAGTAAAAAACTATGTGCCAGGAATACAACTGACATTAACCCAGGTGAAACTTTTCAAAATCTCAAAGTTCAAAATAAATTTATTATCAAAGTACAGATATGTCACCTTCTACAACTAGGGCGTTCACAGTAAATACAAAGACACACAATAGAATCAATGAAAGACTGCACATAAGACAACAAACAACAAACGGTGCAAATATAAAATAAATAATAATCATAAATAAATAAGCAATAAATATCGAGAATGTAAGATGAGGGGTCCTTGAAAGTGAGTCCATAGGTTGTGGAAACAGTTTCAGTATTGGGGTGAGTGAAGTTGTGAAGTTATCCCCTCTGGTTCAAGAGCCTGATGGTTGAGAGGTACAAACAGCAGACAAAAAAGCAGTTAGATCTATCCTTCAGTATTTAACTCCCATTGAAGCTCATTTCTACTCATCTTTCATCAAGTGAATTTTTTCAAATCATTAACGTGAGAGGCAATGGTGTCAGGAAAACTTTCCTTATTAGTGTGAGCATCAGGCGCTCCTGGGAAGATGAGATCGTGGGAGGTGGAAAGGTACTCCCTCTGCTGGCAGGAAGCTGCTATTACTGCAGTGTGATTTTTATAGTTCCCTTCCCTGAATTTCAGCTGTGGTCTGCCCAGCGGCGGTGTTAAAACTGGAGACGTGTTCACATTTTGGCTTAATTTATTCATTCAGGAAATGCAGACATTAATTGGGAGTCCTCGTGCTGGTTGAGACGGTGGTAAGGAAGCCAAATGCAACGTTAGCATTAATTTCAACAGGATTAGAATACAAAAGCAAGGATGTAAAGCTGAGGCTTTATAAGGCATTGATCAGACCACACCTAGAGTATTGTGAGAAATTTGGGAAAAGATGTGCTGGCATTGGAAACGGACCAGAGGAGTTGCACTAGAATGATCCCAGGAATGAAAGAGTCAACGTGTGAGGTGTGTTTGATGACTCTGGGCCTGTACGCACTAAAGTTTAGAAGAATGAGGGGGGATTTCATTGAAACCTATCAAATATTGAAAGGCTGAGATAGAGTGGATGTGGAGAGTATGTTTCCTATAGTGGGGGGGGGGGTCTAGGACCACAGGGCACAGCCTCATATTAGCACGACATCCCTTTAGAACAGAGATGAGGAGGAATTTCTTTACCCTGGGGATGGTGAATCGTTGAGACAGATGGCCAAGGAGGACAATTTATTGGGTATATTGAAGTGGAGGTTAATAGGTTTTTGATTAGCAGTACGTCAAAGGTTACAGGGAGAAGGCAGGAGAATGGGGTTGAGAGAGATAATAAGTCAGCCATGATGGAATGGTGGAGCAGATTTGATGAGCCAAAAGTCTTATGGTCTCAATAACAAAGACCCCTTCAAGTTCCTCGGAGTTAAAATCAGCAATATACTGTCCTGGTCCAACCATTTTGATGTCACTGCCAAGGCAGATCAGCGACACCTCAATGTCCTCAGGTGACTAAAGAAATTTAGCACGTCCCCACTGACCCTCACCAATTTTTACTGATGCACCATAAAAAGCATCCTATCAGATGTATCACAGCCTGGTACGGCAACTGCAGTGTTTAGGTTTGGTCTTTCTATGGCATTTCTTTCATTTTCCTGAAAAAGCTTACAGGAAAAGTAATCTCAGGGTAGTTTATGGTAACATATAGATATTTTGATAATAACTTTGCTCTGTCCATGACAGCAAGAAACTAGAAGGTTGCGGCCACATCTCTGCACATCACAGGGAACCTGCCTCACCTCTGTCAACACTTCTCGCTGCCCCAGTAAAGGCAACTGTAGAAACCGCTTCTGTAGAAAAATTTGGCAAGAACAATCATGATCATGGAAAGACTGATCGCCTGCATCATATGACATCAATGAATGAGTACAGTACGACCTCACAGTCTATCTCGTTATGATCTTGTACCTTATTGTCTACCTGCACTGCATGTTCTTTGTAGCTGTGACACTCCATTCTGCATTCTGTTATTGTTTAACCTGTTTCACCTCAATGCACTGTTCAATGAACAGTATGCAGGACAAGCTTTTCACTATATCTTGATACATTTTGGTTTTTTTATTTATTGAGATACAGCGTGGAATAATCCCTTCCGGCTCTTTGAGCCACACCACCCAGCAAGCCAATTTAACCCTAGCCCAATCACAGGACAGCTTACAATGACCGATTTGCCTACCAACTGTTATGTCTTTGGACTGTGGAAGGAAACCAGTGCACCCAGAAGAAACCAACACTCACAACACGCTGGAGGAACTCAGCATCTGTGGAAATGATCGGTCGACGTTTCGGGCCGGAACCCTTCGTCAGGACTGGAGGGGGAAGGGGCAGAGGCCCTATAGAGAAGGTGGGGGGAGGGTGGGAAGGAGAAGGCTGGTAGGTTCCAGGTCTTCTTCCCACCCTCCCCCCATCTTCTCTATAGGGCCTCTGCCCCTTCCCCCTCCAGTCCTGACGAAGGGTTCCGGCCCAAAACGTCGACCGATCGTTTCCACGGATGCTGCCCGGCCTGCTGAGTTCCTCCATCGTGTTGTGACCGTTGCTTTGACCCCAGCATCTGCAGAGTATTTTGCGCAGAAGAAACCAACGCAGTCACAGACAGAACATACAAACTCCTTACAGGCAGTGGTGGGAATTGAACCCAGGTCTCTCGAACTGTAAAGCGCTGTGCTAACCACTACGGTACCGCACTGCCCCAAGTGACAATAATAAACCAATTCCAACATTGTCCATCACTAATTGCCCTTTGACCTGAGTGGGCAGATAAGAGACAACCAGATTAGTGTGCCTGGAGTTAAATAAGGACCAATAAGAATGGCAGGTTCCCTTCCTTTAAGGCGACATGGATAAGAAAGGTCTGGAAGGACACGAGCCAAACCCAACTGGGACTAGATAGCTTGGCTGGCATGGGCAAGTTGGGCCGAAGGTCCTGTTACAGTGCTGTGACTTTCTTAACACTTAACCTATGAGGAGCATTTAACACCCTACACTCGGTGGGGGTCAGAAGGATGAGGTAGTTCTAGGCAGAAGACAGAATAAGACGGTGGGAGAGAGGGAGGAGTACAAGCTGGCAGGTGATAGCTGAAGCCAGGTGAGGGGAGAAGGTGGGTGGGTGGAGGAGGGAGGATAAAGTTAGAAGCTGGGAGGTGATAGGTGGAAAAGGTAAAGGGCTGAAGAAGAATGAACCTGATAGGAGAGGAGAGAAGACCGTAGGAGAAATGGGAGAAGGAGGGACACTAGAGGGAGGTGATGGACACATGAGGAGAAGAGAAGGGGTAAAAGGGGAGTCAGATTGGGGAGTGGAAAATAAGGGACGGAGGGAGAAATTACAGAAGCTGGAGGAATTTGTGTTTATGTCATCAAGTTGGAATCGACCCAGATGGAATATGAAGTGTTGCTCCTCCAACCTGAGAGTGGCCTCATTGTGGCAAAAGAGGAGGCTGTGGAACAGGAAGTAAAATTGAAGTGAATGGCCACAGGTAAATACTGCCATTTGTGGCAGGCAGAGGGAAGATGCATAACAAAGCCAAGCCCATAGCTGCGTCAGGTCTTAACGAGGCTAGAGCAGGAGCACTAGACAACACCAACAGACCTGCAGGTGAAGTGTCACCTCAGCCGGAATGACTGTTTGGGGCCCAGAATGGTGGTGAATGACCCTGAAGAAAGGTCTCGGCCTGAAACGTCGACTGATCATTTCCCTCCATAGCTGCTGCCTGGCTGGCTGAGTTCCTCCTGCATTTTGTGCGTGTTCCTAAGATGGTGATCCAATGCACATTCTGCACTTGGAGGTAAAGGTGATGGCTTTGGGAAGTTTTATTGGTGTAACACGCACACAAAATGCTGGAGGAACTCAGCAGGGCAGGCAGCATCTACGGAGAGGAACAGACAGTTGACGCTGCTGAGTCCTGGTGAAATGGTGCAGGTTCCCAGTGAGAAGTTGGAGTGGGTGAGATCAGTTTGGAAGGTGTGACCTACCCATGACCCATCGCACCGTTGGCGGGCTTGACGATGAACGTCTTCTGCCTGCGCTTTTTCCGTAGCTCCTGGATGCAGTTCTGGAACTGAGTGTACTCCGCAGGGAAGATCCACGTCCTAGGAGTGAAGCAGTATTCCTGAGACTGGCTCTTAATCATTCTGAAAGGGAAAGGAAGAACCATCACTGAACACCCTCCATGGGGATTGACTTCTCCCCTCTTCAGCCATTGGCTGTTCCCTTGGATCTTACGGGAGGCTAGTGCAGGAATTGCAGGGGCCCAGGCAGAGAAATTTCAGATGTCCTTAGCCACGAGTGAGGTGGTTGTAACTGAGAAGAGGGCATGATATGGAGCCTCAATAGACAGGATTGGAAAAAGCTGCAGAGGGTTGTAAACTCAGCCAGCTCCATCATTGGCACTGGCCTCCCCATCATCAAAGACTTCTTCAAAAACCAGCATCCATCATTAAGGGTCCCCACCTCCCAGGACTTGCCCACTTCTCACTGATACGTCACGGCGGCTGAAACGACAGGCTCAATGTTTCAGCTCCTTCCCCTCTGCCATCAGATTTCTGAATGGACAATGAACCCACGAACACTATCTCACTATATTTGTTGCAGTCCTTATTGATTTCTTAGAGTCATTGAGTCACAGAGAAGTACAGCACAGACACAGGCCCTTCAGCCCATCTAGTCCATGCCAAAAACATCTAAACTGCCTACTCCCATCAAGCTGCACTGAGACCACAGCCCACCATACCCCTTCTATCCATGCACCTATTCAAATTTCTCTTAAATGTTGAAACTGAGCCCACATGCACCACCTGTACTGGCAGCTCATTCCACACACTCGTGACAATGGAGCAAAAGTTAGTGGGAAGTTGGATGATTGGGAAGTTTTCAAAATCCAACAAAAGGCAACTAAAAAAGTCAGAAGAGGGAAAAGATGAAATATGAGGGCAAACCAGCTGATAATATAAAGCAGAATATCAGAAGTTTTTTCAGTTATATAAAGAGCAAAAGGAAGATGAGAGTTGATATTGGACCACTGGAAAATGATGCTGGTGAGGTAGTAATGGGAGACAAAGAAAAGGCAGATGAACCCAATTGGTACCTTGCATCTGTCTTCACTGTGGAAGACACCAGCAGTGTGCCACTGGTCTATGAGTGTCAGGGAGCAGGAGTGAGTGCTATTGCTATTACAAAGAAAAAGTGCTAGGCAAACTCAAAGGTCATAAGGTGGATAAGTCACTTGGACCAGATGAACTACATCCCAGAGCCCTGAGAGAGGTTGCTGAAGAGATAATGGATGCATTGGTCATGATCTTTCAAGAATCACTTGATTCTGGCATGGTCCCTCCAGGGAAATGGAAGATTGCAAATGTCACTCCACTCTTTAAGAAGGGAGAAACACAAAAGAAAGGCAATTATAGGCCAGTTAGCCTAATCTCAGTGGTTGGGAAAGCCTATTATTAAGGATGAGGTTTCCAGGTACATGGAGACTAATGATAAAATAAGTCAAAGTCAGCATGGTTTCTGCAAAGGAAACCTTGCCTGACAAATCTGTTAGAGTTCTTCGAGGAAGTACCAAGCAGGATGGACAAAGGAGAGGCAGTGGATGTCATTTACTTGGATTTTCAGAAGGCATTTGATAAGGTGAAACACATGAGGCTGCTAAACAAGATAAAATCCTGTGGCGTTACAGGAAAAATACTGGCATGGATAGAGAAATGGCTGACAGGCAGGAGGTAGCGAGTGGGAATAAAGGGGGCCTTTTCTGGTTGGCTACCAGTGACTAGTGGTGTTCCTCAGGGGTCAGTATTGGGACTGCTACTTTTCACATTATTTTTTGATGATATAGATAATGGGATTGATGGCTTTGTGGCAAATTTTGCAGATGATACCAAGGTAGGTGAAGGGGTAGGTAGTGCTGAGGAAGCAATGTAATTGCAGAAGGATGTGGACAAATTGGAAGAATGGACAAAAAGTGGCAGATGGAATATGGTGTTGGGAAATGTATGATAATACATTTTGGTAAAAGGAACGAAAGTGTGGACAATTATCTAAATGGGGAGAAAATTTAAACATCAGAGGTGCAAAAGGGACTTAGGAGTTCTTGTGAAAAACTCTCAGAAGGTTAATTTACAGGTTGACGCTGTGGTAAAGAAAGCAAATGCAATGTTGGCATTTATTTCAAGGGAAGTACAATGTAAAAACAAGGAGATAATGCTGAAATTTTATGAGACACTAGTCAGACTGCACTTGGAGTATTGTCAACAGTTTTGGGCCACATATCTCAGAAAAGATGTGTTGTCATTGGACAGAGTCCAGAGGAGGTTCACGAGGATGATTCCAGGAATAAAGGGGTTAACATATGAGGTGCGTTTGGCAGCTTTGGGCCTGTACTCACTGGAATTTAGAAGAATGCAGGGGGATCTCATTGAAACCTACTGAATGTTGAAAGAACTAGACAGGGTAGATGTGGAGAGGATGTTTCCCATGGTGGGGGTGTCCAGAACTAGAGGACACAGCCTCAAAACTGAGGCGTAACCCTTCGGAACAGAGGTAAGGAGGAATTTTTTTAGCCTGAGAATGGTGAATCTATAGAATGCTCTGCCACAGGCTGTGGTGGAGGCCAATGCCATGGGTATATCTAAAGTGAAAATTGATACTTTCCTAATTGGTCAGGGCATCAAAGGTTATGCGAGAAGGTGGGTATATGGGGTTGAGTGGGGTTCCGGATCAGCCATGATATAATGGCAGAACAGACTCAATGCACCCTCTGAATGAAGAAGATTCCCTGCATGTTCCCCTTAAACTTCTCACATTTCACCTTAACCCATGACCTTTGGTTGTAGTCCCACCCAACCTCAGTGGAGAAAACCTTCTTGCATTTACCATATCTATACCCCTCATAATTTTGTATACATCTGTCAAATCTCCTCTCAGTCTTCTACGCTGTAAGGAATAAAGTCCTAACCTATTCAATCTTTCCTCATAACTCAGGTTCTCCAGACTCAGCAAGATCCTTGTAAATCTTCTCTGTACTCTTTCAACCTTGTTTACATCTTTCCTCGCACTACACAGAAACATAGAAAACCTACTGCACAATACAGGCCCTTCAGCCCACAAAGCTCCAGAAATTACCTAAGGTTACCCATACCCTCTATTTTTCTGAGCTCCATGCACCTGCCCAGGAGTCTCTTAAAAGACCCTATCATTTCCGCCTCCACCACTGTCACCGGCAGCCCATTCCACGCACTCACCAGTCTCTGCGTAAGAAAACTTACCACTCACATCTCCTCTGTACCTGCTTCCAAGCACCTTAAAACTATGCCCTCTCATGCTAGCCATTTCAGCCCTGGGAAGAAGCCTCTGACTATCCACATGATCAATGCCTCTCATCATCTTACACACCTCTATCAGGTCACCTCTCATCCTCTGTCACTTCAAGGAGAAAAGGCCGAGTTCACTCAATCGATTCTCATAAGGCATGCTCCCCAATCCGGGCAACATCCTTGTAAATCTCCACTGCATCTTTTCTATGGTTTCCAATTCCTTCCTGTAGTCAGTCGACCAGAATTGAGCACAGTACTCCGAGTAGGGTCTGACCAGGGTCCTGTATAGCACTCGTCTGTATTAAATTCCATCTGCCATTTTTCAGCCCATTTTTCCAGGTGATGCAGATCCCTCTGCAAGCCATGATAGCCTTCCTCGCTGTTCACCACATCCCAAAATCATGGTGTCATCTACAAATTTGCTAATGTAGTTAACCACATTATCACTCAGATCATTGATATAGATGACAAACAACTTCAAATGCAGCACTAGTCACAGGCCTCCATTCAGAGGGGCCAACATCTACTACCACTCTGTGGCTTCTCCCACAAAGCCAATGTCTAATCCTTTTGTAACTTGCAAGCTTTTAATGTCTTGCGCTGTACCGCTGCTGCAAAACAACAGCTTCCACAGCCTGCACTCAGTGACCATTTTATTAGATACCTCCTGTACCTAACAAAGTGGACACTGAGTGTATGTTCATGGTCTTCTGCTGTTGTAGCCCATCCACTTCAAGGTTCAACATGTTGTGCATTCAGAGATGCTCTTCTGCACACCACTCTTGTAACGCGTGGTTATTTGAGTTACTGTCACCTTCCTCTCAGCTTGAACCAGTCTGGCCATTCTCGTCTGATCTTTCTCATTAACAAGGCATTTTCACCCACAGAACAGCTGCTCACTGGATGTTTTCGTTTTTCGCACCATTCTCTGTAAAATCTAGAGACTGTTGTGCATGAAAATCCCAGGAGATCAGCAGTTTCTGAGATACTCAAACCACCCCATCTGGCACCAACAATCATTCTAAAGTCCAAGTCACATAGATCACATTTCTTCCCCATTCTGATGTTTGGTCTGAAAAACAACGGAACCTCTTGACCATGTCTGCATACTTTGATGCATTGAGTTGCTGCCACATGATTGGCTGATTAAACATTTACATTAATGAGCAGGTGTACAGGTGTCCCTATTAAAGTGGCCACTGAATGTATGTCAGTGAAAATTAATTTGATTCTGATTCTGATTCTAACATTAACTACCACAAAACAAAAAAAAAAACCACTGGTAAACTCACACTAGGTGGATGCCTGTCTCTGCAGACCACAACACTTACTTGGCCATGTTCCTTGCCAAACAGTCCTTACGACAGATCTCCCCCATTCCTGGGAAGTGATTGATCCTCTGTAAGGAAAGAGAGGGAGAGAGTGTAGCAGATCACCGGAGAATGAAGCATAAAGGATGTTATTTCCCCAAAGGAAGGACATCATCGAGGCTCGGCCGTCGGGGCCTTGGAGAACTGACCAGTGCTGCTGCCCAGAGCTGAATGGGAGGGGTGCGAAGGGCTACGGTCCGGATGCAGGTAGGCAGAATATCAATTCGGCAGAGGTTAGATGGGCTGAAGGGCCTGCAGTACCCTCTGACTCTGTTTATTGTATTTTATTTATTTAGAGAAACAGTGCAGAACCTAACGAGCAGCACCGCCCAGCAACCCACACCGATTTAACCCCAGCCTAATCACGGGACAATGTACCAATTAACCTACGAACCGGTAAGTCTTTGGACTGTGGGAGGAAACACACGTGTTTCATGGGGAGAACGTAGACGTTTCCCACAGATGGTGTGGGAACTGAACTCTGAACACGAGCACCCAGAACTGTACTCGCATCACGGTAACCGCTGTGCTACCACGACAACACCCTGTCTTCATTCTGCTGGTACCAACGTGACCCGCTCAGAATCAAGCCGTGTTGAACTGCGGTCTAGGTCTCGCTAGGTGTGGGCCACTTGCTAGCACCTCCACCTCCACAGCCACACTCGGTGGGTCGGGCAGCGCCGGTGGGGGAGGAATTGTCGGCGCTTTGGGTCGGACCCCTGCAGCAGGACTCATGTCGAGGGTGAGGGGAGAGCGCAGGCGAGGACCTCCATCTCCACAGCCACACTCGGTGGGTCGGGCAGCGCCGGTGGGGGAGGAATTGTCGGCGCTTTGGGTCGGACCCCTGCAGCAGGACTCCTGTCGAGGGTGAGGGGAGAGCATAGGCGAGGAGGAGAGTGTGCAGAGGGACGGGAGGATTGGAGTGGATGTGTTGACTTCCGTTCGTTTGGGCTATGTCAGCGTTTAGTTGGCATGCTCACTTTCCCTGGTATGACCGTGTGCGCGTGACGGGTGGTGTGGGAATGTGGGTAAGAAGATGGAGGCCCTCGTGTATTGAACTTGAACGGACAAACTAAAGTTGTTTACACAAAAGGAAATCTTGTCTTTGCTGATTGAGTGTTAACAGATTGAGAGGGCATAGAGAGGAGGGTATAGAGGAGGGGGAGGAGACGGTGTGGAGTGGGCAGGGTGGGGAGGCTGCAGAGGATTAAGGAGAAGGGAAGGATGCAGGTGTGGAGAGGCTGGAGATGAGGAGGGGAAGGAGAAGAGGAGGGAATGGAGAAAGGAAGGGAGAGGGGAGAGGAAGGGTGGAAGGGGAGGACTTGTAGAGGGATGAGAAGGGTGTAGGAGAGCAGGAAGGAACTGGAGGGGTGAGGTGGAGTGGTGCTGATTGTAGGGGAAGAGATTGAAGCAGGCAGGGAGTGTGTGGAGGGGAGAGGGGAGGGTGGAGGGGTGTGTGAGGAGGTGGAGGATGGAGGGTGTGAGGGAAGTGGGGGTGGTGTATGAGAAGGTGTGGATTGGATGAGGAGGAGGGTGGAGGGAACATGGAGGATAGGGAGAAGTGTGAGGCAGAGGATGTGAGGCGAATATGCAGGAATTCAGGACGAGGAGGGTGGAGGGTGTGGGAGAAGGTGCAGGAATGGAGGAGGAGGCCAAGTAGGAGAGATGGAGGGTTTGAGGGAAAGGTATAGGAATGGAGGATGGTGCAACTGGTCACCTGGTAGTTCCTCAGATCCGCGATCCGCTCCTGCTGAACGGCTGCGTCGTTCCAGATCAGGTTGGCGGTGTCGTCCTCCTCCCGCGCTCGCGTGAATCCGGCCTCCAGTATCGCCAAACGCACTGGGTGGGGAACAGCATTGACGAAGCGTCAGTAAACCCGTTCCCACAGCGAGGGTGGGCGGAGGAGGGGGGGTCGAGGGACAATCCACAGCCCGCACCCTGCACTCCGTGACCTCAGCCCTCATCTCCTCCATCCCTATCTCGGCGACCTTCCCCAGCCCCACAACCCTCTGTGATCTCCATTCTTGCACAGTAAAGACCCAACTGGTCTCTTATATCCTTGAGGGAAAGAAACCTGAAGACCCTTGGTTAACATGGATCAGATGGGCCGAAGGGCCTGTTTCTAATACTAGGACTCTAAATGAGGTGAGAGTCTCCGTCTCCAGAACCTTCTCAGGCAGAGAGTTCCCTAATCCACCCTCCGTCAGGACCCCTGAATCCTTCATACTCCTTACCTCAACCCAATCCCTTCCATTCAGACGTCTCCATTACAAGAATGCAGTGGATTCCGATTAATTGGGCCTTCAGTTAATCAGGGCAGCCATTTATTTGGGAAAACTCTTAATGAACAAGAACGAATCCAAAAATAGACAGATCTCCTTCAGTTATTTGGGACAAATAGTTTCTAGCAAGCGTCAGTCACATGAACTTGCATGGTTGTTAGACACAACACTGCGCTTAGAGCGAAGAGTTTTTAAATTGTGTCACTTTTGTGTCTTTGTGTTAAAAAAGCAGCGATTTTTGTCACTGATAGTCGGTGGAATAAGCAACAAGACAATTCAGAACTGTTCTGTTCACTGCGGTTTCAGGCATTCAGGCTTGGGGATGCCAGAAACGTCTGGGAATGCAAATGAAACGATTTCACTACTTCAACAACTTAGGAACTACAAAGAATTTGAAGGTATCAACAATCATCTTGAATGTTGCAATGAAAATGAAGATTTGGCTAACATCAAAAGCATTCTATGGAGGCAGTCTATTATCTGCACCTTGTGTCTGTGCTAATTTCGTTCATTTACAGTCAAAAGATCACAGTCATGTGCACTGGATGAATTCCTCCATTAGGAACTAAAACACATTTTTATAGATAGATAGATATTTAATTGATCACATAGGAAATTACAGTGTCACAGTAGCATTACAAGTGCACAGATATACAAATAATAGAAGAGAAGTAAGAAAGAATAAAAGAATAAGTTATCTCAAACAGTCTAACAGGAGGGGTCATCATTTCCCCGGCTATAGTTTGACTCATTATAGAGCCTAATGGCCGAGGGTAAGAATGACCTCATACAGCGCTCTTTGGAGCATCACAGTTGTCTTAGTCCAGGGGTAGGCAACCTACAGCCCGCGGGCCCAATCCGGCCTGCAAGCAAACATTGAAATACTATGCTTATCCGGCCCGCGAGCGATCTCTCCTTATTCTGAGTGTTTCACGCGACCACACTGATGGACATGAATGGCGTCTTGTTACACTGGCCACACGTTCCATACCAAACACTGGTATATACGAATGACGGGAAGGCAGACTACCTTATTAATATGTATCAGATACTCTCTGTGCACGCGCAGGTTTTCAGATGGGATCGTTCAAATTTGTAAACAGAAACAGCGTCACTGTGTTTTAACAAGAAATCCACGCTAAATATCCAGATATGTACATGTGCTACGATACTTGTTGAATAACTCGCGTTTCGAAATAAAATCAAAGAAAAAAATTCCGGTGGCAATGAATGCACAACGCAGGAAGGTAGACGCTGAGTGCCAAAAAAGCAGTGGAAATGAAGGAAATATCGATGCCAGCTACGAACTCTCAAAACGTATTGCAGAAAAGATGAAGCCTTTTACAGATGGAGAGTTTGTCAAAGAATGTTTACTGGCAATGGTGGATATTGTTTGTCCTGAAAAGAAATCTTTATTTACATCTATCAGCCTGTCAGCAAGAACGATCACACGGCGAGTTGAAGAAATGTCAGCAGATGTTAAAAGTTGTTTAAGGGATGCCTGCAACGAATTGCATTTTTTCAATTGCGCTTGATGAGAGTACAGACTTGAGAGACACTGCTCAACTTCCAGTGTTTGTGCGAGGAGAAACTTTGGAAAACTTTTCAAATTTTTAAAGAGTTTATTCAATTAATTCCTGTGAAGGACACGGTTTCTGGGGCAGACATTTTTGAAGCTTTGCTGAAAATGATGTCAGAAATGAAACTTAATGTGTCGAAGTTACAAACGTTGTAATTGGCATCACAACTGATGGGGCACCAGCAATGGTGGGACAGAAAAACTAAACTGAGTTCTTTGATTACTAATTGGCATCATTGGTTAAGCACAAATGATTTTCTAGCATGTGTTATTCATTAATTTGAGACAAAACATAACTAGATGTATTTAAATGGATAATTCCCATATTTCAAGTTTTTATGGCATTTATCTGGCCCACCGTCCGCTCATTAATACACGATCCGGCCCACCGAGGCAAAAAGCTTGCCGACCCCTGTCTTAGTCTATTACTAAAAGTTCTCCTCTGGTCAGTCAAGGTGGTATGCAGAGGGTGAGAAACATTGTCCAGAACTGCCAGGATTTTCTGTAGGGTCCTTTGTTCTACCACAACTTCCAGTGTGTCCAGTTTGACTCCTGTAACAGAGCCAGCCTTTCTAATCAGTTTATTGAGCCTGTTGGCATCACCTGTGATGGTGCCATTGCCCAGCACACCACCACATGGAAGATTGTACTGGCAACAATGGTCTGGTAGAACATGTGAAGGAGAGGCCTGCATACTCTAAAGGATCTCAGACTCCTCAGGAAGTAGAGGAGACTCTGGCCCTTCTTGTACACATTCTCTGTGTTGGTGATCCACTCAAGTCTGTCATCCAGGTGTAACCCCAGGTACTTGTAGGTTCTCACCACATCCACGTCCTCACCATCAATAGTAACAGGGAGGAGTGCAGGCTGAGTCTTCCTAAAGTCCATCACCATCTCCTTTCTCTTACTGATGTTGAGCTGTAGATGATTCAGCTTGCACCATTTGACAAAGTCCTCCACCAGGGCCCTGTATTCATCCTCCTGTCCTGACGTAGACACCCAACTATTGCTGAGTCATCAGAGAATTCCTGCAGATGACATGACTCAGTGTTGTTTCTAAAATCTGAGGTATACAGGGTAAACAGGAAGGAAGCCAAAACAGTTCCCTGTGAGGCCCCATTGCTGCTTACAGCCGTGTCTGACACACAAGCTCTGAAGCCACACATACTGTGGTCACACAGTAGTACTGTAGCAGTATTAGTAATGTTATAATTTGTTCTGTATTTCATTTATATTCATAATTTGTTACTCAGTTAAATGATAGCTTGTATTTTTCATATGTTTTTAAGTATTTCCATAAAACTTTGTCTAATTGGGCAGCCGTTTAATTGGACCAAAATGTATTGGTCCGGAGGTGTCCCAATTAACCGCGTTGGTAAAGCCCCAAATGTATCTGCTTCAACCACCATCCCTGGCAGCGCATTCCACACACCCACCGAGCCAGTGCCAGGCCCTCCGTAGGTCGACGGCAACCGTGGATGTTACGTCCCAGCTGTCTACATGATCCTCAGGCCTGGGCAGTTCGCTATGGAGGGCAAGCTGTTACCCACGTGGCAATCTCCCAGTCTCCACACAGCTGATGAATCCAAAGGAACCGCAGAGACAGATACAGTTTGGCACCAGCGGTGTCACAGGAGTTGCCAGTCAGCGTTGAGCTCGATGTAGGACTCAAACACAAGAGATTCTGCAGATGCTGGAAATCCAGAGTAACACACACAAAATGCTGGAGGAACTCAGCAGGTCAGGCAGCTTCTATGGAAAAGAGTTTTGTGTGTGCGTTGCTCAACATCGGACTGCCTTAGGGATTCCAGCTCCAGACCTTCCCTCGGGGTTTACTCCCGAAGCCTTCCCCATGAGTGATCATAGCCACAAGGCCACAGAGATTTGAGATCAGAGTTTTCCTTCTCCTCGATGAGCTGCCAACCATGGGTAATGAGCCCCATCTGCACAGAACGACTGGCTTTAAGGTACCAGTAATGCACCTTTGCCCCTTCTCCTTTCAGTAGAAACAGTTCCGCCGGGCTTATTCGCTAGGCCGCATGTGAAGGCCAGGAGCTAGATGGTTGTCAGAGGGTATTTGAGATGCATGCCACTGGGAGAATTTTATCCCTATTACCATCCCCTTAAGGAACCCCACACGTACCACTCTTTGTGTAAAATAAAACCCTAATATCCCCCCCAACATCCCCCCAATCACCTTAAAATTTTGCCTCTCACATTAGAAATTCCTGCCCTGGGCAAAAGGCTGCCCTCAATAAGTTCACCTCTATCAAGCCACCTTTCATCCTCTGCTCCAAAGACAAAAGCCTCAGCTTGATCAGCCTTGCCTCATAAGATGTGCTCTCTAATCCAGACAGCATCCTGGTCAACCTCCTCTGCTCCCTCTGGAAAGTTTCCTCACCCCTCCCGCAGCCAGGCGACCAGAACTGAACGCAGTTCTCCAAGTTTGGTCCAACCAGAGTTTATGGGCGTGGACTCCCGAGATCCCTCTGCTCCGCCACACTGCTAAGAATCCGGCTGTTAACCCTGAGTATGCTCTGTATTGGGGGAGAGTGGGGGGGGGGTATGTCAGAGGGTGCATCGTTTTTCACACAGAGATTTGTGGGTGCATGGAATGCACTGCCAGGGTGGCGGTAAAGGCAGAATTAAGTGACACAGTTGCAGAGGAAGGGCTGTGCAGGCAGACAATAAGGTCCCAGGGATAGGAAAATGTAGACTGAGGTTAGGGGTCCATTTTATTGTACTAGGGGAACATTCTATAGACTTAAAACAGCAGCGTAACTTGAGCCTCATGGTCTCAATAAGTTTCTTACTACTGATCCTTTCTTTGTCCCAAACCTCCGAGCCCCCCTGCAATTTCAGCTAACCTGTTTTCTCATGTAGACCATAAGAGATAGGAGCAGAATCAGGCCCTTTGGCCCATCGAATCTGCTCTGACATTCCATCATGGCTGATTTATTATCCCTCTCAACCCCATTCTCCTGCCTTCTCCCCGTAACCTTTGACATCCTGGCCAGGACTGAACTGTTTCTCTTTCAATACACGTGAATGTGGAGGGGATGTTCCCTTTGGTGGAAGATTCCAGGACTGGAGGGGACAGACTCAGAATCTAGGGACATCCATCTGGAATTCCTTTGGCCAGAGGGTGGAGAATCTGTGGAATTTGTTACCACAGGCGTCTGTGAAAGCCAAGTCATTGGGTATATGTAAAGTGGAGGTTGATAGTTTCTTGATTAGTCAGGGTGTCTAAGGTTAGACGCCTTGTACTCGCTGAAGCTTGGAAGAATGAGGGGTGATCTCATTGAGACCTATCGAATATTGAGAGGCCTAGATAGAGTGGATGTGGAGAGACTCCCAAAAGTGAAAGAGTTTTGGACCTGAGGGCCCAACCTCAGCATTGAGGGATGTCCCTTTTGAATCAGAGAGTAGTGAATCTGTGGAATTCACTGCCACAGACAGCGATGGAGGCAAAGTCCTGGGTATATTTAAAGTGGAGATCGATAGGGTTTTGATTAGTAAAAGTGTCAAAGGTTACAGGTGGAGGAAGGAGAATGGGATTGAGAGGGATAATAAATCAGCCATGATGGAATAGGTGTCAAAGGTTACGGGGAAAAGAACCTGTAGTGTTCTGTGTTCTATGTTCTATTCTCTGGGGATATTAAATTACAAAGAAAAACAAAGAAAAATAGAAATTGTGCACTCCAATCAAACTCGTCTTCTTACCTATCTGATACTTGGTGCCAGAGAAGTTGGCTGTAATTGCTCCTTTCTTTTTCTTCTTCATTCTGACGTTCCTTTTCCCAAGTCCGGCATTTTTGAAGGGCAGCCCAGCGTTCAGAGCCAGGCTGGAGGAAATCTGATCATCTGAGGGAGAGAGAGAGAACATCCCTGTGAAGAGGGAGATTGTGTTATTTCCAAACGCCGAGGCTAGGACAGAGAGTTCCACCGTAGAGATGTGCTCCCCACCATAGAGGCCACCAAGGGTAGCATGGTAGCATAGCAGAGGTGTAACGCTCTACAGTACCAGTGACCTGGGTTCAATTCCCACCACTGTTTACAAGAAGTTTGCATGTTCTCCCCGTGACTGAATATGTTTCATCCAGGTTCCATTTGTGATAAAGAGTCTTGGCCTGAAACATGGACTGTTTATCCCCTCCGTAGATGCTGCCTGACCTGCTGAGTTCCCCCAGCATGTTGTGCGTGTGCATTGTTCTGTTGGAGGAGAGAAGTGAGCAATAGAGAAGGTGGACGGTGCAGGAGCGTAGCGGATAGCTTAACGCAATTACAGCACCAGAGACCGGGGTTCAATTGCCACCACTGTCTGCAGTTCTCCCTTTGACCACGCGGGTTTGCACTCACAGTCCAAGCACGTACAGCTTTGGGGCAGTAAGTTGTGGACATGCTATGCTGATGTTGGAAGCATGGCAACACTTGCGGGCTGCTCCCAGCACATCCTCAGACCGTGATGGTTGTTAACTGATGTCTCATTTCAATGCAGCTTTCAGTGTTTATGCAACAAATAAAGCCAAACTTTACTCTACAAGAGGCAATGTCTCAGGAAGGAGACAGCAGTCATCTGGGACTCACAACATCCAGGTCATTCATGGCCTCTTCTCAATGCTGCCATCAGGCAGGAGGTATAGGAGTGTTACGTACCAGCAGCAACAGATATTAAATTAAGTCAGGTTTTAATAGATAAACAATGAAATGTATTAACCTCTACTCAAAAACATAGAAAAGTAAACAAATGACTAACTTAAACAGAAGTTAACTGTGTTATGCGTCTACAGCTATCAAACAGTCGAGCTTAGAGACAATTCTTAACAGATCTTACTCAAGCACAGTCTTAAAGTGGTAGTTTAAGAAGCCCAAGTGATTCATGAAATAAGTGAGAGGAGGAACTTCCCGAAGCAGCGAAGAGGCGACTCTTGAAGAAACGAAGAAACCGTTGATGCCAACCCCAGCCGAGAAGTACCTTTTCCGAAGAGACTATGAAGAGTGAGTTTTCTCAAAGTAATTGGCCTTTCACCGAAGTGGTCACCACACAACACCCAAACCATGTAAGGGTTAACAAAAGTGCGTGCCACGTATGGATTATACCATAGAACCATAGAAACTACAGCACAGAATCAGGCCTTTTGGCCTTCTTGGCTGTGTTGAACCATTTTTCTGCCTAGTCCCACTGACCTGCACACGGACCATATCCCTCCGTACACCTCCCATCCATGTATCTGTCCAATTTATTCTTAAATGTTAAAAAAGAACCCGCATTTACCACCTCATCTGGCAGCTCATTCCATACTCCCACCACTCTCTGTGTGAAGAAGCCCCCCCTAATGTTTCTTTTAAACTTTTCCCCCCTCACCCTTAACCCATGTCCTCTGGTTTTTTTCTCCCCTTGCCTCAGTGGAAAAAGCTTGCTTGCATTCACTCTATCTATACCCGTCATAATTTTATATACCTCTATCAAATCTCCCCTCATTCTTCTACGCTCCAGGGAATAAAGTCCTAACCTATCAACCTTTCTCTGTAACTGAGTTTCTCAAGTCCCGGCAACATCCTTGTAAACCTTCTCTGCATGCTTTCAACCTTATTTATATCCTTCCTGTAATTTGGTGACCAAAACTGAACACAATACTCCAGATTCGGCCTCACCAATGCCTTATACAACCTCATCATAACATTCCAGCTCTTATACTCAATGCTTCGATTAATAAAGGCCAATGTACCAAAAGCTCTCTTTACGACCCTATCTACCTGTGATGCCACTTTTAGGGAATTTTGTATCTGTATTCCCAGATCCCTCTGTTCCACCGCACTCCTCAGTGCCTTACCATTAACCCTGTATGTTCTACCTTGGTTGTCCTTCCAACGTGCAATACCTCACACTTGTCTGCATTAAACTCCATCTGCCATTTTTCAGCCCATTTTTCCAGCTGGTCCAAGTCCCTTTGCAGGCTCTGAAAACCTTCCTCGCTGTCTACTACACCTCCAATCTTTGTATCATCAGCAAATATGCTGATCCAATTTACCACATTATCATCCAGATCATTGATATAGATGATGAATAACAATGGACCCAGCACTGATCCCTGTGGCACACCACTAGTCACAGGCCTCCACTCAGAGAAGCAATTCTCTACTACCACTCTTTGGCTTCTTCCATCAAGCCAATGTCTGATCCAATTTACCACCTCTCCATGTATACCTAGCAACTGAATTTTCCTAACTAACCTCCCATGCGGGACCTTGTCAAAGGCCTTACTGAAGTCCATGTAGACAATATCCACTGCCTTCCCTTCATCCACTTTCCTGGTAACCTCCTCGAAAAACTCCAATTGATTGGTCAAACATGACCTGCCACGCACAAAGCCATGTTGACTCTCCCTAATAAGTCCCTGTCTATCCAAATGCTTGTAGATTCTGTCTCTTAGTACTCCCTCCAATAACTTACCTACTACCGATGTTAAACTTTCCGGCCTATAATTTCCCGGATTACTTTTCGATCCTTTTTTAAACAGCGGAACAACGTGAGCCACTCTCCAATCCTCCAGCACCTCACCTGTAGACAGCGACATTTTAAATATTTCTGCCAGGGCCCCTGCAATTCCAACACCAGTCTCCTTCAAGGTCCGAGGGAACATCCTGTCAGGTCCCGGGGATTTATCCACTTAAATTTTCCTCAAGACAGCAAGGATCTCCTCTTTTTCGATCTGTACGGTTTCCATGATCTCGCTACTTGTTTCCCCTAATTCCATAGACTTCATGCCAGTTTCCTTAGTAAATACAGACGCAAAAAACCTATTTAAGATCCCCCCCATTTCCTTTGGTTCCGCACATAGGCGACCACTCTGATCTTCAAGAGGACCAATTTTATCCCTTACAATCCTTTTGCTCTTAATATACCTGTAAAAGCTCTTTGGATTATCCTTCACTTTGACTGCCAAGGCAACCTCATGTCTTCTTTTAGCACTCCTGATTTCTTTCTTAAGTATTTTCTTGCACTTCTTATACTCCTCAAGCACCTTATTTATTCCCTGCTTCCTATATATGTCATACAACTCCCTCTTCTTCTTTATCAGAGTTGCAATATCCCTTGAGATCCCAGGTTCCTTATTCCTATTCACTTTGCCTTTAATCCTGACAGGAACATACAAATTCTGCACTCTTAAAATTTCTCCTTTGAAGGCTTCCCACCTACCGATCACATCCATGCCAGAGAACAACCTGTCCCAATCCATGCTTTTTAGATCCTTTCTCATTTCTTCAAATTTGGCCTTCTTCCAGTTAAGAACCTCAACCCTAGGACCAGATCTATCCTTGTCCATGATCAAGTTGAAACTAATGGTGTTATGATCACTGGAACCAAAGTGCTCCCCTGCACAGACTTCTGTCACTTGTCCTAACTCATTTCCTAACAGGAGATCCAATATTGCATCCCTTCTAGTTGGTCCCTCTATATATTGATTTAGAAAACTTTCCTGAACACATTTTACAAACTCTAAACCATCTAGACCCCTAACAGTATGGGAGTCCCAATCAATGTATGGAAAATTAAAATCCCCTACCACCACAACTTTATGTTTCCTGCAGTTGCTTGCTATTTCCCTGCAGATTTGCTCTTCCAATTCTCGTTGACTATTGGGTGGTCTGTAATACAATCTCACTAATGTGGCCATACCTTTCCTGTTTCTCAGCTCCACCCATAAGGACTCAGTAGACAAGCCCTCTAATCTGTCCTGCCTGAGCACTGCTGTAATATTTTCCCTAACAAGCAATGCTACTCCCCCACCTTTCATTCCTCTGCCTCGATCACATCTGAAACATCGGAACCCTGGAATAATAAGCTGCCAGTCCTGCCCCTCCTGTAGCCAAGTTTCACTAATTGCTATAACGTCATAATTCCACGTGTCAATCCACGCCCTCAACTCATCCGCCTTCCCCGCAATACTCCTAGCATTGAAATATATACACCTCAGAAGATTTTTACCACCATTCACAACCTTTCTATTAGCAGATTTGCTTGAACTTTTAACATCATTTATTTTCACCCCAGCCACACTGTCAGCTCTGGCAGTCTGGTTCCCATCCCCCTGCAAATCTAGTTTAAAGCCTCCTCAATAGCACTAACAAACCTCCCTGAAAAGACATTGGTCCCCCTGTAGTTCAAGTGTAACCCGTCTCTCTTGTACAGGTCCCACCTGCCCCAGAAGAGGTCCCAATTATCCTTAAATCTGAAACCTTGCCCCCTACACCAGTTCCTCATCCACTTGTTCATCCTCCAGAGCATCCTATTCCTACCCTCACTGGCACCTAGCACAGATAGCAATCCTGAGATTACCACCCTCAAGGTCCTGCTTTTCAACTTCCTACCAAGCTCTCTATACTCACTCTCCTGGACCTCCTCATTCTACCTTGCTATGTCATTGGTACCGATGTGCACCACGACATCTGGCTGATCACCTTCCCATTTCAGAATGTCATGCAATCGATCAGAGACATCCTTGACCCTGGCACCCGGGAGGCAACAAACCATCCTGGATTCTCTGTCATGACCACAGAACCTCCTATCTGCACCTCTAACTATCGAGTCCCCTATCACTATCGCTCTCCTCTTTTCCCCCCTCCCTTCTGCACTGCAGAGCCAGACTCAGTGCCAGAGATCCGTCCCAGGTAAGTCATCCCCCCCCAACAGTATCCAATGCGGTATACTTGTTGTTGAGGGGAATGGCCACAGGGGAACCCTGCTCTGCCTGCCCTTTCCTCTTCCCTGGCCTGACAGTGTCCCAATTTCCTGTGCTCTGCTCCTTTGGCGTAACTACCAAGTGTCAGTTACATCCAAAATGCATCAAATGCCGCTGATTAACCCCAATCCTTTGGGTTCGTTCAAAGCTTGCAATCTTCACTCTCTCTTTTGCTCTCCTTCTACAATTGCGTAACCACCAACTGCAACTCCCAACAACGTGACTGCCAACAATTAGCAGTTTCCCTTTTTATACCAGTGGGATATGCCATCATGTGAAGCTCACAGGTAACAAAGTCATGGGACACTCATGGGAATTGATACTCACGGGAATCACAAGACACTCACAGTAATCGATACTCACGGGAATCACTATTCACGGGACAGGTAACACCTCCCCTCAGGAAAAGAAAATTTTGATCTATCAAGAGGAAAATTTTAACTACAATTTACAAAATATACAAATGTATAAAATCTACAAAATGCCCAATACACATACGGTTATCATACAGCACCCTACAAACTAATATAACATATGGCCAGGGTTGTATACAAATATCAAAATTCCACTCCATTAATAAAATATTACATTGCAAGTTCAACATCTGGACAGACAGTTGGCAATTACATTATCTTTGCCTTTAATGTGAGTTATTAAGAGATCATATTCTTGTAAAATTAAACTCCAATTCAGCAACCTTCTATTTTTGTTTTTCAGTTTATTCAAAAATACCAATGAGTTATGATCGGTGTAAACCACAAGTGGTTTTTGAGTTGCGCCAACATACACATCAAAACTTTGCAGAGCCAAAATAAGGGATAATAATTCCTTTTCTATGGTTGAATAATTTCTTAGATGTTCATTAAATTTCTTGGAGAAGTAAGCCACAGGATGGTCAACATCATCATAATTATCCTGTTGTAGTAACACTGCTCCTGCAGCCTCGTCACTGGCATCCACAGCTTGGGAAAATGGTTTTGCAAAGTCAGGTGACCTCAGCACAGGTTGGTGACATAGGATAGCTTTCAATTTATCAGATGCCTCCTGACAAGGCTCTTTCCAAACAAACTTCTCACCTCTCTTCAGGAGGTTAATTAATGGAAGAGCAATCTCGGCAAAGTTCTTATAGAACTTGCGGTGACATCCTACTGTTCCCAAGAATCTTCTAAGAGCCTTTTTACCGGTTGGAGTGGAAACCTCCAAAATTGCTTGAACTTCTGCCTGAACAGGAGCCAACCTGCCTTGACACACAACTCTGATGGTGGTGTCTGAAAAGAGGATGCTGTCCAAGTTGCATGCCATCTTGGACAATGTCTCCCATCCACTACATAACGTACTGGTTGGGCACAGGAGTACATTCAGCCAGAGACTCATTCCACCGAGATGCAACACAGAGCGTCATAGGAAGTCATTCCTGCCTGTGGCCATCAAACTATACAACTCCTCCCTTGGAGGGTCAGACACCCTGAGCCAATAGGCTGGCCCTGGACTTATTTCCTGGCATAATTTACATATTACTATTTAACTATTTATGGTTTTATTACTATTTAATTATTTATGGTGCAACTGTAACGAAAACCAATTTCCCCCGGGATCAACAAAGTATGACTATGACTACGACTAACATAACCAAGATAGGTCACAGTGGCATGGTCAAATTCACTTTTAGCTAAGTTAACGGTGATGTTGGCTTTTGAGAGCCTTTCAAACGGCTTTTCCACTGCAGAGTTATTTGCTTCCCAAGTGTCATTCCCTGCGACTAAATCATCAATATAGGCATCTGTGTGTTTTAACCCTTGAATTACAGAATTAAACATTCTCTGGAAGGTTCCTGGAGCATTCTTCCTTCCAAATGGCAGACCATTGTATTCATATAACTCAGATGGCATTACAAAGGCAGAAATTTCTCTACCTTTATCCGTCAGTGAAACATACCAATACCCTTTTAACAGAACGATCTTTGTAAGAAACTTAGCTTTTCCAACCTTGTCCACACAATTATCTACCCTAGGGATTGGATACGCATCAGTTTTTGTTACAGCATTCACCTTTCTGTAATCAGGACAAAACCGAATACTACCGTCTGGTTTCGGCACCATGACACAAGGTGAACTCCAATCCAAAGTAGAGGGTCTAATAATATCATTTTCTAACATATACTTTAGTTCTTGTTCGGCAAGTGTCCATTTTTTCACGTTCATTCAATATGGATGTTGCTTTATCAGTTTGGCATTTCCATTATCTACATCATGTGAGGCTACTGTGGTTCTTTTTGGAATGTCTGGAAATAAATTCCTAAATTTCATGATTAACTGCTTCATTTGCTGCCACTGCTGTGGCTGCAAATGAGCCAATTTCTCATCAATACTTTCCAAAATTGTCAAATTTGTTAGTCTGGCGGAAATGATGTTCGGTTTAAAATAAGCCTCAGATGGATCAACTACCAAGTTCCCAGGGAGGTCAGACTCATTGTTATTGACAACCACAGTCATAGCAGCTGACTGTTTTTCATAATATGGTTTTATCATGTTTACATGACAAAGCTGCATTGGCCTTTGTCGATCTGGTGTTTTTACCACATAGTCAACATTATTAACTTTAGATATACTCTCGTAAGGACCATGAAATTTAGCTTGCAAAGTGTTAATTTGCACAGTGAAGAGAACCAACACCTTATCTCCCAGCTTGAATGAACTCATTCTAGCTTCCTTGTCGTACCAAGCTTTCATTCTTTCCTGAGCAAATTTTAAAGTTTCCCTTGCTAAACTGCAAGCTTTTTGCAATCTCTCCTTAAATTTTAAGACATAATCCATAATGTAGTTCTTTGTTAACCCACTGTTCTTTTAACAATGCCAAAAATCCTCGGACTCTGTGCCTAAACACAAATTCAAAGGGGCTAAAGCCGAGGGGCTCCTGCACTGACTCCCTTACTGCAAACAAAAGCAAATGAACTCCCTCATCCCAATCCTTCTCATTTTCAACACAAACGTCCTAATCATGGTTTTGAGAGTAGAATGGAACCTTTCTAAGGCTCCTTGTGATTCTGGATGGTACGCAGATGATGTAATCTGTTTGGCTCCCAGTTTATAAACTACCTGCTAGAATAATCCAGACATAAAATTACTTCCTTGATCAGACTGGATTTCTTTAGGCAACCCAAATACAGTAAAAAACTTTATGAGAGCCTTCGACACAGTTTTAGCTTTTATATTCCTGAGAGGTATTGGTTCTGGAAACCTAGATGCTGTAGATATGATGGTCAACAAATATTGATGGCCAGCTTTAGTTTTTGGCAATGGGGTAACACAATCCACAATAACTTTAGAAAATGTTTTACCAAATTCAGGAATAGGTTGCAATGGGGCAACTGGGGTGACTTGATTAGGTTTACCCACAACCTGACAAGTGTGACAAATTTGACAAAATGTCGCCACATCTTTCCTCAACCCAGGCCAGAAGAAGTGTTTAAAAACCTTGTTCACAGTTTTATTCACACCAAGATGGCCACCCAAGGGCATACTATGAGCCAAAGTTAAAATCTCACTCGTATAGACTTTAGGAACTACTACCTGGTGAACAACTGCCCAATCCTCACTTGCAGGAATCTCAGGTAGTCTCCACTTCCTCATTAACACTCCACTCTTGAAATAATACCCTACTGCAACCTTCTCAATCTCATTATCTGGGAGAGATTTTCCTCTTAAGGTGGCAATCTCAGGGTCTCTGCTCTGCTCTGACATAATCTCCTTCCTAAACAGGACAAGTCTTTATGGTCAGACTCACTATGAGGATCTTGATCAAACAAGGAAGGTAGGAAAGTTCCTGACAAATCATCAGAATCTGAATCCCGATTTGAGCTGTCATGGGTATCAGATCCATGCTGCACAGAACCATCTGCCTTGGCAAACTTTTTGGCCATAGCTCGGGTTACTGCACAGGAGGGATACATGTTGGAATCTATCTTTGGATCATCAGCCATTTCCATGAACTGTTTGTTCTTCTGCCATCAGGCAAACGTTACAGGAGCATCAAAACTAAAACCATAAGGCTACTAAACAGCTTCCTCCCACAGGCAGTCAGACTGCTAAATAACTGCTCTACCTGACTCTGCTTTGGACACTTTTAACTTGCACTGGACACTTATAACTTGATTTTAACTGACATCTGGCTGTTGTGTTTTACTATTTATTGTTATGTTTATTATTTAGTGTTGCGTTTGTTATGTTATGATTGCACTGCTCCTGAGAAAACGCTGTCTCATTCTGCCCTGCAGAGCTGATGTACGGTTAGAATGACAATAAAGTTTTTTGAATCTTTGAATCTTTGAATCAGTGATTAGCTTAGTTGTCAGCTGCACTGCAGGAACAACTTTTCCACCTGCTAGGTCATTCCCTAACAATAAAGAAACACCATCCACCGGTACACTGGGACGTAGTCCTATTTTAACAGGTCCTGTAACTAATCCTGACTTTAAAACTACTTTGTGCAGAGGTACAGACATAAGGTGGCCCCCAATACCTCGTATAAGATTTACCTCACCAGTGGCAGTCTCATCACTAAACTCTAGAACACTGTCTAACATAAGTGACTGAGAAGCCCCAGTATTCCAAAGTATTTTTACGCGTACTTGGGTGGACCCTTCATTCACGGAAACAAATCCCTCTGACATAAAATGATCAAATCCCTTCCTCACTTGGTCAGACCTCTCAGACCCTAACAGAGCCTCCTTTGAATGTCCCGAACCCTGCGGGTTTATGGGTGTTTCAAAGTGTTGCACACGGGCATCTAGAACTGCTTCCTTTTCCTTCTTCTTCAGACGGAAACAGTTAGCCATAACATGACCAGATTTCCCACAATAGTGACAAATAGGACCAAAATGTTTTTCCTTCATCCTTACCTTTATCACTAGCTTCCGATTAATTTCTGGTTTACCCTGACTATCCATGCTACTTTTTTGGAAAGTTTTATTCAGAGTAAACTTACTCTTGTGGGTGAGAGCAAACTCATCTGCTAATTTGCAATGTGGCAGTGTCCTTCTCATCCAAATATGCCTTTATGTCATAGGATCACACCTTTTAAATTCCTCAATTAAAACCAACTCATTCAAGTTGTCATAACCTCCATTCACATTCTTAGATGTGCACCATGGCTCAAAACACACAGATATATCATAGGCAAATTCCACATAAATCTGGTTCACGGATTTCTTCAGATTTCTAAATCTTTGTCTATAAGCTTCCAGAACCAATTCGTAAGCTTTAAATATAACCTGCTTCACAGTATCATAATCAGCTACCTCTTCAACGGATAAGGTTGTATAAACTTGCTGTGTTTTACCCTTAATTACACTTTGTAAAAGGATAGGCCAGCCATTTTTTGGCCACTGTGAACTCTGAGCATCTTTCTCAAAATGCCGGAAGTATTTATCAACTTCAGCCTCATTAAATAGAGGGTCAAAGCAACACTCACAACACGCTGGAGGAACTCAGCAGGTTGGGTAGCATCCGTGGAAAAGATCGGTCGACGTTTCGGACCGTAACCCTTCGTCAGGACCATAGAGGGAAGGGGCAGAGGCCCTATAAAGAAGGTTGGGGGAGGGTGGGGAGGAGAAGGCTGGTAAGTTCCAGGTGAAAAACCAGTAAGGGGAAAGATAAAGGGGTAGGGGAGGGGAGCAGGGAGGTGATAGGCGGGAAAGGTGAAGAAAGAATAGGGGAAAACACAATGGCTAGTAGAAGGAGGTGGAACCATAGGGGAGGTAATAGGCAGCTGGGGGAGGGGGCAGAGTGACATAGGGATAGGGGAAGGGAGGGGGAGGGAATTACCAGAAGTTGGAGAATTCTATGTTCATATCAAGGGGCTGGAGACTACCCAGACGGTATATGAGGTGTTGCTCCTCCAACCTGAGTTTGGCCTGATCATGGCAGTAGAGGAGGCCATGTATGGACATATCCGAATGGGAATGGGAAGCAGAGTTGAAGTGGATGGCGTCTGCAGATTATTTTGTGTTTAAATGGAGGGAGCAATTCTACCTCCTGACTGGCAACAAACTTAACACCAGAGTCTACCGCTAGACCTCTTTGCTTCAATCTCTCTATCTTTTCTAGCTCAAATTCCCTCTGTTTTTGTTTGCTTCTTCCCTCCATTTGTCAGCTTCTCTAGCATCAAACTGCCTCTGTTTCTCTGCAGCTTCTAATCGACTTCGTTCCAACTCAGCCTCTAATCGACTTCGTTCCAACTCAGCCTCTAATCGTTTTTGTTGTAAGTCAGCCTCTATTTTAACTTTCTCTAACGCTATTTGTTCTAGCTGTAACTGGATCACATCTTTACTTACAGGAAACTTCTCTAACACCGCGTCATCAGATTTCCCCTTAGTTATATAATACTCAAACATTTTCCTCTGAATTTCAGGCTTTGTCACAGCAGGCTTTAAGGTCCAGCTCTTTAGTAATTTCCAGCACCTCATCCCTTTTGGCTTTCACTAATGCCTCAGGAGTTGGCAATACCAGAAATTCCCCAACATCCATTGCTGCTGATTTCCACACACAAACCAATCAAACAAACGGAATCGGGTATTTCCCTTTTCCCACTCAGATTGATAATTAAACAATCAATAAGCTCTAAATTTGTTCACATCCCAGACGAGCCCCCAATTTTTATGTTACGTACCAGCAGCAACAGATATTAAATTAAGTCAGGTTTTTATAAATAAACAATGAAATTTATTAACCCCTACTCAAAAACATAGAAAAGTAAACAAATGACTAACTTAAATGGAATTTAACAGAGTTATGCGTCTACAGCTATCAAATAGTCGAGCTTAGAGACAATTCTTAACAGATCTTACTCAAGCACAGTCTTAAAGTGGTAATTTAAGAAGCCCAAGTGATTCATGAAATAAGTGAGAGGAGAAACTTCCCGAAGCAGCGATGAGGCCATTCTTGAAGAAACAAAGAAACCGTTGATGCCGACCCCAGCCGAGAAGTACCTTTTCCGAAGAGACTATGAAGAGTGAGTTTTCTCAAAGTAACTGGCCTTTCACCGAAGTGGTCACCACAAAACACCCAAACCATGTAAGGGTTAACAAAAGTGCGTGCCACGTATGGATTACACCAAGTGTCAGTCACACCCAAAATGCACCAAATGCTGCTGATTAACCCCAATCCTTTGGGTTCATTCGAAGCCTGCAATCTTCACTCTCTCTCTCCCTTGCTCTCCTTCTATGATTGCGTAACCACCAACTGCAACTCCCAACAAAGCGACTGCCAACAATCGGCAGTTTCCCTTTTTATACCAGTGGGATATGCCATCATGTGACACTCACAGGAATCAATACTCACAGGACAGGTAACTGGAGCCTGAAGACACAATCTCAAGATTCAACAACAGTTTCTTTCCCACTGCCTTCAGGTTCTTGAACAGACTTGCAAAGTCCTCCACCAGTGCCTTGTAATTTATGTTTGTTCAAATTTATGTTGTTTATGTATAATTTATGTTCATTTGAATTTACATCATTTATGTGTACATTTATGTATAATTTATGTTAATTTAAGTTTATGTTTGTCATGTTTGTAATGTACCGCTCTACTGCCGCGACAAGGTGACGTTCATGACATTTATACCGTGAGTTTGAAGGTATGAGCATGGAAATAAACTTGAGTTTCTGCACTTCACCACCCACCGTTCTGAATCAGCAGTATGTCTGTCTGGAACCTCCATCTTTATCTAGGTAAAGATCCTTAGATCCATCTCTCGTCCAGTCCCCTAACAACAAGCGTTTCTCCATTAGGATTCTCATCTGGGATTTTAACCAATTTCCCCCGGGATCAATAAAGTATGACTAAGACTATGAAATGATTTTCTATGGGGATTCTCTGCCCTCTTTCCAAAACCAGAAAGGTTAGTATAATAAGATGTAGGAGCAGAATTAGGCCATTCAGCCCATCAAATTTGCTTCACCATTCCATCATGGATGATTTAATAGCCCTCTCAACCCCATTCTCCTGCTTTCTCTTCATACTTTGATGCCTTTACTAATCAAGTACCTATTAACATCTGCTTGAAATGCACCCAATGATGACTTCCACAAGTATCCATGCCAATGAATTCCACAGGTTCACCATTCTCTGGCTAAAGAAATCCCACCTCAAGTCTGTTCTAAATGGATGACCCTCTACTCCGAGGCTGTGCCTTCTGGTCTTAGATTTCCTGACTGTAGGAAACATCCTCTCCATGTCCACCCCATCCAGTCCTTTCAGTGCCAGAAATTTTCAATGAGATCCCCTCTCGTTCTTCTAAACTCCAGCAAGTACAGACCCAGAGCTACAGTGAGAGAATTTGGTGGTTGGACTAATGAAAATTCATTGACAGTTCTTGAGTTACGTGTGTTCAGAACTTGCTTCCATTAGTCTTCACTCATTTGACAATGGGAATAATGGCATAGTGATTAATCCTGAGTTGAAAACACATCTGGAACAGACTCGATGGGCTGAATGGCCTAACACCACTCCTATTGAGTTGAAATCTGGCAGCACAGGAATTTAAATTCAGTTAACTAAATAAATTAAAGCCATTGAAGAAAAACAAGCTCGAGTAATGGTGTTGGCTCAGTAGGTTTCTAGGATACAATATATTAGTTCCCTCATGGCCTGGTATGAAATCACTGATGCCCAAGAACAGAAAAGTCTACAAAAAGTAATGGATACATCCCAGTCCATCACGGGTAAAGCCGTCTCCACCGTTGAGCACATCTAAACGGTGTGCTGTCACAGGAAAGCAGCATCCATCATCAAGGACCCCAACATCGGTCAGGAAGGAGGTACAGGAGCCGCAGGTCCCACACCACAGGTTCTGGAACAGTTATCATCCCTCAACCCTCAGGAAGGAGGTACAGGAGCCTCAGGACCCAAACCACCAGGTTCTAGAACAGTTACTACCCCTCAACCATCAGGAAGGAGGTACAGGAGCCTCAGGACCCAAACCACCAGGTTCTAGAACAGTTACTACCCCTCAACCATCAGGCTCCTGAACCCACATGGACAACTTCACTCCCCTCAGCTCTGAACTGATTCCACAACCCATGGGCTCACTTTCAAAGACTCTGCATCTCATCTTCTCAGTATTGTTTCTTTGTCTTTTTGTTTTGTGGTGGAGAGTATATTGACTGGCTGCATTGCACCTGACATGGAAACACTAATGTTGTTGAGTGGAAAATCCCACAAAAAGTAATGAATACTGCCCAGTCCATCACGGGTAAAGTCCTCTCCACCACTGCACACATCTACATGGCGTTCTCTCAAAGGCTCCTGAAACAGAGGGGATAACTTCACTTGTCCCATCTTTGAAATGTTCCCACAACTCATGGACTCACTTCAATGATGGATGTTGCCTTCTTCAGGCAGCACCACCTGTAGTTACCACCACTGTTGGGGGTTGTATGGACTGACCACTGTTGGGAGTTCTATGGACTGACCACTGGTGATTGTATGGACTGACCATTGGCATTTGTATGGGCTGACCACTGGTGGGAGTTGTATGGACTGACCACTGACATTTGTATGGACTGACCACTGGTGTTTGTATGGACTGACCACTGTTGGGAGTTGTATGGACTGACCACTGTTGGGAGTTGTATGGACTGACCACTGGTGGGAGTTGTATGGACTGACCATTGCTGGGAGTTGTATGGACTGACCACTGTTGGGAGTTGTATGGACAGACCACTTGCAGGAGTTGTATGGACTGACCACTGGTGTTTGTACGGGCTGACCACTGGCGAGAGTTGTATGGACTGACCACTGGTGTTTGTATGGACTGACCACTGTTGGGAGTTGTATGGACAGACCACTGGCGAGAGTTGTATGGACTGACCACTGGCGGGGGTTGTATGGACAGACCACTGGCGAGAGTTGTACGGACTGACAACTGGAGGGGTTGTATGGACAGACCACTGGTGTTTGTATGGACTGACAACTGTTGGGAATTGTATGGACAGACCACTGGTGGGAGTTGTATGGATAGACCACTGGTGTTTATATGGACTGACCACTGGCATTTGTATGGACTGACCCCTGGCCGGAGTTGTATGGACTGAGCACTGGTGGGAGTTGGACAGACTGGCCACTGGCGTCTGTATGGACTGACCACTGGCGGGAGTTGTATGGACAGACCATTGGTGGGGGTTGTATGGACAGACCACTGGCGGGAGTTGTATGGACAGACAACTGACGTTTATATGGACTGACCACTGGCATTTGTATGGACTGACCCCTGGCCGGAGTTGTATGGACTGACCACTGGCGGGAGTTGGACAGACTGACCACTGGCATCTGTATGGACTGACCACTGGTGGGAGTTGTATGGACTGACCACTGGTGTGTGTATGGACTGACCACAGGCGGGAGTTGTATGGACAGACCATTGGTGGGGGTTGTATGGACTGACCACTGGTGGGGGCTGTATGGACTGACAACTGGTGGGAGTCGTATGGACAGACCACTGGCGGGAGTCATATGGACAGACCACTGGCGGGAGTCGCATGGACTAACCACTGGCGGGAGATATATGGACAGACGACTGGCGTTTAAATGTACTGACGACTGGCATTTGTATGGACTGACCACTGGTGGGAGTCGTATGGACTGACCACTGGCATCTGTATGGACTGACCACTGGCCAGAGTTGTATGGACTGACCACTGGCCTTTGTATGGACTGACCACTGGTGTTTGTATGGACTGACCACAGGCGGGAGTCGTATGGACAGACCACTGGCGGGAGTCGCATGGACTGACCACTGGCGGGAGTCGCATGGACTGACCACTGGTGGGGGTTGTATGGACAGACCACTGGCAGGAGTTATATGGACAGACAACTGGCGTTTATATGGACTGACGACTGGCATTTGTATGGACTGACCACTGGTGGGAGTCGTATGGACTGACCACTGGTGGGAGTCGTATGGACTGACCACTGGTGGGAGTCGTATGGACTGACCACTGGCCTTTGTATGGTCAGACCACTGGCGGGGTTTGTATGGACTGACCACTGGCAGGGGTTTGTATGGACTGACCACTGGCGGGGTTTGTATGGACTGTCCACTGGCGGGAGTTGTATGCACTGTCCACTGGCGGGGTTTGTATGCACTGTCCACTGGAGGGAGTTGTATGGACTGTCCACTGGCGGGAGTTGTATGGACTGACCACTGGCGGGAGTTGTATGGACTGACCACTGGCAGGAGTTGTATGGACTGACCACTGGCGGGGTTTGTATGGACTGTCCACTGGCGGGGTTTGTATGGACTGTCCACTGGCAGGAGTTGTATGGACTGTCCACTGGCGGGGGGTTGTATGGACTGTCCAGTGGCGGGAGTTGTATGGACTGTCCAGTGGCGGGAGTTGTATGGACTGACCACTGGCAGGGGTTTGTATGGACTGACCGCTGGCGGGGTTTGTATGGACTGACCGCTGGCAGGAGTTGTATGGACTGTCCGCTGGCAGGAGTTGTATGGACTGACCGCTGGCGGGAGTTGTATGGACTGACCACTGGCGGGGGTTCGTATGGACTGACCACTGGCAGGGGTTCGTATGGACCGACCACTGGCAGGGGTTGTATGGACTGACCACTGGCAGGGGTTTGTATGGACTGACCACTGGCAGGGGTTTGTATGGACTGACCACTGGCGGGAGTTGTATGGACTGACCACTGGCGGGGTTTGTATGGACTGACCACTGGCGGGGTTTGTATGGACTGTCCACTGGCAGGAGTTGTATGGACTGACCACTGGTGGGGTTTGTATGGACTGACCACTGGCAGGAGTTGTATAGACTGACCACTGGCAGGAGTTGTATGGACTGACCACTGGCGGGGTTTGTATGGACTGACCACTGGCGGGGTTTGTATGGACTGACCATTTCTCTCGGCAGCTGCTTGTGTTCCTACACATTCAAATTGCCGCGTACCAAACCGTGATGCAATCAGTGGGAGAACCTGGCAGTTCCTGTCTCATTAAACAATCCTGGTGTGTGCGTGAGGGGTGGAATCAACGAGGAATTGATGGGAATGTGGGGAGAATAAATGGGATTCATATGGAACTGGTGTAAGTGTGTGACTGACGGTCGATAGGGCTCCACCGTGCCGCAGGATTCCACATTCGGGCTGGGGCTGGCTCCTCTGGCAGAGCGGCCCGCCAGGGTTCGCTTGACGGAAGACCAGCTGGATTGCATTTTTCTGCAGTTACACTACCACGGGATGAGGAACTGCTGCTGGTTTGTCTGTGATTAGGCCAGGGTTAAATGTGGGACTGCTGGGCGGCGTGGCTCGAAGGGCCAGAAGGGCCTGTTCCCAGCTGTGTCTCAGTGCTTGTCCTCAGTGCTGGAGGTGGCAGAGTCTACAGCCCTCTGCTCCCTCTTGCAATCCCGTGCACTGGAACCTCCATTCCAGGCTGTGACAGAACAAGTTGAAGACTCAAAGATTAATTTATCATCAAAGAATGCATAAATTATAAACCTTGTGATTTGCTTGCTCACAGCTACAAACCCGAAAAACACATTTAAAGAAAAAAAAGAATAAAAATAAAAATAAAAGACCAACACTGGATGGTCAAGAGAATGAAAGAAAAACAGAAAGAAGTCTTCAGTGTCCTGCCTCAACGACTACCGTCCCGTTCACTCACATCCATCATCATGAAGTGTTTCGAGAGGCTCGTCATAAGGCACATCAAGACCCTGCTGCCCCCCTCACCGAACCCCCTGCAGTTCGCGTACCGTCCCAACCGTTCAACAGACGATGCCATTGCCATCACCCTCCACCTGGCCCTAACCCACCTGGACAAAAAAGACACGTACGTTTGAATGCTGTTCATAGACTTCAGTTCAGCATTCAACTCAATCATTCCTCAGAAATGACTGGAAAGCTGAGCCTACTGGGCCTGAACACTTCCCCCTGCAACTGGATCCTAGACTTCCTGACTGGGAGACCTCAGTCAGTCCGGATCGGGAGCAGCATCTCCAACACCACCACACTGAGCACGGGGGCCCCCCAGGGCTGTGTGCTCAGTCCACTGCTGTTCACTCTGCTGACCCACGACTGTGCTGCTCGAACCACATCATCAGTTTCGCCGATGACACGACCGTGGTGGGTCTCATCAGCAAGAACGATGAGTCAGCATACAGAGAGGAGGTGCAGCGGCTAACGGACTGGTGCAGACCAACAACCTGTCTCTGAATGTGAACAAAACAAAAGAGATGGTTGTTGACTTCAGGAGGACACGGAGCGACCACTCTCCGCTGAACATCGACGACTCCTTCATAGAGATCGTTAAGAGTACCAAATTTCTTGGTGTTCACCTGGTCCCTCAACACCAGCTCCATAGCCAAGAAAGCCCAGCAGTGTCTCTACTTTCTGTGAAGGCTGAGAAAAGTCCATCTCCCACCCCCCATCCACACCACGTTCTACAGAGGTTGTATCGAGAGCATCCTGAGCAGCTGCATCACGGCCTGGTTCAGAAATTGCACCATCTCGGATTGCAAGACCCTGCAGCGGATAGTGAGGTCAGCTGAGAATATCATTGGGGTCTCTCTTCCCGCCATTACAGACATTTACACCACACGCTGCATCCACAAAGCAAACAGCATTATGAAGGACCCCACGCACCCCTCATACAAACTCCTCTTCCTCCTGCCATCTGGAAAAAAGGCAACGAAGCATTCGGGCTCTCACGACCAGACTATGTAACAGTTTCTTCCCCCAAGCCATCAGACTCCTCAATACCCAGAGCCTGGACTGATGCCAACCTACTGCCCTCTACTGTGCCTATTGTCTTGTTTATTATTTATTGTAAAGCTTGCACTGTTTTGTGCACTTTACACAGTCCTGGGTAGGTCTGTAGTCTAGTGTAGTTTTTGTGTTGTTTTACGTAGTTCAGTGTAGTTTTTGTATTGTTTCATGTAGCACCATGGTCCCGAAAAACGTTTTCTTGTTTTTAACTGTGTACTGTACCAGCAGTTATGGTTGAAATGACAATAAAAAGTGACTTGACTTGACAAATGACAACATTCCGGTCCAAAATTAAGTCCTCAGATCTGAACCCTGGAACAATCCGGAGTTGGCCCAAAGCCTCGGTTATGCGCTCCTCATAGTAGCGGCCACGGAGCACAGCAGCCAAGCAGTCTTCGTAGTCTCAGTTCCATGGAGATGACCAGATGAACGAATAGAATTGGCTCTTGCCCCGGACCCCAGTACCCAGTCTTTTCAGTCCACCTGGGCCGGCGTTGAAATTGACCCATGACAGAACAGTGAAAGGTTCCGGCGACCTGGAGGGAGCAGTGAAGATCACGGAGAGAGAGCAAAGTTGGCTCTCACCTCCAATCTGGGCCGGCGTTAAATTGTCTAAACAGCGTACCATACCTTGCAGTAGGGCCCGGCTACTGCAAAAGGATCCGGGCCTAGACCACGTCGCCCAGCGACTCGCTAAGGGCCCAGATTTCATCACCCAGCTCGAAGCCACTCTCAGATCAGCACCCAGAGTGATCCAGCCTCGCACCAGGGCCAGTTCTACAGGCGTCAGAACTCCATCTGCAACCCACCATCTAGGATCACCTTCGCTTGCCACTGTTTGCACCAACAAGTTAACGCAATTTACCTCAGAGAAGCTATTTTTAGTGATGTTTTTAAGTCAGATTTCTTAGCTTTTTGACTACCAGAAGCAGTCGCACACATTAAGATGCACCATCTTAACTGGAAGTATCAGAATTGTGCAATATTTTATTGAAACTTTGATCATCTGAAGAAAGGTCTCGCATTCCATACATTTACTGGTTTGGTTGTTGCTTCTACGGCTTATGTGAAAGATTAAGTGAAATTTGTTACAATCCATTACAAATTGGAATTGTAACACTTTATTCTGCATTCTGTTATTGTTTTACTTGTTCTACCTCAATACACTGCGTAATGATCAGATCTGTGTGGACAGTATGCAAGACAAGCTTTTCCACTGTACACACGACAGCACTAAACATGTCTTATTGAAAAAGAGGTGCCACGATAAGGTAGTAGTTAATGCCAGCAGTTGGGATCAGGGCTCAATTCCCACTGATCTCTGTAGGAAGTTTGGACATTCTCCCCGTACAGCCGGGTGCTCCAACTTCCTCTCACATTCCAAAGACGACCTTTTTAGGGTTAGTAAGTTGCGGGCATTCTGTGCTTGTGCCAGAATGTATGGCTATATTTGTGGCTTCCCCCAGCACATCCTTTGGCGTTGATGCAAACGACGCACTGCAATGTATGTTTCAATGTACATTTGACAAGTAAAGCAAATTTTTAATCTTTAACCAGTTTTCAATGCAAATTGTTACCTGCTGCTGCAGTTGTGCATGGTAGCCACATGGTGGCAGGGCTGCACCATGAATGAGGTTTTTTTTCTAACTAGTACTCTGCAAAGTGTAATTGGTGTTTCTGAAGAACATTGATTTATCAATATTCATTATGTTTCCCTCTCCATTGATGCCGCCTGACCTGCTGTGTGTCTCCAGCATTTTCTGTTCTTATATCAGACTTGCAGCAGATTCAGATTGTTGAATTTGCATTACGAGTGAACGGTTCGGTCTGTATATGAAACATTTGATTTAATCCAGGAACTTCAGAATGCATGAAAGCATTAAACCGAAGTAATTGCAGTAAACACTCCACACTGATGTAGAATAGCTCACCTCCAGCATGAAATAAAAGCACAAACTGAGTTTTAAGAATACTCAACTGGTCTGTTGGGTGGCAGGGTGGGGATATGTCTCTACCAAAGGAAACATAGAAACATAGAAAACAGGTGCAGGAGTAGGCCATTCGGCCCTTCGAGCCTGCACCGCCATTTATTATGATCATGGCTGATCATCCAACTCAGAATCCTGCACCAGCCTTCCCTCCATACTCCCTGATCTCCGTAGCCACAAGGGCCATATCTAACTCCCTCTTAAATATAGCCAATGAACTGGCCTCAACTGTTTCCTGTGGCAGAGAATTCCACAGATTCACCACTCTCTGTGTGAAGAAGTTTTTCCTAATCTCAGTCCTAAAAGGCATCCCCCTTATCCTCAAACTGTGATCCCTCGTTCTGGACTTCCCCAACATCGGGAACAATCTTCCTGCATCTAGCCTGTCCAATCCCTTTAGGATTTTATACGTTTCAATCAGATCCCCCCTCAATCTTCTAAATTCCAACGAGTATAAGCCTAGTTCATCCAGTCTTTCATCATATGAAAGTCCTGCCATCCCAGGAATCAATCTGGTGAACCTTCTTTGTACTCCCTCTATGGCAAGGATGTCTTTCCTCAGATTAGGGGACCAAAACTGCACACAATACTCCAGGTGTGGTCTCGCCAAGGCCTTGTACAACTGCAGTAGTACCTCCCTGCTCCTGTACTTGAATCCTCTCGCTATAAATGCCAGCATACCATTCGCCTTTTTCACCGCCTGCTGTACCTGCATGCCCACTTTCAATGACTGGTGTACAATGACACCCAGGTCTCGTTGTACCTCCCCTTTTCCTAATCGGCCACCATTCAGATAATAATCTGCTTTCCTATTTTTTGCCACCAAAGTGGATAACTTCACATTTATCCACATTAAATTGCATCTGCCATGAATTTGCCCACTCACCCAACCTATCCAAGTCACCCTGCATCCTCTTAGCATCCTCCTCACAGCTAACACTGCCGCCCAGCTTCGTGTCATCCGCAAACTTGGAGATGCTGCATTTAATTCCCTCATCCAAGTCATTAATATATATTGTAAACAACTGGGGTCCCAGCACTGAGCCTTGCGGTACCCCACTAGTCACTGCCTGCCATTCTGAAAAGGTCCCGTTTATTCCCACTCTTTGCTTCCTGTCTGCTAACCAATTCTCTATCCACATCAATACCTTACCCCAATACCGTGTGCTTTAAGTTTGCACACTAATCTCCTGTGTGGGACCTTGTCAAAAGCCTTTTGAAAATCCAAATATACCACATCCACTGGTTCTCCCCTATCCACTCTACTAGTTACATCCTCAAAAAATTCTATGAGATTCGTCAGACATGATTTTCCTTTCACAAATCCATGCTGACTTTGTCCGATCATTTCACCGCTTTCCAAATGTGCTGTTATCACATCTTTGATAACTGACTCCAGCAGTTTCCCCACCACCGACGTTAGGCTAACTGGTCTATAATTCCCCGGTTTCTCTCTCCCTCCTTTTTTAAAAAGTGGGGTTACATTAGCCACCCTCCAATCCTCGGGAACTAGTCCAGAATCTAACGAGTTTTGAAAAATTATCACTAATGCATCCACTATTTCTTGGGCTACTTCCTTAAGCACTCTGGGATGCAGACCATCTGGCCCTGGGGATTTATCTGCCTTTAATCCCTTCAATTTACCTAACACCACTTCCCTACTAACATACATTTCCTTCAGTTCCTCCATCTCACTGGACCCTCTGTCCCCTACTATTTCTGGAAGATTATTTATGTCCTCCTTAGTGAAGACAGAACCAAAGTAATTATTCAATTGGTCTGCCATATCCTTGCTCCCCATAATCAATTCACCTGTTGAGATGTGAGGCACTCCTTCCCTCCACTGGCCTGCAGGTCAGCCTTGGGCAAGGTGTAGCACCTGCTTAGCCACCCAGTCAGGGTCACGTGAAGCCATAGGAGCAGGTGGTGGATGGTCGTATGGGCGGCTGGTACATATCACAAGTCCTGATTGTGTGGCCACTGACACCAGGCAGACAATCTCTGAAGAGTATTGACAATGGCTGGGGTCACCCATCTTGTAAAGACACTGCTCAGAAGAAGGCAATGGCAAACCACTTCTGTAGAAAAATTCGTCAAGACCAATAATGGTCAAAAGACCATGATCGCCCACGACATACGAACAAATGAACAAAACTGTCCTGATTCTCAAATGCCATCTGAAAATCTACCGATGACACAACTGTTGTTAGCAGAATTTCAGATGGTGGCGAGAGGGCGTACAGGAGTGAGATCCACCAGCTGGTTGAGTGGTGTTGCAACAACCTTGCACTCAATGTCAGTCAGACCGAGGAATTGATTGTGGACTTTAGGAAGGGGACGTGGAGGGAACACACACCAGACCACATTGACCGATCAGCAGTGGAAAGGGTGAGCAGGTTCATATTCCTGAGGGTCATCATCATCTCAAAGGATCTGTCAAAATAATTACAAAGAAGGCATGCTGGAGGCTGTGTTTCATTAGGAGTTTGGGGAGATTTGGTATGTCACCAAAGACTCTAGCAAATTTCTACAGATGTATCGTGAAGAGCATTCTAACTGGCTGTATCACAGTCTGGTATGCGGTGGGGGGGGGGGCCACTGTACAGGACTGAAATAAGCTGCAGAGAGTTGTAAACTCAGTCAGCTCCATCACGGGCACTGGCCTCCCCACCATTGAGAACATCTTTGAAAATCTATGCCACAAAAAGACAGCGTTACCTACACTTTCTGTACAACTCTTACACTCTATTCTGCAGTTACTGTTTTACTTTTTTCTACCTCAATGCACTGTGTAATGATCTGATCTGTTTGAACAGCTTATTTAGTGACACGAAGTGTAACAGGCCCTTCCAGCCCTTCGAGCCTCACTGCCCAGCAACCCCCGACAACCCCTGATTTAACCCTAACCTAAGCACAGGACAATCTACAACGACCGACTACCCTACTGACGGGTCCATCCTTGGACAGTGAGAGCAGACCAGAGTTCTCGGAAGAGACCCACACAATCCGGGCAGAGAACGTTCAGAGATGCCTTACAGAGGACGCCAGGACTGATCTCCAAACTCCAATGCCCTAAACTGTAACAGTGTCAGGCTAATGGCTACGCTACCGTGGCAACAATAATAAATCAAATATCCACACAATACCTTCTTGTATAATTTGTGGTTAGGTTTTTCTGTATATCTGATGCTCTGTGTCGATGATGTTGCTGCAGGTAAGTTATTCGATACACCTGGGCAGACACGTACTTGTGTAGCCAACAATAAACTCAACTTCACTCATGCCATCACTGAACTGTTTCCACAACCTACAGTCTGACTTTCACAGACTTTCCATCTCATGCCCTCAATATTTATTGCTTATTTATTTTCTATTATTATTATCTCTTTATTTTTCTTTTGTATTCTGCAGTTTGTTTGCTTTTGCACATTGGTTGTCTGTCCATCCTGTTGGGTGCGGTCATTGATTCTATTAAAAATGGTTCAATTTAATATCAGAGAATATATAAATATACAACCTGAAATTCTTACTCTTCACAGACATCCATGAAACAAGAACCCCATAGAATGAATGATTGAAACATCAAAACCACGAAGCCCCTCCACTGCCTACGGTTCTTGGATTTACTGGTTTACGCCCACAGGAAAATGAATCTTAGGTGGTATATGGTGACATAAATGAACTTTGATAACAAATTTACTTTGAACATTGAACTTTGAATTTTGACAACCTTTGACTTTGTTACAGCATGTCCCCAGTGGATGGGACAACCTCGAAATACACATTGAACTTTTAATCAACACACATAAAAGTTGCTGGTGAACGCAGCAGGCCAAGCAGCATCTCTAGGAAGAAGCGCAGTCAACGTTTCGGGCCGAGACCCTTCGTCAGGACTAACTGAAGGAAGAGTGAGTAAGAAATTTGAAAGTGGGAGGGGGAGGGGGAGATGCAAAATGATAGGAGAAGACAGGAGGGGGAGGGATAGAGCCGAGAGCTGGACAGGTGATTGGCAAGAGGGATATGAGAGGATCATGGGATGGGAGGCACCAGGTCAACAAACCTGACAGCTAGGAGAGGATGGGGAGCAGTTTTAAAATCACCAAACCAGGGCCACTGAATACATCAACAGCAAGGCTCCCAAAATTACAGAGCTCAGCACCTGGCACAATATTAAAGCCCCCCCTCTCCCACTCCGCCCCCCACTGGTCACGGTCGACTTTGGATATTACGTCCTAGCTGTCTATACGATATACATGTGGGTACGCAAGCCAGGACAGTACGATACGGAGAGCAAGCTGTTGCTCATGCAACAAGCTCCCCTCTCCACATAGCTGATGAATCCAGAGGAACGGCAGAGACCGACACAGTTTGGTACCAGCAGCGTCGCAGGAGTTGCCAGTCAGCGTTGTACTCAACGTGGGGCTGCCTAAGGGACTCCAGCTCCAGATTTTTCCCCTCAGTATTTACTCCCAAAACCTCCCCCATGAGTGGGTGTAGCCACAAGGCAGCGGGGGTCTGTGATCAGAGTTTTCCTTCTCCGAGATGAGCTGACAAGACCCATCTGCCTGATGTGACTGCCATTAAGGCGCTAGTAACCCGCCTCTGCCCCTTCCCCTGTCCGCAGAAACAGTATAGCCACAAGGCAGCGGAGGTTTCAGATCAGAATTCTCCTCCTCTTAGCAGCTAAGCCACACGTGAAGGCCAGGAGTTGGACAGTTGTCAGAGGCTATTTGAGATACACACCACTGGGAGCATTTAATAGGTATGGGGAGCTTATCCCCACTACAACCCTTTCCCGGCTATGACAACCTTTAATGAACCCACAAAATTAAAAATATAGAACAAGTTTTAGTCCTACCTTCATCAAGGGGAAAGGACGGCATATCGCAGCAGACCAAATGGAGGGAACTGGACCTGCTCTCACTGGAAGGCGACGGTTAATCTTCTGTCATGGTACCAGAACAGCATTCAGTCTCTGTTGAGAGGAGGGCAGGTGTTGAGAGGAGCATTTACTTCCCCTCATTGGGCAAAAAGAAACTGTTCCTTACACATGGGGTGAATGTCCAGCCTGACAGTGTGAACCCGGACACCGTGCTCCAGAGAAGCAATCGGCCGACCTACTCAACACAAGAGATTCTGCGGATGCTGGAAATCCAGAGTAACACACACAAAATGCTGGAGGAACCCAGCAGGTCAGCCAGCATCTGTGGAGAGGAATAAACAGTCAACTTTTCTGTCCTGAAGAAGGGTCTTGTCTCAAATCATTGACTGTTTATTCCCTTCCATAGATGCTGCCTGACCTGCTGAGTTCCTCCAGTGCTTCCTGTTATTGCCACCAAGTTGCACAATTTGGTATTTTGTTCCCATTATGTCCCACTGGCATCTAGCTGCTCACTAACCCCCCCCCCCACCCACCAAAACCTGTCCAACTCAACCTGCAGTTTCTCCCCGGTCTTCCCCCGCACTTACCCTGACCCCACACCCTGCCCTGCCACCCAGCTCGGTGCCAAATAACCTCTTCCTCAATATCAACAGGACAAAGGAGATGTTACCGACTTCAGGAGAACTCCCTCCTCTCTTTACATGGGTGGCAGTTTCAATCTCCTGGGAGCGTACATCACCCACAACCTCTCATGATCCTAGAACACATCCTGCACAATCAGGGAAGCTCATCGGTGCCTCTGCTTTCTGAGGAGAGCTGGCCTATGCACATCGAAACTCACGTCACTCTACATACCCCTACATGCATGCAGTAGGGAGAATCCTAACAAGCCGTGTCACTGCATGGTTTGAAAACTGTGCTGTGGGGGACAGGAAGCTCAACAATGGGGAGTCAAACTCCCCAATGCATCACTGGCATCAGCCTACCCACCATCACAGTCATGTATGCAGAAACATAGAAGACCTACAGCACGATACAGGCCCTTCGGCCCACGATGCTGTGCCGAACATGTCCTTACCTTAGACATTGCCTTGGGTTACCCATGGCCCTCTATTTTCCTAAGCTCCATGTACCTTAGGTCAGAAACATCATGAAGGATCCCACCCACCTTGCTCATGGACTGTTTGTCCCACTCCCATCAAGGAGGCTACATAGCATCCACACCAGGACCACCAGACTTAAAAACAGTTACTTTCTTCCCCAAGCAGCAAGTCCGATCAACACCTCCACCACTAACCCACCCCTCCACACCCCAAACCACCACTACTTCATCATTTCCTGTCAGAGTCACCTTATGTACACACACTCCTATGTCTAGTGTCACTTTATACTGTAATTATCTTGCTGTGTTATTTCTTGGTGTCGTATTGGATCTTTTAACAATTACTTCGTTCTCCTTTACACTTGTGTACTAAAAATGACATTAAACAATCTTGAATCTTGAATGTTGAGTTTTGAATCTACAAGCCTGGAGACACCACACATAATTTCTGAGTCCAATATTTCATGAATAGGAGGGTTCCCAGTGCTGACAAATAAAAATGTAACAAGTAAAATAAATGTAAAACATTAAAAGAGACAAGATTGTGAAAATGACATTGTACATGCTAAGATGTACAGATCATCCCCGGCAGGATGAGCTTCTCATTGGAACAGTAACTACATCTTAATCCTCACTGCCCTGATTTGGTTGTCACAAACAACACATTTCAGTCTGTGATTTCCTGTTCTCCCTGTGACTGTGTGGGATTCCTCCAGCTGCTCCCACGTCCCTTCACTTCCCAAAGATGTAAGGGTTAAAGGTTAACACGAGCAATTCTGCAGATGCTGGAATTTCAAGCAACACACATCAAAGTTGCTGGTGAACGCAGCAGGCCAAGCAGCATCTCTAGGAAGAGGTACAGTCGACGTTTCAGGCCAAGACCCTTCGTCAGGACTAACTGAAGGAAAAGCTAGTAAGAGATTTGAAAGTGGGAGGGGGAGGGGGAGATCCAAAATGATAGGAGAAGACAAGAGCTGGACAGGTGATTGGCAAAGAGGATATGAGAGGATCATGGGACAGGCGGCCCAGGGAGAAGGAAAAGGGGGAGGGGAGGAAAACCCAGAGATGGGCAAGGGGCAGCATCTCTAGGAAGAGATACAGTCGATGTTTTGGGCCAAGACACACATTCTTTCTCTCTATCTCCTTTTTCTCCCTCTGTCCCTCTGACTATACCCCTTGCCTATCCTCTGGGCTTTCCCCCATCCCCCTTTTCCTTCTCCTTGGGCCTCCTGTCCCGTGATCCTCTCATATCCCTTTTGTCAATCAACTGTCCAGCTCTTGGCTCCATCCCTCCCCCTCCTGTCTTCTCCTATCATTTTGGATCCCCGTGCCACTTTCAAATCTCTTACTAGCTCTTCCTTCAGTTAGTCCTGATGAAGGGTCCCGGCCCGAAACGTCGACTGTACCTCTTCCTAGAGATGCTGCCTGGCCTGCTGCGTTCACCAGCAGCTTTGATGAGGGTTAGAGGTTAGAAAGTTTTGGACATGCTGTGATGGTGCTGGAAGACATCAAGATAAGATATGGGGGCAGAATTAGGCCATTCAGCCCATTGAGTCTGCTCCGCCATTCCATCATGGCTGATTTACTATCCCTCTCAACCCATTCTCCTCCCTTCTCCCCATAACCTTTTCATGCCCTTATTAATCAAAAGCCTACGACCCTCCACTTTAAATATACCCAATGACTTGGCTTCCACAGTCATCTGTTGCAATGAATTCCACAGACTCACTGTTAACTGGTTAAACAAGTTCCTCCTCATTTCTGTTTTAAAAGAATATCCTTGTAATCTGAGGCAGTAGCCTTTGGTCCTAAACTTCCCCCACTACAGGAAACATCCTCTTCACATCCACTCTATCTAGGCCTTTCAATATTCGATAGGTTTCAGTGAGATCCCTCCTCATTCTTCTAAACTCCAGTGAGTACAGGCCCAGAGCCATCAAACGCTCCTCATACTTTAACCCGTTCATTCTCAGTAAGTGTGGCCACACTTGTGGGCTGCCCAGAGCACATCCTCGGACTGTGTTGCTTTTGACACAAATGCCACATTTCACTCCATGTTTTGATGTTTCAGTGTACGTGAGACAAATAAAACTAATCTCTTTAACCTTTTCCCGGTCCTCCCCACCCCTCAGCCTCATCACTTCCCCCCACCCCCCACATCAGCAGTAGAATCACCTATGCCAAACAGGTCAAAGGGCAGAGGCCAGACTAAGCGTGGTCCATCGGTCCTCCAAGTTCAGAGGTTCAGCTCAGGGCTACAACCCTCAATGGTCAAACAAAACTGTTACGAAATCGGCAATCAAGAATCCTTCTATATCTGAGTGTGATGGTATTCCTGCATCCAATATATTCTATGAATAGGTAGGTTCGCAGCACCGACAAACTAAACTGTAACAAGTAAACAAAATGTAAAACTTGAGGAGACGGATTGTGATAATAACATGGTGTATAAAATAATGGTACAGATAAGCCCTGGCAGGGGAAGATTCTCATTGGACCAGTAACCATGGCTTAATCCTCACTGCCCTGATTTCTCCAGAGATTTCAGCTTCCCGAACGTAACAGCTCCTGATTAGAACCTATAAATCTGTCCATTGGACTTACACAGAACTGCTGAATGACACAGAAATGATCAGGACAAGAGACGTTTTATACTGTGCTTAACTCATTACAAAACACAGAAGTCATAAATGGGTATATGTGCAGTCAGATGACAATAACCTTGAACTTAATCACCTTGTCCTGTTTATCCTGCAGCAAGCATCCAGGGGTCCAGAAGCAGTAAAACGTAGAATCGGTCACGTAAGCAGTGAATACTTCCGTCCAACGAGAGGGCAGAGTTTTCAGGTGAGAGAGAGAGTTAATATGGTCCAGAGGAGCGAATATTTCACCCAGAGAGCGGTCCATTTACGGAACAGGTGCCAGAGGAGGTGGCTGTGGTAATGTACATTTTCCACCCTGGATGGAAATGGCTAATTCCAGCAGGCATAATTTTAGGTGATTGAAGGATAGCATAGTGGGAATTCAGAGGTAATTATTTTTTCTTTTCTTTTACACACAGAGAGTGCTGAGTGTATGATACACACTGCTGGGGTGGTGGTGGAGGCAGTTACGTCAGAGATATTTAAGAAACTCTGAGATAGGCACGTAGATGATAGAAAACTAGAGGGTTTATGTAGGAGGGAAGGGTTAGAATTCTCAGAGTTCCCAGCCTTTTTTATGCCCTGGACTAATACCATTAAGCAAAGGGGTCAATGGAAGGTTGGGAACCCCTGGGTTAGATTGATCTTAGAGCAAGTTAAAAGGTCAGCATAACATAGTGGGCCAAAAGGCCTGTACTGTGCTGTCATGATCAATGATCTATGTACGTCAACAATATTTAAAAGTCACTTGGACAAATTCATGGATGCGATAGGTTTCAGGGGATATGGGCTAAAGACAGGCAAATGGGACTGACTTAAAAGGAAACCTTGGCTAGCATGGACCAGTTGGGCTGAATGGCTTTTTCCCAGATCTATGTCGCTGAAGAATTATTTTCCCCATTGAACATTTACATCCACAGTCACCCAGAGAAAGATACTGTAGGTAGACACACACACACACACAAACACACACACACACACACACACACACACACACACACACAGAAACTCTTGCAGGTTTATGACATTTCCACTCATTGTTCGAAAAATTAATTAAATAAAAATCTAACTTAACTGAACACGGAGAAGACCAAGGAAATGATTGTGTACTTTGGGAAGGTGCAGATGAACCGTTCCCCTCTGCAAATACATATCTCCTCCGTAGGGAAGAGTTAAATGCACCAGGTTCCTGGGAGTTCACATCATGGATGACTTCACCTGGTCCCTCAATATTACCTCCCTCCCATCCATCTGAGACATTTATCAGGAGCGCTGTGTACACAGGCCCTTAGTATTATCAAGAATCCCACCCATCCATCCAGCATCCTCTTTGACTCTCTCCATCAGCAGGAGATTCTGATGCATATAAAAAACAGTCAGGATGAGAAACAGTTTCTTCCCTCAGGCTATTAGATTTCTGAAATCCTTGCTCCATCACACTCGAAGTGTTACCGGATAATACCCTACAATGTTTAATTTATGCACTTTACTTTGTTTGTTTATGTGTAATTCATTTGTAAATTTAATTCCCTCTTACCCAAGTTATTGTGTGTTATGTCTACTACAGTGCTTTACACCCTGGTCCGGAGAAACGTTCTCTCCACATGTACAGTATATAGTTAAACGACAGTAAACTTGACTTGACTTGAATTTGTTAGACTGGGATGTTGTGTTGAGATTGTATAAAATGTTGGTGAGGCCCAATTTGGAGTACTGTGTGCAGATTTGGTCACCTACCTACAGGAAAGATGTAAACAAGGTTGAATGAGTACAGAGAAAATTTACAAAGATGTCGCTGGGTCTTGAGGACCTGAGTTATAGGGAAAGATTGAATAGATCGGGGCTTCATTTGCTGAAGTGTAGAAGAATGTGGGCAGATTTCATACCGGTTTACAAAATTATGAGGAGTGGAGATAGGGTAAATGTAAACAGGCGTTTTGCACTAAGATTAGAACTAGAGGTCATAGGTTAAGGGCAAAAGGTGAAAAGTTTAAGGGGAACATGAAGGGTAACTTCTTCACTCAGAGCATGGTGCAAGCTGCCAAGGTAAGTGATGTCATGACATTGAAGAGAAGTTGGGATCATACATGGATGGAGGGCTGTGGTCCAGGTACGGGTTGATGGGAAAAGACAGAATAATGTTTAGCACAGACTGGGTGGGCTGAAGGGTCTGGTTCTGCATTGTACAGCTCTCTGTCTCTGAGTACATGAATGCAGTGAGAAACTTCTTGGAGCAAACACACAGCTTCAGATACACAGCATTCACGAGAAAACATAAATGGAACAGCAGTATGCCGGAAATTCGAGAGTGCCTGGGGCAAAGTGCGTGAAGTTACCGTTACCAGGGAGAAGGTTCTTGGGAAAACTGAAAGGTCTGAAGGTAGATAAGTCACCTGGACCAGATGGACTACACCCCAGAGTTCTGAAAGAGGAGGCTGAGGAGATTGGGGAAGCATTACTAATCATCTTTCTAGACTCAGTTGATTCTGGCATGGTTCCGGAGGAATAGAAAATTGCAAATGTCACTCCACTCTTCAAGAAGGGAGAGAAGCAGAAGAAAGGAAACTATAGGCCAGTTAGTCTAACCTCAATGGTTAGAAAGATGTTGGAGTCAATTCTTAAGGTTGTGGTTTCAGGGTACTTGGAGGCACATGATAAAATAGACCGTAGACAGCATGGTTTCTTCAAGGGAAAATCTTGCCTGACCAATTTGTTGGACTTCTTTGAAGAAATAACAAGCAGGATAGGCAAACGAGAATTGGTTAATGCTGTGTATTTGGATTTTCAAAAGGCCTTTGACCAGGTGCCACATATAAGGCTGCAGGAGACAAAGAGTGGAAATAAAGGGAGCCCTTTCTGGTTGGCTGCCTGCGACTGCTGGTGTTCCACAGGGATCTGTGTTGGGACCGCTTCTTTATATGTTATATGTCAATGATTTGAATGACGGAATTGATGGCTTTGTGGCCATGTTGGGAAGTGTATGGTCATGCACTTTGGTAGAAGAAATAGAAGTGTAGATGATTTTCTAAATGGAGAGGAAATTCAAAAATTCTGAGGTGCAAAGTCCCCGTACAGGATTCCCTGAGGATTAATTTGCAGGTTGAATCTGGTGAGGAAGGTAAATGAAACATTAGCATTCATTCTGAGAAGACTAGAATATAAAAGCAAGGATGTAATGTTGAGACTTTATAATGCACTGGTGAGGCCTCACGTGGAGTATTGTGAACAGCTTTGAGCCCCTTATCTAAGAAAAGATATGCTGACATTGGAAAAGTTTCAGAGGAGATTCAGGAGAATGATTCTGGAATTCAAAAGGCTTATTATCTCAGGAGCATTTGATGACTCTGGGCTCTACTCACTGGAATTCAGAGGAATGAAGGGTGACCTCATCAAAAACTATCAAATGTTGAAAGGCCCTGATAGAGTGGATGTGCAGAGGATTATTTCCTATGGTGGAGGAGGCTAAGACCAGAGGACACAGCCTCAGAATAGAGGGGCATCATTTTAGAATGGAGATGAGGAAGAACTTCTTTAGCCAGAGAGTGGTGAATCTGTGGAGTTAGTTGCCACAGGCAGCTATGCAGACCAAGTCATTGGGTATATTTAAGGCAGATGTTGATAGATTCTTGATTTGTCAGGGCATGCAGGGATATGGGGAAAAGGCAGGAGCTTGAGGCTGAGCAGGAAAATGGATTAGCCGTGATGAAATGGTGGAATAGATTCAATGGGCCAAATGGCCTTATTCTTCTCCCATGTCGATGATCTTATGAAAACATGAGTTACACACAATTTTTACTAGAAAGAATACAATTAGCCCAAAAAAAAAAGAAATCAATTTCAGTGCAAGGTGTTGCTAAACTCTAGTGATTAGGGTTTTATTGGTCATACACTTTGTGGAAGAAATAAACTGGCAGACTATTATTTATATGGGAAGAGAATTCAAAATGCAAAGATGCAAAGGGATTTGGGAGTCCTTGTGCAGGATATCCTAAAGGTTAACCTCCAGGTTGAGTCGGTTGTGAAAAAGGCGAATACAACTTTGGCATTCATTTCTAGAGGTATAGAATATAAGAGCAGGGATGTGATGTTGAGGCTCTATAAGGCACTCGTGAGACCACACTTGGAGTATTGTGTGCAGTTTTGGGCTCCTTATTTTAGAAAGGATATAATGACATTGGAGAAGGTTCAGAGAAGATTCACAAGAATGATTCCAGGAATGAAAGGGTTACCGTATGAGGAACATCTGGCAGCTCATGGGCTGTATTCCCTTGAGTTCAGAAGAATGAGGGGGGATCTCATAGAAACATTGCGAATGTTAAAAGGCCTGAACAGATTAGATATGGCAAAGTTATTTCCCATGGTAGGGGATTCTAGGACAAGAGGGAACGACCTCAGGATTGAAAGCCGTCCATTTAGAACAGAGATGCGGAGAAATTACTTTAGTCAGAGGGTGGTAAATCTGTGGAATTTGTTGTCACGAGTGGCTGTGGAGGCCAAGTCATTGGGTGCATTTAAGGCAGAGCTGGATACGTTCTTGATTAGCCAGGGCATCAAAGGGTATGGGGTGAAGGCAGGGGAGTGGGAATGACTGGAAGAATTAGATCAGCCCATGACTGAATGGTGGAGCAGATTCAATGGGCTGAATGGCCTGCTTCTGCTCCTATATCTTATGGTCTTATGTTGGTTGATTCAAGAACGGAACGACTGAAGGAAAGTGGTTGTCCTTGAACCTGGTGGTGTGAGACTTCAGGCGTCTGAACCTCCTGTCTGATGGTAGCAATGAGAAGAGGACGTGGTCTGCACGGTGGGGATCAATGATGGACAGATGTGCCCCTGAAGAACTGGGCTGAGTTCATTGCTCTCTACAGCTTATATCCCTGGGCCATTGCACCAGACTGTGAAGGAATGTGGAGATTCGCATGGCAGGAGGCTGTTTGAGCATACGGAATTGCTGGAAGTGTTTCCTTTCAGAGGAGCACTAAACCAAGACCCATCTGTCCAAATTTACTGATTCCAAGAGTGTCCCGACCCGCACAGCTCGACACTCCTCTGCCAACCAACAGAGATGAAAATAATTCGGACTGGCAGCTGATTCACCACACATCCTGCACTCCACAAAACATGCATCCGTAAACACAGTCCTTTCAAAGACAATAATTGCTGAATATATGCTTACTGGGAAATGATAGAGTTATAGCAAGTGTAGAACACAAACAGGTCTAGTGGAGAGCATTCTAACTGGTTGCGTCACTATCCGGTTTGAAAAAGCTGCAGAAAGTTGTAAGCTCAGCCAGCTCCATCATGGGCACTGACTCCAGCACCACCACACCCCCCACCACCCCAACCATCAAGGACATCTTCAACAGGCGATGCTTCAAATAGGTGGCATCATCATTAAGTACCTCTGTCTGCCCTCTTCTCAATCATGGAAGTGGTACAGGAGCCTGAAGACACACACTCAGCATTTCAGGAAGATGAGACAAGTTGCAGATGCTGGAAGTCCCAGCAACACACGCAAAGTGCTGAGTTGCTCCAGTATTTTGTGTGTGTTGTTCGATGTCTCAGGAACAGCTTCTTCCCCTCCATCATCAGATTTCTGAACAGACAATGAATCCATTAACATTATCTCCTTATTTTTATTCTCTCTTTTTGTACTATTTTCTTAATTTAGGCTCCTTCAGGTTGTTACAGCTAGGGGTGGTAATGGGGACAAGCTCCCACTACCTATTAAGTAATCCCAACGGTGTGTGTCTCAAATAGCCTCTGACAACTAAGTCCAGCTCCTGTCCTTCACGTGTGGCTTAGCTACTAACCGTATCTACTGAAGGGGAAGGGCAAAGATGGGTTACTGGTGCCTTAAACCCGGTCACTTCAGGCAGATGGGGCTCATTAGCTGTGACTGGCAGCTCATCTAGGAGAAGGGAAACTCTTATCCCATACCTTCGCTGCCTTGAAGCTACACCCACTCATGGGGAAGGCTTTGGGAGTAAATCCTAAGGGAAACATCTGGAATTGGAGTCCCTAAGGCAGTCCTACATTGAGTTCAACGCTGACTGGCAGCTCCTGTGATGCTGCTGGGACCAAACTGTGTCGGTCTCTGCCGTTCCTTTGGGTTCACCAGATGCATGGAGAGGGGGAGCCTGCTCCATGGGGAACAGTTTGCTCTCCATATCGTACTACCCTGGCTTGCGTATCTAGAAAGCTAGGACACGACATCCATGGTCAACCCCAACCGGAGGCCTCACTCAATTTAATTTTTATATACTATGCACTTCTTACTGTAATTTATAGTTTTATCATGTACTGCACCGTACAGCAGCCGCATAAGAACAAATTTCACGACATACATTCGCCAGTTATATTAAACCTGATTTGGACAGTGTACATTGGCCATCAGTCACTCATTTACTTCACCTTCGTTGCTAAGCCCACATTAATCCTGTTTATTTTTATTCTCTCTGCATTCCCAGCAATTTCCCTCCCTATGTCATCAGCATCATCACCTCATATTCTTCTTGGGATGTCTGCAACCTGGTGACACGAACATCAGGATTTAAGATTGCTTATGGCCTGGGAGCGGGTGGATGAGACTAGGCAGATTAATGGTTCAGCAGAGACTCAATGGGCCGAAGGGCCTGTCCCTGTGCTGTAGTGTTCTATGATTCTATTCAAGGTTGTTCATTGTCATTCTTCAGTACACAAACGTAAAGGAGAACAAAATGATTGTTATTCCCCCTCTGTCCCTTTTCCCACCTTTCTCTTTTGCTCTCTCTCCTCCTGGTCGACTAGGACCCCACCACCACGTTTCCCCTCCTCCCATCTGCCCTTCACTCCTCCCCACCCCCCACTGGTTCCCTCCTTGCCATGGTTCCATGCTCCACCGTCCTCTCCAATCAGATGCCATCACCTTTCGGTCCTTTGTGCCTTCCTCCACTCAGTCCCCTCCCAGCTTCTGACATTATTCCCACTCTCTCCTGTCTGTCATTCTCCTCACCCCACGACGTGCTCCAGCCCACCTCTCTCTCCCTCTTCTAGCCCTGACGATGGGCAAAGTGAAAGGAAATTAATTATCACGATACATGTTTGTCACCATATGCAGTCTTGAGATTCATTTTCTTGCGGGCATTCACAGGAAAATAAGTGCAATAGAATTTATGGAAAACTATGCATAAAGACTGATCAACCAATGTGCAAAAGAAGACAAATTGTGCAAAAAAATAAGAAGAAGAAGAAGAAGATGAGTTACGGATTTCTTGTAAGTGAGTCTATAGGTTGTAGAATCAGTTCAGAATTGAGGCGAGTGAAGTTATCCCCTTGGGTTCAGAAGTCTGATGGTTGAAGGGTAATAACCGTTCCTGAACCTGGTGGTGTGGGACCTGAGACTCCTGTATCTCCTTCCCGATGGCAGCAGTGAGAAGAGAGCATGGGCTCGATGGTGGGGGTCCTTAATAATGGATGCTCTTTCTTGCGGCAGTGCTCCTCATAGATGTGTTCAATGGTGGGAAAGGGCTTTGCCTGGGCTGTAACCACCACTTTCTGTAGACTTTTCCATTCCTGGGTATTGGTGTTTCCGTGCCAGGCTGTGATACAACCAGTCAGGATACTCTCCACTGTGCATCTATAGAAGTTTGTCAAAGCTTTAAATGACAGGCTGAATCTACACAAATGTACATGTACAGGCTCTGTCGTGCCTCCTCTGTGATCACACCTACGTTTGACCTGAAACGTTGACTGTCCATTTCCCTCCACAGATGCTCTTTGAGCCGTTGAGTTCCTCCAGCATTTTGTGTGTTTCGTCATTTACAGCATCTTCAGTCCCTTGTATCTTCTGGAATCTACTTTTCAGCTACAGGGGCCAATTAACCTACCAACTCACACGTTTCGGGATGACAGTGGAAACTGGAACACCCCAGGGGAAACCTACATGATCACAGGGAGAACATGCAAACTCCACAGAGACAGCGTTGGGTCTCTGGTGCTGTACCACATTGTGATTACCCATATCGCTGACCAACTCCATCACAAGCACAGCCCGTCCCACCATCAAGGACATCCTTAAGAGACGACGCCTCAAGAAGGCAGCATCCATCCTTAAGGACCGATATCTGGGACATGCCCTCTTCTCGTTACTAGCATCAGGGAGGAGGTACAGGAGCCTGAAGACAAAATCGAATTCCAAACTCCAACGCCCTGAGTTGTTACAGTGTCACGCTAACTGCTAAGCAAACCTCATCTCTGAGGCTGAGGTACGCAGGCGTTTCCAGCAAGTGGACAGTCACGAGGCTGCGGGACCGGACGGCACCCCAGGGCGGGTACTCAGGATGTGTGCAGCACAACTGGCAGGTGTGTTTACAGACATTCTTAATCTCTCCCTCTCCCAGTGTAGACTGCCCTCCTGCTTCAAATTATCCACCATTGTCCCTGTACCAAAAAAGACCAAGGTAACATGTCTGAACGACTGGTGTCCTGTCACACTCATCTCAATAATAAGCAAATGCTTTGAGAGGCTGGTCAAGGACTACATCTGCAGCTTGCTTCCACCCACACTGGACCCCCTACAATTCACCTACTGACACAACCGATCGACAGATGACACAATAGCCACTGCTCTACATATTGTTCTTACACATCTGGAGAAGAAGGATGCTTATGTGAGAATGCTGTTCTTGGACTACAGTTCAGCATTCAACACCTTAGTTCCATCCAGGCTTGACAAGAAGCTCAGAGACCTCGGCCTTCACCCTGCCTTGCGCAGCTGGATCCTGGACTTCCTGTCAGATCGCCAGCAGGTCGTAGGAGTGAGCTCCCTCACCTCCAACCCTCTGACTCTCAATACAGGAGCCCCTCAGGGCTGTGTACTGAGTCCCCTCCTTTACTCCCTGTATACACATGACTGTGTCACCACCCCCAGCTCCAACCTGTTAATTAAATTTGCCAACAACACGGCATTGATTGGCCTCATCTCAAACAATAACGAGATGGCCTACAGGGAAGAAGTCATCTCTCTGATACAGTGGTGTCAAGAAAACAACCTCTCCCTCAATTTTGCAAAAACAAGGGAGTTGGTTGTGGATTACAGTAGGAATGGAGAAGGGCTAACCCCTATTGACATCAATGGATCTAGGGTTGAGAGGCCAAACAGCTTCAAGTTCCTTGGCATCCACATCACCGAGAACCTCACGTGATTTGTGCATACCAGCTGTGTGGTGAAAAAGGCACAACAGTGCCTCTTTCACCTCAGACGGTTGGGGTGGTTTGGTATGGGCCCCCAAATCCTAAGAACTTTCAACAGGGGCACAATTGAGGGCATCCTGACTGGCTGCATCACTGTCTGGTATGGGAACTGTAACTCCCTTAATCGCAGGACTCTGGCAGGACTCTGCAGAGAGTGGTACGGACAGCCCAGCACATCTGTAGATGTGAACTTCCCACTATTCAGGACATTTACAAGGACAGGTGTGTAAAAAGGGCCCGTAGTTGAGTCACCCCAACCACAATTTATTCCAGCTGCTACCTTCCGGGAAACGGTACCGCAGCATAAGAGCCAGGACCAACGGGCTCCGGGACAGCTTCTTCCACCAGGCCATCAGACTGATGAACCTCACGCTGATTTGAGTGTACTCTGTATTACACTGACTGTTCTATTTATTATAAATCATAAATTACTATGGTTGCGCGTGGCACATTTAGACAGAGACGTAACATAAAGATTTTTACTCATGTATGTGAAGGATGTAAGAAATAAAGTCATTTCAATTCAACCGTGGTGTCCAAAAGTAAACTACACTGTAGTTTCTCCCGTCTCAGCAAGATGGAAGTTTTAGTGCCAATGAGTCACAACGGTCGGGGTAAGCCCAGCTGCTAAAGGAGAAAGGTTGGACATGGGACCTGTAAAAAACACAGTACTACACAACCAGCAACAGAAGCTCCGAAGTCCTCATCCCAGGGAGAGGCAGGGCCTTTGAAGATGGGCTGCAGCTGGGGAACAAGTTGAAAGACTGACCGAGGACAGAAGCCGCTGGCGAGCTGCGGTCAGCGGCTCATGCCCTGTAGGGGTGATGGACTTAAGCAAGTAAGTTAGTGCCACTGGACTGAACGCTGTAACATTCACACAGGGTCGGGTGAAGCAGTAATCTGCAGCTGCCCTGTGTTCAGCAGTTCCTCCCCTTTCTCCTCCAGACTGTAATTAAAAATTAAGAACTACGTCACCTTTCAGCCTGCCAGGCTCCGAAAGTTGAGAGCTGGGCCTGGTATCGCTGAATCTGCTGAATTATTCATCTGTGCTTCATCACATTATAATGAAACTAGTGGATATGGCCCAGTCCATCACGGGTAAAGTCCTCCCCACCTCTGAGCGCATCCATATGGAGCATTGTCGCAGGAAAACTGCATCCATCATCAGAGGCCCCCACCACCCTGGTCGTGTTCTCAATATTAATTGCTTATTTATTATTATTATTATTATTATTATTATGTGTTTGCATAATTCGTTGTCTTCTATACATCAGTTCTTTGTCCATCTTGTTAGATGTGGTCTTGCACTGATTCTATTGTGTTTCTTTGTATTTACTGTGAATGTCTACAAGAAAATGAATCTTAGGGTTGTATACGGTGACATACATGTAGAAACCTTTACTTAGAACTTTTGAACTTGTGTCTGCCTTTCCGCTCACTGTCAGCGAAGTCTCCAGTATAAAATTAAACTTGGCTTGTAACGATTAAAGAAATTACTCACAAGAGATATTCTGCAGATGGATAGAGCTGAGTACATCACTTTCAATCTATTGACAGAATCTCATAGATCCTCATCCTATCCCTCCTCAGAGTAGCGAGATCATAGGGACAACATTCCCTCCATATCGCACAGCAGCCTAACGTAGTAGAGCACAGGATCAAAGTTCAAAGTAAATTTATTATCAAAGTACATATATGTCACCTTCTACACCCAGCGATTCATTTTCTTGTGGGCATTCTCAACAAATCTATAGAATAATAACCATGACAGAATCAATGAAAGGTGGCCCAACTAGGGCGTTCAATCAGAGTGTAGAAGACAACAAACCGCAAATACAAAGAGAAACAACAATAATAAATAAGTACACAATAAATATTGAGAACATGAGATGAAGATTTCTTCAAAGTGAGTCCATAATTTGTGGGAACAGTTCAGTGATGGGATGAATGAAGCTGAGTGAAGTTATCAGCTTTGATTCAAGAGCTGATGGCTGAGGGGCAGTAAGCTGATGGTGCGAGTCCTGAGGTTCCTGTATCTTCTTCCTGAAGGCACCATTGAGAAGAGAGCATGGCCTGAGTGGAGGGGGTCACTGATGATGGATGCTGCTTTCCTGCAACTGTATTCCCTGGAGATGTAACAGGCCTTTTGGCACACGATGCTGCGCCAAACCAATTAAATTAATAACCAACTAAACTAGTTCCTTCTGCCTCCACAATGTCCACATCTTTCCATCTTCCTCATGTTCATGTGTCTATCTAAACAAGTCCTGAATGTATCTGCATTTACAACTACCCCAGGCAGCGTGTTCCAGACATCCACCACTCTCTGTGTAAAAAAAACCCTGCCCCTAACATGTTCTTTGAACTTACCCCTTCTCACCTTAAATGCATGCCCTCTGGTATTAGACATTTCAACCCTGGGAAAAAGATACTGTCTGTCTATCCTATCTATCCCTCCCATAATCTCATAAACCCCTAACCTATCCCCTGTCCTCAGACGCCCCAGAGAAAACAACACAAGTTTGCCCAACACTCATTGACTAACTTGGAAATGTATCACTTTTCTTTTCTTGATGGTTTTTAATCCCCAAGCATCCTTCCTAATTACAAGGACTGCAGTGGTTCAAAAAGATGGCTCACCACTACCTTCAACAGACACAAAATGCTAGAGGAACTCAGCAGGCCAGGCAGCATCAATGGGAAAAAACACAGTCAGTGTTTCAAGCCGAAACCCTTCAGCAGGTTCCTCCAGCGTTTTGTGTGTGTTGCTCAGATTTCTCTTGTTTGGTTACCACTACCTTCACAAGGGCTATGGGGGTTGGCAATAAACTGCAGCCTTCCCAGTGACTCCCAGATCCCATAAACAAATTGGAGTATTGGGTTCAGCTTGGAAGCTTCAGAGAGGGTGCAGAGGAGATTTACCAGGATGCTTCCTGGATTCAAGAGCATGTCTTATGAGGATAGGTTGAGCGAGCTAGGGCTTTTCTCATTGGAGGAAAGGAGGATGAGAGGAAACGAGAGAGGTGTACAAGATAATAAGAGGTATAGATCAAGTATACAGCTAGAGGCTTTTTCCCAGGTCGGAAATGGTTAGTATGAGGGGGCATCCCTTTAAAGTGAGTGAAGGAAGCTATGGGGGGGATTTCACAGGTAGGTTGCATTACAGAGGTAGGTATTTTTAAAACGCAGTGCTGGGTGCATGGAACATACTGCCAGGGGTGGTGGTAGAGGCAGATACATTAAAGGTATTTAAGAAACTTTTAGGCATATGGATGATAGAGAAATGGAGTGTTATGTAGAATGGAAGGACTAGATTGATTTTAGGTTAGGTTAAAGGATTAGCATAACATCATGGGCCAAAGGGCCTGCATTGTGTTGTACTGTTCTATGTTCTCTGTTCAAATTTAAAGTCATAGAATTGTACAGCACAGAAACAGGCCATTCAGCTCACAGTGTCACTGGCAGCGCCAGAGATTTTTTCTTGCTGATGCTACAGTGGCGCTGAATTATTCAGTGATGGTGCTGAGGGATGCGCTGTATGGTAATATGTATTCGCAAGGCCAGATGCGTGGTGTTAAAAAGTCAGTTTCATGCATTATGTGCCTACTATAAACGCCTCTGTTGATTCACAAGCAACAGCAATTGATAAATGTAATATAGAAGTGAACTGTGACAGTGTCAACAGCATCAGAGACAACCCGGGCTACACAGAGCATAAACAAACAAACCAACAGAGCATCCGACCCACAGCGCACAACGTGAATCACGCATCAATCCCGCAATCAGCGTCAAATGCGTGCTTTTCAACTGAAAAACACACTAACCCACCATGTCCACTGCTATTCGCATTACATAGACAGACAATGCCAAAAGATACACCATTATTAAAGTCAAATAAGGCAAACAACCAATGCAAGGCTTTACCAGGAGTTGGACAAATCGTACTCTGACCATGCAATACCTCAATTAATTCGGCTACTGAACTTAAAACAAAAATCAACAGAATCACCTCATATACGCACAACTTTCGTGAACAATCTTTGCATGTCCTTTATCAAGCATATTTCCCAATTTTGAACCGTCTTGTTTTCTCAATCTGAATTAGGCCCATGCCTCCATAGCAAACTTATGAGCTGCACTTACATGATGGGTTATGAAAGCTGTTGCAGCTTTCCACCAGTTGTGGTAACCGGTGACATGAAGGTAGACTCAGAATGGAACCCATGTCATCCACACAGGAAATGCCTGCATGCAAAGCAGAACGTAGTACCTTTCGGGATCAAATATTCCAGCCAGGAGTACAGGTCAAACCAGCCATGAATAAAACTCCTTTGCTGATTGCCAAACTGTTGCGAGCAGCAAAGGGTACTTTTTCAATGCTGGCCGATGGGGTCCTTCCTCAGGCTGCTGGCTAACATCGCTAACAGTATTCCCACTAGCACTAAGAGCAGATTCATCCATGTTCTCTTCCGAATCCCACTCCATTTCTTGTTCCTCTACTTCGCCCTCACACTCCTTCAATGAACTGCTGTCGTCCTCATCCCCACTTACTTCTTTCTGCATGTCACTTTCAATTAAGACAGGCTCAGGCTGAGACACCACTGACTCCTCTGGATGAGGTCGTTTTCTCACTAAAAATCGATCCATTTTTCATGCCGACCAAAATAATGCACGTGCCAAGCCCACGCTCGCTTGTAAAAGCACAATGTGTGTGTGGCATCCGTTAGTCTCGCGAGACCACGGATCTGCGCCTGGATGTATACTATCAATCTCTCGCGTGAGTGAGAATGAGTGACATCATCACCTTAAGTGACCTTAGATCAGCTTAACTGGTTTGAGGACAGCAACAGCAAGACATTGACAGTGTGGGAGAGAGCAGAGGCCTCCGGAGGTGTGGCTCGCTGGAACCTATAATGGGTTGGCACTGGCCACTCCTGTCAGTGATGCCCTCCAGTGTTCATCCAGTGGAAGATCAAACTGGACCAGGGCAACATCAGTCTAAAGGCCATGTCACTCAATGACTTGGGCTACATATCTGTTTGTAACTGTATGTTTTCCTCCTATTGCAACTATATGTGCAGTGTGCTGTGTGCTGTTGGTAATGTGTTTTGCACCTTGGTCTGGAGGAACACTGTTTTGTTTGGCTGTGTTCATGTATGGTTGAATAACAATTAAACTTGAACTTGAACTTGGCTAATCTCACTTGCCTGCAGTGGTCCCATATTCCAATTTGTCATCATCACTGACAACAGAAAATTAGCCAGCATTTCTGCTTACAGAGGTATGTCGCAGTTCCAATGCTCAAAGCATTAGAGTACATTTCCAGTAGAGATTTACAGACTGCAGATCTTGGCACACGTCCCAGTAAACCACAAACTCAAAGCCTCAGCAGATTATTGGCACCAATGCCTGCTGCCCCAATGCACATTTTAACTGTTAACTTCCAAAAGGTTCACTGGTCTCTCGTTCCCAGATTGGAATCAGGTCTATTATCACTGACTTATATGATGTGAAATTGTTGTTTTGCAGCAGAGAGAGACAGAGAGACAGGCAGAGAGTGAGAGGCTTCGTGAGACAGGCAGAGAGAGAGAGGGGCTGTGAAACAGGCAGAAAGAAAGAGAGAGAGAGAGAGAGAGAGAGAGAGAGAAGGGTTTGTGAGACAGGTAGAGAGAGAGACAGAGAGTTGTGATAGGTTTGCAGAGAGTTAGAAAAGATGTGCTGGCATTGGAGAGGGTCCAGAGGAGGTTCACAAGGATGATTCCAGGAATGAAAGGATTATCATACGAGGAACGTTTGATTGCTCTGGGTCTGTACTTGCTGGAATTTAGAAGGATGAGGGGGGATCTCATTGAAACCTTTTGAATGTTGAAAGGCCTCGACAGAGTAGATGTGGAAAGGATGTTTCCCATGGTGGGAGAGTCTAGGACAAGAGGGCACAGCCTCAGGATAGAGGGGCGCCCTTTTAAAACAGAGATGCAGTGAAATTTCTTTATCCAAAGGATGGTGAATTTGTGGAATTTGCAGCTGTGGAGGCCAGGTCGTTGAGTGTATTTAAGGCAGAGATTGATAGGTTCCTGACTGGACACGGCATCAAAGGTTATGGGGAGAAGGCCGGGAACTGGGGTTGAGGGGGAGGAAGAGAAAAAAAGGACCAGCCATGATTGAATAGCGGAGCAGACTCAAGGGCCTGACGGCCTAATTCTGCTCCTATGTTTTATGGTTTGGAGCGAGTTGGAGGAGGGAGGGAGCGAGATGTGGGAGGGGTGGAGAGAGTTGGGGGAGGGGGAGTGAGATGTGGGAGGGGTGGAGAGAGTTGGAGGAGGGAGGGAGTGAGATGCGGGGAGGGAGTGAGATGCGGGAGGGGTGGAGAGGGTTGTGGGAGGGGTGGAGAGAGATGGAGGAAGGGAAGAGAGATGGGGACGGGGAGGGGAAGAGAGATGGAGAGGGGGGAGAGATGGGGAGGGAGAGAGATGGGGAGGGAGAGAGATGGGGAGGGAGAGAGATGGGGAGGGAGAGAGATGGGGAGGGGAGAGATGGGGAGGGGAGAGATGGGGAGGGGAGAGATGGGGAGGGGAGAGATGGGGAGGGGAAGAGTGTTGGGAGAGGGAGAGAGATTGAACATACAGAATAGTACAGCACAGTACAGGCCCTTCGGCCCACAATGTTGTGCCGATCCTCAAACCCTGCCTCCCATATAAGCCCCCACCTTAGATTCCTCCATATACCTGTCCAGTAGTCTCTTAAACTTCACTAGTGTATCTGCCTCTACCACTGACTCAGGCAGTGCATTCCACACAGCAACCACTCTCTGAGTAAAAAACCTTCCTCTAATATCCCCCTTGAACTTCCCACCCCTTACCTTAAAGCCATGTCCTCGTGTATTGAGCAGTGGTGCCCTGGGGAAGAGGAGCTGGCTATCCACTCTATCTATTCCTCTTATTATCTTGTACACCTCTATCATGTCTCCTCTCATCCTCCTTCTCTCCAAAGAGTAAAGCCCTAGCTCCTTTAATCTCTGATCATAATGCATACTTTCTAAACCAGGCAGCATCCTGGTAAATCTCCTCTGTACCCTTTCCAATGCTTCCACATCCTTCCTATAGTGAGGTGACCAGAAGTGGACACAGTACTCCAAGTGTGGCCTAACCAGAGTTTTATAGAGCTGCATCATTACATCGCGACTCTTAAACTCTATCCCTCGACTTATGAAAGCTAACACCCCATAAGCTTTCTTAACTACCCTATCCACCTGTGAGGCAACTTTCAGGGATCTGTGGACATGTACCCCGAGATCCCTCTGCTCCTCCACACTACCAAGTATCCTGCCATTTACTTTGTACTCTGCCTTGGACTTTGTCCTTCCAAAGTGTACCACCTCACATTTCTCTCCGGGTTGAACTCCATCTGCCACTTCTCAGCCCACTTCTGCATACTATCAATGTCTCTCTGCAATCTTTGACAATCCTCTACACTATCTACAACACCACCAACCTTTGTGTCATCTGCAAACTTGCCAACACACCCTTCTGCCCCCACATCCAGGTCGTTAATAAAAATCACAAAAAGTAGAGGTCCCAGGACAGATCCTTGTGGGACACCACTAGTCACAATCCTCCAATCTGAATGTACTCCCTCCACCACCACCCTCTGCCTTCTGCAGGCAAGCCAATTCTGAATCCACCTGGCCAAACTTCCCTGGATTCCATGCCTTCTAACTTTCTGAATAAGCCTACCGTGTGGAACCTTGTCAAATGCCTTACTAAAATCCATATAGATCACATCCACTGCACTACCCTCATCTATATGCCTGGTCACCTCCTCAAAGAACTCTATCAGGCTTGTTAGACACGATCTGCCCTTCACAAAGCCATGCTGACTGTCCCTGATCAGACCATGATTCTCTAAATGCCTATAGATCCTATTTCTAAGAATCTTTTCCAACAGCTTTCCCACCACAGACGTAAGGCTCACTGGTCTATCATTACCCGGACTATCCCTACTACCTTTTTTGAACAAGGGAACAACATTCGCCTCCCTCCAATCGGCCGGTAACATTCCCGTGGACAACGAAGACATAAAGATCCTAGCCAGAGGCTCAGCAATCTCTTCTCACCTCGTGGAGCAGCCTGGGGAATATTCCGTCAGGCCCCGGGGACTTATCTGTCCTAATGTATTTTAACAACTCCAACACCTCCTCTCCCTTAATATCAGCATGCTCCAGAACATCAACCTCACTCATATTGTCCTCACCATCATCAAGTTCCCTCTCATTGGTGAATACCAAAGAGAAGTATTCATTGAGGACCTCGCTCACTTCCACAGCCTCCAGGCACATCTTCCCACCTTTATCTCTAATCGGTCCTACCTTCACTCCTGTCATCCTTTTTTTCTTCACATAATTGAAGAATGCCTTGGGGGTTTCCTTTACCCTACTCGCCAAGGCCTTCTCATGCCCCCTTCTTGCTCATCTCAGCCCCTTCTTAAGCTCCTTTCTTGCTTCCCTATATTCCTCAATAGACCCAGCTGATCCTTGCTTCCTAAACCTCATGTATGCTGCCTTCATCCTCCTGACTAGATTTTCCACCTCACTTGTCACCCATGGTTCCTTCACCCTACCATTCTTTATCTTCCTCACCGGGACAAATTTATCCCTTACATCCCGCAAGAGATCTCTAAACATCGAGCACATGTCCATAGTACATTTCCCTGCAAAAACATCATCCCAATTCACACCCGCAAGTTCTAGCCTTATAGCCTCATAATTTGCCTTTCCCCAATTAAAAATTTTCCTGTCCTCTTTGATTCTATCCTTTTCCATGATAATTATAAAGGCCGGGGAGCGGTGGTCACTGTCCCCCAGATGCTCACCCACTGAGAGATCTGTGACCTGACCCGGTTCATTACCTAGTACTAGATCTAGTATGGCATTCCCCCTGGTCGGCCTGTCCACATACTGTGACAGGAATCCATCCTGGACACACTTAACAAATTCTGCCCCATCTAAACCCTTGGAACTAATCAGGTGCCAATCAATATTAGGGAAGTTAAAGTCACCCATGATAACAACCCTGTTATTTTTGCACCTTTCCAAAATCTGCCTCCCAATCTGCTCCTCTGTATCTCTGCTGCTACCAGGGGGCCTATAGAATACCCCCAGTAGAGTAATTGCTCCCTTCCTGTTCCTGACTTCCACTCATATTGACTCAAAAGAGGATCCTGCTACATTACCCACCCTTTCTGTAGCTGTAATAGTATCCCTGACCAGTAATGCCACCCCTCTTCCCCTTTTTCCGCCCTCTCTATCCCTTTTAAAGCTCTGAAATCCAGGAATATTGAGAATCCATTCCTGCCCTGGTGCCAGCCAAGTCTCTGTAATGGCCACTACATCATAATTCCATGTATGTATCCAAGCTCTCAGTTCATCACCTTTGTTTCTGATGCTTCTTGCATTGAGGTACACACATTTCAGCCCTTCTACCTTATTGTCTTTACACCGTTTATTCTGCTTCTCTTTCCTCAAAGCCTCTGGCTTTACTCCATGCACTTCTTTCACTGCTCTATCGCTCTGGGTCCCATCCCCCTTGCAAATTAGTTTAAACTCTCCCGAACCATGCTAGCAAACCTACCTGCAAGGATATTGCTCCCCCTCGAGTTCAGGTGCAACCCATCCAATCTGTACAGGTTCCACCTTCCCCAGAAGAGATCCCAATGATCTAAAAATCTAAAACCCTGCTCCCTGCACCAACTCCTCAGCCATGCATTCAACTGCCATCTCCTCCAATTCTTACCATCTCTGATGGGGAGAGGGAGAGAGATGGGGAGGGGGGAGAGAAATGGGAAGGGGGAGAGAGATGAGAAGGGGGAGAGATGGGGAGGGGGAAGAGAGATGGGGAGGGAAGAGAGACGGGGAGGGAAGAGAGACGGGGAGGGAAGAGAGACGGGGAGGGAAGAGAGACGGGGGAGAGATGGGGAGGGGGAGAGATGGGGAGGGGGAGAGATGGGGAGGGGGAGAGATGGGGAGGGGGGAGAGATGGGGGAGAGATGGGGAGTGGGGAGAGATGGGAAGGGGGAGAGATGGGGAGAGGAGAGAGAGATGGGGAGAGGAGAGAGAGATGGGGAGAGGAGAGAGAGATGGGGAGGGGAAGAGAGCTGAGGGAGGGGGAGAGATGGGGGAGGGGGAGAGATGGGGGAGGGGGAGAGATGGGGAGGGGGAAGAGAGATGGGGAAGGGAGAAGGAGATGGGGAGGAGAAGAGATGGGGAGGGGAAGAGATGGGGAGGGGAAGAGAGATGAGGAGGGGGAGAGATGGGGGAAAGATGGGGAGGGGAAAAGCTGGGGAGGGGGAGAGATGGGGAGGGGAGAGGAGGGGAGGGGGAGAGGAGGGGGAGAGATGGGGACAGGGAGAGATGGGGACGGGGAGAGGAGGGGGAGAGATGGGGAGGGGGAGAGATGGGGAGGGGGGAGAGATGGGGAGGGGGGAGAGATGGGGAGGGGAGAGGAGGGGGAGAGATGGGGAGGGGAGAGGAGGGGGAGAGATGGGGAGAGGAGAGAGATGGGGAGGGGGAGTGATGGTGGAAGATGGGGAGGGGAGAGAGATGGGGAGGGGACAGGAGGGGGAGAGATGGGGACGGGGAGAGGAGGGGGAGAGATGGGGAGAGATGGGGAGTGGGGAGAGATGAGGAGAGATGGGGAGGGGAGAGGAGGGGGAGAGATGGGGAGAGGAGAGAGATGGGGGAGGGGGGAGTGATGGTGGAAGATGGGGAGGAGAGAGATGGGGAGGGGAGAGGAGGGAGAGAGATGGGGAGGGGAGAGGAGGGGGAGAGATGGGGAGGGGAGAGGAGGGGGAGAGATGGGGAGGGGAAGTGATGGGGGAGGGGAAGAGATGGGGGAGGGGAAGAGATGGGGGAGGGGAAGAGATGGGGGAGGGGGAGAGTGTTGGGAAGAGGGAGAGAGGGTGATTTAGAGTTGTCTGACATTAAATTTACAGGATGTGACTCATTGAATCCCACAAGGACCAGTCACAACCCTTTGATCAAATGCGTAAACAGTTTCAGAGACAGGGTGGAAAGCCAATGTGCTGTCAATGACACAGAGAGAGATGGAGCTGCAACAAGGGGAAACAGAAACATTAACTCACAGAGACTTTGTATTAGACGTTTAATGTGGGTAACAGCCATCCTGTCAAAGAGGAGGGAATTTTCTAGAATACTAAGTGTGGTCCAGGGGAATCCTGGAAGGGTGGGGGAGGGGAAGAATCCTAGAAGTGTGGGGAGAAGGATAATTCTCAAAGGCTGGGGGAGAGAAGGGGGATCCTGGAAGGGTGGGGGAGGGGGGGATTCTGGATGGGTGGGGGAGAGGGGTGATTCTGGAAGGGTGGGAGAGGGGGGGGTTCCTGGAAGGGTGGGGGAAATGAGGGGGATTCCTGGAAGGGTGGAAGGGTGGGGGAGAGGAGGGGGATTCTGGAAGGATGGGGGCGAGGGAGGATTCTGGAAGGATGGGGAGAGGGGGAGGATTCTGGAAGGGTGGGGGAGAGGAGGGGGATTCTGGAAGAGTGGGGCAGTAGAGGAATGCATGAACTGAAATTGAAATATCTGAAAGCAATTAAAAATCCCAAAAGGATGGCAGTGGGTAATGAAACAACTCACAGGGGAGGCTGCAAGAACATCCCCGTCCCTAACGCAGTGTTCACTGTGAAGAGCCAAAACAGCCTGAGTCAAAAGCACGGGGGAGGGGGAGGGAGAGGGGGTGGGTAGGAGGGCGGAAGGTGGGAGACTGGCTGGGGGAGAGAGTGCAGGGGGGGCGGGAGGAGAGAGTTCAGGGTACAGAGGAGGGATAGGAGAGGGCATAGATGGGGTTGGGAATCACGGGACACTCATGTCCATGTGGTTAGGTACAGCTCAATAGAACGTAAAACATTACAGGCCCTTTGGCCCATAATGTTGTTGCAAACTTTTCACCTACTCTAGGATCAACCTAACCATTCCCTCCGACACAATCCTCCATTTTTCTATCATCCACGGGCCTATCTAAGAGTTTCTTAAATGCCTTTTATGTATCTGCCTCTACCACCACCCCTGGCAGGGTGTTCCATGCACCCTCCACTCTGTGTAAAATACCTACCTCTGACATCCCCCCTATACTTTCCTCCAATCACCTTAAAATTTTGCTCCCTCAAGCTCCATTTATAAATTTGCTGATGGCATGGCTATGCTGGAATCTTAGATGGCATTGAGGAGGCGTACAGGATGAAGACAGATCAGCAGATTGAGCAGTATCACAACAACCACCTTGCATTCAACATCAATGAGACTTAGGAGTCGATTATGGACTTCAGGAAGAGGAGGTCAGAAGAACAGTTGGACAAGGTTAAAGGATTACCAAAATATGGTGGGCTGAAGGGTGTGTACTGTGCTGTACTGTTCTATGTCCTGCGGTCCATGTTCTTAACACACACCAGTCCTCATCGAGGGGCCAGCAGTGGAAAAGGTGAACAGTTTCAAGTTCTTGGGCATCTACATATCAGAGTTCCGACATATTGATGCAATCACATCAGCAGGTCTTCTTTGTTAGGATTTTGAAGAGACTTCTTATGTCGGCAAAGACGAAAGCAAATTTCTACAGATGTATCAGGGAGAGCGTGCTAACTGGTGCATCGCCATCTGATATAGAGAGACCACTGCAGAGAATTGGAAAAGCTACAGAGGGTTGTAGACATAGACAACTCCATCATGGGCACTAGCCTCCCCACTATCAAGAATATCTTCAAAGGCGGTGCCTTAAGAAAGCAGCATCTATCATTAAGGACCTTTACTATCCAGGGTGGCTGGGTAGAGATACATCTCTGCCAAAGGAAGTGTAAGGTGTTCCTTCCCTCTGCTGGTCTGCAGGACACCCTTGGGCAAGGTGTGGCACCTGCTTAGCCCCCTGATCAGGGCCACGTGAAGCCATGAGAGCAGGTGGTAGATGGTCGTATGAGCAGCTGGTGCATATCACAAGTCCTGGTTATGCAACCATTGACACCAGACAGACAATCTCTGAAGAGTATTGATAATGGCTGGGGTCACCCATCTTGTAAAGGCACTGCCCAGAAGAAGACAATGGCAAACATTTTTGCAGAAAAATTTGCCAAGAACAATTATGGTGACCATAATTGCCTACGACATATGACACGGCACATAATGGTGATGTCATACAACACGGCACATAATGATGATGGTGATAATGAACATCCAGGAATGTCCCTTTCTCACTGCTACCATCAGGGAGGAGGTACAGGAGCCTGAAGACTCACACTCAATATTTTCAGAACATATTCTTCCCCTCCACCGTCAGATACCCGAATGGTCCACGAACCCATGAACACTCTAATGACTATTTTGCTCTTTTTTTGTATTATTTTTAATATATTCCTTATTGCATCTTAGAGTAATGTTTTATGTTTTGCATGGTACTGCTACCACAAAACAACAAATTTCACAACACATGACAGTGATAATAAGCTGGGCTCTGATCCACCATCACACACAGCTGAGGGATGAGAGTGGAGCACTCAGGGAAAGCCAGATGGTCACAGGGAGAAGATGCAAACTCAAAGGAGGTTGCCAGAGTGGTGTCCAATTCTAGGTGGTGAGGAGGTAAGGAACCTAGCAGTCACATCAGCCAGCAAACCAGAACTACATCCCTTGTTTGGACGGTAAGGAAATATTTCAATGATCTGTCTGCTTGGCGTCAGCAACTGTCTGAGTTTCAGTAGCCACTATATCATCTTACACCTAACGATTGTCGATCAGCTTACAGTAACCACAGGCAGTGCATGCAAGGAACTCTATACTGTGCAAGTAATGTTAAATAGAAGCTTGTCAATAATTGGGAATGAGGATTAAATGCAGGAATTGCAAGCAACACCCACGTTTTGTATACAAGTGCAATGCACGCAATGCAGGCTCCTCAAATCCACATGCATCTATGTCACCAAGACAACCAAAGATATTATTTAGTACATAGTACCATGTAATCAGCATCAGATTTATTGTCATGAACATGTGTCAAGAAATCTGATGTTTTGTGGCAGCAGGACAATGTAAGACATAAAATGTATTATACACTCAGTAACCATTTCACAATGTACCTCCCGTACCTGATATGGTGGCCACTCAGTGTCTGTTTGTGATCTTCTGCTGCTGTAGCCCATCCACATCAGGGTTTGACACATTGTGCATTTAGAGATGCTCTCCTGCACACCACTATTGTAACATCTGATTATCTGAGTTACTGTCACCTTCCTGTCAGCTTGAACCAGTCCAGCCATTCTCCTCTAACCTCTCTCATTACAAAGATAAGCAGTATTCACAAGAAAAACATAAATACAACATAATGTATATGCTCCCTTTCCAAGAAAGTTGTTGCTAAACTGTAGGGATTATTTTATTATTTTTAGTTAGAGATACAACTACTTTACTCTTGACATTAATTGTAACTTCATTTATGTATTTCGAGATACACCGCAGAACAAACCCTTACGGCCCAACGAGCCGCACTGTGCGGCAACCCAACGATTTAACCCCTGCCTAATCACAGGACAATTTACAATGACCAATTAACCTACTAACCGGTACATCTTTGGACTGTGGGAGGAAACCAGAGCACCCGGAGGAAACCTACATACTCACGGGGAGAACCTACAAACTCCTTACGGATGGCGCCAGTGTTTAACTTCCAACCCTGACGCCCCCGCTATTATAACATAGGGTTAACCACTACAGTCTTGGTGCATGGCCAAGTGGTTGAAGCGTCAGACTAGTGATCTGAAGGTCGCTAGTTCGAGCCTCAGCTGAGGCAGCGTGTTGTGTCCTTGCAACGACACCGGTGCCAAGCTGTATCAGCCCTAGTGCCCTTCCCTTGGACAACATCGGTGTCATGGAGAGGGGAGACTTGCAGCATGGGCAACTGCCGGTCTTCCGTACATCCTTGCCCAGGCCTGCGCCCTGGAAACCTTCCAAGGCGCAAATCCATGGTCTCACGAGACTAACGGATGCCTATATAATAACAATCATTAGGGTTGTGCCAAATGATTTAAGAACCAAATGGCTGAAGGGAAGTAGCTGTGAGAAGATGGCATTGCCTGAATGATGGGGATTTTTTTTACCCAAAAAAACACAAGTAGAACAAAAATAAAACAAAATCCATATATAGGACAGTTAGAGTCAGAGAGTAATACAGCACAGAAACAGGCCCTTCAGCCTATCTGATACATGCCAACCACAGCATCCCTGCTAGTCCCATTTGGCCCATAACCCTCCAAGTTCCGTCCTCCCACACAGCTAACCAAATGCCTCTTAAATGACACCATTGTACCTACCTCAACCACTTCCAGTGGCAGCTCACTCCAAGTACCCACTACCCAAGATTCAAGTTAATTTATCAGATGTACATTGAAACGTACAGTGATATGTGTTGCTTGCTTTAACAACCAACAGATGCGAGAATGTGCTGGTGGCAGCCCACAAGTGTCGTCACACATTCTGGCACCAACATAACATACCCAAGATACTCAGCAGGACAACACAGAACACAACAACAACAAAACAATTCCCTTACCTCCCGACCACCCACCCACACCAACAGCCCCACAGACGATCTCCTCCAGCGGACTTGGACGCAGGCTTTACCCCCTATGTAAAGAAGTTACCTCCCAGGTCTTTTTTTTTTAATCTCTCCCCTCCTACCTAGCACCTGTGCCCATGCACATGTGTCCCTGTGCATATGAAAATAGACTAGACTGACTTTGAAGTGAGTTCTCAAACATTCAAAATGTTTGAAGTAAATCTATTATCAAAGTACACATGTGTCATTATATACAACCCTGAGATTCATTTTCTTGTGGACATCCACAGCAAATACAAAAAAATAACACAATAAAATCAATGAATGTTATGCACTATATGCAGTGTGCTGTGTGCTGTTGGTACTATGTTTTGTACTTTGGCCCGAGAGGAACGCTGTTTCATTTGGCTGTATTCATGTATGACTGAGTGACAACTAAACTTGAACTTGATAGATTTCACACTTCAAGACAAACAGCCAATGTGCAAAAGACAACAAACTCAGCAAATACAAAGAAAAAAAACAAACAAAATAATAATAATAATAATAAATAAGCAATAAATAAAGAACATGAGATGAGTCCATAGGTTGTGGGAACAGTTCAATATTGGGGCAAGTAAAGTTGAGTGACATTATCCCCTCTGGTTCAAGAGCCTGATGGTTGAGGGGTAATAATTGTTCCTGAACCTGGTGGTGCAAGTCCCACAGCTCCTGCACCTGCTTCCCAATAGCGACAATGACAAGAAAGCATGGCTTGGATGGTGGGGGTCCTCGATGATGGATGCTGCTTTCTTGCAACAGCGCTCCATGTTGATGTGCTCAATGGGGGGGGAGGGCTTTACCTGTGACAGCAACTGCTTTCTAAGTGTTGGCACTGTGTGTAACTCACGTGGCCCATGCCCAATGACTCAGAAAAAATTCAGAAACATTTCATGTATCAATATGACATCGTTCCACCCACATCTGCCAAATATGGTATTGAATCAGAATCACATTTAATATCAATGTTCAAAGTAAATTTAGAATCATAGAGTCATAGAAAAGTACAGCAGAACTCAGGCCCTTCAGCCCATCTAGTCCATGCTGAAACCATTTAAACTGCCTACTCACATCGACTTGCATCGGGACCATAGCCCCTCCATATCCCTACTATTCAAACTCCTCCTAGGTGTTGAAATCAGGCTCACATGCACCATTTGTGCTGGCAGCTTGTCCCACACTCTCATGACCCTCTGAGTGAAGAAGTTTCCTCTTGTGTTCCCCTTAAACTTTTCACCTTTCCCCGTTAATCTATGACCTCTAGTTCTAGTCTCAGCCAACCTCAGTGCAAAATGCCTGCTTGCATTTACCTTATCTATACCCCTCATAATTTTGTATACCTCAATCAAATCTCCTCTCAGTCTTCTACACTCTAAGGAATAAAGTCCTAACCTATTCAATCTTTCCTTATAACTCAGGTCGAAAGATTGAAGCAACTGGGCTTGTATACTCTGGAATTTAGAAGGCTGAGAGGGGATCTTATTAAAACATATAAGATTATTAAGGGATTGGACACGCTGGAGGCAGGAAGCATGTTCCCGCTGATGGGTGAGTCCAGAACCAGAGGCCACAGTTTAAGAATAAGGGGTAGGCCATTTAGAACAGAGTTGAGGAAAAACATTTTCCACCCAGGGAGTGGTGGATATATGGAATGCTCTGCCCCAGAAGGCTGTGGAGGCCAAGTCTCTGGATGCTTTCAAGAAAGAGATGGATAGAGCTCTTAAAGATAGCGGACTCAAAGGTTATGGGGATAAGGCAGGAACTGGATACTGATTGTGGATGATCAGCCATGATCACAGTGAATGGCGGTGCTCGCTTGAAGGGCCAAATGGCCTACTCCTACACCTATTGTCTATTGTCTATTGTCAGGTCCTCCAGACCAGGCAACACCCTTGTAAATTTTCTCTGTACTCTTTCAAACTTATTTACATCTTTCCTGCAGGTAGGTGACCAAATCTGCACACAATGCTCCAAATTAGGCCTCTCCAAAATCTTATACAACTCAATATAACATCCATTTCCTACACTCAATACTTTTGATTATGAATGCCAATGTACCGAAAGTTTTCTTTACGACCTGATCTACCTATGACTCCACTAGTCATTGGCCTCCAGTCAGAGACACAACCATCTACCACCACTCTCTGGCCTCTCCCACATAGCCAATGTCTTATCCAATGTACTACCTCATCTGGTATGCCTTGTGACTGATCTTTCTCGATCAGCCTCCCATGCGAGACCTTGTCAAATGCCTTGCAAAAGTCCTTGAAGACAACATCTACTGCCTTGCCTTCATTCACTTTCCTGGTAAATTCCTCAAAAAAAACGCTATAGGATTGGTTAGATATGACCTACCATGCACAAAGCCATGCTGTCTATCTTTAAATCAATCCATGTCTATCCAAATACTTATCCATCTGGTCCCTTAGAATAACTTCTAATAACTTTCCCACAACTGATGTCAGACATACTGGCCTATAATTTCCTGGTTTATGTTTTGAGCCTTTTTTAAACAGCAGAACAACATTGGCTCTCTTCCAATCCTTGGGTATCTCTCCTGTCACTAAGGATGATTTAAATATCTCTGCTAGGGCCCCGGCAATTTCTGCACTTGCCTCCCATAAGGTCCAAGGCGAACACCTTGTTATGCCTAAGGGACTTATTCACCCTGATTTGCCTCATGACAGTAAATACCTCCTCCTCTCTAAACTGTGCAGGGTCCATGAAGTTGCTACTCCTTTTCCACACTTCTATAGACACAGTGTCTGTCTCCTGAGTAGATACAGATGCAAAAAAATTGATCAACATCTCCCCCATTTCTCTTGGCTCCACACATGGATTACCATTCTGATCTTCTACAGGACCAATTTTGTCCTTTGCAATCCTTTTGCTCTTCACATATCTGTAGAATCCCTTAGGATTTTCCCCCACCTTGTCTGCTAGGGAAACTTCTTACCTTCTTTTAGTCCTCCTGATTTCATTCTTAAATGTTCTCTTGCATTTCTTTACTCTACTCTTTGTTCCTACCTGCCTATACCTGCTATGCACCTCCTGCTTTTATTCTTAACCAGAGTCTCAATATCTCTGGAAAGTCAAGATTTCCTACCCTTATCTTTGCCCTTTACTCTGACAGGCACATACAAGCTTTATTATCAAAGTACATATATGTCACCATATACAACCCTGAGATTTACTTTCTTGCAGACATTCTTAAAAAATCCAATAGCCATAATAGAATCAATGAAAGATGGCATCAACAGGGCGGACAATCTGTGTGCAAAAGACAATAAGCTGCAAATACAAAAGAAAGACAAAAAAGAAATAATAAATAAATAAATAAACAAACAATAAATTTCAAGAACATGAGATGAAAAGTTCTAGAAAGTGAGTCCATATGTTGTGGGAACAGTTCAGTGATGGGGTGAGTGAAGTTATCTCCTCTGATTCAAAAGAGCCTGATGGTTGAAGGGTAATAACTGTTCCTGAACAGGGTGGTGTGAGTCCTGAGGCTCCGTCCTGATGGCAGCAGCATGACCCGGGTGCTGGAGTGTCACTGACATATCATCAAATTTGTTGTTTTGCTGCAGCAGTACAATGCAATATATTAAAAAAGCTATAAATTACAATAAAAATACTTAAGTATAAAGATACAATTTAATTTAATTAAATTAATATTACAAAAAGGGAGCAAAAATAGTGAGATGGTGCTTATGGATTGGTTCTTTGACCATTCAGAAACCTAAAGGCAGTTGAATGTTCCTGGTGGGTCTTCAGGTTCCTGTATCTCCTCCTTGATGGTAGCAATGAGAAGAGGGCATGTCCTGGGTGACTGAGGTCCTTAACGATGGATGCCGCCTCTTTGAGGCATCGCCTCCTCAACACTACGGAGGCTAGTACCCACGATAGACCTGGCTGAGCGAGCGACCCTCTGCAGCTTTTTCTACACTCTGTGCTTGCCCCGAATACTCTAACAGGAAATGCTCCGCCAAATGCTAAAAATAACAGCTGCTGTGATCCCTGCAAATAACCGTCATGGTCCAAACACAGTGGAAAACAGCCAAAATACAAAAAAAAACTCATTCATCAGCTGAAGCAGTGGCCCTGTCCATCGCAGTTGCACAGCTTTGTATCTTGGCCTGCTTTCCTTCCTAATGAAGCTGTTGGCTCTTGGTTGGTAAATTTCTCCTGCCTGTGGTCGATTATTCAGTGCACGCATCATGCACTTCACCCAAGGGCTGTTGTGGCCAATTTTCACTGTCCAAAAGACAAGAGGTTTTGGACCCATCACCTCTATCTAGGAACGCTCACCAATCTTAAAGGCAAGTCTTTACTGGCAACTTCCCTGCTGAAAACACGTAAGATGCTGGAGGAACTCAGCAGGCCAGAGAGACAAATAAGCAGTTGATGTTTCAGGCTGAAACTCTTCATCAAGACTGGAAATAAAAGGGGGCAGAAGCCAGAATAAGAAGATGGGAGAGGGGAAGAGTACAAGCTGACAGGTAAAACCAGGTGAGGGGTAAGTGGGGGGGGGAGGGGAATGAAGTGAGAAGCTGGGCATTGAAAGGTGGAAAAGGAAAAGGGTTAAAGAAGAAGGAATAAAACCATAAGACGCAAGAACAGAATAAGCCATTCAGCCCATCAAGCCTGCTCCACTATTCTATCGTGGTTGACTTATCCCTCTCAACTCCATTTTCCTGCCTTCTCCCTGTAACCTTTGAGGTTCTTACTAATCAAAGAACACTGGTCAAAGAACACTGAGGCTGTCTACAAGAAGGGTCAGAGCCGTCTCTGTTTCCTGAGGAGACTGAGGTCCTTTAACATCTGCCGGAAGATGCTGAGGATGTTCTACGAGTCTGTGGTGGCCAGTGCTATCATGTTTGCTGTTGTGTGCTGGGGCAGCAGGCTGAGGGTAGCAGACACCAACAGAATCAACAAACTCATTCGTAAGGCCAGTGATGTTGTGAGGATGGAACTGGACTCTCTGACGGTGGTGTCTGAAAAGAGGATGCTGTCTAAGTTGCATGCCATCTTGGACAATGTCTCCCATCCACTACATAATGTATTGGTTGGGCACAGGAGTACATTCAGCCAGAGACTCATTCCTCCAAGATGCAACACTGAGCGTCATAGGAAGTCATTCCTGCCTGTGGCTATCAAACGTTACAACTCCTCCCTTGGAGGGTCAGACACCCTGAGTCAATAGGCTGGTCCTGGACTTATTTCCTGGCATAATTTACATATTACTATTTAATTATTTATGGTTTTATTACTATTTAATTATTTATGGTGCAACTGTAATGAAAACCAATTTCCCCCGGGATCAATAAAGTATGACTATGACTATGACTAATCAACAATCCATCAACTCTGCTTTAAACACTGTATACTAAATCACTCGGCCTGCACAGGCCTCTGCGACAATGAATTCCACAGGTAGGTGGGTGCACAGCACTGAGCACCATTGCCACAAGAAAGCAGGACTCACCATCAGGGACCCCCCCCCCCCACCACCCAGGACATGCTTTCTTCACTCTGCTGCCATTGGGCAGGAGCTACAGGAACCTCGGGGCCCACACCACCAGGTTCAGAAACTGTTACTACCCCTCAATCACCAGGCTCTTGAACCAGAGGGGATAATTTCACTCAATTTCACACCCCAACACTGAGCCGATCCCACAACCTACAGACTCACCTTCAAGGAATCTCCATCTCATGTTCACAGTATTACTTATCTACCTATGTTTTGTTGTTATTACTATTGTGTTTGCACATTTGTTTTTGTCAGCCTTTGATTGGGTAGTTTTTCATTGATTCTATTGTATTTCATTGTTCTACTGTGAATGCCTGCAAGAAAATGAATCTGAAAGAAAGTACATTCAGTGGCCACTTTGTTGGGTACAGGAGTGGAACCCATATGACCTTCTGCTTCTGTAGCCCATCCACTTCAAGGTTTGACATGTTGTGGATTCAACGATGCTCTTCTGCACACCACTGTTGTAACACATGGTGATTAGAATTACTGTCACCTTCCTGTCAGCATGAACCAGTCTGGCCATTCTCCTCTGACCTCTCTCATTAACAAGGCGTTTTCACCCACAGAACTGCCACTCACCCAATTTTTTTTTTGTTTCTCACCATTCTCTGTAAAGTCTAGAGACTGTTATGCGTGAAAATCCCAGGAGATCAGCAGTTTCTGAGATACTCGAACCACCCCATCTGGAACCAACAACCACTCCACGGTCAAAGTCACTTAGATCACATTTTTTCCTCATTCTGATGTTTGGTCTGAACAGCAACTGAACCTCTTGACAATATCTGCATGCTTATATACATTGAATTGCTGCCACTTGATTGGTTGATTAGATATTTCCTTAACGAGGTGTACAAGTGTACCTAATGAAGTGGCCACTGAGTGTACTTACGTACTTTGATAATAAATTTACTGTGAACTTTTGATTTTGAACTTTGTATATATTAATGGTGCTGGGGTAGAGATGGTTGTGAGTTTCAAGTTCCTAGGTGTAAATATCACCAACAATTTGTCCTGGTCCAAGTCATATGGACACTATATGGTCTCTATTTCCATAACACCATAAGACATGGGACTGAATTAGGCCATTCAGCCCATTGAGTCTGAATTGATTCAAATTGATTTTATTACTTACATTCTTCATATACATGAGGAGTAAAAATCATCTAAATGTGCAATGTGCAATTTATAGTAATTTGTAATAAATAGTATGTACAACAGGATAGTCAATATAACATAGAAATACAATTGTATCAGCATGAATTAATCAGTCTGATGGCCTGGTGGAAGAAGCTGTCCCGGAGCCCGTTGGTCCTGGCTTTTACACTGCGGTACCACTTCCCAGATGGTAGCAACTGGAACAGTTTGTGGTTGGGTGACACAGGTCCCCAATGATCCTTCGGGCTCTTTTTACACATCTGTCTTTGTAAATGTCCTGAATAGTGGGAAGTTTACGACTACAGGTGTGCTGGGCTGTCCGCATTCAGAGTCTCTGCAGAGTCCTGCGATTGAGGTAAGTACAGTTCCCATACCAGGCAGTGATGTAGCCAGTCAGGATGCTCCCAATTGTGCCCCTGTAGAAAGTTCTTAGGATCTGTGAGGCCCATACCAAACTTCTTCAACCATCTGAGGTGAAAGAGACGCTTTTGTGCTTTTTTCACTACACAGCCGATTATGTACAGACCATGTGAGATCCTTGGTGATGTTTATGCTGAGGAACTTAAAGCTGTTCACCCTCTCAACCCCAGATCCATTGGTATCAATAGGGGTGAGTCTGTCTCCACTCCTCCTGTAGTCCACAACCAGCTCCTTTTGTTTTTGTGACATTGAGGGAGAGCTTGTTCTCTTGATACTGCTCTGCCATTCCATCATAGCTGACTTGTAATACCTCTCAACCCCATTCTACTGCCTTCTCCCCAAAACCTTTGATGCTCTGACTTATCAACCTCCACTTTACATATGCCCAATCACTTGTTCTCCACAGCTGTCTATGATATTGGATTCCACAGATTCACCTCCATCCGTCTAAAGAAATTCCTCTTCATCTCCGTTCTAAATGGATGTCCCTCTATTCTGAGGCTGTGCCCTCTGATCCTAGGCTTCCCTTCAACAGCCACTCTATCTAAGGCTTTCAATATTTGATAGGTTTTGATAAGATTCCCCCCTTGGGCCCAGAGGCATCAAATGATCTTCATATTGTAAACCCTTTCATTCCCAAGATCATTCTCATGAAACTCCTCTGGACCCTCTCCAATACCAGCACATCCTTTTATAGATAAGGGGGACAAAACTGCTCACAATACTCTAAATGTGGTTTGACCAATGCCTGATAAAGCCACAGTATTACTTATATAACAAGCTACACACATAAAAGTTGCTGGTGAACGCAGCAGGCCAGGCAGAATCTCTAGGAAGAGGTACAGTTGACATTTCGGGCCCAGATGCTGCCTGGCCTGCTGCGTTCACCAGCAACTTTTATAAGTGTTGCTTGAAATTCCAGCATCTGCAGATTTCCTCCTGTTTGCGTATTACTTATATATTTGGTTTTATATTTTAATCCTCACAAAGTGAACTTTACCATAGTATTTACCTTCCTCATCACTGACCCAGCCTGCAAAGTAATCTTTATGAAATCCTTCATGAGAACCCTCAGTTCAAAAATAACCTCTGCTTATATGCCTTCCACCAGAGTGCATCACTATACATTTCCCGACACTGTATTCCATCTGCCACTTCTTTGCCCATTCTCCTAATCTGTCTAAGTCACTCTGCTTCCTCAACACTACCTGCCCCTCCACCTATCTTCTTATCATCTCCAAAGTTGGCCACAAGCCATCAATGCCTTCATCCATATCATTGATATATCACGTGGAAAGATGCGTTCCCAACAGTAACCCCTGCAGAACACATCCATCACTGGCAGCCATCTAGAAAAGGCCCCTTTTATTCCCATTCCTTGCCTCCTGACAGTCAGCCAATCTTCTGTCCATGTGACAATAATGAAACACTACACTTACCACACATTAAATAAATCGAAGGGAGGGTAACTTCATTCTCCCCAACACTGAACTGTTCTTGTAACCTACGGACTAACTTTCAAGGACTCTTCATCTCACGCTCTCCATATTTTTTGCTTATTTATTTATTATTATTATTTCTTTTTTCTCTCTATTTGTATTGGCAGTTTATGTTGCACATTGATTGTTTGTCCATCCTGAGGGGTACGGTCTTTCACTGATTCTATTGTGTTTCTTTCTATTTGCTGTGAGTGCCCGCAAGAAAGCGAATCTCAGGGTTATACATGGTGACGTATATGTACTTCGATAATAAATTTACTTTGGACGTTGAACTATAGTGATCCTGAAGATCAGAGGTACCCAGCCTGGGTCTATGGATCCCTCAGTTAACGGTAAGGCTCATTGGCATTAAAAAGTTTAGGAACCCCTGCTGAAGATGAAAGATACTTGTGTTTTAGTATCTCATTGGGACACTCAAAAAGTGACTCGCGTCTCTGGTTCTATTCACACACAAGGCCCTTTATTGTTTCCCTCATCCACACAGAAGCCATTGATAACTTGCAGTGCACATTCTGCACTTTATAGCCCCCTAAAACAAACCATTGTCAATTCAATTGCGTTGCGAGAGTGTCATTGTCTCAGATGAATGAAACAATGACATGAATGAATCAGATGAGTACAATCCTCACCATGAGGACTACAGTGTTTGACGGTTTTGCCAATTTCCATCTCCTGCTTCCCAGACTGTGAGAGACTTTCCAAAACAAGAAGCAGATATCACTAGGGCATACGTCAGGGATACAGTTGAAGAGCCGAGAGGTAATGTTGCAGGTATATAGGACCCTGGTCAGACCCCACTTGGAGTACTGTGCCCAATTCTGGTCGCCTCACTACAGGAAGGACGTGGAAACCATAGAAAGGGTGCAAAGGAGATTTACGAGGATGATGGCTGGATTGGGGAGCATGCCTTATGAGAATCGATTGAGTGAACTCGGCCTTTTCTCCTTGAAGCAACGGAGGATGAGAGGTGGCCTGACAGAGGTGTACAAGATAATGAGAGGCATTGATCATGTGGATAGTCAGAGGCTTTTCCCCAGGGCTGAAATGGCTAGCACGAGAGGGCATAATTTCAAGGTGCTTGGAAATAGGTACAGAGGAGATGTCAGGGGTAAATTTTTTTACAAGGAGAGTGGTGAATGCGTGGAATGGGCTGCTGGTGGCAGCGGTGGAGGAGGAAATGATAAGATCTTTTAAGAGACTCCTGGATGGCTACATGGAGCTTAGAAAAATAGAGGGTTATGGGTAAAGCCTAGATAGTTCTAAGGCAGGGACATGTTCGGCACAGCTTTGTGGGCCGAAGGGCCTATATTGTGCTGTAGGTTTTCTATGTTTCTAACTTCCATAAGACCATAAGATATTGGAGCAGAATTTGGCCTTTCAGCCCATGAGGTCTGCTGCACTATTCAATCGTGGCTGATTTTATTTCGACTCCCCTCTCCTGCCTCTTCCACAAACCCTTACCCAATCAAGCATCAAACATTTTAACTTTGTTTCCCATTCCTGTCCCAACATGTCAGTCTGTGGCCTCCTCGTGTGCCACTTTCAAGGTGGATAAGCAACACCTTATATTCCGTCTGGGTAGCTTCCAGCCTGATAGCATAAATATCAATTTCTCCTTCTGGTTAAAAAAAATTCCCTCTCCCTCTCCTCATCCTCTATTCCCCACTCTGTCCTCTTATCTTCTCACCTATCACTTCCTCCTGGTGCCTCTCCTCCTTCCCTTTCTCCTACGATCCACTTTCCTCTCCTATCAGATTCCTTCTTCTCCAGCCCTTTACCTTTCACACCCACCTGGCTTCACCTAGCATCTTCGAGCTATCCTCCTTCCCCTCCCGCCCCCCCCCACCTTTTTATTCTGGCATCTTCCCCCTTCCGTTCCATTCCTGAAGAAGAGTCTCAGCCCAAACTGTTGACTGCTTATTCATTTCCACAGATGCTGCCTGACCTGCTGAATTCCTCTGGATGTGTGTGTTGCTCTGGATTTCCAGCACTAGCAGAATTCCTCATGTTTAAGAATCTACCCATTTCTCTTTTATTGTTATTTATTGTGTATTTACTTTTTCATTGTTTAAATGATTTGTTCTTTTTTCACATTTTTTTACCATGCCCAAGGTCTGCTCTTTATCAAATTATGGTATTGCTTTCAACTGTTGTAACTATATGTTATAATTATGTGGCTTTGTCAGTTTTAGACTTGGTTTGTCCTGCGTTTTCTTGCGATATCATTCTGGAGGAACGTTGTATCATTGTATCATGCATTTCTAAATGACAATAAACGAGGACTGAGTGTCCTCATAATCTAATCTAATCTAGTCTAATCTATTGGGTGTTTGCAGATGGCTCTCCACATGGCCTTAGATCACTGGGACAATAAAGGCACTTATGTCAGGATGCTGTTCATTAACTATAGCTCAGCGTTTAATGCCATCATTCCCAAAGTCCTGATTGATAAGGCACCAGCCTGGGCCTCTTACCTCCCTCTGCAACTGGATCCTTGACTTCCTAACTGGACCACAACAATCTGTGCAGATTGGTGATAATATCTTACTGCAATGATTTACTGATTTACTTTTTTTCTCTATATTATCATGTAATGTATTGTACTGCTGCTGCTAAGTTAACAAATTTCATAACATATGCAGTGATATTAAAACTGATTCTAATTGCCTTTATTGTTGCGTGTGTGTGTGTGTGTGTGTGTGTAAATCTGTGTGTGTGGCTGCCTGCAAGAAGATGAATCTCAAGGTTGTATACAGTCAACATACAATGATAATAAGCAGAATCAGATTTATTATCACCGGCATGTGACGTGAAATTTGTTAACTTAGCAGCAGCAGTTCAATGCAATACATAATGTAGCAGAGAGAAAAGAAAATAATAAATAAAATAAAACATAATAAATAAACAAGTAAATCAATTACATACATACAATAGTTGTTTTTTACTGTGCAAAAACAGAAATATCATATATTAAAAAAGTGAGGTAGTGTCCAAAGCTTCAATATCCATTTAGGAATCAGCTGGCAGAGGGGAAGAAGCTGTTCCTGAATCACTGAGTGTGTGCCTTCAGGCTTCTGTATCTCTTGAACTTTGATATACAGTCAATGACCTGGCCTCCAAATCTGTCTGTGGCAATGATCTTCGCAGAAGCACCACGCTCTGGCTACAGAATTTCCTCCTCATCACTGTTTGAAAAGGACAACCCTTTATTCTGAGGCTGTATGTTAGATTGCTCTTGGAGTTGGTTAAAAGTTGGCACCATATTGTTGGCTGAGGGCCTGTATTGTGCTGTATTGTTCTATGCATCAGATGGCATTGATGCAAGGAGGTTGAATCACGGCTAAGATACAAAGGGTCCATGCTGTATGACATTGACCTCCAAGTTCTGCTCCGTGAAGCCCTGGCTCCCCATATCCCTTGTGTTTTAATTGATCTACCCTATTCAAAAACCATCAAGCCTTCTGTAGCGACTACTCAAACAAACTAGCACCACTTAAGGCTAAGCACAGGACATTAATCCTGTGTGAAGCAGTTTTGATCCAATCCAATAAAAAGGGTTCACAGTCAAAGATAGTATTCGATCCTTTATTGAGAAACAAGCAAAACAAACAATCTCAAAGTGAAACTAAAATTAGCAATATAACAAAATAAACAGTTGGTGTTCTTAAGCTTTCTTCAACATAATTAAACTATTTTAGACCATAAGAGTATAAGACAAAGGAGCAGAAGTCCAGAAGTCGGCCATTTGGCCCGTCGAGTCTGCTCCGCCATTTTATCATGAGCTGGTCCATTCTCCCACTTAGTCCCACTCCCCGGCCTTCTCACCATAACCTTTGATGCCCTGGCTATTAAGATACCTATCAATCTCTGCCTTAAATACACCCAATGACTTGGCCTCCACTGCTGCCCGTGGCAACAAATTCCATAGATTCACCACCCTCTGGCTAAAAAAATTTCTTCGCATTTCTATTCTGAATGGGCGCCCTTCAATCCTTAGGTCATGCCCTCTTGTACTAGACTCCCCCATCATGGGAAACAACTTTGCCACATCCACTCTGTCCATGCCTTTCAACATTCGAAATGTTTCTATGAGGTCTCCTCTCATTCTTCTAAACTCCAAGGAATACAGTCCAAGAGTGGACAAACGTTCCTCATATGTTAAACCTTTCATTCCTGGAATCATTCTAATGAATCTTCTCTGTACCCTCTCCAACGTCAGCACATCTTTTCATACAAACATTTGTAAATAAGGAGACCAAAACTGCCCACAGTACTCCAAGTGAGGTCTGACCAGTGCCTTATAGAGCCTCAACATCACATCCCTGTTCCTATACTCTATTCCTCTAGAAATGAATGCCAACATTGCATTCGCCTTCTTCACCACCGACTCAACCTGGAGGTTAACCTTAAGGGTATCCTGTATGAGGACTCCCAAGTGAAGTTAAGCAATTATTGCAAAGATAGGTGGTTAACAAAAAAAGATACTATTCCCAGCTCAAAACACTAACTGACCTAATGTGACTAACTACCATATGAACACATTACACAAAATACAATGAAGAGAGAAAATAGGTACATGGCTTCTATACCTTCAGTTCTGGCCATATCTGACCGGCTCTCTGTAGCTACCCTTCCTGGGGAAGATTAGGCGACATAACAGCCAGATCAAACTCTACTGGGCCACTCTCCAAAGAAAGCCCTTGTTCAGCACCCAAGTCATCTCTGCCTCCCGCAGGAAAGAACCTGCATTTCCACCCTTCTCCTCCATTTGGGTCCACAGCAGAGCACAGAAAGCATTGCACATTGAGGTTAACTAGATTATGACTCAAGCATTCCTTTTATTTTACTTGTACACAAGGAGAACAGCATGGGCCTCTGTTACCCACACTGTTCTAAACAGAGAACTGCTATTTTCAGAGAGAACAGTTACAGATATTAATTATTGTAAATTGTATATGTTTGAAATTGTTACTTGCAAGATCGATCACCACTCACAACGGAGGTGCTAAAGTCAATAGAAACTGCAAGTAGACAGCAATGGCATGTTTAAGTTAGTAAAGACAATTCAGGTGTTAAATCATAGGAAACATCTGCAGAATCTCGTGTTTATTACTTAATTTTAAATACCATTTATATAGATAATTTCAAAACATAGCGTGAGCTCTAAGGAGAGGTTGGACAAACTTGGGTTGTTTTCTCTGGAGCGGCAGAGGCTGAGGGGGATCTGACAGGGTTTATAAGATTATGAGGTGCATAGAGTAGACAGTCGGCGTCTTTCTCCCCAGGGTCAAAATGGCTAATTCTCGGGGACATGCATTTAAGGTGAGAGAGGATAGGATCAAAGAAGATGTAAGGGGCAAGCTTATTATTTTTTTCACACACACACAGAGTTGTGGGTGCCTGGAGTGCACTGCCGGGGTGATGACACAGGCAGATCCAATATAGATGTTCAAAAGATTCCAGAGAGGCAAATGAATATACAGAAAATGGAGGGATACAGACATTGTGTAGTCAGAAGGGATTAGTTTAATTGCGAATTAAATTGCTACTTTAATTAGTTTGGCACAACAAAGGGCCTATTCCTATGCAGTACTGTTTTATGTTCTATAAGTACATTGAGGTAGTACAAGGTAAAAACAATAACAGAATGCAAAGTGAGTGTTACAGTTACAGAGAAAGTGCAGTGCGGGTAGACAAGATACAAGGTCATAATGAGGTAGATTGTGTACTATGGAGTTCAGAATTAGATTTAATATCACTGACTTATCTGACATTCTGTGGCAGCAGTACAAGACATAAAATCAATACAAATTACAAAATAGATTGTGCAAAAGAGGAATAGTGTTTATGGGTTCATGGACTATTCAGGAATATGATAGCATTGGGGGCAGGGGAAGTGGTTTCTGAATCACTGAGTGTGGATCTTCAGGCTCCTATACCTCCCCCCTGATGGTAGTATTGACAAGGCTATGTACAAGAGACCATAAGACTTGGGCCAAGAGATCAGAATTGGGCCCGTCAAGTCTGCTCCGTCATTCCAGCATGGAATGATGTCCTTTCAATAGTTTTTTAACAATGGAAAACACAATTGTGGAAAGTTACATTTATACAGGAAGAAACTGGAAAGGGTAACTTACACCTCAGTGAGACTTCCAATCCTGGTTAAGAAAGTTGCCTTCCCTTCAGAGGACTGACAAAAATAATGTCTTCAGAGTTGGCCAACAGGCCAAAACAAGCAGGAGGTAACCATGATTTGCCAGTTGCTGCCCCAGTCACACCCCTCAGTCCTGCCATCCCCAGCATCTCCTGACCAACAATATTCTTGTGACATCATCCACATTATTAACAAAATAAGCAACAACAGTAGCACTAACCCAGACCAACTGGTCAGGCATTACATCTCCACCAGGAACAACCCCCTGCCAAACAGAACGTGGCAGGTTTTGGTGTCGTCAGGCTGCGACAACCTGGTTCATACTTCGTATTATCATAACCTCTTCACTTTATACACACTAGGGATTTGCAGATCACAAACAAGAGCAAGTCTGTAGATGCTGGAAATCCGAGCAACACACACACACTAGGGATTTGCAGATCACAAACAAGAGAAAGTCTGTAGATGCTGGAAATCCGAGCAACACACATGCTGGAGGAGCATCTATGGAAAAAAAAGAGTACAGTTGATGTTTCGGGCCAAGCCCCTTCAGCAGGACTGGAGAAAAAAAGATGTGGAGTACATTTAAAGGTGGGGGAGGGGAGGGAGAAACAAGGATAGGTGAAACCCAGGAGGGAGAGGGGTGAAATAAAGAGCTGGGAAGTTGATTGGTGAAATAGATACAGGGCTGGATAGGGGAGAGTCCAATAGGAGAGAACAGAAGGGAACAGAAGAAAGAAACGGGGTGGGGAGCAGCAGAAGGGGGGGATGGGCAGGTAAGGAGATAACATGAGAGAGGGATATGGGGATGGGGAAGGTGAAAGGTGGCGGGGGTGATGAAGTGGGGCCATTACCAGAAGTTCGAGAAATCGATGTTCATGCCATCAGGTTGGAGGCTACCCAGACGGAATACAAGGTGTTGCTCCTCCAACCTGACTGTGGCCTCACTACAACAGTAGAGGAAGCCATAGATTGACAGATTGGGATGGGAATGGGAAGTGGAATTACAATGGGTGGCCACTGGGAGATCCCGTTTGTTCTGGCGGTTGAAGTGTAGGTGTTCGGCGAAGCGGTCTTCCAATCTACGTTGGGTCTCACCGATGTACAGGAGGCCACACCAGGAGCACCAAACACAGTGTATGACCCCAACAGACTCACTCACAGGTGAAGCGTCGCCTCACCTGGAAAGACTATTTGCGGCCCTGAATGGTAGTGAGGGAGGAGGTGTAGGGACAGGTGTAGCACTTGTTCCGCTTGCAAGGATAAGTGCCAGGAGGGAGATCAGTGGGGAGGAACAAGGGAGATGCATGGGGAGTGATTGTGCAGATGGTGGAAATCTGGAGTAAGACACACACAATGCTGGAGAACTCAGCAGGTTAGGCAAATTCTATGGAAATGAATAAACAGTTGACGTTTTGGGCCAAGACCCTTCATCAGGACTGGAAAGGAAGAGGAGGAATCCAGAATAAGAAGGTAGGGAGAGGGGAAAGAGAACAACCTAGAAGGTGATAGGTGAAGACATGTGGGTGGGGGAGGGGAGATGATAGGTGGAAAAGGCAAAGGGCTGGAGGAGTGGCCTCATCATGGTGGAACAGGTAGCCATGGACCAACATGTCAGAACAGGAATGGGGATAGGTATTAAAATGGTTAACCACCAGGAAAATCTGCTTTTTGGGATTGGATCAGAGGGGCTCAAAGTGGCCCCTCAATTTAGGTTGGATCTCACCTCACTTTCGGGTGGGTGTTGTCTTCAAACGCTTGAGTTTGTTATGGTCAGGAAAGGTATGCATTTTAGAGTCATAGAAACAAGCCCTTCAGCCTATCTAGTCTGTGCTGACCATTAAGCAGCCAAGTCCCATCGACCTACACCCAGGCCATAGCATTTAATATGTTGGAATCGACACTATATTCACTACTTAAGCTGGCAGCTCGATCCACAATCTCACCACTCTGAATGCAGAAGCTCCCCCTCATGTTCTCCTTAGACATTTCATCTTTCAGCCTTAATCCATGACCTCTAGTTGTAGCCCAATCCAACCTCAGTGGAAAAAGCATGCTTGCATTTTCAGAATTTTGTTACCCCTATTAAATCTCCACTCAATCTTCTATATTTTGTATCCCAGAGCTCTCTCTCGGTCAGGACGTAGATCCACTGGAACAACATTCCCAATTTTCCTTCTTTTCCCGTTGGAGGGTCAAGACCTTTGGTTTAAGGTCAGAGGAATGTGCTTTAAAAGGGATCTAAAGGTGAAAGTTCTTTGTGGATATCACTCCCCTAGACTGAGTGGAACCCCCACCCCCCCGCCCCCGCCGGCTTTTTTAATCACCAGGGCAGAAATGTCTAATGTGAGGGAACATTACTTTAAGGTGCTTGGAGGAAATTATAGGGGGAATGTTAGAGATGATTTATTTTTCACACAAAGAATGTTGGGTTCATGGAACACACTACCAGGGTAGTGGGAGAAGCAGATACATTAGGGGCATTTAAGAGACCCTTTGATAGGCACGTGAAACTGGAAGGCTATGGAGGAGGGTAGGGTTTGATTAACCTTAGAATAGGTTAAAGGGATAGCACAACATTCTGGGCTGAAGAACCTGTACTGTAGTGATCTACATTCTCACTGCCTTGGTAAAGCAGCCAATATAAAGACCCTGCTTACCCTGGACTTTCTCTCTTCTCCCCCTCCCGTTAGACAGAAGATGTGAGAATTGGTAAACCTGTACCCTGTCTCAAGAACAGCTTCTATTGCACTATGCTGACCTTTTCCCTAATCACATTTGCCATATATTAGGATTGCATCTTCTATATCCTGCCTATTTTTATGAAATGCCTCCTAATGATGACGCATTTAAACAAAACCCTAGTAGAATAACATGGGAGTCCTCACCTCACGATCTACCTCATTATGGCCCTCAAGATTGGATACTGTGCTGAGTTGGAGTCTGGCCCCTCCTGTCAGTGTTTGCTCTGTGGAAGACAAGTGTTTGTCAGTGCTGCCCTCCAGTGCTTGCTCTGTGGCAGACAAGTGTTCGTCTATGGTTGCATTTGCGTGAGATGAGAAACTGCTGCGGGTTTGTTCTTACAGAAACGTGGCTCCAGGACAACACCCATGCATCATCAATCTACAGGCCATGACACTCAGGGACTTGGGCTATATTTTTTAATGTTATACTTTTTGTAACTATATGTTTTTCTGTTGTCATAATTATACGTGCTGTGTGCTGTCTGTGACTGTTGGCACTGTATTTCGCACCATGGCCTCAGAGGAACGCTATTTCATTCAACTGCATTCATGTGTATTGTTCAATGACAATTAAACTTGAACTTAAGATAAACACAAGGGATTTTGCAGATGCTGGAAATCCAGAGTAACACGTACAAAATGCTGAAGGAACTCAGCAGATCAGGCAACATGTATGGAAGTAAAAACAGTTGACGTTTCAGGCCGAGAACCTTCTTCAGTATATAAGAGTATTTAAGACATGTTCAACATTGTTAAGTGTAATTTCCAAGTTTCAAGTTCAAGTTCAATTGTCATTCAACCATATATCAATACAGCCAAACAAAACAGTGTTACTCTGGGGCCAAGGTGCAAAACATAGTACCAACAGTCACACAGCACAAGACACACATAACACATATAAGACAGCAGTAAAATACAATCAGACAAAAAAAATATAGTCCAAGTCCCTGAGTCCACGAATGTTGCAGCAGTCAGCAGTCAAACACAATACATCTTGTCTTCTGCTAAGCAAACAGCAGAGGGCAGCACTGACTCCAACATGTATGCTGTGCCACACCACCTCCAGCACTCCAGTGGAGCTCAACAATAATTGTTACTCTGAATCCAATGCAGCCCTCAAAAACACAAACACAATAAGACACACAGAACACAATAATAAAAAAGCACAATATAAATAACTTACATACATTGATTGTATGTACATTATTGTACCTTGCACCTCATTGGCTGCCTGCACTGCACTTTCTCTGTAACTGTAATACTTTATTCTGCATTGTTTTTGTTTTTTTTATTATTGTGTTCTTCATCTAATTGTGTGTTTTTTTTGTGCTGAATCGAATCCAGAGCAACAATTATTTCATTCTCCTTTACACTTGTGTACTTAAATAACCTTGATTCACTGATGTGATGCAAAACGAAGTTTTTCACTGCACATCAGTGAACGCACCAATAATAAATCAATATACCAATTTAAGAATTTCCTGCAGAGGTCTAACTTAACCTACCTCCAAAACTTCCTTAGATTGTTCCTTTGTTGGTGAAAGTTCGAAGAACCAGTTAGTGGCTACCCTCACACACAATAGGAGGTCACCTCCTTCTCCCCTTTCTCCCATGGTCCACTCCCCTCCCCTATCAGATTCTTTCTTCTCCAGACCTTTACCCTTCACCCACCAGCTTCTTACTTCATCCACCCCCCACCCACCCACCTGTCATCACTCATCACCTTCTATATCAATTAGTTCAGGTGGTTTAGAGCAGAACCATCCGCACGCCACCGGGTTCAGAAGCAGTTCTTACCTCTCAACCGTCAGGCTTCTGAACCACCAAACTGATTACACAGCCACTGGCCTCTAAAGCTCATGTTCTCCACATTTATTGCTTATTTATTTGTTATTATATTTTATTCTCTTTTTTGTATTTGCTCAGTTGGTTGGCTTTGCGCACTGGTTGTTTGTCCATATTTGTCGTATGCAGTTTGTCATTGGTTCTATCGTGTTTCTTGTATTCACGGTGAATGCCCACAAGAAAATAAATCTCGAGGTTGTATAGAGTGACATATATGTATTTTAATAATAAATTTACTTTGAACTTTTTCAGAACGATGGAAACTTCCTTCGAGACGAGGCCCATTTTACCGGCGGTGAAATGTAGTGAACAGTGAGTGAAGGACAAGGACAGTTGTGGACAAAATATTTGTTTACTCAGTAACGGAGATTCTGCAGATGCTGGAAATCCAGAGCAACTCACACAAAATGCTGACAGGAGCTCAGCAGCAGGCCAGGCAGCGTCTATGGGAATGAATAAAGAGCCTTCGGACCCTGACCCTTCTTCAGGACTGGACTGGAAGGGGAAGGCACCAGAATCAAAAGGTGGGAGGGTGGCGGCAGAAGGGGAAGAAAGATGGCTGGAAGCTGATAGGTGAAGGCAGTTGGGCAGGAAAAGCAAAGGGCTGAAAAGGAAGGAATATGATAGGACAGGAGAGCGGACCATAGGAGAAGGGAAAGGTGAGGCCTGAGTGGGGAATAGAAGAAGAGAAGGGGGGGGGAGGGAAAAATGTTTATTCAATTATCTGGGAGCCAATGGCAAACATTCAATCGCCATACTATTGAAGGTAGTGCACAAAGCAGATCAGGCAGTATCTATGGAGAGGAATAAACAGTCAATGTATCAGGATGAGACTCTTCATTAGGACTGGAAAGGAAGGGGACAGAAGGGGGGGGAATAAGAAGGTGGGAGGAAATGAAGGAGTACAAGCTGATGATTGATGAATTGAATTAAACTGAATTGACTTTATTGCTTACATACTTCAAATACATGAGGAGTAAAAATCTTAACGTTATGTCTCCGTCCAAATGTGCAATGTGCAATTATAGTAATTTATAATAAATATTATGTACAACAGGATAGCCAATATAACATAGAAATACAATTGTGTCAGCATGAATTAATCAGTCTGATGGCCAGGTGGAAGAAGCTGTCCCAGAGACTGTTGGTCTTGGCTTTTATGTTGTGGTACTGTTTCCTGGATGTAGCAGCTGAAACAGTTTGTGGTTGGGGTGACTCGGGTCTACAATGATCCTTCAGGCCCTTCTTACACAGCTCTCTTTGAGGGAAATTCACATCTACAGATGCGCTGGGCTGTCCACACCACTCTCTGCAGAGCCCTATGATCGAGGGAAGTACAGTTCCCATACCAGGCAGTGATGCAGACACTCAGGGTGCTCTCAGTTGTGCCCCTGTAGAAAGTTCTTAGAATTTGGGGGGCCATACCAAACTTCTTCAACCATCTGAGGTGAAAGAAATATTTTCACTAAGTGAGACCAGGTCAGAGGGAGATCCGTGAGTGGGGAACAAGTGGTGGTTGAAACAGATACATGAGGGAAATTTAAGAAACTCTTAGGTAGGCTCATGGATAGTAGAATTATGGGATGGTTATGCAGGAGGAAAGAGGTTTAGAGAGCTATGGGCCAAAGGCAGGCAGATGAGATTAGCTCCTTGGGCAACTCTGCCAGTATGGACCAGATGTGCTGAAGGGCTTGTTTCCAAGTTTTATGAGTCTATGACTCTACACTAGTGGCACTTTATTAAGTACACTTGTATACCTGCTTGTTAATGCAAGTATCTAATCAGCCAATCATGTGGCAGCATTTCAATGCATAAAAGCATGCAGACATGGTCAAGAGGTTCAGTTACTGTTCAAACCAAACATGGGGATGGGGAAGAAATGTGATCTAAGTGACCTTGACCATGGAATGATTGATGGTGCCAGACAGGGTGGTTTGAGTATCTTAGAAACTGCTGGTCTCCTGGGATTTTCACTCACAATGGTCTCCGGACAAACAAGAAAAGATCTATTGAGCAGCAAGTTCTGTGGGTAAAAATGCCTTGTTAATGAGAGAGGATTGAGGAGAATGACCAGACTGGTTCAAGCTGACAGGAAGGTGACAGCAACTCAAATAACCACACGTTACAACAGTGGTGTGCAGAAGAGACAATAAGATATAGGAGAAGTAGGCCATTCAGTCCATCGAGTCTGTTCCACCATTCAATCATGGCTGATCCAATTCTTCTAGTCATCCCAACTCCCCCGCCTTCTCCCCATACCCTTTAATGCCCTGGCTAATCAAGAACCTAGCTATCTCTGCCTTAAATGCACCCAATGACTTGGCCTCCACAGTTGCTCGTGGCAACAAATTCCACAGATTCCACCCTCTGACTAAAGAAATTTCTCCACATCTCTGTTCTAAATGGACGTCCTTCAATCCTGATGTTATGCCCTCTTGTCCTAGGCTCCCCTATCATGGGAAATAACTTTGCCATATCTAATCTGTTCAGGCCTTTTAACATTCAGAATTCTTCTATGAGATCCCCCCTCATTTTCCTGAACTCCAGGGAATACAGCCCAAGAGCTGCCAGAAGTTCTTCATACAGTAACCCTTTCATTCCTGGAATCATTCTTGTGAATCTTCTCTGAACCCTCTCCAATGTCAGTATATCCTTTCTAAAATAAGGAGCCTAAAACTACACACAATACTCCAAGTGTGATCTCACGAGTGCCTTATAGAGCCTCAACATCACATCCCTGCTCTTATATTCTATACCTCTAGAAATGAATACCAACATTACATTCACCTTCTTCACCACTGACTCAACCTGGAGGTTAACCTTTAGGGTATGCTGCACAAGTCCCTTTGCATTTCTGTATTTTGAATTCTCCACCCATCTAAGTAATAGTCTGCCCATTTATTTCTTCCACCAAAGTGCATGGCCATACACTTTCCAACATTGTATTTCATTTGCCACTTCTTTACCCATTCCCCTAAACTATCTGACTCTCTGCAGGCTCTCTGATTCCTCAACACTACCTGCTCCTCCACCTATCTTTGTATCATTGGCAAATTTAGCCACAAATCCATTAATCCCATAGTCCACATCATTGACACACATCGTGAAAAGTCTAATGGTCCCAACACTGACCCCTGTGGAACTCCACTGGTAACCGGCAGCCAGCCAGAATAGGATCCTTTTATTCCCACTCTCTGTTTTCTGTTGATCAGCCAATGCTCCATCCATGCTAGTAACTTCCCTGTAATTCCATGGGCTCTTATCTTGCTAAGCAGCCTTGTCAAAGACCTTCTGAAAATCCAAGTACACCACATCCACTGCATCTCTTTTGTCTATGCATGTAATTTCCTCAAAAAATTGCAGTAGGTTAGTCAAGCAGCATTTTCCTTTCAGAAAACCATGCTGGCTTTGGCCTATCTTGTCATGTGCCTCCAGGTACTCCGTAATCTCAACCCTAACTATCGGTTCCAACAACTTTCCAACCACTGATGTCAGGCTAACAGGTCTATAGTTTCCTTTCTGCTGCCTCCCACCCTTCTTAAATAGCAGAGTAACGTTTGCAACAAGAGCATCTATGAAAGTACAACACGTTGAACCTTGAAGTGGATGGGCTACAACAGAGGACCATGAACATACACTCAGTGAACACTTTATTAAGTACAGAAGGTATCTAATAAAGTGGCCACTGTGTGTATACATGACTACAGGCTAATGTGGCCAATCCTTGACTGCTACCTCAGCTAAGTGACCAAAGGACAATAAAAAGCAATAACAGCCACATCCTGTGAATAAGTAAATTCTAAAAATATTGTGATGACAACTCACATCTTCTCAAACAGGAAGATTTGCTCAACCATCAACCCTGGTTTGTCCAGAGACCCCTATACTTAACTTAAATACATAATTACACAAGTGATTAAAAATAGCCTATTAGGTCAGAAAATTCCCCTCTGCCTTCTAAGGATTGGTCGTCTTAATTCTGGTGACAGAGTCATACAACTTGGAAGCAAGCCATTCAACCCAACTCGTCCATGCCTACTAAGTTTATTATTCAACCCTGTTATGTTTTTGTAACTCCGAAACATAAAACTAATTGAAACAAAAACACAGAGCTGGTGATAACACATCTATTTTGTTCTTACTTCAGTGAGGCGCATACTTATGACGTAGTGGGGTAATGGCGTATGCCATTCACATCCTTTTACATGCAACCCATAATGAGTTATATAAACAACAAACATGATTAATCCAACAATTTACTCAAATATTACTGAAATATTAAAAACAGAACAAAGCCCACACATGTATGCAGCTATAGAGGTGTGCAAGAAAATGAGAGGTGACCTGATAGAGGTGTATAAGATAATGAGAGGCATTGATCGTGCAGATAGTCAGAGGCTTTTCCCCAGGGCTGAAATGGCTAGCACGAGAGGGCATAGTTTTAAGGTGCTTGGAAGTAGCTACAGAGGAGATGTCAGGGGTAAGTTTTTTTTATGCAGAGTGTGGTGTGTGTGTGGAACAGGCTGCCAGTGGCGGCGGAAACGACAGGGTCTTTTAAGAGTCTCTTGGATGACTACACAGAGCTTAGAAAAATAGAGGGCTATGGGTAAAGCCTAGGTAGTTTTAAGGCAGGGACATGCTCAGCACAGCTTTGTGGGCCAAAGGGCCTGTATTGTGCTGTAGTTTTCTGTTTCTATGTTTAAACAAAACAATGTTCCTCAGGGAGCAAGGTGCAAAACATATACCACATACTACACATAAAATAATATTAACAGATAATAAAAAGGTATTCTGTAGAAGTCATAAACACAAAATACTCTGCAGATGCTGGGGTCAAAGCAACACTCACAACACGCTGGAGGAATTCAGCAGGTCGGGCAGCATCCGTGAAAATGATCAGTCAACGTTTCAGGCCGGAACCCTTCAGAGTGTTGTGAGTATTATTCTGTAGAAGTACAAGTTGCCAGAAAATGCATACAAGATACATAGTTAAATACACAACAGTATAATTCTACTGGTGCTGTCATGAACAATGTGTACTGGGTGGTAGCAGGGTGCTCAGAAGTGCCTGGGAGGGAAGGAAAGTAGCTGCTACACAGTCTAACAGTCCATGTTCTAATACCGTGGTACCTTCTGCCCTGATGGTAGGAGATCAAAGCAATTGTGATTCTGATGGAAGGGGTCATTGACAATGCTGAGGGCTCTGCGAACACATTGCCCAGTGAGTTAGTGCCATCTGCCTGCCTTTGGCCCACAGCCCTCTAAACCTCTCCTATCCATATACAGACCACGGTGACCTTTACACATTGCTAATGTCCTGCCTCAGCCACTGTCTCTGGCAGCTCATTCCAAATACTCACCACGCTTGCATAAAGAAGCTGTCCCTGATGTCCCTTTTAAATCTCTCATCTCTGTACTCTTGCTTTTAAGCAACACCCTCCCTGGGGAAAAAAAAGACCATCAGCTTTCAACCTGTCTATGCTCCTTATGGTCTTATAAGCCTCTGCAAGGTCACCCCTCAATCACCTACGTTCTATGCAACCTCTCCTTGTAACTCAGGCCTCCATGTCCAGGAAACTTTCTGTCTCTATGCATCCCAACTTATCAATGCTGACCCATCTATATCAATCCTGCTTACTGACTTTCACTGCTCTGGGGGATGTATCTTCAATGTTGAAAGGCCAAGGTAGTATAAATGTGGAAAGTATGTTTTCTATTATGTGCGAGTCTCAGTCCAGAGGGCGCAGCCTCAGATGTCCATCTAGGACAGAGATGAGGAGGAATTTCTTTAGCCAGAGAGTGATGAATCATTGCCACAGATGGCTATGGAGACCAAGTTTTTGGGTATATTTAAAGCAGAGGTTGATAGGTTCTTGATTGGTAGGGCTGTTAAAGGGTATGAGGAGAAGGCTGGAGTATTCTCTATACAATCCTGTTATCCATATAAATTAGTTAATAACTACCAAATTAAACATCCACCTTCACAACATCTAGATCAATATGGGGAAACTGTCATCCAGCATCCTGGTGAATCTCCTCTGCAGTGACACATACAAAATGCTGGAGGAACTCAGCAGGTCAGGCAGCATCTATGGAGGGGAATGAACAGCAGACTTTTCAGGTCGGGACCCTTCAGTAGTCCTAATGAAGAGTCTCATTCGGAAATGTCGATTGTTTATTCATTTCCATAGAATAACCTGCTGATTCCTCCAGCATTTCGTGTGTGTTGCTCTGGATTTCCAGCATCTGCAGAATCTCTCATGATTATGAATCTCCTGGAGACCAGACAGACACACACACGCACACGCAATGATCATCTACTCTCGCAAACGGATCTGAAGCGAATTTGCAGAAACCAGGGCAGTTCATCGAAGAAAAAGCACCAGTTGTGTGCAAGTCCCCAAATCCCAACAATTTTTTCCTGCCCCGTTTCTACCCGCTGCCATCTCGTGTTACCCTCAGAACTCCCCTGGTCAGCAAAACTGCCCAACACGGGTTTAACCCAGGGGGAAATGGGCGGTGTGGTGCCGTCCCCACCCTCGCCAACACGGAAGTTGAGCGGACGCCTTTCTCCCCGCCCCCTCCCATTATGTATGAGAGGCCGCCGGTTACCTGGTTACCGAACCGGAGCAGCACCAGGAAGCGGGCACACTGTCTGAAACCGTACAAAGAACACCGTTCCCTCCACCCTTTCGGAGAGAGAGGAAGGGAGGGGAGAATGGGGGAGAGGGTAGAGAGGAGGGGAGAGGAGCGTGGGGTGGAGAAAGGAGGAGGGGGGACCGGGGAGGTGTAGGAGGTGATAGGTGGGGAGTGGGCGCCGTCAGAGTGGAGGGGGACCGGGGAGGTGTAGGAGGTGATAGGTGAGGAGTGGGGAGTGGGGGCCGTCAGAGTGGAGGAGGGGGACCAGGGAGGTGTAGGAGGTGATAGGTGGGGAGTGGGGGCCGTCAGAGTGGAGGATGGGGGAGATGGGGGACCGGGGTGGCAAAGATGGGGTACTGGTGGAAGCGAGGGGAGGATGAAAGGATGGAGATAAGAGGGAGAGGGGAAGAGGGGAGGAGAGCACCGCGGGTATTCTGTTTTTATTGACCATTAACAAGTGAAATAGACCGGACAGGATAACAAACCGCCCGCCGGCTGCTTCAGATGAGCTGGATCGCAAATACAATCACCGTGCTCTCAGCAAGGTTACAATCACCTTGTTAAAATGTTGCATTAAACATCCCTGCACAGGTTCCCTGTGATATTTCTGTTACAACGTTATAGCTAGCTCCGCTGTTGATACAACGTGTCGCATTAACCCGGTACGTTGTTACTGTTTTCGCACTGTTACAATGGACTGGCAGGAGTCTATGCCTTACCACCGTTGGAGATCCCGGTTCCGCTCCCGCTCTCTTCGCTCCGGCGCTCGGTTACTACCCGCTGAGCAGGCACATCAACACAGGCGCTTTAACCGAGAGCCCCGCCCGGATACAATCGTCTCCCGCACGCCTTCCTTGCGTATTGGATTCCCTGCTTATTTGATCATAGCGATTCCAAACGGCTCCTGAATCAATGGGCGGAATACTGGCGGGGCTTGGAGCTTTGGGAAGGGCGGGACTACTCTGAAAGCCCAGCCCTGGCCCGCTCAGGTCTGCAGGATCGCCTCCTCATCGCCCTGTCTTTGCCCTTGCGTGTTACGTGGGTCGCGGGTAGCAAGTGGGCGCATATTCCCTCGCATAAGCGCCAGAAATTACGTGCAACGCGTTCGCCCTGTCATACGGGAGGGGGGGGGTGAGTTAGCTCAGCTCTCTGAATTTAAATGTCCCTGAATAGACGATGAATCAACCCATGAACCCTACCACACTATTTTGCTTTTTTTTCATATATATATAGATTTGTAATGTTTTATATAATGCACTGTAATGCTGCCGTATACAACACATTTTGCGATGTATGCCGGTGATAGTAAACCTGATTCTGCCCCGCCCGCCCGGAGTTGTCAAGTTGAAGCCCCTCCCACGCCCCCTCACTCACCCAGATAGTCCTCCCGCCTCAGCACGGGCCGTCTCTGGGCTCTCAGACATCCGACCTTCCACTCCACCGGGACTCGCCGGTCACAGGACTTTGATCTACCTACATCCCAGCTCCCTCATTTAGCGGACGATGTTAGGGTAACAGACCAGGACGTCGGTCCCTGGAGTGAAGGCGGCTGAGGGACGGCCTTACCGAGGTGCTCCGTTGGCCGGGGTCAACCGTGAGTGTTGCGTCCCGGCTGCCTGTGTAAAACGCAAGCCGGGACAGTGTTGCCCATGTGGCAAGCTCCCCCTCCCCCTCCCCCGCCACCCGCCACAGTTTGGTACCAGCGGCGTGGAGTTGCAGGAGCTGCCAGTCAGTATTGAACTTAACGGAGGGATTCCATCTCCGGACTTTTCCTCGGGGTTTATTCCCCATGAGTGGGTATAACAGCGAGGTAGCAGAGATTTGCGATCAGAGTTTCCCTTCTCCTAGATGAGCTGCCAAACCTGGCTGACGAGCCCCATCTGCCCGGGGTGACCTGATCATCATCACTATGTGCCGCGTCGTATGACGTGCGCGATCAAGATCTTGGCCACGATTGTTCTTGACAATTTTTTGTACATAAGTGATCTGCCATTGCCTTCTTCTGGGCAGTGCCTTTACAAGACGGGTGACCCCAGTCATTGTCAATTCTCTTCAGAGATTGTCTGCCTGTTGTCAGTGGTCACATAACCAGGACTTGTGATCTGCACCGGCTGCTCGTACAACCATCCACCCACCTGCTCCCATGGCTTCACGTGACCCTGATTGGGGGGCGGGGGGCTGAGCAGGTACCGCGCCCTGCCCGAGGGCGACCCGCAGGCTAGCAGAGGGAAGCAGCGCCTTACACCTCCTTTGTTAGAAACGTATCTCCACACCGCCACCATGTCACCACATACAACCCTGAGATTCTTTTACTGCGGGCATACTTAGCAAATCTAAGGAACAGTAACTGTCAGCAATATCAATAGACAACAAACTGTGCAACTGCAGATATAAATACATAGCAATAAATAAACAGCATGAAATAACAAGATAAAAGAGTGCATAAATGAGTGTAAACACGAGGAAATCTGCAGATGCTGGAAATTCAAGCAACACACGCAAAACGCTGGTGAACGCAGCAGGCCAGGCAGCATCTATAGGAAGAGGTACAGTCGATGCCTTGGCCTGAAACGCCGACTGTGCCTCTTCCTATAGATGTTGTCTGGCCTGCTGCGTTCACCAGCATTTTGTGCGTGTTCTGTAAATGAGTGTAGTTAGTTTGAGAGCCCGACGATTGAGGGGTAGTAACTGTTCTCGAACCTGGTGGTGTGAGTTCTGGGGCACCTGTACCTTCTAACTGATGGCAGCAGTGCGAAAAGAGCATGGCCTGGGTGCTGAGGATCTCTAACGATGGATGCTGCTTCTCTATGGCAACGTTTCATGTAGATGTGCTCAGTGGTTGGGAGGATTTTATCATGAAGTCCTGGGCTGAATATATTACCTTTTGTAGGATTTTCCATTCAAGGGCATTGATGTTCCCATTCCAGGCCAAATGCAGCCAGTCAGCACACTTTCCACCACACAGCTATAGAAGTTTCCCAAGGTTTTTGATGACATGCTAAATCTCCGCAGACTCCTGGGGAAGTAGAGGCACTGTTGTGCTTTTACTGCCATTATTTTTATGTGATGGGACCAGGACAGGTCCTCTGAGATAGTGACCCCCAGGAACACCCATAAGGGTTGTAAATGGATGGTCACTGTCCATTCCCCAGCACAAGTGAGTCCCAAACTCAGCAGCATAGACTAGGGTGAGAGGGGAATGATTTAAATAAGAGAGACTTTTTTTCATGGAGTGTGGTGAGTGTCTGGAGCAAGAGGAAGTAGTTGAGGCAGGTACAATAGTATCTTTTAAGAAGCACTTCTTTAACTTTGACAAACTTCTGTAGATGCACAGTGAAGATTATCCTGATTGGTTGCATCATAGCCTGATACAGAAACCCAAAGACCGGGAACTGAATAGAGCAGGGGTTTACAACATGGGTGTCCACTGACCCTTCGGTGAACGATTGGGGTCTATGACATAAAAAAGGTTGCAAACCCCTGGAACAGGGGGACAACCATTTAGAATGAGAACGAGGAGGAATTTCTTTAGCCAGAGGGTGGTAAATTTTTGGAATTCATTGCCACACGCAGCTGTAGAGGCCAAGTCACTGGGGTAGGTTTAAAGTGGAGGTTGATAGGTTCTTGATTAGTCAGGGTATCAAAGGTTACAGGAAGAAGGCAGGAGAATGGGATTGAGAGAGATAATAAATCAGCCATGATGGAATGGCAGAAAAGACTCGATGAGCTGAATGGCCTAACTCTGCTGCTACGTATGTTTTATGGTCTAATTCTAATACAGACTGTCCCAGATTATGAACTGGTTCCATTTATACAGACATCCATAAATTGCGAGTCCTGAAGAAGGGGCTCAGCTGTTTATTCCTCTTCATAGATGCTGCCTGATCTGCTGAGTTCCTCCAGCACTTTGTGTGATTGACAAATTGATTTGTCTATAAATGGGAAGTACTCAGAATCACAATATGGTAACCACGTCTCCACAGTTTGGTAGTGAACAGTGCTGGTGAGGACCAATTCACATTATCAGAATTAGGATTATTATCATTTTCACATATGATGTGAAAATTGTTGTTTGTTGCAGCGGAATGGTGCCAAGACATAAATAAATAATGTAAAAAAAGGAATAATGAGGTGGTGTTCATGCTTTCATGGGGCGGAGGGAAGGGGAAGAAGCTGTTTCTGAATCAGTTTTTAAGCTCCTCTACCTCCTCTCCAATGGTAGGAATGAGAAGAGGGCACATCTCAGATGGTGAGGGTCCTTAATGATGGATGCCGCCTTCTTGAAATAGCGCCACTTGAAGATGCCCTCGATGGTGGGGAGGGTTGTGCCCATCAAGGACCTGTCTGAGTCTACAGCCCTGTGCAGCCCCTTACTCTCCTGTGCAGTGTCCCCTCCATACCATACGGTGATGCAACCAGTCAGAATGCTCTCCACTGTACGTCTGCAGAAACATGCTAAAGTCTTTCGTTATGTATCAAATCTCCTTAAACTCCTACTGAAGTAGGGTGACTGACTTGCCTTCCTTGTCATTGTATTGATGAGTCGGCCCCAGGATAGATCCTCCAGGATGTTGATGCCCAGGAACATGAAGCTTCTCACCCTTTCACTACAGACCCCTCGATGAGGTCTGGTGAGTGTTCTCCCAACTTCCGCCTCCTGAGGTCCGCAATCAAGTCCTTGGTCCTGCTGATACTGAGTGCAGGATTGATGTTGCAACACTCTCCGCCAGCTAATCTATCCTGGTCTTGTATATCCCCTCAGCCACATCTGGCTCTATAGTATCTTCAAAATGTTTATTGAAATCTGACCAAATAGCATAACTAAAATTCTGTAAATACCATCATAGGACCATAAGACATAGGAGAATGATTGGGCCATTCAGCCCATCAAGTCTGCTCTGCCATTCCATCGTGGCCAATTTACTATCCCTCTCAACCCCATTCTTCTGCCTTCTCCCTGTAACCTTTGAAGCCCTTACCAATTAAGAATCTATCAAACCTCCACTTTAAATATATCCAATGACTTAACCCTCACAGCCTTCTGTGGCAATGAATCACACAGATTTGCTACTCTCTGGCTAAGGAAATTCCCCCTCATCTCTGTTCTAAATGGACATCCTTCAGTTCTATGTCTTCTGGTCCTAAACTCCCCCACGATAGGAAACATCCTCATCACATCTGCTCTGTCTAGGCCTTTCAATATTCAATATGCCTTAATGAGATCCCTCCTCAATCTTCTAAACTCCAGCAAGTACAGACCCAGAGCCATCAAAGCTCGTCATATGTTAACCTTTTCATTCCTGGGATCATTCTTGTGAACTTTCTCCAGACCCTCTCCAATGCCAGCACGTTGTTTCTTCGATAAGGGGCCCCAGAATGGACATGACAAGCCTCTTCACCGGAGATACTACCCTTCCCTGGACACCCCATACACCCCTTTATATATATATATATATATATATATGTCCTCTCCGTGTAGTGTGTGGGTTTTCCCCGGATGTGCTCCGCTTTCCTCCCACAGTCCAAAGACGTACCGGTTAGGTTAATTGGTCTTTGTAAATTGTCCATGATTGGGTTAGGATTATATCGAGGTTGTTGGGGATTGCTAGGTGGTGTAGCTCAAAGGGCCAGAAGGGCCTATATCTCTAAATAAATAGATATATATACAGTTAGGGTGCCTACGTCTTTGGCATATATACGGCCAAGGTGCCTAATTCCTGGGCATATATACAGCTAGAGTGCCTAAGTCTCAGGCATATATACAGCTAGGGTGCTTACGTCTTGGGCATATATACAGCCAGAGTGCCTAAGTCTTGGGCATATATATGGTTGGGGTGCCAAAGTCTTAGGCATACATACAGCTAGGGTGCCTAAGACTATTCCACAGTACTATATATATTTCTTTTCGTAACTTATAGTTTTTTATGTATTGTACTGTACTGCTACCACAAAACAATAAAGTTACTGACATATGCCGGTGATAGTAAACCTGATTCTAACTCTGAGAACACATGTAAGGACGCTTAACAACATCCGTCCTTAAGGATCCTGACCATCCAGGTCATGCTCTCTTCTCACTGCTGCCATTAGGAAGGAGGTACAGGAGCCTCAGGTTCAGGACCTGTTACTTAACCATCTGATTCCTGAACCGGCGTGGATAACTTCACTTACATCAACACTGAACTGATTCCAAAGCAGGATCTCCCAGTGGCCACACATTTTAATTCCACGTCCCATTCCCATTCTGACATGTCTATCCACGGCCTCCTCTACTGTAAAGATGAAGCCACACTCAGGTTGGAGGAACAACACCTTATATTCCGTCTGGGTAGCCTCCAACCTGATGGCATGAACATTGACTTCTCTAACTTCCGTGAATGCCCCACCTCCCCCTTGTACCCCATCTGTTATTAATTTATATACACACATTCTTTCTCTCACTCTCCTTTTTCTCCCTCTGTCCCTCTGACCCTACCCCTTGCCCATCCTCTGGGTCTCCCCCCCCCTTGTCTTTCTTCCCGGACCTCCTGTCCCATGACCCTCTCGTATCCCTTTTGCCAATCACCTGTCCAGCTCTAGGCTCCATCCCTCCCCCTCCTGTCTTCTCCTATCATTTTGGATCTCCCCCTCCCCCTCCCACTTTCAAATCTCTTCCTAACTCTTCCTTCAGTTAGTCCTGACGAAGGGTCTCGGCCTGAAACATCGACTGTACCTCTTCCTAGAGATGCTGCCTGGCCTGCTGCATTCACCAGCAACTTTGATGTGTGTTGCCATAACCTATCGACTCATTTTCAAGAACTTTAAAATTTGTGTTGTTGGTATTAATTATTTACATATTCATTTATTATTATGATTTGATGTTTTTGTACATCCAGTTCGTCTTCTTTTGCACATTTTTGACAGTTTTAGTTTGTGTGTAGTTTTCATTGATTTTGTTGTATATCTTTGTCTACTGTTAATAAAAATTCTAGAAAATGAACCTCAAGTTCATACAATAAATAAGACCATAAGATATTGGAGCAGAATTAGGCCATTTAACCCATCAAGTCTGCTCTGCCATTTCATCATGGCTGATCCATTTTCCTTTCAGCCCCAGTCTCCTGCCTTCATCCTATATCCTCGTATGGTGACATATACATATTTTGGTTATAAATTTGCTCTGAATTTTAACTCTGATGAACAGCTGTGTACTATAATAATGCCTCTTAGACATCTGAGGTTATATATAGCTGTTAATTTCCAAAAATAAATATAATAACTGCTTTACTATAACCGAAATGAGCTCATGTTCTTCATGAGAGCATGAAGACAGCTTGAGGTTGGTTACAAATACCACTTGTGAGTTGAAAGAAAGAGGGAAAGAGAGAAAGAGTGAGAGAGAGAGAAAGATAGGGGGAAAGAAAGAGAGCGAGAGAGAAAGAAAGAGAGTGGGAGGGAAAGAAAGAGAAAGAAAGGAAGGAAGAAAGAGAGAAAGTGAGAGGAAGAGAGAAAGTGAGAAAGATAAAGAGAAAGAGAATGAAAGAACGAAAGAAAAGGAAGGTTTTATTTGTCATATCAAAACACACAATGACCAACACAATCAAGTCAAGTCAAGTCACTTTTATTGTCATTACAACTATAACTGCTGGTACAGTACACAGTAAAAACGAAACAACGTTCCTACACAATGAATTGGGAGCAGCTCGCAAGTGTTGCCACTCTTCTGATGCCAACGTAGCATCTCCACAACTTACTAACTCTAATCCGTACTTCTTTGGAATGTGGGAACCAACCAGAGGACCTGGAGAAAATCCACATGGTGATGGCAAGAATGTATAATTTCCTTACAGACAGAGGTGGGAATTGGCGTTGTAAAACAATTGTCCTAATAACTATACTACCATGCCATCTGACTTAGATGTAGGTCAGACTGGGTAAGTATGATGGGTTCCCCTCCCTTAAGGTCATTAATGTTTCAGGTGCCATTTCAAATTTGACATCGTGTAAGTCTGTGATAACAATTCTGATTCAGAGGTATAGAAAAAGTGGATAAAGTATATAAGAATGACAATAGAGTTACATAAGTAATATAATCAGATACCTTCACAAGAACATACCATAGCATTGGAGAAGGATAAGAACAGACAAGTTAGGAAAGCATTTAATTGGAGTAAGGGGAAATATGTGGCTATCAAGCAGGAACTTGGAAGCATAAATTGGGAACAGATGTTCTCAGGGAATTGTACTGAAAAAATGAGGCAAAGGTTCAGGGGATACTTGCGTGGAGTTCTGCATAGGTATGTTCCAATGAGACAGGGAAAGGATGGTAGGGTACAAGAACCATGGTGTACAAAGGCTGTTGTAAATCTAGTCAAAAAGAAAAGAAAAGCTTACAAAAGGTTCAAAAAACTAGGTAATGATAGAGATCTAGAAGATTATAAGGCTAGCAGGAAGGAGCTTAAGAATGAAATTAGGAGAGCCAGAAGGGGCCATGAGAAGGCCTTGGCAAGCAGAATGAAGGAAAACCCCAAGGCATTCTACAAGTATGTGTAGAGGATAAGACATGAGAGAATAGGACCAATCAAGTGTGATAGTGGAAAAGTGTGTATGGAACTAGAGGAGATAGCTGAGATACTTAATGAATACTTTGCTCCAATATTCACTACAGAAAAGGATCTTGGTGATTGTGGGGATGACTTACTGTGGACTGAAAAGCTTGAGCATGTAGATATTAAGAAAGAGGATGTGCTGGAGCTTTTGGAAAACATCAAGTTGGATAAGTCACTGGGGCTGGACAAGATGTACCCCAGGCTACTATGAGAGGTGAGGGAGAAGATTGCTGAGCCTCTGGCAATGATCTTTGTATTATCAATGAGGATGGGAAAGGTTCTGGAGGATTGGAGGGTTGTGGATGTTGTTCCCTTATTCAAGAAAGGGAGTAGAGATAGCCCAGGAAATTATAGACGTGAGTCTTACTTGAATGGTTGGTAAGTTGATGGAGAAGATCCTGAGAAGCACGATTTATGAACATTTGGAGAGGCATAAAATGATTAGGAATAGTCAACATGGTTTTGTGAAAGGCAAGTCGTGCCTTACAAGCCTGATTGAATTTTTTGAGGATATGACTAAACATATCGATGAAGGTAGAGCAGTGGATGTAGAGTATATGGATTTCAGCAAGGCATTTGATAAGGTGCCCCACGCAAGGCTTATTGAGAAAAGTAAAGAGGTATGGTACCTAAAGGGACATTGCTTTGTGGATCCAGAACTGGCTTGCCCACAGAAGGCAAAGGGTGGTTGTAGACGGGTCATATTCCGCATGGAGGTCGGTCACCAGTGGTGTGCCTCAAGGATCTGTTCTGGGACCCCTACTCTTCGTGACTTTTATAAATGACCTGGGTGAGGAAGTGGAGGGATGAGTTAGTAAATTTGCTGATGGCACAAAGGTTGGGGATGTTGTGGATAGTGTGGAGGGCTGTCAGAGGTTACAGCGGGACATTGATAGGATGCAAAACTGGGCTGAGAAATGGCAGATGGAGTTCAACCCAGAAATGTGTGAAGTGCTTCATTTTGGTAGGTCAAATATGATGGCAGAATATAGTATTAATGGTAAGTGTGGAGGATCAGAGGGATCTTGGGGTCCGAGTCCATAGGACACTCAAAGCTGCTGCACAGATTGACTCTGTGGTTAAGAAGGCATACGGTGCATTGGCCTTCATCAATCATGAGATTGAGTTTAGGAGCCAAGAGGTAATGTTGCAGCTATATAGGACCCTGGTCAGACCACACTCGGGGTACTGTGTTCAGTTCTGGTCGCCTCACTACAGGAGGGATGTGGAAACCATAGAAAGGGTGCAGGGGATATTTACAGGGATGTTGCCTGGATTGGGGAGCATGCCTTATGACAGTAGGTAGAGTGAACTCGGCCTTTTCTCCTTGAAGCGACGGAGGATGAGAGGTGACCTGATAGAGGTGTAAAAGATGATGAGAGGCATTGATCGTGTGGATAGTCAGAGGCTTTTTCCCAGGGCTGAAATGGCTGCCACAAGAGGACACAGGTTTAAGGTGTTTGGAAGTAGGTACAGAGGAGATGTCAGGGGTAAGTTTTCTTATGCAGAGAGTGGTGAGTGCGTGGAATGGGCTGCCAGCGACAGTGGTGGAGCTGGATACGATAGGGTCGTTCAAGAGACTCCTGGATAGGTACATAGAGCTTAGAAACATAGAGGGCTATGAGTAACCCTAGGTAATTTCTAAAGTAAGGACATGTCCAGCAGCTTTGTGGGCCAAAGACCCTGTATTGTGCTGTAGGTTTTCTATGTTTCTAACACATGACATGTTGAAGCCAAAATTGATTACAATTCCTATCCGAAGTGTTGTGTGGAAGTCAATATCAGTATTGCTTGTGCAAAGGGAGGGAGGGAGTTTTGGGGCTTCAATTTCTCTATCATTCATTCTATGGGGTTCTTATTTCATGGTTGTCTGTGAAAAGTATGAATTTCAGATTGTATACTGCATTCATTCTCTGATATTAAATGACCTTTGAACCTTTGAACACCAGAGATTCTGCAGATGCCTGAAATCCAGAGTAACAGACATTCAAAGTACTGGAGGAACTCAGCAGGTCAGGTAGCATCTATGGAGAAGAATGAACAGTTGTTGTTCTGAGCCGAGGCCCTTCATCGGGACTGTTTATTCCACTTCATAGATGCTGCCTGACCAGCTGAGTTCCTCCAGTATTTTGTGTACGTTACTCTGCCCCTTCTTCAGGATGGGAAGGATGGGAGAAGAAGCCAGAATCAGAGAGCCGGGGAAGGGGAAGGAGTACAAACTGAGACCAGGTGAGGGAGAAGGAGGGTGAGTAGGGCAGAGGGTGGTGGAGGGTGAGATGATAGGTAGAAGAGGTAAAGGGCTGAAGAAGAAGGAATCTGGTAGTGAGGAGAGAGGACCATGGGTCAGTTTATATGCTGGCCAGATAAACTGAAAAGTCAGGGTGTCGCGATCGGAGGTGAGAGCAGATTTCGCTCGTTCTCCACGATGGTCATCTCCATGGCACTGAGGCTATGAAGACTGCCCCGGCTCCTGTGCACGGTGCCCGCTAATATGATGAACTGATAAGCGAGGCTTTGGGCCTACTCCAGCCTGCTCCAGGGTTCAGATCTGAGGACTCAATTTGGTTCAGAATACTGTTGTTTATTTCAACTGTTTGCATAATTTTGATTTTTATTTTTTATTCTCTTGAGCATCGAGTGGTGGTCTAAACTTTTTACTGTTATTCTTTTTTTTCTTTAATTTGGTTTTTCGGGTTTCTTGCTTTGTGGCTACCTGTGAGCAAACAAATCTCAAGGATATGTAATTTATACATTCTCTGATAATCAATGTACTTGAATCTTGAAGAGTGAAGGAGGAGGGGCACTAAAGGGAGGTGATAGGCAAGTGAGAAGAAGAGAAGGGATGAAAGGAATGAAAGGATAACTAGAATGAGGAATGAAAAAAGAGAGAAGGAGGGAGAGGGGTATAATTACCAGAAGTTAGAGAAATCGATACAGGTTCAAGGCTACCTAGATGGAATATGAGGTGTTGCTCCTTAATCTGAGTTTGGCCTGATCGTGGCAAAAGAGGAGGCTATAGGCAGACACTGTCACTGTCCGGGTGGTTAATTCCCCATTTTCTCCTAATTCCCTTTGATTGTGCCACAGTTCCGACCGTTAATTCCCCATTTTCTCCTAATTTCCTTTGATGGCTGCACACCTGGTTTTCATCAAGACCTGCAGCATAAGAACCCCAGCTTTCCACCCACTAGTTGCCAGATTATTGGTTTTACCAGTGTGGTAATTAACGTTTCTTGACTGCTTAGGATTGTGTGTTCTCAGTACCTGTGAAACTCAGTCTCTCCGTGTCGAGATAAGTATTCTAAGTTTTACCTCAGCACTGAGGTTTATCTGTGTAACTCTGTCTCTCCGTGCTAAGAAAAGTTTTGTCACTTTCCTTTCTACAATCTGTGTCAAGATAAGTTCTGCCTGCCTCCTGCCTTCCTGCACTCCCTCCTGTTTGCTGTTCAACGCTCACGCCCGTGCCTGCATCCTAACTCAATCTCCATGCCTGTGTCCTGCGTTTGAGTTCGCTCTGTTCGTTGCAACGGACGTGTCAGAATGGGAATGGGAAATGGAATTGAAAGGAGTGGCCACTGGGAAATCCTACATTTTGCACAATGGACGGAAAGCAGTACCCTAATCTGTGTTGGGTCTCACCGATGTAGAGGAAGCCACACCAGTAGATGACCCCAACAGACACAAAAGGTGAATTGTTGCCTCACCAGGAACGACTGTTTGGGGCCCTGAATGGTGGTGAGGGAGGATATACAGGGGCAAGTGTGGCACCTATCATGCCTGCAGGGGTAAGCCCCAGGAAGGAGATCAGTGGGGAAGAACCAGTGGACAAGAAAGTCGTATAGAGAGTGTTCAGTACTGAACCTTTCAGACAAGATGTAATATTCAAAGAACAGCTTCTGAGAAGGTTGTCTGTGCAAAGGTGGACTTTTATTCCGATCCTGTGCTAAGTGACAATTTCCCCAAAGTGACAAAGTTCAAAGTTCAAAGTAAATTTATTATCAGATAAATGTGTCCCAATGTACAACCCTGAGATACAGTTTCTTGCAGGCATTCACAGTAAATACAAGAACCACAACAGAATCAAGGAAAGACCACACCCAACAGGACAGACAAACGGCCAAAGTACAAAAGACAACAAACTGTGCAAATTCAAAAAAGAGAGAGAGAAAAAAATAAGAATAAATAAGGAATAAATACTGAGAACATGAGATGAGGAGTCCTTGAAAGTGAGTGCATGGGTTTTAGGAACAATTCAGTGATGGGGCGAGTGAAGTTGAATGAAGTTCTTACATCTGGGTCAAGAGACTGAGGGTTGAGGAGTAATAACTGTTCCTGAACTTGGTGGCATGGATCCTGAGGCTCCTGTATCTTCTTTCTGATGGAAGCAGTGAGAAGAAAGCATGGTCCGGTGGTGGGGGTCCCTGATGAGGGATGCTGCTTTTCTGCGACAGTGCTCCACGTAGATATGGTCAATGGTGGAGAGGGCTTTACCCGTGATGGACTGGGCCATAACCTTTACTCTTTGTAGACTTTTTTGTACAAGGGCATTGGTATTTTCGTACCAGGTCATGATGTAACCAGTCAGTTTTCTTTCCACCACATATCTATTGAAGTTTGTCAAAATTATAGATGACATGCCGAATCTTTGCAAACTTCTAAGAAAGCAGAGGTGCTGCAGTACTTTCTTTGTAAAGGCACTTTCCTGCTAGACGCAGGAAGATCCTCGGAAATGATAACACCGAGGAATTTAAGGTTGCTGACCCTCTCCACCTCTGATCTCCTGATGAGGCCTGGTTCATGGACCTCCAGTTTCCTCCTCCTGAAGTCCGTAACCAGCTCCTTAGTCTTGCTGACATTGAGTGAGAGGTTGTTGTTGTGGCTCCACTCAGCCAGATTTTCAATCTCCCTCCAATATGCTGATTCGTCACCGCCTTTGACTCAGCCGATGACGGTGGTGTCATTGGCAAACTTAAATATAGCATTGGAGCTGTGCTTAGCCTCACAGTCATGAGCGTAAAGCCAGTAGAGAGGGGGCTAAGCACACAGATTTGCAGATCATCTGTGGTAATGGAGATTGTGAGGGAGATGTTGTTGCCAATCGGAACTGACTGGGTCTGCAAGGAAGGAAATCAAAGATATAGTTACACAAGGAGGTATTGAGGCCTGGGACTCAAAGCTTTATGAGTAGTTTTGAGGGGATGGTAGTATTGAATTCTGAGCTGTGGTCAGTGAAGAGTATCCTGATGTATGCACCTTCACTGTCCAGATGTTCCAGGATTCAGCGAAGAGCCAATGAATCTGCAGCAACTGTTGTCCTGTTGTGCCAAATTGGAGTGGATCCAAGTCACTTCTCAGGCAGGAGTTGATGTGTTTCATCACCATCCTCTCAAAGCACTTCATCAGAGTGGATGTAAGTGCTACTGGACCATAGTCATTGAGGTAGGTCTCCATGGTCCTCTCAGGCACTGGTATAATTGAAGCCTGCTTGAGACAGGTGGGAACCTCAGACTGACGAAGTGAGGGGTAGAAGATGTTGGTAAACCCTCTGGCCAGTTGATCAGCACAGGAGTTTCGCACCTGATGTACCACATCTGCTCCAGATGTTTTCTGTGGGCTCACTCTTCTGAAGGAAGCCCTCATGTTAGCCTCAGAGATTGAACTCACAGGGTCTTCGGGGACTTCGTGAAGGTTTTGATGGTCAAAGCGGACATAAGAGGCATTGAGTTCATCTGGGAGCGAAGCCTTGTTGTCACCTATGTTGCTTGGTTCACTTTGTTGGAATTGATGGTCTTCAGGCCCTGACACAGGGGTCGAACATCCTTCAATGACAATAGCAAGGAATCCTGCTATGTAATCTTGTTACCAAGGCACCGAGTTACTGCATGAATAGGTAAATGGTTTTGTTGTGCCTGGATACTTCTCCAGCAGGGCGTAGCAAGTGTGAATAAAGAAAAATATTCACTAATTCATTGTGAGCCACTGTTAAACTCAAATGTTTCTGCAAGTTTGTTGTGCTAATGACTGGACATCAAACACTTCACTCTCAGCCAAACAGGATGGAGGATTGTGCAAACAAAGGGGAGGGTCCTATCAATCCCATTGTCACGTGTGTGTGCCTTTTTGGTGTGTTAGTAGAGAGTGCAGAGAGAAAGAGACGTACTAATTGCAAGGAATCATAGTTCAAAGTTAATTTATTATTGAAGTACATAGATGTCATCATATGCGATCCATTTTCTTGGGGGCATCTATAGAAAATTTCCAGTATCTGTAGACTTTCATGTGTTTATCCATAGTAAATGTTTAGCCACTGCTGGAGTAGACTTTGAAAGCGATTTGAAGAGGCAGAACCGAGGCTAAGCAGAGCTGGGGCAGTGGGGCCCGAGCCTGAGAGTGAAGAACAAGCGGCTGTTTAGCCAGTTTAAGTGCTGGGCTGGGTAGGAAAGGTCTGGTCCAGGCCCAATCGAACCGGCGAGACCCAGGCCCGAGAGGTTATCGAAGCAATAAGGACCAGGCGTGAGAGTGAGGAACTATCTGAGATCTGAGCAATTGACGTGCCAGGTCAGGTTTGGGGCGGCGGGGTCCAGGTCTAGGAGCAGCAGGGTCTGGGTCCGAGAGCGACAGCCAATTTAAGTGCAAAGTCAGGGCACTGGGGCTGGAGGCAAGTGTTCAGCTTGCTGCTCCACAAGGTTTGCTCATCTCAGCGCTGAACTGAAGCCGTGGCCTGCAACTAACAAACTAACGAATTCAGAGTCACTTACTTACGGCGTGCTTGGAAACATACAGTGAAACGTGTTGGTGTTAACAACCAACACAGCCTCAGGATGTGCTGGGGCAGCCTGCAAGTGTCAAAAAGTTGTATGCTTACAATGCTGGACAGAATAACAGAAGACAACAGGCAACAAAACAACACTCATTCCTCCCTCCCTCCCACCTCCAGAACATGTCCCCAGTGTCCAGGCTTCGGCAGAATTCCGCTCAATCTTCAGTATCGACCCCCAATCTGGCCACTTATGGGATCCTGAATTCCAGGCTCGCCAATTGACTGGCTCTGGTGCCTCCTGCTCGCAAAGACATCTGATCCCAGGACCCACCGACCTGGCACAGCTCGACAGTCACAGATGTCCTTCATCTCCTGTCCACACCTCTGTTCTGCAAGTGCAGGGCGGAGGCCTATACTCCAGAAGACCTTCATCACCATCCCAAGTCCACATCGCTGGTCTTCAAACATGAAGTGATGCCTGAACTCTAACTCCACCACATTCCTGTCCCTAAATCCTAATCTGACCTCTAACTCCCCACATCACTGCCTTTAAACTTAATCAGACCTCTATCTCGCCAGATCCCTGTCCATAAACTCTAACCTGACCTTTAACTCCTCCACATCACTGTCCCTAATCCCTAATATGACCTCTAACTCTCCAACATCCCTGTCCCTCAACCCTAATCTTCCCTCTAACTCCCCACATCCCTGTTCCTATCCCTTAATCCAACTTCTAACTCCCCCACATCCCTATCCCTCAACCCTAATATGGCCTCAAACTCCCCACATCCCTGTCCCTAAACTCTAATTTGACCTCTAGCTCCAAACATCCCTGTACCGGGACACTAATCTGACCTCTAACACCTCCACATCCCTGTCACAATGCCCCAATCCAACCCCTCCCACCCCCCAAATAATCATTCCTATGAACCTAAAAATAGCAGCTATGTGTGAGACACGATCCCGGTTGAGACCGTAGCTTAGTGCCAGAAGTTATATAACAGTACATGCCTTCAGCCATGTGTAAAGACTAAATTAATCTACAAACAATTTATGTGCACAAGAGATTAAATTGTATTTCATTTTACAAATTAGGCAATTAGTCAAGGTGTTGAAATCTGCCCTTTCATTGTGCAGTTTGTGTTTGGGTGGCATCGTGATATACAGCATGGAAACAGGCCATTCGGCCCAACCCATTCATGCTGACCAAGTTGTCTACTTGTGGATAGTCCCATTTGACCCACGTCCCACCAAACCCTTTCTTATCCACGTGTCTGTTGAAGTATCGTTTAAACACCGTAATTGTGTTTGCCCAAATACTACTTTTTAACTATTCCAGAAGTAAAACACTACAGATACTAGATATATTCTTTCAGAAATTGACAAGTTTCCCCTGCACTTGTTGTAAGTTCACTTACTTCTTGCCTGTTACGCACTAGGGATGCAGTGAAGGTCCTCCATCTCTGTCAGGGCTTCCTTCATCATGTCAGTAGCTTCCTCTTGGTTTTCACTGCTTTCTGTCATGCAAGTCCTGGATAGAGATTGAGGAATACTGTCGTATTCAATTGTAGAAGGATTCTTCACTGGTGTTTCCGTAACCATTTTGTTTTTTACCAGTCAGGGTTGTTAGTCCTGAGCTGAACCCCTGAACCTGGAGGACTGGTGGACCACTCTTAGTCTGACCTCTACCCTTTGACCTGTTTGGCATGGGTGACCCTACCAAGAGCCAAAGCATAAAGCCCTGACTCCAGCCAACATAGCTCTCTGGGTCATTTGAAGCACGCAAACCTCCAAACCCTACGACAAGGTTGGGGACCTCTTGGAGGGTTGTAAGTTGAAGTTCAAGTTTATTGTCACTCAGCCTTACAGTTAAACGAAACAGTGTTCCTCAGGGACTAAAATGCAGAACACAGCACATGGGTCACATGCAGTACATATGGTAATATTAATACAATATACAAGTTGACACAACTTTAACTGTATGACATATAGTTAAATATACAACAGTATAATGCCACTAGCTCGGTCGTGAATAACGTGTACTGGGTAGTAGCAAGGTGTTCAGAAGTCTCATAGCCTGGGGGGAGAGATAATGCCCAGCCTAACAGTCCCTTTTCTTATACTGTGGTACCTTCTGCCTGATGGTAGGAGGACAAAGAGATTGTGGCATGGATGGGAGGGGTCCTTGACAATGCTGAGGGCTCTGAAAACACAGTGCTTCCGTTGTATGTCCTGGATGGGGGTTGGGGGGGGCTGTGGTGGGGGAAGAGAGATGCCAGTGATTCTCTCAGCAGTCTTCATAAACTGTTGCAGGGTCTTGCAGTCAGCTGCATTGCAATTCCCATATCAGACAGTGATACAGCTGATTAGATGCAGTCAGACCTTGAAAGTTAGACATGGGAATCGCTAATTCATCAGCAGTAACTGTACTAAAACCCAGAGCAAGAGATACAAAATGCTGGAGGAACTCAGCACATCAGGCAGCATCTAGGGGGGGAATAAACAGTTGATGTTTCAATCCATGACCTTTAATCAGGACCTTGAACAAAACATCGACTATTTATTCATTTCCATAGATGCTGCCTGACATGCTGAGTTCCTCCAACATTTTGTGCGTGTGGCTCTGGATTTCCAGCATCTGCAAGATCTCTGGTATTTTTACTAAATCCCTTCCTAATCATTAGCACAATACTCATTATTGTTAGGACAAATTCAGTAAATCACAACATTGCTTTGTGAGAATTTCACGATCATTTCATCATGATGAAGAAAATCTACACATAGTTTCATTAGCCTGCCCTTCCGATGTGTATGACGGTGATTTTGAGAAGAACACCACATTGTTGAATTACCCAGTGTAGATGGATTGGCTGCATTACTGCTTTGTTAGTTATTGCCTTAAATTTACTTAGTGTCTTACTGTCACGGACCCCGTGACGGGGATAAAGAACCAGCAGAAATGGAAAACACTTTGGAATCTCGTATTGCTATAAACTAATAATATTTATTAGTAACTACACAATACAGTAATATAAATGTAAATAAATCAAACGGGTTAGCAATGATTATATATAAAAGTAAGTATGGAATATATATGTATGAAAAAACCAAGCTTCGTTAAGTCTAGGGGTAAAAAGATACAGTCTTACGATGTTGAGTAAAGTTCAGTTCAGTTTGTGGTATTTAGTTGAGTAGTGATGGAGAGAGAGAGAGAGACAGAGAGAGAGAGTTGAGTCCTCAGGTGAGCTGATGCCGTCAATCTTCTCGTCGTCCTCCGAAATCCTTTACAAGTCACCGACTGTGACTTTAACAAGGGGGACCGGTCTTCTGTGGTGGAGCTATCACCCAGGCAAGGGTGGACACATAGACAACTCTCCACCAGTCAACCCCTTCTTCACCGATGGAATAGCAATTTGGATCGATCCGCCTGATCGATCCTCCAAAACCCACTTTCTCTGCAGGCACAACAATGCTCATTCAGTGTCCAGATCATGCGTCCTAGGTCTGTATCATCTGACCTCCCATTTATTTCTCTGTGCTGAGCATCACCTGTCATTCAGAGAGTCCCTCCCTCCTTTGTCTGTAAAGGAGTACACAAGCAGGCAACAAGTCCTTGAAAGTAACATCAGCAACCAGCCTTTGGTCACCATAGCAACCTTCGAGCTGCTTGGTGCTGTCTCCAGCTCCAAACTCAGTAAAAATCCAAAGTTACTTCCAATGCCTTAAGGTGACAGTCCAACCGTTAATCTTCGTCTCTCTCTCTCTTTTCAAAAGCAACATATCGGTGGTAAATAACTGTCTCTCTCTCTCCTTTCCAAACAAACCATCAATGATAAATGTCTCTCTCCGTCTCTCTTCAAACAGTTAATAGGGCCACTCCTGGATCCCCTCACATTTACCAATTTGCCTTCAAAATAGCCATAGGCGCTAAAGATTGCAGATTTTTGGAGTCTGGAGTGAATGAAAAAGTGCTGCAGGAAGTCAGTGGATCAGGCAGTGAGTGTCCACTGCCAGTCATCTCACCCAGAGCGTCTACTCTCCATTTCCCTCCATTCATACAGCCTGGCCTCCTGCGCTCGTCCAGCAATGTCTTTGCTTAAAATCCAGTGTTGCCAGTGAAAATGTTCAGAAGTACAAAATGCTTTGGGCTAACATGCCATGTTTAAATTATCAAATTATTGTCTGGAGACGCAAGTACAAATCCTTTAAACAGTTGGGGAATTTAATAGGAAGTAATTAAATTACAGTCTATTGTAGCCAGTTCAGTCTTCTTAGCTTGCTTTATGTCGGGGAAGCAATATCGGTGGCCAGTGATGCAAAAAGACTAAATAAACTCGTCAGAAAGGCTGGGTCTGTTCTAGGCTACAGCCTGGACTTTTTTGAGTTAGTGGTGGTGAAGAGGTCACTAAACAAACTGCTATCCATCATGGACAATCAGGCACATCCTCTCAATGACCTACTGAATAGGCAGTGGAGCACCCTTTCGAACAAACTCATTCAGCTCTGCTGTCACAAGGATCATTACAGAAAATCTTTCCTACCAAACGCAATAAGCTCATACAACAATTCATCTTTGTGCGACAGGAGAACACACATCATGGTACAATAGTCTCTCTTTTATTATTTTGTACATGATTATTGCACATTGGTCATTATTATTCTCTATATTATTATTCTGTACTTTATTATTAGGTAAGTCTGCGCACTGCTAAGTGTGTTTTTAAATGTTGCTGCTGTAACGAAAGAGTTTTCCACTCAGGATCAATAAAGTATTTATTATTATTATTAAATTAATTCACGATTTGGAAAAGTAAATATTAGGAATGGTGATTGATGGTTATTTAAAAATCTAATACATTACTATCAAAATCAGCTTTGATATAACTGGTATATGTTGTGAAATTTGTTGTTATGTGGCAGTGGTACATTGCAATACATAACAGTAAAAATCTATAAATATATATATAATTAAGTAAGTAGTGCAATGCAGTGTTAGTGGGCTGATGCCAGAGGATTCGGAAGGATATCTGCCACTGTTATCACAGGTAAGAGCCCATAACAACAGCAAGGGCATGAGGAACTGGTAAGGGCTGCACGGTGGTGCAGCAATGAGTGAACTGAGTAACTGCACCAGTGACCCAGGTTCAATTGCCACCACTGCCTGGAAGGAGTTTGTATGTTCTCCCTGTGACGGCTTGGGTTTCCTCTGGTTCCTCCCAAATTCTAAAGTTGTTCGGGTTAGGGTTTATTTTTTTATTGAGATACAGAGCAAAACAGCCCCTTCCAGTCCTTCGAGCCACTCAACTCAGCAATCCCTGATTAACACTAACTAGCCTAATCACGGGACTATTTACAATGACCAATTAACCTACCAGCCGGTACATCTTTGGACTGTGGGAGGAAACCAGAGCACCTGGAGGAAACCCATGCATTCTACAGAGAGGATGCACAGACTCCTTAGAGATGACATCAGCGTTGAACTCTGAACTCGGACACCCCAAGGTGTAATAGTATCGTGCTAACTCTGCAGTGGCATCCACGGTTAGTAAGTTGTGAGCATGCAATGTTGGCATCGAGCCACTTGCTGGCTGAGCCCAGCACATATCCTGACTGTGGTAGTCGTCGACACAAACAACACATTTCACTGTGTGTTTAACTGTTTTAAAGTACATGTGACAAATAAAATTAATTTGGTCTCCAGGTGTATTAATGTGGTAACCCAGCAAGCCACACCATTCAAAAATCATCTTTGCTGGCAACACCCACGCTCAGTGAAACACTAAAAAAAAGGTGAAGGTTCAAAGAAAATTTATTATCAAAGTACAGGTACGTCACCGTATACAGCCCTGAGATTTGTTTTCTTGTGGGCAATGTCAGTAAAGCAGACGGGTGTTCAGTGCCAACTACCTGCGCGTGAGTGGTCCATCTCTCCCTCTCACTTGGTGCTGCCGGAGTTCTGGGTCCTGGGAAGGTGAATCGCTGCAGTTTGTGGATTGGACTCTGTAGTTCATGTTATGATGTGATCCTGGTTTCTGACTGCTCTATTTTTTGTCGTTATTTTGTGTGATTTTGATCAGGATGGACTGGCTCTGTGCCATGCGGTCAGCAAAGACATAGCGATGGGTCCAGCTGAACTGAGCTGGACTGAATGTGCATGGGCTCTTTACAATAACTTCGTACTCTGGTGTTTCAGATTCTGTGTTTTTCACTTTATTTTTGGCATTTGCGCAATTTGTGGGGTTTTTTTTGCATGTTCGGAGTTTGATGCTTTCTTTGAAAGGGTTTCATGGTTGCCTTCGTTTCATGGATATCCGTGAGAAAAAAAAATCTCAAGGTTTATTACTGCATACATACATTGATAATAAATGCACTTTGAATCTTTGAATCACCGAACAGGACAGGAAAACAACCAGTGTGCAAAAGACAACAAACCATGCAAATTCAAAAGAAAAAAAAAGAAATAATAATAATAAATAAATAAACAATAAATTTTGAGAACATGAGATGGAGTGGTTTTGTCACAGAAGTAATACTATAAATTACCAGTTCATCAACAAATACTGTTGCCATAGATCGAAGGATGTGGATAGAAGCGTTAATCCAGGATTTGATCGTTTAATCCCTGATATTTCATCGCAGGCTGGCATTGTTGAATAGTGCTGACATTCGGTTGGGACAGTGAGGCCAAGGCCAAGCCCCATCTGTCAATTTACAGCTCAGATTCTGATTTCCAGATTTAGATTTATTTACCGTACATCGAAACATACAGTGAAATGTGTCATTTGCGTCATCAACTGACACAGCCAAAGATGCGCTGGGGAAGTCTGCAAGTGTCATCACACGTTCTGGCACCAACACAGCGTGCCCCCAGTGCTCAGCAGAACAACACACCACTCTTAGCTCTTCTTCCGCCAGACTCTTAAATTTTAAATCATCTACTTCAAAACATAATTGGCAGTTTAGATTTTTTGAACTGCGCTCCTAAATGGTGGAATTCAATACCTAAAGCTATAATGCAAACTAATCCCTCTAACATGAAGTCTAACAGGAGACGGATAAAATGGCCTGCAGCTAACATGACTTCACTGTGGAAGCAGTTTGATGAAGATGTTAACCAAATTCTGGAGGCAATAGCGAAGGGAGGGGTTGATAGGAAGCTGCAAGCCATGACAACAATTATTGTCAGTATCGCAGCTGAACGGTTCGGAGAAGGGGAGAAGGAAGGCTCCAAGACAGCTTACTCGAAGAACCAAAGAGCATTGAGGATCCACAACATCAGGCAGGAGATGAAAGCGCTGAAGTCCCAATACAAGGAGGCAGGAGAAGAGGAGTGCATTGGCTTGGCCCAGCTGATGTGCATACTACGAAAGAAGATCAGGGTCCTCCGCCGGGCAGAGTGGCATCGGAGGCGTCGTCGTGAAAGGGCTCAAAAACGTGCTGCCTTTATCGCCAACCCCTTCAAGTTCACTGGGGGAGAAGCGCAGTGGGAAATTGGCCTGTTCGCAGGAAGACATAGACCAACATCTGAAGAAGATATATAATGATCCTGAAAGAGAGCAGGAGTTGGGAGAGTGTGACATCCTAATAGACCCACCTGAACCGGATGTGCAGTTCAACATGTCAGAGCTGCAACTAAAGGAAGTCAGAGAGGTCGTCCGCAAAGCAAGGGCAAGTTCGGCTCCAGGACCAAGCAACACCTCGTACAAAGTGTACAAGAACTGCCCCAAACTCCTGCTGCGTCTGTGGAAGATCCTGAGAATCCTCTGGAGAAGGGGGAAGATCTCAGAACAGTGGAGAGAGGCTGAAGGGGTGTGGATCCCAAAGGAGGAAAATGCCACCCAGATAGATCTGTTTCGCATCATCTCCTTGCTGTGTGACGAGGCGAAGATCTTCTTCAGTGCCGTTTCTAACCGGCTGTGCACCTACCTAGCAAAGAACACCTATATTGATACATCAGTCCAGAAGGTTGGCATTTCAGGGATGCCGGGCTGTCTGGAGCATATCGGTGTGGTGACACAGCTCATCAGGGAGGCCAGAGAGAACAAGGGCAACCTGTCAGTGTTGTGGCTCGACCTGGCAAATGCATATGGCTCCATTCCGCACAAGCTGGTGCAGCTCACATTGACCAAATATCACGTCCCCAGCAGAATCAGAGACCTTATCGCTGATTATTACAGCAACTTCTGGATGTGGGTCTCTTCAGGAGCAATTACATCAACCTGGCACAAGGTGGAGGTCGGCATCATCACAGGGTGCACTATCTCAGTGACACTGTTCTCCCTAGCCATGAACATGCTCACTAAGTCTGCTGAACCAGAGTGCAGAGGGCCCAGAATGAATTCCACTCAATGGCAACCACCTATCAGGGCATTCATGGATGACCTCACAGTCACCACAGAATCAGTCCCAGGCTGCCGGAGGATTCTGCAAGGGCTCGAAAAGCTGGTGGAGTGGGCCCGGATGCGTTTCAAACCTGCCAAACCAAGATCGATGGTGCTGAGGAAGGGGAAGGTGGAGAACAAGTTCCGGTTCAGCATCGCAGGCACAGCCATCCCGACCATCACAGAAAAGCCAGTCAAGAGCTTAGACAAGGTTTTTGACAGCTCTTTAAGGGACACAACATCCATTCAGGCAACCTGCACCGAGTTGGATGGCTGGCAGAAATCTGTGGACAAGTCTGGCCTACCTGGGAAGTTTAAAGCCTGTGTGTATCAGCATGGCATTCTTCCCAGAATCCCGTGGCCCCTCCTCGTCTATGCAGTTCCGATCTCGACAGTCGAAACCTTAGAGAGGGGAGTTAGCAACCACCTCAGGAGACGTCTGGGGCTGCCAAAGAGCCTGAGCAGCATCGCACTCTATGGACACCACAACAAACTGCAACTGCCCTTCAAATCCTTGGAGGAAGAATTCAAGGTAACAAGAGCCAGAGAAGTGCTACAGTATAGGGACTCAAGTGACCTGAAGGTGGCTACAGCAGGGATCCAAGTAAGTACTGGCAGGAAGTGGAGGGCAGAGGAAGCTGTTCAGGAGGCAGAGGCGAGGCTGCGTCACAGGAGGCTGGTGGGAGCGGTCACACGAGGCCGAGCTGGGCTAGGATCCTTTCCAACTCCCCAGATGGACACCAGAGGGAAGGAAAGGCGTCGTCTAGTTCAGGAGGAGGTGAGAGCAGTAGTGGAGGAGATGAGAGCCTGCAAGGTGGTGGGAATGAAACAACAGGGAGCTTGGACAAGATGGGAGAATGCGGTTGAGAGGAAAGTGACCTGGGCTGATCTTTGGAAAGCCGAACCACACCACATCCAATTTCTCATCCAGGCAGTGCACGAAGTGCTTCCAAGCCCATCAAACCTGCACACATCGAGCAAGGCAGACTCATCTGTGTGCCCACTGTGCTCCAAGCGAGGAACCCTGGAACACATCCTCAGTGGCTGTGCAAGGGCACTTGGTGAGGGATGGTACAGGTGGAGGCATGATCAGGTCCGGAAGACCATCGCTGAAGCCGTCAGCGCAGGAGTTGAGTGGGTGAAGTGGTCCTGACCCTCCAAGCAGACCATTGCCTTTGTCAGAGCTGGGGAGCAGCCAATACCTGCCAAAAGAACATCTGCAGGCATCCTGACCTCTGCAAGGGACTGGCAGCTGTTGCTGGGCCTCTAATGGCAGCTGAAGTTCCCCAACCATATCGCAGCCACCACCCTGTGACCAGACATTGTCCTAGTGTCTGAGGCTACTAAGCAAGTGGTGCTGCTGGAGCTGACAGTCCCATGGGAAGATAGCTTGGAAGAGGCCTTTGAAAGGAAGCTCTCCAAGTACGCAGGACTGGTCAGCAACTGTCAGCAGGCTGGATGGAGAGCGAGGTGTCTCCCAGTGGAGGTTGGTTGTAGGGGATTCGTAGCCCGTTCCTTAGTTAGAGCCTTCAGCATTTTGGACATCGAGGGAGAGAGGAAGAGGAGAGCCATCCGCAGTAGCACCGATGCGGCAGAGAGGGCCTCAAGATGGCTGTGACTCAAAAGAGGGGAGCCATGGAGTCATAAGTAGCCAGCCATCTGGACACAAGCTGGGGTCTGATCAGCCCCGGCTGGGTCACCTGGAGGAGGTTGTATGATGTTGAAAGACCCAAAACACCGGATGATTCCAGGAACATCACTGAAGATGTGTCCAGAAGCATCAATAGATGTTTGTACACAGAGATGCAGACTCAGTGACACTTTTAAATTCCAGTTCAAAACCTAATTGGTTAACCTTGCTTTTAACTAACATCCTTTTGTCTTTTATTTTCATGTTTATTTTTATTTTTATTTTTATTTTTTATTTCATGTTTGTACTTTATCCTATCGTAAAGCGCTTTGAATTACATCATCAGTATGTAAAGTGCTTTATACTTGAGAGTTCTCGTGCAGGGTTCCTTAAACGTTAATTTGCAGATTGAGTCAGTGTGAGGAAGGCAAATGCTATGTTAGCATTCATTTCAAGAGGACTAGAATATAAAAGCAAGGATGTAATGCTGAGGCTTTATAAAGCACTGTGTATTACAACACGGTGTATTGCGAGCAGTTATCTAAGTAAGGATGTGCTGACAATGGAGAGGGTTCAAAGGAGGTTCACAAAAATTATTCTGGGATTGAAAAGCTTATCATATGAGGAGCGTTTAATGGCTCTGGGCCTGTACTCACTGGAATTCAGAAGAATGAGGGGTGATCTCATTGAAACCTATTGAATGTTGAAAGGCCTCAATAGAATGGATGTGAAGAGGATGTTTCCTGTGGTGGGGGAGTCTAACACCTGAGGACACAGCCTCAGAATAGAGGGATGTCCATTTAGAATGAAGATGAAGAGGAATTTCTTTAGCCCGAGTGGTGAATCTTTGGAATTCATTACCTCTGGTGACTGCGTGTCATTGGGTATATTTAAGACAGAGGTTAATAGGTTCTTAATAAATCAGGGCATAAAGGGATGCGGGGAGAAGGGAGGAAACTGAGACTGAGAGGGAAATGGATTAGCCATTATAGAAACATAGAAAACCTACAGAACAATACAGGCCCTTCGGCCCACAAAGTTGTGCCGAACATGTCCCTACCTTAGAAATTACTAGGCTTACCCCTCTATTTTTCTAAGCTCCATGTACTTATCCAAAAGTCTCTTAAAAGACCCTATCATATCCAACTCCACCACCGTTGCTGGCAGCCCATTCCACGCACTCACCACTCTCTGTGTAAAAAAACTTACCCCTGACATCTCCTCTGTACCTACTTCTCAGCACCTTAAACCTGTGTCCTCTTGTGGCAACCATTTCAGCCCTGGAAAAAAGCCTCCTACTATCCACACGATCAATGCCTCTCATCATCTTATACGCCTCTCATCATCTTATACGCCTCTATCAGGTCACCCCTCATCCTCCGTCTCTCCAAGGAGGAAAAGTCGAGTTCACTTAACCCGTTTTCATAAGGCATGCTTCCCAATCCAGGCAATATCCTTGTACGTCTCCTCTGCACCCTTTCTATGGTTTCCACATCTTTCCTACAGTGAGGCTTCCAGAACTGAGCACAGTACTCCAAGTGGGGTCTGACCAGGGTCCTATATAGCTGCAACATTACCTCTTGGCTCCTAATTCAATTCCATGATTGATGAAGGCCAATACACCATACGCCTTCTTAATCACAGAGTCAACCTGCGCAGCTGCTTTGAGCATCCTATGTACTCAGACACCAAGATCCCTCTGATCCTATAGTACTATAGTACTATAAAACTGAATGGTGGTTGATAACAGTTATCAATGGAGGAAATAATCCAGTGTACCAGTGTACAGTGCCATATTCTTTTGATTGACTGTAAATGAACAAAACCAGCACAGACACCGAGTGCAGATACATCTTTCAAACCTTCATTTTCATTCTAATGTTCAAGATGATTGTCGATACCTTCAAGTTCTCATAGTTCCTAGTTGGTTGAAGTAGTGAAATCATTTCATTTTCACTCCTGGCGATTTCTGGCATTTCCAAGCATTCAGGCAGGGATCAAAACCATTCCAAATTGTCTTACTGTCTGTTTCTCGCTAACTATCAGTGACAACATCACTGCTTTTTTAACACAAACATACGCAACTGACGCTACTTAAAAACTATTTGTGTTATGTACAGTGTAGTGTCTAACAGCTACACAACTGACGCTGGTTAGAAACTATTTGGCGAGACTTTCATGTCGTAATTAAGCGGCACAGTATCCCAAGTAAATGAAGGGAATCCCAGCTATTCTCTCAATTAGTTTTTGTTCATTAAGAATTGTCCTAAATAAGCGGCTGCCCTGATTGACCAATGACCCAATTAACCAGAATCAAACTGTATATGGAATGCTGGTGAACGCAGCAGGCCAGGCAGCATCTCTAGGAAGAGGTACAGTCGATGTTTCAGGCTGAGACCCTTCGTCAGGACTGGCAAAGGGTCTCAGCCCGAAACGTCGACTGTACCTCTTTCTAGAGATGCTGCCTGGCCTGCTGCGTTCACCAGCAACTTTTATGTGTGTTGCTTGAAATTCCAGCGTCTGCAGATTTCCTCGTGTTTGCGTATATAGAATGAGCTACCATTGGAAGTGGTAGAGGCAGGTACATTTACAACGTTTAAAAGACAGTTGTGCAGGTCTGTAGAAGTTTAGAGTTGGGATTCCATTTTTATGCCATGGACCCTGACCATTAACTGAAGAGTTTGCAGATTACCCCTGGTTTAGAGGGGTAAGGGCTAAATGCAGGCAAATGGGACTGGCTTAGTTGGACATCTTGGTCTGCAAGGACCAGTTGGGCCGAATGGCCTGTTTCTCCGCTGTCTGATTCTATGATTTAAATAGATCAGTACTTCCTTGCCATGTCGCCAAAAATTGGACAGGCACCATAAGCAGGAATAATGTTCGTGAATTCTTGGAAAGATATCGACAGTCAAAGTCAGAGACCATAAAGATTGGAAATGCAAAATATCCTTGACTGATGCTAGTTCTTAGAGAGCGTTATTAAGGACCTAAAGTAGAACTGATGTGCTGTATCATCCTTGTAAAATGTCCTTTAAAAAGTGCTGTGCTTTTGAAATGAATTGGCATAAAAAATGTTCATACATGAAACTATAGAAACAGGAGATGCAAGATTGGATTATTTCTGAAATGTTGCAGCAAACACAGAGAAAGGGAAACTAGATTTAAGGTTGATTCTTCAAAAGAAAATACATGGTAGAGCATTCTCAAGACTTATGAGATCGCAAGGTGTTACAATTCTGAGAGACGTGGGAGTCCTGGACTAAATGTTAACATGCAGTTAACACAAGCAATTAGGCAGGCAAACAGTATTTATCTTCTTTATTTAGATGCAGGAAAATGAAAAGCATGACACTGTTTAGTGAGGATGTGATTATGAAAGCAGTGGGAAAATCATCCCTCTTCTGCTTCCTGATCTCGTCACTCGGGATTCAGTGTCACGCAACCCTGCCGCTTTGATCTGGCCCATGTCTTCATTAAGCGGGTGCAACACTTGCCTTCATTGGATCTTCCTCCTCTTTAGCTTGTTTATGGGGGTGTGGCCAGGGTTAGTCAGGTTGCGGTCTGGATTGGTCGGGACGTGTGGGTCCTTGGACGTTAGGATGAGGGTTAAGGGTATGGTTGGGGGTTTGTACGTGTGGAGCGGTGGGAGATAGGGTCATGAAGTTTAGCGTCAAGAGGCATGAGGGGCTGTGGTGGATAGTGTTGCGGAGCCACTTTAATCTGGCCCATGCCTTTCGTTAACCTGGTCTGACACTACTTGGCTTAATTATCACTGTAACACATCACCAGGTAGTGCAACCTGGGGTGTTTCAGGTCTTTAATTACGAGACACCCTCACCCAGGCAACCCAGCCAGGGTTGATCAGGCCCGGCTTGTGTTATTCCCATGGACCAAGACAATGAGAGGCCTGCAATTTCGAGGGTTAGGGTATTTTAGACCTCATTATTTGGTTTTATTTTGACCATTTAGGGAGTAGAACTCTGTAACAATTTTGTTTTACCAGTCAGGGTTGTTGGTCCTGAGCTGAACCCCCGATCCTGGAGGACCAGTTGACCACTCTTAGTGCAATCGGATTTCTGAATGGACAGTACGCTCATGTACACGAACTCACTAAGTTTTTCCTTTCTTTGGCTCTCTTTTTGACTACTTACTTATCTTATTTATCTTATTGTAATTTATAGTTTGTTTATTATCTTTAGCAATATAATGCTGCCAGAAAAGACCATATTTCATAACATGTGCCGGTGATTCAGTCCTGACATGCTGGTTCTTCAATAATGTGAAAGGTGCTCGGTAGTCGGAGCTTGGATCGTTTAAAGATGAAGCAAGTATGTGATGTTTATGAAGATTCTTACTCCGTGCGTTCTGTAGGCATGAGAACATAGTGTTCGAAAGAACAAACTTCTTAGACCATAACACCATACGGCATAGGTGCAGAATTAGGCCACTCAGCCCATCAAGTCTGCTCCACCATTCCATCATGGCTGATCCCGGATCCCACTCAACCCCATACACGTGCCTTCTCACCATATCCTTTGATGCCCTGACCAATCAGGAAACTATCAACTTCTGCCTTAAATAAACCCATGGACTTGGCCTCTACCGCAGTCTGTGAAAGAGCATTCCACACATTCACTACTCTCTGGCTGAAAAAAATTCCCCCTTACCTCTGTTCCAAAAGGTCGACTCCCCCACCCCCAATTTTAAGGCTGTACCCTCTAGTTCTGGATACCCCCACCACAGGAAACATCCTCTCCACATCCACCCTATCTCTTTCTTTCAACATTTGGTAGGTTTCAATGAGCTCCCCCAACATTCTTCTAAATTCTAGTGAGTACAGGCCAAAGCTGCCAAACACTCCTCATAACACACCTTCATTCCTGGAATCATCCTTGTGAACCTCCTCTCTAATGACAACACATCCCTTCTGAGATATGGGCCCAAAACTGTTGTCAACATTCCAAGTGCAGCCTGACTAGTGTCTTATAAAGGCTCAGCATTATCTTCGCTAACACAAGGAAATCTGCAGATGCTGGAAATTCAAGCAACACACATCAAAGTTGCTGGTGAACGCAGCAGGCCAGGCCGCATCTCTAGGAAGAGGTACAGTCAACGTTTCGGGCCGAGACCCTTCGTCAGGACTAACTGAAAGAAGAGACAGTAAGAGATTTGAAAGTGGGAGGGGGAGGCGGAGATCCGAAATGATAGGAGAAGACAGGAGGGGGAGGGATGGAGCCAAGAGCTGGAAAGTTGATTGACAAAAGGGATATGAGAGGATCATGGGACAGGAGGTCCGGGGAGAAAGACAAGTGGGGGGGGGAAAGCCCAGAGGATGGGCAAGGGGTATAGTGAGAGGGACAGAGGGAGAAAAGGGAGAGAGAGAGAGAGAGAGAGAGAGAGAGAGAATGTGTGTATATAAATAAATAACGGATGGGGTACGAGGGGCATTAGCGGAGGTTTGAGAAGTCAATGTTCATGCCATCAGGTTGGAGGCTACCCAGACGGAATATAAGATGTTGTTCCTCCAACCTGAGTGTGGCTTCATCTTTACAGTAGAGGAGGGCGTGGATAGACATATCAGAATGGGAATGGGATGTGGAATTAAAATGTGTGGCCACTGGGAGATCCTGCTTTCTCTGGCGGACAGAGTGTAGGTGTTCAGCAAAATGATCTCCCAGTCTGCATCAGGTCTCGCCAATATATAGAAGGCCGCATCGGGAGCACCGGACGCAGTATATCACCCCAACCGACTCACAGGTGAAGTGTCGCCTCACCTGGAAGGACTGTCTGGGGCCCTGAATGGTGGTAAGGGAGGAAGTGTAAGGCCACAGTTTAAGAATAAGAGGTCGGCCATTTAGAATGGAGTTGAGGAAAAACTTCTTCACCCAGAGAGTGATGGATATGTGGAATGCTCTGCCCCAGAAGGCTGTGGAGGCCAAATCTCTGGATGCTTTCAAGAAAGAGATGGATAGAGCTCTTAAAGATAGCGGAGTCAAAGGCTATGGGGAGAAGGCAGGAACTGTATACTGATTGTGGATGATCAGCCATGATCACAGTGAATGGCGGTGCTGGCTCGAAGGGCCGAATGGCCTACTCCTGCACCTATTGTCTATTGTCTATGGCATGGGTAGCACTTGTTCTGCTTACAAGGATAAGTGCCAGGAGGGAGATCGGTGGGGAGGGATGAGGGGGACGAATGGACAAGGGAGTTGCGTAGGGAGCGATCCCTGTGGAATACAGAGAGAAGTGGGGAGGGAAAGATGTGCTTAGTGGTGGGATCCCGTTGGAGGGGGCAGAAGTTACGGAGAATAATATGTTGGACCCGGAGGCTGGTGGGGTGGTAGGTGAGGACCAGGGGAACCCTATTCCTAGTGGGGTGAGTTGACACTATCAACTCTGCTCTTAAATGCATCTCCCCCATTTCACGTACATCTGCCCTCACTCCATCCTCCCGCCACCCCACTAGGAATAGGGTTCCCCTTGTCCTCACCTATGACTCCAACAACCTCCGGGTCCAACATATTATTCTCCGTAACTTCCGCCAACTCCAACTGGATCCCACCACTTAGCACATCTTTCCCTCCCCCCTCTCTCTGCTTTCTACAGGGATCACTCCCTACGTGACTCCCTTGTCCATTCATCCCCCCCATCCCTCCCCACCAATCTCCCTCCTGGCACTTATCCCTGTAAGATGAACAAATGCTACACATGCCCTTACACTTCCTCCCTTATCACCATTCAGGGCCCCAGACAGTCCTTTCAGGTGAGGCGACACTTCACCTGTGAGTCAGCTGGGGTGATATACTGCATCCGGTGCTCCCGATGTGGTCCTCTATATATTGGCGAGACCCAACGTAGACTGGGAGATCTTTTCGCTGAACACCTACGCTCTGTCCGCCAGAGAAAGCAGGATCTCCCAGTGGCCACACATTTTAATTCCACATCCCATTCCCATTCTGATATGTCTATCCACGCCCTCCTCTACTGTAAAGATGAAGCCACACTCAGGTTGGAGGAACAACACCTTATATTCCGTCTGGGTAGCCTCCAACCTGATGGCACGAACATTGACTTCTCAAACTTCCGCTAATGCCCCACCTCCCCCTCATACCCCATCCGTTATTTATTTATATACACACATTCTTTCTCTCTCTCTCCTTTTTCTCCCTCTGTCTCTCTCACTATACCCCTTGCCCATCCTCTGGGTTTCCCCCCCTCCCCCTTTTCTTTCTCCCTGGGCCTCCTGTCCCATGATCCTCTCATATCCCTTTTGCCAATCAACTGTCCAGCTCTTGGCTCTATCCCTCCCCCTCCTGTCTTCTCCTATCATTTTGGATCTCCCCCTCCTCCTCCTACTTTCAAATCTCTTACTAGCTCTTCCTTCAGTTAGTCCTGACGAAGGGTCTCGGCCCAAAACGTCGACTGTACCTCTTCCTAGAGATGCTGCCTGGCCTGCTGCGTTCACCAGCAACTTTGATGTGTGTGGTCAGCATTATAAAAAACATAGAATAGTACAGCACAGCACAGGCCTTTCGGCCCACAATGTTGTGTCGACGCTCAAACCCTGCCTCCCATATAAGCCCCCACCTTAAATTCCTCCATATACCTGTCCAGTAGTCTCCTAAACTTCACTAGTGTATCTGCCTCCACCAATGACTCAGGCAGTGCATTCCACGCACCAACCACTCTCTGAGTAAAAAACCTTCCTCTAATATCCCCCTTGAACTTCCCACCCCTTACCTTAAAGCCATGTCCTCTTGTATTGAGCAGTGGTGCCCTGGGGAAGAGACGCTGGCTATCCACTCTATCTATTCCTCTTATTATCTTGTACACCTCTATCATGTCTCCTCTCATCCTCCTTCTCTCCAAAGAGTAAAGCCCTAGCTCCCTTAATCTCTGATTATCTTCTTGCTTTTATATTCAATTTCCTTTGAAATAAATGCCAGCATTGCAATTGCCTTCTTTACCAAAGACTCAACCTGTAAATTAACCTTCTGGGAGTCTTGCACAAGAACTCCTAGGTCCCTCTGCACCTCTGATGTTTGAACCTTCTCCCCATTTAGATAATAGTCCACACTATTGTCCCTTTTACCAAAATGAATTATCATACATTTCCCAACGCCGGATTCTTGGCAGTTTTATTGTCAGAAGCTAGGGTAGAGTGACACTGAAGATTTACTGATAGCCTGCGTTAATACCATCAGGGGCCCCCACCACTCATGTCACGCTCTCTTCTCACTGCTGTCATCAGCAGGGAGGTACAGGAGCCTCAGGACTCACACCACCAGGTTCAGGTAAAGTTATTACCTCTCAACCATCAGGCTCCTGAACCAGAGGGGATAACCTCACTCAACTTCACTCACCCCAACACTGAACTGTTCCCACAACCAATGGACTCACTTTCAAGGACTCTTCATCTCATGTTCTCCATATTTATTGATGTTTATTTATTTATTATTCTTTCTTTCTTCTGATTTTTCAATCTCTTATCTTTTGCAGACTCGTTGTCCGCTCTGTGATGTGATCTTCCATTAATTCCTTTATGGCTAGTAAGGAAATGAATCTCGGGGTTGCATATGGTGACACACATGTACTTTGATAACAAACTTACTTTGATATGCTGGAGGAACTCAGCAGGTCAGGGGCAGTTCAGCTGCTTTGTCCATTTTTGAGACAAAGGTTAAAGATTGGCTTTATTTGTCACATGTAGATCGAAGCGTACAGTGAAACGTGTTGTTTACGTCAACAACCAGCAGAGTCTGAGGATGCAACACTCACAACACGCTGGAGGAACTCAGCAGGTCGGGCAGCATCCGTGGAAAAGATCAGTCAACGTTTCGGGCCGGAATCCTTCATCAGGACTGAAGAGGGAAGGGGCAGAGGCCCTATAAAGAAGGTGGGGGGAGGGTGGGAAGGAGAAGGCTGGTAGGTTCCAGGTGAAAAACCAGTAAGGGGAAAGATAAAGGGGTGGGGGAGGGGAGCAGGGAGGTGATAGGCAGGAAAGGTGAAGAAGGAATAGGGAAAAACACAACGGGTAGTAGAAGGAGGCGGAACCATGAGGGAGGGGGCCGAGTGAAATAGGGATAGGGGAAGGGAGGGGGAGGGAATTACCGGAAGTTGGAGAATTCTATGTTCATACCAAGGGGCTGGAGACTACCTAGACGGTATATGAGGTGTTGCTCCTTCCACCTGAGTTTAGCCTCATCATGGCAGTAGAGGAGGTCATGTATGGACATATCTGAACGGGAGTGGGAAGCAGAGTTGAACTGGGTGGCTACTGGGAGATCCTGTCTGTTGTGGCAGACGGAACGGAGGTGCTTGACGAAGCGGTCCCCCAATCTGCATCGGGTTTCACCGGTGTACGGCAGGCCGCACCGGGAGCACTGGATGCAATAGATGACTCCAACAGACTCACAAGTGAAGTGTTGCCTCACTTGGAAGGACTGTTTGGGGCCCTGAATGGAGTCTGAGGATGTGCTGGGGCACATGCAAGTATCTCCATACTTCTGGTGCCAACATAGGATGACCCTAGCTCATTTGTCTTTGGAATGGCAGAAGAAACCAGAGGACACCCACAGGGAGAGCGTACGAACTCTTTACAGACTGTGGTGGGAATTGAACCCAGATTGCGATCACTGGCACAGTAAGGCGTTACACTAACCACCATGCCAGCGTGTCACCACTTGAAGTCTGGAGCTGAGTGATCCTGACAAAACTCAAACTGAGAAGCTGTAAGCTGTAAGCTAGTCAGTGCTGGTCGATTGCCCCATCAAGGACACCTTGTCTCATTCTGCCGAGGACTGAGATGAAGCTGATGGAGTGGTAATTAGCTGTAATATTCAGACCTAATGAACTGTAACAGTCTCTTGTAAAAAAGAACGACCTTTTAGGAAACATTCCAGTGTTTGCTTAATTTTATCCACTAGCAGATATTGAGTTCATACATGTGAATAAATGAGGTCAATTTGTTAGCAAAAAGCGGAAGAATGAAATCAAAAAATTGCTTGGAATCTATTACCATTCAAGGTCATGTTCCAATGAGGCTTATCACTTTATTTGCCAGCAGTAGAACATGCTGCACTTCAATCAGTGATGATAAAACAGCAGAACAACTAAGAAAAACATTTTCAGTTTTCTGAGAGCCATGGGTTCTATAAAACCCTGGTTAGACCACACTTGGACTACTGTGTTCAGTTCTGATTGCTTCATTATAGGAACAACGTGAAAGCTTTCGAGCGGGTGCAGAGGAGATTTACCAGGATGCTGCCTGGATTAGAGAGCGTGTCCTATGAGGATAGGTTGAGCGAGCGAGGTCTTTTCTCTCGGGAGCGAAGGAGGATGAGAGGCAACTTGATAGAGGCAGATAAGATGATAAGAGGCGCACTGTAGATAGAGTGGACAGCCATAGACTTTTTCCCAGAGTGGCAATATGAGGACAGAATTTTAAAATGACTGGAGGAAGGTATAGGGGGGATGTCAGAGGTAGGTTTTTTACACAGAGTGGCAATATGAGGACAGAATTTTAAAGTGACTGGAAGAAGGTATAGGGGGGATGTCAGAGGTAGGTTTTTTACACAGAGTGGCAATATGAGGGCATAATTTTAAAGTGACTGGAGGAAGGTATGGGGGGATGTCAGAGGTAGGTTTTTTACACAGAGTGGTGGATGGGGTGCCTAGAACAGGGTGGTGGTTGAGGAAGCTACATTGGGAAGAATTAAGAGACTCTTAGATAGGCACATGGATGGAAGGAAAATGGAGGGCTATGTAGGAAGGAAGGGTTAGGTTAAAAGATCGGTATAACATCATGGGCCAAATGGCCTGTACTGTGCGGCGGTGTTCAATGTTTTATATTCTAAGAGTTCTGTGAATAGGCTTGATCTTTTCCCATCTCCTCGACAATTATCAATACGTGGCTCTTCAATTTTACTAAATACTATTGGATTAGCTTGACAAATTACCTGCTGTATTTTTATAACTACATATAAACATGTGCCCTCAGGTCACAGTATCTATATGCAGTTGTTCAGTGTGTCCCCTAGTGAATATGGGAGGAAACTGGAGCACCCGGAGGAAATCCACACACACATGTGGGAGGGACATACAAACGTTCATACAGAGGATACTGAAGTTAAACTCCGAACTCCAACTCCCTGGGCTGTAATAGTGTTGCGTTAACCACTACACTACCATGGTAGTTCTTCAGTTCCAGAATGGTACCAATGGCAGAAAATAATACCAAATAAACCCTCCCAGTCTGAAGGTTTAAGAGCAAGTGATCTGCAATTGCACCTGTGAAACTGTTCAGGTCACTGTTCACTGGGAAGGGAAGAGCTGACAGGATAGGAGTTACATCTCTTGTGGTTGCATGGAAGCTGTTGTAAGAAGGAGAGTGTGTGGTGGAGACCAGAGCAGACCAGAGAGCTGTGAGGAGAGCATTCCGCTTGAAACGCTGGAAAGTGGGGGGGGTGGGATGTGTCTACTGGAGGAATCACATTGAAGGTGCTGATCCGCCTGCTGAGCTCCCTCAGCATCTCTTGCCTTTATTTCAGATTTTCAGCATCTGCAGTTTTTTTTTTCATTGTCCATAAAACCATAGACATAAGAGCAGAATAAAGCCAGTTAGCCCATCGAGTCTGCTCCACCATTCAATCTGGCTGATTTATTTTCCCTCCCAAACCCATTCTCCTCGTAACCTTTGACATCCTGTCTAATTGAGTGCCTATCAAACTCCACTTTCAGTATCTTGAGTTGGCCTCCACAGCAGTCTGTGTCAATGAATTCCACTGATTCACCACTCTCTAGCTTAAGAAATTCCTCCTCATCTCTTTTCTAAAGGGACGTCCTTCTCTTCAGAGGCTAGGCAAACATATCTGCATCAAGATAGATGAATAGGACTTGGTACAGGAAGGACAAGTTGTTCTGTTCATCTTGCATTCTTCTTTACACTTACTTGGCTGCCTGAACTGCACTTTCTCTGTAACCAACACTTTACTCTGCATTCAGTTCAGTTTTCGTTTATTGTCATTTAGAAATGCATGTATTAAAAAATGATACAATGTTCCTCCAGAATGATATCACAAGAAAACTCAGGGCAAACCAAGAGTAGAACTGACAAAACCACATAATTATAACATATAGTTACAACAGTGCAAAGCAATACCATAATTTGATAAAGAGCAGACCATGGGCATGGTAAAAAGAAGTCTCAAAGTCCCGACATTCTCATCATCCTACGCAGGCGGCAGAAGGGAGAAACTCTCCCCGCCATGAAACTCCAAGCGCCGCAAACTCGCCGATGCAGCAACATCGGAAACACCCGACCGCAGCGGACTCTGAGTCCTTCCGGAAACTTCGAGCCTCCGACCAGCCCCTCCAACACAGCCTCTCCGAGCACCATCTCTGCTGAGCGCTTTGACCCCGCCCCGGCCGCCGAGCAACAAGCAAAGCCGAGGACTCGGGGCCTTCCCCTCCGGAGATTCTGCACCACACAGTAGCAGCAGCAGCGACTGTTACTTCTTTCCCTTCTTTTCTCACTTATTGGATGTTTACTGGTCTTCACAGTGTGGGGTCTTCTGCAGATTCAATTGCATTTCTTTGATTTGTGGCTGCCTGCATGAATCTCAAAGTTAAAAATGGTATGTGTACTTCGATTAAAAAAAAAAATCCCTTTAAATTTTGTACTAAAAGCGGAAATTCCTGGGTGGCCAACGATCTCAATTCTGTTCCCATTCCCATGTCCTGCATTTTTGCCATGGTGATGCCACTCTCAGAGTGCAGGAGAAGGAGTTCAGCAGCATGGTAGCATAGCCGTTGGCACGCTTTACAGGACCAGTGACCCAGGTTCAATTCCCACCACTGCTGTAAGTTCTCCCCGTGTACATTCTCCCCGTAACTATGTGGGTTTCCTCCATGTGCTTCAGTTTCCTCCCACAGTCAAAAGACATACTGATTGGTAGGTTAATCGGTCATTGTAAATTTTCCCATGATTAGGCTAGGATTTAACTGGGGGATCGCCGGGTGGCGAGGCTCAAAAGAACAGAAGGGCCAACTCCACCCTGTACCTCAATGACATAAAACATTGCATGTAGGTAGCCTCCAAACCTGATGGCGTAAACATTGATTACTTCAACTTGGTAGTTCTTTCCCTTTTTTCCCCACTCTCCCTTCCCTCTTCTTCTAATCCCTACTCTGATCTCTTACCTCTTCTCCTCAGCTGCCTATCACCTCCCCGGTGCTCCTCCTCCTTCTCTTTCTCCTATGGTCCACCCTCCTCCTCTCAGATTCCCTCTTCTCCAGCCCTTTACCTTTCCCACCCACTTGGCTTCGTCTATCATCTACACAAAATAATCTGCAGATGCTGGGGTCAAAGCAACACTCACAACATGCTGGAGGAACTCAGCAGGTTGGGCAGCATCCGTGGAAAAGATCGGTCGATGTTTCGGGCCAGAACCCTTCATCAGGACTGTAGAGGGAAGGGGCAGAGGCCCTATAAAGAAGGTGGGGGGAGGGTGGGAAGGAGAAGGCTGGTAGGTTCCAGGTGAAAAACCAGTAAGGGGAAAGATAAAGGGGTGGGGGAGGGGAGGCAGGGAGGTGATAGGCAGGAAAGGTGAAGAAAGAATAGGGGTTCTGAATATCCATTCAGATATGTCCATACATGGCCTCCTCTACTGCCATGATGAGGCTAAACTCAGGTTGGAGGAGCAACACCTCATATGCCATCTAGGTAGTCTCCAGTCCCTTGGTATGAACATAGAATTCTCCAACTTCCGGTAATTCCCTCCCTGCCTCTCCTTCTATCCCTATGTCACTCTGCCCCCCTCCCCCAGCTGCCTATCACCTCCCTCATGGTTCCGCCTCCTTCTACTATCCATTGTGTTTTCCCCTATTCTTTCTTCACCTTTCCCGCCTATCACTTCCCTGCTCTTCTCCCCCACCCCTTTATCTTTCCCCTTACTGGTTTTTCACCTGGAACCTACCAGCCTTCTCCTTCCCACCCTCCCCCCACCTTCTTTATAGGGCCTCTGCCCCTTCTCTCTACAGTTCTGACGAAGGGTTCCGGCCTGAAATGTCGACCGATCTTTTCCACGGATGCTGCCCGACCTGCTGAGTTCCTCCAGCGTGTCGTGAGTGTTGCTTCATCTATCATCTTCTAGCTTGTGCTCCTTGCCCTCTCCCTACCATTCAATCCTTTTCCCTTCCTCTCCAATCCTGATGAAGGGCCTGAAGCGTTGACAGATTATTCCTCTCCATAGATGCTGACTGGCCTGCTGAGTTCCTCCAGCATGTTGTGTGTGTTGTTTTGGATTTCCAGCATCTGCAGAATCTTGTGTGTTTGTACAACCTCAATTAGCTGATGTGATGAGATGTTCTGTATGGATGGCATGTAAGATTTTTACACTTTGCCTTGGTACAATAATAAAGCAATTTATTTTCAAGATCTGTCTAATTAGTTCCCCTCCATCACTCTTTCATCATAGATGTTCTTTTTGAGCACGTCCAAAACCTTTGTAGAAAATTAATAAACACATTATTTCATATTTACCAATCCTGAAACCTCTTCCACTGATCTTTTCAAGAGACATGCACGTTGATTACATTGATAAAGGTTGGATTCTTTTACTTTGGAAGCAATTTGTGAAGACAGTGATTAATGCACTTATTGGATAAATGTCTTTAACATAATGTGTTTTGGAAACTGGACTTCGATTTTTGCTTCTGATTAATATTTCTGTCAAGGTTCTGTACATCAAGTTCAAAATTATTGTCAGCTGACAGTATGTATAAACATCCAAAATGAAACAATATTCCTCTGGACCACAGTGCACCCACAAAACATATAAAACACATAAACCAAAACATTACCTTAATAAGTTAATAAAATATAATTCAAAATATAGATTAGATATAACAGATTTTTGGGCAGAAAGTAGAATTTTTTTCCAGCTAATTGCCAGTCAGTGGAATGTGCAAATGGAATTGGTGTTTAATATACAGATCTTGCTATCATTCATGAATAGATTCAATTGGAGGCTGTAGGTAGAAGCATTGAAGGGTATGGAAACTTTGGGCGTAATGTGGCAATGAGTTTACTGCTTATAGAATCCTGATTCATTTATTTATCACATGTACGTTGGAACATACAGTGAAGTGTTGGTTGCATTAACAAGCACTGTCTAAGAATGTGCTGCAGACAGCCCACAAGTGTGGCCACGCATTCTGTGCTAAGGTAGCGTGCCCATAAAGTTCAGCAAAACAACACCAGCAACAAAGCTCAAAGCAAATGTTAATCAAAGTACGCACACATGTGTCACCATATACTATCCTGAGATTCAGGCATTCACAGTAGAACAAAGAAATACAATGGAATCAATGAAAAACTACAGAATGTGCTAAAGAAGATGAGCAGTGCAAATACAAAAAAGGTAATAAATAAGTAGTAAATAAATAATTCTGAGGACAAGAATTGTAGAGTTCTTCAAGTGAGTCTGTAGATTATGGAATCAGTTCAGTGTTGAGGTGAGTGAAGTTATCCACACTGGTTCAGGAGCCTGATGGTTGAAGAGTAATAATTGTCCCAAACCTAGTGATGTGGGACCTGAGGGTCCTGTACCTCCTTCCTGAGGGAATGACCTGTAGAACAAAACAACAACAGCAAAACAAACCCCTTTCCCACCATCCGATCCACCCAACACCCCCCTCTCTCTCTCAGTGTACATTGGATGAATTCTTTTTCTATACCTTTTTAACAATTTCTATGAAACTTCAGGTATTTGGGGCAGCTACTTAATGGGATCTGAATGTCCTGGTCCCAATGTGACCCAATTAACTGGAATCCAATGTATAAAGTTATATAGGTTGATTGTATGTCCATAAAGTGATGCTAGGCACAGGAGTGTCTATACATAAGGTGACTCTGACATAAATGATAAAGCAGTGGTAGTTGGCGATGTGGGGGTTATGGAGGGGTGGATTAGTGGATGGAGGTGCAGCTTGCTTAGAGACCCTGTCAAAGGGCTCAATGTCAATCAGCAATCACACTCGGTTACAGGATGAGTGGAAATGAATTGTCAAGATTTGCACCTTCCTGTTGTGTGGACTCTGCTGTTAATAAGGTTATAAATGACAACACGATCTCCCCTGATTATCCCAACACAACACCAAAGGTGGAATAAATGAGGTAGTTGGGTTAGAATCCTAGAATTCTCCACTTGAGTACCATTGTAACTTCAACATTAAGCTTACAGCTGTTACAGCACCAATGACTCAGGTTCAATTCCCACTGCTGTCTGTAAGGAGTTTGTACCTTCTTACTGTGATCGTGTAGGTTTCCTCCGGGTGCTCCGGTTTCCTCCCACATTCCAAAAGTGTACGGGTTAGTAGGTTATTTGGTCACATGGGTGTAATTGGGCAGCATGGGCTCATTGTGCTGCAAAGGCCTTTTACTGTGATGTATCTCTAAATAAACTGGAGAAAGATCAGTCACAGGAGTGGAGTTATCCCCCTAACACCATCAGGCTCCTGAACCAGCACGGATATCTTCACTCACCACAACACTGAACCGATCACTGAACACAGCCTATGGCCTATGGACTCACCCTCAAGGACTACAACTCATGTTCTCAGTATTATTTATTATTACTGTTTTCATTTGCATAGCTTGTCTTCTTTTGTACATTGGTTAGTTATCATTCTGTCTGTAGGAATGCCTGCAAGAAAATGAATCTCCGTGTTGTATATGGTGATTGTCACCTTGTCGTGGTGGAGAAGCTTGTGTGGTCTTGAGATCCCGAGAGCAATGCCGTCTGGAGCTATGTTCCTGGTAGGGTCACCCATGGTGGTAAGGTCGAGGGTGAGGTCCCTGACAAAGAACAATCCAGCCAAGACCTCAATGGTGAAACAGGCAGACGAAGTTACTTCGAACTCAACGGCTGTGAAGGCGGATGAAGGCTGCAACAAATCCATCAGCTCCAATCATCGTGGTCTCCATGCCATTGAAATCAGTTGGTTGATTTGTGAAGTATCGTGTGTTTCTTGGAGTGCAACATCAAGTACACATTAAACAAATACACGCACAGGCGTCTTCACTCTGTGGGCCACTTCTTCAGAACGAAGACCATCATCCTTGACGACGAATAAATTTAATTTGAACTTTGAACCTTGAATATTTCCTTCTCCACTGCTGGTCCAGCACTCGCTCACCCAACACTGACTTTTCCCACAAGCTATGGAAATACTTCCAAGGACTCTTCATCTCATGTCTGGATATTCATTGCTTATTTTTTTTATTTTTTACTTATTTTTCATTTTGTATTTGCAAAGTGCATTGTCTTTTGCACCTTGATTGTTTGTCTATCTTGCTGGATGTGGTCTTTCATTGATTCTATTGTGTCACTTTGTACTTACTGTGAAAGCCCATAAGAAAATGGGTCTTGGGGTTTTATATGCACTTTGATAATAAATTTACTTTGAACTTTGGGAAGTGACTGAGACTGTGACCACACCTTTGAGCTCGAGTCACTATTTGTGCCAGATTTGTGCTAAACTCCATATCTTAGAACATAGAAGAGTACACCACAATGTGGTGCTGACCCTTTCACCTTCTCTAAGATCAAACTACCCTCCCACCATGGCCCTCCATTTTCTTTCATCCATCTATGAGTATCTTAAATGTCCCTAATGTACCTGCCTCTACCCCACTGTGTAAAAAAAATACCTCTGATATCCCCTGCCCGGTCCTTTCTTTCAATCACCTTAAAGTTATGTCCTCAATTTCCACCCTGGGAAAAAGTCTGTGGCTAAAAAGCTCTAGGAAATTACAAATGTTGCTAGGAAAGAGGTTAAGAACGGAATTAGGAGAGCCAGAAGGGGCCATGAGAAGTCCTTGGCGGACAGGATTAAGGAAAACCCCAAGACATTCTACAAGTATGTGTAGATCAAGAGGATGTCCCGTGTGAGAATAGGACCAAACAGGTGCAATAGTGGAAACGTGTGCATGGAGTCAGAGGAGGTGGCAGAGGTACTTAATGAATACTTTGCTTCAGTATATACCAGGGAAGAAGACGTTGGCAATTGTGGGGATGACTTTAGAAAGTAAGGAGGCATGGGATCCAAGGAGACCTTGCTTTGTGGATCCAGAATTGGCTTGCCCACAGAAGGCAAAGGGTGGTTGTAGACGGGTCATATTCTGCATGGAGGTCGGTGACCAGTGGTGTGCCTCAGGGATCTGTTCTGGGACCCCTCCTCTTTGTGATTTTTATAACTGACCTGGATGAAGAAGTAGAAGTGTGCGTTGGTAAGTTTGCTGATGACACGAAGGTTGGGGGTGTTGTGGATAGTCTGGAGGGTTGTCAGAGGTTACAATGGAACATCGATAGGATGCAGAACTGGGCTGGAAAGTGGCAGATGGACGTCAACCCAGATAAGTGTGAAGTGGTTTATTTTGGTGGGTCGGATTTGAAGATAGAATATAATATAGATGGTAAGACTCTTGGGAGTGTGGAGGACCTGAGAGATCTTGGGGTCCATGTCGATAGGACACTCAAAGCTGCTGTGCAGGTTGACAGTGTTGTTAAGAAAGCGTATGGTGTGTTGGCATTCATCAACCATGAGATTAGGTTTAAGAGTTTTGGTCAGACCCCACTTGGAGTACTCTGTTCAGTTCTGGTCACCTCACGACAGCACGGCACAGGACCAGGCACTTTGGCATACAATGTTGTTAGTGGACAATTGCCCACTAAACCAATCTGTTCTGCATACACAATGTCCGTATCCAAAAGCTCAGAGCAAAAACGTTTGTATTCTTCCAGTGCAGGCAGTCTGTTCTAAACAGTGTCATTTTTGTCCATTTTGGACTTGAAAATTATTTATGTGGGTTTCACTGAGAGTGAAGTCTACGACCAAGTGCTGGATTCTGTGCTTCTTGGGCCTGTTCTGACAGGAAGGCACTTTTGTTTTTCGCATATGAAGTTATTGCCAAATAAAATCTTTCAAACGTCACTGCAGAGTTCTGGAGCAACATACAGGGAGCTAGAGGAACTCAGCGGCTCAGCGGGAGGGAAACTGACAGTCAATGTTTCTTGGTGAGACCTTCATTTAGGACTGGAAGGAAGGAGAGCAGATAGACAGGATGAAAAGATGGGGGAAGGGGAGGAGTGAAGGGTGGACCCCAGTGAGGGGATGAGGGTGTTTTGGGCAGGTGAAGGGGGTGGGGGAGAGGAGAGATGTGAAAAGCTGGGAGGTAATGAGTGAAAGTGACAAAGGGCTGAAGAAGATGGAGTCACACACACTAAATATTAGTGCCGGGAGGAGAAGATGGCAGCGCGCAGCACTCCGGTGAAAAATGATATCGTATCTGTTAAATAGGGGCCGTGGACAATTCTGATTTGAAGGAGAATGGACGTGAAAGGACAGAGGAACATCTGGTGAAATTTCTGAAACGCCCGTCCGCTGCTGTCGTTACTGCGTGGTCGGGAATCTTTTGGAGGGTAGGCCTCAAAATCCCCGGCCTTGCCTGCTTTTGGCGACCGGGAAGGAGATCGAATTGCTCGGACAGAGATGCCGCTCAGTACTCGGTGTCGGAGAGCTGATCAGACCTTGAAGTTTTTGGATGACTCAGAGTCGGATTGTGGTCGGCATGGCAGGGAGAGTTTTTCTTCCTTCTCCCGTCTGCGTGAGATGTGGGACATTTGAGGAACTTTGAACATTTACTGTGCTCATGGACTTCTTCACCAAGCTATGGTATTGTTGCACTGTTGTAACTATATGTTATAATTATGTGCTTTTGTCAGTTCTTTAAGTCTTGGTTCGTCCTGTGTTTTGCGATATCACACCAGAGGAAATAATGTATCATTTCTTAATGCATGCATTACTAAATGACAATAAAAGGGGACTACGTGTCTTCATAATCTAATACAGGAGGAACTCAGCAGGTCTTGGCTGCATCTATGGACAGAACTGAACTGTCGACATCGCCGTTGATGCTGCCTGACCTGCTGAGCTCCTCTAGCATTTTGTGAGTGTTACTCTGGATTTCCGATCTGCAGAAATCCCTGGTGTCCTGAAGAAGGTGGAATCTAGAATGAAACCGAGCCGGATCTTATGGCTAAACTTTGATATTTCAGGGCACAGGTTAATCATGAGTATTTATTTTGGAATTGTTGATGCATACTGAATAGTGGCGTGCTGTGAAACAGCTAACATTGCTTCCTCAACTCCAGGGGTTCCAATGCGATCCTAACCAAGGGCACCTTCACATAGTGATGTTGGATTAGGCTGTTTAATTGTTATTTTCTCACTCGCAGACACATCATTTTGGATTGGCCACAATCTCCCTCAGTACAGGTGCACCACAAAGATGTGTGTTTAGCCCCCTGCTCGACCCCCCTCACTTATGACCATGAGGCTAAGCACAGCTCCAAAGCCATACTTACGTTTGCTGATGACACCACTGTGGTTGGCCAAACCAAAGGTGGTGATGAATCAGCATACAGTATAAGAGGGAGATTGAAAGTCTGGCTGAGTGATGCCATGACAACAGCTACAAGCTCTCACTCAATGTCAGCAAGACTAAGGAGCTGATTATTGACTTCAGAAGGAGGAAACCAGGGGTCCATTAGACAGTCTTCACCAGGAGATCAAGGTGGAGAGGGTCAACAACTTTAAATTCCTCGGTGTTATCATTTCAGGGGACCTGTCCTGGGTCCTACATGTAAGTGCCCTTACAAAGCCACTACTTTGTGAAGATTTGGCATGCAATCTAAAACACTAACAAACTTCTGTAGATGTGTGGTGGAGAATATATTGACTGGCTGTCTCGCAGCCTGGTACGGCAACACCAATGACATTGAACTGAAAATCCTACACAAAATAGTGGATATGGCCTAGTCCGCAATAGGTAAAACCCTCCCCACCACTGAGCGCACCTGTACGGAAAGCTGTCATAGGAGAGCAGCATCCAATGTGCAGAGAAAAAAAACGCAAACAAATAGCGTTCTGAGGTGTGCGAGGGAATCCTATAGTTCAGCACAGAACCAAGTATACCTCATGGAGCAGTTATCAGAACCAGCCCGTACCTTACCTTGGGCCCCAACAACCTGATCTTTTCAGTCTGGCCCAGCACCTGAATCGATATCCAAACATCAGACCTGGGGCCTGGACGCCACCTCCTCAGTTGGGCCTGTAACGGCCTTTCCAATTCGGCACGGCGCTGAATTCTTCATCCAAACATCGAGTTCGGTTGAGTCATTATGTTCTGGGGCCTGGACCTCATCACCTCGATTTGGCCTGTAACAGAATTTCTAATTCGGCATGGCGCTTAAATGTCCGTCCAAACATCGAGTTCATGTGGTCCGCTGCCTGGACCTCGCTGCCTTGATTCAGCCTTCGGCACAGCGCTTAAATCCATCGAAGCTTGGGTCCTCATCACTCTCGGTGACAGGCCCGTCACCTCACCTCGCCTCAGTTCTGCCATGTCAAATTGCCTTCAAGTTCAAAGGGAGGTTACAGTCTATTACTTGTGATGATCCATGGTCGCTCAACTTCTGCTTTTAATTCAGCATATTTCTGGTGTGTTTTTCACTTATTTATTTCTGTATGTTATGTGTGTTTGGATAGTTATTACGGATTGTCCTAACTGTAATAATAGATCGGTTGTAACTTGTGGAACTCTGACTCTAAAACTCGATCAGGCTCATATTTATAACAAAGTCTGGTGTCTTTTGTGAGTTTGTATTTTAAAGCAAGACTTTGGTGAATGATGTTTGCCACTTGATTGTGTCTAAGTACTCAGATTGTGTTAAATTGCTGCAGGATCCTGTAATGTGTTGGATGTTAATATAAGTACGGTATAGCAAAAGTGTTTATTGCCTTTGTTATATGTTTACTATTGAGCTCAGTTTGACAGATTCTCTTAAGCCTTCTGTTTTAAGTTTTCCCTTTGTCACACAACAATCTATTTTCTTTGCTCGTTGAAGTCCCAGATCTATAGGTTTCATGTTCATCCATCGGTTGTATTGTATCCTGCTGCTCTGTTTTGTATTCTATTAGCTCCATTGCACCATCCTTTATGTTTAATGTTCTGCACTTATTCAGTCCCAAGTTCATGTTTATACACTGAGAAAACAGTTCTACTATTTGAATTAATTTCTTTAGCTTTACTGATGAAGGAGCATATAATTTCTAATCATCCATGTAAAGAAAGTGTGTCACGGTATAATTTGTTTCGTTGTTTCTGATTTGATATCCTATTTTCGTCTGATTCAGTAAATTAGAGAGCAGGTTTAAAGCTGGGCAAAACTATAGTTGCCTTAGAGAGTCACCCTGGAAAATGATTATTATTTATTTTTTCTTATTTTCTTTCTTTTTGTATTTGCACAGGGTTTTTTTTCGCATATTGGTTATCCGTCCTGTTATGTGTAGCCTTTCATTGTTTCCATTGTGTTTCTTGTAGTTACTGTTACTGGCCGGAAGAAAATGAATCTCAGGGATGCATATCATGGCATATATGCACTTTGATAATAAATTTACTTGGAACTTTGAAATTTATTTAGATTTTCTTTGCAATTTAACAGTTAATTACCTGCTAGTCTCTTAATATACCTACTTATATATATATATGTAACTGTTTAGTATGTTTCCGAATGGTCATAGTACAGTGACTTCTTCAAGCTCACCTGCAGAAACAGCTTAATTTCTACCTTTAGTAAAGCTCCTTTTCCTTTTCAAGGAGTATGGGGTTCGGTCAATGACCCTGACCTAGAGCTATACTGAAACTTTGGTTCTTTGCGGCGATGGGACCCGCTCCCGGGACTCACTGACCGGCTGTTTTCTGAAATCCCAAAGACATGGCCGAGAAGATGAGAGCGCCTTTGGGGTCCTGAAGCTTTGAGGCCGTGGGGACAAGCCAATTCTACGCCTGTGCCACCAACTGAAGCATTGCAGGGAAAAACAGAATATCAGAAACATCTCCATCTCCATCTCTCTCTCCGTCTCTCCATCTCTCCTGTTTGAGTACTTTTGCGGGGGACAACCTACCTGGGGGAAGCGACAGTGGCCGTGCCTCTGGCACAGAGTCTGTCCCTGTGGCTCAGAAGGGTAGGGAAAGGAAGAGGATGGCAGCAGTGATGGGGGACTCTATAGTTAGTTGGTCAGACAGGCTATTCTGTGGACGCAGGAAAGAAACATGGATGGTAGTTCGCCTCCGAGGTGCCATGGTCCAGGATGCTTCTGATCGCGTCCACAATATCTTGAAGTGGGAAGGAGAACAGCCGGAGGTCATGGTACATATTGGTACCAATGACATAGGTAGGAAAAGGGAGGAGGTCCTGAAAACAGACTGCAGGGATTTAGGAAGGAAGTTGAGAATAAGGACCTCAAAGGTAGTAATCTCGGGATTACTGCCTGTGCCACGCGACAGCGAGTATAGGAATAGAATGAGGTGGAGGATAAATGCATGGCTGAGGGATTGGAGCAGGGGGCAGGGATTCAGATTTCTGGATCAATGGGACCTCTTCTGGGGCAGGTGTGACCTGTACAAAAAGGATGGGTTGCCCTTGAATATGAGGGGGAACAATATGGGAGGTTTGCTAAGGCTATTGGGGAGGGTTTAAACTAGAATTGCTGGGGGGTGGAAACCAAACTGAAATGACAGAGGAAAGGGAGGTTGCTTCACAAATAGAGAAAGCTTGTAGACAGTGTGAAAGGGAGGAAAGACAGGTGATAGAGAAGGGATGTACTTAGACCGATGGTTTGAGATGTGTCTATTTTAACGCATGGAATACTGTGAACAAAGCGGATGAGCTTAGAGTGTGGATCAGCACTTGGAGCTATGATGTTGTGGCCATTACAGAGACTTGGATGGTGCAGGGGCAGGAATGGTTACTTCAAGTGCGAGGCCTTAGATGTTTCAGAAAGGACAGGGAGGGAGGCAAAAGAGGTGGGGGCGTGGCACTGTTGATCAGAGATAGTGCCACGGCTGCAGAAAAGGAGGAAGTCATGGAGGGGTTGTCTACGGAGTCTCTGTGGGTGGAAGTTAGGAACAGGATGGGGTCAATAAGGAAGTAGCCCAAGAAATAGTGGATGCATTAGTGATAATTTTTCAAAACTGTTTAGATTCTGGACTAGTTCCTGAGGATTGGAGGGTGGCTAATGTAACCCCACTTTTTAAAAAAGGAGGGAGAGAGAAACCAGGGAATTATAGACCCGATAGACTGACGTCGGTGGTGGGGAAAATGCTAGAGTCAGTTATCAAAGATGTGATAACAGCACATTTGGAAAGCAGTGAAATCATCGGACAAAATCAGCATGGATTTGTGAAAGGAAAATCATGTCTGACGAATCTCATAGAATTTTTTGAGGATGTAACTAGTAGAGTGGATAGGGGAGAACCAATGGATGTAGTATATTTGGATTTTCAAAAGGCTTTTGACAAGGTCCCACACAGGAGATTAGTGTGCAAACTTAAAGCACACGGTATTGGGGGTATAGTATTGATGTGGATAGAGAATTGGTTGGCAGACAGGAAGCAAAGAGTGGGAATAAATGGGACCTTTTCAGAATGGCAGGCAGTGACTAGTGGGGTACCGCAAGGCTCAGTGCTGGGACCCCAGTTGTTTAAATATATATTAATGACTTAGATGAGAGAATTAAATGCAGCATCTCCAAGTTTGAGTTATACAGCTCTCATTACATGCATGTGCAGGTCAACTCTTTGAGTGATTATGCAGAAAGTTTGAAGTTAATAACTCATCTCCTTCTACCTTAGACCATGAACTTATCAATCACCCCTTGTATATGCAGTGTTCCCTAGTGGTTACATTGGTACAGCTCTAGTAGCTTCTCTGGTGTTTAATTATTTGAGTAGGGGCTATCTGATTGGTGGACTCTTATCTACAACTTTGAATGAAATGTTTCTTATCTATGGGATATAAAAAGAGCTGAACTTGAGGCTCCACCATTGTTTTGTTCCTCTCTCCCTTCAGTGACTGGACCTCCGTCAGTGTCCACTTTTCAATCCTGTTTGCTCTATTAGCGCTTAATAAAACTATCATGAAGCACCAGGTTTCATGCCTCTTTCCAAAAGAACCTTTGATCAAAAACATCAGAATGCAACAGAGCTTACACATCCTCCCTGTGACTGGGGGGTTTCAGCCAACTGTTCTCATTTCCTTCCGTGGCCCAAAGACATGCTGGTAGTTTTGTTACCGGGTTCGGATATGGTGCAAGTGCGGAGCGAGAGACACTGAAGCAGGTCAATAGTTCACAGACTTTAATGAGAACAGTGTTAAACGGAAAAGAAAACAATAAACGCTAGGCTAAACAGGGCTGTTAACTAAAACTCTCAAATGGAAAACGAAGCCTACACTACGGCTGAAAAGAACAACTAAACATTAAACGAATACCACTAGTCTTCAGAGTCAGTAGACTCAACAGTGCAATTTCCCAGGGAAGGGTGAATGCAAACAGGCAGCGATGCGTTGCTGTGCTCTGTCCAAGTCTCGACAAGCACTACAACAACATGTATGAAGTTACATATTACCACGATTAAATAATAATTAGCTGACACATGCATATTCAGAAGCGCAATTTGCTGTATCTACTGTGCTGCCAAATCCATGGGTGTTTCAAAGTTAACTAGCCCCTGTAAATGACTTCAGTGTTGACATGATGGAAAAGGATTTAAAAAATACAGACTGCTTGTTTTTGTATTTGCATAGTTTGGATTTTTTGCACATTGGTTGTTGTCTGTCCTGTTGATCTCTCATTGATTTTATTGTGTTTCTTGTATTTACCGTGAATGCCTTCAATAAAATGAATCTCAGTGTTGTATGTGGTGGCATATATGCACTTTGATAATAAATTTACTTTGATCTTTGAACATGTACTGAGATACAGTGAGAAGGTTGTTTTACATGCCACCCAGGCAGATCATCTTGCACAGAGAGATCTCCCTCGCCTCCCCATGCTTCTCTGATCAGTCCTGTGTGCTCTAAGCACCCCAGAACCCGCGCTATCCTGCCCTTCTGCTCTGAGATGTCAATGTAATGATTCTTCAGGCAATGACACTGAAAAATATCTTCCCCTGAACGCTGAGCAGTGAGATGACTCGAAACTGCTTGATGTTTTTGGAGTTCTTCTTCTTGAAAATCCGGACACCATCTGCAGGACTCCATTGGTGGGTCACTCTAAACCCCCTCCAAGCCAACGCTTTTTTTGCCGGTGGGGGGAGGAGGCATTTTGCTTGCTGACGCTTATGTGCAGGAGGGCGGGGAGCTGGGGGGCACCTTGAGGTTCTAACATTTAACTGTCATTCATTCTTTGGGGCACTCTGTTTTCGTGGATGGCTGCGAAATAAAAGAATTTCAGGATGTATATTGTACACATTTCTCTGACATTAAATGTACCTTTGAGACCTCTCTCAAGCTGGGCTCCTTGCTGTAAAACTCAGTGGTAGGTGCTGGTGGACTTGTCGGGTCCCCGCATGTCCCCAGGTCTTGCTTCTGGGTTGCACCTGTGTAGGTGTCCCAGAGATGCTGACCAATCTCCTCCTTTGGGGAAGATAGGTGTCCACTCCGTTTTTGTTCAAGAAGCTTCAGCAGATCAGCTACGAAAGCAGCCCTCTTCCTGGCTCTCTCCCTCCTGTGCCGTCTGTGCCCTTCTGCATGAGAAACTTCTTCCTCACGATGTTATGAAGCTCCTGCAGTGCTTCCTTCTCCTCCTCTGCTGCCTCCTTGAACTGTCATATAAGTGACCTGATCTCCTGTCTCAACTGACTAAACTTGATGGTCCTCTGGTACATCGCACAGGGTGTGCCCAGCCAAAGCCTCTCCGCAGTAAAACTGACGATGACCATTCACATGAACTTGAGCCTTCTGTCGGAACCCCTTCCTGAAGCATCAGGTATCTTGTCCACATCGTCATCGAACTGATGCCACTTGTCCTTCCTGCAGGCCGAACGCCACTCCACCAGGCAATGTTCTGAAGCTATGGTTGAGATTGGGGTTTTGAGTAAACAGGTTCTGGGCACTGTGAGGTAACTCCAGGCCTGGCTCCTCCTGTGTTTCACCAGAGATGATCCCAGTGTGTTGTACCCACTGTTCCTTGCTCAAACATCTCATCTTGGCCCAGTGGATCCTCAGACCACGCAGGTTCTTACAAACTTTGCCGCAGACACATTTCCTAGTGTGGGTCTTCATTGGCAGGTCTGTCTGGTAGGAGTTCTCATTATATCCCCCTTCTTGGCTTCCCTGAGGGTACTTCTTTAGAGTGCTCTGTAGCTTTAGCTGGTTTTACATGATGGTAGCAGCTGGAACAGTTTGTGGTTGGGGTGACTCAGGTCCCCAATGATCCTTCAGGCCCTTTTTACACACCTTTCGCTGTAAATGTCCTGAATTGTGGGAAGTTCACATCTACAGATGCGCTGGGCTGTCTGCACCACTCTCTGCAGAGTCCTGTGATTGAGGGAAGTACAGTTCCCATACCAGGCAGTGATGCAGCCAGTCAGGATGCCCTCAGTTGTGCACCTGTAGAAAGTTCTTAGGATTTGGGGTCCCATACCAAACTTCTTCAACCGTCTGAGGTGAAAGAGCTGCTGTTGTGCCTTTTTCACCACACAGTCAGTATGTACAGACCACGTGAAATCATTGGTGATGGTTATGCTGAGGAACTTAAAGCTGTTCACCATCTCAACCCCAGATCCATTGGTGTCTAAAGGGGTTAGCCTGTCTCCATTCCTCCTGTAGTCCACAACCAGCTCCTTTGTTTTTGCGACATTGAAGGACAGGTTGTTTTCTTGACACCACTGTGTCAGGGTGATGACTTCTTCTCTGTAGGCTGCCTCATTACTATTTAAGATTAGGCCAATCAGTGTAGTGTCATCAGCAAATTTAATTAGTAGATTGGAGCTGTGAGTGGCGACACAGTCATGGGTATACAGAGAGTAAAGGGCTTAGTACACAGCCCTGAGGGGCACCTGTGTTGAGGGTCAGAGGGGCAGGGGTGAAGGAACCCACTCTTACCACCTGCCGGCGATCTGACAGGAAATCCAGGATCCAGCTACACAAGACAGGGTCAAGGCCGAGGTCTCTGAGCTTCTTGTCGAGCCTGGAGGGAATTATGGTGTTGAATGCTGAACTGTAGTCCAAGAACAGCATGTGTTGGCACGTGACCAAGTGGTTAAGGCATCGGTCTAGTGATCTGAAGGTCACTAGTTCGACCCTCAGCTGAAGCAGCGTATTGTGTCCTTGTGCCCTTGAGCAAGGCACTTAACCACACATTGCTCTGCGATGACACCAGTGCCAAGCTGTATCGGTCCTAGTGCCCTTCCCTTGGACAATATCGGTGGCGTGGACTTGCAGCATCGGCAACTGCTGGTCTTCCATACAACCTTGCCCAGGCCTGCACCCTGGAAACCTTCCAAAGCGCAAGTCCATGGTCTCATGAGACTAACGGATGTCTATTAGTCCAAGAACAGCATCCTCACATAAGGGTGGGTAAGTAAATCATACTGAGAACATAACTTGTAGAGTCCTTGAAAATGAGTCCATAGGTTTTAGAATCAGTTTAGTGTTGAGATGAGTGAAGTTATCCACACTGGTTCAAGAGCCTGATGGTTGAGGGGTAATAACTGTTCCCGAACCCGCTATTGTGGGACTTAAGGCTCCTGTACCTCATTCCTGTTGGCAGTATGGAGAAGAGAGCATGGCCTGGATGGTGGGGGTCTCTATTGATGAATGCTGATTTCTTGTGGCAGTGCTCCTTGTAAATATGTTCAGTAATATGGAGGGTTTTACCTGTGATGGATTGGGCTGAATCCAAATCAAAATCAGAGTTGAGTTTATTGTCACATGCACAAGTAAACGTATGCACACATCTCTATAGATCATCAACTGGATAGAAAGTTTTTCTTCTCCAGTTTATGTTATCACTGGGCACTAGCCTCTCCAGCATTGAGGACATCTTCAAAATGTGATGGCTCAGAAAGGTGGCGTCCATCATTAAGGACTCCCGTCACCCAGGACATGCTGTCTTCTCATTGCCTACATCAGAAGAAGGTACGGAATCTGAAGGCACACACTCAGTGTTTTAGAACTGGCTCTTCTCTTCCACCAATGGACAAAGAACCCAAGTACGCTACCTCATTTTTTTCTTTTTTTCTGCCTTCTTTGCTCTCTTTTTGCACTACTGATTTAATTTGTTTTTTAAATTTTTTATAGTAATTTATAGCTTTTTTTAAAATCATGTATTACACTCTAATGCTGCTGCAAAACAACAAATTTCACAAAATATGCCAGTGATATTAAACCTGATTCTGATTCTCAATTGAGCATAGGTTTAGGAAAATGTCTTTAGAGCGCCATCCTGTGGCATTTCACTGCCAGTGCGGAGGGTGCCTGGTTGCATCAGGAACGACTGTAAGCTTCTGTCAGGAAAGCTGGAGTTGGATCCTGCTCTTGGAGACTTGACCAGTAGAAACACTGCCCTTCAATATATAAAACACTTAGATGCAGTACAGTACTAAGGAAAGTCCACCAGCATCTTTACTCTTTTAGGAGATTAGACATAGGAACAGAATTAGGCCATGTGGTCCTTCAAATCTGCTCCGCCAATCCATCATGGCTGATCTATTTCCCTCTCAACCTCGTTCTCCTGCCTTCTCCCCATAACCTTTGATGCCCTGACTAATCAGGAACCTATCAACCTCTGCTTTAAATATACTCCATTCGTGGCAACGAGTTCCACAGATTCATTACCCTCTGGCTAAAGAAGTTCCTACATATCTCTGTTCTAAAAGGATATCCCTCTATTCTGACACTGTCCCACTGGTCCTAGACTCTCCCACTATAGGAAACAACTTATCCACATCCACCCTATCTTGGCCTTTCAATATTTGTTAGGTTTCAATGAGATTCCACCCCCTCATTCTTCTAAACTCTAGCAAGTACCATCGAGCACTCTAACAAACTTCTACAGATGGATCTTTAAAAATATCCTGACTGGTTGCATCATGGTCTAGCAGGACAACTCGAATGTACAAGAATGTAAGAAGCTGAGTAGTGGTAGTAATGCAATACATCACAGCCACATCGTATGCAGATGGAAAGATGTTTCCCATATTCTGAGGTTTATGTGATTATTGGACTGTACTTTATTTTCTTCAGTTTTTCGATGCTTTCTTTCTTGTGACAGATTGGTGGGTGGGTGTTCTGTTAATTTTTTGTGTGTAAGGGGGTTTTGGGGATTATTACTGTCACTCTTCTTTTCTGTGAGTGAAGGGGTCGGGACTTGTTATTGTCTCTGTTTTTTTCTGCGGGTGAGGGGGTTGGGGAATGGTTAATGGAGTCGGGGACTGTTAGGGCTTCGGGGATTGTTATTGTCTCTGTTTTTTCTGCGGAGGAGGGGGAGAATTTTGGGGTCTGCAAGTTTCGTTTCTTTTCTTCGTTGTGCCAGTGGTTGGTGGGTGGGGGGAGTGGGGGAAGATTGAAGTCAGCACCCAATGTCTTCCATATTTAATGGATATCTGGAGTAGATAAATATCAGAGTTGTATTGTACTTGCATACTTAGACAATAACATAAACCTTTGAACATCCTTCCCCACCATCAGTATTACCTACAGGAGGCCCTGCCTCAGGAAATAATTAGCTATCCTTCGGGCAAGAGGTACAGAAGCCTAAAGTCTCACACAATCAGATTCAAGAACAGTTACTTCCGTTCAACCATTCGGTTCTTGACCCTTCAGTTTAACAACACTGTGACCACTTTGCACTAAAAGGTACTCTATTTTTCTTTATTCCAATTGTCTCTTCTTGTAAAAATAATGTATATATTTTTAAAATGTGTGTTCTTATGTATGTTGTTTATCTAATGCTCTGCACCCTTGCTGCTGCAAGTAAGTTTTTCATCGTCCCTGTACTTGTGCAAATGACAGTAAACTCAACTCGGACTTTATACTTACTACAACACAAGGTGATGACTCAGCCTGTCAGGTCTGTGTGGACTTGCAGGGGAAGCAATCCCACCAGTCATATTTCCTGCTACAGAGAAGCCCATTAACAGTAAGTGACGGCCTACAGTAGCCATTTAGTTACCAGCACATTTTTGGGAATGTGGGAGGAAACCGGAGCATTTGGGGGTGGGGGAGGAACCTGCACAGTCACAGGGAAAGCGTGCAAACTCAACAGGGAGCACATGAGGTGAGAATCAGATTTATTATCTCTGACTTAAATGAGAATTTTTTTGTTTTGTGGCAAAGATATGAAATTAATACAAGATGGACTGTTGACTTCACAATCCACCTCGTTATGATCTTGCACCTTGTTTTTTTATCTGTACTGCAGTTTCTCTGTCACCGTTACACTTTATTCTGCATTCTGCTATTGTTTTACTTTGTTCTACCTTACTGATCTGATCTGGATGAACTGTTTACAGGACAAGCTTTTCACTGTATCTCAGTGCATGTGACAATAATAAACCAATTCCAATACCAAGGTGGTGCTGTCTCAGGATAGCATGTGTTTTACCTTCCTGCTCTAATAAGACTATTATATGATTCTCTGGTACACCATGATATCACAATCTACCTCGTTATATCCTTGCATCTTATTGTCTGACTGCACTGCACTTTCTCTGTAGCTGGTACACTTTATTCTACATTCTGTTATTGTTTTACCTTGTTCTTATTCACTGCCCTGTGTAATGATTTGATCTGTGTGAAGAGAGTGTGACATGAGACCTGACGAGGGTGGTTTGAACCGAGTGCTGGAGGATCTGAGGCTGGAATGGAGACGTGGTATAAAGCTGGAACGAGAACTGAGTGAAAACAAAACACGAGATCATATCTCGAGTTGGACTTAAGATTGAGCCCTGAGCCTCAGTTCAAGTGCTCTTCTTGGCACCCAAAATATGATTGCCAATTCACAGGAGCATACTGAACCCTTAAAGGGGCCACACCAGCTCTCCGTACTCAGGAGAGTTAGAGAGTCTAAATTCCAGAAGCTGGTGCAGTTGGGAACGTCTCATAACACAGTACACAAGACAAGTTTTTCACTGCATATCAGTACATGAGACAATAATAAACCAATTCCAATACTAATCTCAAAAATACATTAGTAGCGTAAGATAAAGGAATAACGTAATGTTCATGGGTTCATGGATCATTCAGAAATCTAGTGGCAGAGGGAACGAGAAAAACAAGTATAACTGGGTGACCGTCGGATCTTATTCAGTATTGTTAAAAGTGTACTTGGGCATTCATCTGGGTAATGCTAGAATAGTTGTCTGTGCCTTTATGGGAGAACGGTGATGTCATTACGCACGCGCGGGATACTGGGGAGACTATTTTGCTTTCTGCTGAAGACGTGGTAGGGCGTTGGAAATTGGGTTCCTCCCGAGGCTGGGCATGGTGAGGAAAGATTTTCTTGAGTAAGTGACTCAACGCTGGATTGCATGGCTTGGGCAAAGTTCCTCACCAGCCAAGTAGGATTGCCACTACCGTATTTGTACCGTATTAGTTCTGGTATTTTTATACTGCATACGCAATTCTGTCCATACACAAGGGTGTGAATCGGAAGTTAAACTGAGATTGTAATGGCAAGAACTGGTTGTAAATTCGTTCGTTCTGTTTCGCGACCCTCTACTGGCACTTAAACATCGAAAACCGACAAAGGAATTAAAACCCGAAAAAGTCTTTGTTGTCCTGAGTGTGTACTTTTTCCCCAGGTTACACAAGTAAACAAAATAGTGAGGTAGTGCACATGGCTGGGTGGTGGGTGGTGGATGGTGGGGTGGAGATACATCTCTACCAAAGGAGGTGTAGGATGCTCCTTCCCTCCGCTAGCCTGCAGATCACCCTTGGACAAGGTGTAATACCTGCTTAGACCCACGACGAGAGTCACATGAAGCCATGGGAGCAGGTGGTGGTTGGTTGCCTGAGCAGCTGGTGCACATCACACATCCTGGTTATGCGACCACTGACGCCAGGCAGACAATCTCTGCAGAGTATTGATAATGTCTGGGGTCACCCATCTTGTAAAGACACTGCGTAGAAGAAGGCAATGGTAAACCACTTGTAGAAAAATTTGCCAGTAACAATCACTTTCCTGGAAAGACCGCGATTGCCCATGTCATACAACACTGCACATAGTGATGATGATGATAATGATGAGTGTTCATGGGTTCATTGTCCATTCCGAAATCTGATGGCAGAGGGGAAGAAGCATCCTCTGTAAGAAAGTTTGTACATTCTTTCCATGTCTCCGTGGTATTCCTCTGGGTACTCTGGTTTTCTCCCACAGTCCAAAGGCATACCAGTTAGTAGGTCATTGTAAATTGACCTGTGATTAGGTCAAATAGACGAGTTGTTTGGCAGAAGGGCCAACACTGTCTCTCTAAATAAAGAAACAATTGGGTGGAAAGTCCTGTTACTGTGCTGTATCTCTAAATTCCAAAGGCGTACAGGTTAATACATTGTGGGCATGCAGTGTTGGTGCAGGAAAGTAGGGCAACATTTGCCAACTGCCCCCAGTACATCCTCGGACTATGTTGGTTGTTGACACAAATGACACAGTTTACTGAAGGTTTTGGTGTTTCAATGTACATGTGAACACAATAATAATAAAAACACAATAAATATAAATATCTAAGGAAACCTATCTGGGCCAGACAATATTTGATAGAAGATTAGTATAATTTAACATTGTGATGGGCTGAATGGCTTGTGAAGTTGTACAGTGCCATAGCTGCCCCCATTTGGATTTTTGTTTGAACGGAGTTGTTACACCTCTGTAGATTGCACAAAAAAGTAGTGGATATAGCCCAGGGCATCACGGGTAAAGCCCTCCCCACCATTGAGCATATCTACATGGAGCGCCGTTGCAGGAGGCAGTATCAATCATCAGGGACCCTCATCATCCAGCCCATGGCTCCTTCCCACTGCTGCCATCAGGAAGAAGGTACGGGAGACTCCAGTTAAGGAAAAGATATTACCCAGAACTGAAACGTAAAGTGGAATACAGTTTTGGGAAGTGCACGGTCATGGTCTTTGGTAGAAAAAATGAAAGGGTAGACAATTTTCTAAATGGGAGAGAAAATTCAAAATTCTGAGGTGCAAAGGAGCTAGGGAATCCTCGTGCAGGATTCCCTAAAGGTTAATTTGCAAGTTAAGTCTGTGGTGAGGAAGGCAAATGTCATGTTAGTATTCATTTCAAGAGGACTAGAATATAAAAGCAAGCATGTAATGCAGAAGCTTTATAAGGCATGGTGAGACCTCACGTGGAGTATTGTGAGCAGGTTTGGGCCAGTTATCTAAGAAAGAATGTGCTGAAACTGGAGAGGGTTCAAAGGAGCTTCACAAAAATGATTCCGGGATTGAAAGGCTTGTCACGTGAGGCGTGTTGATAGGTCTGGGCCTGTATCACTGGAATTCAAAAGAATGAGATGTGATCTCATTGAAATCCAACGAACGTTGAAAGGCCTTGATAGAGTGGATATGGAGAAGATGTTTCCTATGGTGGGAGAATCTAAGACCAGAGGACACAGTCTCAGAATAGAGGGAAGTCATTTAGAATGGAGATGAGCAGGAATTTCTTTAGGCAGGGAGTGGTGAATCTGTGGAATTTGTTGCCACCAGCAGCTGTGGAGGCCAAGTCATTGGGTATATTTAAGGTAGAGGTTGATAGATTCTTGACAGGTTATTGTGGCTGAGAGGGAAATGGAACAGCTATGATGAAATGGCGGAACAGACTGATGAGCCAAATAGCCTAATTCTGCTCCTATACCTTATGGTCTTACAATCTAACCATCAGGCTCTTGAACCAGAGGGGATAACTTCACTCACCCCAACAGTGAACTGTTCCCACAACCTATGGACTCATTTCCAAGGACTCTTCATCCCATGTTCTCTATATTTATTGCTTATTTATTTATTATATTATTATGATTTCTTTTTTTTTGTATTTGCACAGTTTGTTGTCTTCTACACGTTGGTTGTTCGTCCTGTTGGGTATAGATTCTATTGCATTTCTTTGTATTTGTAAATGCCCACAAGAAAATGAATCTCAGGGTTGTATATGATGTCATATATGTACTTCGAGAATAACTTTGCTTTGAACTTTGAACCTGTACGTTGACCTTTGATCTCTGCTTCATTTCCTTATTCCACACAACGATGCAGTGGGGGTAATGGTCATATTGATAACTTGTACTAATAGGGATCAAGGACTCCTCGGGGTTGGATATTACCTAAACAATGAACACAATATTCCTGAGCTGCCAGAAAACCGTCTTGTCAAACCCCATTTCTCTAAAGTAGGGACTTAAAACATAGAACGCAGCAAACAAGCTGAATGGGATCTACACTCAGAGGCCATTAGGAACCTCCCGTATCTAGTAAAGTGGTCTCTGAGTGTGTGTTCGTGGTCTTCTGCTGCTGTAGCCCATCCACCTCAAGGTTCGATGTGTTGTGCATTCAGAAATGCTCTTTTGCTCGGTATTGTTGTAATGTGTGGCGACTTAAGTTACTGTCACCTTCCTGTCAGCTTAAGAACATAAGAACATAAGAAATAAGAGCAGGAGTAGACCATCTGGTCCACCGAGCCTGCTCTGCCATTCAGTAAGATCATGGCTGATCTGGCCATGATCATCTCCACCTACCTGCCTTTTCCCCACAACCCTTAATTCCCGTGCTGTGCAACAATTCCCCTATTACGGTTTGAACCAGTCCAATATTTCTCCTCTGACCTCTCTCATTAACAAGACATTTTCACCCACAGAACTGCCACTAATTGGATGTTTTTTGTTTCTTGCACCATTCTCCCTAAACTCTAGAAATTGTTATGCATGAAAATCTCAGGAGATCAGCAGTTTCTGAGATACTCAAACCACCTCGTCTGGCACCAACGATCATTCCATGGTCAAAGTCACTTAAATCACATTTCTTCCTCATTCTGATGCTTGGTCTAAATAACAACTGAACCTCTTGACCATGTCTGCATGGTTTTATGCATTGATTTGCTGCCATATGATTGGCTGATTAGACATTTGCAGGTCTGCAGGTGTTCTGTACCTAATAAAGTGGCCACCTAGTGTATGTGATGAAAGGTTATGTAAAACTACCACAACAGGCACTTTGTCGCCTTTCACTAAGGATGAAATCAAAAGGATAACAATATAGATACTTTATTGATCCCAAAGGAAATTACAGCTAAAAGTATACAAAATGCTGAAAGAACTCAGCAGGTCAGGCAACATCTATGGAAGATGATCAATAGTCAACATTTCAGGCAAAGACCCTTCCTCAATAATCAGCTGGAAATGTAACTTCATTCCTCTCCATAGATGCTGCATGAACTGCTGGTTTCTCCCTCATTTTCTGGGTGTTACTCTAGATTTCCATCATCTTTTGTGTTTAGGATGACAATATACTACTCAGTGGCCACTTTATAAGGTACACTTGCTTGCACAAAAACAGGTCCTTCAGTCTATCTAGTCTGTGCTGAACCATTAATCTGCTTAGTCCCATTGACTTGCACCCCGACTATAGCCTCCTATACCTCTCCCTTCCATGTACCTATCCTGCCTTCTCAAATGTTGAAATCGAACCCACATCCACCATTTCCACTGGCAGATCATTCCACGCTCTCACTACCCTCTGAGTGAAGAAGTTCCCCCTCATGTTCCCCTGAAACATTTCACCTTTCACCCTTAACCTATGACATTTAGTCTCATCCAACCTCAATGGAAAAAGCTTGCTTGCATTTACCCTATCTATACCCCTCTATCAAATCTCTCCTCAATCTCCTATGCTACAGGGAATAAAGTTCTAACTTATTCAACTTTTCGCTGTAACTCAGGCTCTCAGGTCCTGGTAACATTCTTGTCAATTTTCTCTGCACTCTTTCAATCTTATTGACATCTTTCCTGTAGGTGACTAAAACTGCAGACAGTACTCCAAATGAGGCATCATCAATGTTTTATACAACTTCACAATAACATCCCAACTCCTGTACTCAATACTCTGATTTCTGAAAGCTAGTGTTGCAATCACTCTCCTTACGACCCTATCTACCTGACCCTACCTACATAATCTGTGTTGCCTGCTTGTTTCCAGGTCTTCACATGAATGATGAGGTGGGAATAATATTTAAACCATCCACACTGTTCTCTGCAGCTTCAGGAAACACTGGCATCAAATCCATGTGTTACGCAGTTCCACATCAACTGGGATGAGAGCAGTGAAAAGACAGAGGACACTGACCACACAGACATGGTCTCTATTCTTTCCATGAGCACATTGTCCTCAGATTCAACCAACTTGACTGTGCTGGCAAACTCTCTGAGTGCAGTGGACACCCCTATGGACTGCCTGTGAGTGTGTATCACAGAAACAGACTGAAAACCCCCCATACACTCAGCAGCATCACATCTTACTGTGTTCCAAAGGTTTCAGTGGAAGTCTGCAAAAACAAGTTTATTTAATTTTTTATATTAGATTATGAGGACAAGCAGTCCTCTTTTATTGTCATTTAGTAACGCATGCATTAAGAAATGATACGATATTTCCTCCAGTGTGATATCACAGAAACACAAGACAGACCAAGACTGAAAAACTGACAAAAACCACATAATTATAACATATAGTTACAACAGTGCAAGCAATACCGTAATTTGATAAAGAACAGACCATGGGCACAGTAAAAAAAGTCTCAAAGTCTCTCAAAAGTCCCAACATCTCACGCAGACGGTAGAAGGAAGAAAACTGTCTGCCATGAGCTTCCAGCACCGCAAACTTGCCGATGCAGCATCCTGGAAGCACCTGACCACAGCCCGACTCTCAGTCCGTCTGAAAACTTCAAGCCTCTGACCAGCCTTCCGACACCGAGCACTGAGCACCATTTCTGCCGAGCGCTTCGAACCCATCCCCAGCCGCCAGCAACAGGCAAAGCCGAGGATTTGGGGCCTTCCCTTCCGGAGATTCTCGATTGCACAGTAGCAGCGGCAGTGAACCGGGCATTTCAGAAGTTTCTCCAGATGTTCCTCCGTGCTCTCACGTCCGTCTCCATCAAATCAGGATTGTGCACGGCCCCTAGTTAACAAATACTATATCATTTCACCGGAGAGGCCGCGTACACTGCGTCGTGTTGCCATCTTCTCCTCCCTCTAAGTTTTTAAGATAAAAACTGAAGATTAAATGGGATTAGTGTCACTGGGTGGGCTGAAGGGTCTGTCTTCAAGTGGTGTGACTCGGAATAGTTGTACAGATACTTGTGAAAAACTCCACATTTTCAAAGAGAAATTGTTCATACTGGTCTTTGCAGGTTGGATTAAGTAGAGAGAGCTGGGAATTCTGTGCAGGCACTTGTTATTTGTAGTCGCAAGGGAGTAGATGCAAAGATCAAACTCTCTCGCTCTCAGACACACACACACACCTATCTCTCTCTCAAATGCACACACAACTCTCTCTCACACTCATCCATTATCTCTCACTCTCTATATCTCCATCTCAGTCTTTCTAACCCCACTTCTCTCTTTATCAATCTCTCTTTCTCTCTCACATTCTCACTGTCTCTCTAACTCTTTCCCACTCACTCTCTCCTCCCTCTCACACACCTCTCTCCCTCTCTCTATCTCTCTCACTTTCTCTATCTCTCTAACCCCACTTCTCTCTATATATATATCTATCTATCTCTCACTCTCTCTATCTCTAAACATATTTAAAAAAACAACAAACAGGACAACACAGGATATTCTGCTGAAATATTTAAAACAATGACTCCTAATTAATCTAATCGGTCTTCCCCTGCCCTGTGTATTCACGTGCCTGTCTAAGAATCTCTAATCTAACCTATGCTATCCAGCTCTACCAGCAGCCCCAGCAGCACGTTCCAGGCACATATCATTCTCTGTTAAAAAGAACAGTTTGCTATATGCATCTATTTCATACTTTCCCCCCCTCAACGTAAATGTGTGTCTCCTGCTACTGGGCAATACTGAGTCCATAGTGCTGGGTCACCGATAAGTGAGGGGAATAGATGTCCTGTTCCTCTCCCTAATAACACACCCTGACACCTTTAAAAATCTGAGTACATACACCCCAAGAACACACACTTCCAAGATTCAAGGTTCAGAATTGTTCAATGTCATTTCCTGTACACATGTAAAGGAGAACAAAATAATTGTTACTCTGGTTTTGATAACAGCACAAAAAGCACAATAAGATAAAGAACACAATTATAAAAAAAAACAATAAATATAAATATGCAAACACGAGGAATTCTGCAGATGCTGGAATTTCAATCAACACACATCAGAGTTGCTGGTGAATGCAGCAGGCCAGGCAGCATCTCTAGGAAGATGTACAGTCGATGTTTCGGGCTGAGACCCTTCGTCAGGACTAACTGAAGGAAGAGATAGTAAGAGATTTGAAAGCGGGAGGGGGAGGGGGAGATCCAAAATGATAGGAGAAGACAGGAGGGGGAGGGATGGAGCCGAGAGCTGGACAGGTGATTGGCAAAAGGGATATGAGAGGATCAGGGGACAGGAGGCCCAGAGAGAAGGAAAAGGGGGAGGGGGGAAAACCCAGAGGATGGGCAAGGGGTATAGTCAGAGGGACAGAGGGAGAAAAAGGAGAGTGAGAGAAAGAATGTGTTTATATAAATAAATAACGGATGGGGTACGAGGGGGAGGTGGGGCATTAGCGGAAGTTAGAGAAGTCGATGGTCATGCCATCAGGTTGGAGACTACCCAGACGGAATATAAGGTGTTGTTCCTCCAGCCTGAGTGTGGCTTCATCTTTACAGTAGAGGAGGCCATGGATAGACATGTCAGAATGGGAATGGGATGTGGAATTAAAATGTGTGGCCACTGGGAGATCCTGCTTTCTCTGGCGGACAGAGCGTAGGTGTTCAGCAAAGCGGTCTCCCAGACTGCGTTGGGTCTCGCCAATATATAAAAGGCCACATCGGGAGCACCCTCTGTGTGTTCTTTTTTGCAGCAGTACAGTGCAATACATAAAATTACTACAGTAAATTACTACAGCAATACATAAAATTACTACAGTACTGTGCAAAAGTCTTAGGCACCCTAGCTACACATATATGACTCTAAAACCTTAGCACAGTAATGTATTTAACATTTCCACCCTGGGGAAAAAAGATTCCCCACTTGATCTCTGCCCTTCATCAGTTTATTCCCTGTGAGAAGTGTCCATATGAATGGATGACTTTTTTCCACTTCATCAATATTCTCAGTCCAACATATTTGGCTTGCATTATCAGTTGTCATAATTCTTTGTTTCCCAAGTTCAACTGGAGTTTTAAGTCTGTCACTGCTCCTTCCTGGAATGTAATGAGCCCTTATGTTTGAGGTATGGAACAGCGAAGAAAATATCTGACTCAAGGTCCCAGTACAAAGGACAGACCCTGATGGGAGTTACATACAGTTACTGCCCCCGAACAGTAGCCAGGATGTGTGATACAAATTTCATTTGAAAAGACATGTCAAAAGGGCAATGTTACGATAGTCATGGGGGATTTCAATATGCAGGGAGATTGGGAAAATCCGGTTGGTGCTGGATCCCAAGAGAGGGAATTTATAGAATGCCTATGAGATGGCATTTTAGAGCAGCTTGTGGTTGAGCCCACTAGGGGATTGGGTGTTATGTAATGAATCAGGCTTGCTTAGGAGCTTAAGGTAAAGGAACCCTGGGGAGACAGTGATCTTATATGATGTGAATATGAAAGATTCCATGTGAATTCTATCATATGGAATCCATACCATAGAATTCACCCTGCAGTTTGATAGGGAGAAGATAAAGTCAGATGTATCGAACACAAAATACTGTAGGAATTCAGCAGGTCCTGCTGGAGGGTCTTGGCCCGAAACATCAGCTGTACTCTTTTCCATAGATGCCGGCCTGCTGAGTTCCTCCAGCATTTTGTGTGTGTTGCTCAGATTTCCAACACCTGCAAATCTTCTCTTGTTTCGGAGTATCAAGTTTGCAGATAATACAGAAATAGGTGGAGGGGCAGGTATAACTGAGGAGGCAGGGGTCTGCAGAATCACATAGACAGATTGGGGAAATGGTCAAAGAAGGGGCAGATGGAATATAGTGTACAGAGGTGTATGGTCATGCACTTAGAAAGGATAAAGGCGTAGACTGTTTTCTAAACAGGGAGAAAATTCAAAAACAGAGGTACAAAGGGACTTGGGAGTCCCTGTGCAAGATTCATAGAAACATAGAAAACCTACAGCACAATACAGGCCATTCGGCCCACAAAGCTGTGCCGAACATGTCCTTATCATAGAAATTACCTAGGGTTACTCATAGCTCTCTATTTTTCTAAGCTCCATGTACCTATCCAGGAGTCTCTTAAAAGGTGTTAACTTTCAGATTGCGGGTTGGGCCAGTGGTAAGGAAGGCAAATGCATTGTTAACATTCATTTCAAGTGGACTAGAATATAAGAGCAAGGATGTAATGCTAAGGCTTTAAGAGGCATTGGTCAGACCACATTAAAAGTATTGTGAGCGGTTTTGGACTCCTACTTTAAGAAAAATTGGAGAAGGTCCGGGGGAGATTCACAAGAATAATTCCGGGAATGAAAGGGTTAATGTAGGAGGCTCTGGGCCTGTACTCACTGGAGTTTAGAAGAATGAGGGGGAATCCCATTGAAACCTATTGAATATTGAAAACCCTAGGCAGAGTGGATGTGGAGGGGATGTTTTCTTTCATGGGTGAGTCTAGGACCAGCGGGCATGTCCTCAGAATAAAGGGACGTCCATTTAGAAGAGAGATGACAAGAAATTTCTTTAGCCAGAGGGTGGTGAATATAGGAACTCATTGCCCTGGCCAAGTCATTGAGTATATTTAAAGTGGATGTTGACAGATTTTTGGTTCGTAAGGACACCAAAGGTTATGGGGAGAAGGCAGGAGAATGGGATTGAGAGGGATAATAAATCAGCCGTGATGAAATGGCAGAGCAGACCTGATGGGCCGAATGGCCTTATTCTGCTCCTATGTTTATAGTCTTATTCAGATTCAAATTCATTAATTAATCACATGTACACAGTGAAATGTGTTGTTTCCATTAACAACCAACACAACTAAGGATGTGCTGGGGCAGCCCACGAGTATCACCACACATTCTGGTGCGACCATAGCAAGTCCACAATACTTAGCAGAACAACACAGAACACAGCAAAATGACAACGGCAAAATAAGCCCCTTTCCTCCCTCCCAGCCACACAGACAGTCCTCCAGCTCCAGACTCCAGTATCCAGGATTCGGCCATCAGGCTTCAAATTCCAGACATCCAATTGACCTTCCAATTCCAGCTCTCATCTTTGGCATCGACTCCTGGACTAGCCGATGGTGGGACCCCAAATTCCAGGCGCGCCGAATAACCAGTGTTTGTGCCTCTTCATGCCTCCTACTCAAAGGGCCTCCTGGTCACCTGCTTTCAAGCATGGAACAAAGGCTTGGACTATGGTTGCCTTTCATCACCATACCAAGATGTTGGCCTTTGAACAGGGAGTGGAGGCTTGGATTGTGGATGTGCTTCCTTACCCATCCACGTTACTGGGCTTTGAGCACATAACAGAGGCCTAGGCAGCAGATGGCTTTCATTACTGAATCATGCCACTGGCCTTCTTGCGTGATGTGGAGACCTGGACTGCAGGCAGCTTTCCCTCTAATCACCTTGTACTGTTGAGTGGACCAACCATTGCTCTGCGCAGGAAACTTTTACGCGGCCTGAAAACTTTTTTTTTTAGTAATATGAATACTATGAATATTTAGAATGAAAATTTATAAATCGCATGGAGTCATTGAAAAGTACAGCACAGAAACAAACCCCTCAATCCATCTAGTCCATGACAACAACATTTAACCTGCCTACTCCCATCGACCTGCACCAGGACCATAGCCCCCCATACCCCTGCTATCCATGTACCTATCCAAACTTCACTTAATCATTGAAATTGAGCTCACATGCACCACATGTGCTGGCAGCTCATTCCACTCTCTCATCACTCTCATCATCATGAGTTTTCCCTCATGTTCCCCTTAAACGTTTCACCTTTCACCTTTAATCCACGATGTCTGGTTGTGGTCCCACCAAACCTCAGTGGAAAAAGTCTGCTTGCCTTTCCATACCCTTCATAATTCTGTATACCCCTATCAAATCTCCTCTCAATCTTTTACATTCTAAGGAATAAGTCCTAGCCTATTCAATCTTTCCTTGTAGCTCAGGTCCTCCTGACCCGGCAATATTCTTGAAAATTTTCTCTGAACTCTTTCAACCTTGTTAGCGTCTCTCCTGTAGGTAGGAGACCAAATATGCATGCAATACTCCAAATTAGGCCTCACCAACATCTTATACAACTTCAACATAACATCCCATCTCCTGTACTCAGTACTTTTATTTATGAAGACCAATGTGTCAAAAGCTCTCTTTAAGACTCCATCTACCTGTGCCTCCACTTTGAATGAATTATGGATCTGTATTCCCAGATCCCTTTGTTCTACCACACTCTTCAGTGCTTTTCCATTCACTGTGTAAGACCAACCCTGGCTGGTCCTACTGAAATGCAACGCCTCACATTTGTCTGCATTAAATTCCATCTGACATTTTTCAGCCCATTTTTCCAGCTGGTCCAACTCCTACTGCAAGCCATGATAGTCTTCCTCACTATCCACTTAAACCCCCAATCCTGATGTCATCCACAAATTTGCCAGTTAACAACATTATCATACAGATCATTGATCTAGATGACAACAACAGACCCAGCACCGATCCCTCTGGCACATCACTTGTCACACGTCTCCAGTCAGAGAAGCAACCATATACTACCACTCTGGCTTCTCCCACAAAGCCTATATCTAATTGTTTCGATACATTTTAGTTTATTTATTAATTGAAGTTTATAATGTAATACAGAACAAGAAAAGATATTTAATATTTTATGAACTTTTTCTGGTTGCGTCCAATTCCAGCTGCATGGGAACAAAGGCAATGTGCACGGGAGCATTTCAGTCACTATGCGGCTACACATCCATAAGAATTAGGGGGAACAGTGACTGCAGGTGTCCTTCATTGCCTCAGTTTTTTGAGTTGATTACTGCGCCTCTCAGAAATAAATCGAGATGTCGCCAAGGAGATGTAAGTGTGCCATTAGCATACAAGACTCTTGGCAGCTATTGATTCCCTGAGTAATCAATGGGATTTATTTAATCCCATTTTTAAGCAGCGCTCTGTGGTGGTATTGACAGGAAGTCAGCTGGAGCCTTTCATCCAGTAAATGGAGCAGTAGATTGAGATACTGAGTCATTGAAACAGGTCCTTCGACCCATCTCATCTATACTGACCCAGTTGCTACCTGAGCTGGTCCTGTTTCCCCCGTACTGGGCACATCTCTCCATAAACCTTTCCTAGCAATGCTCCTGTATGACTATCTTAAATACCAGGATGCTTGAAACCTAAAGGATATACCAGGATGTAGATCAGTTTCAGATAAGGGTGGAGAAATGGAAGATGGAGTTTAACCTGGCCAAATATGAAGTGTACTCAGAGAGATGAAATTTAAAGGTACAGTACGCTGTTAAAGGCAAGACCATGAACAGTGTTGATGTTGTCATGTGTGACGCCAAGCAGAGCTACCGGACAGATGATACTAAAGAGAGAGATAACGGAAGACAATGGAGAAACATTCAAAATGCTAATAAGAGAGAAGAGAGAGATTAACGAGAAAGAAACACAATTCAGATATTGACAGACGGTTTGCTTTGAACCTGAACTGTTTGAAGTTTGATGGACAGGTGATACCCCAGCAGGGGGATAAAAAGAGCAGGTTTGTTAAGACACGACATGCCACGAGACCCTGGAAAGAGCAGTGTGCCCCCACAAGTTGGTAGGAGTTTGGAGGACCGGTTCGCGGGAATTTGTCAGAGGCTCACAGGGTGTAAAGGTACGATCGGTGGGAACCTGGGGTGTGTGTCCACCCTTGCCTGGGTGCCGGGTTCACCGCAGAAGAACGATCGTATCCGGAACAGAAGGGTCACAGTCGGTGACCACAGCGGGATCAGAAGACATCAAAAGGTCTTCCCGAAACCAACTGCATCTCTCACTCTCTCTCTCTCTCTCTCTCTCTCTCTCCAACGGTACAACAACAGCAATTACTTTGAATTGCACTAAACTGAACTGAACTCTGCTTCACTTAAGACCGATTATTTTACCCCTAGACTGCGATAGAGCTTGGTTGATTCCTATTACCCTATTTCTGTGTATAAGTGTGTATTATCATTGCTAACCTGTTACATTTATATCCTTGCGATTAGTGTACTGTATTATTATTTCTTTAATAAAACTTTATTAGTTCCTAGTAATCACAGACTCCAACGAGCGTTCCATTTCTGCTGGTTTGGCAACCCAGTTACGGGATACGTAACATAGAAACATAGAAAATAGGTGCAGGAGTAGGCCATTCGGCCCTTCGAGCCTGCACCGCCATTTATTATGATCATGGCTGATCATCCAACTCAGAACCCAGCCTTCCCTCCATACCCCCTGACCCCTGTAGCCACAAGGGCCATATCTAACTTCCTTTTAAACATAGCTAATGAACTGGCCTCAACAGTTTGCTGTGGCAGAGAATTCCACAGATTCACCACTCTCTGTGTGAAGAAGTTTTTCCTAACCTCGGTCCTAAAAGGCTTCCCCTCTATCCTCAAACTGTGACCCCTCGTTCTAGACCTCCCCAACATCGGGAACAATCTTCCCGCATCTAGCCTGTCCAATCCCTTTAGGATCTTATACGTTTCAATCAGATCCCCCCTCAATCTTCTAAATTCCAACGAGTACAAGCCCAGTTCATCCAGTCTTTCTTCATATGAAAGACCTGCCATCCCAGGAATCAATCTGGTGAACCTTCTTTGTACTCCCTCTATGGCAAAGATGTCTTTCCTCAGATTAGGGGACCAAAACTGCACACAATACTCCAGGTGTGGTCTCACCAAGGCCTTGTACAACTGCAGTAGTACCTCCCTGCTCCTGTACTCGAATCCTCTCGCTATAAATGCCAGCATACCGTTCGCCTTTTTCACCGCCTGCTGTACCTGCATGCCCACTTTCAATGACTGGTGTATAATGACACCCAGGTCTCGTTGCAAATGTATAGAAGGATCTTGGAGTCTAGGCTGGCAGCTCTTTGCAAGGGGCTGCACAGGTTGATGGGGTGGTAATGAAGGCGTATGGCCTGCTTCCATTTGTTAGTCAAGGGACTGAGTTTAAGAGTTTTGAAGTTATGTTGCCGCTTTTTAAAACTCAGGTTGGACTGCATCTGGAGTATTACATACAGTTCTGGTCACCCCACTATAGAAAGGATGTCAAGGCTTTGGAGAGGGTGCAGAAGATGTTCACCAGGATTCTGCTTGGATAAGAAGGGATTTTCTCTAATGAGGGGTTGGACAAATTTGGGTTGGTTTGTGTTCAGGAGTTCATAGGCTGAGGGGAGATCTAAGAGAAGTTTATAAAGTTAAGTGAGGTAGAGGCAGAGCAGGCCAGCGGTATTTCTTTCCCAGGGTAGGAATGTAAAATAGTCCCGGCCATGCACTAAGGTGAGAAGAGGGAAGTTTAAAGGAGATATTTTTACACAGGGAGTGGTAGGTGGCTGGAACAGGTTGCCAGGAATACTGGTGGAAGCAGATACAATACTCATATTTAAGGGGCTGTTAGACAGACACATGCACTGAACACAACCTATGGACTCACTTTCAAGGACTCAACAGTCCTTGTTCTTAGTATTATTTATTTATTTATTGTATTTGCACAGTTTGTTTTCTTTTGCCAATTGTTTGCTTGTTGGTCTTTGTGTGTAGTTTTTCATTGATTCAGTTGTATTTCTTTATCAATTTCTGCCATTCCTTTGGATTCATCAGGTGTGTGGAGAGGGGAAGCCTGTTGCATGGGCAACAGCTTGCTCTCCATATTGTACTGTCCTGGCTTGCGTCTCACACAGACAGCCGGGCGCAACATCCATGAGTGATGTTCATGGTCTTTTGCTGCTATTAGCCCATCTCCTTGTGTGTTCAGAGATGCTCCTTCGCGCACCACTGTTGTTTGAGTTACTGTCGCCTTCCTGTCAGCTTGAACCAGTCTGGCCATTCTCCTCTGACCTCTCTCACTAACAAGGTGTTTTCACCCACAGAACTGCCACTCACTGGATTTTTTTTTGTTTTTTTCATTATTCTTTGTACACTCTAGAGCTGTTGTGCATGAAAATCCCAGGAGATCAGCAGTTTCTCAGATAAACAAACCACCCCATCTGGCACCAACAGTCATTCCACGGTCAAAGTCACTTAGATCACATTTTGTCCCCATTCTGGTGTTTGATCTGAACAACAACTGAACCTCTTGACTACCTCTGCGTGCTTTTATGTATGAGTTGCTGCCAGATGATTGGCTGATTAGATATCTGCACATTGGTTGTTTGTCAGTATTTGTTTAGGTATAGTTTTTTTTTCGGTAAATTCTATTGTATTTCTTTATTTTCCTGTAAGTGCAATAAAATGAATCTCAGGGTAGTACTGTATATGGTAACTTTGATAATAAATTTTATTTTGATGTATGGTCTTTATGACCTTCTCCAGATGTGCACTATGGAGCATCTGACAAGCTACATCACTGCATGGTAGGGAAAATGCACAGCAGTTGACAGGAAGGCTCTACAACAGGTACTTAAAACTGCCCAACGCATCACCAGCACCAGCCTACCCACCATCAAGGACATGTATACAGAAAATTGCCGGAAAAGGGCCAGTAACATCATGAAAGATCCTGCCCAACCTGCTCGTGGACTGTTTGTCCCACTTTCATCAGGGAGGGGGCTATATAGCATCTACACCAGGTCGAGTGAACTTGGTCTTTTCTCCTTGGAGCGACAGAGGTTGAGAAGTGACCTGATAGAGGTGTATAAGATGATGAGAGGCATTGATCATGTGGATAGCCAGAGGCTTTTTCTCTGGGCTGAAATGGCTAACACGAGGGGACATAGTTGTAAGGTGCTTGGAAGTAGGTACAAGGGGGATGTCAGAGGTAAGTTTTTCACACGGAGAGTGCTGGATACATGGAATGCACTGCCTGCAATGGTGATGGAGGTGGATACAGTAGGGTCTTTTAAGAGACTCTTAGATATATAGCTCAGAATAATAGAGGGCTATCAGCCAGGGTAATTCTAGGCAGTTTTTCGAGTAGATTACATGGTTGGCACAACATTGTGGGCTGAAGGGCCTGTAATGTCCTGCAGATTTCTATGTTTCTATGTTCACACCAGGACCACCAGACTCAAAAACAGTTACTTTCCCCTAACAATAAGGCTTGACCAACACCTCCGCCCACTAACCCACCCCCCACAACCCCAATCACCACTACATATTATTACCTAGCATCACTTTATATACCAACACTCAGTCTATGTATGTAACAGTTATTTATATACTATGTTTTATAGGATTACTTTTATATTTATATTAAATGTGTTGGGAGGGTATTATTTGTGTTTTTATGCTTATGTTCTGTTCTTTTATGCTGAATTGGATCCAGCATTACAATAATTTCATTCTCCTTTACACTTGGGTCCTGAAGAATGACAATAAAAAGTCTTGCATCTTGAATCTTATCATCTTGAACCTCCCGAGTTTCAAACACAGCTCCCTTGCCATTGCACCTAATATCCACTAGGTGGTGCATTGTTAGCCCTACCATTTTAGATCATCTGAAAATACATATTAAAGTTTGAAAATCATGAATTACTTTGGCAATGATCCTATTTTGCTCTTACATACAATGAGGGACCCTGTGTGCCAATAAAACATGTAGGCCTCAGTTCAGTTAAAGGCTCTGGAAAAGTAACTTTGCTGAAAAACAATTTCTAGTTGCACATTTTTGTCAAGTCAGGCTTTGTGTCTTCATCTTGTTTCAAAATGTTCACTGTATTTTAAAAAACCTGTTTAACATCATATATTCATTAGCAAATAGTATCATTAAAGAAGCACTGGAATAGGTGCTTGGGTGGGCAGGGCAGTCCTGATGAAGGGTCTCGGCCTGAAACGTTGACCGTTTATTCCTCTCCACAGACGTTGCCTGATCTGTTGAGTTCCTCTAGCATTTGGATTTCAGAGTCTCTTGTGTTTAGGGTCTAGAGGGATATAGGCCAAACACAGGGAATTGCGGCTACCTGAGTGGGTACCATGGTTAGCATGGATTGGATGGGCTGAAAGGCCTATATCCATGTTGTATTGCTCCAGCTAGAAGCAGACCATATTGCCTGTTCTACTATTCAATGATTTTATGGCTGACCTTTCACTGGGAACACCTGGTTTAGAGGGACACTCAACACACTAAATGCTGGAACAATTCAGGACTGGCAGCATCTATGGAAGGAAATAGATGGTCAACGTTTTTGGCTAGATCCTTCATTGGAATTGGTTGATTATTGTCACGTATACTGTGGTACCCTCTTCTCATTGATACCATCAGGGAGGAGGTACAGGAGCCTGAAGGCACACACTCAACATTTTAGGAACAGCGTCTTCCCCTCTGCCATCAGATTTCTGAAAGGACATCGATCCCATGGACACTACCTCACTTTTTTCTCTCTGTTTGCTCTACTTAGTTAATTTACTTTTCTTATTTTGCCTATACTTCTTATTGTAATTTATAGTGTGTATCGCAATGTATTGCTGCCGGAAAGCAACAAATTTCACAACAGAACCCAGTGATATTAAACCTAATTCTGAACTTGACAGTTCATACAAACCAAATCTTAACATTGGGATGGTACAAGGTAAAACAATAACAGAATGTAACAGCTGAGAGAAAATGCAGAACAGTGCAGGTAGACAGTAAAGTGCAAGATCATAACAAGGTAGATAGTGTGATCAAGAATCCATCTCACTCTACTGGAGGACTGTTCAATAGTCTTGTAAAGCGGGGGGGTGGGGTTGAGGGGTAGAAGCTGTCCTTGAGCATGCTTTCAGGTTTTTATATCTTCTGTCCAATGAGAGTGTTTGGGGTGGGGGGTCTTTCATTACGATAGCTGCTTTACTGAAGCAGTAAGAAGCACAGACAGAGTCTACAAGGAGAGGCTGGTGTTTGTGATGTGCTGAGCTGTGTCCACAACTCTCTGCCATACCAAGCAATACACACAAAATGCTGCAGGAACTCAGCAAATCAGTCACTCAAGGACTTGGCTACACAGACATACATAGATAGATAGAGAGAAAAAGATAGTGATAGAGAGATGAACCGTTGACTTGAAACACTACAGCACTGGACAGGCCATTTGGCCCACAATGTTGATGGCAATTCATATCCTCCTCCTGTGTATTATCCATATATCAACATTTCCTTCATTTTCTTGTGTCTGTCTAAAAGCCTCTTAAACTCCACCAGACTCGCTGCTTCCTCTCCTACCTTGGTAATTTTGATCTAACATTCACTCGAACTTCTCTTCTTATCCAGGGACAGTCCCACTCCCATCAGGGAGGAGGCTACGTAACATCCACACAGGACCACCAGACTCAAAAGCCAGCAAAAAGGCTTGTAATGTATTTCTACTAGAGCTATGACCCACCCCCATCCACCCGCCTAGCACTACATACAGGGCCGCATTAAGCTAGTGCGGGGCCTGTAGCATATGTTATAAAGGGGCCCTAAATTTTAAAAGTGCACGTAAGTATTAAAACATAAATTATTTACTTGCATAGTAAAGTAATTCAATTTTTTCATTTGCTATACAACCAGATAATACGACAAATGTCTGACACTTCAGTAATAGTATTACTTACATGTAGTTATCAATTTCAAATGTCAAAAGTAACAAAACTACAATTTAAAAGTTAGATTTTCTAGATTTAGCATGAACAAATTTGTTGATGATACTGGAAATGTCTATTTCACACAGAAGTTCATGTTCAATGCTCATTAGAGTGAGATTGTTCAATCTGTTTTGACCCATGGTGCTCTTAGTTCATTTTTAATCCTTTTCCGTTTTGGAAATGAGTGTTCTCCACTGCAGTTGGTAACCATGACTGACAAATAGATGCGCAGGGCATTTTCTACATTTGGAAAACATGACTCCAAAGAATTGTCAGTTATCAAACGGTACAACTGTAACTCTACAAGGTCTTGTTTGGTGCCAATATGAGAAGCAAGATCAGTTTTCAACAGTTCAGTAAACTGTACAAATTCTTCATTAAGACTTTCTTCCAGATCTTCCGGATATGATTTAATAAGATTTGATGACCTCTTTACAATCTCTTCAGGTGTAAACGACTGTAACTGATGAAGGAATCCAAAAACACCATTCACCTTTAGATAAGCTTTCTGCCTTTTTGACAGGGCACAAAGCAAGCTGTCAATAATGAAGAAATGTTTGGCTTTTAAACTTCTGAGAAGGTGTTTGAGATTCAACAAGTGGATCAAGAGTGCTGGAACCACTGAAATCATCATACGCGCGATTTTGCTTGTGTTTTCTTTGAGTTTGCTGTTGATAATCTTCACACTTAGTCAGATCCTTGGCTTTTTGCTCAATGTCTGAAAAAGTAGGCCGCATAGCTTGGATATATCCATGCAAGGATTCATAGAGTGCACAAGCTGTGTTCAAGTCTTGGCCAGAAGATTGCAAAGAAGCACTGGTCATTTGAAAATGCTGTAATACTTGATCCCATATGACCAAGTATTACAGCGTTTTCAAATGACCAGTGCTTCTTTGCAATCTTCTGGCCAAGACTTGAACACAGCTTGTGCACTTTATGAATCCTTGCATGGATATATTCAAGCTATGCGACCTACTTTTTCAGACATTGAGCAAAAAGCCAAGGATCTGACTAAGTGTGAAGATTATCAACAGCAAACTCAAAGAAAACACAAGCAACATCGCACGTATGATGATTTCAGTGGTTCCAGCACTCTTGATCCACTTGTTGAATTTCAAATGCCTTCTCAGAAGTTTAAAAACTCGTGCAGATGCAGCAAAAGTGTCGACAACAGGCTCATATACTACTTTCAACCACGATGAAGTTGGAAACGTATTGTGGTTGAAAGTAGTACACGAGCCTGTTGTTGACACGCTGTCTTCTGATCGTTGTTATTTGAAATGTCATCCAAGACTTGTTTTATTGCAGAAAAGCTGTGTAAAAGTGCTTTTGTTGCATCTGCACGAGCTGACCACCTGGTATCTGACATCCTTTTCACAATGGGCAAATGAGCACCACCGTTAGATAATGCAGCAGAAAGGAGTTCCCACCAATAAGTAGAAGCAGAAAAAAATGTGTACAGGCTTTCCACAAATTGAAAAAAAAATTAATGTTTCTTGACAACATTCAGCAGCACATTTTCCAACCAAATTTAGTGACTGTGCAAAACATGGAATGTAATCTGCAAACTCATTCAGCTCTTTAATTCGTGCTTGTAAGCCACTATACTTGCCACTCATGTTGCTGGCATTGTCATAACTTTGACCATGGCAGTCTTTTATATCAATGCCATTTTCCTTTAAAAAGTCAAGCAAACTTTGAGCGAGCTGTTCAGCACTATGACCTTCCATATCCAAAAATTTCACAAATCTTTCAACTGGTCCAGACGGCAAAATATAGCGCACAAAGTCAGCTGGTCCACATTAGATATATCTGGAGCAGAATCCAATGAAACAGAATAATACTTGTATTTCTTCACTTCACCAATAATGTGATCCAGTATGCTGGATCCAATCAGATCGATGAATTCCTCACATGTTGTTTTAGATAGGTATGATTTATGTCCCCTTCCTTGGTTTGCATGAGTATTTATACCACGACACAGCAAGGAGCCAACACACGCCTGCACACACATACTGTACCATGCAGCATGCAGCTCCCCTGACATGAAAACAACAGCATTGCCAGATCGTCGTTGTTGTGGCGTGGATGAAATTACAGAGCATTGCGTTACCGGTAGGTACAATGCAATTTCTTTATTCAACAAAACAAGGTAACAGCAGGCAGAGACCCCTGGTAGAACAGGTCTAACCGCCTTATAATTGAGGCTCGATATTTATTTGCTAAACACAAAGGACAGTTCATAGTTACAAGTATAGACAATTCTTTAAAGTTTTCACATCTTTTGATTAATTTCATTCTACTGGCGCCAATATGCCTAAACTGGCATTCATGGCCTTTAGGAATGCAAGTTAAAATCCATAATACATTATTCGGTATATTACGTGTTAACATAGAGGACAATTCATATTCAAAAAGCATGGATATAGTGTCTTCACAACTACCTGTAAACATAGCATTCTTGTCTCAGAGGCACCAGAGATGCATTGTTAGAAATGAAACTGGGTTCACAGCTTTTGGGAAATACATTGTTATGAACTCAATCCACAGTACTTTGTCAAAGAACAGAAGACTGATGGCTGAAGTCATTTATTTAAGTGCAAGTGAATCGTCTCCCCAAAACTCACTCTAACAGTCGTGAGAATACGGTGAGATGCTGATTTCACCAGACTGCAGCTTGTAAGCATTTAGTGCGGGTGGGGCCCTCGAAAATGCGGGGCCCGTAGCATATGCTACCTTTGCTACTAGGTTAATCTGGCCCTGACTACATATTGACCTGTTGTCTACACATGCACAAATCTCTACACATGCATGTTGTCCTCTCTCGCTCTCGCTGCAATGTGAATACACCAGTTAAAGCCATCTCCCGCGTGCGTGCTTTTATTTTATTGATATGCAGTTGTGCACAGACTCAACAAATCGGCGATGAGTACGAATCTGAATGCCAGAAAACATCACAAACTGCACCGACAGTTATGGGACGAAACGGGAGAGTTAAACCGCACAAGAAGGCCATCACAGGCAGGGGCGTATCTACGGAAAATAGCGTCTACGGCAAACATTGAAATTGCGCCCCTGTCCAAACATCTGACACCCATCTTTTAGATAATTTTATCATAATATCAGCTCAAAAATACAAGTCAACCTCGTTAATCTTTTAATTAACAAATTATGGCACTACATGAAAATTATAACTGCTCCTTCCTTGCTTTCACTGATGCAAATTGGTCTATGTTGTGATCAAAGTCAGTTTTTTCAGTTTCTTCTCTTTCTACACTCAGCAGAGCAAGATCACAGAGTCTGCTCTGACCCAAGGAGGCTCTCAAATACGAAAGTATTAGTTTTAACTTGCTGAATGATCTCTCACAGCTGGCGATGGAAACTGCGATGATTAGTATCATCTGAATAGCAATGCGAAGATTGGGGAAGATGCTCTCATCTCCATACGGAACAATAAATTCAAGAAGCTCTTCAGGTCTTGATATTTTCATGTTGACCCCCCTTGATAGCAACATTCTCCAATCCAAAATTTCTTCATATAGCTGCTGTCCATCGACATCAGAGCTGTATAATTCGCCCAAATTTTCACACTTGTTCTTTAGGTTGTTACTGTCAACGCCATAACACAGTCCCTCGACATCGAGAAGGAACCTAAACTTGGCATTAGTGTTGTGCAAACGAGTGAACCTTTCGTCCATTTCTCTGAAGACGGTCGAGTGTTCCCTTCATGACTTGTACCATTTCCTCGTTAGCTGTTAGCCCAGCGTCTCTCGAGTTCTCATCAGCCATTCGTTTCTTTCGTCTCTGGCGTCTTTCAACTTCAATATTCTATTCTTGACAGAGACCAACTCCTTCTTTGAGTGACTCACTGACCAACACTTCTCTTTCATCATAAAAATGATTTCGGTGGGTTTTCAAATCCAGAGCAGCATCGTGGAAGTTCATGCTTGGATCCTGCAGCCTCTTTTGAATACGGTCAATGCAAATGAGTACTTTGTTCCAAAATCCTAGCAAAATCAGAAAATCATAACTCAACATGCGGTTGTACCGCTGCCTTGCATCACTTCTTGTTTCACTGGTTTTGTTTTCATTGTCTATCATGTCCTGGAGAACTTGAAGTATCTCCTCAAGGTACTTGTTGACGGGCTTCACTGCTTCTGTTCTTGCACTTCACCTGGTTTCGGACTCCGACTTAACAACCACAGGCACGGCCTTTTGAGTTTTTCCCAGTGCTATGTTGAACGAGAGAAAAACACGTAGAGAGCTTTGATAGTTCCAAAAAAACGTGACCATCATTGTACCTGCTTGGCTGCATGTACATCCACCATGCTAAATGAGTGATTGTCGCAATTCACAAACACTGCCAGGTTGTTCTTCTCACTTATTCTTTGATGAACACCACTTCTGTGTCCAGCCATCACAGCAGTGTTGTCATAGCACTGTGACCGACAATCTTGTATCTCCATTTCCTCCTTCTCTAGCTGTTTCAAGATGTCTTCAACCAAGCTCTCAGCATCCTTCTGGCTTATCTGGGTAAAACCAAGGAAGGACTCTCTAACACGGACTGTTTTCCTCTCAAAATCTAACATCTGCTCACAGTGTGCCTGATTGGGAGTCGAGTCGAACGTGAGACCACAGTACTTTGCTTTACGAATGCTTCTCAGTAAACTGGCAAACAGTGGATGCCACAATGTGGATGAATTCGTTCTGGACACCTGGTGAAAGATAAGACGTGGATCCAGGATGACTTTCCAATGAATGAGGTGTTCTTTTATGACAGGGTCAAAGATAGCCAGTAGTTTCAGTAAGCCAAGGAAATTTCCCACATCGTCTAGCTGAAGTGACTCCCTGTGTCCTCGGAAAGCCAGGTTCTGAGTCGCAGGGAATTTTATGCAGTGAAGGATTCTCGTCAAGGTATCACGTCACTTCTGCTTTTCCTTCTCAATCTGTGACTGAAATACCACGTCAATAACTCCTCTGTTTCCAGCTAAACTTCTTTCAATTTCTTTCCACTGTGTAAAGCATTCCTGATGATTCTTGGCATTTTCATGAACGCTAATCTTTTCAGGTGCTTTCCACTGGTTGAATCCACTTTCCTGCTCCAATGAGGATTGATGGTCTGACCGGGAATAGAGAAGACAACAGATGCAAAATGCAGACTTTTTAGAAGGGGAATAGACCAGCCATGAGCGAGTCACTTCCTCACCTTGACCATTTCCCAATTTCCTAATTTCCTCTTGAACCAAGTTTTGTTCATTGAGCGGTTATTTGTTAGTAGAAAAGGCCCTTCACTGTTCTGGAAATACTTCGAACCCAGCTTTATCATTTCTGTTCTCAACACGTCAGGCAGAATTGCTTTTCCAGTATCCTTGTTGAACTTCAGAAGTCCGGTGTCGTGCTGTTCAATCACTTCTGGTATGACAGTTTGAGGCTCTTTGACACCATCCAGTTCACTAGGTTCAGTGTCGTCAGGTTCAATCCCGTCAGGTAAAAGCTCGTCAATAAACTCAACATCACCACCACCACCATTGTCTTCCCCTCCTGTCATGTCCACGTTCTCCGTGGCAGCCTCACTCTTAATCTCGTCATACTCGGATTTATCTGACTTGACTTCCACCTCGGCTTGTGACATATTTGTACTTGATCCACCTTTGGATTCTAACAAACTTGTAGCAGGTGCAGGCAACTTCATGGAATGTGTCGGGCTACTTGCTCTGGGCTTTTCAAAGAAAGGCATGAAGAACTTGCTCGACTTCTTGGCTTCCTCCACCTCCAACTTTCGTCTCTTCCATCCTTCAGCTCCACTTTCCTTCTTCTTCATGAAGAAACATTTCATGGTCTTCTTACACAATGCTCTGAAATAAGGCCATCCTAGTGTTTCTCACCCGTGATAATCAAAGACAGATCATACATCTGAAGAAAATTCTTTTTTCACTATCCGAGGATGGCTTGTCTGACTTTAATAGAAACTGCTCAGTGGCGCCCCCCTTCAAGTGGCGCCCAGGGCACGTGCCATACCTTAGATACGCCACTGGTCACAGGCGCAATCAAAGGAACACACGAGTACAGGGCATCGTAACTGGTGAAAGATGCACTGAATTTAAAGTGAAAATAACATGGCAATGGCTTCAGTCGGGAAAGTTGATGAATTTGATAGTGCTAATGAAGGCTGGGAGTCGTATATCGTGAGGGTTGAACTGTACTGTAATGTGAAGGACGTGGACGAGCAAAAGAAAGCCCCTATGCTTCTTAGCTTAATGGGCCCAAGAACATACAGCCAGTCTTACGCAGCTCAATAACCCCTGCAAAGCCAGAAAGCAAGATGTTCGATGAAATTGTAACAGTTTTACAAAATCACTTGAGCACTAAACTCCTGGTGTTAGCTGAGAGATTTAGATTTTATAAAAGGAACCAGGAAAAAGATGAAAGTCTTTCTGAATATATTGCAGAACTGCGCAAACTTTCCCAGTACTGTGACTTAACAGATGGACATTTCTGCTGCCTTAAAGGATATGCTTGTTTGTGGATGCATAGTCAAAGCACTCAAAAGGGGCTATTGTTTGAAAGAAACCTAACCTTAGACCAGGCAGTGACCATTGCAATTTCTTTAGAGACTGAGGCAAAGGATGCAGCAGAACTACAGAAAAGGAGGTTAGAATATGAAATACACAAAATGTCCCTGAATGGTGCAAAAAGCCAAAAATGTTATTGATGTGGCAAATCCTCCCATGATACAAATGACAACAACAGGAATTCTGCAGATGCTGGAAATTCAAGCAACATACATCAAAGTTGCTGGTGAACGCAGCAGGCCAAGCAGCATCTATAGGAAGAGGCGCAGTCGACGTTTCAGGCCGAGACCCTTCGTCAGGACTAACTGAAGGAAGAGTGAGTAAGGGATTTGAAAGCTGGAGGGGGAGGGGGAGATGCAAAATGATAGGAGAAGACAGGAGGGGGAGGGATAGAGCCGAGAGCTGGACAGGTGATAGGCAAAAGGGGATACGAGAGGATCATGGGACAGGAGGCCTAGGGAGAAAGACGGGGGGGGTGACCCAGAGGATGGGCAAGAGGTAAATTCAGAGGGACAGAGGGAGAAAAAGGAGAGTGAGAGAAAGAATGTGTGCATAAAAATGAGTAACAGCTGGGGTACGAGGGGGAGGTGGGGCCTAGCGGAAGTTAGAGAAGTCAATGTTCATGCCATCAGGTTGGAGGGGTTAAAGTCAACGAGTTCTGCATGCACATCTTTCCCTCCCCCCCCCCCACATTCCGCAGGGATCGCTCCCTACACAACTCCCTTGTCCATTCGTCCCCCCCATCCCTCCCCACTGATCTCCCTCCTGGCACTTATCCGTGTAAGCGGAACAAGTGCTACACATGCCCTTACACTTCCTCCCTTACCACCATTCAGGGCCCCAAACAGTCCTTCCAGGTGAGGCATCACTTCACCTGTGAGTCGACTGGGGTGATATACTGCGTCCGGTGCTCCCGATGTGGCCTTTTATATATTGGTGAGACCCGACGCAGACTGGGAGACCGCTTTGCTGAACATCTACGCTCTGTCCGCCAGAGAAAGCAGGATCTCCCAGTGGCCACACATTTTAATTCCACATCCCATTCCCATTCTGACATGTCTATCCACGGCCTCCTCTACTGTAAAGATGAAGCCACACTCAGGTTGGAGGAACAACACCTTATATTCCGTCTGGGTAGCCTCCAACCTGATGGCATGAACATTGACTTCTCTAACTTCCGCTAGGCCCCACCTCCCCCTCGTACCCCAGCTGTTACTCCTTTTTATGCACACATTCTTTCTCTCACTCTCCTTTTTCTCCCTCTGTCCCTCTGAATATACCTCTTGCCCATCCTCTGGGTCCCCCCCCCCCCGTCTTTCTCCCTAGGCCTCCTGTCCCATGATCCTCTCGTATCCCCTTTTGCCTATCACCTGTCCAGCTCTCAGCTCTATCCCTCCCCCTCCTGTCTTCTCCTATCATTTTGCATCTCCCCCTCCCCCTCCAGCTTTCAAATCCCTTACTCACTCTTCCTTCAGTTAGTCCTGACAAAGGGTCTCGGCCTGAAACGTCGACTGCGCCTCTTCCTATAGATGCTGCATGATACAAATGACTGTTGGTTTAAAGAAAAACTCTGCAAAAAGTATCACATAGAGAGAGTGCGCAAGGCAGACAAAAAGCACAACTGAGTGAAAGGTCTCAAACGCAAAATTAAGCAAGTGAATAGTTATGGAATGTAAAACAGAATCAGACAACATAGAGTCTGACAAAGGAGAACAGTCATGCCTAGAACTACATAGTATGACTGAAGCAAATGGCAATATAATATGGATCACAATAGATGTGTCTGGTGTAAAGCTGAAAATGGAGCTGGATACAGGGTCAGCTTTGTCCATAATTCCACAGGCTGACTACAACAGACTGTTTCCTAAGATACCATTAGAGAAGACCTCCGTGATGTTAAAGACATACAGAGATGAAAAAGTGCAAACTGAAGGTGAAGTTGACGTACGGAGGCCAAACACAACAGTTAGAGCTTTTTGTATTGAAAAGTGGAGGGCCAGCACTTTTCAGACATGAATGGTTGAGAAAAATCCAACTAGATTGGCACTCAATCAAAGCTCTCAGTGTGGCATCAACAGGCAACGGCAGGCCAAATGGTAGCACTGACCAGAGACTGGCACAGCTGCTTGATGCTAATGAGAAGGTGTTTGAGAAGGGGATTGGTAAACTCAGAGGCACGAAGGCCAGAATTGAACTGGATAAAGCAGCAACACCAAGATTCTATAAAGTGCGTCCAATGCCTTATGCAGTGCTTCCTAAAGTGGATGCTGAACTTCAGAACTTGAAGGTATCTGGAATTCTCTCCAAGGTTGAGTGGAGTGATTGGGCCACACCCATTGTCCCAGTGATCAAGAAAGGGAAGGCCAGAGTTGTTCACATATGTAGGGATTTCAAGGTGAGCATCAACCCGGTGCTGTGTACTGTGTAGTATCCCCTGCCACGAACAAAAGACATTTTTTGCATCTTTGGCAGGTGGGGAGAGGTTTTCAAAGATTGACTTGTCACAAACCTATCTGCAAATGGAGATTGAGGAGTCAAGCAGGGAGTTCCTCACAATCAACACTCACAAGGGACTGTTCCAGTATAATCGTCTCATCTTTGGTGTCACATCAGCTCCAGCAATTTGACAAAGAGCAATGGACCAAGTGCTCCAAGATATCCCAGGAACACATTGTTAATTTGATGACATTATTGTGACTGGTAAAAACGATGAAGAGCACCTCCAGAACCTTGGTAAAGTGCTTACCAGGCTGAGTGAGTGTGGTCTGCGTGCAAATAGAGAGACGTGGGTTTATTGAGAAGGAAATCTCATATAGTGGACATGTTATTGACAAGCATGGCTTACATAAGTCCTAACAAAAGACTGAAGCAGTGCTGCAGGTGCCCAAATCAGAAAATGTGTCACAACTCAGGTCATACTTGGGCCTTGTAACTTACTACCACTGGTCTCACCCAAACATTGCTACAGTGCTGCATCCATTGAACACACTGTTACAGACAGGAGCAAAGTGGGATTGGTCAGAAAGATGTGAAAAAGCATTCACGGAAACAAAGAGACTAATAACATCCAATGACACTTCCAGTAAGATGGCGATAGGTTAATAACTTAAAATTGTCGCTCCATTTCATTTCTTACCTCCGCACTTCTTACCTTCCTTTTTCTACTCCAGACTGCTAATTTTTTTTGTTCTCCTACCTGCCTGCAAATACGTCTGTCCTGCAATGGCCTGCAAGCCCTCTAAAGCTGGGAAGAAAAGTCTCTGCGACTGCCTCCGGCTCCTCTGCCGACATTATCGCCATTCTGGACCAGCACCGTCAGGAGATTATATCTGAATTTAAGTCTTCGTTCAGTTCGTTGGAGTCAAAATTGGATCAAATCAATTCCAAAATGGAGGAGCATGCAGTCTGCCTCTCTCATCTTGACTTAGAAACCGGAGATTTAAAATCTCCTGTTCAGAAGTTGGAAGCCGTTTGTTCTAATTTGAGTGACAATAACACCAAGTTACCATCAAAAATTACTGATCTTGAAGGTCGGAGCAGAAGGCATAATCTACAAATCCTCGGTCTGCCAGAGGCTATCGAAAGTGGAGTTCCTGTTGAATTTTTTTCCTCTTTACTTTGTGAGATTTTTGGGAAAGGTACTCTGCTGAATTTATCTGAGTTAGACAGAACCCACCGTATATTTTGGTTTAAGCGTGAATTGGGCTCCCGGCCATGCCCAGTTATACTTTGTTTTCATCACTATCAGGTGAAAAACCTTTTGATTATGGAAGCACATCGGAGAGGAAAATTGCATTGTGAGGGCCATCCCATTCGTATTATTGAAGATTATACTCATCAAGTTTTGAGGCTGCGTGCCGAATACAAAGGTGTAATAAGTTTTATAATCATGGTCTCAGGCCCTCGCTACATTACCCCGCCCATCTCCGAATAACTCTTAGTACTGGGGACAAAAAATGGTTCAACTCTGTTACAGAAGCTCAGGAATCCCTGCCGCTACAACTTCTTCAGACTTGATTTGATTAGTTAAAATGGTTGATCACTATTTTTTTTCTCTCCTTGGGTTTCTTTATTTTTTGTTTTCCTTTTAAATTAAATTTTTTAAATGACTGAAAATGGTTTAACTCTGATATAAGAAGTTCAGAAATTTACTGAAATTCTCCTTGCTATGGTGACTCCTTCTAAATTAATTTTTAAATTACTGAATATGGTTTAGCTCTGCTATAAGAAGTTCAGAAATTTATCAAAAGTCTCCTTGCTACGGTGTCTCCTTCAGACTTGATTTGATTATTTAAAATGGCCAATTGGTACTTTTTTTTCTTTCTTTCTTTTTTTCCCTGTTTTCTTTTTAAATTTAATTTTTTAATTACTGTATTCTTTTTTTCTCGTGGGTATGGTAATCTGGATTATTATTTCAAGTTAAGTCTAACGAGGAACCCTGGAACACATCCTCAGTGGCTGTGCAAGGGCACTTGGTGAGGGACGGTACAGGTGGAGGCATGATCAGGTCCTGAAGACCATCACTGAAGCCGTCAGTGCAGGAGTTGAGTGGGCAAAGTGGTCCCGACCCTCCAAGCAGACCATTGCCTTTGTCAGAGCTGGGGAGCAGCCAATACCTGCCAAAAGAACATCTGCAGGCATTCTGACCTCTGCAAGGGACTGGCAGCTGTTGGTGGACCTCGAACAGCAGCTGAAGTTCCCCAACCATATTGCAGCCACCACCCTATGGCCAGACATTGTCCTAGTGTCTGAGGCTACTAAGCAAGTGGTGCTGCTGGAGCTGACAGTCCCATGGGAAAATAGCTTGGAGGAGCCCTTTGAAAGGAAGCTCTCCAAGTACGCAGGACTGGTCAGCAACTGTCAGCAGGCTGGATGGAGAGCGAGATATCTCCCAGTGGAGGTTGGTTGTAGGGGATTCATAGCCCGTTCTTTAGTTAGGGCCTTCAGTATTTTGGGCATCGAGGAAGAGAGGAAGAGGAGAGCCATCCGCAGTACCACTGATGCGGCAGAGAGGGCCTCAAGATGGCTGTGGCTCAAAAGAGGGGAGCCATGGAGTCATAAATAGCTAGCCATCTGGACACAAGCTGGGGTCTCATCAGCCCTGGCTGGGTCACCTGGAGGAGGTTGTATGATGTTGAAAGACCCAAAACACCCGATGATTCCAGGAACATCACTGAAGATGTGTCCAGAAGCATCAATAAATGTATGTACACAGATACTTTTTGATAATACTGTTTTTTTCTTTATGTACAATTTTAATTCCAAGTGCATAAGCTCTCTGTTTTTTTTTAAATTGTTAATTAAACGGAGCCCATGAAGCTACACAGAAACTGGAAGTTAGGGTTGGGGTAATTTTTTTCTGAAGAGCTTGCTGCTGTTCTTTGGCAGCTTTCTTGCTTTGGGATCTGAGCGGGGGAGGATTTCCTAGTGCCAACACTATTTAAACAACCCTTAGTTATTCTTTGCTATTCAGGGCTTTTTTTTTTTGCCCTGATTTTCTTGTTTTATACTTCTGCCCCAGAGCTGTTATTAGAATGTTTGTCCATATTTATGCCTACTACCCAATATGTTTTTTTATATGACAATGGTTAGCCTGTTGAATCTTATAAACTGGATTGTTAAGGGATTGAACCATCCTGTTAAAAGAAGGAAGGTGTTTTCACATCTCCAGCAGCTCAAAGCTGACATTGCTTTTTTGCAAGAAACACATATTCATAGTTTTGATAACTCTCGCCTTATGTCTAGGTGGGTGGGACAGAACTTCCATTCTGCTTTTCCGGCCAAAGCCAGTGGGGTTTCAATCCTTATTAATCAGAATGTTCCCTTTGAGCTTCACAGCAAAATTTCGGATACAAATGGTCGTTTTATTATTGTCTCTGGGAAATTGTATAAAAATAGCATAGCCTTGGCTAACCTCTTTGCTCCCAATTCAGATGATGTGGACTTATTTGATCATTTTTTTTCTTTATTGCCTGACTTGAGTTTATATTCCCTCATATTGGGTGATGATTTTAATTGCTGGTTAGATCCAGTATTGGATTGATCCTCCTCTGTTCCTAGACTCCCTAGTAAATCTGCTTTATCTATTCACTCTTTCCCTTCTAACTATGGTATCTCTGATGTGTAGAGTTTTTTTCATCCTACTGAGAGAGATTATTTCTTTTCTTCACATGTCCATCATACTTTTACTAGAATTGATTATTTCTTAATGGATAATCAGCTGATTCCATCTGTTTGCTCTTGCGATTATCAGAGTATAGTGATTTCAGATCATGCCCCAGTTACCCTGTCCATAAATTTCCCTCGTTTTTCTCAAATGAACAAACATTTGCGTTTTAATCCATCCTTGTTGTCGGATAATGACTTTGTAAAATTTATGAAGGACCAGATAACTTTTTTTTTTAAGTACTAACATGTCATCTGAAATCTCATCTCATCATCTGGGATGCGATTAAAGCATATTTGAGGGGTCAAATAATTTCACATACTGTGAATCTGAAAAGAAAGACCTATTTAGAGCGTTTAGACTTGATTGGTCAAATCAAAGCAACAGACCAATTATATGCCCAGACCAAAAATCCTGAATTGTATAAGAAGAGAGTAGAACTTCAAACTAAGTTTGACCTCATCTCCACTCAGCCAGTTGAACACCAGCTTCTTGAAAGTAACAGCGGATTTTATATTCATAGGGCTAAGTCTGGTAAGTTTTTAGTTAACCAACTAAGATGCTCTAAAGCTAAACAACAAATTACAAAAATTTGAATGGGAAATGGGAACATTACTTCGAATCATTCTGATATCAATGACACATTTAAGAACTATTATTCTCGACTTTATACCTCTGAATCTTTAAATGAGAATATCTCGGTTGGGCATTTTTTAAATAGGTTAAATATTTCTTCACTCTCCCTGACTTTAAAGCAAAACTCAATGAGCCATTGTCATTAGAGGAAATATCCTCTGTCATTTCTGCATTACGGTCGGGTAAATCTCCTGGACCTGATGGCTTTTCTGCAGAATTTTATAAATCATTTTCTTCACTGCTTTCGTCTCAATTATTCTTAGTTCTATCTGATCCGTTTAAGCATGGCAAATTGCCTGCATCATTTAATGAGGCATGTATCATTCTTTAAGCCAAAAAAGCTAAAGATCCAACAGAGTGTTCTTCGTATAGGCCGATTTCTTTATTAAATGTCGATGTTAAAATCTCGGCTAAAGTTTTGGCTTGTAGATTAGAGAACATTATACCATCTATTATTTCTGAAGATCAAACTGGTTGTACCAAACATCATCTTCCATTTTTTAATATATGGTGCTTGTTTAATATCTTACATTCACCTTCAACTGGGACTCCTGAATGTGTTATTTCTCTTGATGCAGAGAAAGCGTTCCATCGTGTCACGAGGAATTACCTTTTTGCGGTTTTAGAAAAACTTGATTTTGGACAAAGTTTTACTACATGGATTAAATTGCTATATTCATGTCCCACCGCTTCTGTTTTCACCAACTCACAGCTATCCCAGTCTTTCAGCCTTAAACGCAGCACTCGTCACAGTTGCCCTTTAAGTCCCTTACTCTTCAATTTGGCTATGGAGCCACTTGCCATTGCATTTCGTAGCTGTGCTGAAGTGATGGGGATTTGGAGGGGAGGTGTTGAGCATAAAGCTTCCCTTTATGCTGACAATCTTTTACTTTTTATATCAAACCCAACTACCTCCTTACCCTCAATGTTTTCACTTCTTAATAAATTTAGTCAACTTTCTGGTTATAAACTTAATTTACATAAGAGTGAACTCTTCCAATTAATAGAGAAGCACAAGCTTTAGTATTCCATGATCTCCCTTTTAAAGTAGTTAACAATCAATTCACTTATCTTGGTATTACAGTAACAAGGAACTTTAAGAATCTTTTTCGAGAAAATTTTACCAATCTTCTAAACTCTACAAAACAGAGTTTGACACAGTGGTCACCCTTGTCTATGTCTCTTGTAGGTTGTATTAATGTCATTAAAATGTATATCCTTCCTAAATTTTTGAATCTATTTCAGTCTTTACCAATTTTTATTTCTAAAGCTTTTTCCAATGGGTTAGATTCTATTATTTTGTCTTATCTATGGAAAGGTAAATGCCCTAGACTTAATAAAGCTCACCTTCAAAATCTAAAAAGGAAGGTGGTATGGCGTTGCCTAATTTTCATTTATATTATTGGGCAGCCAATATTCGTTGTTTTATTTTTTGGTCTTTCTTTCAAAATAAGTCTGACTGCCCAAAATGGGTGGCAATGGAGCTGAACTCTACTAAGGATCTTTCAATTTCTGCACTTCTCGGTTCTGCACTTCCTTGTCATTTGTCTAGACTTATTGTTAATCCTCTTATCAGACATACTTTAAGAATATGGGCTCAGTTCAGGAAATGTAATGGTCTTTGTGGTTCTTCTCTCTCTAGCCCTATTTTACACAATCATCTTTTCCTACCTTCTATGCGGGATTCAACCTTTTACGCCTGGCATAGAAAGGGTATTAGACGCTTTGAAGATCTTTTCATAGATAATCGTCTTGCAACTTTTCAACAACTGTCTGTAAAGTTTAATCTACCTAATACTCATTTCTTTAGATATCTTCAAATTAGACTTTTCATTAACCCTTTGATATCAAACTTTCCTGAGATGCCTGAGAAAAATGTTCTGGACCTGTTTCTTTGTATCTGCTATTCAGGATAAGTTAGTGATTTTGAGGCGTGCCCCTTTCGATAAAATTAGAACTGCCTGGGAACAAGATCTAAATATTTCCTTACCTGATGCGGTTTGGGATTCAATTCTTAAGTCAGTCAACTCAACCTCTCGATGTGCTCACCACTGCCTTTTGTAGTTTAAGGTTGTACACAGGACTCATATGTCTAAAACTAAATTATTGCGGTTTTACCCTGACATTAGTTCTGTCTGTGATAAACATAAAGGCTTCCATTATTCATACGTATTGGGCCTGTCCTTGTCTAGAGAAATTCTGGAGAGAAGTTTTTTCAACCCTATCTCATATTCTTAATTGCCATTTAGAACCTAACCCTCTGGTTGCTCTTTTTGGCACCTGGGTGAAGTAAATATGCACTTGAATCCAACTAAATGTCGAACGTTATCTTTTGCCTCTCTCTTGACTAGACGGTTGGTTCTTCTTAGGTGGAAAGATGCTGCCCCACCCACTCATACTCAATGGCTTAGTGATATTATGGCCTGTTTAGACCTCGAAAAGATTAATTATTCACTTCTTAATTCGGGCATAAAGCTTCATAAGGTGTGGGGACCTTTTCTTGAATATTTTCATAACTCTTCTTTAGGATAGGTTTATCCCTTTTTTTGTATGCTACAATCCCTTACTTTCAGCATTTTTTTGTAAGTTATACGGTTTTTTGTTGTGAATTACATTACACTTTTGATAGTCGGCATTATACTTTCTTTTTTCAAATATATATTTACAGTTCTCTGGGGTTGAATGCTCCGATTAATTTTTTTTTCTTCTATATGCAGAAATGGTTGGCCTGGGTTTTTTTCCAGCGGGAGGTTGGGGTGGATACTAATTTTACATAATTCTCTTTTGGGTGCTTTTTCTTATTGTTATGAATTACATATTAGATTTGGTTTTTTTTGCACTGTATAAATCTCCATTTTGTTGTTGGGTTTTTTCTCTGTAGAAATGCATTAAAAAATTAATTTTAAAAAATCCAATGAACTACCCACCCATTATGGCCCATCCCTGCCCATCAGACTGGCTTGCGATGCGTCGCCTTATAGCATTGGAGCCATTTTGTCTAGCAATCAGAACCACCTTCTACCTCTGGGACAACAGCTACATGTTGACCCAGAGCCTGACATAGACCCTACACTTAGTAAGAGGTCTCTGTGGCAATGTGGGAGAACAGAAGGACAAGCAGTGGAAAGGCCTGGAAGAGACTTAACACCGAATCTGGTACGGACTCAGAGGATGAGGAAATAGGAGTATGGTATATGATACCTTATGCAAACTCCCAAATAATTGACGAAGAGACTCCCAATGCTGAATTGGATGAAACAGGGGTTGGGGATTAGCAGTGGACAGGCAGGCTTGTGGCTGGACAATGAAGGGAGATTAGGCTCTGAAGTAACTGGGAATGAAGCTGAACTCAGCCAAGTAACAGGGGGAGCTGAGTTGCCGGACAACACGAGTAATGGACAGGGAGAGGCCTCTCCATGTAGACAGGAAAGATCCCAGAGAGTGGAGGTGTCAAAGAGTCAGGAAACCCCCAGATAGGCTGGCCTATGTCACTCCAGGGGAACAAAGTGTCAGTGCCTATGCCCCTAGTGAGATATGTCACTACCATTTACAAATGGATTGGAGGTCCTGATATCACAAAATTCCTTTGAAAACTGTGTTATTAATGAGTGGATGATGAATTATTTTAAATCTTAAGGATGTGACTATTTTGGCAGGGGAAGAGTGAAATGCCTTGGTAAAGGTTTTACTGCTAATGTTGTAGGGTATTTCATGTAATGGTCTTTCTGTAGAAGCAGTGTTTGGGTTACTGTTAGAGATAAGGGATGCTTAGGAATGTGGGCCATCTAGTCAAGAGAGTGGAATGGGAAGAAGGTTCTAGGGAAGGCTGGGGGAGTGGCTTTGTGACTGACACTGGTGGAGGATCTTTGTTTGGTGGGAGATGGAGAAAAGATGCTGGAGAGAACCAATCATCAGATTTGGTGGAGCCAAGGCATGGAGGTCTACTGAGGATCAGTGAATATGGTTTTTCGAAAACTTGAGCTCCAAGCATTTCTAGAGACACCCAGAAAGGGTGGGGGGGAAGAGTTCACACATATACAGTGCCTATAAAAAATATTCACCCCTTTATTGTTTTACAACATTGAATCATAGTGGATTTAATTTGGCTTTTTTTGACACTGATCAACAGAAAAAGACTCTTTCATATCAAAGTGAAAACACGTCTCTGCAAAGTGATCTAAAATAATTACAACTATAAAACATAAAATAATTGATTGCACAAGTATTCACCCCCTTTAATATGACCCACCAAATCATCATTGGTGCAGCCAGTTGGTTATGGAGTTCACATAATTGGTTAAATGGAGATCACCTGTGGGCAGTCAAGGTATTTCAATTGATTGTAGTAAAATACACCTGTATCTGGAAGGTCCAACTGCTGGTGATTCATGAGGCTACACTACATTTTGAAAACAAAGCTTTTTCTCTTTGCTTTGACCCTCCATGCACACTAAAACGGCATTTTCATCCCCTGAAAATGGAGATTTTCAGAAATGGTCTCCAAAGTGAATAAATCTGAAAACACCTAATATCCATTGCAGTGAGAATGGGGTAAGCGGAGATTTTTAATACCGCTGTCATGACGTGCCAGAACAGATGGTGGCAGCCCGGCATTTCATTGTTTTCTTCTTCTTCTTCTTATTATTATTATTATTATTACTTTATTGTCGCCAAACAATTGATACTAGAGTGTACAATCATCACTGTGATATTTGATTCTGCGCTTCGCAAACCCTAACAATTTCAGAACAGATGGCAACAAGACTGAAGCCAGAAGGGTTAGAAATGTACTCACCAAATACTTTGACCCATAGCTTACTGAATAAATAAATATACTCACTTTGCCCTGTTTTCTGTCCTTGCTTGTATGAAGGTGGTTTACCTATTTATGCAAGTACTTCTCTAGCAATAGATGTGTAACAGCCTAATGTAATATTGTATGGAAATACAAGATAACACTGATGCAGGCATGTTTCATACATTTAACAAGGTGCTTTATTAATGCAACAGAGTTAGTCAGTTTTTCAATGTTCATCGTCAGCTGGGTCATACTGTCCGTGACTCCTTGTCGGTTGCTTCCATACGCTCCAGTATTTTTTTTTTCGGTTTTAAGTCCTCCTGCGCAAAAGCCAAGAGCAATTCCTTTTAAGTTTTTCTACTCTGTAACTGGACAAAAGCGCACCAAGTATACCATTTCCTCTTCGCTTGTTTTCTCTGTGTCCTGCGCATGCCTAGTAGGAGGAGATTCGCCCAAATATCTGTTCAAATATGGACAGAGACATTTTGAAGAATGTTTAGTGTGGACGCCTGTCGTTTTTACTCGAAACCGGCGTTTTCAAAATTATCCGGCGTAGTGTGGACTCCTACGGATCCTGGGAAAAAGTACACCATGAAGGTAAAGGAACACTCCAAGCAACTCTGTGAAAAAGTTATTGAAAAGCACAAGTCAGGAGATGGATACAAGAAAATTTCCATGTCACTGACGATTACTTGGACTACAGTTAAGTGCATCATAAAGAAATAGAAATAATATGGCACAACTGTAAATCTGCCGAGAGTAAGCTGTCCTCAAAATCTGAGTGACCATGCAAGAAGGGGTCGAGTGAGGGAACCAACCAAGAGGCCTATGACAACTCTGGAGGAGTTACAAGCTTCACTGGCTGAGATGGGAGAGACTGTGCATACAAATACTATTGCCCCAGTGCCTCACCAGTCACAGCTTTATAGGAGGGTAGCAAAGAGAAAGCCACTGTGGGAGGGGAAAAAAACTCACATGAAATCTTGGCTAGAGTTTGCCAGAAGGCATGTGGGAGACTCTGAAGTCAGCTGAAGTAAGGTTCTATGGTCTGATAAAACCAAAATTGAGCTTTCTGGCCATCACACTAAATGCTATGTTTGGTGAAAGCCAAACAGTACACATCATCAAAAGCGCACCGTCCCCACCGTGAAGCATGGTGGTGCCTGTGTCATGCTGTGGGGATGCTTCAGTGCAGCAGGCCCTGGATGGCTTATGAAGATAGAAGGTAAACTGAATGCATCAAAATATGGGGAAATACTGGAGGAAAACCTGATGCAGTCTGCAAGAGAATTGTGACTTGGGAGAAGTCCTGATGAAGGATCTCGGCCTAAAACATCGACTGTACTATTTCCCATTGATGCTGCCTGGCCTACTGAGTTCCTCCAGCATTTTGTGTGTGTAACTTGGGGGAAGATGTGTTTTCCAGCAAGACAATGACCCCAAGCATTATGTCAAAGGTACACAGGAATGGCTTAAAAACAACAAAGTTAAAGTTCTGGAGTGGCCAAGTCAGAGTCATGTTTAAAAGGAAGTTAGATATGGCCCTTGTGGCTACAGGGGTCAGGGGGTATGGAGGGAAGGCTGGGTTCTGAGTTGGATGATCAGCCATGATCATAATAAATGGCGGTGCAGGCTCGAAGGGCCGAATGGCCTACTCCTGCACCTATTTTCTATGTTTCTATGTTTCTAAGACCGCAATCTAGTTGAGAGTTTATGATTGGGCTTGAAAAGGGCTGTTCACTCACGATCCTTTAACATCTGTCGGACGATGCTGAGGATGTTCTACGAGTCTGTGGTGGCCAGTGCTATCATGTTTGCTGTTGTGTGCTGGGGCAGCAGGCTGAGGGTAGCAGACACCAACAGAATCAACAAACTCATTCGTAAGGCCAGTGATGTTGTGGGGATGGAACTGGACTCTCTCACGGTGGTGTCTGAAAAGAGGAAGCTGTCTAAGTTGCATGCCATCTTGGACAATGTCTCCCATCCACTACATGATGGACTGGTTGGGCACAGGAGTACACTCAGCCAGAGACTCATTCCACCGAGGTGCAACACAGAGTGTCATAGGAAGTCATTCCTGCCTGTGGCCATCAAACTTTACAACTCCTCCCTGGGAGGGTCAGACACCCTGAGCCAATAGGCTGGTCTTGGACTTATTTCCTGGCATAATTTACATATTGCTATTTAATTATTTATGGTTTTATTACTATTGAATTATTTGTGGTGCAACTGTAACAAAAAACAATTTCCGTCGGGATCAATAAAGGTTGACTATGACTATGACTATCCCCATGCAATCTGACAGAGCTTGAGCAGTTTTATAAAGAAGAATGGGGGGGGGGGAACTGCAGTATCCAGCTGTGTAAAGCTGATAGAGACCTAACCATACAGACTCAAGGCTGTAATTGCTGCCAAAGGTGCATCTCCTAAATACTACCATGAAGAGGGCAAATAATTATTTTGTGTTTAACAATTGTAATAAATATAGACCAATTTGTAGAAATTTGTTTTCATATAACCATATAACAACTAGAGCACGGAAACAGGCCATCTCACTTTGACATGAAAGAGTCTTTCTCTGTTGATGAGTGTCAAAAAAGCCAAATTAAATACAGTGATTCAATGTTGTAAAACAGTAAAACATGAAAACTTCCAGATGTGAATACTTTTTACAGGTATTGTACAAGGGAATTACAGAGGCTTGAGAAAGGAGCTGACTAAAACTGAGTGGAAACGAACGGTAGCAGGGTTGACAGTAGACCAGCAATGGCTGGAGTTTCTGGGAACAATTCAGAAGGCACAGGATAGATGCATCCTAAAGAAGAAGTATTCTAAAGGCAGGATGACGCAACCAAACATAAAAGCCAAAGAGTATATAATAGAGAAAAAAAAGTGGGAAGTTTGAGAATTGGGAAGGTTTTTAAAAACAAACAGAAGTCAACTAAAATAGTCACCAGGAAGAAAAAGATGGAATATGATGGTAAATCAAGGGAATGGCGGCGTAAGGAAAAGGTCTCTCGACAAAAAAGAAGGTAAACTGCCCCAAAATCGAATTTAGACAAATACTTAATATTGCATAATTATATTAATAAAAGGGGCAAGGATGATGTCTAAGAACAAGAATAAAAAGTCCGCTTCGAAGGCTGGTAAACATAAAGAGATGCAGCAAGGCGACGGGCCTAGCTCCCCCACGGCAAGCCAGGACGGAGATAATGAGGGGGAATCGGTGACTCTGTCTTTGATTCTCGGAGAGATTCGCAAATTCCGACAAGATAACAGCAAACAGCTGGAAGATATTAAAGGAGAAATAGTAAAAACTAACTTGCGGATAGATGAAGCTGAAGCGAGGATTGTTGGAATTGAAGAGAAGCTACAAAACGCCGAGGAAGTGATAGCAGAAATGCTGAAGCTACAAGACCAGCTCCAGTGGAAACTAATAGATCAAGAAGGCCGCTCGAGAAGGGAAAATGTGAAGATCTACGGAGTTCCCGAAGGAACCGAAGGTAAACCCGGATTGATGATTCCCTTCGTGGAGAAGCTGCTTAGAGAGAACCTTGATATACCGGCCGCAAAAGACCTACAGATAGAAAGGGCTCACCGCGCATTGGCACCACAGCCCCGGCAGGCGCCCAGCCCAGATCGATTCTGATCAGATTTCTCAGTTACAGAACGAAGGAAGAGGTGCTTAAAAGAGCATGGCAAAAGAAAGGTTTCATGTGGAACAACTGCAAAATCAGTTTAGACCACGACTACGCATGGAGGATTCTTGCCAGACGGAAGGAATATACGGAAACACGGAGAGTCCCGAAGGAAAACAACATCAGATTCCAGACCCTGTATCCAGCTCGGCTGAGAGTCTTTTACGACAAAGGGACAAAAACTTACGCTACGGTGGAGGAGGCAACGTTGGACCTGGCGGACCGGGGACTACCTATTAAAGTTATCACCCAACCGGAGTCGCTACTGGAGAGGATTCGGCAGAAGTCGTGGCAGTTAGTGGGGCGAGGACGCTCCACTCGAACCAGAGTGTCAAACTACAAGGAAAAGCTGCAAATATTCAGACGCGAATGTACAGAGAATACAGATTAATTAAGAGAAATGACTGAAAAGAGTAAATCGGACTTGAAAGTAAAATGAAAACTGGTAACTGAAAATAAACTAGGCGGAATAACTTGAATGATAGCAATATGGTCGAGACATAAATAGGAAAAAATTCTCTATGATTATTCAAACTGCTGAGGGCCCTCTAACACAGGGTGAAGATAGAGGTTATCCCTCTGAACTGAGGCGGGTCGGTGCTCGCTGTGGGAAGTCGGGAAAAATTTTCAAATGTTATACGTTCAGAAATGTCTAGGGTGTGGTTATATGTCTTGGTTTACTGTTGAGAAGGGATTGCTTACTGTTTGGTTAGAAAAGGAGAGTGCTTTTTTTTCTACTAGAGAAAAATGCAAACTGAATTGGTAAAAATAATTTCCTATAATGTTAATGGGGTTTTGAATCCAATTAAAAGAAATAAGATTATGTCTAAATTGAAAAAGAGAGGGCACAAATAGCTTTCCTCCAGGAAACACATATGAGCCAATCTGAACATGGAAAATTAAAAAGAATGGGCTTTAAGCATGTATTTTATTCATTATATAAATTGAGTCACAAAAGAGGGGTAGCTACTTTAATATCAAGTGCTCTTAATTATGAACATATTTCAGAGACTAGAGACAAAGAAGGACAGTTTGTAAAAATCACAGGAAGAATAGAAGGTACAGAAATAACATTGCTGAATGTTTATGCTCCTCCAGGTAGTGAATGGTCATCTTATAGACACATTTTTGACCTAATGGTCAGTTCTCGAGGGGTAGTAATTTGTGGAGGGGATTTTAATATTAGATTAAATCCTATATTAGATTCTTCAAGAATAGTTACTCAGAATAAACCTCTGACTCGGAAAGTGAATTCATTGATGGAGGAGTTGGGAATTATAGATGTCTGGAGGGAATTACACCCTACTAGTAAAGATTATACATATTACTCTTTCCCTCATTCAGCCTATTCAAGGATAGACTATTTCTTTATCTTTAATACAGATAGACTCAGGATAAAAAACTGTAATATTGCAACAATTGATCTGTCGGATCATAGCCCAGTTTCTATGTCTCTAATCCTGGAAAGGAAAATGAGGAAAACACTATGGAGGCTAAACTCACATATACTCAATAACCCGAAAGTAATGGAGAGATTAAGGGGAGAAATCAAAGAATATCTAGACCTTAATGACACGGGAGAAACATCACCAGTGATTTTATGGGATACATTGAAAGCTGTACTGAGAGGGAAAATTATTTCCATTACTACTCACATGAAAAAAATCAATGCACAAAAATTAGCAGACCTTCAAGGAAAATTAAAACAACTTCAAGTTGTAGATAGCAACAAAAGTAATTCAAATCGAAAACAGGAAATTAGGAAATTGCAAAGTGAAATTGATGATATTTATACGTTGGAAACTCAAAGAAATTTTCTTTACCTGAGACAAAAGAATTATGAAGTAGGAGGTAAATCAGCTAGATTATTAGCATATAAATTACGAAAACAACAAGCAGACAATACAATTCATAAAATAAAGAATCCAAAGACAAAGCTTGTGGAGAGTACAATAGGGAAAATTCAAGAGAGTTTTGAAACATATTATCGAGAGCTGTACTCCCAACCCCGGGCCCCCAATGAGCCCTATATAGACAGTGTATTGAATTTTTTAGATCTACCTAAACTTACAGATTTACAAAATGAAAGTTTATTAGAACCAGTAACTGTCAAAGAACTGAACGTGGCCATCTCTAGGTTAAAGGCTGGAAAGTCCCCGGGTTCTGATGGGTTTACCTCAGAGTGGTACAAGTCCCTGAAGACACAGTTAGCCCCATTACTACTTAACACCTTTAATTGGATCTTGCAGAGAGGAGAAACTCCACCTTCCTGGAGAGAAGCAATTATTTCATTTATTCCTAAAGAGGGTAAAGATAAACTAGAATGTGGCAATTATCGGCCAATTAGTGTTCTTAATTTAGATTACAAACTATTTACATCTATATTAGCGCGCAGATTGGAAAAGCTTTTACCTGGCCTAATCCATTTAGACCATACTGGATTTATTCAACAAAGACAAACACAGGACAACATAAGGAGAACTCTGCACATATTAGAACAGGTTAATAAGAACGAGACAGAGACAATGGTAGTAGGATTGGACGCTGAGAAAGCTTTTGATTCGGTTAGTTGGGCATTCCTATACAGAGTGTTAGGAAGATTCGGCTTTCAAGAAAGGTTTATTAAAGTAATTCAGACTCTATATGACAGCCCTACAGCCCGAATTAAGATAAATGGGGACCTCTCTGACTCCTTCATTTTAGAGAGAGGCACTAGACAGGGATGCCCAATTTCTCCTCTCCTTTTTGCGCTATATATTGAACCACTTGCCCAACTAATAAGACAGAGCGAAATCGTAAAAGGTATCAAGGTGGCAGGGATTGAACAGAAAGTGGCGTTATTCGCAGATGATGTTTTGGTCTATCTGAGTGAACCAGAAAAATCATTTATAGGATTGTTTACACTGTTGGATGACTTTGGGAAAATATCAGGTTATAAAATAAATGTAAAGAAAACGCAGGTTATGTCCCTAAATTATACACCATCCAAAAAATTGCAGGATACATACGATCTTAAGTGGGAAGCTAAATCATTAAAATATTTAGGAATAACCCTGCCAAAGGATCTTTCAACACTATCACAGGTAAATTATGGGCCATTAATCTCAGAGATAAAAGCAGATATGCATAGATGGAATCTTATCCCCTTTTTAAGTTTAAATTCAAGGATAAATACTATAAAAATGAATATTCTTCCTCGGTTATTATATCTTTTCCGTACTTTACCAGTGGAGGTGGATGATAATCAATTCAGGGAATGGGACAAATGGATTTCCCGCTTCATTTGGCAAGGAAGGAAACCTAGAATTCGATATAACACCTTACAGTTAGGGAAGGAAGGAGGAGGTATGGTTCTTCCTTGCCTGAGAAATTATTTTTATGCCTCACAGATAACCCCTCTGTTATATTGGTGTAATAGGGAATATAAGGCTAGATGGAAGGAAATAGAATTTGGATTAGTTGACAGTTTTCCTCTTCAGGCCTCAATAGCTGACAAAGGATTGATGGCCCAGTTGGAAAAATTTAATAATGCTTGGATAAATCTTACATTAAAAGTATGGCAGAAGGTGGTTAATTCATGTGGAATTAATAACATGTTAAAACTCTTTAGATGGTGTGCATATGATACCGAATTCCTTCCCAACGGAGGAGATAAAAGATTTGAGCTATGGATAAAGAAAGGTCTTACAACCTACCTCTCATTTATAGATAAAAGAGTATTACAAAGTTTCCAAATCCTGCAGGACAAACATGGCCTAGAACATAATGACTTTTTTAGGTACCTTCAAATACGAAACTATGTTAACCAGAGTTGTAGATATACAGACCTATCAACAGTAGAATTAGAATTTTTCAAGATTCTGAATTCGGCTTGCAGTTCAATACCTAGTAAATCAGTTTCTCGCCTATATAATGCACTCTCCCATGCTAAAAATGTAAATACACTGTATATTAAAGAGAAGTGGGAGAAAGAAGCGGGGTTGGTACTTTCAGAGGAGGCTTGGGGGAAAATCTGCAGCTTTCAATGGTCCTCGACTAATTCTTTGACTTGGAGAGAACATTGTTGGAAAAACATTATAAGATACTTCAAGACCCCATATCAGGAAAAATATAAAGATACAAATGTGATGTGTTGGAGAAGGTGAGGCTCCAAGGAGGCAAATCATTTTCATATTTTCTGGGATTGCCCTAAATTAAGTCTATTTTGGGAAGGTATTCATAGAACATTAGTTAAGGTACTTAGGTCCCAGATACCTCTGAACTTTGAGATGCTCTATTTGGGGCATGTATTGTTCCTTGAACAGAAGGAAGATATAAAGTTGCTGCAGGCCCTCTTAGCGGCAAGTAAGAAATCAATCACTAGAAAATGGCTAAATCCAATACCACCGACATTAGAAGATTGGTACGAAATTATCTTGGAAATATTTAAAATGGAAAAGTTGACTTACTCCCTGAGAACTCAAAAAGAAACATTTTATCAAATCTGGAATAAATGGATTGAATATATAACCCCAATGCGAGCAGACTTTAGATGACTCTCCTAATGATTTATATTGCTCTTCTCATCAACACAGTAATATTGCTAACGTAAGCACCCCTAGTCTAAATGTTTGTTTTTTTTTTGGAAAATAGAGAATTAACACAAGTAAAGGGAAAGATTTGGGAAAGGGATAAAAAAAAAATGAAAAAATTAAGTAAATAAGTACTTAGGGATTGGATAATTATGTCTGCGGGCAGGAACAAGCATGAACAAATTGGGATATAAACACCTACAATGGTTGGTATATAGGCTTGTATGGAATATGATGGTAACTTAGCCAATATTGTTAGAGGATACCAAAAGTTTCTTCAGATATGTAAAGTGTAAAAGAGAGGCAAGAATAGATACTGGACTGCTGGAAAATGATGCTGGAGAGATAGTAATTGGGGACAAGAAAATGGATGAATTGAATAAGTATTTTGCATCGGTCTTCACTGTGGAAGACACAAGCAGTAAGCTGGAACTTTGAGAGTGCCAGTAGGCAGAGAGTGATGTTGCCATTACTAGGAAGAAGGTGCTTGGGAAACTGAAATCTGAAGGTAGATAAGTCTCCTGGACCAGATGTTATACAACCCAGGGTTCTGAATGAGGTGGCTACAGAGATTGTGAAGGCATTAGTAAAGATCTTTCAAGAATCAATAGAGAGCTGGAAAATTGAAAATGTCAAGCCACTCTTGAAGAAGAGAGAGAGGCAGAAAAAAATGAAATTATAAACCAGTTAATCTAACCTCAGTGTTTGGGAAGATGTTGGAGTAGATTGTCAACAATCTTTTGATATTTCAGTTTGCTTTATCCACACTTTGAAAAGGACTAATCTCGGTACTATACAATGGAATGATTTAACAATGCCTTAAAGCTCGGTGAATTTTCTCTCCTTTTTCTGTATTTATGGAATTTTTCATCTAATGAGGCCATTCAGTTCATTCTGCTTTGCTAGCTCTTTGAGGCAGTTATCCAATCAACCCTATCTGCTACACAAAATACTCTGCAGATACTGGGGTCAAAGCAACACTCACAACACGCTGGAGGAACTCAGCAGGTCGGGCAGCATCCGTGGAAACAACCAGTCAACGTTTCGGGCCAGAACCCTTCGCCAGGACTGAAGAGGGAAGGGGCAGAGGCCCTATAAAGAAGGTGTGGGGAGGGTGGGAAGGAGAAGGCTGGTAGGTGCCAGGGTAACCTTATCTATTATTCTTTTTCAGGCCAGAAGACGTCACTTTCAGAGCTGATAACTGTGTGTTTGACTCCCTCTGCTGTCTGTAAGGAGTTTGTATGTTCTCCCCATGACTGCATTGAGGACATCTTCAAAAGGCAATGTCTTAAGATGGCAATATCCATCATTAATGACCACCATCACCAAGGACATACCCTCTTCTCATTGCCACTATCAAGCAGGAGGTACAGCAGCTTGAAGAAATGCACTCAATATTTCAGGAACAGCTTCTTCCCATTCGCCATCTGATTTCTGAATGGACAATGAACCCACAAACACAACTTCAGTATTTTTACCCTCTCTTTTTGCACTAATTTAATTTATTTTTATGTACAATTTTATTGTAATTTATAGTTTTTTAATAATTGTGCAACAAGTTTCAAGACATTTGCCAGTGTGTAACCCTCTCACCGGGGTTTGTATACAAACTTGGCTAGTTATATGGCTCTGCTAACAGCCACATGACTCAGCGGTGAAGAGACCGAATTTCACAAACAATTTATGTCTAGGGTCAGTATGATTTGGTGTTCAACCAAACGGGAATGTTGCAATGTTCTGATAAAACCTCCAGTTGAGCGGAAGCTGGGTAAATACTGGCCATAAGCAGTTGTCCGTCAGCAAGAAATAACAGATCATACACCTCATAAAGTGGCAAAGAAAGTCTAGTTATAAGTATCAGCTTTATCAAACAGTTAAATGGAAAGAGAAAAGAAAAAAATTAAAAGGGCCCATTACAGTTAAAATAATCCACTGTACACATAAAGTTGGAGCTCATTCTGAAGTTGTCTTTACTCACGCACTGGGCCCACACCACCTTCTGAATTTTGCTCGAAATCCATCTTGAAAAAATGGGCTCTCTCTCAGGAGTATTGGCCCTTCCTCCTTGGAGCTACTCACCTGCATAAAGCACTCCATGCAACAGGGACTTGCCTTCCAATGGCATTCTGTGGCATCTTCCCTTCTCCGCAGCTCCTGCCTAAAGCCCCGTGATCCAGACTACTGTCCTTCAGAAAACCCTTCCCCACATCCCTGGAACCTTCTCTCACATCCCACAAGCCTGATTGGCTGGCTCACATTCCTAAACTGGACAACATGGCTCTTTTTCTTAGTCAAAGTCAAAACACACTTTCCAGTGTGGCACAGTGTTTTAACAAAAAGCTGCTAAAATAAACTACCCACAGCATAGCAGTAGAAATCTTAACCAGGGTATTACAGGTGATGTTAAATCAGATTCTGATTCTGATTCGTCATCTGATATGGAGAGGCCTCTGCACAGGATCGGAACAAGCTGCATAAAGTTGTAAATTCAGCCAGCTCCATCATGGGCACTAGCCTCCCCAGCATCAAGAACATATTCAAATGGTGATGCCTCAAAAATTTGGCATCCATCATTAAGGACCTCCATCATCCAGGACATGCTCTCTTCTCATTACGGCCATCAGAGAGGAGGTTCCTCCCTTCCACCTTCAGATTTCTGAATACACAATGAACCCTTGAACACTCCCTCACCATTCTGCTCTGGATTTGCACTAGTTATTTAATTTAATATAAATACCTACAGTGTATATACAGTCTAAGGCTCATGTACGAGGGGTGATTGATAAGTTCGTGGCCTACGGTAGAAGGAGATGAGTTATTAACTTCAAACTTTCTGCATTATCACTCAAAGAGTTGAACTGTATGTGCATGGAATGAGAGTGTCTTGGACCTCCAGGTGGTCCACAGAAGGGGCGATTGATAAGTTTGTGGCCTCAGGTAGAAGGAGATGAGTTACACAGCTCTCGTTACATGCATGTGCAGTTCAACACTTTGAGTGAAAATGCAGAAAGTTTGAAGTTTCTCCTCATCGCCTACTTTAGGCCACGAACTTATCAATCACCCCTGCTGTGGACCACTTCTGGAGGTCCAAGACGCCGACTTCTACAAAGAAGGGATCTGTATGCTCCACAACCGCTGGACTGTGTGTGTAAATGTAGGAAAAGTAAATGTGCTAGGTTTTCTAAAATTGACGTTTAAACATTTAAACAGAAGTAACATAACATGGTGTCAGAAGTGGTCCTGGAAGAATAATACGGGAGAATCCAGAATTGAGAATCGAAGATAATCGAGAAAAAAAAAGAAGAAAAAAGTTCGAACTGTAAACAGTAAAATGGAAGGTTTACAACCCCCACCAAAACTTCAGCTGACTGGCAATGTAACTGAGAATTGGTGGATATTCAAGCAACAGTTTGAACTGTACTTATCAGCAATCGATTATGAAGAAAGATTGGAAAAAAAACAAAGCTGCCCTTTTGCTCCAGGTAATCGGGAATGACGCAGTACAGGTATACAATAATTTTGTCTTTGAAGATGGAGATAATTTCAATTTAAAGTCGATAATGGACAGATTTGAAGTATTTTGTATACCTAACCCTAATTTAACGTATGAGTGATATACAAGTTCTTCACACGTGCGCAGAGAGCCACTGAAACAATTGATCAGTATGTTACTGAGTTAAGAAAGCGTAGTAGAACATGCGAGTTTGGATTGCTCACGGACTCTCTCATTAAAGATAGATTTGTTTGCGGCATTCGAGATAATGCTCTGAGAGAAAAGCTGTTGAGAGAGCAAGATTTAAATTTTTCAAAGCTTCCGAGACCGTGACATTGCAGGCTGAAGAGCTTTTTGTTAAAAAATGCAATGTAAATGCTGTAAAAAAAAAGTGCGAATATATCAAGAAATATAATAGTATGTCGACGAAACCGACAGAGAGCAAGACAGCATTGGAAAGAAAAAAGTCATGTGATCGCTGTGCGCGGGAACATTATCCAAATCAGTGTCTCACATATGGCAAAATTTGCAATGGCTGCAGAAAGATTAATAATTTTTCACGCTGTTGTAAAAGTAGAAAGAAGGAAAATAAAATGAAACAAGTAAATGCTGTGCTTGAAGATGAACGTGAGGAATTTTATAGAGATATGCTTTGTGAAAATAAATGAAGTAAGAATGACTGGACTATTCTGTTGCAAGTGAATCAAAACAATATTCTGTTTAAACTTGATACTGGAGCGCAAGTAAATGTTCTTGCAGAATCTGAGTTTAATGCTTTAAAGTCAAGACTGAAGTTACATCAGACAAATATAAAAATGACTGGGTATTCAGGAGCAGACATTCCAGTTAAAGGAACATGCGTGGCAAAGGTATCACACAAAAATATTGTGCACACGCTTTCATTTGTGGTCGTGCCAAAAAATGTACAGTCAATTCTGGGTTTATCTGCCTATGAAAGACTTAATTTGGTGAAAGGAATTTTTGTCTTGGATAGTGACACAGAGCTGAAGCGACAGAATGTTGCAGTACAGTCTGCAGATGTAACTCGACTGCAGGTCCAGCTCATGGAGGCAAATGCTGACATGGAGAATACAAAAGCAGTAGCTGCAGTGTCTGAGACGACCAAAGAGGAGGCAACTGATGATGTGAAAAAGCAATGGCAGGAGGAGGTTGCTTCAATGCAAGCGATAATGAAAGAGACACTGAGAGAATATGAGATTCCGTTTCATCACCGTCTAGAGCAAGAATGCTCACAGTGGGCACAGTATAAGGAAGAAGTGAAACCACAGGTGAAGGCATTGAGAAGTATTATTGAAATGAAGTCTCAGCATAAAAAAGAGATTACATAGTTAATGAATGAATTAGATGAAGAAAAGAAAATTGGTATCTCATTACAAATGGAAGTGGAATATGAATTGACTGATCTAAGGAGACATTTGTCTGAAGGACAAGGAGACAAAGCGAGGATACAAGATAAAAGTAACACATGGACACAGACCAGATCATACATGGTCCAAACAGAGGAGGGAGCAGTGTTAAGAAAGAATTGCAAAGGCTTTAAGAAAGATCCAACTTCAGAGTTTCAGTTATCTGATACAGTATAGATGTGTTTTGATTAACGTTGTTAATTATTTTTCTTTTTAAGGAAAGGAAGATGTGGTGATATCACATGCAATGATGTGCCAGAATATTCCAGCACATGGCTGGGTTAAGACATGTTTGTTTATTACCGTAAATAAAAGTTCTCTAATTCTTCTAGAATATGATTCTTTACTGTTAACCCATGGTACGTTTAAACAGAAATAACATAACACCCCTCTCCCTGCTCCCTTCCCACTCTCAGTCCACAAAAGATATATTTATATATTTATATTTATGTTCCTTCCTCCAGGACATACGGTTAGGGTTTGCTGTGGGCATGCAACGTTGGCACTGGAAGCATAGTAACAACAGACTGCCCTCAGAACATTATCGGACTATGTTAGTTGTTGATGTAAATAATGCATTTCACTGTATGCTTCGATGTTTTGCCATAGAGTACACGTGACAAATAAAACTAACCTTTTTAAAAGCTCTTTAAGTGCTGCATAAACAGTTTTCTCTGTTTCTTTGTGGGAACGTGACTTTGAAAATTCTCACTGATTACAGACAGCCCGCGTGACTTATACAGAAAAGTTCACATCCAATAACCCAGAATGAAATTTTGAAGAGCTGACTAAATTGGTTTAAATGGACTCGCAAAAAACGTTTGCCAACACCCCTCACCAATAACTCATCTCTTTCCAATGTACTGATTCCATCTAAAGTGTGTGGAATGCATGATGAGATTCACCATAGAGTCATAGAAAAGTACAGCACAGAATCAGGCCCTTTGGCCCATCTAGTCCACACCGAAACATTTAAACAGCCTATTCCCATTGACCTACACTGGGACCATAGCCCTCCATACCTCTACCAACCATGTATCTATCCAAACTTCTCTTAAATATGGAAATCGAGCTTGCATGCACCACTTGTGCTGGCAGATCATTCCACACTCTCGTCACCCTCTTAATGAAAAGGTTTCTCCTCAAGTTCCCCTTAAACTTTTCACCTTTCACCCTTAACCCATGATCTCTAGTTGTAGCTCACCCAACCTCAGTTAGAATAGCCTGCTTACTTTTGCCCTATCTATACCCCTCATAATTTTGTATACCTCTGTCAAATCTCCCCATGTTGCCACGAGCAGCTGTGGAGGCTAAGTCATTGGGTGTATTTAAGGCGGAGATAGATAGGTTCTTGATTAGCCAGGGCATCAAAGGGTATGGGCTGAAAGCAGGGGAGTGGGGATGACTGGAAGAATTGGATCAGCCCATGATTGAATGGCGGAGCAGACTCGATGAGCCAAATGGCCCACTTCTACTCCTATATCTTATGGTCTTATAATCTTCTCTGTTCCAATGCCTTAAGTCCTAACCTATTTAATCTTCCCTTATAACTCAGGTCCTCCAGTCCCAGCAACATCCATGTATATTTTCTCTGTGCTCTTTCAACCTTATTTACATTTTTCCTTTAGGTAGGTGACCAAAAATGCACACAATACTCCAAATTAGTCCTCACCAACATCTTATACCACATCAATGTAATATCCCATCTCCTGTACATAATACTTTATTTTATGAACGCTAATGTACCGACAGCTTTCTTTACAACCCTATTGACTTGTGACTCCACTTTCAATGAATTATGGACCTGTATTCCCAGATCCCTTTGTTATTTCGCCCTCCCCAGTGTGCTACCGCTCATAGTGTAAGACCTACTCCGGCTGGTCGTACCGAAGTGCAGCACCTCGCACTTGTCTGCATTAGATTCCAACTGCCATTTTTCAGCCCATTGTTCCAGCTGGTCCAGATCCCACTGCCAGCCATGATAGTCTTCCTCACTGTCCACTACACCCTCAATCTTGGTGTCAGCTGCAAATCTGCTGATCCAGTTAACCACATTATCATCCAGATCATTGATATAGATAACAAACAACAGTGGAACCAGCACTGATCCCTGTGGCATTCCACTAGTCACAGGCCTCTAGTCAGAGAGGCAAACATCTACTACCACTCTCTGGCTTCTCCCAAAAAGCCAATGTCTAATCCAATTTACTACCTTATCTTGAATGCCGAGTGACTGAAATTTCTTGACCAATCTTACACGTAGGACCTTGTCAAATGCCTTACTAAAGTCCACGTAGACAACATCCACTACCTTGCCTTCATCAACTTTCTAGGTAACTTACTTGATAAACTCTACAAGATTGGTTAGACTTGAGATACTATGCATGAAGCCATACTGATTATGCATGTCTATCCAAATACTCATATATTCAAGCAACACACATCAAAGTTGCTGGTGAACGCAGCAGGCCAGGCAGCATCTCTAGGAAGAGGTGCAGTCGACGTTTCAGGCCGAGACTCATATATTCAGTCTCTTAGACTACCTTCCAATAACTTTCCCACCACTGATGTCAGGCTCACCAGCCTATAATTTCATGGTTTATTTTTAGAGCCTTTCTTAAACAGCTGAGCAACATTGGCTTCCAGTACCTCACCAGCACTAAGGATGACTTACACATCTCTGCTAGGGCCTCGGCAATTTCTGCACTTGTCTACCACAGAGTCTAAGGGAACACCTTGTCAAGCCCTGGGAATTTATCCACCGGAATTTGCTTCCAGACAGCAAACACCTCCTCTGTAATCTGCACAGCGTCCATGAATGTGATGTTGTTTTGCCTCCCTTCTATAGACTCTGTATCCATCTCCTGAGTAAATAGAGATGCAAAAAAAAATTTAAGATCTCTCCCATCTTTTCTGACTCCACACATGGATTACCATTCTAATCTTCCAGGGGACCAATTTTCTCCCTTGCAATCCTTTTTCTTTTTTTTGTAATTTATTTTTTATTGAATTTCATCATCAAACAAACTTTTCCATAAGATGTATTTCAGATACTGTACATATATATCATATAATCAAATTCGTCACAAATCTCCACATAATATTTATCTGAGGTATATATTTATAGAAAGGAGAGGAAAGAAAGAACAATCGAAAGAAGAAAATTATGTACAAAGTAGGGAGTGATCTTTTTTTTTAGAACATATTGTGAGAATAAAATCAGGCCTATGAGGTGTTATGTAGTTAAACCATTTTTCCCAGTATGAATCAAATTGTTCCAACTTATGATTAACAGATGCTGTTATCTTCCCCATTTTGTAAATGTCTATTGTAATTTCCATCCATACATTTAAAGTTGGGCTCTCCTGAGATAATCATTTCCTGGTAATAGTCTTTTTACCAGCCACCAGCAGTACATTCATTAAATATTTATCTCTTTTCAACCATTCTTGAGGTATATACCCAAAATATATGGTCTTACTCCTTAAGGGTACTTCATATTTAAAGATGTCTTGTAGGGCATTATGTATCCCACTCCAATAGTCTTTGATAACGGGGCATTCCCAGAAAATATGATAATGGTTTGCATTTTGATTTCCACAATTTCTCCAGCAAGCAGGGGGGGTTACTATTATAATGGGATTTCTGAGAGGGTGTAATAAAATATCTTATTAAGTTTTTCCACCCGAACTCCCTCCATTTCTGTGAACCAGTACACTTCCATTGATACCTCCATATTATTGTCCAGTCTTCCTCAGATATTATTATTCTTCCTTCCTTCTCCCATTTTGTTTTAATGTATGAAGTCAAATGTGTTTTAAGATTTGACAAACCCTTATACACGCTTGAAATGATTCTACTACCGTTGTCTGAATTATATGCTTTTCTAAATAGCTCTATCAGACATGTACTTGCCTTGGTTACATTTTTAACTGTCCTGTTAACATGCTGTCGCATCTGTAAATACCAGTAAGAGTCTTGTTTTTCTAATAAGTGTTTCTCTTTGAGCATTTCAAAACTGAACAGTGTTCCTTCTTTCATTATATTGCAAATAGCTGTTATTCCTTTAGCTGTCCAGTCCTTAAATCTAGCATCCAGTTTATTCGGCGTAAAATCCGAGTCCTATGCACACCATTTAAGAATTGCAATGTCTCTCTCTAGTTTATATTCTTTTATAATAGTTTTCCATATTTTAAGAGTCCATTTCACCCATGGGTTGTCAATATTATTTATGTAACTTTGTAGGTTGTTATCAGCCAAAATTGCCTGTATGGGGATGGAAAGCATCCTCTCCTCCTCAAATTGTTTTTCCATTGAGCGCCATATGATGGGTTGTACCAGCATATCACGGCTCTCAACTGTGCTGCAAAATAATAATCTCTAAGAGAAGGTAGGCCCCATCCCCACTTTTCCTTGGCTAATTGCAAAGTTTTGAGACGAACCCTAGGCCTTTTACCATGCCATATATATCTTGATAGCATCTTGTTCCATTCATTGAATTGATTTTGGTTAATCTCTATTGGTAGGGTCTGAAAGAGATATAGTAGTCTGGGCAGTATATTCATTTTAATAGATTCAATCCTTGGACTGAGACCAAGATAAGGAATTAGGTTCCATCTTGTTATAGCTTCCTTAATTTTTTTATATATAGGCTGATAATTGCATTCTGATAATTTTACCAAATCTTTTGGCATAATGATGCCCAAATATTTGATGGACTCTGTAGATACCCTTGGGCATGGCAATCCTTTTTCTATTAACATATCCCTCAGGATTCTCCTTTATCTTGTCTGGTAGAGCAACATCCTGCCTTCTTTTAGCCCTCCTGATTTATTTTATTGGCACGTACATGCACCAAAACCTCTGGCTGCTCACCCACCCACTTAAGTGGAACGTACTGCCCAGCCACTTAAACCGAGAGCAAGGTCTGATCGATCTAGGCATTGGGCCAATTTGGAAAGGTTGATACAGGCTGGAAAGTGATGGCTGGGTTCCGACCCAAAGCAAATCAATGCGGCGGAGCCCAAGTCCTAGTGCAAGGAATGATTCAATGTTCAGATTATTTGAACGCGGGGCCGGGTGGATTGAAAGAGCGTGATGTTGGGACTAGAGGCAATGGTCAGGCTGCTGCTGCTCACTGCTCTGCAATGTTTGCTCTGCTATCCGCGGCCCTGAGGCCAAGGCTGTGTTGTGCTACAGCTACACTGAGCTTGGTGTCTGCGAGTTCCACAATGTTTTGCCCCACTGACTGATGAACTGAGGCTGAAGCTGTGGGCCTGCTCTGGACTCTGAATGCTGTTGCTTGCTTTTATTCTTTGCCCTATATATGTTTATTTTCTCCCTCTGCACCCTGTGTGTTGGTCATTTATTTTTAATTGGGTTCTTTGAGGTTTCTTGTTTTGTGGTTGCCTGTAAGCAGACGAATCTCAAGATTGTATAACTTATACATACTTTGTTAATAAATGTACTTTGAACTTTAACATTTAAGAGACTCAGAAAAAAGAGGAAAATGGAGCATTGTGCGCGAGGGATGTGTCAGATTGATCTTAGAGTAGTTAAAAGTTCAAAGTAAAATTTATTATCAGAGTACATACGTGTCACCACATACAACCCTGAGATTCTTTTTTCCTGCAGACATACTTAGTAAATCTATAGAACAGTAACTAAACAGGATCAATGAACAACAAACTGTGCAAATGCAGACATAAATAAATAGCAATAAATAATGAGAGCATGAAATAACAAGATAGAGTCTTTAAAGTGAGATCATTGGTTGTGGGAACACCAAAACTAGAATGAGTGTAGTTATCTTCTTTTATTCAAGAGACTGATAGTTGAAGGGTAGTAACTGCTCTTGAATCTGGTGGTACAATTCCTGAGACACTTGTACCTTCTACCTGATAGCAGCAGTGAGAAAAGAGCATTGCCTGGGCGGTGAAGATCTTTGATGATGGATGCTTCTTTTCTACGGCAACATTTCATGTAGATGTGCTCAATGGTTGGGAGGGCTTTACCCGTGACGTGCTGGGCCAAATCCACTATCTTTTGTAGGATTTTCATTCAAAAGCATTGGTATTACCAGACCAGGCCATAATGCAGCCAGTCAATACACTTTCCACCACACACCTATATAAATTTATCAAGGTTTTTGATGGTGTGCCAAATTTCAGCAAGCTCCTAAGGAAGTAGAGCCACTATCGTGCTTTATTTACAATAATATTTATATGATGGGTCCAGGACAGGTCCTCTGAGATAGTGAAACCCAGAAATTTAAAGTTACTAACCCTCCCCACCTCTGATCCTCTGATGATTACTGACTCATGGACCTCTGGTTTCCCTGTCCTGAAGTCTACAATCATTTCTTTGGTCTTGCTGGCAGTGAGTGAAAGGTTGTTGTTATAACACCACTCAGCCAAATTTTCAATGTCCCTCCTGTATGTTGGTTCATCACCACCCATGATAAGGCCCACAACAGTGGTGTCATCAGCAAACTTGTATATGGTGTTGGAGTTGTACTTAGCCATACAGTCATTGGTGTAAGGTGAGTAGAGCAGGGGATTAAGCACGCATCCCTGTGATACACCTGTACTGGTGGAGTTTGTGCAGGACATGCTTTTGCCAATCTGAAATGACTGGGGTCTGCAAGTCTGCAATCCAAGATCCAATTGCACAAGGGAGTATTGAAGCCCAGGTCCTGAAGATAATGATTAGCTTTGAGGGGATGATGGTATTAAATGCTGAGCTGTAGTTGATAAGCATTCTGATGTTTGCAACTTTGCTGTCCAGATGTTCCAGGGTTGTGTGAAGAGTCAATGAGATGGCATTGCTATGGACTTGTTGCTTCATTAAGCAAATTGGAGTGGATCCAAGTCACCACTCAGACAGGAGCTGATATGTTTCAATGTTAGTCTCTCAAAACTCTTCATCACTGTGGCTGTAACAGCCACAGCACAATGATGTGGGCCAAAGGGCCTGTACTGTTCTATGAAAGATTGGACAAAATTGGAGCATCAGAGACTAAATGGACAAATTTTGGATGTTCTCCCTCGAGCGATGGAGGCTGAAGGAGGATGTGTTAGAGGTTCCTTTTTAATTCTGAGAGGCATAGATAGGGCAGACAGTCAGAATCCTTTCCCCCATGGGTAGAGATGTCAAACACCAGGAGTTTTCAAGGTTAGGGTGATGGAGCAGTACAGCAATGAAACAGGCCATTTGTCCATCTAGTCCATGACAAAAGGGGTAAGGTTAAAGGTGACAGAGAGTGATCAGTGCCTGGAATGGGTTGCCAGGGGTAGTAGTGGAAGCAGGGAGTTTGATATAGTTTAAGGGACTTTTAGTTAGACACGTGCAGTTGAAGGGAATGGACAGATGTGAATGATACACAGGTGGAGGACATTTAATATCAATTGGCATCAAGATCAGCACAACATTCTGGGCTAGATGGCCTATACCAGGGGTCCCCAACCTTTTTGCACCGCGGACCGATTTAATATTGACAATATTCTTGCGGACCGGCTAACCGGGGGTGGGGGGGTAGGGGGAGAGGAAGGGGAGGGTTGCCAACGGAAAAGAGTAGCAGTCAAATACATTGTGTTTACCCCGAGAAAGACTACCATGACCATGAAGCTTTGCGCATGCATGTACATGCCAATTTTTTTCTACAAATCATTTCTGGCGATTCTGTTCAGTGAAACTACAGTGTACATACATTATTTCTACTTTATATAGGCTGTGTATTTATCATATCATTCCTGCTTTTACCATATGTTAGTGTTATTTTAGGTTTTATTTAACACAGCACATGAATATAGTGGTAAGTCAAGTATGAGTCACTTATAAGTCAATAGCATCATAACATTTTAAGTAACGTTTGGATATTAAACACACAACACATATTTTCCTCGTATGAACATATAAAATCATTGCAACACACCAATATCACTGAATCAGTGGGAGCCCTGGGCTTGTTTTCCTGCAACAACAACACGATCCTATTGAGGGGTGATGGGAGACAGCGATACTCGAAGGGGGCTCCTTATGTCCAGTCTATTCCGCAGTTTAGTTTTCATTGCATTCATTGCAGAAAAGTCCACTTCGCAGATATGTTGGAAATGGAAGCAATGTTTTCAGTGCTTTCGTGGCTATCTCAGGATATTTAGCCTTGACTTTGATCCGGAATGCCGGCAGAGATGTTATGTCAAACATACTTTTCAGCCCGCCGTCAGTTGCAAGCTCGAGGAGTTGATCTCCTTCCCGCTTTGACATGGATGACGTGTGCATTCAAGTTCAACAGTGCGTGAGAGGGAATGAGGAAAGGTGTAGCTGACTCATATCGCCAAATCATATCGTTTCCTTGCGGCCCGGTAGCACATGCTTTGCGGCCCGGTGGTTGGGGACCGCTGGCCTATCCAGTCCTGTGATGTCATATGTTCTGTGCTCTAATAGTTGACATCGGATTTTTTCTACAAATTAGACCGTGTGGCCCATCAAGTCTGCTCCATCATTGCATTGTGGCTGATTTATTATCCCCCCCAACTACATTCTCCTGCCTTCATCCCATAACCTTTAACACCCTAACAACTTCCGTTTTAAATATACCCAATGACTGCACAGCCATCTGTGACAATAAACTCCACAGATTCATCCCCCGCTGGCTAAAGAAATTCCTCCTCATCTCTGTTCTAAAGGGATGTTCTTGTATTCCGAGGCTGTGCCCTCTGGTCCTAGACTATCCCACTGTAGGAAACATCCGTTCTATATCCACTCCTTCCTGGCCTGTCAATATTCAATAGGTTTCAATAAGCTCCACTCTCATCCTCCTAAACACCAGTGAGTACAGGTCTAGAACCATTAAACACTCCTTATAGGTTAACCCTTTCGTTCCCAAAATCATTCGGTGAACCTCCTCTGGATCCTGTCCAATGCCAGCACATCCTTTCGTAGATAAGGGTTCCAAAACTGCTCACAATACTCCAAGTGCAGTCCAACAAATGTCTTATAAAGTCTCAACATTACATCCTTGCTTTTGTGTTCTAGTCCTCTCAAAATGAATGTCAACATTGTATTTGCCTTCCTTATCAATTTGCAAATTAACCTTTATGGAATCCTGAACAAGGACTCCCAAGCCCCTTTGCACCTCTAATTTATGTATTTTTTCCTCATTTAAAAAAATAGTCTATGCCTTTTTCCCTTCAACCAAACTGCATGGCGATACACCTCCCTACACCATATTCCATCTGCAATTTCTATGCTTTTTCTCCTAATCTGTCTATACCTTCTGCAGCCTCCCTGCTTTCTCAACACTACCTGCTCCTCTGCCTATCTTTGTATCATCTGCAAATTTAGCCAACCAATTCCATCATCCAAATCATTGACATATAATGTGAAAAGAAGCAGTCTCAACATCAACCCCTGTGGAACACCGCTAGTCACCGGGAGCTGACCAGAAAAGGCCCCTCTTGTTCCCACTCTTTGCCTTCTGCCAGTCAGCCAATCTTCTATCCATTATAATATCTTTCCTGGAACATCATAAGCTCTTATCTTGTTAAGCAGATTCACGTGCCCTGTCAAAGGCCTTCTGAAAAACAAGAAAACGACATCCATTGACTCTCCTTTGTCTATACTGCCTGTTATTTTCTCAACAAATTCTAACAGATTTATCAGGCAAGATTTCCCCCCAAAAAACTCATCCTTAATATTGGACTCCAACATCTTCCCAACCACTGAAGTCAGGCTAACTAGATTATAATTTCCTAGCTTTGGTCTCATTCTTTTCTTAAAGAGTGGAGTGACATTTATAGTTTTCCAGTCCTCTGGAGCCATTGCAGAATCTAGTGATTCTTGTTAGATCATTACTAATGCCTCTACAATCTCTTCAGCTACCTGTTTCAGAACGCTGAGGTGTAGTCCATCTGATCCAGATGACTTATCTACCTTCAGATCTTTCAACTTTCCAAGCACCTTCTCCTTTGTAATAGCATTTACACTCACTTGGGCACTCTCAAATTTCTGGCATACTGCTAGTGCCTTCCACAGTGAAGACCGATGCAAAATACTTGTTGAGTTCATCCACCATTTCTTTGTCCCTCATTACTACCTCTCCAGCATCATTTCCCAGCTGTAATATATCCTATTAATCTTTGCGTCATCATCGAACTTTAAAATTTGACTTTCATATCTTCTAACCTCTAATTTAAATTGTTCAGATGGGAGTTGGAGCCCCAGCAACTATTGGCATAAAAATCAACCTGCAGATACTGAAAATCTTAAATAAAAACAACAAAATGCTGAAATAGAAGACAGGGAGCAAGAGAAACCAGTTAAAGTTTCAGGTTGAAAACACTATTTGAGGACTGAGATTCCCTCCCACAGATGCTGCTCAACCTGCTCTCTGTTTCAGCATTTTACTGTTTTAATTCAAAATTTATTCAAAGTCAAAGACGTTTATTGTTATATAATAATAATAATACACCACTAACCTTAAATGAAAACTCAACCCAGAAAAGTGAAGAGATTATCACTACAGAAGAAAAGTTAACCAATGGAAGGGCATGACCCTCCATGGAAGATATCCCCATGATCTGAGCAGACTAGATGTTGTCAAGGAAGCATCAAAGGCCTGGCTCATTCTAGAAAGAGTGGGGTTCCTTGTGGCAATGCAGGACCAGGTGACTAGATAGATCTGAGCTGCTCTGCTAATCTCAATACATAGAGAAGTAAAAAAATCACCCATTTATAAGAATTATTTTGCTAAATGCTTGTACGGTCTCTGCCCCTGCAGTCCACTCTTAAATCCCGCTAGAATCTAAATTATATTTTTCAGTTTCTTATTTCTAGCCATGTCTTCAATGCTTGCTTATTCTTATTCCTCAATCACTGAAATTAATTCATTCATAAGTACAAAAGGTATTCCTTCTCAGCCAGCTCTCTTCCACTCTGACCTTTTGTGTGCACTCTTCATCCCATTCTTCAAGGTGGGGTCCTCAGCTAGTTCCCTACTTTCTTTGCATGTCCTTTCTGATAAACCATCTCAGTCTCCACTAACTTCTGATCTCAGCTGCAGTTGCATATCATAGCACATACAAGTTGTGCAAAGTAAAATTTATTATCAGGTACATATGTGTCAACACATACAACCTTGAGATTCTTTTTCTGCAGGCATACTTAGCAATTCTAAAGAACACTAACTTTAAACTGTAAACATCAAGAACTGTTAACTGCAAATAAACTGTGCAAATGCAGATAAAAATAAATAGCAATAAATAGTGAGCACGAAATAACAATATTATAAAAGTCCCTAAGACCATAAGATCATAAAATATAGGAGCAGAATTAGGCCATTCAGCCCGTCGAGTCTGTTCTGCTATTCCATCACGGCAGCTCCTGGATTCCACTCAACCCCATACAACTGCCTTCTTGCCATATCCTTTGATGCAGCCAGTCACTGCACGTTTATAGAAATTTGCCAAGGTTTTCGATGACATGCCAAATTCAGCAGACTCCTGAGAAAGGAGAGGAGCTGTCGTGCTTTCTTCGCAGTAATATTTATATGATGGGTCCAGGACAAGTCCTCTGAGATGGTGTGTGTAAAGTAGGCTCAGATTGAGTTTTATTTTAGCACATGTACATCGCAACATACAGTGAAAGGTGTTGTTTGCACCAACAACCAACACACCTGAGTGTGCGCTTTGGGAGAACCTGCAAGTGTTGCCACACATTCCAGCGCTAATATAGCATGCCCAGCATGTTCAGCAGAACAACACGGAACACATCCAGCAACAAAACAACAACAATAAAACAAGACTCCCTTCCATCCCAAGACCCACCCATGCATATACTCAGCCCTCTAACCACAGACTTGGGACCCCAACCTTCCCAGCGGACTCGCAGAGATTCACAGACTCGGGGCCCCGACTTCCCCAGCGGACTCGCAGAGATTCACAGACTTGGGACCCCGACTTCCCCAGCGGACTCGCAGAGATTCACAGACTCGGGGCCCCGACTTCCCCAGCGGACTCGCAGAGATTCGCTGACTTGGGACCCCAACTTCCCCAGCGGACTCGCAGAGATTCGCTGACTTGGGACCCCAACTTCCCCAGCGGACTCGCAGAGATTCACAGACTCGGGGCCCCGACTCCCCCCGCGGACTTGCAGAGATTTGCAGAATCGGGGCCCCGAGTTTCCCAGCAAACTCACAGTGACTTCCAGACTTGGGGCCCCAACTTCCCCTGTGCACTCAGAGAGATTTGCAGACTTATGGCCTGGGCATTGGGCCTCGACTTCCGAACTTCCAATTGACCTTCAGCCTTTGATTTTTGGTATCGACCCAGGACTCAAAGATGATGACAAAGGAGGTCCCTGGATGAATTGATGAAACTCATTGTCTCCTTTCAATTCTAGTTTTTTGGTGGATCTTCATGGTTTTTATAGCCGGGGTGGGGGAGGGGTTATTGGGATAAGCTCCCATTACCTATTAAATGCTCCCAATGGCATGTGTTTCAAATAGTCTCTGACAACTAAGCCCAGCTCCTGACCTTTACCTTGGGCAAAATACTAAGCCTGGCGGAACTGTCTCTACTGACAGGAGAAGGGGCAAAGACAGTTTACTGGATCCTTAAAACCAATCTCTTCAGGCAGATGGGACTCATCAGCCATGGATGGCAGCTCATCTAGGAGAAGGAAAACTGAACTCAAACTTCCGCTGCCTTGGGAAGACTTCGGGAATAAACCTGAGGAAAAATCTGGAGCTGGAGTCCCTTAGGCAGACCCGCGTTGAGTTCAACTCCTGTGGCACCACTGGGGGCAAAACTGTATTGGTCTCTGTTGTTCCTTCCTTTGGATTCATCAGCAGAGTGGAGAGGAGGCGGCTACAGGGGCAACAGCTTACCCTCCATACTGTACTGCCCTGGGCTGTGTATCATGCAGACAGCTGGGACGTAACATCTATGGTCAACTCGACCAACGAAGGCCTCAAGTTTATTGTCGTTTGCTGAAGTACATGTATGGGCAAGTAAATTTGTAAATCCATTTATTATTATCATATGTACAGTGAAAAACTTATGTTGCATACCACTCATACACATTAGTTCATTATAACATTGTATTAAGATGGAACAAGGTAAAGCAATAACAGAATGCAGAATAAAGTGTTACAGTTACTGTGAAAGTGCAGTGCAGGCAGACAGTAAGGTGCAAGGCCGTAACAAGGTAGATTGTGAGTTCAAGAATACATCTTATCATATCAGGGGCGATTCAATAGTTCATTAACAGTGGTTTGGAAGCTGTCCTGGAGTCTCTGGGAATGTGCTTTCAGGTGTTTGTATCTTCTGCCCGATGGGAAGGGGAAGAAAGAGTACGTCCGGAGTAGGTGGGGTTATGGCTGACTATATCGGCTCCTTATCAAGTCAGCGGAAAATGTAAACTGGAATGAAGAACTTCCTGGAAGCAGTATCTTATTCATGTAGCATCAGATAAGCAGAATCCACAAGAAAAACATCAATCAAATATAAATTATACACAATTCTTTTACAAGAAAGAGCAATTAGGGCAAAAAACAAAGTGCATTTTAGTGCAAAGATGTCAGAGTGTTGCTGAACTGTTGTGAGCCAACTGCCTCACAAAATGGAGCAGAGTCATTGGGCTGAATAGCTTAATTCTGCTCCAATGTCTAATACAGGTTTCCCCCCGCCATCAGAAGGTAGAGCGTTCCTATGAAATGGTTCGTAAGCCGGAATGTCGTCAAGCGAAGAAGCAATTACCATTTATTTATATGGGAAAATTTTGTGAGTGTTCACAGACTCAAAAATAACCTACCAAATCATGCCAAATAACACATAAAACGTAAAATAACAGTAACATATAGTAAAAGCAGGAATGATATGATAAATACACAGCTTATATAAAGTAGAAATACTTTTCCACAACCATTGCCTGAACTGTTCTCCGTAGCAAAAATCTCACGCAAGCGCCGTTGGCAAAAGCACAGCGCAAACGCTCTCCAGTAACCTTTAAGCTATGAAGCTGCCAAATCATACCAAATAACACATAAAAATACACAGCCGATATAAAGTAGAAATAATGTATGTACAGTGTAGTATCACTTACCGGGATTGGGAAAGCACGGAGCACACTGATGATGGTGTGTTAGACTGAGTCATCGGAGTTTGGGTGGTGCAGTGGCCCCCACCCTCCAGGCAGCGACCCAATACCAACCCACGAAGCATGCAGCGGTAGCCGGGAAGCACACAGCACACCCTTAAGAAAAAAGCCGAAATAAACATTCTAATTAATTCGGTGCCGCCCAGCACGTAATTGTCGGCCCAGATCAGTGTCGATTGCCAACTGTGTCGCCTCTTATCTGGGCCGACGGTTACGTGCCGGGCGGCACCGAATTAATTAGCATGTTTATTTCGGCTTTTTTCTTAAAGATGTGCTGTGTGTCTCCCGGCTACTGCTGCATTCTCCGCAAATCAGTATCTGTCCACGGCCTGGGTGTTGGGGAGGTAGGACACTGGGGTGTCTGCTCATCATCGTCTGTTTCTATAAGAGCAGGCAGCTCATCTTCTCCTATGACTGCCCGCCTCGATGTCGAAGGTCGAGGTTCGTCGTCTGCTGTGGCTGATGTGGAAGGCTTGCTTGACTGCTGAGCCTCGTGCATTTTTCTATCATACGGTTCTTTGTAAGCACTCAAACCATCCTGCAAATATCCCCTAAATCGACGTACCCTTTCAAAATTAAAGTCTTACTTTATCATTACTCATTCGGTTTCGATTTTTATCCTTTCCTCTTCCAATTGCATCAGCTCTTCATCTAACAGTTCTTGGTCATGTGATGCCAAAACCACTTCAACATCATCTTCATCAGCTTCCACAATCCAAACTCACTTAGTCCTTACTTCGTTCACCACGATCAAAACGCTTAATTATGTCTAGTTTTACGCTAAGTGTAACACCCTTACAAGCTCTTTCAGGCTTTTCCGATACCATAGAACTCATCTTGCAAACGGCTGCTCACAGGCATGTGTTTAAGCAATGCCGGCAAGATTGCAGTTCCGAATCCGGGGGAGAGAGGCTGCTCAGGGCGCGCGCTGCCTTTTATCGCGCACTGATTTTTTCGTAACAGTGAAAACACCTTCTGTTAGCGAAAACAGGGTACTAATGTAGGTCTTTCGTAACAGTGAGGTTTTCGTAAAGCGAACGTTCGAAAACCGGGGGACACCTGTAATCGTATTATTTGTTACTGGTATCTGAAATATACAAGACCTGAATTAAACTCTCCAATGTTATTTAATAATACTGATATTAAAGTACTGGTAGTGGAATTGGTTTATTATTGTAGTGTATATGGATTTTAGCAAGGGATTTGATAAGGTACCCCATGCAAGGCTTATTGAGAAAGTAAGGAGGCATGGGATCCAACGGGACCTTGCTTTGTGGATCCAGAACTGGCTTGCCTACAGAAGGCAAAGAGTGGTTGTAGACGGGTCATATTCTGCATGGAGGCTGGTAACCAGTGGTGTGCCTCAGGGATCTGTTCTGGGACCCCTACTCTTTGTGATTTTTATAAATGACCTGGATGAGGAAGTGGAGGGATGGGTTAGTAAATTTGCTGATGACACAAAGGTTAGGGGTGTTGTGGATAGTGTGGAGGGCTGTCAGAGTTTACAGCGGGACATTGATAGGATGCAAAACTGTGCTGAGAAGTGGCAGATGGAGTTCAACCCAAATAAGTGTGAGGTGGTTCATTCTGGTTAGGTCAAATATGATGACAGAATATAGTATTAATGGTAAGACTCTTGGCAGTGTGGAGAATCAGAGGGATCTTGGGGTCCGAGTCCATAGGACACTCAAAGCTGCTGCGCAGGTTGACTCTGTGGTTAAGAAAGCATATGGTGCATTGGCCTTCATCAATCGTGGGATTGAGTTTAAGAGCCGAGAGATAATGTTGCAGCTATATAGGACCCTGGTCAGACACCACTTGGAGTACTGTGCTCAATTCTGGTCGCCTCACTACAGGAAGGACGTGGAAACCATAGAAAGGGTGCAGAGGAGATTTACAAGGATGTTGCCTGGAGTGAGGAGCATGACTTATGAGAATAGGTTAAGTGAACTCGGCCTTTTCTCCTTGGAGCGATGGAGGATGAGAGGTGACCTGATAGAGGTGTACAAGATAATGAGAGGCATTAATCGTGTGGATAGTCAGAAGTTTTTCCCCAGGGCTGAAATGGCAACACAAGAAGGCACAGTTTTAAGGTGCTTGGAAGTAGGTACAGAGGAAATGTAAGTTTTTTTTATGCAGAGAGTGGTGAATGCGTGGAATTGGCTGCCGGCGGTGGTGATGGAGGTGGAAACGATAAGGTCTTTTAAGAGACTCCTGGATGGCTACATGGAGCTTAGAAAAATAGAGGGCCATGGGTAAAACCTAGGTAATCCTAAGGTAGGGACTTGTTTAGCACAGTTTTGTGGGCCAAAGGGCCTGTATTGTGCTGTATGTTTTCTATGTTTCTATGCACCAAGATACAGTGAAAAACTTGTCTTGCATACAGTTCGTACAGATCAAATCATTACATTGTGCACTGAGGAAGAACAAGGTAAACCAATAACAGTCTTACTTGCCCATCACCCCTATTGGGGCATAGCTGTCAACAGAAGCTTGCCTTGGTCCTCTGTTATGGGCCAGTCTTTCAAGTTATTCTCCAGGTGTAGCCAATCCTAACTCTCCCAGGGATGAGGTCTTTGGAGGTTCTGCTGGCATTTCTATAGCTATGGGATTTCATGGGATGGGGTTTCAAGCCCATTGCCCAAATCTTCTCCATTCATAGCCAGACTTAACACCATCCATGGCAGATGTCCAGGGCCCAGCACATAAGTGAAAGCATGGCAGCACCTCTGGAAGATCAGGCATAACTCTGACAAACTTCCATAGATGTGTGGTGGAGAGTATACTGATTGGTTGCATCACAGTCTGGTATGGAAACATCAATGCCCTTGAACAGAAAATCCTATAAAAAGTAGTGGATACAGCCCAGTTCACAACAGGTAAAGCCCTACCCACCATTGAGCACATCTACACAGAGCACTTTCAAAAGAAAGCAGCCTCTATCATCAGAGACCCCCACCATCTCGGTCATGCTCTCTTATCATTGCTGCCATCAGGAAGAAGACACAGGAGTCTCAAGACACACACCATCAAGTTCAGGAACAGTTATTACCCCTCAACCATCAGGTTCCTGAACTAGAGGGGACAACTTCACTCGTCCCATCACTGATATATTCCAACAACCTATGGACTCAACTTCAAGGGCTCTTCATTTCATATTCTCGATATGTATTGCTTATCGTCTCAGAGGCGGATGTTAGACTGTCTTTAAAGAGAGTGAACCCTCGCAAGGCAGAAGGTCCCTGGTCGGTCAGTCAGTCAGTCAGTGGGTGCCGTCCCGAATCCGGGGTTGGCGGCTATGCACCTCCACCTTCTTCGATCTTGCGACAGCACCGAGTACAGCCTCTCCTCCAGTTTGTTCTCACTGGCCACCTTGGCACCGCCCATCGCACTCGAGCCCGAGGCCGTGTCAGCTTCCAGCCGCAGCTGCTTCTTCAAGCTCAGCCCTTCCTTCCGTGGAGGCCTTGGGCAGGTCCAGGCACACAGTGCAGCGCCCAAGTTCATCATATCTCTTCTAACTAGGTGCATAGCATACAATTTGTAGATACGTGGTGAGGCTTTAATCTCTTCCATGGAAGATGGCCGTTGGCTCACAAGGAGCTCATCCGCCCTTTGTCAGGTCTTGTTTTGTTTTAGTCCTGCTGGGTGTCCTCACACCCTCCTCACTAGACTAAGTCCAGTGGGGAAGCCAGCCCAAGTCGTCGACTACTCGACCATGGCACCCAGCCCCCGCCGTATCTCTCCGAGCGCCCGGCACCTGACCGAGAACCATGGTCGAGCAGCCGGCAACCAAAGCTGGTCAGGCTCTGAAAACCTGTGCCAATCAATTACTGGGAGTATTCAAAGACATTTTCAAACTCTCACTGCTACGAGCAGAAATTCCCACTTGCTTCAAAAAGGCAACAGTTATACCAGTGCCCAAGAAGAATAATGTGGGCTGCCTCAATGACTATCGCCCGGATGCACTCACATCGACAGTGATGAAATGCTTTGGGAGGTTGGTTATGACTAGACTGAACTCCTGCCTCAGCAAGGACCTGGACCCTTTGCAATTTGCCTGTCACAATAGGTCAACGACAGACACAATCTCAATGGCTCTCCATATGGCCTTAGACCACCTAGAGAGCCAAACACCTATGTCAGGATGCTGTTCATCAACGATGGCTCAGCATTTAATACCATCATTCTAAAAATCTTGATTGACAAATTGCAGAACCTGGGCCTCTGTACCTCCCTCTGCAATTGGATCCTCGACTTCCTAACCAGAAGACCACAGTCTGTGTGAATTGGTGATAACATATGCTCCTCGCTGACGATCAGCACTGGCGTACCTCAGGGGTGTGTGCTTAGCCCACTGCTCTACTCTCTCTATACACATGACTGTGTGGCTAGGCATAGCTCAAATACCACCTATAAATTTGCTGACGATACAAACATTGTTGGTAGAATCTCAGGTGGTGACGAGAGGGCATATTCGATTGAGATATGCCAACTAGTGGAATGGTGCCACAGTCAGTAAGACAAAAGAGCTGATTGTGGACTTCAGGAAGGGTAAGACGAAGGAGCACATACCAGTCCTCGTAGAGGGATCAGAAGTGGGGAAAGTGAGCCGCTTCAAATTCCTCGGTGTCAAGATCTCTGAGGATCTAACCTGGTCCCAACATATCGATTTAGTTATAACGAAGGCAAAACAGCAGCTATACTTTGTTAGGAGTTTGAAGAGATTTCGCATGTCAACAAATACACTCAAAAACTTCTATAGTTGTATCGTGGACAGCATTCTGACAGGCTGCATCACTGTCTGGTATGGTGGGGCTATTGCACAGGACCGAAAGAAGCTGCAGAAGGTTGTAAATCTAGCCAGCTCCATTTTGGGCACTAGCCTACAAAGTACCCAGGACATCTTTAGGGAGCAGTGTCTCAGAAAGGCAGCGTCCATTATTAAGGACCTCCAGCACCCAAGGCATGCCCTTTTCTCACTGTTACCATCAGGTAGGAGATACAGAAGCCTGAAGGCATACACTCAATGATTCAAGAACAGCTTCTTCCTTTCTGCCATTCGATTCCTAAATGGACATTGAAGCTTTGGACACTACCTCACTTTTTTTAATATACAGTATTTCTGTTTTTGCACATTCTTTTAAATCTATTCAATATATGTAATTGATTTACTTGTTTATTTATTATGTTTTATTTTACTTATTATTATTTTTCTCTCTCTACTGGATTACGTATTTCATTGAACTGCTGCTGCTGCTACGTTAACAAATTTCACATCCTCACATACCAATGATAATAAACCTGATTCAGATTTTGTTGCATTTTGTACATTGGTTGTTTGACTGTCCCATTGGGTACAGTCTTTCATTGATTATTATTTCCAACGAGAAAATGAATCTCAGTGTAGTATATGGTGACATATATACACTTCGATCATAAATTTACTTTGAACTATGAGTTAAAATGATAACATAATGCAGATTGGTTCCTTACGTTTGTCATAGCCAGGAGAGGTAGTGGGGATAAGGTTCCATTATCTATTAAATGCTCCTAACGGTGTCCACCTCAAGTGGCCTCTGACAACTAAGTCCAACTCCTGACCTTCATGTGTGGCTTAGCTACTAAGTCCAGCAGAACCATTTCTACTGACAGGAGAAGGGGCAAAGGCAGGTTACTGGCGCCTTAAAACCAGTCGCTTTGGGCAGATGATGTTGGCCAACCATAGTGGGTGTTAGGGCATATTCTGGACCTAGGTTATATAACAAATATTAAGTTCAATGGCAACCATTCTTCAGATTTGAAAATGGATTGCAGATGGAACTTAAGATGCAGCCCTGAACAATAGTTTTCCTTGAGGTGTGCACTTGAGTTGATTGCAGACCAAAGAATGCTGATTAATGTTCATTCTGGGTGCCTGGAGTGTTGGTGCAAAGAAGGAGGTGGGTGTGAAAACTATATACAGGCAGACCCCGGTTTACGAACGTCCGACTTACGGACAACTCGTACTTATGAACGGACTGCCATAAAGCCTATTATATAAAAAAATTTCAGTTAAATACAATGGTTCGTAATAACGAACGCACACACTACTTTGTGACGCTCATGAAAACATTGTGCGGCTTCAGCGGTTCGTCGGCTCGAGGAAGGAGAACGCCGTCCGCCATTTTAAGTCAGATCACGATGCCGTTAACGCTGTGTTGAGTGTGTAACTTTGTATTTGGCTTAAAATTTTCTCTTACTTACCCTTGTAACCATGCCTCCAAAGTGTAAATCTGATGCAAGTGCTGGTGATGCATCAAAGAAAAGGAAAACTATCACGATTGAAAATAAAGTGGAAATAATAAAGCAATCGGAAAGAGGTGAAATGCCACCGGTCATGGTAAAAGCCTTAGGCTACAGTCGGTCAACAATCGGAACAATTTTAAAGGATAAAGTTATGATAGCATTTGAGGAAGAAGACTGGGACCTAAAAACTCCAGAACCGAATTAGCTGAAACCTTTCGTCTCATTGAAGCAGGGATGGCAAAGTTAGAGGAGCAAGATCCCAATACAGAGAGGTTCACCAAAGTTTACCATACAGTTACTGAGGGCCTCAGCTGCTACAAGACCATTTATGACGAGAAAAAGAAAAGCTCTGCATAGAAAGGTAAACTATATACTAAGACAAACATTTGACTAACTGACGCTAAATAAGAACCGTATGTACCTGTTCCAACTTACCTACAAATTCGACTTAAAGACAGACTTAGGAATGGATCTCGTTCGTAACCCAGGGACTGCCTGTAATTCAAAAGGAGCATTGTAGATACATTGTAACTATTGAACTACCCTGCTGTTACCTTTGATCTTCCTCCAAGAGTGTCTCAGTTTGTTGAATAAAACACTTCTGTATCCACTAGCTTCAATATCTCTCCAGTGAGTTTGTTCACATTACAACAGTTGGCAGCTCATCTAGCAGAAGGAAAACTCTGATCTCAAACCTCCATTGCATTGTGGCTATACCACTCATGGGAAAGGCTTTGGGAGTAAACCCTGAGGTAAAATATGGAGCTGGAGTCCCTAAGACAGTCCTACATTGAGTTCAACGTTGACTGGAGACCCCACGACACTGCTGGTGCCAAGGTATACTGGTCTCTGATGTTCCTTTGCATTCATCAGCTGCGGGGAGAATGGGAGCCCGCTACATGGGCAACAACTTGCTCTCCATATCGTACTGCCCTGGTTTGCGTATCACATAGACAGCTGGCAAGCAATATCCATAGTCAATGATGCAGAATAAAGTGTAAAAACTACAGAGAAAATGCAGTGCAGGTAAACAATAAAGTGCAATATCATAGTGAGGTTGCTTGTGAGATCAAGAATCTATTTTGTCATACATTTTCGCTCCATTCACAAAAAGTGGAACTTCCCAGTGGCCAAACATATTAATTCCTATTCCCATTCTATTTCCAACATGTTGGTCCACAACCTCCTCGTGCCAAGATGAGACTGCCCTCAGAACTGGGTAGCCTCCAACCTGATGGCATGAATGTAGATTTCTCCTCCCAGTAAAAAAAATTACCCTCCCCCTCCCATCTTCTATTCCCCACTCTAGCCTTTTACCTCTTCTCACCTGCCTATCACCTCCCCCTGTATGCCCTCCACCTTACCTTTCTCCTTTGTCCACTCTCCTCTCCTATCAGATTCCTTCCTCTCCAGCTCTTCATTTTTCCCAGCTACTGGCTTCACCTCTCACCTTCCGGCTACCCTCCTTCACCTCCCCCCACCTTTTTAATCCAGCATCTTCCCCCTTCCTTTCCAGTCCTGAAGAAGGGTCTCGGCCTGAAACATCGACTGCTTATTTATCTGTACAGAGGCTGCCTGAACTGCTGAGTTCCTCCAGCAACATCAAACAAGAGAAAATCTGCTGATGCTGAAAATCTGAGCAACACACAAAATGCTGGAAGAACTCAGCAGGTCAGACAGCAACTATGGAAAAGAGTACAGTCGATGTTTCGGGCTGAAGCCCTTTGGCAGGAATGAAGAAAAGTAGCTAAGGAGTAGATTTAAAAGGTGGGGGGAGGGGAGAGAGAAATCTGGAGGGGAAGGGATGAAGTACAGAGCTGGGATGTAAAGTGTTGAAAGAGACAGAAGGCCATGGAAGAAATAAAAGTGGGGAGGAGCATCAGAGGGAGGCCATGGGCAGGCAAGATAAGGTGAGAGAGGGAAATGGGGATGGGAAATGGTGGAGATGGTGGGGGGGGAGGTGGAAGCTTTACCAAAAGTTCAAGAAATCAATGTTCATGCCATCAGGTTGGAGGCTACCTGAATGGAATACAAGGTGTTGTTCCTCCAACATAAGTGTGGCCCCATCACAGCAGTAGAGGAGGCTATGGGTAAGCATATCAGAATGGGAATGGGAAGTCGAATTAAAATAGGTGGCCATTGGGAGATCCCATTTTTTCTGGTGCTCAGTAAAGTGGTCTCACAATCAATGTCAGGTCTCATGAATATACAGGAGGCCACACCGGGAGCACCACAGTGTATGACCCCAACAGATTCACAGGTTAAGTCTCACCTCACCTGGAAGGACTGTTTAGGGCCCTGGATGGTATTGAGGGAGGAGGTATAAGGTCAAGTGTAGCACTTGTTCCACGAGGGAGATCACTGGGGAGGGACAAATGGACAAGGAAGTCGCATATGGAGCAATCCCTGCAGAAAGCAGGATGTGGTGGGGGATGCAGGGAAAGATGTGTTTGGTGGTGGGATACCATTGGAGATGGTGGAAGTTTCAGAGAATTATGTGCTGGACGTGGAGGCTGGTGGGGTGTTAGGTGAGGACAAGAGGAACCCTATCCTTGGTAGGGTGGCAGGAGGATGGAGTAAGAGCAGACATGTGTGAAATGGAAGAGATGCAGTTGAAGGCAGCGTTGATGGTGAAGGAAGGGAACCCCCTTTCTTTGAAAAGGAGGCTTTGTTCCTCCAGCATTTCATGTATGTTGAATTGGTAAACTGGTTTATTAATGCCACAGTTATTAAGGTACAGTGAGAAAATTTGATTTGCATACCATGCATACAGATCATTTCAGCTAACGTCTCAACTGCAGGAGGCTGAAGGGGTAGCCCCAGCTAAATGTTTCAGTTTGGAGAAACTTAAACAGCAGCTACCGATCGAGGGAATGAGGAAGGATATGGATTTGAAGGATGATGTGCTGCACATGTGGTACATGCTGCCTTTCGCTAACTTCCCCGTGATTGAGGAAGAGACTTTTGGCCCTTCTCCCACTGAGTCAGGTGTAGTGGGGAGGGCTAGCTGTGGGCAGTCTGAGTTACGACAGGATCAAGAAGGAGGAGAGGCGGGACCCCGGACACGGGACAGGGGGCTCCGAGCTGTAGTGGTGGCGTGAGTGAGAGAGGAGTTGGCAAGCAGGCCCGAGGTATCCCTAGTAGTGTCTGAGCCTTTTGGGTTTAGGTGAAGGGGTACAGAGGTCTCGGAGGGTTAAGAAGCTCCCAGATAGGTTGGCCTATGTAGCGCCCGTGGGACGGGAGTAAGGTCCACTGTCTGGGGAGCACTGTCACTGTGTGTATCTGTGTATGTGTGTGTTGTGTGTCTGCAGGACTGGTTGGCGAGTTATTTAGAAGTCATGAGGACATGACTTTCTTTGGTGGGGGGAGAGTGTAAGGGGGTTTCGACTTTTATGTTACTGTGGAGGCTAATCAAAATGGCGTCTTTATTATGTTAATCTGGGGAATGTGGTTTTGTTGTGTTAAACACTGAGAAAGTTTGCGCTAGCAGCTCGTTTTGGTTTAGAGTGTGATAAGAAAATACTATTAACCAATTGGGATAGTTGTTATGGTTTTGGTGTATTTGAAGATACTGTATGCATGGGGTTTTGGGGGAGAAGGTGGGAGAGTGAGACAGAGGATGGACGAGGTGCTGTGAGTCCGCTAACGGGGTTGGACCCCGAGGAGGGCGTTCGGCGAGGAGATGGAGACGGAGTCGGACTCATGTGGAGCGTCTGGTCGACCACCATTGTTGGTCCCAGGTGGCTGGTCGAGGTGGTCCGAGGGGTCACAGGGAGAAGAAGAAGCTCCTTGAGCTCCAACTGTTTGTGCACGAAGAGATTGGACTTTGATAAGTGTGGCGCCTTTTATTTTCCTTTTATATTTTATTCTCTATTAATTATGTATAGTTCCAGTAATATCTATAAACTGTAAATCATTTAATTGCATCTGGTGTATTGTCTGTTATTTGGGCGGGGTGGAGTACCTCACACAGCATCCACACAAACTAATTACCCAGTTTGCCGGGGCTGAGGGCTGTTTCCCTAGACGACAGCGAGCCGAGCGACCCTGAGGGTGGCTGGGAGGGGCTACGTGCATTTAAGTAGTACAAGGGAAAAGAAATAACAGAAAGCAGAATAAAGAGTTACAGTTACAGAGAAAGTGCAGTGCAGGTAGACAACAAGGTGCAAGGTCATAATGAGGAAGATTGTCCTTGAGCCTGGTAGTACGTGCTTCCAGGTTTTTGTAACTTCTGTCTGATGGGAAAGGGGAGAAGAGACAATGCTCGGGGTGCATAGAGTCATATTTACTTAATTAGCAATACAGTGCTAAGTAGGCCATCTGGCCCTTTGGGCTGCGCCGCCCCAGCAACCCTAAGAAACCCAAACCTAATCATGGGACAATTTACAATGACCTCCCCAGTCCGTCTTTGGACTGTGGGAAGAAACTGGAGGACCCGGAGAAGACCCACTCATTATACGGGGAGAAGTACAGAGACTGATTACAGCACAATGCCACATTGAACTCCGGGGTCCAGAACCCCGAGCTGTAATAGTGTTATGCTAACCGTTATGCTACCATGGCATCTTTGATTATGTTCTCTGCTTTACTGAGGTAGCAAGAAGCGTTGTCATAGAGGGGAGGCCGGTTCAGTTGATGTGCTGAGGAGAGTCCGCAACTCTCTGCAGTTTCTTGTAGTCATGGACAAAGCAGTTGCCATATCAAGCTGTGATGCATCCTGGGTAGGATGTTTTCTGTGGTGTATTGAGAAAAGTTAGTAAGGATCAAACTTCTTTAACCTCCTGAGGAAGTAGAGGTGCTGGTGTACCTTCTTGGCCGTGACATCTACATGGTTGGACTATTGGTGATATTCACACTGAGCAATTTGAAGTTCTCAACCCTCTCAACCTCGTCACCATTGATGTAGACAGAAGCATGTGCATCACTTCCCCCTTCCTGAAGTCAGTAGCGAACTCTTATGTTTTGCTGACATTGAGGGAGAAACTGTTGTCATGACACCATGATACTACATTCTCTATCTCCTTGCCATACTCTGCATCGTCGTTGACAGCAATCCAATTAGCCCATTTCACACAGTTCTAGAAAGTCTCTTCTCATTTCAAAGAAACCTTTCTTGCATTGATTAGGGGTTTCTTTTTTGCTCTCTTGTCCTCCACAAAATCTTTAAATGAGTGTAACAGGGAAGGTCCTCAGCCTGAAACCTGACTGTTTATTTCCTTGCATAAGTGCTGCCTGACTTGCTGACTTCCTCCACCAATTTGTGCATGTTGCTCAAGATTTCCAGTATCTGCAGAATGTCTTGTGTCTATAAGAGGGAAGGAAGCTATTTGGCCCTTTGCCAGCCATCCAGTCTCTTATTTTCCAATTACTCTGTGTTTTTTAACTACCAAAACCACAAGTGCATCAGCTTCCACCTTCTTACAGGCAGTGGGTTCCAGATCACAACCAGTCCATTCCTTTAATTTTCTCCACTTCTCAGTGAGAGGCCATTGAGTAAGAAGAGGAAGCACTCATGAGAAATGTAGTTTGACATCTAGATTCTGGGGCCACATCAGAATCAGGTTTATTATCTCTGATAGACGCGTTAATCTGGTTGTTTTCTGGTAGCAGTACAATCCAATACGTAAAAATCACATTTCTTACAATAAGAAATATATTATACACATATAAATATGTATCTACTAAAGGAGATGTAAGGCACTTCTTCCCTCCGCTAGCCTGCAGGTCACCCCTGGGCAGGGCGTGGCACCTGCTTAGCTCCGCCCCCTGATCAGGGTCACGTGAAGCCATGGGAGCAGGTGGTGGATGGTTGTACGAGCAGCTGGTGCAGATCACAAGTCCTGGTTATGTGACCACTGACAACAGGCAGACAATTTCTGAAGGTATTGGTAATAGCTGGGGTTACCCGTCTTGTAAAGACACTGCCCAGAAGAAGGCAATGGCAAACCACTTCTGTAAAAAATTTGCCAAGAACAATCATGGTTATGGAAAGACAATGATCGTCCATGTTATACAACACAGGACATAGTATATATAAACAAATAAGTAGTGCAAATGATGAGATAGTGTTCATGGGTACATCGTCCACTCAGAAATCTGATGGTGGAAGTGAAGAGAGAAAGAAGCTGTTCCTGAAACATTGAGTGTGTGCCTTCAGGCTCCTGTACCTCCTCCTTGATGGCAGCATTGAGAAGAGGGCATGTACTGGCCGGTGGGGATCTTTTACTTCCTTCGTTCATGCTTAGCCCCTGCTCTCAACCCAACAAGACTGCATTTGCCTGGATTTGCATTTGCTGAGGATTCTGTCTGGTGTGCAGACAGAGTACACTTGTGGTACAGTGTGTGGAAGGAAGTCAGAAGTTGGAACGAGATTTATGGAAGTGTTTGTGTTTCTTTCCTGAGCTTTGCACAATGGGTTTCATTTTCAGTGGGTGAGAATAAGCCACATCAGGGTGACAGGAGTAGCACATTAGCACAGCAGTTAATGTAACACTATTACAGCCAGTGACCCAGGTTCAAATACGCTGCTCTCTTTAAGGAGTTTGTTGGGTCTCCCCATGACCGTGTGTCTTTCCCCTGGGTGTTCCAGTCTCCTCCCACATTCAAAAGATGTATGAGTTAGAGTTGGTCAGTTATGGGCTTACTATGTTGGTGCCAGAAGCATGGTAACACTTGCAGGCAATGTTCCCTCTAATTTTTAGTAGTCAGTGTGCGCAAAAATCTTATGTTGTGCAAATTTTTTTCCTGTGACAAAAGAATGTGCGCATTGAATGCACACATGGCACAGTTTTTAGATTATGAAGACACGTAGTCCTCTTTTATTGTCATTTAGTAATGCATGCATTAAGAAATGATACAATATTTCCTCCGGTGTGATATCACAAAACACAGGACAGACCAAGACTGAAAAAACTGACAAAACCACATAATTATAACATATAGTTACAACAGTGCAACAATACCATAACTTGATGAAGAAGTCCATGAGCACAGTAAAAGTTCAAAGTCTCTCAAATGTCCCACATCTCACGCAGACGGGAGAAGGAAGAAAAACTCTCCCTGCCATGCCGACCACAATCTGACTCTGAGTCATCCAAAAACTTCAAGCTCCGATCAGCTCTCCGACACCGAGTACTGAGCGCCATCTCTGTCCGAACGATTTGACCTCTTTCTCAGTCGCCAAAAGCAGGCAAGGCCGGGGATTTTGAGGCCTACCCTCCAAAAGATTCCCAACCGCGCAGTAACGACAGCAGCAAACAGGCGTTTCAGAAATTTCTCCATATGTTCCTCTGTGCTTTCATGTCCATTCTCCATCAAATCAGAATTGTCCACAGCCCCTATTTAACAGATACGATATCATTTTTCACCGGAGGGCTGCGCACGCGCAGGCGTGCGGCCATCTTCTCCTCCCATCTCAAATATTATGTAGGTTTACAAAATATTTGACATAAAACTGCACAGGATAACAACAAAATAACATACATATTTAAGTCACTCAGTTATTTTTTCTCTCTCCTGTCTTTGGCATTTACCCATTCTTTGTAAACTCTATCTAGACTAATAGAACTTCCATCCAATTGATAGCTTTTGATTCTCATTAACATATCCAAATGACATTCACCTAAACGGTCTCTCAGCTTGTTTTTGAGTTGACTCACAGTCTGCCCCAGCCGCAAGAAAGGTTCCCCCAATGTCCATCAACTGTGCAAGGTCGCAAAACTGTTCATTTTGAAGTACAAATGCCACCATTTGAGCGAAGTTTGAAATCAGTTTGGATTTAATTTTTTCTTGTACAAGAAATTTGAAATCATTAAACTATTACAGTATTTTCAGCTAGAAAATCATGATATTTTAGACATAAGGCATTAACTTATTCATCGCCAAATGTGAAGTCACAATCTGCAATTGCAGGGAAATCAAAAGCTGACCATTCTTGTCCCTCAACTTTGATTGTTTTCACTCTCGCTCATCTGCACTCAACCGTTATATGCGTAGCACTCCTGTAACGGGTAATGACGGGTTCTGTAGCCTGAGCTTTTGCACACTGTCCAAATGCGATTTACTTGCCAAATGTCGCTTCAAAAAGTCAAGTTTCCAAACATCATCCCACTTCTTTCCACTAGCAAATTCTCCAGCAACTTTCGCATCATGACAATACAAACAGATAACTCCAGTTTCCGAATCATACATAAATATTTCTTGTAGCTGAACTTTCATGCACTCACGAGCTTTCGGTGTAGCAGTTTCTACTATTTTGTTAAGCCATTCAACTTTAAACAAATTTGCGGTTCTTTTGTGCTTCACGCCCTTCGCTTCTTTTGAATTCGACATAGTGTATCAATACTTTTTTCAATAAAAACTTAGTAAGCTATCTACAGGATTTGAAACAGATCTCTGTAAACTTTACGATATGAACACTGTGCGCCAAACATGGCTGCCGCCGTGATGCAGCTGTACAAACTGGAACAGGAAAGGTGAGGTGACGTAAATTAGTGACGTGCATTGTGGTGTTTGAAAAACCGACTAACTCGTTAACAGCGCAAACACAAGGAAATCTGCAGATGCTGGAAATTCAAGCAACACACACACAAAAATGCTGGTGAATGCAGAAGGCCAGGCAGCATCTATAGGAAGAGGTACAGTCAACGTTTTGGGCCGAGACCTGTCGACTGTACCTGTTCCTATAGATGCTGCCTGGCCTGCTGCGTTCACCAGTATTTTTTGTGTGTGTAACTAGTTAACAGAAACAGTTCGCTAAAAGATTATTTTCAATTAGTATAATTATTAATTACTACATTATTTTAGGTAACTAACCTTTTGTGCGCACATTAATTTCCTTTGTGCACTGGTTGAAAAACGTGTGCACCCGCACAGCTTAGAGGAAACTATGCTTGCAGGCTGCCATCAGCACATCCAGAATCAGATTTATTATCACCGGCATGTGTCGTGAAATTTGTTAACTTAGCAGCAGCAATTCAATGCAATACATAATATAGAAGAAGAAGAAAAAAATAGTAATAATAAATAAATAAGTTAATCAATTACAGTGTGTGTGTGTGGCCTCCGTCGGTCATGGTCAACCATGGGTACTGCGCCTCTGGGAGTCACTGGTTTGTCGAGCAGCGTCGACTGTTGCTATTGGGGCCGATCCTGGAACGGCAGGCTCTGCCACGGTTGCTGCATGTGTCTGCTGTGCTCTGCGCTCCTCAAACTGACTCAGGATCACTCTTTCGCCCTGCTGTAGGTGTTGCTGAAGAGTACCTCGCCATTTGTTGCAGTCATCTGCTGTATCCTCCCAGCACTCTGTGTTGATTTTTAAGGTTTTCATGTCGTGCTTGCAGAGGTCCTTGAAGCGAAGTTAGGGTCTACCAACGTTCCTCTTGCCTGTTGCTGGTTCACCGTAGAGGATGTCCTTTGGCAGTCTACCATCCTTCGTATGATGGACGTGGCCCAGCCAGCGCAGTCTGCGTTGTCTTAAAAGTGTGAACATTGTGGGAAGTCCAGCGCGGGAGAGGACCTCAGAGTTTGGGACTTTGTCTCTCCAGGTGATGCCAAGGCTGTGGCGAAGGCTGCACAGGTGAAAACTATTGAGTTTCCTCTCCTGCTTGGAGTAGATGGTCCAAGTCTCACTACCATACAGGAGAGTGCTGATAGCGCATGCACTGTACACAGCAGTCTTGGTCTTTGTAGCGAGTTTCGGATTCTCCCAGACCCACGAGGAGAATCGAGCAAGGATCAATGCTGCTTTGCTGATACATCTATTGACTTCAGCATCAAGGGAGAGCATGTCGCTAATGGTCGACCCCAAGTATGTGAACTTGTGGACCACTTTTAGATCGTAATTGTCCATGGTAATGACTGGTGTCTCCACTACGTTCTGGGCAAGGACATTTGTTTTCTTTAGGCTGATGGTAAGCCTGAAGCCCTTGCATGTGCAGTCCATGAGAGTTTGTAGTTGCTGTTTGGTGTGCGAGGTTATAGCAACGTCATCAGCAAAGAACATGTCACGTATTAAGATCTTTCACACCTTTGTTCTTGCTCTCAGGTGCGCAGGGTTGAACAGCCGCCCATCAGACCTGGTGTGCATGTAGATGCCGTCTGTCAATGTCCCAAACAATTACAGTATAAACAGAAATAATTTATATTGAAAAAGTGAGGTAGTGTTCACAGGTTCAACGTCCATTTAGGAATCAGATGGCAGAGGGGAAGAAGCTGTTCCTGAATCACTGAGTGTGTGCCTTCAGGATTCAGTACCTCCCACCTGATGGTAACAGTGAGAACAGGGCATGCACTGGGTACTGTAGGTCCTTAATAATGGACGCTGCCTTTCTGAAACACCGCTCCTTGAAGACCTCCTGAGTACTTTGTAGGTAGTACCCAAGATGGAGCCGACTAAATTTACAACCCTCTGCAGCTTCTTTCGGTCCTATGCAGTAGCTCCAGCACCACCCCCCCCCCCCCCGATACCAGACAGTGATGCAGCCTGTCAGAATGCTCTCCACAATACATCTGAAGAAGTTTTTGAGTGTATTGTTGGCAGACCAAATCTCTTTGAACTCCTAATTAAGTATAGTCGCTGTCTTGCCTTCTTTATAACTGCATCGATATCTTGGGACCAGATTAGGTCCTCAGATACCCAGGAACTTGAAGCTGCTCGCTCTCTCCACTTCTGATCCCCCTATGAGGATCGGTATGTGTTCCTTTGCCTTACCCTTCCTAAAATTCACAATCAACTCTTCCGTCTTACTGACATTGAGTGCAAGGTTGTTGCTGCGACACCACTCCACTAGTTGGCATATCTCACTCTTGTACGCCCTCTCGTCACCACCTGAGTTTCTACCAACAATGGTATCATCAGCAAATCTATAGATGGTATTTGAGCCCAGCCACACAGTCATAGGTATAGAGAGAGAAGAGCAGTGCGCAAAGCACACACCCCTAAGGTGCACCAGTGTTGATTGTCAGCGAGTAGGGGATGTTATCACCAATCTCAACAGATTGTGGTTTTCTGGTTAAGAAGTTGAGGATCCAATTGCAGAGGGAGATACAGAGGCCCAAGTTCTGTAACTTCTCAATCAGGATTGTGCGAATGATAGTATTGAATGCTGAGCTATAGTCAATGAACAGTATTGTCCAGGTGGTCTAAGGCCATGTGAAGAGCCATTGAGGTTGCGTCTGCCATTGACATATTGTGGCGAAAGGCAAATTGCAATGGGTCCAGGTCCTTGCTGAGGCAGGAGTTCAGTCTAGTCATGACCAACCTCTCAAAGCATTTCATCACTGTAGATATGAGTGCTACCAGGCGATAGTCATTAAGGTAGCCCACATTATTCTTCTTAGGCGCTGGTATAATTGTTGCCCTTCTGAACTCTGCCTGTAGCAGTGAGAGGTTGAAAATGTCCTTGAATACTCCCACGAGTTGGTTGGCACAGGTTTTCAGAGCCTTACCAGGTACTCCATCGGGACCTTCCGCCTCGTGAGGGTTCACCCTCTTTAAAGACTGCCTAACATCAGCCTCTGAGACAGAGATCATACGGTCACTGGGTGCAGCAGGGATCTTCACAGCTGTAGTTGTATTCTCCCTTTCAAAGCGGGCATAGAAGGCATTGAGTTCATTTAGTAGTGAAGCATCGCTGCCATTCATGCTATTGGGTTTTGCTTTGTAGGAAGTAACGTCTTCCAAGCCCTGCTGGAGTTGTCGTACATCCAGTGTTACCTCTAAACTCATTTGAAATTATCTCTTCACCCTTGAAATAGCCCTCCGCAAATCATTCCTGGTTTTTTGGTACAGATCTGGGTTGCCAGACTTGAATGCCACAGGTCTAGGCTTCAGCAGATGACGTACCTCCTGGTTCATCCACAGCTTTGGCTTGGGAATGTACAGTAAGTCTTTGTTGGCACGCACTCATCCACAGGTTTTAATGAATTTGGTATCAACTTCAGCATACTCATCCAGGTTCGAAGATGAAACCCTGAATACAGTCCAGTTCACTGATTCAAAGCCATCCGTAGGCACTTCTATGTTTCCCTTGTCCATTCCTTATTGGTCCTCACTACTGGTGCTTCAGTCTTCAGTCTCTGCCTATACTCAGGGAGTAGAACTACAGCTAGGTGATCAGACTTCCCGCAGTGGGGGCATGGAATAGCATGGTAGGCATTCTTGATAGTGGTGTAACAATGTGATATTTTCTTTGGTGCTGTAAGTGATCTGTTGATGGTAATTAGTATTTTTTTCAGAATAGCCTGGTTAAAATCCCACAAAACAATGATGAAGGCGTTAGGGTGCATTGTTTCGTACATGTTGAACTGTGTTGGCTGTTGACGCAAATGACGCATTTCATTGTATGTCTCGATGTTTCAACGTGACAAATAAAGCTAATCATTTTGTTATCCTTAATCATTATCTGCTTTTGATAAAGTTTTATAAATGTTTTTGGTAGCACACTATTGGGGGCAATTAATAAGTGCTTGGATTGAAAAGCCAATTTCCAGTAAAAATTGTGACAGAATTATCCAACTGTTATTAAGAACTGCTTTAAGCAGGTCAGCAGCAACACAATGGAAAGTGATCACTTTTAAGAAGGAGCAAAGTGAATTTAATCAGTGCTTAAAAAACAAGCTTGATCCCCAAAATATGGTAGCTATTACAGAAGCAGCATCCCAGGTTCAATTGCTGCTGCTTTCTGAAAGGAGTTTGCATGTTCTCCCTGTCCCCACATGGGTTTCTTCCCACATCCTAAAGACGTCTGGGTTAGTAACTTAATTGGCCACATAGGTGTCATTAGGCAGCATGTGTTCATTCAACTAGAAGGGCCTCTTACCACGTTATATCACTAAATAAAGACACGCTATACAAATATATGCATAAGCTCAGTAAATGAGCATTTCAAAACTGACAGCACTTTAATAAATTACAGCCTTGCCAGTAGTGTGTATGTTAAAGATGGTGAACATGATCTTTTATTCCCAGGGAACTAAAAACTAAAGAGTTTAGGTTTAAGATGAGAGGTGAAAATTTTAAAAGGGATGCAGAGGTTGCAGAGCATGGAATGAGCTGCCATAGATTCAGACTTAATTATCACATGTACATCAAAACATACAGTGAGATGTGTCGTTTGTGGTAACAACCAACTCATCTATGGATTTTGTCCACACCTCACTGCTTCAGTAAAGCAGACAGTATAATCAAAGATCCCACCTACACTGGGCATTCTCTCTTCTCCCCTTCCCATTGGGCAGAAGATACAAAAGCCTAAAAGCACGTACCACCAGAGTCAAGGACAGTTTGTACCCCACTGTTGTAAGACTATTGAATGGTGCTTTGGTGTGATAAGAAGGACTCTTGGCCTCACAACGACATTGCTTTGGCTTTTCACATTGTTGTTCACCTGCACTGCATTTTCCCTGTAGCACCTTATTCTGCATTCTGTTTTCATTTTACCTTATCCACCAAGAACATAGGCAGCTTATGGCAAGGTCTGCACACCAAAACAGACTTCAAAGCTAAACGCAGTGGTGCTGCCAACATCGCTGCCTCTCTCCCAGATGAGCTAAATCTTTTTTACTCTCAGTTCGATGTCGCCAACACTGAACTCCCGAGGAGAGCCGCTGAAACGACCTGCACCTTGGTCATCTCTGAGGCTGAAGTACACAGGTGTATCCAACGGGTGGACAGTCTTGTGAAGGACAAGGATGGCATCCCAAAGCGGGTTTTCAGGATGTGCACGGCACAATTAGCAGACATTTTTAATCTCCCTCTCTCCCAGTGTAGAGTGCCCACCTGCTTCAAAACATCCATCATTGTCCCTGTACGTAAAAAGATCAAGGCAACATGTCTAAACAACCAGCATCCTGTCGTACTCATCTCAATAATAAGCAAATGCTTTGAGAGGCTGGTCAAGGACTACATCTGTAGCTTACTACCACCCAAACTGGACCCTCTACAATTCACCTCCTGACACAACTGATCAACAGATGATGCAATAGCCACAGATCTACAACCGTCCTTACACACCTGGAGAAGAGTAATGTTCTTGGACTACAGTTCAGCATCCAACACCTCCAGGCTTGACAAGAAACTCACCCTCAGCCTTCACCCTGCCTCGTGCAGCTGGATCCTGGACTTCCTGTCAGATCACTGGCAGGTGGTAAGAGTGGGCTCCCTCACCTCGGCCCCTCTGAGCCTCAACACAGGGGCTCCCCAGGGCTGTGTACCCATCGTTTACTGTCTGTATACCCATGACTTTTTCGCCACCCACAGCTCCAATCTGCTAATTTGCTGACAACACTACACTGATTGGCCTTATCTCAAATAATAATGAGGCAACTGACAGAGAAGAAGTCATCACCCTGACATAGTGGTGTCAAGAAAACAACCTCTCCCTCAATGTTGCAAAAACAAAGGAGCTGGTTGCGGACTACAGGAGGAATGGAGACAGGCTAACCCCTATTTATGTCAATGGATCTAGGGCTCAGAGGGTGAACAGCTTTAAGTTCCTTGGTATACACATCACCGAGGACCTTACTTGGTCTGTACATACCAGATGTGTGGTGAAAGAAAGTACAACAGCGCCTCTTTCACCTCAGACAGTTGAAGAAGTTTGGCATGAGTCCCCAAATCCTAAGGACTTTCTACAGGGGTACAGTTGAGAGCATCCTGACCAGATGTATCACTGCCTGGTACGGGAACTGTACCTCCCTCAATCGCAGGACTCTGCAGAGGGTGGTGTAGACAGTCCAGCAGATCTGTGGATGTGAACTTCACACTATTCAGTAAATTTACAGTGACAGTGCGTAAAAAGGGCCCAAAGGATCATTGGGACCTGAGTCACCCTAACAACAAATTGTTCCAGCTGCTACTATCCAGGAGACAGTATTGCAGCATTAAAGCCAGGACCAACAGGCTCCGGGACAGCTTCTACTACCGGGCCATCAGACTGATTAATTCACGCTGACACAATTGTATTTCTATGCTATATTGACTGTTCTGTTGTATATCTTAGTGTACATACTATTAATTACTAATTACTATAAATTGCACATTGCACATTCAGATGGACACATAACGTAAAGATTTTTACTCCTCCTGTATGTGAACGATGTAAGAAATAAAGTCAATTCAATTCAATTGTGCAATGAATTGATCTGTATGAATAGAATTCAAGACAGAAAGTAGTGGATAAGGCCTTGTCCATCATAGGCAAAGCCATCCCCACCATTGAGCACACTTACATGGAGCAATAGAAAGCAACATCCATCATCAAGGACCCCATCATCCAGACCATGCTCTCTTCTTACTACTAATATTGGATAGGAGGTACAAAGGCCTTAGGTCCCACACTATTAAATTCAGGAACAGTTAAAACTTATACTTTATACTTTATTGTCGCCAAACAATTGGTACCAGAACGTACAATCATCACAGCAATATTTGATTTTGTGTTTCACACTCCCTGGATTACAAATATTAAATATTAAAAATAGTTAAAATTAGTAAATATTAAAAATTTAAATTATAAATCATAAATAGAAAATAGAAAAATGGAAAGTAAGGTAGTGCAAAAAAACCGAGCGGCAGGTCCGCATATTTGGAGGGTACGGCCCAGGTCCAGGTCAGGATCTGTTCAGCAGTCTTATCACAGTTGGAAAGAAGCCGTTCCCAAATCTGGCCGTGCGTGTCTTCAAGCTCCTGAACCTTCTCCCGGAGGGAAGAGGGACGAAAAGTCTGTTGGCTGGGTGGGTCGTGTCCTTGATTATCCTGGCAGCACTGATCTGACAGCGTGCAGTGTAAAATGAGTCCATGGATGGAAGATTTGTTTGTGTGATGTGCTGCACTGTGTTCACGACTTTCTGCAGCTTCTTTTGGTCATGGACAGGATAACTTCCATACCAGGTTGTGATGCATCTTAGAAGAATGCTTTCTACAGTGCATCTATAAAAATTAGTGAGGGTTCCCATAACATAGCAGGTGGTAGAATAGGAAAAGAGGGAAATTTTTCCTTGACAAAGTGGCGAATCTGCAGGTATTTAAAAAAATGATTATGCGGAAGGCCATACTTACCGCGCAGGTTATCAAAACTATCAAATATGTTATCAGTATACAAATCCTTAATGCGCATAAGACCATTCAAACCCCATTGTCTAAAAGCTGAATCGAATGTGGAGGGAGGAAATAAATGGTTTTTATGAATGGGGTCCAAAACTGAAGCTGATATGAACTTATAGTGGCAGCGAAATTGATTAAAAATTTTGAGGGTAGAGAGCACGACCGGGTTAGATGTGAATTGAGAGGATTTCAATGGTAAGGAAGAATACACCAAAGCTGGGAGAGACGAGGAGTGGCAAGACCGTGACTCAAGCAGGCACCAGATTATATCTGGCCGGTGAAGCCAAAATAATACTTTTTGAATGTTCGATGCCCAGTAATAATGAATAAAGCTGGGAAGACCCATTCCACCTATGTCACGACCTCTTTGAAGAATGCGCTTATTAACCCTTGGGACCTTATTTTCCCAAATAAAGGAGGTTATAGCTTGATCAACTGATTTAAAAAATAACTTAGATAAGAAAACTGGCAAACACTGAAACAAATAGAGAAATCTAGGAAGTATAGTCATTTTCACTGACTGAATTCTCCCAGTTATAGTAAGGGGTAAACGGCGCCATCTCTCGAAATCAGCCTTCATTTGGCTAACCTGAGGCCTGTAGTTAGCTTCAAACAGAGATGTAAAAGAGCAAGTAATATGTATTCCTAGGTATACAAAACCATCTTGAGATAAAGGAAAGGGCAAGGATTCCTGTCGGATCTGTAGGGCCAAGTTATTAATGGGAAAGCATTTGCTTTTTTGAAAGTTCAGTTTATAGCCAGAGAAGGCTCCAAATTGACCTAATAATGACACAATAGCAGGACTACTACCTGTAGGGTCGCTAACATAAAGTAAGAGGTCATCAGCATATAGGGAAACACGGTGTTCCATGTCCCCTCTTATAACACCTTGAAATAATGTAGTTGACTTAATTGCAATAGAAAGAGGCTCAATTGCAATTGCAAAAAGAAGAGGGGACAGTGGGCAGCCTTGGCGAGTGCCACGTTTTAATGGGAAATAGCCAGATCGAAAATAATTTGTCTGTATACACGCTGAAGCTATAAATATTCTGCCAAATCCAAATTTCTCCAAAACACTAAATAAGTATACCCATTCCACTCTATCAAATGCCTTCTCCGCGTCCAAGGCGATAACAACCTCTGGACTTGGAGAATCACTCAGTGAATAAACCACATCAGCCAGTCGACGGATATTAAAAAAAGAATAGCGATTTTTAATAAAACCTGTTTGATCATCTGAAATTATCTTGGGAAGGGGATGTTCTAAACGACATGCAAGCACTTTAGCCAAAATTTTCACATCTACATTCAAAAGTGAAATGGGGCGATATGATCCACATTGAGTCGGGTCCTTGTCCTTTTTAAGAAGTAGTGAAATAGCTGCCTGTGAAAGAGAAGGGGGTAAGGAGCCATTCTCCAAGGATTCCTGAAACACTTCTAGAAGGACCGGTGTGAGCTTATCCTTAAATTTCTTATAAAATTCTATTGGATAACCATCAGGACCTGGGGACTTACCACTCTGCATAGCCATAATGGCATTATTAATCTCTTCCTGCCCAAGAGCCCGATCTAGGTTCTCCACTTCCTCTGGTTCAAGAGTTGGTATTTCCAAATTATCTAAAAAACATTCCATATTTGTTTTATCTGAGGGGAACTCTGAGGCATACAGAGAGGAATAAAAAGTTGCAAAGATGTTATTAATCTCTTTTGGATTGCTTGTCAAGTTCTGGTGCATGTCTCTTACCTGAGGAATAAGTCGTGATGCAGCTTGACGTTTCAACTGATGAGCCATAAGCCGGCTTGCCTTGTCACCATATTCATAATAGAGGCCACGTGTCTTAAGAATTAATTGTTCTGATAGGTTTGTAGATAGAAGATTAAACTTCGCTTGCAAATCAACCCGGCTTTTATATAATTCCGCAGTGGGTGCCTCAGAGTATTTTCTATCCAGGTCCCAAATAGATTTCAATAACACTTGCATTTCCTTCCTACGCTCTTTATTGGCATGTGAAGTATAAGATATTATTTGACCCCTCAAGTAAGCTTTTAAAGTTTCCCAAAGTAAAGAGTACAATACCGACTCAGTTTTGTTAGTCTCGAAGAATGTGTCAATGTTAGCCGATATATAACTACAAAATTTCTCATTAGAAAGCAAAAGGGGGTTAAGTCTCCACAGAGGCCGTTCTCTAACGTTTAAAGGAAAACATAGGTCCAGTTTCACGGGCGAGTGATCAGATATAACTATAGCAGTGTATTCAATTTGTCTAATCATAGGTATCAAGGAATTATCTATAAAGAAATAGTCTAGCCTGGAATAGGAGTGGTGAACATGAGAGAAGAAAGAGAATTGCCTAACTGATGGATTCAAAAATCTCCAAGGGTCCATATAACCATTTTGTTGCATAAACATCGAGAAGGCCTTTGCCATACCAGAATATGTTCCCCTAGGGCAAGACCTATCAAGCAGTGGGTCAATAGCACAGTTCAAATCTCCGGAAAAGATTAGCTTATGTGTATTCAGGTTAGGTATTAATGACAAAACCCTATTTGCAAATTGGACATCGTCCCAATTAGGAGCATAAACATTTACCAAAATAGCAGGTATCTGAAAGTTCTATTCAAAATGGGGACCTTTCTTATCATATTTTGGGAGTCTTAAGGAATTACCTACTAGTTGAGGGCATTTGATTGTACTTAGGAAGTTGCCTCCCATTTAACACACTTATAATTTACCTCACAGGGTGGTTGATGAATTGTAAATATGAGTGTATTTTGGATCATCTGACATGTTGCAGATGTGTATGAGCTGTCGTATTGAAGTAGTGTGGGGGTACGGTTGTGAAATGTCCATACTTGTATTTGTGAATTGTTGTGTTGTAGATATATTAGCTGCCATGATATGTTCGGGGAGGGTGGGTGGGGGGGAGGTTTGTTTTGGGGGTACGATACTAAAGCAAAATGGAGGAAAATGTAATCCATTATATATTCTGTATTGTGTCATTCCTTCAATAAATTAGTGAGGGTTGAGGGGACAGGCCAAATTTCTTTAGTTTTCTCAGGAAGTAAAGGCGCTGGTGGGCCTTCTTGGCAGTGAACTCTGCTTGGTTGGACCAAGTCAGGTCATTTGTGATATTGACCTCGAGAAACTTAAAGCTTTTGACCTGTTCCACTTGCGCACCACCGATGTAAATTGGGTCGTGCGGTCCGTTACTCCTTCTGAAGTCAACAACCAATTCCTTCGTCTTGCTGACGTTGAGGGATAGGTTATTGTCTTCGCACCATTCCACCAGGTTAATTTCCTCTCTGTACTCAAACTCATCATTACCCGAGATATGGACTACAATTGTGATGTCATCAGCAAACTTATATATTGAGTTCGAAGGAAACTTGGCTACACAATCATGGGTGTACAGTGAGTACAGCAGGGGGCTGAGTACACAACCTTGTGGGGCACCGATGCTCAGAGTGATTGTAGAAGAGAGTTTGTCCCCTATTTTTACAGCCTGGTTTTTTACAGTTTTTACCCTTCAACCATCAAGCTCCTGCACCAGAGTGGATAACTTCGCTCACCTCAACACTGAACTGATTCCCCAATCTTTGGACTCACTTTTAAGGATTATACAACTCAAGCTCTCAGTGCTAAATTTTTATTTGTACTATTTGTCTTTTTTTGCACATTGATTGTTTGTCAATCTTTGATTATGTATGGTTTTTCATAAAAATTATTGTATTTCTTTATTTCCCTGTATATACCTGCAAGAAAATGAATCTCATGTTAACATTTTAATTCCACGTCCCATTTCCATTCTGATATGTCTATCCACGGCTTCCTCTACTGTAAAGATGAAGCCACACTCAGGTTGGAGGAACAACACCTTATATTCCATCTGGGTAACCTCCAACCTGATGGCATGAACATTGACTTCTCAAACTCCCGCTAATGCCCCACCTCCCCCTCGTACCCCATCCGTTATTTATTTATATACACACATTCTTTTTCTCTCTCTCCTTTTTGTCCCTCTGACTATACCCCTTGCCCATCCTCTGGGCTTCCCCCCACACCCTTTTCTTTCTCCCTAGGCCTCCTGTCCCATGATCCTCTCATATCTCTTTGCCAATCACCTGTCCAGCTCCTGGCTCCATCCCTCCCCCTCCTGTCTTCTTCTATCATTTCTGATCTCCCCCTCCCCCTTTTGAATCTCTTACTAGCGCTTCTTTCAGTTAGTCCTGACGAAGGGTCTTGGTCCGAAACGTCGACTGTACCTCTTCCAATAGATGCTGCCTGGCCTGCTGCGTTCACCAGCAACTTTTATGTGTGTTGCTCATGGTAACATATATAGTACATACTTTGATAATAGCAGGGGCTTTATAAAGCATTGGTCAGACCACACATGGTGCATTGTGATCAGTTTTGGGCTGCTTATCTAAGAAAAATTGTGCTGGCATTGGAGAGGGTCCAGAGGAGGTTCACGAGATTGATTCCAGGAATGAAAGGGTTAACATATGACGGCTTTGGGCTTGTACTCACTGGAATTTAGGAGGATGGGGGGGGAGGGTCTCATTGAAAGCTATTGAATATTGAAAGGCCGCGATAGAGTGGATGTGGAGATGTTTCCTATAGTGGGGGAGTCTAGGGCCAGAGGATATTCCTTTAGAACAGAGATGAGGAGGAAATTCTTTAGGCAGAGGGTGATGAAACTGTGGAACCCATTGTCATGGATGGCTGTGGAGGCCAATTTATTGGGTTGATTTAAAGCATAGGCTGCTGGGTTCTTGATTCGTCAGGTATTGGGAAGTAGGCAAGAGTGTGAGATTGACAGGGATAATAAATCAGCCATGATGGAATGATGAAAAGATTCAACAGGCTGAATGGCCAAATATTGCTTCTGTGTCTTATGGTCTAAATTTAATTTTACCTTAAAAGCCTGAAAGAACATAGCGATAGATTTAAAGACAGCTTCTATCCCACTGTAATGGTCCCCTAGAAAACATAGAGGATAGCACAATGCTTGTGACTGAGCTTATTTCCCACCGCTGCCTCCGGGTGCTCCGCTTTCCTCCCACAGTCCAAAGACGTACCGGTTAGTAGGTTAATTGACCATTGCAACATTGTCCTGTGAATAGGTTAGGGTTAAAGTGGGGGACTGCTGGGCCAGAAGGGCCTATTCCACTCTGTATCTCAATAAAATAAGGTGGACACGACCCCACAAAGTACCCCTTGCACTCAATTGTCCAGCTGCACTTCACTTTAGTCTGCTTTCTGCTATTGTTTTCCCTTGTACTAGCTCAACGAACTGTTGTAATGGAATTATCTAGATGGATGGCATGTACAACTAGGTTTTTCACTAATCGCAGTATGTGACAATAATATTGCAGTATGTGACAATAATAAATCAACTTACCCTTGATAGTTGTTCTTATTTTACTTATTTAGAGATTTAGTGCATAACAGACCCTTCTGGCCAAACGAGCCACACGGCCTAGCAACCCACCTACTTAACCGTAGCCTAATTTCAGTACATTTTACAATGACCAATTAACCCACTAACCCGTACATCTTTGGACCGTGTGAGGAAAGCGGAGCACCTGCAGGAAACCCACGCATTTCATGGGGAGGACGTACTGTACAAACTCCTTATAGACGGTGTCAGAGCAGAACTCCAAACTCCAAGCACCCCAAGTTGTAATAGCTTTGTGATAACCGCTAGGTGCACTTGTACAAATCCTTCTTAAATGCAAGTCCTGACGAAGGGTCTCGGCCCGAAACGTCAACTGTACTTCTTCCTATGGATGCTACTGTGGTAGTGTTCTGTTTCATTTGCGTCAATGACAAATACAGTCTGAGGATGTGCTAGGAGCAGCCTGTATTTGTTGCCAGGCTTCTGGTTCCAACATAACACCATAAAATATGGGAACAGAATTAAGCCATTTGGCCCAATGAGTCTGCTCCACCATTTCATTATTGCTGATCCATTTCCCCCTCAGCCTTTTCCCTGTAACCCTTCATGCCCTGACTTGTAGCATGCCCAGCACTCACTAACCCTAACCTACACACCTTTGGAATGTGGGAGGAAATCAGAGCACCTCCAGGGAATATAGATACACACACCAAATATGTTTTGATATAAAATCTGGCAACACAAGAGGTTACTGAAGCTTGAATCTGGAGTAACAAACGAAATGTCTTTTTGCCTGTCCCCCAAGTCCTGATGAAGGGTTTTGACCTGAAATTGTTGGTTGTCTGCTGCACTCCAGTGCTCTCTCAGTGGAAGACAAACTGGATTGAGTTTGTACGTATGTTCATCTGCGGACTTCTGAAGATTGCTTGTTCTTGCCTATCACATCCATATACCATCAACTTACAGGATATGTCACTCAGAGACTTGGGCTAAATATATGTGTGACTGGATGTTTACTTGTTATCTTACATGTGCCTTGTGCTGTGTATAACTGTAGACACTGTATTCTGCACTTCAGTCCTGGGGTGAGGGGGAGTGGTTAACACTGTCTCATTTGGCTATATTCATATATGGTTGAATGATAATTAAACTTGAACTTGGCAAGAAACCAGCGCAGGAGAGTTTTTAAAAGTGGAAAAGCCATTACACTTGGGCAGTTCCGCTTTCCTGGCCTTGGAAGTCTAGTGACAGGTGTATTTGTCACAAACTGGGGTTTTCCTTGGTTGCAATGGATGACCATGCTTTCTTTCCTCGATGCCTTGACATGCCCTTTGCTCTCCGGGAAGCATTGCCTTCCTGGCCATTGCATCACATTCACTGGAGCTGATTTCACATGCTGGGACAGGGATGTTCCTCTCTCACCGGGGTACGAGGCCAGCTGGCTATGCTCAACTTGCTTAGCTCACCTGTCGAAGCAGTATACAGGTACCGCAGACATCCCACCTCGCCCGGAAGTTCCGGGAGTCTCCTGCAAATTAATAGCGGCTCCCTGATGCCCACAAATTATATATAATGTCCCGGAAATGATTTTTTTTTAGAGCGAGCGTGAGAGAGCGCACGGGAGAGCAAGCGCAAGAGCGAGAAAGCGAGTGAGAGTGAGAAAGCAAGCGCGAGAGCGACCACGAGTGAGAGCGCGCACAATAGAGAGCGAAGGCAAGAGCGAGAGAGTTCCAAAAAAAAGTCAGAGTGGCAGTGTGTTCCAAAAAAAGAAAATATAAAATGTACGTCACTCCAGACTACCCTAAAGAGTACCCCTGCCTAATAGGGGTCAAAAATAATGACAGTGTTGCTCACTGCACTGTTTGCAACAGTGACTTTTCTATTGCCCATGATGGGTTAAAATGTAAAAGACATGTTGAGGTGAGATTAACAGGTGTCATTCATTCATTAGCATAGCTAACGTTATTTAAACTAGCTGGTTAGCTGCTAAGGAGCTACTCTATTGCAAACATCCCACCTCTCCCGGAAGTCTCCCTGCAAATTGATGGTGTTAACTCCCTGAAATGAGTTTTTGCAGGATGGGATGTCTGGGTACCGGGGTGTGGCGGCTGCCGCATACAAAGTTGGAGCCAGACTAGTAAAGAACAAAAGTGAGTGAACTGCCCCATAATGGACATGGCAAGCCCCCACACCAGAGGTGCCAACCCTCCCTGGGCATACACTTTTCAGCCAGGAATGTCGACAGTTTATTTCCTTCCGTAGATGCTGCCAGATCTGCTGAGTTTCCCACGCATTTTGTATGTGGTGTTGTGAATACAGCATCTGCAGTCTCCTCTGTTTATGCAAGGCTGTGAATATTTAATAACTAATGTACATAAAATGCTGTATGTAAATATATGTGTGAAAAGTTTTTATAAAAAAGCTTCAGAAGCGACGCTATTTAACAGATACATGAGAATAGATCATGTTTAGAGTTGGAGTTTGCAGGGAGGGGCTGAGGGCCGGGCACTCTCGCCCCTCCCCCTGCGGAAGTGCCTCCTGTCCCCAGGGGGTGAAGAGCCCAGAATAGCCCGCGGCTCGCGCCGTTAACGTGGAAACAGCGGCGCAGCGCGCAGATCCAGCTCGTGTCCGCCTGCGCCGCCGAGAAGTAGTGCGGATAACGTTGTGGGGTCGGATAGAGGCGGCGCGGGCCCGACTGATGCAATGAGCACCGACCCCCAACTCCTATTCCCATTTGACAGGAAAGTCCGAAATAAACACGTCGGCCGCCGGATAATTAAACCCGTTGGGCGCATTCGGTGACTTTGATCCCTATAAACGGTTTGAGTAGAGGGGGAGGGGACAGAGAGCGCAGTCAAAAGCTGAAGTCAACCTAACCTGCTTAGCTGCCTGAAGCCCGGCCTCCCGGCTCGTTACATCATCATCGCCCCGCCCACCCCTCAAATCACTTTATAAAAGCCGCACTTCCTCACGTGACCTCGCGGCGTTCCTTTTATCCCCCGCGCGCCGCCCTCTCCAGTGACGTCATGCTACGCGTAGTTCTAGGCGAGCCGGGTTCGCGGTGATGTCATGGCGCCGCTCTCTTTCGCGCTGTAGCCGGAGAGCGAGCGTGCGCGCGCGCGCGCGGCCCGGCCTAACCAGCGAGCATATTTGTTTGTGTGAGCGTGTGCGCGCGCGCTCGCGCTCGTGTCACGTCACTTCCGGCAGCGAGTTGGGTTGCGGAGTCGCGGTGAAGGGGCCCGTCGAGCAGACGGAGGGTCGCGGGGCAGCCGCATCCGACCCGTATGCGCACGGCGGCCGGAGACATCGCTAGTTCCCGCGGATTTACTCTTTCCTCTCTCCGCTTCGCCTTGCGGGCAGTTGTGTGTGAGTGAGTGAGTGCCTGGGGGGGTGTGGGGGCAACCGAACCAGCCGCCGCAGCAGCAGCAGCAGCCGCCCGCCCACCAGCTTCAGCCGTTGAGCCTCGGCCCGCTCTGCCGAAGGATGGGAAACGCTGCGACCGCCAAAAAGGGCAACGAGATCGAGAGCGGTGAGTGTGAGGAGGGAGACCACGGGGGCTCATTCATTCCCAACCCCCACCCCCTTCCACCCTGCCGGCCAGCCTGGGCCCTACTGCAATCTGGGCCTGGCCTTGGCAGCACATCTTCTGTCTGTCTGTCTGTCTGTCTGTGTGTGTGTGGACTCAGACACAAACACTGGCACTCAGACACACCGGCATGAATTGACACAGACGGACACAGGCAGGCACAAAAAGACCGGGGCAAATGTAGTTAAGACAAAACCACAACGAAAGGGCATAGCAATAGCAAACTACACAACGTATCCACGAAAACAGACTACAGTGTGCAAACTACACCCTAGAAAAGGCGCACACCCATGTGCAGGCACTGTGACACCAACAGAGTGCATTACTTTCAATCTACTATTTTCAGTATTCCTTTTAGAAGCATTGTTTGTTCCAATCCAATTTGTTGACTGCTTTTGGGTTGTAGGACTGTCTGTTTTTAGAAATTAAGTTTTCTTTCAGGAGGTAAGCGTTGATTGTATCTTAAGGCCTAAATGAGAGTATCAGCGAGCAGAGATTTTCAGATGAGCGTAATTTAGATTTACACTACAAGAAGAGTGATACTTGATTACTACCTGATTGTTTTGATCTATACATTTCTTTCAGAACCTTTAGTTTCATACCCTTGTAGCTTTTAGACATTGCTATTATTTTAAAACTCCTTTGTATAACTACCTAATTGTTCAAGGTAAGTGAATTGAGTTGGTTGCTGTCAATCTATTTTTGACAACTTCTGCGCACAACAATGCAGTCATTTGCAATCTGCATATATTTCCATGTGGTTAAAACCGGGTAGGAAATCGTTTGAATGTATTGCAAAATATCTTTTGTTATGCCTCAAGTACAGTGAGCTAACTTGTGAAATTCGAACTGTTGAATCTAGCTGAGTGTTGTTTTATTACCTGTGTACAGTTTCCACACAATCTCTGTAGAGCCACATTCACAACCAGCAATAAAATGTCCCATGTCATTTTTAAAATAATTCCCTAGTACAATTAGAAATGAAACTCAGAAAATGTTATGTGTCTGGCTGTCTAAAAAAGTGTTAGTTGTTACGATGGTGATCTATTTTTGGGATGTGGTTTTGCAACGTTAGACTCTGACCATCTTGTTATCTTTGAAATGTTTAAAGTATTTGGCAAGTTATTGGGAAATGTGAGGACTCTTACCTGCTTTGTTAAGTGATTAATTCTTTGGAAGTTTTATAATGCTGTCACAAAATGCTAAGCTTTGATGTTTAATGGGATTTTAAACTATCCAAATTATAATCTGTCATCAAACCATTAAATATTTTAATTTATTCTACCATTTTGAAGAAAAAATTACATGTAAAGCTTTTTCAAACAAGTAGTTCTTTGCAGTGTATTGCATGATTTATGATGGTTGACTGCACATGGACAGGTCAAATGGTGGTAATTTTGGTTCAGTCATTGACCTATTGAGAAGAATATGATCATGCACGAAGCATGGTGTCCCATGGCTGTTGGTGGCTATCACAACTTGTATTGCTCTGGAAAGTAGTACAGTGAAAACAAAAAAAAACTTCTATATCTAGACTAATAGAAATGCACACCAGCTAGTAATCTTATTGGACTTGGAATTGTTTATTGGCTTTTTTTTTTGTGATGCAATTGGTCATTAATTGTGCATGATAACTTCAATCTATTGTTCTCTTAATAAAATGTTAGATTTCTTAAAAAAAAGTTTCTAATATTTTAGATGCTCCAATTCCAGCTAGACTTGATGGTTTTGACTGAGTAGACTGGATCTAAATAGGGTTCTTCGTCAATTTTAGATGCAAGCATATGCATTAGGAATTTTCTCTGGGCACCTTCCCAATGATCAAGTAAGTCCCCTATATATCTGTTTCAACCTGCATTTTTCTGTTGGGGTTACTTGGAGCTTGTTGAGAAACCCCCAGGAAAATTGTCAGGCAATTCAAATATATCGTCCGTTTAATTCTCTGAGCCTTCTCCATTCAGAGATGGTGTACAGTTACGTACTGTGCCTTTGAAGTGTGGGAACATAGAATAGTACAGCACAGTACAGGCCCTTCGGCCCACAATGTTGTGCCAACTCTGCCTCCCATATAACCCCCCCACCTTAAATTCCTCCATATACCTGTCTAGTAGTCTCTTAAATTTCACTAGTGTATCTCCCTCCACCACCGACTCAGGCAGTGTATTCCATGCACCAACCACTCTCTGAGTAAAATACCTTCCTCTAATATCCCCCTTGAACTTCCCATCCCTTACCTTAAAGCCATGTCCTCTTGTACTGAGCAGTGGTGCCCTCCGGAAGAGGTGCTGGCTGTCCTCTCTATCTATTCCTCTTAATATCTTGTATACCTCTATCATGTCTCCTCTCATCCTCCTTCTCTCCAAAGAGTAAAGTCCTAGCTCCCTTAATCTCTGATCATAATGCATACTCTCTAAACCAGGCAGCATCCTGGTAAATCTCTGTACCCTTTCCAATGCTTCCATATCCTTCCTATAGTGAGGTGACCAGATTCTGGGAAAAGACCAGAAATAATCTGCATGTCCACTTTTCTGCAGAGGTTTCCAGGCCCCTTTTGCATGATTTGCCAAAAACGCTATTTAGCCTCTAAGGCAGTCTGTTCCCTTTTCCTGTGGTTTTTTCCACTAATCTGACTTTGCTCAAGGCTTTTGAGTTCTTTACTTTTTACCTGTGCTGTGCACCACTGGAATTATATTTTATTAATTTACAATATTTTGTATGTGCTCTGTGTGATATGTATTGTGAGTGCAGAAGAACATTTTCATTTAGTTGTATTTATGTCAGATGACAATAAACTTGAACTTCTAAGTTGCCAGAAAAAGCTGAAAGATCGTTGTCCATCTTTTAAACCCTGTCCGTTCATTGGTCCCTTGTTGTGTTTTTTCTTTTTTCCATCCCTTTGTCAACTTGGCCTAGAGTTACTTGTACTTTGACTTTCTAGTTAATTTTTGCCCCATATTGCAAAACTTTTTTAGAGTTAATCTCATCACTGACCCCAGCCCCGTTACTGTATAATTTAGGCTCTTTCATAACCCTGTTTCTTGGAAACACTCAAAGATATTTTTGGACTGTTGAATGTTTAGTTTTCCATCTTTTACTGGAATTCTTCTTAAAATAAAATTTTCATTTCATGCATATTTTTCTCATTAGGTTATGCACAACTTCAGCCCATCACCCCCTACTGTGGCACAGTAGCTCGCCAGAGTTCTCTGTCCAGGGCTGGTCTTTTGGATTGTCTTCAGGTCTAATATATCTTGGTGCATCCTTCCTCTCCCAGGAATGAGGTCTTTGGAGCATCTGTTTGTGTTCCTGTAGCGCAGAGTTTTTGACAGGATGGTGTTGCTAGTCCAGTTTGGAACTGTCCATTGTGGTATTTCCATGTGGAATTGCATGCACTTACTCTGTTGAAAATGATTTTGTGTCACAGATCAGTACCAAACCTTTATGAAAATTTTATTCCACTGCTGTTAATCTGCTGTAATATTCTGTAAATTATTGGTGCGCATATAGCTCTGAAATTATTGTAAATGGTAGAGAGGTTGCACATTGATTTTGGAAAAGGAGTTTAAAAAATGGTACCCTGGTGGCATTGGGTTGCAAGTGAGCTAATCAGTTACTGTTTATAAGGAGGACCTAAAAGGAACCAAATCATCCTAATGTGGGACTTGGAAACTGGGAATCAGTGTTGATAACATGCACCAATTTTAGAGTTAAGCATACATAATCATATGCACCTTGATCTTGTGCTAATCTTCCAATCTATATGTGAACTTTATTCTCAGAACCCTATTGTGAGCACTCTAATTCCATACATAGTTTAAAAAAAAAGTTATATTCCTCTTTTGTGCCATGTTTTATTCTAGTCGTGTTCACTGGATTAGCTGCTAGACAGTTCTACTAATAGCACAGGAAGATGTGCTGAAAAAAACAGCTTGAGATAGAAAAAATAATCTGCTTCAGTTCATGCAAATTTGGCTGTTGAAAATCCCAAATAATTTAGCTGGTGGTACAACCAATGCTAGTTTAGATGTAGGGTTTTGACTTGAAACATTGACTGTCGATCACCCTCAGTATATGCTCCAGTTTGTGTGTTGCTCCAGATTCCAGTACTCTCTTGTCTCCATAAAATAGTAACCACTTTTGTTGTTCTTTGCTCTCAACAACAATGAAGTTTTTGATGTTTCGTCTCCTTTGCAAATTGTTAGAGTACTGGTGAGAGAAGGAAATTGCTTTGGGATTGCAGGTGAAAGTGTTACAATGTGATCACAATAATTCCAAGTGTATAAAGATTTCTTAATCCGTTACTAGTTTTGCCACGGTGAAGGAAGCAGGGGTTTACATTAAAGGGGAACAGTTATTACTCATCAACCATCAGGTCCTTGACTCAGAGGATATAACTTCACTTGCCCCATCATTGAATTGCTCCCACAACCTATCAACTCACTTCCATGGTCTTTTCATCTCCTCTATTTATTATTATTATTACTTTTTCTCTTTGCACTTGCATAGCCTTTAATCATTTGTTGTTTCTCTGTATGGTGTGGTCTTTAATTGATCCTGTTGTTTCTTTCTTTTTACTGTATATGCCTGCAAGAAAATGAATCTCATATGTACTTCGGTAATTTATTTTGAACTTTTTAATCAGTAGTGAACATTGGAGTTTATTGTCAAGCAGGCATGGGCTGTTGGAATGGACTCGTGACAAATAAAGTTGCCTTAAGAGAAATGCAGGGTCTTTCATTACAACAGGAAGAACAACAGCGCAATTCTAAAAATGATGACAAATAGGGTAAAATTTTGAAAGTGTTAACAGTGTGAAAGTGATTAGCTAAAAAAGGGTTTGAATAAAGTTATCGTGCAACCCCATTCTAGAAAAAAGCTGCTTATGCAATACAAGTTCACAATAAGAGACTTAAGTTTTGCTACCTTAAAGTTCAAAATAAATTTATTATCAATTTCCCCCGGGATCGATAAAGTATGACTATGACTACTATGACTATATACATGTCACCATATGCTACACTGCAATTCATTTTTTGCAGGCATTTACAAGGAAAAGTGAAATAGAATAGAATTTATTTAGAGAAAGATTTGATATAATGTGCAAAAGAAGACAAAATGTGCACATAAAAAAACTAAATATTGAGAACAAGTTGTAGAGTCTTTGAATGTGAGTGGAATCAGTTCATAGTTGGGAGTGAAGTTATTGACTCTCATTCAGGACCTTGATGGTTGTAGAGAAATAACTGTTCCGAACTTGGTGGTATGGTACCTCAGTACCTCCAGCTTGATGGTAGTAGTGAGAAGAAGGCAAAGCCTGGAAGGTGGGGTCCAAACATGAGTGATCAGGTGAGAAACCCAAGATACCTCTATAGTTCTTCCTACTACCTCTCAATGAGAGACAATTTGCACCATTTAACATTTTAAAAAAATATACCTAAAGCACCTGACTTTTGTAAATTAATTAAAACTAATTAAAAGCTTCCTTCATTAAATTTCAATGAGCAATGGCCATTTTGGGATACATAGTGTGATAGTTGATGTGTAGCTGAGAAGCCCAATATGAAGTCTGTGTGGTTCCTTTGGGCAGTATAACACATAGAAGTCAGTGATTTTCAGTCTCTTTTGGCCAATCTTCAGTCTGATTCTGTGAAATGTTGACTAGCTTACATCTGGAGTGTTGTCCATAAAACGCAGGAGATTCTGCAGCTGCTAGAAATCCATTGTAGCAAACACAATGCTGGAGGGACTCAGCAGGTCAGACAACATCCGTGGTGAGGAAGAAACAGTCGTTGTTTTGGGCCCAGGCCCTTCAGGGCTGGAAAGGAAGTGGGAGGATGCCCCAGAATAAGGTGGGGAAGGAGTACAAGCTGGAAGGTGTTAGTTGTAGTCAGGTGAGGGGGAAGGTGGGTGGGATCATGTGAGAAGCTGGTTGGTGGAAAAGGTAAAAGACTGAAGAAAGACTCTGATAGAGAACAGTGACCATGGGAGAAAGGGAAGGAAGAGTGGGTACTAGAGGGAGGTGATCTGCAATTCATGAAGGGAGGAGAGGGGTGCCGGAATGGGGAATGAAAAAGGAGAGGGGGTGGAAAGTGTTGTCCACTTCCAGTTACATTCTTCTTCAGGAAAGACAAGTTCAAGAAGGCATAAAAGATATTTCAAGAATGGTTTAAGGAAAGACAGATTTTGGTTACAAAGTTTCTGTATTTGCCAAACTTGGGCTGAAGGGATGAGCTGTACAAGTTCTTGTGTACTTGTAGATCTTTGAAGCAAGTTCCCTATTGCTGTTGCCAGGCACTAATGATGAAATCAAGATTTAAGGCTTGTAGCACCTTAATGATTGGCTTGGATGTTTTTTTGTGGTTGCGATACTGCAAGTCCAGTTCACTGGTTTGTTGGCGAGACCGACAGGCGTGTTTGGTTGTTGTGACCAGGCCCACATGCCATAGCCATGTCTGTTATAGCCATCTAGGGCCAAAGATGCCAGAGGTAGCATGGAGTTGGGAGCTGACCCCTCGTGTCCATGCTGCTGTGCAGTGTTCGCTCTGAAAATGAGCTGGATTATATTTGTCTGCAGCTGCACAAGAGCATGTTGAGGAGCTGTGCTTGTTTTTGCAGAAAGGTAGCATTAATCTACAGGCCTTGACACTCGGACTTTGGGTATATTATTTTTTGTGACTATATTTTACTGCTATTGTAATTATATTGTGTGTTGTGTGTGACTGTTGGTACTGTAGTTTGGGCCTTGGCCCCAGAGAAATGATGTTTCATTAGGCTGTACTCATGTGGATGGTACTTCAGAAATTGTTGTCAGATTATTAGTCAGGAATGCCTTGCATTTTATTATATCAAGGATAATGTTTAAATGGTGGAGTATTTCTAAAAAGACAAACAGTATGTGTTTTTGCATGTCATTGGATCTGTTGTTTGTTTAATGGATCTTGTGCTTGGGATTCCTTCATTCACACACATTAAATATGTAAAAATGTTAATTGTGTTTGGGCTTAAATTCATTCCTTTGAACATCAGCTTTGGCATTTCCCTAATATGTTTGACTTTTTATGTAAGCAAAGTAATTTGAAACATTTTAGTATTTTCAAGGTGTATTGATGCAAGTTTTATTTTTTTTAAAGTGGGGAACGTTGGGCATAGTTCAAAATTAATTATCATTCAACTATTCATGAATACAGCCAAATGAAACAGTGTTCCTCCTGGGCCAAGATACAAAACACAGTGCCAACAGTCATACACAACTCAAGGTACATAGAACACATATGAGATAGCAAGTAAACATCCAGTTGCACATATATTTAGCCCAAGTCCCTGAGTGACATATCCTGTAAATTGATGGTGCATGGGCGTTATCGGCAAGAACAGCAGTCCTCAGCATTCTGCAGATGAACTCGCGTGCTACAACCGAGGCTATGCAGCTCCCGTGCTATCTGTCTCACCATTAGACAAGGGAAACAAACTTGGCAGAATTTACATTACCAATGCCCAACAGGTTCTTGCAATTGGAAGAAAAACATCCAAAACAATCATTAGACTATACGGTACAGGTGTCAGAATTTAATTTAAATCAAAGTAACAGTATAATAGAATTGATTTGTCAGTTAGTAATTCCATGATTATGGTTTCTGATGGAACGTCATTAAAATTGGAGTGGGAAATTGCACCCCTCCACAACCCCCACCACCACTGCTTTATCGTTTCCTATCAGTCACTTTACGAACAGACAGTCCTGTGCCTTTGTGTCACTTGATGGTATTGCAATCAGTCTACTGCATGTATCTAAAGTTATCTTCAAGATGATGACACACCTGCCACTTCACTGCCAGTTTTCCATCCAGGCAGATATACTTTAATTTCCCTGTATTTCAAAACATCTTCAGTTTCAGCTTCACACAAAATGCTCAGCAGGACAGGCAGCATCTATGGAGGGGAATAAATTGTTGGCACTTTGGGCCAAGACTCTTCATCAGGACTGAAAAGGAAGGGGGTCGAAGCCAGAATATTCTGTTTACTGCCCTCCAAAGATGCTGCCTTCCTTGCTGCATTCTTCCAGCATTTTGTGTGTTGCTCAAGAATTGCAGCATCTACAGAATCTATTGCCTCCAGTTTCAGCTTTAAGTGTACTCTGGTAATATTTATTTGAGATACAGTGCATAGTGGGCCCTTCGAGTCATGCTGCCCAGCTATGCCCTGATTTAATTCTAGCCTAATCCTGGGACTATTTACAATGACCAATTAATCTACCAACTGGTATGTTTTTGGACTGTGGGAGGAAACCCACGTGTTCCAGGTAGAACATACAAACTCCTTGCAGATATTGGCGGGAATTGAATCCGGGTCACTGGTACTGTAAAGCGTTCTACTGAACATTACGCTTCCGTGCCGTATATTGTGAGTAGCACAACAACCCAGGGTAGGGAGAATTTCAAAAATTCACAAATTTCCAAACAATTAGAAATTATGCAACTTTATTCCTGAATGTCCTAAACACAAACAAAATGCCATGATTGGAGGATGTTAGGAAGTTGTAGTACTTTAATTTTTACACCATTTATTAAAATGCGCTTTAAGTGACTTTACAGACATTAAGCACTGGCTCAGTTTTATTTTAAATAGATTGCGGCATTAAAAGCAATTTAGCACAAACTCGTGGCGCTTCTCAGGAATGAGTTAACATTTGAGGTAAATGTCCTTTCAGAATGTAGTCCTGAGGAAAGGTCTCAGCCCAGGACATTGACTGTATACTCTTTTCCATAGATGGTGTCTGCGCTGCTGAGTTCCTCCAGTATTTTATGTATGTTGCTTTGAGAATTCATCTTGGTTATTGTGCTCATTGACTAGTGGATTTACACTTCAATCATTTCCTTTCATACTGTGGATTACTTTTATTTGTAATATTTCAATTTGTCCTTCAGAACATAAATGGAGACTTGCAGTACTATTTTAATATACTGCATGCTTATATCCCTGGGTTGATAAATCATGATTACGTTTGCTGTTCTGTCAGCCATCAAGCTATGAATAAAATATTGCCAAGAGAGTTGTATACGAAGGGCCCGAAGTATTGTTGAGGATCCCTCCTACCCATTCCACAATCATGGTCAGGGTCTTCCTGAACCAGAAACCCTGGATCATGAGTTCCGTGCGCGCAGCACTTACTGCAGGACATAGAGCTTACATTGCCAACAATCATCTAGAGCTCAGCAAAAGCAGCTATGATCTGTGCAAAGCTATCAAGGCCGCAAAACAACAATACAGGGACAAGGTTGTGTCAAGATTCACGACGAATAGCACACATGACTTGTGGCGAGGACTGCATACCATCGCAGACTTCAAAGCCAAACGTTGTTCACAGCCTGTCTCCCAGATGAGCTGAGTCGCGTTTTTGCTCGTTTCGATGCTGCTACCCCTGAGCTTCCGTGGAAAGCCACCGCAACCTGGTCATCTCTGAGGCTGAGGTACGCAGGTATTTCCAATAGATAGTCGCAAGGCTGCAGGACCGGATGGCATCCCAGGTCAAGCACTCAGAATGTGCTGTGCACATCTGGCAGGTGTGTTACGACATTTTTAATCTCTCACTCTCCCAGTGTAGCGTGCTCTCCTGCTTCAAATTATCCACCATTGTCCCTGTACCAAAAAAGACCGAGGTAACATGCCTGAATGACTGGTGTCCTGTCGCCCTCACCTCAATAAGCAAATGCTTTGAGAGGCTGGTCAGGGATTACATCTGCAGCTTGCTATCACTCAAACTGGACCCCCTACAATTCGCCTACTGACACAACCGATCGACAGATGACGCAGTAGCCAATACTGTCCTTACACTTCTGGAGAAGAAGGATGCTTATGTGAGAATGCTGTTCTTGGACTACAGTTCAGCATTCAACACCATAGTTCCATCCAGGCTCGACAAGAAGCTCAGAGAACTCAGCCTTGACCCTGCCTTGTACAGCTGGATCCTGGACTTCCTGTCAGATTGCCAGCCGGTGGTAAGAGTGGGCACTCTCACCTCCACCCCTCTGACTCTCAAAGCAGAAGGCTTTGTGGTCCAGCTTCAAGTTCCTGGATGTCAAGATCTCTGAGGATCTAACCTGGTCTTAAAATACTGAGGTAGTTATAAAGAAGGCAAGACAGCGGCTATACTTGATTAGGAGTTTGAAGAGATTTGGTATGTCAACAAATACTCAAAAACTTCTATAGTTGTACTGTGGAGAGCATTCTGACAGGCTGCATCACTGTCTGGTATGGTGGGGCTATTGCACAGGACCAAAAGAAGCTGCAGAAGGTTGTAAATCTAGTCAGCTCTATCTTGGGCACTAGCCCACCAAGTATTCAGGACATCTTTAGGGAGTGGTGTCTCAGAAAGGCAGCATCCATTATTAAGGATGTCCAGCACCCAGGGTATGCCCTTTTTTCACTGTTACCATCAGTTAGGAGGTACAGAAGCCTGAAGGCACACACTCAGCAATTCAGGAACAGCTTCTTCCCCTCTGCCATCTGATTCCTAAATGGACATTGAATCTTAGGGCACTACTTCACTTTTTTAATATACAGTATTTCTGTTTTTGTACTTTTTAAAAATCTATTCAATATACATAATTGACTAGTTTGTTTATTATTATTTTTGATTTTATTTATTTTTTCTCTTTGCTAGATTATGTATTGCATTGAACTGCTAAGTTAACAAATTTCACGTCATGTGCCAGTGATAATAAATCTGATTCTGAACTTGGTCAAATATGTAGTTCAAAACCACTGACACAATGATGTTGTGAAATTTGCTGTTTACTTTAAGCTACAATAAGAAATAGTGCAAAATGTGAAGTAATGTTCATGATTGTTCAGAAATCTGATGGGAGAGCAAAAGAAGCTGTTCCTAAAATGTTGGGTGTCTCTCTTCAGGCTCCTATAGCTTTTCCCTGATTGTACCAATGAGAAGAGGGCTGGTGTTGAGGGAGACAAGTCTAGCAGTAAAAGCAGATAAAGTGAGAGCTTGACATGAATTGCTGTTACCCAAGTTACAAAGTATAGACATGATTATTATCATCAATTCCATGGCTTCAATTTCTAGATGAAATGCCAGTATTCTGGACTGGATAATATTTGTTTATGTTACCCTGGCTGTGAAATTGAGCCAGTGAAATGAAGTTATAATGTTGGTCCGAACAACTGAGATGTTGTGTACGTGTTCTGGGAAGTTAATGTGCTACATTCTGTGGCCAGCTTCTTTTTTTCCCAGCGTAAATTGTCATCTTGTACTGGAAATAGAGCAGATGTTATATATCCTTGTGTGACAGTTGGAGAATTAAATCAGCATTAATTAGTGACAAAATGCTGCAGATGGTGGAAATCTAAATTAAAATTGGTTGTAGGTCAAGCAGAGACAGTTAATAAAATCCGGTTCAATATGTCGTGAAATTTGTTGGGAATGGTGCATTACAATATATGATTTTAAAAAACCCTATTGCTATATATATTCATATTATATATAAAATAAGTAGCGCAGAACGAGAGCAATAAAAAAGTGAGGTAGTACTCATGGGTTCATTGTTCATTATAAGATCTAATGAGTGGGGAAGAAGCTGGTCCTAAAGCATTGAGTGTGTGTCTTCAGGCTCCTGTACTATCACCTTGATGGTAGCACTGAGAAAAGGGCATGTCCTGGGTGATGGAGGCCCTTCATGATGGATGCCACCTATTTGAGGCATTGTCTTTTGAAGATTTTTTCGATGCAGAAGGCAACTTCTTGCAGCTTTTTCCAATCCTGTGCATTGGCCCCTCCATACCACAAGGTGATGCAACCAGTTAGAATGCTCTCCATGGTACATGAGGAGAAATTTGCGAGAGTCTTAGGTGTCATATCAAGAATTCTCAAACTTCTGATGAAATATCACCTCTGCCGTGCCCTCTTCGTAATTGCATCAATATGTTGGACGCAGGATAGGTCTTCAAAGATACCCAGGAACATGAAACAGTTCACCTTTCCATTGCTGATACCTCAATGAGGACTGGTGTGTGTTCCCTCGACATCCCCTTCCTGAAGTCCACAATCAGTTCCTTGGTTGTATTGACATTGAGTGCAAGGTGGTTGTTGTGAAACAACTCAACCGGCTAATTGATCTGAGACATTAACTTTGTGTATTTCTTGCTCCATGCATTCTACTTGAATATTTTGAGAATTATCTGTTAGGGTGGTGTCAATCTAGCCTAAGGCTCTCTGAACTGATAATTGCATTGATCTTTAAATCGTGAGGTTTAATTAAGTTAATTTGTGTGCTATTGTACTCTGCCTATTATATATGTTATGGAAATATTTTTATTTTAATGAGTAAAGAATTGAATTTTAACCATTTTAGGTTAAGTATCATATTACATTGGATCTTATAGTATGGAAGTTCCAGGATCTCCGATCTTAATATAGTGCTTACGTGATCTTCAGTTTGAACATTGTTGCTCTTTTTAATTTCCCAAGTTATCACGTCTCTATTTGGTCTATGAAATGTCTTAACTTGCTAATAAACCTGTGAGGAAAGATTATCTTTTGAACATTCCTTGTAGTTTGCAATAACACACCACCATTTGGCCATCTGAATATAAGACACAGCAGGTCAGGCAGCGTCAGTGAGGAAAGAATTGAGAGTTGGCATTTCTCTCAGAACTGGGAATTGATAGGATTTGGGAAACTATCCAGTTCTGTCAAAAAAAAAAGAATTGACAAAAAATTCTCCTTCTGAAGATGCCTGACCTGAGTTTTCCAGTGTTTTTTTTTAAATTTCATATCTATAATATCTGCATTTTGTAATTGTCAGTTTTATCTTTGCATTGGGTAAAGGGAGTTATAAGGGGAGTAGTTTTAATGCTTGATAGTATTGATTTTTTTGATTAGTTAAGCATTCCACTATACCATTTATGCTTGATAAATAAAAGCTACACAGAAGTTCAAATTTTTCGTCATATGACTGTATAATAATACAGCCAAACAAAACAATATTCCTCCTGGCCTGTGCAATCTCAAAATGTACATCACTCTCAGCACGTAACCAAATATTGCCATACACATGTTAATAAAGTATAATTCAAAGTTACATGTGCAGCATATATAGGCATCTGTTAGTCTCATGAGACCATGGATTTGCACCTTGGAAAGTTTCCAGGACGCAGGCCTGGGCAAGGTTGTATGGAAGACCAGCAGTTGCCCATGCTGCAAGTCTCCCCTCTCCACGCCACCGATGTTGTCCAAGGGAAGGGCATTAGGACCCATACAGCTTGGCACCGGTGTCATCGCAGAGCAATGTATGGTTAAGTGCCTTGCTCAAGGACACACACGCTGCCTCAGCCAAGGCTCGATCTAGTGACCTTCAAATCACTAGACGAACGGCTTGACCACTTGGCCACGTGCCAACACCGATGCAGCATAGGTAAACAGTAAATAGTACAGTAAATAGCTCGCTGTACTAGTGACGAGACCTCGGTGGTGACAGGGTATTCATTAGTTTCACAATCTGAGGGAAGAAGCTGTTACCTAGTCTGGCAGTCCGAGTCCTGATGTTTCTGTAACTCCTTCCTGACGGTAGTGTGTCAGAGAGATTGTGGAAAGGATGTTAGGGATCCTCAACAATGCTTCAGGCCCCTTTTCTGCACTGCCGCTGTAAATGTCACAAATAGGGGAGGGAGACCTCAGTGATGTGATTGTCTTTGGCTTTTACTAAAAGACTTGGGTTTGATTGAGGCACGACTGTGCAGATACGTGGACGTCAGCAGATTAGACCAGCAGGAAGAGTTTAAAAAGACAGCTTTATAGAGCAGGTGTTGGGAGTAGAGGGATTCAGACTATGAGGGCTTTGGCAATTATGCGTTGAGGCGAGGTGAGTTACTTCTGAAGAATAGTGATTATGTCTGCGAGGCCGGTATTATGTACTGGGTGTGGGATGACTGGGAGCCTCCCAACCTTCCTGACGGCCACAGGTGCGTCGAGCTGCAACTCCTTAGGGACTGGGTTAGGGAACTGGAGATGCAGCTTGATGACCTTTGTCTGGTTAGGGAAAGTGAGGAGATGATAGAGAGATGATACTATAGGCAAATAGTCACACCGGGGCCTCGGGAGACAGATAAGTGGGTAACAGTCAGGAGAGGGAAGAGCAAGAGTCAGATGCCTGTGGCTGTCCCTCTTAACAATAAGTACTCCTGTTTGAGTACTGTTGCGGGGGGGGACCTACCTGGGGGAAACAGCAGTGGCTGCACCTCTGGCACAGAGTCTGGCCCTTTGGCTCAGAAGGGTAGGGAAAGAAAGAGGATGGTAGCAATGGTAGGGGACTCTATAGTTAGGGGGTCAGACAGGCGGTTCTGTGGACACAGGAAAGAAACATAGATCGTAGTTTGCCTCCCAGTGCCAGGGTCCAGGATGTTTCTGATCGCGTCCATTATGTCATGAAGTGGGAAGGTGAACAGCCACAGGTCGTGGTGCATATTGGTACCAGCAACATAGGTAGGAAAAGGGAGGAGGTCCTGAAAGCAGACTACAGAGAATTAGGAAAGAAGCTGAGAAGCAGGACCTCAAAAGTAGTTATCTCAGGATTGCTGTTTGTGCCACGCGACAGTGAGTATAAGTATAGGGAGGTGGAGGATAAATGTGTGGGTGGGAGCAGGGATTCAGATTTCTGCATCACTGGGGCCTCTTTTGGGGCAGGTGTGACCTGTACAATAAGGATCAGTCGTACTTCAATCCGAGGGGGACCAATGTCCTGGCAGGGAGGCTTGCTGAGGCTATTGGGGAGGGTTTAAACTAGAATTGCTGGGGGGTGGGAACCAAACTGAAGAGCCGGAGGAAGGGGAGGTTGGCTCACAAATAGAGGAAGCTTGGAGACAGTGTGAGGGGGAGGATAGACAGGCGATAGAGAAGGGATGTGCTCAGACGGATGGTTTGAGATGTCTGTTTTAATACAAGGAGTATCATGAACGAAGCGGATGAGCTTAGAGCGTGGATCGGTACTTGGAGCTATGATGTTGAGGCAGGAACTTGGAAGCATAAATTGGGAGCAGATGTTCTCAGGGAAATGTACAGTAGAAATGTGACATGTTCCGGGGATATTTGAGTGGCATTCTGCACAGGTACATTCCAGTGAGACAGGGAAAGGATGGTAGGGTACAGGAACCATGGTGTACAAAAGCTGTAGAAAATCTAGTCAAGAAAAGGTTACAAAAAGTTTAAAAAAAAACACTAGGTAATGATAGAGATCTGGAAAATTATAAGGCTGGCAGGAAGGAGCTTAAGAATTAAATTAGGAGAGCCAGAAGGGGCCATGAGAGGACCTTGGTGAGCAGGATTAAGGAAAACCCCAAAGGCATTCTACAGGTATGTGAAGAGCAAGAGGATAAGACATGAGAGAATAGGGCCAATCATGTGTGATAGTGGAAAAGTGTGTATGGAACTGGAGGAGTTAGTGGGGGGTACTTAATGAATACTTTGCTTCAGTATTCACTGCGGAAAAGGACCTTGGCGATTGTGGAATGATTTACAGCGGGCTGAAAAGCTTGAGCATTTAGACATTAAGAAAGAAGATGTGCTGGAGCTTTTGGAAAGCATCAAGTTAGATAAGTCACTGGGATCGGACAAGGCTACTGTGGGAGATGCGGGAGGAGATTGTTCAGCCTCTTTGCATCATCAGTAGGGGCAGGAGAAGTTCAGGAGGCATGGAGGGTTGCAGATGTTGTTCCCTTATTCAAGTAGAGTAGAGATAGTCCAGTAAATTATAGACCAGTGAGTAGTTGTTAATTTGATGGAGAAGATCCTGAGAGGCAGGATTTATGCATATTTGGAGAAGCATAATATGATTAGGAATATTCAGTATGGCTTTGTCAAATGCAGGTCGTGCCTTATGAGCCTGATTGAAATTTTTGAGGATGTGACTAAACACATTGAAAGTAGAGCAGTAGATGTAGAGTATATGGTTTTCAGCAAGGCATTTGACAAGGTACCCCATGCAAGGCTTATTGAGGCATGGGATCCAAGGGGACCTTGCTTTGTGGATCCAGAATTGGCTTGCCCACAGAAGGCAAAGAGTGGTTGTAGATGGGTCATATTCTGCATGGAGGTCGGCGACCAGTGGTGTGCCTCAGGGGATCTGTTCTGGGACCCCTTCTCTTTGTGATGTTTATAAATGACCTGGATGAGGAAGTGGAGGGATGGGTTAGTAAATATGCTGATGACGCAAAGGTTGGGGGTGTTGTGGATAGTGTGGAGAGCTGTCAGAGATTACAGTGGGACATTGATAGGATGCAAAACTAGGCTGAGAAGTGGCAGATGGAGTTCAACCCAGATAAGTGTCAGGTGGTTCATTTTGGTAGGTCAGATATGTTGGCAGAATATAGTATTAATGGCAAGACCCTTGGCAGTATGGCAGATCTGAGGGATCTTGGGTCCGAGTCTATAGGACACTCAAAGCTGCTGCGCAGGTTGATTGTGTGGTTAAGAAGGCATGCAGTGCATTGGCCTTCTTCAACCGAGGGATTGAGTTTAGGAGCCGAGAGGTAATGTTACAGCTATGTAGGACCCTGGTCAGACCCCATTTAGAGTACTGTGCTCAGTTTTGGTCACCTCACTACAGGAAGGATGTGGAACATATAGGAAGGGTGCAGAGGAGATTTACAAGGATGCCTTATGAGAATAGATTGAGTGAACTTGGCCTTTTCTCCTTGGAGCGATGGAAGATTTGAGGTGACCTGATAGAGGTATATAAGATGATGAGAGGCATTGATCATGTGGATAGTCAGAGGCTTTTTCCCAGGGCTGAAATGGCTAACATGAAAGGGTACAGTTTTAAGGTGCTTGGAAGTAGGTACAGAGCTGACGTCAGGGTTAAGTTTTTTTTATGCAGAGTCTGGGGAGTGCGTGGAATGGGCTGCCAGCAATGGTGATGGAGGCGATATAATAGTCTTTTAAGAGACTCTTGGATAGGTACATGGAGCTTAGAAAAATAGAGGGCTATGGGTAACCCTAGGTAATTTCTAAAGTACATGTTCAGCACAGCATTGTGGGCCGAAGGGCCTATATTGTGCTGTAGGTTTTCGATGTTTCTACGTTTAATGGATATGGTCCTTGCACATCTGGGGAAGAGGGATGCTTATGTGAGAATGCTATTCTTGGACTACAGTTCAGCATTCAACGCCATAATTCCTCCAGGCTCGACAAGAAGCTCAGAGACCTTGGCATTCACCCTTCCTTGTGTAGCTGGACCCTGGACTTCCTGTCAGATCGCCGGCAGGTGGTAAGAGTGAGCTCCCTCACCTCTGCCTCTTTGACCCTCAACATAGGTGCCCCTCAGGGCTATGTACTAAGTCCCTGCTTTACTCTCTGTATACCCATGATTGTGTTGCCACCCCAGAGCTCCAATCTGCTAATTAAATCTGCTGATGACAGTATACTGATTGGCCGAATTTTAAATAATAATGAGGTAGCCTACAGAGAAGAAGTCATCATCCTGACACAATGGTGTCAAGAAAACAACCTGTCCCTCAATGTCGCAAAAACAAGGGAGTTGTTTGTGGACTACAGGAGGAATGGAGACAGGCTAACCCCTATTGACATCAATGGATTTGGGGTTGAGAGGGTGAACAGTTTTAAGTTCCTCGGCATACACATCACTGAGGATCTCACGTACATACTGTGGTCTGTACATACTGGGTGTGTGGTGAAAAAGGCACAACAGCACCTCTTTCACCTCAGCTGAAGAAGTTTGGTATGGGCCCCCCCCCCAAATTCTATGAACTTTCTATAGGGGCACAATTGAGAGCATCCTGACTGGCTGCATCGCTGCCTGGTATGGGGACTGTACTTCCCTCAATCTGTGTACATACATCTATTGATGCTTCTGGACACATCTTCAGTGATTTTCCTGGAATCATCGGGTGTTTCAACATCATACAACCTCCTCCAGGTGACCCAGCCAGGGCTGATCAGACTCCAGCTTGTGTCCAGATGGCTAGCTACTTACGACTCCATGGCTCCCCTCTTTTGAGCCACAGCCATCTTGAGGCCCTCTCTGCCGCATCAGTGGTACTGTGGATGGCTCTCCTCTTCCTCTCTCCCTCGATGCCCAAAATGCTGAAGGCTCTAACTAATCACAGGACTCTGCAGAGAGTGGTGCAGACAGCCCAGCGCATCTGTAGATGTGAACTTCCCACTATTCAGGATATTTTCAAAGACAGGTGTGTAAAAAGAGGCCGGAGGATCATTGGAGACCCAAATCAACCCAACCACAAACTGTTCCAGCTACTACCATCTGCGAAGTGGTAAAAGCCAGGACTAAAGGCTCCAGGACAGCTTCTTCCACCAGGCCATCAGGCTGATTAACTTACGCTGACACTACTGAATTTCTATGTAATATTGACTGTCCTGTTGTACATATTTATAAATTACTATAATTGTACATTTAGACAGAGACGTAACGTAAAGATTTTTACTCCTCGTGTATATGAAGGATGTAAGTAATAAAGTCAATTCAGTTCACTCTCCCAGGTTGACAGCAGTGATATTGCTCAGCAGAGTCACTGCCTTTCTAATAGCTATGTGAATTAAAACTTGAGGAGGGAATACTTATGTAAATTAACATGGGTCCCATACAGTAAAGTTCAAAAGCTTGGCTAAAAGCTGGGTGTACCACACAGGTACACATGTCCCCCACAGGTGTACATTTCCCCTCCCTACCCTACCCAATGGTGGGGATGATTACAATTGCCAGGATTCTAACCTGTAAAATTAGGGGCCCCACAGAAGCAGAGTGGTTAGCGCAATGCTATAACAGCCGGGAAAGTTGAAGTTTGGAGTTCAATTCCAATGTTACCTGTAAGGAGACTGTGTGTGCTCCCTGTGGAATGTGTGGGTAATCTTCAAGTGCTCTGGTTTTCTTCCACAGTCCAAAGACCTACTGGTTTGTAGGTTATTAGGTGTTTGTAATTTGTTCTGTAGGGTTAAGTGACATAGCTCAAAGGGCCAGAAGGGCCTGTTCTATGCTGTATGTCAATAAAATAAAATTCCCTGACCATTTCTCTCCTCAAATTCTGGATATTTTGCCTAGTTGGTAGTCATCTTTTTGCAGCTGCCATCAGACGGGAGGTATAGAAGTCTGAATTTCCCACGTCACCAGCTTCAGGAGTACTGTAGTTGTTTTCCTTCAACCAGTGCAACCCTAATCACTACAGTTCAGCCCACTGTGACCACTTTGTTCACTTTGCACTAAAATGAACTTAATTTGAGTCCTGATGGATGGCCTCAGCCCAAAACATTGACTCTTTACTCCCTTCCGTAGATGCTGCCTGGTTTGCTAAGCTCCTCCAGCATCTTGTGTGTTGTTCAAGATTCCCAGCATTTGCAGAATCTGTATTTTTGGTTTTTGATCGCTTTGCCCTAAAATGATCTTTTTCTTAATGTAAAAATAATGTTTGTTTGTGAATGCATCTGATGTAGTAATGCTGCTGTAAGTTTATTTCATTGCACTTGTACGTATATATACTTGTGCCTATGACAACAAACTCTACTTTGACTTTGATCTTGCCTAATAGCTTTTTGCTGTTAAAATGCCATTAAACTAGGTAAAAGATCTAAGTTCTGTGCGGAAGGAATCTCAGGGAATGAATTTTATTTAAACTAAATCTAGCATGGAATAGGCCCTTACGGCCATTGGAGTTGTGCTGCCCAGTAACCCACTGATTTAACCCTAGCCCAGTCACGGGACAATTTACAATGACCAATTAACCAACTAACCAGTACATCTTTGGACAGTGGGAGGAAACTGCAGTATCTGGAGTAAACCCACACATACGGAAGGAACGTAACAAACCTGTTTAGCTAACTGCTACGCTACTGTGGTGTTCATTGTACTTAGTATTTCAGCAGCAGTAATCATTGGCTCCATTGGTGGAACTATTAAACTTTCAGATTACTAATGAGCCACTTTAAGGAGTGATAATCTTTTTCAAAGCTTAAGATATTATAGAGTATTACAAAATTTGAATGGTGAGATTTTGGATGAATTTTAAAAAATGATGAAGGTTTTAAGGTCGTGATGTTGCCGAATGAATTTCATGTAAGTGAGGTGGTAGTGAGCACTTTAAGACCTCTTCCTGAAATTATCTTGGCTTCAGAAATTCCCAAAATGTTATCATCTCTGGACCTTTGGTTTCTTCCCATAGTCCAAAGATGTGCTTGTTGGTAGGTTGATTGGTCATTGTAAATTGTTCCTTAATTAGGCTCAGGTTAAACTGGAGGATTGCTGGGTGGCACAGCTTGCCATATCTTAATAAATATATCTGTCTCTATATATGCTGTTTGATATTTGGCAGCCAATAATATGTGCACAAACCACAATATCTATAATTTAAAGGTAGTTAATGTTTTGAGCCAAGTTTCAGTAGAGGTACTAAATTGAATCTGTTGAGTCTGTTCATTTGCTTCTACACTTGTTAGTTTCATAAATTATATAAAGTCAATTAGAATCAGGTTAAATATCAGTAGCATATGTTGTATAATATGTTGTTTTGCGATAGCAATACATTGCATTACATAATAAAAATCTCTTGTTCGATTAGCTTGAGCCCCCAATTACACCCATGTGACCAATGAAACTACTAACCAATACAGACACGAGGAAATCTGCAGATGCTGGAAATTCAAGCAACACACACAAAAATTGCTGGTGAACGCAGCAGGACAGGCAGCATCCATAGGAAGAGGTACAGTCGACGTTTCGGGCCGAGACCCTTCGTCAGGACTAACTGAAAGAAGAGATACTAAGAGATTTGAGAGGGGGAAGGGGAGATTTGAAATGATAGGAGAAGACAGGAGGGGGAGGGATGGAGCCAAGAGCTGGAAAGTTGATTGACAAAAGGGATATGAGAGGGTCATGGGATGGGAGGCCTAGGGTGAAAGAAAGGGGGAGGGGGAAGCCCAGAGGATGGGCAAGGAGTATAGTGAGAGGGACCGAGGGAAAAAAAGGAGAGAGAGAGAAGAAAAACATAATAAATAAATAACAGATGGGGTACGAAGGGGAGGTGGGGCATTAACGGAAGTTAGAGAAGTTCAGGCCATCAGGTTGGAAGCTACCCAGAGGGAATATAAGGTGTTGTCCCAGTGGCCACACATTTTAATTCCACGTCCCATTCCCATTCTGATATGTCTATCCACGGCCTCCTTCACTGTCAAGATGAAGCCACATTCAGGTTGGAGGAACAACACCTTATATTCCGTCTGGGTAGCCTCCAACCTGATGGCATCAACATTGACTTCTCTAACTTCAGTTAATGCCTCACCTCCCCCTCATATCCCATCCATTATTTATTATTATTATTAATTATTTGTTTTTTGCTCTCCTTTTTCTCCCTCTGTCCCTCTCACTATACTCCTTGCCGATCCTCTGGGCTTCCCCTCCCCCTTTCTTTCTCCCTAGGCCTCCTGTCCCATGATCCTCTCATATCCCTTTTGCCAATCACCTGTCCAGCTCTTGGCTCCATCCCTCCCCCTCCTGTCTTCTCCTATCATTTCGGATCTTCCCCTCCCCCTCCAACTTTCAAATCTCTTACTGTCTCTTTTAGTTAGTCCTGATGAAGGGTCTCGGCCCAAAACATCAACTGTACCTCTGCTGCCTGGCCTGCTGCGTTCACCAGCAATTTTTGTGTGTAACCAATACTGTATGTCTTGGGATTTGGGAGGAAATCCACACGGTCATGGGGAGAATGTAAAAGCTCCTTGCACACGGCAGCAAAATTGAACCTGAATCGCTGTGCTGTAAAACTGCTTATACTACTACGTTTTTAATGGCGCTGACTCAAATGCGGAGTTCTGTAGCATTTTGTATGCATTGCATTTATGATTGTACAAACTTTATTAGTGACTCTGCAGTTTTAGGGTTGCCTGTCATATTTAGCAAGTTTAGATCAGAGATGTGTTTGAGGTATTTTTCAGCATTGTATGAATTTAGATACAAGTCATAAACACGATTTTGCAGAGGCTGGAAATTTTGAGCAACGCAGTGCTGGAGGAACAGCAAATCAGGCAGCATGTATAGAGAGGAATAAACAGTGGATATTACACGCTGACACCATTCATCAAGACTTACCAATTGACTCTTATAGTTTTATATTGTGTACTTGGCACCCATCATTTTACGAAGTTCTGATAGGAACTTGGTAAAGGCGTGGTTGAGTGTGCGCTGACCTTTTGCATCACAACCTGGTACTCCAGCTGCAGTGCTGTCGACAAAAAAGCCTTGCAGAGGGTGGTTAGGGGAGCAGAGAAGGTTATTGGGGTCTCCCTACCTTCTGTCTAAGACCTCTTTCAGAGTCAATGCCTCCAGAAGACACGGTACATCATAAAAGACCCCTCACACCCTCTCCATGAACTGTTTGTTCTTCTGCCATCAGGCAAACGTGACAGGAGCATCAAAACTAAAACCACAAGGCTACTAAACAGCTTCCTCCCACAGGCAGTCAGACTGCTAAATAGCTGCTCTACCTGACTCTGCTTTGGACACTCTTAACTTGCACTGGACTCTTATAACTGATTTTAACTGACATGTGGCTGTTGTGTTTTACTATTTATTGTTATGCTTATTATTTAGTGTTGCGTTTGTTAATGTTATGATTGCACTGCCCCTGAGAAACGCTGTCTCATTCTGCCCTGCAGGGCTGATGTATGGTTAGAATGACAGTAAAAGTTTTTTGAATCTTTTGAAATGTAAGCGTGGCAGACTGCAAGGGAGTCTCAGCAGCAGATGACTAATTGCCCTGCAGAAATTAGCTACTGTGGTGTGGCTTTTTCGCACCTGTTGATGTTCTGCAGCCGCTTCATCTGGAGGAAATGTGCTGCTGCTCTACTTTGTCTGGGGGAGATGCACTAGTGAAACTTCTTTGTTAATGGCCAGTCAATTTCACAATTTCTGCACTGAAATGTTGCAGTCACTGTACTGGATTCCTCGTATACCCTCACAGTCGGTGCTGTTTTCAAGGTCTGTTTTGTCTCCTATTTGTCATTGAACATAGGGACATGTCATCAGACGTCCGTCAGCAGATCAGCATAATTATAAGCTTTTAAATGGTTTGACGCAATTAGTCTTGGTTTCTCTTCTATTTGCCAGAGCGCGCAGTATGCTAATACTTGATCTGTGTTGTCAGTGACTTGTTCCAACTAAACCAATGCTACAATGAAATTGTCCAGTGCACTTGATGCACCTCCCTTTTTTTGTCATATTGGATTTGCCTGCGTGGTAATGCAGATGTGGGGAACCTCTGCATTGAACCCAGCTAATCCATATCTGTATTTGTTCAATGTAAGAAAAATTCCATTCAGCTTCATGGAGCCTGTCACTTTATCCCCTTTTTCATAACTTTATATAGCTTTCTTTTAAATTTATCTTGCAATTAACTGTCAGAGTAGCAAAATTTTACGCATGAGCACACTCAGCAACAAGGTGGTGCTGATAAGTGGCCACTCTTTCTGTGCAGCTGTTCCTGTTTTGGACTACTACAGATGAAATCCAGTCTGTCAGACATGGGTAATTCAGTAAGCAACATTGTTTTAAGATGTTTAAAAAATCTATAGCAAAAAATTTAATGAGATACACCAGTGATTTCAGTGTAATTCTGATATCAGTTGAATGGATTTGCCTGTAGAACCTGGCTTTCAGAGTTAAAAGTACATTTATTATCGAAGTACGTATATGTCACCATATACTATCCTGAGATTCATATTTTGCAGGCATTCACTTTTAAAACAAATACAATACGGCATGTTGTAAAATTTGTTTCATTGACCATACAGAAATCTGATGGTAGAGGGGAAGAAGCTTTTCCTGAAACATTTGAGTGTGTGTCTTGATGGTAGCACTGAGAAGAGGGTATGTCCTGGGTGGTAGGCATCTTTAATGATGGATGCTGCCTTCTTGAGGCATTACCTTTTGAAGGTGTCCATGCTGCTGAGGAGGCTGGTGCCCATGCTGGAGTTGGCTGAGTTTACAACGTTCTACAGCTTTTTCCAATGTGCAAAAGAAGACAAACTGCAAATACATACAAAAAATTATAAGTAATATTGAGAACATGAGTTGTTGAGTCCTTGAGAGTCCATACGTTTGAAGCTTTCAAGATAGATAGAGCTGCCTTCTGTATTAAGCTTTGTGGTTTCTACTGCATTAGTTACATACAAGTTATGCCAGTGTTATTGCAAGAGCTTCTGTTGCACAATGAACCTTTCCAGACACTGTTTAATATGAGTCAGTGAATGTTCTCAGTTGTACCTGATGAACGTCTGAAAAGCAATTGACTGTTTTCTTCAGCTGAATGGGTTTTTAAAACAAAATAAACTGTAACATCTTGGTGGTCATAGTTGAGATGTCCTTCCTGTTGAGCAGCATTGCTAACTACCAGCCGCTTTTAATTGTGCAAAAAAACTTTATTTCAGATGAGGGGATTAATCCATTTGCCAGTTTGTGAAAGACAGGGAATGAGGCATAGTTAGGGTATATTGCTTTTCTTTAAACTGACCTCCATTTCAGCATCTGAAATGGATGGGAAAAATGTAAGTTAATGATCAGGGAATTCTTCAATGTCCTGTCCAATTTTTGACCTTGCCATTTTTGTTTTAAAACAAAGCTCAATGTAGTTAGGGGATCTTGGTTATACAACTATAAGACACAGCAGAATTAGGCCATTCGACCCATTGAGTCTTCACTATTTCATCGTGGCTGATTTATTATCACTTTCAGCTTCATTCTCCTGCCTTTTCCCGTAACCTTAGACATTCTTACTAATCAAGAACCTATTCGTATCCACTTTAAATATATCCAGCGAATCAGCCTCCAAGGCAATAAATTCCACAAATTCACCACCCTCCTGCTAAAGAAATTCCTCCCCATCTGTCAGTTTTTTTGTAAAGCAGAATACTTCATTGGCTATGATACTTTGAGGTGGATTTAATAGCAAGCTCTTAGCTTATTGCTATTTGATTCATCTTGCCATGCACAAAATGGCATCGTATACTTGTATTGATAAATTAGTTCTGCTAAGCCCTGAGTTATTTAACATGCAGTGCAGTTCTGCAGTTCATGATGCACTTGTACTGTATTATATAAACTTAATCCTGCTATTCAGGGCAGCTTTGGGAGGCAGTGTTAAGCAAGTGTAACAGCTTCAAGCTGTTGTACTACAGTTTCTCTCACTTCTGTATGTTCAGTTGTGTGTGTATGTACACACACAACAATTGAAGAATTTAAGAAGTAGTACTAGATGCAGGTTGATACGGTGTTCGCTGTGACAAGACAGTAATAAATGACAGTAATAAATGCTATAACCTGCAACAGTTGTTGCGGAAAGAACTTCCTCTTTGAAGGCAGATCTCATTGAAATGGTTCGAGTATTGGAAAGGCTTAGACAGAGTAGAGGTGGAAAGGAAGTTTCCTTATGCTGGGGGAGTCTAGTACCAGAGAGTACAGTCTCAGAATAGAGGGGTGTCCATTTAGAACAGATAAGGAGGAATTTCTTTAGCCAGTGGGTGGTGAATCTATGGATTTCATTGCCACAGATGGTTGTGAAGGACAAGTCATTGGGTATATTTAAAGTGGAGGTTATTAAGTTCTTGATTAGTCAGGATGTTAAAGGTTATGGGGAGAAGACAGGAGAATGGGGTTGAGAGGAAAGATAAATTAGCTTTGATGGAATGGTGGAGGAGACTCGAGGGCCAAACAGTCTTGTGGACTACTTTCCCTCCATTTCAAAAAATTAAGCTCATGGCGAAAGTTTGTAAGTGGAGAGTTAGAGGTTCCTCCAGGACGTCCAGTGCCTTCATGATATCCAATCTTTGTAGGGCAGTTGCGGGAGGCCAGTGATTCTCTTGCCTGAAACCAGCTCACCATAGAGGATATCTTTTGAGATGCAACCATCACACAAGTGGCAGGAATTACCTAGCCAATACAGCATCTGCAGAATCCCTTGTGTTATCTGAAAATGATCTTTAAACAAAGCTGAAGCAGTGCCTAAACCTCCACTTTACGTTTTGTTTTTGAAACTCACTCCATTTATGGGCCTCAGAATGATGGTCAATGTTAATTGGTCATTAAAAGCCAACCTGGCAGCCATGACCTGTGTCTATGTGTGCAGGAAAATTAATCTTCAGCTTCAATCAACATGTGTCCCCCTCCCAACATGTTTGCCACCCAGAGTTCATATCAAGGTTTTTTAAAGAGTTCTGTCACCTTGTTTGCTTTTGGTCAACAAATGCTGGTAGTTTGTGATGGTATTCAGTTCAAAATGATCATGTGTAATTTGGGAAAGTCAGTATCTGACTGTATAAGGTTTGATGCACTCTTTTTGGCAAGCATACTATCTTTCCGCCTGCTGCTTTGCTTTGTCTTCATGTTACTTTTTTCCTCCCACTGTTAGAATATAGAACATAGAACAGCACAGTTTGCCTGTTTTTTGCCTATGATGTGTCGACCTTTTAACCTACTTCAAGATCAATCTCACCTTTCCCTCCCACATAGTCCTCCATTTTTCTCTCATCCACGTGCCTTTCTGAGAGTTCCTTAATGTCGGTTCAAAATACATTTATCAAGATAGGTATACTTTATACAACCTTGATACTTCTCTGTTTACGGACAGCCACAGAGCAAAGAACACGTTAAAAACAAAAGAGCATCGAACAGCCCATGTGCAGAGAGTAAACAAAATAAAGTATTTGCCTCTACCACCATTCCAGCAGCATGTTTCACACACTTACCACTCTGTTCTTTTTTAAAAAAAAAGTTACCCTCTGACATTCCCCTACACTTCCCTTCAATCATCTTAAAATTATACCCCCTCATATTAGTCATTTCCACCCGGAAAAGGTCTCTGGCTGTTCACTTGATCTGTGCCTCCTGTTCACCTCCATAAATTCATTTCTCATCTTCCTTCATTCCAAAGGGTAAAGCCCTAACTTGCTCAGCCTTCCCTTATGAGTGTTGGCATGGAGGCAAGGTGACACTTGCGGACGGTGCAGCAATATCCTCATTGATTTGATATGCAAATGTAATTGCGATGGTGCTTCCCATTGCAGCCCAGTGGGTGTGGGGTGCCATAGTGGGGCATCAGAGTTCAGAGTTGAATTCTGGCATCCTCTGTAAGAGTATGTGTACATTCTTCCTGTGAGCATGAGGGTTTCCTCCCACTGTCCAAAGAACTACCAGTGAGCACGAGTGACTCTGTCTTGCCACTGGATCCAGATGGGAATTGGGAAGAGAGAGTGAGGCTGACGCTGCGCAGCTCTCCCTCACGTGAATCCATATCATGTGCTAGTCTCGACACCATCATAATGGTGTTGAGGTCTTCATCGACGTTGACGATGGACGAACACACCAGTGAGTAGATTAATTGGAGAGTGCAGCGCATGCGGCCACTCCGGTGAATGATATCTGTAATCTGTCAAGTAAGGTACCGTGCACAATTCTGATTTGATGGAGACAGACGCGAGAGAGTACTGAGGAACATCTGGAGAAACTTCTGAAATGCCCGCTTCGCTGCTGCTGCTACTGTGTGGTGCGGAATCTCCGGAGGAGAAGGCCCCAAATCCTCGGCTTTGCTTGTTTTGGTGGCCGGGGTGAGGTTGATGGCGCTCGGGAGGTGGTATCGGAGGGGCTGGTCGGAGGCTCGAAGTTTTCGGATGGACGGACTCAGTGTCAGCTGTTGTCGGGTGCTTCCAATGCATCGGCAGTTGTCGGTCCCTGGAGGTTTATGGCAGGGAGTTTCTCCCTTTTGCCACCTGTTATTCGGGACTCGGGAGTCAATCGGGACTTGAGACTTTTTTTTTACTGTGCCCATGGTCTGCTCTTCATCAAGTTATGGTATTGCTTTGCACTGCTGTAACTATATGTTATAATTATGTGGTTCTGTCAGTGTTAGTCTTTGGTTTGTCCTGTTTTTCTATGATATCACTCTGGAGGAACATTGTATCACTTCTTAATGCATGCATTTCTAAATGACAATAAACGAGGACTGAGTGTTCTCATAATCTAAAAAAAAATCGGTCATTGTAAATTGTTCTATGATTAGGCTAGGGTTAAATAAGTGGGTGCTGGGCAGCACAACTCCTTGGGCTGGAAGGATCTGTTCCTGAATCAGATTTAATAACGTTGGCATATGTTGTGAAATTTGTTTTGCAGCAGCTGAAAATTGCAATACATAAAACTATAAATTACTCAAGAAAAAAGTTAAATAGTGCAAAAAGAGTTTTAAAAAAATTAGTGAGGTTAGTGTACATGTGAAGTGCTGTATCTCTGAAATAAAATAGGTTGTTGCAGGCATGTGAAATTGCACACACAGCTGTTGTGATGCAAGGCTGCATGCTGTAGTAAGTTAGTTCAGAAATGTTGTCATTGCCTCTTAGCCAATTCAAATTTGCAATTCAAATGTGAATTGTTATTGGGACTTCTGACTTGCTTAACCGCTTCCCTACACAGATCATATTGACATCAGTTTAAAATGCATTCAGTGACCATATCTTGCACTGAGATCATTTGCCAAAATGTTGGGCACATTCCTAACTTTACATGGTGGCGCAGTATCGCAGTGGTTAGTGCAACGCTTTACAGCACTACTAACCACAGTTCAATTCCCGCAGCTATCTGTAAAGAGTTTGTAATTATTTATTTAGAGATATGTCGCACAATAGGCCCCTCCGGCTTTTCGAGCTGCACTGCCAGCAACCCTTGATTTACGAGCCCAGTCATGGGTCAATTTACAACGACCAATCAACCTACTAACTGGTACGTCTTTGGACTGCGGAAACTCGTGAGTACATGTAAAGGATGTAGAAACGTCCTTACAGAGGATGCCAGGATCAGACTTATAACTCTGATGCCCCGGGCTGTAATAGTATCGTGCTAACTGCTATGCTACCATGGCGCCCATGACTCTGAACTGTACTTCTCCCCATAACTGTATGAGCTTCCTTTGGGTGTTCTTGTTTCCTCCTATTTAACATGAGTAAGTTGTGGGCATCACGAGGAAATCTGCAGATGCTGGAAATTCAAGCAACACACAAAATGCTGGTGGAACACAGCAGGCCAGACAACATCCATGGGAAGAAGCACAGTCGACGTTTCGGGCTGCGACCCTTCATCAGGAAGAGATGGTAAGAGATTTGAAAGAGGGAGGGGGAGATCCAAAATGATAGGAGAAGACAGGAGGGGGAGGGATAGAGCTAAGAGCTGGATAGTTGATTGGCAAAAGGGATACAAGGCCGGAGAAGGGCGAGGATCATGGGACGGGAGGCAGTACAACGATTCTGGGATTGAAAGGTTTATTTGAGGAGCATTTGAAGTCTCTGGGCCGTTACTCACTGGAATTCTGAAGAATGAGGGAGGTGGAATCTCACGGAAACCTATTGAAAATTGAAAGGCCTCGATAGATGTGGAGAAGACCAGAAGACATAATCTCAGAGTAGAGGGGCGTCACTTAGAACAGAGATGAGGAATTTCTTCAGGCAGAGAGTGGTGGATCTGTGGAACTCGTTGCCACAGCTGTGGAGGCCAAGTCATTGGGTATACTTGGATAGAATGCAGATTAGTTGGGGCATGAAAGGATACAGGGAGAAGGCAGAAGAATGGGGCTGAGAGGGAAATGAATGATGAAATGGCAGAGCAGGCTTGATGGGCCAGATAGCCTAATTCTGCCCCTATATCTGATGGTCTGATATAAATCTTTAATGATGTTCCAATAAATACTAAAAACGAGTAAGGGATATTTTGTTGTATATACTACCTTATGAATATCACCATCTGTCCATCACTGCACATCGTGTGAGAGTGGAGTGAATTGTATCAGAAGTGTCTGTACAAGTCTGACTGTGGATTGCAAAGGTTAGGGAATAGGTGCAAGGTAATTACAAGTGATATTTTTGAATATCCTTGCATTTCTCTCTGGTGCTGTTGCTAATGCCACAACAAGTTTCAAATGTATAGTTACCAGAGGGTGAGATTCACATGTGCGGTGATATTCACATGTGCGGTGATGTCAAGCCTGTTTACAAGTTTATTGTAAAATTTTTATTGACCATAACTTGAAATCTATGCTGAAAGGCTGTGAAAGTTCAGAATTTTTTTTTGAAGCGAGGAAGCTCAAAGTAAATTTATTGTCAAACTGTCACCGTATACTACCTTGAGATGCATTTTCTTGCAGACATTCTCAGTAAAAACAAAGAAATACAGCAGAGTCAATGGAAAAACAATACACAAAGACTGACAACGTGCATAAGAAAGCTGCAAATACGAAAAAAAACTAGTAAATAAATAATACTGAGAGCATAAGTTGTAGAGTCCTTGAAAGTGAGTCCATAGGTTGTGGAATTAGTTCTTTGTTGAGATGAGTGAATTTATCCATGCTGGTTCAGGAGCCTGATGGTTGAAGAGTAATAACTGACTTTTGAAAGTTTGAAGACTGACCTGAATTTAGGATTTTGCAAGAATTCCAAAGACTGCAGCCTTAGCATAGGAAAAGGCAAATGTGTTAACATTCATGACATTAAGATTTGAGTAATTGAACAAATATTTTACCCAGTTTTACTTAACTGCAGTGGAGAAAATGCTTTAAATTGAATTTACTTTATTACTTCATATACATGAGTAAAAATCTTTATGTCTCTGTCGGGTGGTGGTGGTGGCATCCGTTAGTCTCGCGAGACCATGGATCTGTGCCTGGAAAGTCTTGTGGAGTGTGGAGGTCTCTGAGCTTCTTGTCGAGCCTGGAGGGAATTATAGTGTTGAATGCTGAACTGTAGTCCAAGAAGAGCATTGTCACATAAGCATCCTTCTTCTCCAGATGTGTAAGGATGGTGTGTAGAGCTGTGGCTGCTGCGTCATCTATTGATTGCACACTTCATTCCGTTTCATAAAATTATGGCATTGAAAGAAGGAAAAATGATTATCAGCCAGTTTCTCTGCCCTTAGCTGGCAAGCTGTTAGACTAATTCGGATTGAAAAGTTGTTTCTTTATCTCTGCAGTTGAAATGTTAATATCCAGTGAATTGGAATAAAAAAAATCCCATTTGCTTTAATGCTTGACTTTGCACTTAATGGATATTAACTCTAATCATTTATGTTCTAGTCATTTTGAAGGGCTTCAGGAACAATGTATTGCCTCATCTCATTCATCTTCAGTGTGCTAATTCTGTGAATAAGATCCAGGTCTCCTCCAAATCAGTTCTAGAGTCAGCCAATTTATACTTAAGAGTTTAAGGTGTCAGATGTTTCCTTTGATCTCACTTACAGTACTGTACAAAAGTCTTGGGTATCCTGGATGTTCATATAAATTTTGTTTTTAGATTTTTTTTGTCTTCTGCATTGGTGTGTCAGTAGAAAAGTGCAAATTTTAGATTTCCAAACATTCATTTCCCCAAAAAATTAAATGTTATAGGGAAAATGAATTTTGTTAAAGTGACAGTAAGTAATAGACCACTTTTCAAATAAATACTTGATTACTTTGTAGGTCTTTAGTTCAGAGTACGGCTAAACAAAGATAACCAACAGGTGCTAATGATCATAAGACCATAAGACATAGGAGCAGAATTAGGCCATTCAGCCCATCATGTCCACTCCGCGATTTCATCATGGCTGATCCCGGATTCCATTCAGCCCTATACACTGCCCTCACCATATCCCTTGATGCCTCGACCAATCAGGAATCTATCAACTTCTGCTTTGAATATATCTGCGGACTTGGCCTCTAATGCAGTGTGTGCAGAGCATTCCACAGATTCACCAGTCTTTGGCTTAAAAAAAAAATCCTCCTTACTTCTAAAAGGTTGTCCCTCAGTTTACCAGAGGAAACATCCTCTCCATATCCACCTTATTCAGCATTTGGTAGGTTTCAATAAGATCCCTACACATACTTCTAAATTCCAGTCAGTACAGGCTGCCAAACGCTTCTCATGTATTAACCCCTTCACTCCTGGAATCATCCTTGTGAACCACCTCTGGACTCTCTCCAATGACAATACATCTATTTCAAATAAAAACGATTACTTTGTAGGTCTTTAGTTCAGTCCGTGGTTAAATAAAGATTACAAACAGGTACTAATGATCAATTCCATAATGAGTTGAATGAACTAAACTGATAAACTGAAATGGGAACGTGTGTAGAAAGAATCAAACTGGTGAAGAATAATCAAACTAAGAAGTGAGGGTGTGGCAGAGTGACAGTTTAACCGTCATATATAACCTCAAATCTTGTACCATGCCAAGAATGAACATGGCAGCAAGACATTCTGCATTAGCAAGCTGCAGACAGGAGTTTCAAGATGTGCTGTCCAAGCTCTCCTGAAGAAGCACAAAGAAACTGGCAAGGTTGAGGACCAGAAATGCAGTGATCGGTACGGATACTGAATGCAACACATGAGAGATACATCATATTGACGTCTCTTCTAAATCGGAAAAAGTCCAGCATTGCTAGCTGCTCTGAACTCACAGAAACCACTGGGACCCAAGTACACCCCTCTACAGTCTGGAGAAGTCTTGTCAGAAGTGAAAGAATTGCTGCCAAAAACCCATTCCTCCGAAGTGGAAACGAAGCCAAGAGACTTGCCCACAAACAAAAACGTACTGGTGTGCTGAACAATGGTAGCAAGTGACTGACGAGTCCAAGTTTTAGATTTTTGGTTCAAACAGGAGGCAGTTTGTCTACTATAGAAGAGTTGGAAAGTGCTACATGGATAAATGTTTGCAGCCAACAGTGAAGCGTGGTGGAGGTTCCCTACAGGTTCGGGGCTGCATTTCTGCAAATCTGGTCAGAATTAACGGAATCCTCAATGCTGAGAAGTACAAGCAGATTCTCACCTATCATGCAATACATTAAGGAGGCATCTGGATGGTTCCAGTTTCATTCTGCAGCAGGACAATGTCCTCAAACACACGACCAAGGTCATAAAGAACTATCTTCAGTGAAAAGAAGAACGGAGTTCTGCAGCAGATGGTGTGGCCTGCACAGAGCCCTGATCTCAACATCATCAAGGTTGTTTGTGATTATCTGGAGAGACGGAAGCAAGTGAGACAGCTGAAGTCTGCAGAAGAAGTGTGCGAGTTCTCCAAGATGCTTTGAACAATCTACCAGCTGATTTTCTTATAAAACAGCACAACAGTGTACCAAAGAGAATTGATACAGTTTTAAAGGCAAGGGTAGTCACACCAAATATGGATTTGATTTTTGTTTTTTTTATTGTTTACTGCCTTTTATAGTAAATTTTTGATATTTAGAAACTTCTAAATTAATTTTGGAAGCATCTTTGCTTTACTGAATTTTTTACCTGTGCCTAATACTTTTGCACACTGTATCTCTTGCTTTCATACCTGTAAGCCTTGGTGAGAATCATTGCTCAGTACTCCCACCAATGTCACTACTTTATCATTTCCTGTCAGTCACCTTATGTACAGACAGTTCTCTACCTAATGTCCCTTTTTCAGTATACAATCAATTTATGTATCTTGTGTATTTATGTTTGTTGTATCGATCAAAAGCAAGGATTCCCAATCTTTTTTACGTCATGGACCACTAAGCAAGAGTCGCTGTGGAAACCCCTGATCCAGAGTAACAATTATTTCATCTTGCTTTACACTTGTGCACTCAAGATTTGATTTATTTAGAGATGCAATGCAGAACAGGCCCTTCCAGCCCAAAAACTGCATCACCCAGCAACTCACCAATATAATTCTAGCCTAATCACAGGACAGTTTGCAATGAACAATTGTAAATATCCAACTGGTATGTCTTTCGGAAGTGGCGGAAAGTGGAGCATGCAGAGGAAGTCTAAGCACTCGTAGGAAGGATGTATAAACTTAAATGTTGCTGGAATTGAACTACAAATACCACCCCGAACTGTAATAATATTGCATTAACCACTACTCCCCATGACTTTAAACGATTTTTGAGCTAGTCTTCCAAAAGGTTAGGAAATGCAGTCTTTGATAGAACAAAGCTTGTCAGATGTGGCTTTAAATATTGCCAGCATTTTGTTCAAGCAAGATTTCTGCTATCGTAATTTTTCACTACTGCTTTTGAATTCTTGCTTGGAACTGAAGTTATATTTTTTAAATTGTTACGAAAACGAAACCAAATAAGATTTTTGCTTTTGTGTAATTTGCCATTGATTTCAGGATTAGCATCCAGATTTTAACTAAATTTCTTAGGCCTTTATATCTTGGTTTAAATCTGCTGGCTTTGCAGAAAACGCGATAGTTTATTTTTCAGTGAGTTGGTTTTTGGTGGGAGATCTCATTTTCTTTGACACAATTCAGAATTTAGGTTATACCTTAGAATTGTGTGTCCATCCATAAAAATAAATGTATAAAAATTAAGTACTGAGAAGTATGAACATTCAGTGCTGAATTCTGGTGTTGGTGTTCCTCGCTAATTTGAATAATTAGTTTGCAATACGATAGTGCAGTGGTTGCCGCAATTGCTTTAGAACACCAGCAATCACTGATTGAGGTTTAATTCCTGCCACTGCCTGTAAGGGGTTTGTGCTCTGCGTGACAGCATTGGTTTCCTCTGGGTGCTCCAGTTTCTTCGAACGTTCCAAAGATGTATGGTTAAAGTTAGTAAATTGTGGGCATGCAATGTAGCTGCCAGAAGTATGACGGCTCTGTTTTATAATTTTGTGCATTATTATTGCATATTATTGGTAAATTATTGTGTGTATTATTCTGTTTCTTTAAGTCTGCACACTAAGTGCATCTTTAAATGTTGCTGCTGTAGCAAAAGAATTTTTCACTTCGAATCATTAAAGCCCTTATTATTATGACTCATGGCATTCACAAGGGTCACTGCTGGCACCTCATCAAATCGTTTACATATATACAAGTGCAGACAACACAAAAATTAGAAGAGCTGTGTATAGTGAAGTTATCAAGTGATATAGGATATAATCAGTAGGGAATGTGGTCGAGGAATGGTAGATTCAGTTTAACCTGGACAAATGTGATGTGTTTTGGATGTTAAAGGTGAGAGGAAACAATGCAGTAAATAGCAGGTTTGTTTAAAGCAGAGATCTTGGCGTGTGAATCTATAGTTCACCGCAAGTAGATAGGTGATAAAGAAGGCATATGGCATGTTTGCCTTAACTGTTGTGCTGTCATGTGAAAGTAGAGAAGTTGTGTTTGCAGCTGTATAAAACTTGGACCTACTGCAGTACAGTAAGACTATGACCATTTAAAATTAGTTATTTTTTTACTTTTTTCACTTCTAGTTCAAGTTTATTACCATTCAGCCATCCACATGTATACAGCTAAATAAAATATAATTTCTCTGGGGCCAAGGGGCAAAACTCAGCACATATAGTCTCATTTTCAAGGACTTGTCATCTCATGTTCTCAATATTTATTGCTTATTAATTATTATTCTTTTGCTTTTCGTTTCTTTGTATTTATTGTGAATGTCTGCAGAAACATGAATCTCAGGGTTGCATATGATGACATATGTATTTTGATAATGAATTTATATAGTTGTGTGTAATTGTCCTCTTGAACAATTTTCATATTTTTAAGAAGAGGCGCAGTCGACATTTCAGGCCGAGACCCTTCGTCAGGACTAACTGAAGGAAGAGTGAGTAAGGGATTTGAAAGCTGGAGGGTCAGGACTAACTGAAGGAAGAGTGAGTAAGGGATTTGAAAGCTGGAGGGTCTCGGCCTGAAACGTCGACTGCACCTCTTCCTATAGATGCTGCTTGGCCTGCTGCGTTCACCAGCAACTTTGATGTATGTTGCTTGAATTTCCAGCATCTGCAGAATTCCTGTTGTTTTCATATTTTTAATTTGTTTTTCTTAATGTCCTTTCTAATGCAATGATACTGCTGCAAGTAAATTTTAAATGTACCTTTGCAGACAGTTGTCCAGATGACAATACATTTGCATTGTACTCCTTAATTTCAAAATTCATGCTGAGTCTGGAGATTTAGCTATAGAACTCCAAAAATAGGTCTCTGATCCTTGAGGTTGGCAATGGCGAGTCCAGTCTTGTGGCTGATTACTGTTATGTAATTTCTGTGATAAGAGTCAAGTTTGGAATGAACCATAAATTCCCCATTCCATAATCAAGTGACTGCCAATACCTGATGTCCGATCAAAAGTGCAGCGACTTACCCTTGCCTCTTCTCTCGGGAGAATTGGAAGAATAACATCGAGAGGCGTGGATAAGACAAGTAATTATAGGACACTGTAATTATGGTCTTGGGTCTTATGGTCTTCCCCACAGCCTGCAGCTCCTGAACTTTCAAAGGTTTATCAACATTCTTTTTAAATGCATCCAATGGCCTCTCTTTGGCAACCCCCTAGGGTAGAGGATTTCGAAGGCTCACCTCCCTCTGCAAGAAGCAACTCTCTTCCAGCTTAACTTTAGATGTCTTAAAAGGTCCTGCAAAAAGTAGTGGATACGGCCCAGTCCATCACGGTAAAGCTCTCCCCACCATTGCAGAAAAGCAGCATCCATGATCAGGGACCTCCACCACCCAGGTCATTCTTTCTTCTCAATGCTGCCATCAGGAAGAAGGTATAAGAGTCTTCGGAGTCACACCACCAGGTTCAGGAATAGTTATTACCACTCAACCAACAGGCTCTTGAAGCAGAGGGGATAACTTCATTCAACTTCACTCTCTTCAACACTGAACTGTTCCTATAGACTAACTTTCAAGGACTTTTTATCTGATGTTCTCCATTTATTGCTTATTTATTATTATTTTTATTTCTTTTTGTATTTGCATAGCTTGTTGTCTTTTGTGCACTGGTTGTCTGCCCTGTTGGTGCAGTCTTTCATTGATTATATTATGGTTATTGGATTTATTGAGAATATCTGCATGAAAATGAATCTCAGGGTCCAATCACAAACAAGACAAAATCAGCAAAGGCTGGAAATCCAAGCTGGAGGTGCTCAGCAGGCCAGGCAACACCTATGAAAAAAGAAGTATAGTCAACATTTCAGGCCAGGACCCTTCATCAGGACTGGGAAAGCAAAAGATGAGTTGTGTACGCCTCAGGTTTGTGTATGGTGACATGTATGTTCCTGAAATGTTAAGAGTTCTTTCAGGCTTCTCTACCTCCTTCCTGATGGTAACAATGAGAAGAGGGCATGTCCTGGGTGATAGGGGTCCTTAATGATTGACACCGCCTCTTCGAAGCACCACTCCTTGAAGATAGAAACATAGAAAATAGGTGCAGGAGTAGGCCATTCGGCCCTTCGAGCCTGCACCGCCATTTATTATGATCATGGCTGATCATCCAACTCAGAACCCCACCCCAGTCTTCCCTCCATACCCCCTGACCCCCGTAGCCACAAGGGCCATATCTAACTCCCTCTTAAATATAGCCAATGAACTGGCCTCAACTGTTTCCTGTGGCAGAGAATTCCACAGATTCACCACTCTCTGTGTGAAGAAGTTTTTCCTAATCTCGGTCCTAAAAGGCTTCCCCTCTATCCTCAAACTGTGGCCCCTCGTTCTGGACTTCCCCAACATCGGGAACAATCTTCCTGCATCTAGCCTGTCCAATCCCTTTAGGATCTTATACATTTCAAAGATATCCAGACACTACAGAGGTTTGCATCCCATGATGGAGCTGACTAATTTTACAACACTCTGCAGTTTACTTCGGTCCTGTGCAGTCACTCCCCCCTCCCCATACCATGTGGTGATGTTATCAGTTAGAATGCTCTCAGTTTATCTGAAGGTTCTTTCAGAAGTCAGGAAAGAGGCACAAACTCTGTTGCTTCACAATTGTTTTATTAGGCATTAATAGAACAAATAAAATTGGAAAACAGTGACAAGAGCAGAAGCTAGTAGCAGAAGGCAAAACAAAGAAAGAAGATACTGCTGCTTTGTCATCAGCTCTTTTTATGCACATAAGCATTCCATTCAGATTTGCAGTTAAGCAGCAGCCAATCAGGAAGCCCCTATTCAAATAACACAGCACCAGAGAAGTTTCCAGAGTTTTCCAAATCATATAAATGTAACCACTACAGGATTCGCTGAGCAACTGAATATACACGCTGTGGCCATGAGGAAGCATACTAAACAGTTACACGTACATAAGTAGCAAACAAATAATTGTGAACTGCAAAGAAAATAACAAACGGTCTAATCCAAGAATTAAACAGTCTGATTCAACAGTAGTCTGGTCAAAAATGTAAACGCACGGGAGATCCAAGAAATTGGCTCGTTGACGAAAAACTAAGGGTGATGGTTATGGACTGTTACCACAGGGCACCATCTGTGGACAGAGGAGTACAGTTAATGACGTCAGACAGCAGCTGTGGAGGGACTGATGGAAAATCATTAGTAGTAGGAAATGCTGGAATGGTTTTTAGTAAAGTGGTAACAGGGATTTTGGGGGAAAATGGGATTGAGTAGAGTCACAGGGCTATACAGCATAGAAAAGGATTTTTTGCCCAACTTGTTCATGTAGACCAAGGTGCCTTTCTGAGCCTTTTCCCTATTTGACTCCTGTTCCTTCACAACAGGGCTGCCAACCTGGGATCCACGGACCCCTTCGTCCATGGCATAAAAAAGGTTGGGAACTCCTGCTTTAAGGCTTGTCTGCCCATGAATCAGTCCGAATTGTACTTCTACCACCTTCACTTTAAGCCTATGCCCTCTAGCATTAGACTAGTCTATCCTGGGAAAAAGACTGTAACCATCCCTCTTTCTGTGCCCTTCATGATTTTAGAAACTAAGTCACCCCATAACCACCTTCTTGAAGTTCCCTGTTGGTCGTGGTCAACCATAGATGTTGCGTTCTAGCTGTCTTGATACTCAAGATGAGTAGTATGATGGAGGGTGAACTGTTGCCTGTGCGTAGGCTCCCCCTTTCCGTGCAGCTGCTAAATACAAAGGAATGGCAGAGACTGATACAGTTTGGCACTATTGGCATTGCAGGAGGTGCCAGTCAGTGTTATACTCAGTAGAACTTTCTCTGTTGAAGGCCACCTTCACTGCAGGGAAAAGAGTCCAAGCCAGTTTAGTCTCTTATAACTTAAGCACTCAAACCTGATAACTTTGATCTTTCTTCCCCCTTTTTAGTTTAATCACATCTGCCCTATAGTATAGGGTCTAGAACTCTGTACAGTATTCCATATGTGAGCTCATCAATATCCTATACAGCTGTAACAAGGTCTCAACTCTTATACTTGATGTTCTGTCCAGTGAAGGTAAGCATGCCATTCATTCCCTTCACCATTTTGTCAACCTGTGCTTGACAAGATGATGCAGGTGGTCCATCACCATCTAGTATGGAAGGGCCCCTGCATAAGATCAGAAAAAGCTGCAGAAAGTTGTAAACTCAGCCAGCTCAATCATAGGCACTAGCCTCCACAGCATCGAGGACACCTTTGAAAGGCGATGCCTTAAGAAAGACAGCATCCATCATGAAGGACCTCCATCACCCAGGATATAGCCTCTCCTCATTGCTACCTTAATGGAGGAGGTTCTGGTGACTGGCGAGACACAGTCGGCATTTTAGGACAACTTCATCCCCTTCACCATCAGATTTCTGTATTGATAATAAACCCTAAACACTATCTCAGGTTTTTTGCATTAAACTTAGTTTTCTTGTGTATATTGTTGTAACCTTATGTTTTAATTGTGTTGCAATGTACTGCTACCGCAAAACAACGAATTTCCCAACAAATACTAAATCTAATTGTGATACCACTAGGTCTATCTGTTGAACAGTGTTTTCCAGCATGCTGCTATTCACTGTGTATATCCTGGTTTAATTTCCCAAAAATACATCACTTTGCACTCCTGAATTAAATTCTGCCTGCATTCACTTGCCCAATTTCCCAGTCAATCTAGATGCTGTTTGGGCAATCTTTGGCTGTCTACTGTGTGACTTATTTTGGGATCATCTGCAAATCTGCTAATTACGCCACCTACATTTTCAGAATCGGACCTGTTTACAATGGCGTGTCGTGAAATTTTCATCCAAATTGTAAATGAATAAGACAACAACAGTGGAAGGAAAATCATGTCTGACAAGTTTGTTGCAGTTGCTTATGGTCACAAAGAGCGGGAAAGGATGAGCCATATGCCATGAGACATAAGAGCAGAGTTAGCCTATTCAGCCCATCGAGTCTTCATTCGATCACGGTGGATATTATCCTTCACAATCCCATTCTCCTTCCTTCTCTCTGTGATGCCCTGACTAATCAAGAACCTAGCAACCTTCTCTTTAAATATACCAAATAACTTGGTCTCCACAGCCACCTGTTGCAATGAATTCAACAGATTCACCAATCTGTGGCTAAAGAAATTCCTCTTCTTTGTTTTTGGACATTCAGTCACGATAAGGTGCCCCACAGATGATTAAATTTGGAGCACATAGTATAGAGCATAGCATAGTTAATGGACAGAATACAGTGTGGAAGTCCCCAGGGTATTCTTGAGTTGTAGGCTTTGACCAGTGGGATGGTGCAGGAATTCAGAACCAGGTTCATTGTCATTGACATTAGTTGTGAAACTTGTTTTGTAGCAGCAGTGCAGATGTTACAAATTACTGTAAGTTACAATAAAAATAGTGCAAAACTGGGATAGTAAAGTAGTGTTCATGGACCATTCAGAAATCTGATGATGGAGAAGCTGTTCCTGAATCATTGTGTAGGCCTGCAGGCTCCTGTACCTGCTCCCTGATGGTACTAATGGGAAGGGTGAGTGTCTTTAATGATGGATACCGCCTTTTTGAGGCATCGCGTTTTGACTGTGTCCCTGGTAGAGAGTGTTGGCCCTTGATGGACCTGATTGAGTCCACATCCATCTGAAACCACTTATGATCCTGTGCATTGGCAGCTTTATACTAAACAGTGATACAACCAGTCGGAATGCTCTCTATAGTACATCTGTAAAAATTTGTGAGAGATTTTGGTGACGTACCAAGTAATCTCAACGTCCTGATGAAGTACCTTCATCACAATTGCATCAGTATTAAGTCCCTGGATAGATCCTCTGATACATGGACGCTCAGGAACCTGACCCTTTCCACTGCTGATCCCTTGAAGAGAACTGGTGCGTGTCCCCTCGACTTCCCCTTCCTTCAGAGTCCACAATCAATTCATTGTTGTTACATGTTGTTGCTGTGACCACATCTGTTAAGTCTACAACATTGTACTATAGCTGTAGATTACTTGAAATGAACCATCACTGTGAAACATAAACACAAGGAACCGCATGTTAGGTAGAATTTCATTGAAAGGTTGCCTTGTTATATTTGTAGTTTATGGAATAAATCCATGTTAAATGAGGAAAGTTATTCTGAACCTCATCTTTTGTGTTCGGAAGGCAAAAGTTACAATTTTATTAATTTCAAACCAACTATCGAAAGCTTGGCCTGCTGAATCCCATATGCATTGATTGTGTCAAGTTGTGTGGCCTTTTGGATTGCCAATTCCGATTGGCTGTATTCCTGGAGGTTTCATCATGTGACCTTCCTCCAACCTTTTCCTCGTGAAATGGTCTCTTTTTTTCTTAGATCTATTTTTTAAATATATTAAAACAATGTTCCAAATAATCAATTCTTACAAACTTCAGATATTCTGTAACCTGCTGCTCTTATCTGTTCACGTGTGTGTCAGTTCCATGTTAATACTATCTTGCATGTCTCTACTATTAACTTCTCTTTAATTTTCTAAATCATTGCTAAACCTGTTGGAAGAAAAACACAATTGTCTTCTGGCATTTATAAGGAGTAGTGTTGGTCTACGAGGGGATGCTGTCCAATTGTTTGTTGGATCAAAGAAAAGTTAAGTGAGTCACCTATTGGCACAGCCCTAGAAGTGACGTAACCAGCACCTTGTAAGAATTCAGCAGGTCAGGCAGCATCTATAGAGACAAGAAGTCTTAAGTCAAGATCGTTGGTCAGGAAGGAGGGAAGAGGAAGGATTGCACATGTTTAGCAGGGCTGGTGAGTGATGGATGGCACCATTCCATTCCGTCAACCTCTCCTCATCTGGCTCCACCTGCAACCTGCCAATCTTCCTCCAATCCACCCCACATTATGCAGAATACTAGCAAACTATCCCGTTGCAGGGCCTCAGCCCAAAATGCTGACTTGCATCTTTTCCTCCTCAGATGTTGCTTAACTCAGACTTCTAAAGTGTTTGGTTTTTGCCTTATTTTTCAGCACCTGCAGTTTACTTGTCTTAGAAATGAGATGCCTGCCTTTTAATTACAAATGATTCTACAGATGCTGGAAATCCAGAACAACACACACAAAATGCTGGAGGAACTCTTGAGTCCTGATGAATGGTCACAACCTGAAACATCGACTGTTTATCCATCTCCATAGATGCTGCTGTCTTTTAGTTTAATAAAATCCAACATAATTGTGAAGGAAAGGACTGCATGAAGAATAGTAAAAGGAAGGCGAATCTGTTGAATTCATTGCCATGGACGGCTGTGGAGGCCAGGTCTTTGGGTATGTTTAAAACAGAGGTTGGTAGGTTCTTAATTAGTCAAGGTGTTAAAGGTTTTAGGGAGAAGACAGGAGAAATGGGGTTGAGAGACATAATGAATCATATCTGATGGAATGGTGGAGCAGGCTCAATGGGCTGAATGGCCTAATCCTGTTCCTATGTCTTATAAGTGCCATGTGGATGTTCTGAATTACTCTGAATTATTTGCCCCATTTGCCTTGTGTTAGAAATAAACCTTGGGCCTTACCAGCTCTGTCAGCGCAGGCACTTTCCATGTGTTCAGATCAAGTTCAGGCTGGCAGTTTGACAGCAAGTAGATTCTGCAGCTGCGTTCACTGTTTTCATTTTATATCTACATCTCCAAACCCATTCACTGGAATGAAATGATCAATAAAAACATAAATTGTTTTTATTATGAACAGGTCGTTATTATGAATGTTGAAAAAGTTCCAATGTGGTCTGTGAATGATAATGTTCTAAGTACAACATCGTATGTAGAAAAATATGAGTGCCAGTTTTAACATAGCAAATACCCATGAATGAAATCCCAGCTATAAATTCAATTAATCTAGTTTGCTTAGCAGTCATAGCATGTACAGGTTTTAGACTTCGAAGAAAGTGTATTGCATTTTTTGCTATGTATTCAGTTTCACATCTGTTGGTATATCTATATATGACAGCGCCTAACTTTGTGGGTGTCACTTAACTCACTGAACTTGACCAAAAATACATACAAATCTCAAGCTGGGCATGCTGATTTATTTATTATTTTTTTTATTTTTGCAGCTCTCAGGTGAACTCTTTTGCTGTGAAGCTACTTGAAGGAGAACTGGGAATGTCTCCCAGTATATTTTTCATTATTAGAGATAGAGCACAGTAGCAGGCCCTTCTGGCGTAATGAGCCCACGCTACCCAATTGCACCCATGTAATTAATTAACCTGTGTGTTTTTGGAATACGAGAGGAACCCGGGGCACCCAGAGGAAACCCATGCAATCATGGGGAGAACATACTAACTCCTTGCAGGCAGCGGCGGAATTAAACCCGGGTCACTGGCACTGTAATTGTGTTAGGCTAATTTAACACTACCGTGCCACCTTCTGTATATGTTAAAGGTCTTCAGCATGAACACTGTTTTAGTGTTATCAGTTTGTCTCAGATAACATTATTTATCACATCACCTTTTGGCTACTGATTGTCTGGTTTGTTTCTGCACTTCACAGTAAAATTGCATTCTAAAAATACTTCACTGGTTGAGGTGCTTTGAGGAATTAGCACTAGAGGGATGTGCCAAGCTTCGACACAGAATCAGTTTATTAATATTGCCTCAGATTCAAACTGCAAATAAAAAAAATCACAGTGCTTACAAAACATGATTAAAGATATACAGAAAACATGAAACTGAAGAATGTGACTATATTTTGTGAATTGTCAGCAAAATAAGGTAACATAATCTTCTTACACTAATTCTACCACTGCAGCAAGTGATTAATAAAGATATCAATGCAGAAACTACCAAACTACCCACCCTTAACAAAACTAAACACCTCAGTAGTACCTTGGAGAAACTTTTTAATTAATTAAAAGGGTACAAAGTTCAAAGTAAATTTATTATCAAAGTATACCAAAGTACAACATTCTGGTCGGGGAGAGTGAGGAGGTGATAGATCAGACCTATAGGCAGGTAGTCACACCAGGGCCTCGGGAGACAGACAAGTGGGTAACAGTCAGGAGAGGGAAGAGCAAGAGTCAGATGCCTGTGACTGTTCCTCTTAACAATAAGTACTCCTGTTTGAGTACTGTTGGGGGAGACGGCCTACCTGGTGGAAGCCTCTGGCACAGAGTCTGTCCCTGTGGCTCAGAAGGGGAGGGAAAGGAAGAGGATGGCAGCAGTGATAGGGGATTCTATAGTTAGAGGGTCAGACAGGCGAATCTGTGGACACAGGAAAGAAGCACAAACGGTAGTTTTCCTCCCAGGGCCAGGGTCCAGGATGTTTCTAATCATGTCCACGATAACCTTAAATGGGAAGGTGAGCAGCCAGAGGTCGTGGTACATATTGGTACCAACAACATAGGCAGGAAAAGGGAAGAGGGCCTGAAAACAGACTACAGGGAATTAGGAAAGAAGTTCAGAAGCAGGACCTCAAAGGTAGTAATCTCAGGATTGCTGCCTGTGCCACGCGACAGTGAGTATAGGAATAGAGTGAGGTGGAGGATAAATGCGTGGCTGAGGGATTGGAGCAGGGAGCAGGGATTCAGATTTCTGGATCATTGTGACCTCTTTTGGGGCAGGTGTGACCTGTACAAAAAGAACGGGTTGCACTTGAGTCCCAAGGGGACCAATATCCTGGCGGGGAGGTTAGAAACATAGAAACAGAAGAAACATAGAAAACCTACAGCACAATAGAGGCCTTTCGGCCCACAAAGCTGTACCAAACATGTCCTTGCCTTAGAACTACCTAGGCTTACCCTCAGCCCTCTATTTTTCGAAGCTCCACGTACCTATCCAGGAGTCTCTTAAAAGACCCTATCGTTTCCGCCTCCACTGTCGCTGCCAGGAGCCCACTGTTTTTTTAAAAAAAAAACTTACCCCTGACATGCAGATGATACTAAGATAGGTGGAGTTGTGGATAATGAAGTAGGTTTTCAAAGCTTGCAGAGAGATTTAGGCCAGTTAGAAGAGTGGCTGAAAGATGGGAGATAGAGTTTAATGCTGATAAATGTGAGGTGCTACATTTTGGTAGGACTAATCAAAATAGGACATACATGGTAAACGGTAGGGCATTGTAGAATGCAGTAGAACAGAGGGATCTAGGAATAATGGTGCATAATTCTCTGAAGGTGGAATCTCATGTGGATAGGGTGGTGAAGAAAGCTTTTGGTATGCTGGCCTTTATAAATCAGAGCATTGAGTAAAATCGTACAAGGCATTGGTAAGGCCAAATTTGGAGTATTGTGCACAGTTTTGGTCACCGAACTATAGGAAAGATGTCAACAAAATAGAGTACAGAGAAGATTTACTAGAATGTTACCTGGGTTTCATCACCTAAGTTACAGAGAAAGGTTGAACAAGTTAGGTCTTTATTCCTTGGAACGTAGAAGGTTGAGGGGGGACTTGATAGAGGTATTTAAAATTATGAGGGCGATAGAGAGAGTTGATGTGGATAGTCTTCTTCCATTGCGAGTGGGGGAGATTCAAACAAGAGGACATGAGTTGAGAGTTAAAGGGCAAAAGTTTAGGGGTGATATGAGGGGGATCTTCTTTACTCAGAAAGTGGTAGCTGTGTGGAACAAGCTTCCAGCAGAAGTGGTTGAGGCAGGTTCGATGTCATTTAAAGTTAAATTGGATAGCTGTATGGGCAGGAAAGGAATGGAGGGTTATGGGTTGAGTGCAGGTCGGTGGGACTAGGTGAGAGTAAGAGTTCGGCATGGACTAGAAGGGCCAAGATGGCCTGTTTCCGTGCTGTAATGGTTATATGGTTATCTCCTCTGTACCTACTTGCAAGCACCTTAAAACTGTGCCCTCTCATGCTAGCCATTTTATCCGTTACAGTGGGACGTTGATAGGATGCAAAACTGGGCTGAGAAGTGGCAAATGGAGTTCAACCCAAGTAAGTGTGAAGTGGTTCATTTTGGGAGGTCAAATATGATGGTAGAATATAGTATTAATGGTAAGACTGTTGGCAGTGTGGAGGATCAGAGGGATCTTGGTGTCCGAGTCCATAGGACACTCAAAGCTGCTGCGCAGGTTGACTCTGTGTTGGCCTTCCTCAATCGTGGGATTGAGTTTAGGAGCTGAGAGGTAATATTGCAGCTTTATAGGACCCTGGTCAGACCCCACTTGGAGTACTGTGCTCAGTTCTGATTGCCTCACTACAGGAAGGATGTGGAAACCATAGCAAGGGTGCAGAGGAGATTTACAAGGATGTTGCCTGGATTGGGGGCATGCCTTATGAGAATAGGTTGAGTGAACTCGGCCTTTTCTCCTTGGAGCAACGGAGGATGAGAGTTGACCTGATAGAGGTGTATAAGGTGGTGAGAGGCATTGATCGTGCAGATAGAGGCTTTTTCCCAGGGCTGAAATGGCTCGCATGAGAAGGCACAGTTTTAAGTTGCTTGGAAGTAGGTACAGAGGAGATGTTGGAGGTAAGTTTTTTACGCAGAGTGGTGAGTGTGTGGAATGGGCTGCCAGTGACAGTGGTGGAGGCTGAAACATTAGGGTCTTTTAAGAGACTCCTGGATGGGTACATGGAGCTTAGAAAAATAGAGGGCTATGGGTAACCCTGGGTAGGTTTTCTATGTTTCTATAAATGTTACCATTTACCCATGCAAGCACAGGGAGAATATACAAACTCCATACAGGCAGCAGTGGGAATTGAACCCCAGTTGCTTGTGCTGTAGTGTTGAGCTGACCACTATGCTAATGTGTCACTGACATCCCAATATTGCTCACCAGACCTGGAATACTTTGCAATTAAGTGCTGTCCATTTTACGTGCTGCGGAAGATTTCAGCGATCATTTTGGTAGCGGTGTACATTCCATCCAGGCCAATGTCAAACAGACTCTAGACGAACTGAGCAATGGGATCAACAGGCATGAAGCAGCACATCCTGATGCCTTCCCCATCATTTTGGGGGATTTTAACTAGGCCAGTTTGATAAAGTTGCTAAATAATTATCAAAAAATCACCTGTAGTACTAGAGGAAATAACACACTGGACCACTGTTACACTAAGGTCGAGTGCTCACTGTGCTGTTCCACTCCCACACTTTGATAAGTCTGATCACTCCCTGAGTATAGGCAGTGTGTGAATACTGCAGCCCGGTAGTGAGGACCAAGAAGGTATGGTCCAGGGAGGCACAAGAGTGCTTACAGGCTGGTTTGAATTGGTAGACTGTACTGTATCCAGGGATTCATCTTCGAGTCTGGATGAATGTGCCACAGTTGTCACTGACTTCATTAAAACCTGTGTGGATGGTTGTGGGCCTACGAAAACTTACTGTACAGTCCCAAACCAAAAGCCGTGGATGACACAGGAAGTTCGTAGTCTTTTGAGGGCTAGATTTGTGGCATTTAAGTGTGGCGACCCAGGTCTGTGTAAGCAAACCAGGCATGACTTGCGCAGGGCTATTTCAAGAGGCAAGAGACAATTCCGCGAGAGGCTGGAGGTGACTTTGGATGCACGTCAACTCAGGCAGGTTTTGCAGCCTACTTCCCGGTACATGTTTAGATAGATATACTTTATTGATAGACGGTAGGAGGATACTGGTGCAGGGGCACAATAGGTGTAGTGTGAAGGCAGCAGTCGCACTTTGAGTTAAAAGCATTGTATGAGCAAAACCCTTTGCTCTTTAGTACTAAAGTAATAGCAATACACAACATTCCTTGCAGAATTTAAAATGTTAACATTGTGTGTTTTAAATCTACCAGTATATATATATATATAGCCAATAGAAAACATGAATGAAGATATCTTGTAACCTCATTGTGGAAAACAGGTGCTTAACAAAATAAGTTCATAAAAAGATTTAAATATTGCTACCTCAAAGTTTAAAGTAAATTGAATGTCAAAGTAGAGACAAAGAAACACAACAGAATGAATGAAAATCTATACACAAAGACCGACAATGTGCATAAGAAGCCAAGCTATGCAATTAAAAAAAATCAAACTCTTGTTTATTGTCACTTGACTGAGTGTGTGTATGTATGTCTGTACATATTTGATTTGTCAACTAAAACACTGAAAAAACATCTACAATACCGTAGAGAGCATTTTGAATGGCTGAATCACCATCTTGAATGGGAGGGGGTGCACTGTATGGTACACCTACAAAACATATATTGCACACAGCACATAAAACAAAATAATACCACATGTAAGTTAATAAAATATAATTCAAAATGCATGTAGTGCACAGCACAGGTAAACAGTACATAGCTCGCTGGTGGCAGAGTTTCGCAATCTGAAGGAAGCAGCTGTTACCCAATCTGGCTGTCCTAGTCTTGTTGCTCCTGTACCTCCTTCGTGAGAGTGTTGTGTCAAAGATACTGTGGGATGGTAAATAAGTATAGTGGATCCTAGTTAATTGGGACACATCGAGACTGGTACTTTTTGGTTCAATTAAGCAGCTGCCCCAGTTTGCTGAAGTTTCATGGAAATAGTTAAAAGGCATAACAAAGAAACTACCATTTAACTGAGTAACAAATTATGCATTCAGGTTAAATGCAGAACAAATTAGAACACTAGCAATACTGCTGCAGTATTATAAAATTGTATTCTCATAGTTACTGACAGAAGAATTCATCGCTACTATGTTCTTTTGATTGACTAAGTGAACAAAATCAGCCCAGACAACTAGTAGGGATAATGGACTACCTTCATTGCCTTCCTGCATAAAGTCAAAATAAAAAAACAAAATATCAAAAACTCTCTACTTTTTTCAATCAATGTTCTGTGGTCCTAATGGATAACATAACAAATGATGCTATTTTAAAAACTGTTCGCTCTGTAATGTCTAACAGCCATTTTTGGCATCTCCGAGCCTGAATGCTTGAAACTGCAGTGGGTAAAACAGTTCTGAATTGTCTTATTGCTTATTTCTTGCCAACTATCAATGATAAAATCAATGCTTTTTGAACAGAAGCTGACACTAGTTAGAAGTGCATGCTACTGACACTAGTTAGAAACTGTTAGCAATATCTCCTGCCCAATTAAGTGGCATAATGTCCCAAATATACAAAGGGAATCCTGGCTATTTTAATGGTTCTTTGAGCTGTCCCAAATAATGGCTGCGCCGATGGCCCAATTAATCAGGATCCATTGTAATAGATAATGCTGAAAACATGAGTTGTCGAATCCTTGGAAGTGAGTTCGTAGGTTGTGGAATCAGTTCGGTTTTGAGGTGAGTGAAGTTATCCGTGCTGGTTCAGGAGTCTGATTGAAGAGTAATAATTATTCCTGAACTAGATGGTGTGGGACCCAAGGCTTCTGTACCTCTTGCCTGACCCCATTTCATTTAAGCCCCTAAACAGAGTGGCTGAGGGAGATGTATTTCTGCAACTTGCTATCTGTTTCTCTTGCTCTGAATACCAGATTGGAGGCTACTTAAGCAGAATGGAGGGACAAATATTTTGACGAGATTTAGTGTCAACTGATCTTTGTTTCGGCTCGCCATGAAGTGTGACAATTGACAGTTGAAGCATTTTGAAATGCTGTCATCACCACAATAGCCATATTATCTGCTACTAAGAACTTTCCCTTTCCAAAACTGAGGGACAAAAATTCTATATTTGGTTACAATTTTTGGCATGTGCGTGCATGCGTGTGTGTGCGATGTTGGCGGAACGATGTTTTCTTCATGCCTTTACAAGGCGCGGATCGAGAGAGAGACTGTGTGACACGACACTCCTCACACAGACATTTCGCAGTGTTTTTCCCTTTATTTCACGAGGTCGAGTTGTGATCTCGACACTCAACCCGGCACGGATGGAAAGTGTACTCAGGAGCGGCTCCGACTGGATTTGAACCCAGAACCTTCGTCCCAGAGTCCGGCGCTGATGTCATTGCGCCACTAGCCGTTTTAAGGTAACTGTGACCCATTTGTTAGTGCATTTAACAGAGCTGTTGTCACTGTTTGACTATTAACAATAAACAATTCTTGAAGTTCTTGTATAAAGTAGTTAGAAATTTTGTCATAAGAACTTGTTTTGAAATGTAAGAATGAGTAACTGACTTCTGTACTTCTCCCAAAGTTATATTGTAGTACCAGTGTTAGAATGTAATGAATATATTGAAAGATTAATTATCTGATTAGAACAGAAGTTGTGTTTTATTGTGCAAATTCCATGTTAAATGCGTAGTCCTAGTATCTATCTTGTATTTTTACACAAATTCCTGCATCGCTTGATCTTCAGGCTGGTTATATTTATTCATCTACCGCCCCATCAGAAATAACATCACCAACCTCTCCCTCATCACCACTGAGCTCAGAATCAGATTCATTATCACTGAGATGTCATGAAATTTCTAAATTTGTGGCAGTGGTGCAAGTGCAATACATAAAAACTACTATAAATTATAATAATATATACAATAAGGTACAAAAAGAAAGCAAAAATAGTGAGGTAGTATTTGAGTGAATGGACAGTTCAGAAATTTAATAGCTGAAGGAAAGAAGCTATTCTTAAAATGTATGTGGGTGTTTAGCCTCCTGTACCCCATCTCTGATGATATATGCAAATAGGGTGCTTGTTATGGTAAATCACTAAAAGTTGGTAAGGGTCAAAACTGACATGTCAAATTTCTGTAGCCTCCCAAGAAAGCAGAGGCACTGGTGAGCTTTTTTGACTGTGGTATCTACATGGTTGGTCAGGTTCACTTTCAGTATTCGTTAGAAGTTTGTGCAGATTTGACAACCATCCAGATGCACAGTGGAGAGTATCCAGACTGGTTGTATCGCAGCCTGTAGGGAAACACTGATGCCCAAGAATAGAAAAGCCTACAAAAATTAGTGCATTCCTGGAAAAGTACTCCCCCACCATTAAGCATATCTACATGGAGCGCTGCCAGAAGGAAGCAACCACTATCTAGGCCTTGCTCTCTTCTCACTGCTGCTATTGGGGAAGAGGTGCAGGAACCTTGGGTTTCACACTACCTGGTTCAGGAACAATGATGGCTCTGCAGTCATCAGGCTCTTGAACCAGCGTGGATAACTTCACTTAGTCAACACTAAACTGATTCCATAACCTTGGATTCACTTTCAAAAATTCTACACCTCATGTTCTCAGTGTTATTTATTATTTATTTATTATTATTGGGTTTTGCATTTGCACAGTGGCTGTCACTCTTTGTGGTGCTTAACTTTTCATTGATTCTGCTGTATGTGTTTATTCTACTTATACAGCAGCACACCTTTTTTGCACAGAAATTGCATTTACTATTCCCTAATTCTGTATCCGATGGTGTCTGGCCCCAAGTCTGTCCATGACCTTGCCCGGCTAAGTGATTTGTTTGTTCTAATGCCTGCTCATCAATATCTGTGCTTCCATTATCTCCACTGCAACCTCTACTTGAAATTTGTTGGCATCTGCTTTCTAGATAAGATCAATACAAAGCACTTATTTAGTTTTCCAGCCTTTCCCTCTCCCTCTGTGCAGATCACTTTCCTGGTCTCATTGGCTCCATCCCTCTGCTCTGTGTTTATAACTTGCGTGCCAGTAGAGATGTTCTGAGTTTTCTTTTTTTTCAGTCCTGCTGCCATTTCTTCATTGTTTTGTTCCTTACTCAATTTATTGTATTCAACTTTTCATTTGAAGTGTCATGTTTTGCTGTCATTGGAGAAGGTCAAGAGGAGAATCCTGGGAATGAAAAGGTTAACATACGAGGACCTTTTTATGATTCTGGCCCATTGCCTGTTGGCGGTGTGGAATCTCATTGAAACCTATCAAAAATTGAAAGGTCTAGAGCACAGGTTCCCAACCTAGGGCCCATGGACCTCTCGGTAATGGTTTTGATTTCTGACATTAAAAAGTTTAGGAATCCCTAGTTTAGAGATAGTTGATGTGGAATGGGTGGGGAAGTCTAGGACCAGAATGCATAGCCTTAGAATAGGACAACCCTTTAGAACAGATTTCTTCAGCCAGAGAGTGTTGAATCTGTGAAATTCATTGCCACAGATGACTGGAGACCAATTCATTGAGTGTATTTAAAGCAGAAGTTGATAGGTTCTTAGTAAAGGGTATCAAAGGTTATACGGAGAAGGCAGGAAAGTGGGCTTGAGAAGTATAATAAATCAGCCATGATGGTACAAGTTATTGGTATCTGCATGATGGTATTATCCTCTTTTAGTGACATGCCATTATTGCCAAGGATTAAATTATTCAATGGTCATTTTCTTCCTAGTTGAGGAAATGGAAATTTAATGTACATTAATTGCTCATAAGCATAAGAGACTAAATTTTCAGATATTTTATCGTTGCACCTTTCTCCATTTTGTTAAGACCACAACTGACTTTCTCTTTTCAACCCCTTCTCATTTACTTCCCTGAAGCTTTTTCAAATTAGCACTTTCCATCTCCAGTATTTCCAACCGCACTTGCCATAGACCTTTTTAGTGATACAGCATGGAGTAGGCCTTTCCCCAGCCAACCCCGATTTAACTCGAGCCTAATCACCGTACAATTTACATTGACCAATTACTAACCAGTATGTCTTTGGACTACGCAAAGAAAGTAGAGCACCCGGGGGAAACCCATACATTCCACGAGGAGGACATAAAAACTCTTTACAGAAGGTGCCAGAATTGAACTCCGATGCCCTGAGTTGTAATAGCATCGCGCTAACCGTTACTCTACTGTAGTGTCCAGATTGAGCATCTGGTTGCAACCTGATGAATTGTGCCCATATTCTATCACTTCCAAGCAAAATATATACTTGCATCATTTTGTTCTGGAACTTCGAATTTCTAAAGCTTCTAGAAGAGTAATTTGAGCAAGATGAAATGTTTGTACCACCTCAGCACAACTTAGCAGCCATATCTTCCAGTACTGTCAAATCCTACAACTGTAAGGAACTAAGCATTTCAACAAAAAAATTTGGTAAGAAATTAGCTAACAGCACTCATAGCAAGCAAGTAGAGGTTGAGAACCCCTTATCCGAAATTACAAAATCTGAAAGTTTCTGTGTGTTGACATTACATCACAGTGGAAAATTCCATAAGGCGCAGGGAAGGTTCCCAGGTGATGTGCTGGTCTCTACCACAGATAGTTCTAAGAAATGACCTCACATATGTAATGGACAGCAGTTAAAAAAAGTGGAAAAACAAAGCGAAAAATGAAGAACTTGATTGTGTATTCATGTGTCAGAATGAACGTGCTGCATAATAGTATGCTGATCATGAAACAAGCAAAGATCTATCACAACTGAAAATTGAAGATAATTATGAATATTCAGCAGGCTGGTTGCAGAAATTTAAGAAAAGGCATAACCTTAAAGATTTGTGGTGATAAGTTGTCTGCAGATCACAAGGCAGCATAGAAATTCACTGAGTTTGCTGAGACTGTCACTGATGAAGATCTAACATGCTGAATGGCTGCATCAGTACGTACTGTCTGTGTAAGACAAAGACTGCTTATTGGTATAGTCAAATGACGGGGATCACAAGCTACCTCACTGTGTATATATAAAATTCCGAAAAAATTCTGAACTCCAAAACACTTCTATACTCAAGCTTTTCAGATAAGAGGTACTCAACTTACATACAAAGTTAATAGTTATGCCCTGCTGATACTTAAATGATGGAATATCTACTGAACTGTAACTGAAACATGGTATTTTTACATTTGTGTTCCATTTAAACAAATGTAGATCATTACATAGATGGGGATATTTGACCAGTTGTTCTGGTTTGACCATAAGGTGAAAGGGGTCACAGAATCCTGACCACACCAACAGAGACTCTGCCAAAGTATCTCGACCTGAAGTGTCGACTGTACTTTTTTCCTGAGATACTGCCTGGCCTGCTGAGTTCCTCTAGCATTTTGTGTGTGTGTTGCTTGGATTTCCGGCATCTGTGGATTTTCTCTTGTTTGTGATAGGAACTTATTCACTGTTTGCTACCAAAGACACTTTTAGACTTTTTAAAACAGAATGTTTAAGTTCTATCCTGGAAAAATTTAAATTTAAAACAAAAGCCAGCTAGCTCATGAAGGTGCTCAAGATCAACACACAAGTGGGGGAAGAAAACCCAAATGCTGCAAATCTGAACTAAACTCATTGTATAATAGTATGCTGGCATGGTACATTTATTCAGAGCAAACATCAGAATGGGGGAAGAAATGTGATCTAAGTGACTTTGACTGTGGGAAGATTGTTGGTGCCAGCGGGGTGGTTTGTGTATCTCAGAAACTGTTGATCTGTTGGGATTTTCATGTGCAGCAGTCTCTAGAGTGGGGGTTCCCAAGGTCTCTACAGTTCCTTTGTGTTCGTCAGCTTCATGGACGGGGAGTCTGCTACGTGGGCATAATCTACTGTTGTGGTTTGCGTATCACGTGACAGCTGGCATGCAGCATCCATAGCTGACCCCGCCCAACGGAGGGTCTCGAGACACAAAACAAATTGCTGAGAGTGTTTGACCAGCATCCGGGGAGAGCAAAACAGACCGAGAAATCTGTTTGCTCGGTGACTTCTCATCAGGATGATGTGTTTAAAAACATTAGGAACAGACCAAGTACCAGCAGGTTGAAAATTAAGTTGTGAAGAAGGCAAAACATTGGAAATGTGGCTAATTGAGCAAGTTTCAATATTATATCGGGAAAATGTGAGTAATTCATTTAGGGATACAGCATGGAATAGGCCCTTCTGGCCCAATGTGCTGCACTGCCCAGCAACCCACCTATTTAACCCTAGTCTGATCACAGTGACCAATTAACCTACTAGCTGGTTCATCTTTGAAATGTGGGAGGAAACCGGAGCACCCAGAGGAAATAGGGGAACACAGATGAAACCCACACATTCATGGGGAGGATGTACAAACTCCTTACAGAGGACATCAGAACTAAACTCTGCACTTTAGCACTCCAAGCTGTAATAGTAGCATACTGAGCACTAGGCCCTTAATGATAGAAAGAGTGTTCACCCCTAATGGGTGAATCTCATAAACAATTGTACCAATTCTTCCTTGATGAATTTAAAAGATAGTTGGACAGGTACACGGATAGAAAGGTTTACAGGGAAATGGGTCAAATGCAGGCAAATAGTTTATTGAATTAATTTATTGTCACATATACCAAGGTACAGTAACAAGCTTCTCTTCACTGTACATACAGATCATTTTATTAATCAGTACATCAAGGCTTAATAAGGTACAATAATAACAGGATGCTATTGTCTGTAAGGTAAAAGTGTAACAGCTACAGCATGGGTAGAATAAGGTGCAAGAGCATAATGAAGTAGTTTGTGTGGTTAAGTATCCATCTTATTATAGAGGACCAGTCAATAATCTCACAACAGTGGGTAGGAAGCTTGAGCCTAGTGCTGCATGCTTTCTTCCTCCCGATGGGAGACTGAATGAGTTGGTCCTCAGGGCTTCTTTTTGTGCTGTGCTATTTGTTTACTAATTAGTTTATTAATAAAAATTGTAAAGAGCTAGAAACTTGACATGTAGCAGCTTTGATCACGTCTGTTAGTCTCTGGAGGCAGCATTGACTTCAAGTAGTTATTGTAGGGAGGAGGGGTGTGGACTTAGCTGTGAGAACAACCAAGGGTTTCATTCAAAAAGTTTGGGAACCATGAGGTTGAAGTGCATTGGCAAGACTTTCAGGTCCCTCACAGGCCCCTTGGCTATTTACAGTATTAATGACATAAAGCAAACTGCTGAGAATTCTTGACCAACATCTGGGGAGAACAAAACAGACATAGTAGTGGGTTTGATTGATGGCTTTTCATCAGGATAATGTTTAAAAACTTGAACGAGCAGATTAAGTACTGTCCTTTTCAAAGTTCGCTGCTGATATGAAGCCAGGTGGAAAGTTTAAGTTATGAGGAAGACACAGAATCTGAAAATGTTGGTTAAGTTAAGGAAACAAATTTTCAATATTTTCTGGGGAAACTAGACATCTAATTATGGTGCTAAACAGAATTAAAGTTGTTTTTTAGAGGGTGAATCTCGTAAACCTTTCTACAAATTCTTGGTGATTCAAGAATTTAAAAGCTAGTTGGGCTAGAACATGGATTGACAGGTTTACAGGGATATTGATCAAATGCAAACAAATGGGGCATGTGACAATAATAAATTAATTTGAATAAACATGTATCAAGGTACAGTGCAAAGCTTGTCTTGCGCACTGCACATACAGATCAATTTATTACTCAGTGCCTTGAGGTTGAACAAGGTAAAGCAATAACAGGATGCTATCGTCTGTACTGTAGAAGTGTAATAACTAGAGAGTGCAGTGCAGGTAGGTGTTTAACTGTCCATATTATTGTGGGGGACCATTCAATAGTCTAAGCCAGTGGTCCCCAACCACCGGGCTGAGGACTGGTACTGGGCCATGAGGAAACGATATGATTTGGCGATATGAAACAATATGAGTCAGCTGCACCTTTCTTCATTCCCTGTCACGCACTGTTGAACTTGAACACCCCCCCCCCCCCCGCCCCCCGCCCCGGGTCGGCCAGTCCGCAAGAATATTGTCGATATTAAACTGGTCTGCGGTGCAAAAAAGGTTGGAAACCCCTAGTCTGAAGTAGTGGGGTAGGAGCTGTCCTTGAGCATGGTGGCCTGCACTTTCACAAGCATTGGCTTTTGTTAGCGTCTTCCTAATGGGAGACTGGGGGAATTGGCCTAAGGGTCCATATGACTTGGGTGTTCTCGAGACTGCAGGTCCTTACCAAGTTGTGAATGCCTGACCTGTAGATACAAATGAGTGTGGGAGTCTGGAGGAATGGCTGAGTTGCGAAGGCTGAAGTCATCTTCTACCTGGTGAGAATAGAGCATTTCTGTCTGCTTTTTTTCCTCCCATTCCTCCCCCCTGACCCTCCACTGTCTCTATAACTAGTCAGAGGCTAGGTGAAGTCATGGAAAGCTGAGAGTGCTGAACAGACTGGTAGCCATTCTCCCTATTTCTTGGTCTCATGTCACAGCTGTTTCTGTGATCCTCTCCCACACTGTTTTCAACTTTTGAGCAGTTTGTAATAGAAACAACTGTTGATAAATGGGAATTACCTGTACAGCAAAAATATTATGAGGCAAATGTGTGGTGGCCTTTAATGCAGGGGCTTTGATGTACAGAATGAAGAAAGTCCTGCTGGAGTTGATACAAAAGGCTGGAGGAGGAACTCAGCAGGCTAGGCAGCATCTATGGTGAGGAATAAACAGTTGACGTTCTGGGCCAAGTCCCCTGCTGGCATGGAGTTTGTGAGACCACATCTGGAGTACGCTGGGCAATTTTGGGCTCTGTATGCAAATATTTGATTTTCTGGTAGATGAAAGAAGAAAGCTATACATTTGATAAAAAGCACAAGCTTCTGAATTAGATTGAGCGGGTAGATATGTGCTGTGTGCCTTTGGTACTATGCTTTGCACCTTGGCCCGAGAGGAATATTGATTCATTTGGCTGTATTCATGTATGGTTCAATGACAGACTTGAACTTGAGATGCCAAGCTCTATTTTCTCAACTAACACACAAATGCCGGAGGAGCACAATAGGTCAGGCAGCATCTGCTGAGGGAAATGGATAATCGACGTTTCAGGTCTAGCTCTTTTACCTGGTCCAATCCAAAATCTCACCTGTCATTTTCCTTTTACAGATGCTGCCTGACCTATGTTTATTCAGCATCTTGTGTGTTGTTCCGTATTTCAGTGTCTGCAGTCCCTTGTGTCAGTGTTACTCTTTTCCTCAACCTCGGCAGCTTGTACACCTCCCCCTCACCCCACCACCTTATTCTGGCTTCTTGCCCCTAACTTTCCAATCCTGATGAAGGGTCTCGGCCTGAAATGTCAACTCTCTGTATAGATGCTGCCTGACCTGCTGAGTTCCTCCAGGATTTTTTGCATGTGCTTTGTACAAGACATAGCCTGAGAAATCATTCACTTAGGATGCAAAGGAGGAAAATAGTTGCACTGAGAGCGTTGTGATTACTTGAAAACAAAACAAAACCGCTGAGAGACTAGGCCAGGTTAATGGACAACATATGATACGCTTCCAAATAACGAATTTCCAAATCGAAAAAAGTGCATTTAACATAATAAATAAACAAGTAAATCAATTACATATATTGAATAGATTATTAAAAAATGTGCAATGTAGGATTTACCAGGGCTCCGTTCTCATTTCCTTCATAAAGTAGTTTTCTTGTGGCACAGGGGTAATTGATCTGAATTGGAAGCTGCGCATGGAGTTTAGTCTGAAGACAAGTAGCCTGGGGTAAAGCCTGGAGTAATACTATTTCATTTACCTGCATTCATATATGGTTGAATGACAATTAAACTTGGACTTGAGGTGTCGTAAATACTTAATGTCAAAAGATGCTTCCTGCAGGCATTTTGTTTTATTTTGCTCTTTATTGAAGTCTTGAAACTGGTAGCCCAGTTAATCACTTTATCCTTGGAAATTAACTGCAGAAAACTCTCCTTAAATTGGAGCAAAAAACAAACTGGCAGAGGAACATCACAGCTCAAGCAGCATCTGTGGAGGCAGAAGGGGAGTTAAGGTTTTCTCTGTACAGTAATAGAACATGGAGTATAGCACAGACCCACAATCCTGTGCCAAATCAATTAAATTAATAATCAAATGGCCAACTAAACTAAGTTTTCTGCCTACACAATGTCTATATCCCTACATTTTCATCATATTCATGTGCCTATCTAAACGTCTCTTAAAAGTCTCTAATGAACCTGCCTCTACTACCACCCCCAGCAGCATATTCCAGGCACCCACCACTCTGTGTTCTTAAAAAAAAAACAAAAAGAAAAACAACTTGCTCCTCACATCTTTGAAATTTCCCCCTCGCACCTTCTTAAATGCATGCCCTCTGATATTAGACATTTTGACCCCAGGGGTTGGGGGGGGGGGAATGCTGTCTGTCTGCCCTATCTATGCCTCCCATAATCTTGTAAACCCCTCAGTCTCTGGCGCTCCAGACAAAACAACCCAAGTTTATCCAACCTCTCGTTATAACACATACCCTCCAATCCTGGCAGCATCCTGATAAACCTCTTCTGCGTGCTCTCCAAAGCCTGGCAATCTTCCTAAAATGGGGTGACCAGAACTGTACGCAGTACCTAGATGGGGCCTTAACTAGAGTTTTTTAAGCTGCAATCTTAAAATGCCCATAGGGGTGCTTTTGTTTTTGAAGATGGAGATATAGATGGATTGTTTGATTTCCCAAGTACTGCAGGTAGCTCATTAGGCATTTTATGAATCACTGCCTAGGCTCTGTAGCATTCTGAGTGTGTGTGGAAAGGATATTTCTTATGGTTGGAGTGTCTTACAGAGGACACAACCTCAAAACGGAGGGGCCTTTTAAAACGGAGATGAGAATTTCCAGACCAGAAGAATGAATCTATGGAATTCGTTGTCACAGGCAGCTGTGGAGGTAAGTCTTTATGTATATTTAAGGCAGAGATTGATAGATTTTTGATTTATCCAGGGCATGAAGGGATATTGAGGAAAGGCTGGAGATTGGGGCTGAGAGGGAAAATGGATATGCCATGATGAAATGGCGGAGCAGACTGGATGGGCAAAATGGCTTAATTCTGCTGCTACATCTTATGGTCTTTGACGTTTAGTTCAAGGCCTAGCCCTTAGCTCCAGACTTGTAGACATCAGAACTCTAACATCCAGTTTCTGGCCCAGACTATCAGACTCAAACATCGGGCATCTAACCATTGGTCCTTTGCCAACTTCCGGGTGTCAACCCCGTGACTCTCCTATCATGTGTTTGACCTTCAGTCCTTGATGTTAGGACTTGTATGGAGCTCCAACCAAGGTGGCAGGAAGATGTTTTGGAAATCTTTGTATCTTTGTTTAGATAGAATAACCATGGAAGAACCATAAGTTGGGCATAGAATATAAGAGCTGTGAAGGTTATTTTGCAACTTTACAGATCTCTGATCAGGCTACACTTGGAATAGTGTGTGCGGTTCATAGAATAGTACAACACTGGAACAGGCCATTCGGCCCACAATGTTGTGCCAGACCGCCAAAAACAACCAAAAGCTAATCTCCACTATCTACACAATGTCCATATCCCTCCATCTGCCTCACATCCAGATGCTATCTAAACGTCTCTTAAAAGCCTCTATTTGCCTCTATCACCATACCAGGAAGCACATTCAGGCATCCACCACTCTGTGTATGTATGTATAAATAAATAAATAACCCCTCAAATTCCCTTTGAACCTACCTCTCTCACCTTCAATGCATGGCCTCTGGAGTTAGAACTTTCTACCCTGGGTAAACAGATAATCCCTGTCTACTCTATCAATGCCTGTCATAATCTTTTAAGCCTCGATCAGATCTCGCCTCCGTCGCTCCAAAGAAATCAACCCAAGATTTCTCCCCCATCCAACCTGCTTGCGCTAGAAAGTCCCATCTTATTTTAGGGAAGTTTAAATCCCCCCCATGACAGCAACCCTATCATTTTTACTCATTTCCTTAATCTGTTCACATACAGTATCTGTTCCTCAATGTTCTGGTGGCTATTGGGGGGTCTGTAGTACTATCCCATCAGTGTGATTGCACCCTTCCTATTCCCAAGTTCCACCCAAATGGACCCAGTGTCTGAACGTCATGTCTTCTCTGAGTGCAGCTGCAGTATTGTCAGAAATTCTCAGCACCAAATCAAATGTGAACAATTTCTCCTTCATGAGCACGCAATTTTGTACCTTGTAACCCCCTTTTTGCGTAATCCATGCCCTGCTTGCGGAAGAATTCTGCCCCTCCTGCACCTCTTCTAAAGCATCTGCGTACCACTTCCATGGGACAGACAGAGCAAGGCCTCCCCTCCCCCAGGGCTGAAAATGGCAGGGTTTGGGGGATAGGGAATCCCAGTTGCTATTGGTGAGATGCTTCATGTGGATTCCAACCACCCAAAGACAAAAAGGGTCCCTGTGACCAGGCGCATCTTGACGGTCCCCTATCAGAACTCAGCAGTTACCTGGACCCACCTACGAGACTTTGCATCCAGCAACCACTGGCTTCTTCAGCCCAGCATTGGGGCTTGTCCTCCGACCCAGATCTGAGCTTGCAGACCCTTGGGTTGTAACGCAATGCAAAGGATGTGATGGTGCTGCAGGACGATTCACCTGTTTGCCTGGATTAAAGAAATTGCATTGAATGGGCATAGGTGGGGGGAGATATTGATTATGTTGTGCTTATTTACCCTGGAGTGAGACAGGCAGAGGAGTAACCTGATTCCCAAATCTTAGCCTAATCAGGCTCCTGAATCAGCATTGGTAACTTCACTCACCACTACTCTAAGCTAGTTCTACGGCCTACAGACTCAGTTTCAAAGACTCTTTACAATGCATTCTCAGTAATTTTTATTTGCACAGTTTGACCTATTTTGCACATTGTCAGTTTTCTTCTGTTCATAGATTTTTGTAAATTCTAGAATTTATTTGCCTGTAAATGCAAGGAAATGAATGTTAAGATAGCAGGTATATACTTTCTTATAAATTTACTTTGAAGGAGGAAGAATTCAAGGTAACAAGAACCAAAGAAGTGCTAGAGTATAGAGACTCAAATGACCCGAAGGTGGCTAGAGCAGGGATCCAAGTAAGTACTGGCAGGAAGTGGAGGGCAGAGGAAGCTGTTCCAGGAGGCAGAGGCGAGGCTGCGTCACAGGAGGCTGGTGGGAGCGGTCACACGAGGCTGAGCTGGGCTAGGATCCTTTCCAACTCCCCAAATGGACACCAGAGGGAAGGAAAGGCGTCGTCTAGTTCAGGAGGAGGTCAGGGCAGTAGTGGAGGAGACGAGAGCCTGCAAAGCGGTGGGAATGAAGCAACAGGGAGCTTGGACAAGATGGGAGAATGCGGTTGAGAGAAAAGTGACCTGGGCTGATCTTTGGAAAGCCGAACCACACCGCATCCAATTTCTCATCCAGGCAGTGCTTCCAAGCCCATCAAACCTGCACACATGGGACAAGGCAGAGTCATCTACGTGCCCACTGTGCTCCAAGCGAGGAACCCTGGAGCACATCCTCAGCAGCTACGCAAGGGCACTTGGTGAGGGACAGTATAGGTGGAGGCATGATCAGGTCCGGAAGACCATCGCTGAAGCTGTCAGTGCAGGAGTTGAGTGGGCGAAGTGGTCCCGACCCTCCAAGCAGACCATTGCCTTTGTCAGAGCTGGGGAGCAGCCAATACCTGCCAAAAGAGCATCTGCAGGCATCCTGACCTCTGCAAGGGACTGGCAGTTGTTGCTGGACCTCGAAGGGCAGCTGAAGTTCCCCAACCATATCGCAGTCACCACCCTGTGACCAGACATTGTCCTAGTGTCTGAGTCTACTAAGCAAGTGGTGCTGCTGGAGCTGACAGTCCCATGGGAAGATAGCTTGGAAGAGGCCTTTGAAAGGAAGCTCTCCAAGTACGCAGGACTGGTCAGCAACTGTCAGCAGGCTGGATGGAGAGCGAGGTGTCTCCCAGTGGAGGTTGGTTGTAGGGGATTCGTAGCCTGTTCCTTAGTTAGAGGCTTCAGCATTTTGGGCATCGAGGGAGAGAGGAAGAGGAGAGCCATCCGCAGAACCACCGATGCGGCAGAGAGGGCCTCAAGATGGCTGTGGCTCAAAGGAGGGGAGTCATGGAGGCATAAGTAGCTAGCCACCTGGACACAAGCTGGGGTCTGATCAGCCTCGGCTGGGTCACCTGGAGGAGGTTGTATGATGTTGAAAGACCCAAAACACCTGATGATTCCAGGAACATCACTGAAGATGTGTCGAGAAGCATCAGTAGATGTATGTACACAGTGACAGCAGTATGTAAGATAGCCATGGCAGGGGTTTTGAAAACAAGTCCATATGTTTGTTTATTAACTGATACAGCACGTAATGGCTCTTTTGCCCAGCCCTTTAAGCCACGCCACTCTGTGCTGCCTGACAACCCCCACTTAAGCCTAACCTAATCATCGGATAATTTACAATGACTAATTAACCTACTAACCAGTTCATCTTTGGAGGAAACCAGAGCACCTGGAGAAAATCCACTCATTCCACGGGGAGGACGTAGAGATCTCTTACAGATGACATCAGAATTGAACTCTGAACTTAGCTTTGAGCTGCAGTAGTCTGAAACACACTACCAGAGATTTTTAGGAGGCTTTTTTACTGAAACTTAAATAATCAAGCCTTGAAGGATTGTGGGCAAATGGGATTAGTCTAGAAGGGTAGTAAGGCTGGCATCCACATGCAGGGCCGAAGGGCCTGTTTGTGTTCTATATGACTCTCTGATTGTGATAACCAAATGAGGTAGATTTAAGCAAATGAGAGGCAAGATTTTAATGTGGCTATTATCTTTCTATTGTGCTGCCAGAAATAGATGTAGAATAAAGGGATGTTGCAGGATATGATGGAAGTGGCAGGATAGTACTTTCAGTATATCGTGAAGCAAATGGCCCTCAGTACTGCATTTAAACGCAAACAACAGGAATTCTGCAGATGCTGGAAATTCAAGCAACATACATCAAAGTTGCTGGTGAACGCAGCAGGCCAAGCAGCATCTATAGGAAGAGGCACAGTCGACGTTTCAGGCCGAGACCCTTCGTCAGGACTAACTGAAGGAAGAGTGAGCAAATCTCTTACTCACTCTTCCTTCAGTTAGTCCTGACGAAGGGTCTCGGCCTGAAACGTCGACTGCGCCTCTTCCTATAGATGCTGCTTGGCCTGCTGTGTTCACCAGCAACTTTGATGTATGTTGCTCAGTACTGCATTGTTCAATTTTACCATGGTGAGGTATAATATGCTGATTTTTGAGAATTGGTGCTCAGGATATCCATCGCATTCAGATGAAGAGATTAGTATTTTATCTCCATCAGATTTGTATATTTGCAGTTCCAGTGAATATAATGTAATAAACGCAAACACGAGGAATTCTGCAGATGCTGAAAATTCAAGCAACACACATCAAAGTTGCTGGTGAACGCAGCAGGCCAGGCAGCACCTATAGGAAGAGGTACAGTCGACATTTCAGGCCGAGACCCTTTGTCAGGACCAACTGAAAGAAGAGCTAGTAAGAAATTTGAAAGTGGGAGGGGGAGGGGGAGATCCGAAATGATAGGAGAAGACGTGTGGGGGGTGGGGGAGATGGAGCCAAGAGCTGGAGCACGTCCCATTCCCATTCTGATATGTCTATCCATGGCCTCCTGTATTGTAAAGATGAAGCCACACTCAGGTTGGAGGAACGACACCTTACATTCCATCTGGGTAGCCTCCAACCTGATGGCATGAACATTGACTTCTCAGACTTCCGCTAATGCCCCACCTCCCCCTCGTACCCCATCCGTTATTTATTTATATACACATGTTCTTTCTCTCTCTCACCTTTTTCTCCCTCTGTCCCTCTCACTATACCCCTTGCCCATCCTCTCGGTTTTCCCCCCCTCCCCCTTTTCTTTCTCCCTGGGCCTCCTGTCCCATGATCCTCTCATATCCCTTTTGCCAATCAACTGTCCAGCTCTTGGCTCCATCCCTCCCCCTCCTGTCTTCTCCTATCATTTTGGATCTCCCCTTCCCCCTCCCACTTTCAAATCTGTTACTATCTCTTCTTTCAGTTAGTCCTGACGAAGGGTCTCGGCCCGAAACATCGACTGTACCACTTCCTAGAGATGCTGCCTGGCCTGCTGCATTCAGCAACTTTGATAATGTAATAAAGCTTGTTTTCAAGCCTTCAAGATCAGAATTAACTTGAAACCCTTGTGTAATGGATGCCTTGAAGTGTTTACAATCTTTTTTGCTTGAGCATAGGAGCCTGTCTCTCAGAGGTACCATTGGAAGGTTAAATTAGTGTCCTCTGTTAAAGATTCATAATGCTATTTTAAAGACCTGTGGAAGTGATGGATGTTGCGTCGATTTCAACATTTAAGAGAAATATGGAATAGTACATAGATGGAAGGGGTATGGAAGACTATGGTCCAAGTGCAGGTAGATGGAACTAGGCAGATTAAGAATTTGGCATGGACAAGATGGGCTAAAGGGCTTGTTTCTATGCTCCAGTGTTCTGTGACTCTGTAATGTAAATCTAGTTTTAGCAACATGAATCTAGAAGCAGGATTTCATTTCAATAAAAATCACATGCCATTACACACAGTAATCCTAAAAGTTATTATAGAAATTGTGGCAAGTAGCCAAGTCCAAGAATTTTCAGAAGATCTTGTGATATTTTCCTTTGTTTATTGAAAAAGGGAATGGCTGTAGGAAGGATGGAACGCCCATCAGGAAGTGCTCTAGTTAATGAATAAACATGGTGACTGTGGTTAGGAAAGGCCACTGCCAATGGGAATGGAATATTTATGAATGGAAGATCATTTTAGGCTCGGGACAAGAAAGAGCACTTGGGCTATTGGTCAGCTCTTTTGAAGGAATGATCTATTTATTTGTTTTATTTTTGAGATACAGTGCAGAATAGGCCCTTTCAGCCCTCCAAGACGTGGCGCCCATCAACCCTTGATTAACCCAAGCATAATTACGCGACAATTTACAATGACCTAACGGTATGTCTTTGGACTGTGGGAAGAAACTGGAGGACTACTCGGAGGAAACTCATGCATTTCACGGATAGGACGTACAGATTCCCTACAGGTGATATTGGATTGAACTCTGAACTCTGCCAACCCGAGCTGTAATAACATCTCGCTAACCACTACGCTACCAAGATGAATGGAGTATTATCTTTCTGGGCTGTTTTGCTATGACTGGGGTAAAAACCATGCTTGGGAAACCATAGGCTATTGAAAATGAGATAGAGTATGTACCTCACAATTGTCACCAATGACAGAGTTGACTACTGACTTCCAGGTAGGTTATTCCAGTTATGTTGACTATGTTCCTTAATTCAGATTATTGGAACATTATCTGGGCATTGCTATATTGATGTTTGTAGGAGCTTGCCATGTACAAATAGAGTTAAGTATTTGCTGTGTATTCATAGTTAGAGAATGGTGGTTGTGAAGAACTTTGCAAGATCCTAATGTTGTGAATTGTCACATGTACAGGTTCCTTTTTATTATTCATCAACCTTTCTGTCTGCCCTTGATCTTGTATCCGGAATTTGTTGCTTTTATTAATTTTAATGCCAATCTACTACAGCCCATAGACTTGGCCAGAACAGCAGTAAAAAAAAAACAGCTGTCTTAGATGACATTTTTTGTGGCTGAAGAATAGGAAGGAAGATGTTATTACAGGCTTGGGTGTAATGTGGACAAAATTAGTTTTCTGAGAAATGTAAAGCTGTCAGACAGCTAAAGAACTGTAACTCCTTCAATTGTCCCTTTTGTTACCTGCAGAGTCAAATATTGTAGTGTTATACTTCCCAGCCCCTCATCTCCAACTTTAATGTAGTTCTGCTTAACCACATCTACCACATCCTCCCTAACTATACTGGCTTCCTAATTTAGAATTAGTATCTGCTGCTGTCTTGGGCTCGCCATAACACTTAGAGCTTGATACTTTGCCTTTTCCTTGTTGAAATGACTTCATCCTTCTTCTACCCCCACCCCCCCATACATTCTTACATATACGTGAGCACGCGCACACACCCTCTTTCTCATTACTATCATCAGGGAAGAGGTACAGGAGCCTGAAGAGAGATGCTTAACATTTTAGCAGCAGCTTCCTTCCCTCCGTCATCAGATTTCTGAGTGGGCAGTGAACTCATGAATGCTAATTCACTACTTTGCTCTCTTTTTGCACTTTCTTTTATGTATTTCTAGTTGTAACTCAGTACTTTTTATCTATTGCTGCCAGAAAACAACATAACATGTCAGTGATAATAAATCTGGTTCTGATTAAACACGAAATTCTACAAGTGCTGAAAATCCAGACTAACACACCCAAATGCTGGAGGAACTCAGCAGGTCAGGCAGCAACAAAAGAGAGGAATAAATGGTCAATATCTCAGGCTGACACCTTTCATCAGGGCTTTAATTCTAATTCCTGAGTTCAGCTTGGCTCTGTGTTGTGCAATGCGCTACTTCGCTCTTGATTACTCCAAGTTTTATTTTTAAACCTGTAGGTCTTGTGTGACTGGTAATGATACCGAAATAAGTTGGATTTGTGGATGAAATAATGAATCTGTCAGCCTTGATCAATTAGCATATTCATTATAATGATGCCACAAGTTATTTGGAAACCACACATCAAAAGCCTGCAATGTAAAATACCCGAAGCAGTTCTAAAAAGCAGTTTTGTTTTCAATGTTTCAGTTAATGGGTTCACTTCTGCATAAATAAAATAGTAAAATTCAACCAGCTGCTGAATTCATTGGATACAAGTCTTACGCTCATATTGTACAGGATCGATATACCATTTATGTCAAAGTGATGCCAACAGCCCTTTCGTTTGTTAAGCAATTTGTCCAATACAAGGCACAAAAATATCAGTCCACCGAGCCTGCTCTGCCATTTCATCATGGCCGGTCGCAGATCCCACTCAAATCCATTTTCCTGCCTTCTTGCCATATCCTTTGATACCCTGACCAATCAAATCAACTTTCACCTTATACCCATGTACTTACCCTCCACTACAGTCTGTGGCAGAGCATTCCACAGATTCACTACTCTCTGGCTAAAAAAAATTCCTCTTTACCCCTGTTCTAAAGGATTGCCCCTCAATTTTGAGGCTGTGCCCTCAAGTTCTGGATACCCCCACCATAGGAATCATCCTCTCCACATCCACCCAACTAAGTCTAGTGAACAGCTGAGAAGCAGGACCTCAAGGGTAGTAATCTGGGTCATTTCCTGTGCCATGAAACAATGAGGGTAGGAATAGAATGAGGAAGCAGATAAATGTGTGACTGAAGAATTGAAGCAGGGGGCAGGGATTCAGATTTCTGGATACTGGACATCTTCTGGGGCAGGTGGGACCTATGCAAAAGAGGCAGGTTGCACTTGAATCTGAGGTTTAAACTAATATGGCATGGGGAAGGGAACGTGTAAGATAGAGCTGAAGATGAGCCAGCAGGTTTACAAGTAGATGATGGATGTAACATAAGACCATAACATAGTGGAACAGAAGTAGGCCATTCAGCCCATCGAGTCTGCTCCACCATTCAACCATGGGCTGATCTAATTCTTCCAGTCATCCCCACTCCCAGCCTTCTCCCCATACCCTTTGATCCCATGGCCAATCAAGAACCTATCTATCTCTGCCTTAAATACACCCAATGACTTGGCCTCCACAGCCACTCGTAGCAACAAATTCCACTGATTTACCGCCCTCTGACTAAAGTAATTTCTCCGCATCTCTGTTCTAAATGATCGTCCTTCAATCCTGAAGTCGTGCCCTCTTGTCCTAGAATCTCCTACCATGGGAAATAACTTTGCCATATCTAATCTGTTCAGGCCTTTTAACATTCAGAATGTTTCTCTGAGATACCCCTTCATCCTCCTGAACTCCAGGGAATACAGCCCAAGAGTTGCCAGATGTTCCTCATACGGTAACCATTTCATTCCTGGAATCATTCTTGTGAATCTTCTCTGAGCCCTCTCCAATGTCAGTATATCCTTTGTAAAATAAGGAGCCCAAAATTGCACACAGATACTCCAAGTGTGGTCTCACGAGTGCCTTATAGAGCCTCAACATCACATCCCTGCTCTTATATTCTATACCTCTGGAAATGAATGCCAGCATTGCATTTGCTGCCTTCACCACCGACTCAACCCAGAGGTTGACCTTTGGGGTATCCTACACAAGGACTTCCAAGTCCCTTTGCGCCTCTGCATTGATGTAAGGAGCATCAAGCCGATGATTGAAAGGAACGACAAGCCAATGACTGGATACAAGTGTAGACAGAGCAAAGAGTTAAATTTTACCACAGAGGCAAAATACAAAAGGACGAAGAATACAGTTCTCAAGATGCTGTGTTTAAATGTGTGTAGCATTTGGAGTAAGGTGGACAAACTCATGGCACAGTTAAAGATTGGTTGGTATGATGTTGCGGGCATCACTGAGTCATGGCTGAAAGAATGCCATAATTGGGAGCTTAACATCAAAGGATATACTTTGTGTCGAAAGGACAGCCAGGAAGGCATAGGTGGTCGTGTGGCTCTGTTTGTAAGAGATGGATAGAAAGACGTGACATAGGGTCAGAAAATGTTGAATCTTTATGGGTGGAGTTAAGAAATTGCAAAGGTAAAAAAAACATTATGGGAATCATATCTAGGCCTCCAAATAGCCAAGATGTGGGCTTGAGATTGCAAAGGGAGCTGGAAAAGGCACTTAATAAGGGTAATGACACAATTGCAATGGGGGACTTAAATGTGCAAGGAGATTGGAAAAATCAGGTTGGTGTTGGATCGCAAGAGAGAGAATTTGTTGAATGCTTACAAGATGGCTTTTTAAAGCAGCTTTTGCTTGAGCATACTTGGAGAAAGGCTGTCTTAGATTGGGTGTTGTGTAATAATCCAGATCTTATTACGGAGCTTAACATAAAGGAACCCTTAGGAGACATAGTCATAGTCATACTTTATTGATCCCAGGGGAAATTGGACCATGATCATAATATAAACAACAGGAATTCTGCAGATGCTGGAAATTCAAGCAACACACATCAAAGTTGCTGGTGAACGCAGCAGGCCAAGCAGCATCTGTAGGAAGAGGTGCAGTCGACGTTTCAGGCCGAGACCCTTCGTCAGGACTAACTGAAGGAAGAGTGAGTAAGGGATTTGAAAGTTGGAGGGGGAGATCCAAAATGATAGGAGAAGACAGGAGGGGGAGGGATAGAGCCAAGAGCTGGACAGGTGATAGGCAAAAGGGGATACGAGAGGATCATGGGACAGGAGGACTGGGAACAAAGACAAGCAGGGGGGAGGGGGGACCCAGAGGATGGGCAAGAGGTATATTCAGAGGGACAGAGGGAGAAAAAAGAGAGTGAGAGAAAGAATGTGTGCATAAAAATAAGTAACAGATGGGGTACGAGGGGGAGGTGGGGCCTTAGCGGAAGTTAGAGAAGTTTGATCTCCCTCCTGGCACTTATCCGTGTAAGCAGAACAAGTGCTACACATGCCCTTACACTTCCTCCCTTACCACCATTCAGGGCCCCAAACAGTCCTTCCAGGTGAGGCAACACTTCACCTGTGAGTCGACTGGGGTGATATCCGGTGCTCCCGATGTGGCCTTTTATATATTGGCGAGACCCGACGCAGACTGGGAGACCGCTTTGCTGAACATCTACGCTCTGTCCGCCAGAGAAAGCAGGATCTCCCAGTGGCCACACATTTTAATTCCACATCCCATTCCCATTCTGACATGTCTATCCACGGCCTCCTCTACTGTAAAGATGAAGCCACACTCAGGTTGGAGGAACAACACCTTATATTCCGTCTGGGTAGCCTCCAACCTGATGGCATGAACATCGACTTCTCTAACTTCCGCTAAGGCCCCACCTCCCCCTCGTACCCCATCTGTTACTTATTTTTATGCACACATTCTTTCTCTCACTCTCTTTTTTCTCCCTCTGTCCCTCTGAATATACCTCTTGCCCATCCTCTGGGTCTCCCCCCCCCCCCCGTCTTTCTTCCCGGACCTCCTGTCCCATGATCCTCTCGTATCCCCTTTTGCCTATCACCTGTCCAGCTCTTGGCTCTATCCCTCCCCCTCCTGTCTTCTCCTATCATTTTGGATCTCCCCCTCCCCCTCCAACTTTCAAATCCCTTACTGACTCTTCCTTCAGTTAGTCCTGATGAAGGGTCTTGGCCTGAAACGTTGACTGCACCTCTTCCTACAGATGCTGCTTGGCCTGCTGCGTTCACCAGCAACTTTGATGTGTGTTGCATGATCATAATATGATTGAATTCATACTGTTAAAGTTGAATCTGAATAAAACTCGGGAGACCAGCTTCTTGTAGTTACAACAGTTAATTGTGCACCCTCCTGCTGGAGTTTGAGACCCAGTTGTCCAAGGGAAGGCACATAAGTACTGCCACCATCCGACAAGTGGACCCACTCCCTCAGGTTACAGCCGTATATTTATACATAGTAAGCCCCATACATTACTGTTGCAAGATGTTATTTGAACTGGTACGCCCACCAAGTCTGCTAGTGCGAAACTTAGTTACAGATAAGAGAGTGCGATAGATCAAGGCTTAATTACAGATGGATGTGCTGTCCAGTCCTTATCAGTTATTACCTTTGCTGGGCCCTGACTTAATTACAGATGGATGTTCCTTCCTGTCCTTATTGGTGAGTCCTCCTTCCCCTACTCAAATGAGGGTACAATGTTATCAAACTCTCAATGTCACTCTGCAAGCCGGGCAGAACTGGTAATGAGTCTGTCTTAGCTGGCTGCTGAAGGCAGAGTTTACTTCAGTTCAAAAATTCCTATTCAGTCCCAATTATTCTTTTAGCCAGAGGTTACATAGGTTCAAAATGATTTTTTTTATATCCTCAATTCCTCAATACTGCAGTTTGAGAGGGAGAAGCGCAAGTCACATATATCAGTATCTCAGTGGAATAAAGGGAGTTACAGAGACACGAGAGAGGAGCTTGCCTAGGTGGATTGGAGGAGGACACTGATGGGGATGACGGCAGAGCAGAGATGGCTGAAGTTTCTGGAAATAGTTCACAAGGCACATGATAGGTATGTCCCACAGAGGAAGAAGTTCCCAAATGGTAGTGGTTTGTAATCGTGACTGACAAGGGAAGTTAAAGACTGCGTAAACACCAAGAATAGGGCATAAAAGGCAGCAAAAGTGGGTGGGAAGTTAGGTCGTTGGGAAGCTTTTAAAATTCAACAAAAGGCAACTAAAAGAGCTACAAGAAGGAAAAGATGAAATATGAGAGCAAACTAACCAATAATATAAAGCAAGATACTAAAAGTGCTTTTTAATGATATAGGAAGTAAAAGGGAAGTGAGAGCTGATATTGAACCACATGAAAATGATGCTGGTGAGGTAGTAATGGGTACTTTGCATCAGTCTTCATTGTGGAAGACACCAGCAGAGTGCCTGAGATTTGTGAGTGTCAGGAAGCAGGAGTGAATGTCATTACTATTACAAAGGGAAAAAGTGCGAGACAAACTGAAAGATCTTAAGGTGGATAAGTCACCTGGACCAGATGGGCTACATCCCAGAGTCCTGAGAGAGGTGGCTGAAGAGATAACGGTTGCATTGGTCATGATCTTTCAAGAAGCACTTGAGTCTGGCATGGTTCCAGATGACTGGAAGATTAGAAGTGTCACTCCACTCTTTTAACAAGAGAGGAAGTCAAAAGAAAGGAAATTATAGGCCAGTTAGCCTAACCTCAGTGGTTGGGGAAGTGTTGGAGTCTATTATTAAGGATGAGTTTTCGGGGTACTTGGAGACTAATGAGAAAAGAAGTCAAATTCAGCGTGGTTTTTGTAAAGGGAAATTTTGCCTTCCTTCGAGGAAGTAGCAAATAGGGTTGGACAAACGAGAGGCAGTGAATGTCATTCACTTGGATTTTCAGAAGGTATTTGATAAGGTGCTACACATGAGGCTGCTTAAAATAAATCCTACAGTGTTACAGGAAAGATATTGGCATGGCTGACAGGCAGAAGGCAGCGAATAGGAATAAAAGTGGCATTTTCTGGTTGTCTGCCAGTGACTAGTGATGTTCCTCAGGGGTCAGTATTGGGTCCTCTACTTTTCATACTGTTTGCCAGTGATTTGGATATGGAATTGATGGCTTTGTGGCAAAGTTTGCAGATGATACGAAGATAGGTGGAGGGGTAGGTAGTGCTGAGGAAGTGATAGATTGCGTCAGGATTTAGACAAATTAGAATGGGCAAAAAAGTGGCAGATAGAATACAGTGTTGGCAAATGTATGATAATGTATTTTGGTAAAAGGAACAATAGTGCAGACTATTATCTAAATGGGGAGAAGGTTCAAAGGGGACTTGGGAGTCCTCATGCAAGACTCCCTGAGGGTTAATTTACAGGTTGAATCTGTGGTAAAGGAGGTAAATGCAATGTTGGCATTTCTTTCAAGGGGAATAGAATATAAAAGTAAGGAGATAATTCTGAGTGTTTATAAGGCACTAGTCAGGTCACACTTGGGGCCCCATATCTCAGAAATGATATGTTGTCATTGCAGGGAATTCATAGGAGGTTCATGAGATGATTCCAGGATTGAAGGGGTTAACATGTGGATCGTTTGGCAGCTTTGGTCCTGTACTCACTGGAATTTAGAAGAAGGTGGAGGGATCTCATTGAAACCTACTGAATGTTGAAAGGACTAGACAGGTTGGATCTGGAAAGAATGTTTCCTATTGTGGGGGTACAGCCTCAAAATTGAGGGGCGACCTGTTAGAACAGGTAAGGAGGATTTTTTTTTAAGCCAGTGAATAGTGGATCTGTGGAATACTCTACTACAGATTGCAGTGGAGGCCAAGTCTGGGCATAGTTTAGGTGGAAACTTCAGAAGTTTTCTGATGACTCTGCCATAGTTGAATGCGCAGCAAGGAAGATGAGGCTGAGTACAGGGCTATGGTTGGAAACTGTGTCACATGGTGTGAGCAGAATTATCTGCAGCTTAATGTGAAAAAGACTAAGGAGCTGGTGGTAGACCTGAGGAGAGATAAGGCACCGGTGACCCCTGTTTCCATCCTGGGGGTCAGTGTGGACATGGTGGAGGACTACAAATACCTGGGGATACGAATTGACAATACACTGGACTGGTCAAAGAGCACTGAGGCTGTCTACAAGAAGGATCAGAGCCGTCTCTATTTCCTGAGGAGACTGAGGTCCTTTAACATCTGTCGGACGATGCTGAGGATATTCTACGAATCTGTGGTGGCCAGTGCGATCATGTTTGCTGTTGTGTGCTGGGGCAGCAGGCTGAGGGTAGCAGGTACCAATAGAATCAACAAACTCATTTGTAAGGCCAATGATGTTGTGGGGATGGAACTGGACTCTCTGACGGCGGTGTCTGAAAAGAGGATGCTGTCCAAGTTGCATGTCATCTTGGACAATGTCTCCCACCCACTACATAATGTACTGGTTGGGCACAGGAGTACATTCAGCAAAGATTCATTCCACCGAGAGCAAACACAGAGCGTCATAGGAAGTCATTCCTGCCTGTGGCCATCAAACTTTGCAACTCCAACCTTGGAGGGTTAGACACCCTGAGCCAATAGGTTGGTCCTGGACTTATTTCCATAATTTACATATTACTATTTAATTATTTATGGTGCAACTGTAACGAAAACCAATTTCCCTCGGGATCAATAAAGTATGACTATGATAGTTTCCTGAACGGTCAGAGCATCAAAGGATATATCGAGAAGATATGTGTATGGGTTTGACTGGGATCAGCCATGATAGAATGGCGGAGCAGACTCGATGGACTGAGTGGCCTCCCTGTGTCTTATGGTCTTGTATTCTGTCTGCTGACTGACTGTCTCAAAAATGCAAGATAATCTGCAGATACTGGAAATCCAGAGTAAGGCATACAAAATACTGGAGGAGTTCAGCAGGTCAGGCAATATCTCTGAGAAGATGCAGTCCTGATGAAGGGTGTTGGTCCAAAACATCGACTGTTTATTTCTTTCCATAGATGTCTGACCTGCTGAATTCCTCCAGCATTTTGTATGTGTACTATGATACAATTTCTGCCCCTCCCGCCACCAACTCTGTCCCTTTGCTTTGTGTGGTAAGCCAGTTGTAAAACTAAAGAGTGATAAATTAGCTTTGTTTGTCACATGTACATTGAAACGTACAGTGAAATGCATCATTTTGTGCCAAATTAAATCAACAAGGATTGTGCTGAACAGCTCCCAAGTGTCGCCAAGCTTCCGACACCAACGTAGCATGCCCACAAGTCATTGACCCTGAACCGTGAATTGATGGTTTGAGATGATGGTACACAGACATGTTAACAGAATTTGTTTGGTGTCACTTTCAAGATAGCTTTAATGAGGCAGTTTTATTCACTCAGGATAAGTATTTGCATTTAACTTTGGAATGTTTTTATAACGTTCTCCTTTGGTATGATTATAAGTAAATTTTGAACCTCTGATAGAAAGCTATTTCACACCTTCCTGTAACAGTTATTCAAGCTTAATAATTTGGTCCGTGAAACACTATATTAATTTCTCTTCAGTAATATGTAGAATATTCCAAAACAAATCAAAGCAATTTCTTAACAATGTGGAGTGTACTGCTCTCCTTACACAATTCAGCACTAAACCAAACTCCACTCAACTGAACATGGGAGTCAGCATATAGCATCCAAACTCCAGGTGCTTTACTGCGCAACACTCATATACAATTGAGTAAGAGTATTTAATGCAGAGCATTTAAGACAATAAAGAACACAGTCATACGAAATTAGGAATACATGAATCCAGATATACATGTAAAAAACCTAAAAATTGTAAACAAAGTGTTTAAGTATGTAAGAAGATGACTATGTTGCAAGAATTCCTTAAGTTACCACACCTGGTGAAATACTAATAATCAGGAATAAACATGTACATAATATCAATGCAAAGTATTGCTCAGATAGCGTTCTCCTTTATGAACTGAAGCAACACTTATAGACGTGTTCAATCGTATAAGTAGAAGTAACACAAGTCTGTGTATCTGTACTTTTGTCTGATCAAAAATCTACATTAAAAACATCACCTCTGCTGCCCTCTGAAGTGGTCTGACTGAATTTCAAAACTAAAGATGACAGTGCTCTGAAAGTACTAGTTGGCTGGGGTATATTTCAAATTAAGAGCGTAAACACAGCTAGTTTTATTTTCAAACAATGTTTTCCTATCAGCTGAGAAGTAGGAAAAATCTAAGATCAGTGAATCTGTGCGTAGTTCAAAATGATTACATAAGTAAGTGAGGGAGTGTTTATGGGTTTATCGACCATTCAGAAATCTGATGGCAAAGGCAAAGTTCCTGAAACATTGAATATGTGTGTCTTCAGGCTCCTGTGTTTCCTCCTAGATGGTCATAAAAAGATAAGAACCATGAGTATTTTTGTTCTAATCATTTACAGGCAAGAAGCATCACTGTTGCCACATTCCTTTTGAACGGACAGCTGTACATATATCTGCTAATATTTGTTAGAGGGAAGTTTTTGCAATTTTGCAGGTGCATCTAGTAATAAGAACAAAGTGAAAAATTCAATTTGCACATAACAAGCTTTAACATAATTCTCACTGAAACATGCTGATTAGAAGACAATACATTTGTGAATTCAGATTTAAGGCTAGATTCTAAAAGGGCAGATCTGCTATATATTTAAAAAAGAAAATGGGGCAAAGGCAGGTTACTGGTACCTTACACCAGACACTTCGGACAGATGGAGCTCCTCAGCTAAGGTTGGCAACTCATCTTGAAGAAGGAAAACTCTAATCTGAAACCTCCAGTGCCTTGCAGCTGTGACCACTCATGGAGAAGGCTTCAGGAGTATGCCCCAAGGGAAAGGTCCAGAGCTGGAGTCTCTAAGGCAGTCCTACACTGAGTTGGCAACTCCTTTGATGCTGCTGGTGCCAAACTGGTCTCTGCCGTTCCTTTGAATTCATCAGCTGCATGGGCAACAACTTGCTCTTTATATCGTACTGCCCTGGCTTGTGTTTGACAGCTAGGACTCATCATCCATGATCGACTTTGACCAATGGAGGTCTTGAAAGTTCTGCTAAAGACCACTATTCAATTAGGGCTGAAGTTTCATTTACAAATAAGCACTGAGAACAATAATGAGTTATAATTCATGGTCACATTCAGTATCCCACCTTATCACTTGTCATCTGTGGCAAAATATATATGCACCATCCATCATTAAAGGCCCCTATCACCCAGGACATGCCTGCTTCACATTGCTACCATCAGGTACAGGAGCCTGAAGACACACACTAAACATTTGAGGAATTGCTTCTTCCCCTGTACCATCAGATTTCTGAATGGTCGATGAACCCATGAACAATTCCTCACTTATTTTTCCCTCTTTACACTATTTTCTTTTTTTAATATATACTTATATACTTTGGCACGGACTAAAAGGGCCAAGATGGCCGGTTTCTGTGCTGTAATTGTTATATGGTTATTATTATGCATTGCAATGTACTGCTACAAAACACCAAATTTCACAATATATACTGTATATTAAACCTGATACCTAGTATTCGACAAAAACAAACTGCAGGTCACTGCCTATCTCCTCAGGCTGTCTTTTCAGAACAGAGCTTGGCTTTAATGAAAGGCCTTGATAGAATGGATATCATGGATATTGAAAGGATGTTTCCTATAGTGGCTTGTACGGGAGGGCACGACTTCAGAATAGAGGAATTTCTCTTTAGAGCAGATGAGGAATTTCTTTAGCCAAAGGGTGGTGAATCTGCAATTCATTTCCATAGACATGCAAAGTAATTGTGTATTTTTGAAGCAGAGGTTGAGTAGGCTGTTGAAGAGTAGGGATGTTTAAGGTCATGCGGAGAAGACAGGAGAATGGGGTTGAGGTGGAATGGCATAGCAAACTTGATGGGCTGAAAGACGTACTTCTAAACCTTATGGTCTAATTAATTGTAAATTCTGTAAGCATGTGGAAGCATTAGTGAAAGGTAGGACAGGTTAAAATCCTTTAAATTTTTTTTCCGATAACTCGAATATTTGATTTTTTAATTTACAAGTGGTTACTTTTTTTCAAATTCTGATGTATTATCATTAACTCCAGTTCCAATAGTTCCTATTTAGATCATCTAATAAATCTTTGAGCTGGGGTCTTATTTCAATTCCTCAACCGAAGGCACTAATCACATTTGGAAGAGGTTCAGAAATAATACCTTTGCTCTGTGTAGCAATAACTGTTGAAAGATTCTGTGCTTGTTAGTGTCATTGTCATAAACTGGATACAGATGCAGCAATTTTACAGTCTATTGTAATGTCTTTTGTTATTGGATCCTCTCTTTTATGGCTTTGTTTTGAAGCTTGTTTAGTTTTAAGGCATGTGGATTACCCTGTAATGTGGTTGAAATATCAGAACTATGTGATCACTGTTTAAATGTTTGTAATGGCTTAAATCACTTTTCTGAAAGTTTTATGACAGACAATTGGTTATTGAGTGGTGTTTGTTTTGACAAGTTTAAAATATAGGTTCAATTTTTAATTTTTTGTTTACAGATAAAGCACAGAACAGGCACTTACACCCCTTCAAGCCAAGTCGCCCGGTAACCCACTGATTTAATCCTAACCTAATCACGGGGCAATTTACAATGACCAATTAACCTACTTTGATAGAGGTGTACTTTAAATAACAAGAGGCATAGACTCGATGGCCTTTTACCTAGTGTAGCAATGACAAATACAAGAGAACATAATTTCAAGGTGATTGGAGGAAAGTATAATGGAGGTGTCAAAGGTGAGTTTTTTTTTAAACAGAGTTGTGGATGCATGGAATGCGCTGCCAAAGTGGTGGTAGAGACAGGTATGTCAGAGGTATTTAAGAGACTTTTAGATAGACACATGCTGAAAGAAAAATGGAGGCGGGGGTGCAATGAAGGAGGGAACGGTTAGATTGATCTTGGAATAGCGGGGTTGGGTCTTTTTATTTATTTAGTAATACAGCGCTAATTCCCGATTAAACCTAACCCAATCAAGGGACATTTTATTAATCTACTGGTTATATCTTCGGATTGTGGGCGGAAACGAGGACCTGGAGAAAGCCCATGCGTTCCATGGGGAGGACATACAGAGGCTCCTTGGAGAACAGCACCGGAGTTGATCTCCAAATTCTAGAGCTCCAAGTTACAATAGCATCAGGCTGTTAAAATACTGCACACTTCCTTTTTAATTTCTTTGTATGGTATATTTTAGAAATTCTTTGATCATGCTGCAAATTCACTTGACTGTATAATGAAGTGATTTTGTTTTAGGCAGCTATTACTGTAGGGAATGAAAATTACAGCCTGAGACTGTTCGACTATTGCTTCAGCATTGACTTAAGCAGAGCTAAATATGCCTCAGTTCTCCTGGCAAAATTGATTTTGTGTAAACTTCAGTCATGGTATCAGATGCTGCTTGTGATACATCATCACTGACAATATCATACCTTTTTGTGCCCTCTAGTGGTCTGATTCACTTTATATTTCAATTGTGTGAGCTATAATAGGTGTGGTTTAATCACCAAATATTTCCAGCATTTTCATGCTGACAGCAACAGACTCAAAGAATCATTAGGGTTTACTTGTTCAGTAAATTACAAGCCAGTCTGAAAAATTCTTTTGGAATGTGTAATATAGGAAAACACTACATTTAGTCCACAGTTACTTTTGTTACGAGTTGGCAGCAGAAATGAGATGCAAGTTTGATGACACCATTTAAGAGAAATTTGGATGGATGTACGTGGATGGGGAGAGGTGTGAAGGGCTATGGTCCAGGTGCCTAGATGGGACGATGCAGAATAATAGTTCTGCACGGACTGGATGGATCATAATGTTCTATGACTTAAAAACCCTGCTTTTAAATACACATTTATTTATTGAAACTTTTAAAATCCTTTGTATCCAGAAGAATTAGATTGCTTGTGTATTTGTTTTGAAGTGTCGGGTATATTTTGTAGTTTTCTAAATGGAATCACTACTTTATATGCAGCTTTCAATCTGACACTAGTTCTATCTTGGCCTAATTCACTGAATTCTACCTGGTCCAGTAGGTTCAGTTTATCACCTTGCTGTACCACGTAGGATTAATGCCGGATCTTTATAAGGCATTGGTCATACTTGCAATATTGTGAGCAGTTTTGGGCCCCTTATCTAAGAAAATATTTATTTATTTTTGAGATACATTGTGGAATCGGCCATTTGAGCCATGCCACCCAATAGCCCCCGAATTTATTCCAAGCCTAATCGTGGGACAATTTACAATGACCAATTACCTACCAACCGATCCATCTTTAGCTGTGGGAGGAAACCAGATCACCCATAATAAACCCATGCGCTCACGCAGAGAATATGCAAATTTACAGGCAGTGGCAGGAATTGAACCCAGGTCACTGGTACTGTAAAGAATTGTGCTCACCACTACACTACTGAGCCACCCTGTGTTGGCATTGGAGAGGTTCACAAGAATGAACTTGGGAATGAAAGGGTTAACATATGAGGAGTGTTTGATATCTCTGGCTATCTGGCCTATATTCACTGGAGTTTAGAAGAATTGTGGGGGGGGAATCTTATTGAAACTACTGAATATTGAAAGGCCCAGAGATGGAATCAAAGTTCTGGAGAGAATGTTTCCTTTATTGGGGGAGTCTAGGACCAGGGAGTATAACCTCAATAGTAGGACACCCATTTAGAACAAAGATGAGAATGAATTTCATTAGCCAGAGGGTGGTGAATCTGTGAAATTCATTGCCACTAACAGCTGTGGAGGCCAAGTTATTGGGTATATTTGAAGTAGAGGTTGATATGTTATTGAGTAGTTAGGCATCAAAGGTTACAGCAAGAGAGTGGAGTTGAGAGGGAGAATAAATCAGCCATGATGGAATGGCTGAGCAGACTCAATAGGCAAAATGGCCTAATTCTGCTCCTGCATCTTATGTTCTGAAGACCTAAGACGTTGACTGGCTCTCTTTCGACAAGCTCAGATTCCCAGGATTGACAGATTTCATTTATTTTCCTGTGTAAGCTCCAGTTCCCTTTGCTGTTTGCCAGAATTGTTGACCCAGAAAGTGATGGTGCATTTATGATACCAAAATAAGAGAGGTAGAGGAAATTCACTCTTGGAATCGGATCTAATGTGTTGTCATTTTAACAGGCTTTGAGGCAAATCCTTATTTGGCAACATTTTTTAATCTGTTAGGCTCTCTGAGTTCAGCATAAGCACCTGAGTTTAAAATCTGAATAGCAACATGTATTTTTTTTTAATATGCCAGTAATTCTAGTCTTGGATGACTTCCATCCAGCAGTAGTATTGAAATCCCAGTTGGCAGCTCAAAATTTGGCTCTGTGTCTTTGTCAGAAGTTGCTCATGTGCCAAAATACCAGAGCAATTTCTGTGGAAGACATAAGCTGATTTTGTTACACAAGTATGTGCTGCAGTGATACTGATGCCATTTAAAGTTCAAAGTACATTTATTGTCAAAGTATGTATACATTATACAATCTTGAGATCCAAGTGCTCCTGCCACGTTTTGTCACCCTATAACCTTATACTTCCATCTCTTTGAATTATGGAGGACAGCATGTGTATAAATGTCTCTCTCCAGCAGACTTCATCATATAACCATATAACAATTACAGCACGGAAACAGGCCATATCGACCCTTCTAGTCCGTGCCAAACTCTTACTCTCACCTAGTCCCACTGACCTGCACTCAGCCCATAACCCTCCATTCCTTTCGTGTCCATATATCTATCCAATTTAACTTTAAACGACAACATCGAACCTGCCTCAACCACTTCTGCTGGAAGCTCGTTCCACACAGCTACCACTCTCTGAGTAAAGAAGTTCCCCCTCATGTTACCCCTAAACTTTTGCCCTTTAACTCTCAACTCATGTCCTCTTGTTTGAATCTCCCCCACTCTCAATGGAAAAAGCCTATCCATGTCAACTCTATCTATCCCCCTCATAATTTTAAATACCTCTATCAAGTCCCCCCTCAACCTTTTACACTGCAAAGAATAAAGACCCAACTGGTTCAACCTTTCTCCGTAACTTAGTTGATGAAACCCAGGTAATATTCTAGTAAATCTTCTCTGTATTCTCTCTATTTTGTTGACATCTTTCCTATAGTTCGGTGACCAAAACTGTACACAATACTCCAAATTTGGCCTCACCAATGCCTTGTACAATTTCAACATTACATCCCAACTCCTATACTCAATGCTCTGATTTATAAAAACCAGCATACCAAAAGCTTTCTTCACCACCCTATCCACATGAGATTCCACCTTCAGGGAACTATGCACCTTTATTCCTAGATCCCTCTGTACTGCATTCTTCAATGCCCTACCATTTACCATGTATGTCCTATTTTGATTAGTCCTACCAAAAAGTAGCACCTCACATTTTTCAGCATTGAACTCCATCTCCCATCTTTCAGCCCATTCTTCTAACTGGCCTAAATCTCTCTGCAAACTTTGAAAACCTACTTCATTATCCACAACTCCACCTATCTTAGTATCATCTGCATACTTACTCGTCCAATTTACCACCCTATCATCCAGATCATTAATGTATATGACAAACAACATTGGACCCAGTACAGATCCCTGAGGCACACCACTAGTCACTGGTCTCCAATCTGACAAACAGTTATCCACCACTATTCTCTGGCGTCTCCCATCCAGCCACTGCTGAATCCATTTTACTACTTCAATATTAATACCTAACGATTGAACCTTCCTAACTAACTTTCTGTGTGGAACCTTGTCAAAGGCCTAACTGAAGTCCAGACAGACAACATCCACCGCTTTACCCTCGTCAACTTTCCTAGTAACCTCTTCAAAAAAATCAATAAGATTTGTCAAACATAACCTTCCACGCACGAATCCATGTTGACTATTCCTAATCAGACCCTGTCTATCCAGATAATTATATATACGATCTCTAAGGATACTTTCCATTAATTTACCCACCACTGACGTCAAACTCACAGGCTGATAATTGCTCGGTTTACTCTTAGAACCCTTTTTAAACAATGGAACCACATGAGCAATACACCAATCCTCTGGCACCAACCCCATTCTAATGACATTTGAAATATTTCTGTCAGAGCCCCTCTTATTTCCACATTAACTTCCCTGAAGGTCCTAGGGAATATCCTTTCAGGACCCGGAGACTTATCCACTTTTATATTCCTTAAAAGCTCCAGTACTTCCTCCTCTTTAATCATCATAGTTTCCATAACTTCCCTACCTGTTTCCCTTACCTTACACAATTCAATATCCTTCTCCTTCGTGAATACCGAAGAAAAGAAATTGTTCAGAATCTCCCCCATCTCTTTTGGTTCCACACATAGCGGTCCACTCTGATTCTCTAAGGGACCAATTTTATCCCTCACTATCCTTTTGCTATAATATAACTGTAGAAACCCTTGGGATTTATTTTCACCTTACTTGCCAAAGCAGCCTCATCTTTTAGCTTTTCTAATTTCTTTCTTAAGATTCTTTTTACATTCTTTATATTCCTCGAGCACCTCATTTACTCCATGCTGCCTATATTTATTGTAGATATCTCTCTTTTTCCAAACCAAGTTTCCAATATCCCTTGAAAACCATGGCTCTCTCAAACTTTTAACCTTTCCTTTCAACTTAACAGGAACATAAAGATTCCGTACCCTCAAAATTTCACCTTTAAATGACCTCCATTTCTCTATTACATCCTTCCCATCAAACAAATTGTCCCAATCCACTCCTTCTAAATCCTTTCACATCTCCTCAAAGTTGGCCTTTCTCCAATCAAAAATCTCAACCCTGGCTCCAGACCTATCCTTCTCCATAATTATATTGAAACTAATGGCATTGTGATCACTAGACCCGAAGTGCTCCCCAAAACAAACCTCCGTCACCTGGCCTATCTCATTCCCTAACAGGAGATCCAGAACTGCCCCTTCTCTAGTTGGTACCTCTATGCATTGCCGCAAAAAACTATCCTGCCCACATTTTACAAACTCTAAACCATCCAGCCCTTTTACAGTCTGGGCTTCTCAGTCTGTGTGGAAAACTAAAATCTCCCACAATCACAACCTTGTGCTTACTACAAACATCTGCTATCTCCTTACAAATTTGCTCTTCCAATTCTCGTTCCCTATTTGGTTATCTATAATACACCCCCATAAGTGTTACTACACCTTTCCCATTCCTCAATTCCACCCAAATAGCCTCCCTAGACGAGCCCTCTAATCTATCCTGCCAGAGCACCGCTGTAATATTTTCTCTGACAAGCAATGCAACACCTCCCCCTCTTGTCCCTCCGATTCTATCACACCTGAAGCAAATAAATCCAGGAATATTTAGTTGCCAGTCACACCCCTCCTGTAACCATGTTTCACTAATAGCTACCACGTCATACTTCGAGTTATCAATCCATGCTTTAAGCTCATCCACCTTTCTTATAATGCTTCTAGCATTAAAATAAATGCATTTAAGAAATTTTCCACCTCTTACTCTCTGTTTATCACTAACGGTGCAAACAACTTTACTATTTTCTTTTTCTTCTTACTCACCTACATCTGTTCCTACACTCTAGTTCCCCTCCCTCCTTGTATCTAGTTTAAATCCACTGACGCCTCTCTAGCAAACCTACCTGCAAGAATATTTGTCCCCTTCCAGTTCAGATGTAAAACGTTCTGCCGGAACAGGTCTCCCTGGAAAACTGCCTAATTATCTATAAATCTGAAGCCCTCCCTCCTGCACCATGTCTTCAGCCTGTCCTTTAACTTGGCGCCTAACTCCCTAAACTCACCTTTCAGGACCACCTCACTCTTCCTACCCATGTCATTCGTCCCTACATGGACCACGACATCTGGCTGCTCACCGTCCCTCTCGAGAATGCTGAGAACTCGATCCGAGATATCGGTGACCTTGGTACCACGGAGGCAACAGATCATCCAGGATTCTCGATCTCTTCCACAGAACCTCTTATCTGTCCCCCTAACTATCGAATCCCTTATCACTACTGTTCTCCTCTTTTCCCTCCTTTCCTTCTGAGCTGAGGGTCCCGTCTCGGTGCCAGAGATGCAACCACTGCAACTTGTCCCTGGTAGGTCGTCCCCATCGACAGTATCCAAAATGATGTACTTATTATTTGTGGGAACAGCCACAGGGGTGTTCTGCTCATTCTGTCTATTCCCCTTCCCTTCCCCCTCCTGACAGTCACCCAGCTACCTGTTTCCTGGCTCTTAGGGGTGACTATCTCCCTGTAACTCCTGTTTATTTCTGCCTCTGCCTCCCAAATGATCCGAAGTTCATCCAGCTCCAGTTCCCTAACTCGGTTTGTCAGGAGCTGCAGCTGGATGCACCTTTTACAGGTGTAGTCATCAGGGATGATTGTGCTCACCCTGACTTCCCACATCCTGCAAACAGAGCACTCAACTGCCCTAACTGCTGCCTCCATTACCTACTCTTAGGGTAATTAGATTTATTAAAGGAACTTACCCAGCCTCTGCTCGCCGAAGCCATGACTCCAGTATTTCTACTATTTTTTAATGTTTCTTAATTGTACATATGATTTTTTTTTGTGTTCTATTGCTGAGCAGCAGTGAACCATCTGATTGGCCTATCAGAGTTCCCTTCGGGAACTAGTTGACTTGATCAGCATTTCTGATCTGGCTATTGTTCACGATTGCATTTAATAAAAAAAATCTCCTTACAGGCAGCTATAAAACAAGAAACCCAAAAGGACCCATTAAAAAAACCAACAAACAGCCAATATGCAGAGTAAGAGGAAAAAAACAAATCGTGCAAACAAGAAGTAAGCAAATCACATTTAGAATGAAAGTAAGTCATCTGACGCAAAGCCCAGAGCAGCCCCACTACCTCAGCCCTAGTTCAGCAAATAGAGTAAATGTTGCGGAGCAGCAAGTGGAACCGGCCTGATTCTTGCCTCTGGCCACAATAACTTGAGTTTTCAATCCATTTAACCAGGATTTAAATCATCCGAACATTGGGTCGTTCTTCACTCTGTGAATTGGTATTAGACCACTGGAGAATGATGCTGGTGAGGTACCGATGGGGGACAAAGAAATGGCATATGAACTTAATGGATCCTTCCATCAGTCTTCACTGTGGAAGACACTAGCAGTATGGCAGAGGTCTGTGAGTGTCAGGGAGGAGGAGTGAGTGCTGTTGCTATTACAAAGGAAAAAGTGCTAGGCCAGCTGAAACGTCCTAAGGTGAATAAGTCACCTGGATTGGATGGACCACATCCAGAGGCATGAAAGAGATAACGGATGATCTTTAAAGAATCACTTGATTCTGGCATGATCCTGGAGAACTGGAAAATTGCAAATGTCACTCCACTCTTTAAGAAGGGAGGAAGGCAAAAGAAAGAAAATTATAGGCCAGTTAGCCTAACTTCAGTGGTTGGGAAGTGTTGGAATCTATTATTAAGGATGAGGTTTCAGGATACTCGGAGACTAATGATGAAATAAGTCAAAGTGAACATAGTTTCTGTAAATTCTGACAAGTCTGTTAGAATTCTTTGAGGAAGTAACAAGTAGAATTGGACGGAGGAGAGTCAGTAGATGTCATTTACTTGGGTTTTCAGAAGGCATTTGATAAGGTGCCACACATGAAGTTGCTTAACAAGATAAAATCCTATAGTGTTACAGGAAAATTACTGGTATGGATAGAGGAAGGCTGACAGGCAGGAGGCAGTGAGTGGGAATAAAGGGGGCCTTTCTGGTTGGCTGCCAGTGACTAGTGTTCTTTAAGAGTCAGTATTGGAACCACTACCTTTCACATTGGTTGTCAATGATATGGATAATGGAATTGATGGCTTTGTGGCAAAGTTTGCGGATGATGTGAAGATAGATGGAGGGGTAGGTAACGCTGAGGGAGCAATGAGATTGCAGCAGGATTTAGACAAATTAGAAGAATGGGCAAAAAAGTGGCAGATGGAATACAGTATTAGCAAATGTATGTAAATGCATTTTGGTAAAAGGAACAATAGTGCCAAGCTCCTTATTAATATGATGTCTTGTACAGATTGATAGAAATCTCATGAAACTTTGCAGTTCTATCAGGTGGATGAGAACATGGAGGGGTTTGATTATTGCAGGTAGTCATAGAATTCTACAGACTAAAAATAGGTCCTTCAGCTCATTGTATCTTTACTGTTATGCCTATCTATACTAATCCAACCTCCCTGCATTAATTGCATAATCCTGATCATTCAAATGCCTGTCTTTTCCTGCCTCCACCTCCTCTTGTATCAGGTCATTCCTGAGACCCATGTGCTTTGTCTGGAAAAACTTAGCAGATTCCCTGTAAACCACCTCCCTTTAACCTTTAGCAGGTGTCGCCCTTATTTTTAGGCACCCAGGCAATGGGAACTGGATATCTACTTTATCTCTGCCTTTCATAATTTTATACGCTTCTGTCTAGAGTCATGATAATGCAGTATGCACACAGGCCCTGCAGCCCAGCTCCTCCATGCTGATGACAAACTTCCTCAAACGATAATTGGCAGCTCAGCTTTTTTGATATATCCTCCTAAACTGTGGAATTCAATACCAGAGCTATAGGGGATGCTGACTCAGTTGACGCTTTTAAATGCCAGCTCAAAACCTATTTATTTAACCTTTCTTTTAACCAACATCTTTTTATCTTTTATTTCTATGCTTATTTTTATTTTCATGTTTGCAATTTATCCCATTGTAAAGCACTTCGAGCTGCATTGTCTGTATGAAATATACTTTATTAATAAGTTATTATTATCAAGTTGCTTTTCTGAACTGGAGAATTTTTTTAAAATGGGAAGAATGTAAATGGGTGTGAGATGATCACTGTGGATTTAGTAATGCAGGATTACTCTGTGCTCTGTAACCTCTAAATTATACCATTTGCAAAAAGCTGAAGTAATCCCACTGTTCTGAACTGCTGTACTGTGAGCCAGTAACTGACCTGTTTAACTCTACACTCTAATGTCAGTTAATTTGTCCATTTCATGCTCAATTACACCTGTTTTATAGTAATCTTTGATGAGGTGATATGTGACAATACTTGTGGGCAGCCATTTCACTGTATGTGTCAATGTACAGGTCAGAATCAGGTTTATTATCACCGGCATGTGACATGAAATTTGTTAACTTAGCAGCAGTTCAATGCAAAACATAATCTAGCAGAGAGAGAAAAAAAAATAAAGCATAATAAATAAGCAAGCAAATCAATTACATATATTGAATAGATTATTGAAAAAATGTACAAAAACAGAAATACTGTATATTTAAAAAGTGAGGTAGTGTCCAACGCTCCAAAGTCCATTTAGGAATCGGATGGCAGAGGGGAAGAAGCTGTTCCTGAATCGCCTTCAGGCTTCTGTATCTCCTACCTGATGGTAACAGTGAGAAAAGTCCATGCCCTAAGTGCTGGAGGTCTTTAATAATGGATGCTGCCTTTCTGAGACACTGCTTCCTAAAGATATCCTAGGTACTTTGTAGGCTAGTACCCAAGATGGAGCTGACTAGATTTACAACCTTCTGCAGCTTGTTTTGGTCCTGTGCAGTAGCCCCTCCACACTAGTGATGAATAATAAATAAACTTGAATTTTGAACCATGAATGGGGCACAGTATCAAATTCTTCTTCATCTTTCCACATTATTAAAGATTTTACTGATTAGCTTGTCATATGTATATCAAAACATACAGTGAAATGTGTCATTAGCGTCAACTACCGACACAACCTGAGGATATCAAGTCAAGTCACTTTTTATTGTCATTTCAACCGTAACTGCTAGTACAGTACACAGTAAAAACGAGACAAAGTTTTTCAGGACCATTTTGCTACATGAACAATACAAAAACTACACTGAACTACGTAAAACAACACAAAACTACACTAGACTACAGACCTACCCAGGACTGCATAAAGTGCACAAAACAGTGCAGGCATTACAATAAATAATAAACAAGACAATATGCACAGTAGAGGGCAGTAGGTTGGTGTCAGTCCAGGCTCTGGATATTGAGGAGTCTGATGACTTAGGGAAGAAACTGTTACATAGCCTGGTCGTGAGAGCCCGAATACTTTGGTGCCTTTTGCCAAATGGCAGGAGGGAGAAGAGTTTGTATTAGGGGTGCATGGGGTCCTTCATAACGCTGTTTGCTTTACGGATGCAGCGTGTGGTGTAAATGTCTCTAGTGGCGAGAAGAGTGACCCCAATGATCTCAGCTGACCTCACTATCCGCTGCAGGGTCTCGCGATCCGAGATGGTGCAATTTCTGAACCAGGCATTGATGCAGCTGCTCAGGATGCTCTCAGTACAACCTCTGTAGAATGTGGTGAAGATGGGGGGTGGGAGATGGACTTTTCTCAGCCTTCACAGAAAGTAGAGACGCTGCTGGGCTTTCTTTGCTATGGAGCTGGTGTTGAGGGACCAGGTGAGATTCTCCGCCAGGTGAACACCAAGAAATTTAGTGCTCTTAACAATGTTGGCTGCCCCCAGCAAGTGTTGCCACGCTTCCATCATCTACATAGCATGTTCACAATGTTCTAATTCTTACTAACCCATACATCTTTGGAATGCAGGAGGAAAGGCATGTAGTCACGGGGACAGCAAACAAACTCCTTCCACACAGCATCAGAATGGAACCCTGGCGCTGTAAAGAGTTGTGCAAATGCTATGCTTCCATGCAGTGGTGTTAAGCATGTCATCAAGCAACTTACTAAATTCATCAAGTATTAAATTCAAAGTACCCTTATTATCAAAGTATGTATACAATATACAACCTTGAGATTCTTCTTACAGGCAGTGACGAGGCAAAGAAACCCTAAAGAACATATATATTTACAAAACTCTGGCAATTTTTGAGTTTACTTTTTAATTTGCATATTGCCTTAAAGAAGAAAACTAGAGGAATTGCCATGATGAGCCTTGAATCATTAGTTTCAATCTTTGGGCTGCTAATTCAGTAACATAATCACAGTGTTACCAGTAATTGGCTTGTAACCCGGGGATTCTCTTTAGATTAATTAAGGTTTTTTTTTCTTTGTTCTGCTGTGCAAAGGTTGGCAGCAGAAATGTGTATTTCAATTGCATCAGGCAATTGTTAGGAGCTCAAGTTTCAGTTCTCTATTGGAGTAGAATTGTTCTCACTTTATGATCCTGTTGGTGCTTGACAACAATTAAACATGGACTACGTTACCATTGAATTAGCTGCAAACACGAGGAAATCTGCAGTTGCTGGAATTTCAAGCAACACACATAAAAGTTGCTGGTGAATGCAGCAGGCCAGGCAGCATCTCTAAGAAGAGGTACAGTTGACGTTTTGGGCCGAGGCCCTTCGTCAGGACTAACTGAAAGAAGAGCTAGTAAGAAATTTGAAAGTGGGAGGGGGAGGGGGAGATCCGAAATGATATGAGAAGGCAGCAGGGGGAGGGATGGAGCCAAGAGCTGGACAGTTGATTGGGAAAAGGGATATGAGAGGATCATGGACAGGAGGCCTAGGGAGAAAGACGCAGACAGGGAGATTGTTTCGCTGAACACCTATGCTCTGTCCGCCAGAGAAAGCAGGATCTTCCGGTGGCCACACATTTTAATTCCACGTCCCATTCCCATTCTGATATGTCTATCCACGGCCTCCTCTACTGTAAAGATGAAGCCACACTCAGGTTGGAGGAACAACACCTTATATTCCGTCTGGGTAGCCTCCAACGTGATGGCATGAACATTGACTTCTCAAACTTCCGCTAATGCCCCACCTCCCCCTCGTACCCCATCCGTTATTTATTTATATACACACATTCTTTTTCTCTATCTCCTTTTTCTCCCTCTGTCCTCCTCACTATACCCCTTGCCCATCCTTTGTTTTTCCCCACTCCCCCTTTCTCCCTAGGCCTCCTGTCCCATGATCCTCTCATATCCCTTTTGCCAATCAACTGTCCAGCTCTTGGCTCCATCCCTCCCCCTCCTGTCTTCTCCTATCATTTTGGATCTCCCCCTCCCCCTCCCACTTTCAAATCTCTTACTAGCTCTTCTTTCAGTTAGTCCTGACGAAGGGTCTCGGCCCGAAACGTCGACTGTACCTCTTCCTAGAGATGCTGCCTGAAGTAGATAGCTGGACAACTTTCTGAAATTTTATGAGCTATACAAATGATTAGCATGAAATACAGTGAAGTAGTAGATCGGGTTTCAGCAATCACTGTAAGATTTAATGTGACTATTTTTAGATTAAAGGTTATAATTTTGAAATTCATTTAATGATGAAAATCAGCTCTACAAAGCTTATTCTGAACAAATGGACAGTTGTTTAAGAAATGAATCATTTGCCTACTTACAGAAAAGTGCAGGAAAGCATCTTTAGATCTGTCAGCGCAATCTCCGTTACAGTTACTAGTCTCTGGAAGACATAAATCAAAAATTCCAAATAAACTTATTATCAAACTATTTATGTCATCATATACAACCCTGAGATTCATCTTCTTGTAGGCATACTCAATAAATCCATTTATTGACAGGGTATTTCATTGAGGTTGAGTGAAATTATCCCCTTTGGTTCAAGAGCCTGATGGTTGAGGGGTAATAACTTTTCCTGAACCTGATGGTGTGAGTCCTGAGGCTTCTGTATATAAATGTGCTTAATGCTGGGAAGGGCTTTTTACTGACGATGGACTGGGCCGCATCACCATGTTTTGTAGGATTTCCCATTCAAAGGTATTGATGTTTCCATAGCAGGCTGTGATGCAGCCATTCAGTATACTCTCCACCACATGTCTATAGAAGTTTTTCAAAGTTTTAAATGTTATGCCAAATATTCTAAAGTAGAGGTGCTGCCATACTTCCTTTATAATTGCACTTACATGCTGGGCTCAGGACAGTTCCTCAGAAATATTGATGGAAATTGGGGCACCATTTTATCAAGCACTAATGCTCTATCCACCAAAAGCGGAATATCCCAGTTTCCAACCATTTTAATTACTATCCCCATTCCTGTTCCTAAATTTTGGACCATGGCCTCCTCTTGTGCCATGTTGAGGCCACTCTCAGGATGGAGAAGCAATGCCTTGCTACCTCGATGGCAACCTGATGGTGTAACATTGATTTCTCCTGGTGTTTTTTTTTTCTTTTCCCCTCTCCCTTCCATCTTCCATTTCCCACTCTGGCCTCTACCTCTTCTCACCTGCGTATCACCACCCCCTCGTACTCCTCCCCTGTTTTCCATGGTCCACTCCCTTCTCATCAGGTTCCTTTTTCTCCAGCTCTTTACCTTTCCCACCCATCTGAATCTTTTTCATCCACCTGGCTTTACCTATCATCTTCTAGCTATCCTCCTTCACACCACCTTTTTATTCTTGCATCTTCCTCCTTCCTTTCCAGTGCTAAAGAAGGGTCTTGGCCCAAAATGTTGACTTTTTACTTAGGGTACGTCCACACTACGCCGGATAATTTTGAAAACGAAGCCTTTTCTCTTCGTTTTGCCATCCCGTCCACACTGAGCCGGCATTTTCAGCCCCCGAAAATGGAGATTTTCGAAAACACTCTCCAGAGTGAATAAATCTGAAAACGCTTAATATCCGGCAAAGTGTGTACGGGGTAAACGGAGAGATTTAAAAACGTTGTCATGACAACACCACAACAACAATGCTTTTTTCTGCTTCTGCTTGGTACTGCGCAAGCTGTTATAACGCACAGTCGGTGTGAACGGCGTGAGAGTTAAATTGTAAAGTGAGCTTTTCTGACTATTTAAAAACTCTGTCATGACGTGCCGGAACAGATGTTCGTTGTTTTAACAACAACGTGAAGAAGTGAATAAGTATACTCACTTCGCCCTGTTTTCTGTCCTTGCTTGTATGAAGGTGGTTTACTTATTTATGCAAGTACTTCTCTGACAATAGATGTGTAACAGCCTAATGTAACATTGTGTGGAAATACAAGATAACACTGATGCAGACGTTTTATACATTTAACAAGGTGCTTTATTAAGGCAACAGAGTTAGTCAGTTTTTCAATGTTCGTCGTCAGCCGGGTCATACTGTCTGTGAACTCCCTGTCAGTTGCCTCCATACGCTCCAGTATTTGTTTTTTTTCAAGTTTTAAGTCCTCCTGCGCGAGAGCCAAGAGCAATTCCTTTAATGTTTTTCTACTCTGTAACTGGACAAACGCGCACTAAGTATATCGTTTCCTCTTCGCTTGTTTTCTGTGTCCTGCGCATGCCCAGTAGGAGGAGATTCGCCCAAGTATCCGCCTAATGTGGACGGAGATATTTTGAAAAACGCTTCATATGGACGCCTGTCGTTTTTACTCGAAACCGGCGTTTTCAAAATTATCCGGTATAGTGTGGACATAGCCTTATTTTCATAGGTGCTGCCTGAATTCCTCCAGTATTGTGTGCGCGTTACTTTGGATTTCCAGCATCTGCAGAATCTGTTTATTCTGTAAATTTTAGCTGCCGTTCCCTGACATTCTTTACTGTCTCCTGTTAAGTACTGAAATCTCTCTCAAATTAGGCTTATAAAGTTAAAAATTTCTCTGCACGTTGAGTTTGGGAAAATGTACGTGCTTGATGGAAATTTTATTTCTTATTTTGGAAATAGGATATTAAGCGTTGTTTCAAGAACATTGATTCTGTTGATTCAGTACAAAACCCCATAATCTGGAAGCCAGTTATGATGCTGGCTAAATGAGATGAGAGAAGTAAAATCAAGGGAATATCTATTTACATCAACAGGCAACCCAAAATTCACACTATCGCCCTTGAGCCTGACATCTCCCATGACATTGCTATTCCCATTTCAATTGCAGATGATGGCAGGATTATTTATTTACTTAAACAACAGTTTAAAAAACAGTCCTGACGAAGGGTCTCGGCCTGAAACGTCGACTGCACCTCTTCCTAGAGATGCTGCCTAGCCTGCTGCATTCACCAGCAACTTTTATGTGTGTTATTTATTTACTTATTGTCTTTGTATTTACCTAGGTTGTCTTTTGCACATTGGTCATTTGTCATGTAGTTTTTCATTGATTCTATTGTATTTCTTTGTCCTACTGTGAACACCTGCAAGGAAATGAATCTCAGGGTAGTGTATAGTGATATATATGTACTTTTGACAATAAATTTACTTTGAACTTTAGTGTTGACCTAACCATGCTCTGTTGAATGTCTTATGGACAGATTTCCTTACCACCCAAGGGAGGAAAAAAATAATCAGTCTTGTTCGTCTGACGTGACTTGCACTTTGGGACACAGTGTGGCTGTCACTGACCAGCTAAAATGTGTCAGTTCCCAGTCATTCCTCACTCTTCAATTCCCTGACCACCAGTATTAGATTAGAAGTTACCTACTTGCCCTCTTTACCCCTTCCTTCAGTAGTGGGAAATAGTTTTACAAAAGAACAATTCCTGAATCAGTTGAACTTGCAGCACTGTTCCCTCTAACCTGCACGAGTGTGCGGCCACACAGTCACTAAAATGCTCCCTTGTACATCGCCGTTACCATGCAGCTAGAAAAAGTTTATGGAATGTGAAATAACTGTATTTCATTATACCCCTCAATTAATAAGTAAAATCAAAAGCATGCGAGTTTTCATTCTAAGTATTACAAAAAACATTTAATTTTTTTAAAAAGGGTATGTTGCTTTGCAGATTCCTCATTCGTAATCTTCCAATATAATCTTGATCAACAATCTTAGGGACGACTTTGCTGCCGTAATTCCTTCATTATTACTCTTTACTGACGCAGAATTGTTGAGGCAACTTTACTGATTCAGGTAAAAATGACCTGCTAGTAGAACTCAATAGGTTGAGCAGCATCTGTTGGAAGAAAAGAATGGTCAGCATTTCAGGCCAAAATCCTGCACCAGTGTTGACATGGTTCTAACCCAAAATGTCGGCAATTCCTTTCCCTCCCATAAATGCTGTTCCACCTACTGTGTTGCTCTACATTCTAGCATCTGTGGTTCTTTGTCTTCTCTTTTTCGTTATTAATTTCCTTACAGTCTAGAGTTGTATAACTATTGAGCAATTACTATGACTCACTGTTCAGTGTTCCCCAATTTTCATTAACAAGTGCTACCCAATTGTTTTTCTATCCAGCACGCCATTCCTCTCAGTGTCACAGTTAGAGTCAACATCAGAACTGGACAACAAATTGTTGAATTGCTTTATTATTGACACTCACTGGGGTAATAATATCTCCACCTCACTGATAATCAACACTGGTGCACTTCAAGAGTGTGTACTTAGCCCACTGATATACTCCTTCTACCCCTATGATGAGGCATAGCTCAAATGCCATCTATAAATTTGCTGACAAAAGAATTATGGTGAAGAGAATGTCAGATGGTAATGAGGAGACGCTCTGGAACATGAGAGGTCAGTTGGTTGAGTGGTGTCACAGCAACAACTTTGCACTCAACGCCAGTAAGATCAAGGAATTCATTGTGGACTTGAAGGGAAAGTCGAGAGAACACACCAGTCCTCATCAAGGGATCTGCAGTGGAAAAGGTGAGCGCTTTCAGGTTTTTGGGTGTCAACATCTGAGGTTCTATCCTGGGCCCAACATATTGATGCAATTACAAAGAGGTGATATTTCACCAGCAGCTTGAGAAGACTTGGTATGACACCAGAGGCTCTCTCAAATTTCTCCTCGTGTACCATGGAGAGCATTCTAATTGGTTGCATCACAATCTGTTATGGAGGGGTCAATGCACAGGATCAGAAAGTTGTCAGCCAGGCACTAACCTCAGCATCCAGGATGCCTTCAAAAGGTGATGCCTCAAAAAAGCAGCATCTGTCTTTAAGGATGGTAGCTCTCTTCTCATGTCTACCAACGAGAAGGTACAGGAACACTCAAATGCCTCAGGAACAGCTTCTTCCCCTCGGCCATCAGATTTCTGAATGGGCAATAGCCCATGAGCACTATCTCAGTATTTTTTTCCTCTTTTATTTGTACTTAACTTTTTTTAATACATACTTCGTGCATTTTATAGTTTTTCTTCATAGGCATTACGAAGTGCAGTGCGGGTAGACATTAAGTGCAAAGTTTTGATGTAGGTTGTGGGGTCAAGAATCCATTTTATCATACAAGTACAGCATTCAGTAATCTTATAAAAGTGGGATAGAAGCTGCCCTTGAACATGGTGGTCAGTGTTTTCAAGCCTTTGTCTTCCCAGTTGGGAAGTAGAAAAGAGTGATATCCAGGCTGGGTGAGTCTTTGATATTGTTGTGTGTCTCTGTCTGTCTGTGTGTGTCTCTCTCTCCCCCCCTCCCCCTCTTCCCCCTCCCCTCTTCCCCCCTCCCCCTCTTCCCCCTCCCCCTCTTCCCCCTCCCCTCTTCCCCCTCCCCTCTTCCCCCTCCCCTCTTCCCCCTCCCCTCTTCCCCCTCCCCTCTTCCCCCTCCCCTCTTCCCCCTCCCCCCCCAAGAGAGGTGGGATCTTTGTCAGAGTTTTATTTATATATATATATATATAATCAAAAAGCTTGAAACCTGTTTAAACTCATTCTGTTGACTAATCTATATATGCTTCATTGAGGTAAAATCCAAACTATTTAAGGGTTCATTTCCTTTTCTGCGTCTTTATTTCCTCTTTGTCAGGACGTGGTTGTTGACGCCCCCTGCCTTCCTTTTGCAAAAGTTGTCGATTCAAGTGGCATTTGTGTTTTGAGCACACAAATTTAAGTTGCTGCTGTAGATGGAGTATTTATTTGGCTCTTGACTGTGACTTACTTTGACTGAAGTTGAACTTGGGTGCTGTCCCTGTTTTTGGTCATTCAGGATCCTTCCTATTATTTTGAAAAATGTGAAAGTATCCTGTGTCCTGGCCAAAATTTACCTCACATAAAACGCTCAGCTTTTAAAGTAAAAATGATCAAAGTGTGCATATGTTACCATGAGATTTATTTTCTTTCAGGCATTTACAGGACAATAACATAAAATTTACATAAATAAAGCAAGACAAACACAGCTAATGAGCAAAAGAAGGCAAATTGTGGAAATAAAAATTACTTATTGAATACACTTTGTTTTCTTTTTTTTTCTATTCCTGGCCATTGGTGTTTCCATACCAGTCTGTGTTGCAACCTGTTAGGATATTCTTCAGTTTGCATCTATAGAAGTTTGTCAGTAATCGACACAAACTTCTAAGAAAGTAGAAGTGCTGCTGTGCCTTATTTGTAATGACACTTGGGTGCTGGCGCCAGGAATTTAAAGGTACTGTCTATCCCTGATTTCCCTTAATGAGGACAGGCTCTGGATCTCCGTGCTTGCTCCTGCTGTAGTGAATAATCAGTTATTCGGTTTTGCTGATGTTGTGTGAGAAGTTGAAAGGAAACAAGCTCGAGTATTATCAGATTTTCATTTGTGATAAACTATGTGTGAGTTGGCTGCCTTCATTACAATAGTGCTTTCAAAATGCGCTTCAAGAACTGATATTCTTTGCATTTCCGGAGGTCATGAAATGGCAGTGTAGAAATTCAGGTTTGTGCTTGGGTGGAAGATATGCTGCTGAGCGGAGGCCTCTGTCAGTCAGGTTGACCATGGATGTTGTGTCCTAGCTGTCTAGATACGCGAACCTGGTCAGCACGATAAGGAGAGTAAACTGTTGCCCTTGTAGGATGTTTACCCCTCCACGCATCTGATGAACCTAAAGGAACAGCAGAGACTGATAGTTTGGCATCAGCAATCTCAGGAGTCCCCAGTCAGCAATGAACTCAAAATAGGATTGCCTTGGGGACTCCAGCTCTGGATTTTTCCCTCGGGGTTTACTTCCAAAGCCTTCCCCATGAGTGTGTAACCACGAGGCAGCAGTGGTTTGAGATCTGAGTTTTTCTAGCCATGACTGACAATCCCCATCTGCCCAAAGGGACATGTTTTAAGGCAACAATAAACTGCATTTTCCCCTTCTCCTGTCAGTAGAAACAGTTCTGCCAGGATTAGTAGCTAAGCGAGAAGTGAAGGCCAGGAAATGGACTTGGTTGTCAGAGACTATTTGAGTCTTACGCCATTGGGAGCATTTAATAGCTCCCACTACGGGAGCTATCCCCACAATCACCTCCCAACTCATCCACCTCCAGTGACATTTGCAGGCCTCTCCCAGCACATCCTTCGTTGTTGAAGCAAATTATGTATTTCATTGTAGAAGATATATTCACAAAGTATTTAACAAAATGCCAATTGTAAGTAATGTAGTGGTTCTCTCCATAACAACATGGAATTGTGTTTTGCCTAAGCTTTGGGTGCTGAATTTGCATATTCAGTAACACATAAGCTTCCTTCTGGTTCTCCTTCACAAAGACACACAGATTTATTAACTGACACGGTGCTGCAGCACAGTGGTGTAGCGGTTAGAGTCCAGCACAAGCATGATGAGCTGATTGTGCTCCTGTGCTTACAGGGGAGTTCAATAAAAGATGCACTCTGTAAATTCTCAAACCATTTTGCAAATCCTTTCAGGAATGTGAAATTCACGTGGAGTGGTTGGACCAGTGATTTGTTCAAATGGAACCTGATTATGCACATGAAGGAGATTGGAATAGGGAACCAAGAAGTTTGAGATAATTAGAGAAAGTGGAAAATCGAATACCATATAAACAGTAATATGAACAATGGAGTCATAGAGAAGTACAGTATAGAAAAAGGCCAACTAGACCATTTAATCTGCTTACTCCCATCAACCTGCACAGGGACTATAGCCCTCTATATCTCTACTATCCAAACTTCATTGAAACATTGAAATCGAGCTCGCATGGACTACTTGTGCTGGCAGCTCAATCCACATTCTCACAACCCTCTGAATGAAGAAGTTTCCCCTCTTGTTCCCCTGAACCTTTCACTTTTCACCCTTAACCCATGACATCTGGTTGTAGTACCACCCAACCTCTGTGGAAAAAGCCTGCTTGCATTTATCCTATCTATACCCCTCATAATTCTGTGTACCTGTACCAAATCTCCTTTCAATCTTCTACATTCCAAAGAATACAGTCCTAAACTATTCAGTCTTTGCTTAGAACTCAGGTCCCCCAGACCCAGAAACATCCTTGTAAATTTTCTCTGCGCTCTTTCAACCTTACTTACATCTTTCCTGTACATAGGTGATCAAAAATGTACACAATACTCCGAATTGGGCCTCACCAGTGTCTTATACAACTTCAACATAACATCCCATCTTTTGTCCTTAATACATTGATTTATGAAGGCCAATGTGCCAAAAACTTTATTTACCACCCTATCTACCTGTGACACCACTTTCAGTGAATTATGTACTCGTATTCCTAGATCCCTTTGTTGGACCATACTTAGTGCCCAAAAGTTCCTATCTTTTAAGAACTAATACCAGGTTTTAAGATTACTTTGGTATTAAATAGATTATTTTTCTCTGTTAATCAATACTGTTTTGAAGATGGTTCACTAAGCTAAAAGCAGAACAGTATAATATCATCTCAAATTCCAAAAGTAGACTTCTCTTAGATGTAGTGAATACAATTGGATTTGGTGCTCAGTTATTCCACCAAAGCATTAGGGTTTCTAACCCTGGGTTAGATCGGTGGGTTGCTGGGCAGTGTGGCTCATTGGGCCTGAAGGGCCTCTTCTGCACTGTATTTCGAAATAAAATAACTGAGATCTATTTATGCATCCCAAAATGTTTCTCAACAGCTGTTGCAAGCACTGTCATGGTTGTAATTTGATTATTGCAGCTGGATATTTATCCTCATTTGTTCTGTATAAAAAGAACACTTCCTTTTATGTTGTGAGATGTGTTATTTTAGCACTGCAATGCATTGCATTCCATTTGTAAAACACTTATGTATAAAATTGTTGCTATTTACAAACTATAAGTTTATTTATTTAGAGATACAGTGCTGAACTGGTACTTCCCAGCCCAGTGAGCCGTACGGCCCAGCAACCCACCTATTTAACCCTAGTTTTATCACAGGACAATTTACAATGACTAATTAACTTACTAACCAGTACAGTCTGTCTTTAGGGTATTGTGGAAACCCACACGTTCATGGGAGGGGGGGGCGGGGGGGGGGAAACGTACAAGCTCCTTACAGATTATATCGGAATTGAACTCTGAGCTCCTGACACCTTGAGCTGTAATAGCATTGCGCGAACCACTATGCTATTGCAGCACTACCATAAGACATAGGAGCACAATTAGGTCATTCAGCCCATCAAGTGTGCTCTGCCATTCCATCCATGGCTGATCCCGGATCCCACTCAACCCAATACACCTGCCTTCTCACCATATCCTTTGATACAATGACCGATCAGGAAGCTATCAACTTCCACCTTAAATATACCCACGGACTTGGCCTCCACTGCATTCTCTGGCAGAGCATTCCACAGATTTACTACTCTCTGGCTTTAAAAAATTCTTCCTTGCCTCTGTTCTAAAAGGTTGCCCCCTCAATATTGAAGCTGCATCCTCAAGTTCTGGATACCCCACCATAAGAAATATCCTCTCCTCATCACCCTATTTAGTCCTTTTATCATTTGGTAGGTTTCAATGAGGTACCCTTGCATTCTTCTAAATTCCAGTGAGTACAGGCCCAATGGTGCCAAACGTTCCTCATACGTTAACCCCCTTCATTCCCAGAATCATCCACGTGAACCTCCTCTGGACTCTCTCCAATGACAGTGCATTTCTGCAGATGCTGGAAGCCCGGAGTAACACACAAAACAGGACCTTATGAAGGGTCTCAGCTTGAAACTTCAACTCATTATTCTACATAGAATAATAATGACCTGCTGAGTTCCTCCCGCATTCTGTGAGCGTTACCAGAAGGGGCTAGTTTAGTTGGGCATTTGATTACTAATTAAGTTCATTCAGTTCAATCAGTAGGACTTTGGTGAAGGGCCTGTACTTGTGCTGTCCTGTTCTATGTTCTACGAAGGGGCAGATCAATTTTAGAACTCAGCTAAAGAGACATTTTCTGTGGGCACCCTTAGATTAGGCACCAATTAGTAGGACCCACAAAACAATGAAATGACCAGGGAGGTGCGGGGGCGGGGTCTCACTGAAACCTGAAAGGCCAGATAAAGTGAATGTGGAGAGGATGTTTCAAATAGTGGACGAATATAGGACTAGAGGGCATAGTCTTGGGGTAGGAGGCTGACCCCCTTGGAGCAGAGATGAGGACTTTTGTTTTTGCAATCGAATTTCAGCACACCATGTTACTTCAGGCTGAACCCTATCTGTACATGCTCTACCTCAAGGATCCACACTCCATTATCATTGGGCATTGGGTATGTTTAAAGCAGAGGTTGATAGTAAGGGCATCAAAGATTACTGGGAGATCTATTTAAGATGGAAATAGGTAAACATGTGAGAGATCAAGGAATTGAAAGGAACTGGCCCAGGAGAGACTTTGAGACAAGCGTAGACATGCCATGATCACTTAAGATGGCAAGGCAGACATGAGGAGCCTGCTGTCCCCTTTCTACAATATTCCTGTTTTTAGATGTGGAGTTTCAAAATCTATCATTTTAATTCTAGCACTTTTTTCATTGTGTAATCTAATCACTATGTGAACAGGAGTTCAAGCAACTTATTCTAGAGGGACAATTATAAAATGGATTGGCTTGGTTGACTTATTAAAAAGAATGCCCTTTGTCTTAATATTTATTTTAACCGGTGGAACAATTAAAAAATACACTTTTAAGGTGCTTGCACTTGGTTATAAAAAAATCTTAAGCCTTTAAACTGAATCATAGAATAAATTAGTTTGAACTCCCTAGCCTTATTCTCTCCTAATTTAGATTTTGATTTTTTGATATGCAATATTAAATTTTCATTTGGCATTTCATTAAAAAAATCATTCCTTCTTTGATTATCTGTTTAAATGTTTTCTTAATTAAGTGTATTTTTTGTCTGCTTGCAAGAGCCACAAATGATTACCATGCTCTGATGTTCAATCTAAGTATCTAACTTAAATTAAATAATTATTTATCCCAAAGTTCTTTTCCACTGAGAAGTAGATACCAAAGCAGATAAATGCACAATTCTACACAATTCAAGTAAGTTCACCAATGCCTCTATTTCCTGAGGAGTTGGATTATGCGCATCTATACTCGTGTCGTGCACGGAAACAGCCCCTTTGGCTCATCAAATCCCCGATCAACTATTAGTCTGTCTATTCCCATTTACCTGCAATTGGACGATAGCACTCCATGTGACTATCCAAACCACCAACAGGACCACAGCCTTGTCTTGATTTGGAGACTTGGGTGTCTCAAAAACTTGGAGAGCTATGCTGGCTGGAGTCAAAGCTTTACGCTTTGGCTTTTGATAGGGTCACCCATGCCAAGCAATCAAATGGTAAGAACCAGACTAAAGGTGGCCTACTAGTCCTCGAGGTTTTGGGGGTTCAGCTCAGGGCTAACAACCCTGACTGGGGTGAAAACAAAACTGGAACAGCAATCTTTCTACATCTGAGTGCCACGGTATTCCTGAGTCTCCATCTGACACTTGCATGACTGACAATAGTGAAAGCGAGAATAAGCTACTAACATGATAACGGAAGCCCTGAACACCCCCCAAAAATAGAGATTCTTCATTACTGCCCCAAATGCTAGCAGTGTAACAGGCAGTAAGTACCTATCCAAACTTCTCTTAAATGTTGAAATTGAACCCGCCTCTACCAATTCCACTGGTAGCTCGTTCTGCACTCTCACCACCCTCTCGTGAAAAAGTTTCCCCTTGTGTTCCTGTTAAATATTTCACCCTTCACTCAACCCATGTCCTCAAAATCTAATCTTGCCCAATAAGAATCATGCTGAAACATGAAATTGAGTTAAGTCTTTAAATCTTCAGTATTAACGCTCTCTCAATGGAGCTATTTTGGTTCCTATTGTTGTGGTTTAATGCTGTTTGTTTAATGTGTAATGTCATTTTCCAGTACACAAATGTAAAGGAAAACGATTCGAAGCAGTACAAAAAAAACAATAAGCTTTAAAAAAAACACTAAATAAATACTTCAGATAGAATGCATAAGCAGTTTCAATTGCAGTAAAGCAGAGTTTCAAGTATTTAAAGTGCTTTGCATCTGAGTGTAAGGAAACATCTGAAACTGTAAGCCTTTATTGTTTCCTGAAAAATCATTATGGATCACCATAAGATTGTTTTGTTTTCTTCACGGTGGCATCAAGATTTTGTCTGGGAGCAATTAAAATTAATTGTTAGGAGCTGAATGATGACAGGGAGGCCTATAATTAATGGGATTATATAGTGTAGTGAAGGAGGTAATAACTAAAAATGCATCTAAAATGGAAATTATTTTAAGAATATAAGGTTTCAGTATTGTGAGCAAACTTTATTCGATCATTGACTCTTGAAGAGCACATTTTTAGTGGGCCCCTGAGATTGTGAAATTTGGATTCAAATTCATGTTCAGAGTCGTGTTTATGTTTGTTATCACTGATATATCGTGAAATTTGTTTGGTGCATTGCAGTGCAATACCATAGCATAGTAATGGGGGATAAAGAAAGGGCATATGAACTTAATGGGTACTTTGCATCAGTCTTCACTGCAGAAGATACTAGAAGTCTCCCAGAGGTCTGTGAGTGTCAGGGAGCAGGAGTAAATGCCATTGGTTTTACAGTGGAAAAAGTGCTAGGCAAACTCAAAGGTCTTAAGGTGGATAAATCACCTGGACCAGATGGACTACATCCCAGAGTCCTGAGAGAAGTTGCTGAATAGATAACGGATCTATTGGTCATGATCTTTCAAGAGTCATTCGATCCTGGCCTGGTCCCAGAGGACTAGAAGATTACAAATGTCTTTCCACTCTTTAAGAAGGGAAGAAGTCAAAAGAAAGGAATTATAGGCCAGTTAGCTTAACCTCATTGTTTGGGAAAGTGTTGGAGTCTATTATTAAGGATGATATTTCAGGTTATTTGGTAGACTAATGATAAAATTCAGCATGGTTTCTGTAAGGGGAAATCTTGCCTGATAAATCTGTAATTTTGTAGAAGTAACAAGCAGGGTGGACAAAGGAAAGGCAGTGGATGTCATTTACTTGGATTTTCAGAAGCTATTTGATAAGGTGCCACACACGAGGCTGCTTAATAGGATAAAATCCTGTGGCGTGACAGGAAAGATATTGGCATGGATAGAGGAATGAGTGGGAATAAAGGGGACCATTCCAGCTTTTCACATCGTTTGCCAAGAATGCCTACCGTGCCATTCCACGCCCTCACTTTGGGAAGTCTGATCACCTAGCTGTACTTCTACTCTCTGAGTATAGACAGAGACTGAAGACTGCAACACCAGCAGTGAGGACCAAGGAGGTATGGACAAGGGAAGCACAGGAGTGCCTACAGGACTGCTTTGAATTGGTGGACTGGACTGTATTCAGGGATTCATCTTCGAACCTGGATGAATATGCTGCAGTTGTTACCGACTTCATTAAAACCTGTGTGGATGAGTGTGTGCCCACAAAAATTTACTGTACATTCTCAAATCAAACACCGTGGATGAACAAGGAAGTACATCGTCTGCTGAAGGCTAGATCTGTGGCATTTAAGTCTGGCAACCCAGGCCTGTACTAGAAAACCAGGTATGATTTGCAGAGGGCTATTTCAAGGACAAAGAGACAATTTTGAACGAGGTTGAAGGAAACGTCCAATGCATGGCAACTCTGACAGGGTTTGCAAGATATTACTTCCGACAGAGCAAAACCTAATAGCATGAATGGCAGCGATGCTTCACTACCAGATGAACTCAACGCCTTCAATGCAGGCTTTGAAAGGGAGAACACAACTATAGCTGTGAAGATCCCTGCTGCATTTGATGACCCCTGTGATCTGGATCTCAGAGTCCGATGTTAGGCTGTCTGTAAAGGGAGTGAACCCTCACAAGGGAGAATGTCCCGATGGAATACCTGGTAAAGCTCTGAAAACCTGTGCCAACCAACTAGCAGGAGTAGTCAAGGACATTTTCAACCTCTCACTGCTACGAGAAGAAGTTCCACTTGCTTCAAAAAGGCAACAATTATACCAGTGCCTAAGAAGAATAATGTGGGCTGTCTTAATGACTATCGCCCGGTAGCACTCACGTCAGCAGTGATGAAATGCTTTGAGAGGTTGGTCATGACTAGACTGAACTCCTGCCTCAGCAAGGACCTAAACCCATTGCAGTTTGTCTAGCGCCACAATAGGTCAACAGCAGACGCAATCTTAATAACTATCCATACAGCTTTAGACCATCTAGACAACAGAAACACCTATGTCAGGATGCTGTTCATGGACTGTAGCTCAGCATTTAATACCATCATTCCTACAATACTGATTGAGAAGTTGCAGAATCTGGGCCTCTGTACCTCCCTTTGCAGTTGGATACTAGACTTCCTAACTGGAAGGCCACAATCTGTGTGGATGCTGATAACATCTCCTCCTTGCTGACGATCAACACTGGCGAACCTCAGGGGTGTGTGCTTAGCCTCTGCTCTGCCCTCTATATACACATGACTGTGTGGCTAGGCATACCTCAAATACCATCCATAAATTTGCTGTTGAAACAACCATTGTTAGTAGAATCTCAGGTGGTGACGAGAGGTCATACAGGAGGGAGATATACCAACTCGTGGAATGGTGCCGCAGCAACAACCTGGCACTCAATGTTAGTAATAAAAAGAGCTGATTGTGGAATTCCAGAAGGGTAAGACAAAGGAACATATACCAATCCTCATAGAGGGATCAGAAGTGGAGAGAGTGAGCAGCTTCAAGTTCCTCATTGTCAAGATCTTTGAGAATCTAACCTGGTTATAAAGAAGGCAAGACAGCGGCTATACTTTATTAGGAATTTGAAGAGATTTGGCATGTCAACAAATACACTCAAAAGCTTCTATAGTTGTACCGTGGAGAGCATCCTGACAGGCTGCAGCACTGTCTGGTATGGAGGGGCTACTGCACAGGACCAAAAGAAGCTGCAGAGGGTTGTAAATCTAGTCAGCTCCATCTTGGGCACTAGCCTACAAAGTACCCAGGACATCTTAAGGTAGCAAAAGGCAGAAAGGCAGCATCCATTATTAAGGACCTCCAGCACCCAGGACATGTCCTTTTCTCACTGCTACCATCAGGTAGGAGGTACTGAAGCCTGAAGGCACACACTCAGCAATTCAGGAACAGCTTCTTCCCCTCTGCCATCTGATTCCTAAATGGACATTGAATCTTTGGACACTACCTCACTTTAAAAAAAAAAATACAATATTTCTGTTTTTGCACGGTTTTTAATATATTCAATGTACGTAGTTGATTTGCTTGTTTGTTTATTATTTTTGTTATTGTTATTTTATTTGTTATCATTTATTTATTTTTTCTCTGTTAGATTGTATTGCATTGAACTGCTGCTGCTAAGTTAACAAATTTCACATCACAAGCCGGTGATAATAAACCTGTTTCTGATTTAAATAGTGGAATTGATGGCTTTATGGCAAAGTTTGTGGATGATGTGAAGTTTGTGAAGATAGGTGGAGGGGTAGGTAGTGCTGAGGAAGCAATGCGATTGCAGCAGGATTTCGTCAAATTGGAAGAATGGGCAAAATAGTAGCAGATGGAATACAGTGTTGGTAAATGTACGATGATGCGTTTTGGCAAAAGGAACAATAGTGCAGACAATTATCTAAATGAGGAAGAAGATTCAAACATCAGAGGTACAGAAGGACTTCGAAGCCCTTGTGCAAGACTTCCTAACAATTAATTTGGCTGATTTGGGTCTCTTCTCACTGGAATTTAGAAGAATGTGTGGTGATATCATTGAAACCTACCGAATGTTGAAAGAACTAGGTCGGGTGGAGGTGGAGAGGATGTTACCTGTGGTGGGGGTATCCAGAATTGGAGAGCACAGTCTCAAAATTGGGGGGCAACCTTTCACAACAGAGGTGAAGGGGAATTTTTTTAGCCAGAAAGTAGTAAATCTGTGGAATGCTCTGCCATAGACTGCAGTGGAGGCCAAGTCCATGGGTATATTTAAGGTGAAAGATGATAGTTTCCCAATCAGTCAGGGCATTGAATGATATGGTGAGAAGGCATGTGCATGGGGTTGAGTGGGATCTGGAACTACCATGATGGAATGGTGGAGCAGACTCACTGGCTGAATGACCTAATTCTGCTCCTGTGTCTTATGGTCTTATGGTAGTGGTTAGCACACCACTATTACAGCTCTGGGATAGCAGAGTTCACTTCCAGCATCGTCGAAGGAAGTTTGGGTTTCCTCAGGGTGCTCTGGTTTCTTCCCACAGTTCAAAGACATACTGGTTAGTACATAAGTTAGTTGGTCATTGTAAATTATGCTATGATTAGCCTAAGGTTAAATAAATGGGCTGTTGAGCAGTGCGACTCATTGGAGTGAAAGGACCTGTTCTGTGCTGTATCTCTAAATAGTGATTGTGGGCTCTCATTGGTCAGGATCAACCATGGACGTTGCATAATAGCTATCTGGATATGCAAGTACGATATGGAGAGCAAGCTGTTGCTCCACGCATCTGAAACCCAAAGGAACTGTAGGGACCAATACAGTTTGGTACCAGCAGCATCGCAGGAGTTGCCAGTCAGCGTTGAACTTAACATAGGACTGCCTAAGGGACTCCAGCTCCTGATTTTTCCCTCTGGGTTTAGTCCTGGTTCCTTCCCCATGAGTGGGTTTGAGATCAGAGTTTTCCTTCTGGGTGATCAGCCAACCGCTGACAAGCCCCATCTGGTTTTAAGGTGCCAGTAACCCATTTCTGCCCCTTCTCCTGTCAGTAGTAACTGTTCACCCAGGCTTAGTAGTTAAGCCACATGTGAAGGTCGGGAGCTGGACTTGGTTTTCAGAGGCTATGTGTGAGACACGCCATTGGGAGCATTTAATAGATAGTGGGAGCTTGTCTCTATTACCACTCCAGGTTATAACAATCTTGAGGAACCAATAAATAAATACATTAAAAATTACTAAGTTGCAATAAGAAATATATTTAAAAAGTTAGTGGTGCAAAAAGAGCAAAATAGTGAGCGTAGTGTTCATGGATTCATAGACTGTTCATAAATTTGGTGGTGGAGGGGAAAAAGCTGTTCCTAAAACATTGTTTGTTTTCAAGCTGTTATACCCTCCTACCTGTTGGTAGTAATGAGAAGAGGGTATGTCCTCCGGTGGAGGGGGGGGCGGGGTCGACCTTAATGATGGATGCTGTCTTTGAGGCGTCACCTTTTGAAGATATCCTCAGTGGCTCTTCACAATCCTCCCAATCGGCAATAGAGTGTGTGATTTTTTTTTATTGGTTAGCAGAAAGTATGTTGTTCAAGTTGTCCTTCATCTTGTGACAGCTTGGATCAGTAACAGGTCATTGGCTGCAGTTGAGGTCCAGACTGAGGTTCTGAGCTTGTCCTGCTCTGACATTCACTTGATTATACTTTACAGCAAAGCTGAAAGGGATGTTGAGGGAAACCTCTTGGAAGTAAATAAACAGTCAGAGTTTCAGGCCAGTACCCTTCTTCAGGATTGGAAAGAAAGGGGGAAGATGCCAGAATAAAAAAAGGTGCGGGGAAGGGAATGAGGACTGCCGAGAAGATGATAGAATGGTGAAAAATCACCTCTTCGTTCAAGTGTACAGTGGTATGATTCAGCAAGATGACACAAAGCCATCAATTCCGTCATCTAAATCATTAACATGATAGTTGAAAAGCAGTCCCAACACTGACATTTGCATAACGCCACTGATCACTGGCAGTCAATCAGAAAAGACCCCATTTGTTCCCATTCTTTGCCTCCTGCCAGTAAGCCAAACTTCTATCCATGCTAGTAACTATCTTCTAATATGATGGGCTGTTAGCTTGTGTGCCAGGCTCACGTGCAATTCCCTGTCAGAAGCCTTCTGCAAATTCAAGTAAACAACATCCACTGACTCTCCTTTGTCTATTTTATTTGTTATTTCCTCAGAGTTCCTACAAATCAGTAAGACAACATTTCCTCTGAAGGAAACCATGCCAACATTGGCCTACTTTGTCACGTGCCCCAATTGCCCTGAAACCTCATCCTTAATAATGGACTCCCAGCATCTTTCTAAATCTGCTCCAATGTCTTATAGTTACCATAGCCAAGGTCCGGAATTTTCTTTATTGGGTGTTTTCACATAGGTTGAGTAGTGTGTCGGGTATCACAGAGGATTTCAGAATTTCAGCATACTGTGTTACTTTGGACTGAAACCCTATCCCCACCTGCTCTGTCTCAAGGAGAAACCGGGGAATTATAGACCGGTTAACCTGACATTGGTGGTGGGGAAACTGCTAGAGTCAGTCATCAAAGATGTGATAACAGCACATTTGGAAAGCGGTGAAATCATCGGACAAAGTCAGCATGGATTTGTGAAAGGAAAATCATGTCTGACGAAGTTCATAGAATTTTTTGAGGATGTAACTAGTAGAGTGGATAGGGGAGAACCAGTGGATGTGGTATATTTGGATTTTCAAAAGGCTTTTGACAAGGTCCCACACAGGAGATTAGTGTGCAAACTTAAAGCACACGGTATAGGGTTAAGGTATTGATGTGGATAGAGAATTGGTTGGCAGACAGGAAGCAAAGAGTGGGAATAAACGGGACCTTTTCAGAATGGCAGGCAGTGACTAGTGGGGTACCGCAAGGCTCAGTGCTGGGACCCCAGTTGTTTACAATATATATTAATGACTTGAATGAGGAATTAAATGCAGCATCTCCAAGTTTGCGGATGACGCGAAGCTGGGCGGCAGTGTTAGCTGTGAGGAGGATGCTAAGAGGATGCAGGGTGTTAGGTGAGTGGGCAAATTCATGGCAGATGCAATTTAATATGGATAAATGTGAAGTTATCCACTTTGGTGGCAAAAACAGGAAAACAGATTATTATCTGAATGGTGGCCGATTAGGAAAAGGGCAGGTGCAACGAGACCTGGGTGTCATTATACACCAGTCATTGAAAGTGGGCATGCAGGTACAGCAGGCGGTGAAAACGGCGAATGGTATGCTGGCATTTATAGCAAGAGGATTCGAGAACAGGAGCAGGGAGGTACTACTGCAGTTGTACAAGGCCTTGGTGAGACCACACCTGGAGTATTGTGTGCAGTTTTGGTCCCCTAATCTGAAGAAAGACATCCTTGCCATAGAGGGAGTACAAAGAAGGTTCACCAGATTGATTCCTGGGATGGCAGGACTTTCATATGATGAAAGACTGGATGAACTAGGCTTATACTCATTGGAATTTAGAAGATTGAGGGGGGATCTTATTGAAACGTATAAAATCCTAAAGGGATTGGACAGGCTAGATGCAGGAAGATTGTTCCCGATGTTGGGGAAGTCCAGAATGAGGGGTCACAGTTTGAGGATAATGGGGAAGCCTTTTAGGACGAAGATTAGGAAAAAACTTCTTCACACAGAGAGTGGTGAATCTGTGGAATTCTCTGCCACAGGAAGCAGTTGAGGCCAGTTCATTGGCTATATTTAAGAGGGAATTAGATATGGCCCTTGTGGCAAAGGGATCGGGGGTATGGAGGGAAGGCTGGTACAGGGTTCTGAGTTGGATGATCAGCCATGATCATACTGAATGGCGGTGCAGGCTCGAAGGGCCGAATGGCCTACTCCTGCACCTGTTTTCTATGTTTCTATGATCCCTACTCCATTATTGTTGGATATATTTAAAGTGGATATTGATAGACTCTTGATTAGCAAGGGCATCAAAGATTTTGGTAAGATGCTGGGCGAATGCGGTTGAGAGGGATAATGCTGTCAGTGGCCACTCTGTTTGGTATCTCCTGTGGTGTCCTGCTGCTGCAGCCCATCCACTTCAAGGTTTGATGTGCTGTGCGTTCAGCAGTACTCTACCTCACACCACTGTTATAACGTGGTTATTTCAGTACTGTTGCATTTCTATCAAAACAGGGATCATGTGGTAGTGTTCATGGACGGTTCCGAAATTTGATGGAGAAGAAGCTGTTCCTAAATACATACTGCCAGGGTAACAGTTGACACAGATCAGATGAATATTCAGAAGGGAGCAAGAACGAGAGAATGAGGATCAAGGGAGTGGGATTAATTAGATAACACTTGGGTGGAGCCGGTACATCCTCCTGTTCTTTAACAGTTATGTCTGTATATAGAGTTTGATAATAAGTTTACTTTGAAATTGAGTGGGGGAGGGGGTGAAATTAACCTGGGATTAAATATTGATCATCGTTCTTCATTGGCTTCTGTGTGTTGTGAGAATCGTAGATGAAACCTAGAAATGGGCATTGATTTGTAAGTCTTGCAAAAGGTCGAACAATTGGAAAATATCACAGGATATCTGCTGGCACCTAAACAGGAATCTTCATCTTTCAGAGAGAAAAGATTTTGAGAAAAAAGCCTAGTAGTTTATCATCTTTATGACTGGTGTAAACGTGGGCTATGAATATTTCTGAAGTATTTTCAGAAAGTTCTGTGGTTTCTCACAGGCTCACACACAGGAAGTATTGTTTTAGCTTAAACTTTTCCACTTTCAGACTTTTTAAAAAATAAATTGATGTTCAGAGATTTCAACCTTTAGAATAGTTTTAAAATCAAAAAAAATTTGAACCTGATTGATAAAAATAGATTTTTAAATGAACTTAAGTGGACATTATGGATTGATACTGTTTCACGTCAACAGGAAAGTGCAGAAGTAGCTCGGCGCGTGGTCAAACTGCTGATTGGAGTGGCAATCTTTTGGTTACAGACAGGAAGTTTGCTCAATTTAGACCCCAGCTACTTTTAGAATTGTAATGTGCAACATATTTGGTACAGTTATTAATTGTTATAAAAGCCTTTAATGTGACCCAAAGAGGCAGATGGCCCAACCAAAGGATCAGATCGGTTGCCAGTCCACAGGGCCAGAGTCATGCAAAACTTCATCAGCTCTGGTTAAATTGGAAGTCTTAGCAAGTAGAATTTTTCACAGACAAAAGGTGCCTACTGCCGAACAAAATCAGTATGTGGAAATTGATGGTGTCTGTGTCTCTGGATATACTCTCCTTTGGGATAATTGTAGTAAGTTTACATTTATATCTAATGTTTCTGTATAAAATCGCCTAAAATATGGTATATAACTGTGGTTAAGCCTTGCTGCTACTGAATTACCCTTCAGACTTATTTGTGTTCAAAGTTTGTTCTATCAACATCTTTAGGCCATTGTACAGGGGAACGAATCAGTATATTTCAGCCACATGCGGAAAATGCTGGAGGGACTAACATGTCAAACCTATCGAATATTGAAAGTCCCAGATAGAGTGGATGTGGTTAAGATGTTTTCTATAGTGGGGGGGGGGTTTAGGACCAGAGGGTAGAACCACAGAATAGAGGGGCATTCATTTAGAACAGAGATGAAGAGGAACTTTAGCTGAAGGTTAGTGAATCTGTGGAATTCATTGCTGTGGAGGCCAACTCACTGGGTGTATTTAAAGTGGAGGTTGATAACTTGATTAGCCAGAGCGTCAGAGGTTAAGTAGAGAAAGCAGAAAAGTGGGGTTAAGTGGGATAATAAATCAGCCGTGATAGAATGGCAGAACAAACTCAATGCGTTGAATGGCTTAATTCTGCTCCTACGTCTTATGGTCTTATTGATGGAGGGAAGCTAACTGTTGATATTTTGGATTGAGACCCTCAAGATCCAATGTTCACCCTCCCACATCGTTTCCTCTCTTGCTAAAAGTCCTCCTGATATGTTACTCAATTCCATGCGTAGTTGTGATGGAAGCAGACTAACATGCAGCAAAAAGCACTGGTAACGTGTAATATTTCTTTGTGTACAGTTTCACCAGCAGTCATTAACAAACAAGTAAATGAGCTGTTCTTATTTTTCTCCATCTCAGAATCTGAATCAGATTTATTATCAATGGCATATGTCATGAGATTTGCAGCAGCAATACAGTACAGTATTTTTTTTTTAAAGTGTGTTCCACGCACCCACCAGTCTCTGTGTAAACAAACCTACCTCTGACATAGACTTTTCCTCCAATCAACTTAAAATTATGCCCCCTCATATTAGGCATTTCTGTTCGGGGGTGGGGGGAGTAGCTGGCTGTACCCCTCATCTTTTACTCCTCCTCAATTCACTTCTCATCCTCCTTAGCCCTGACTCACTCACCCTATCCTCATAAGATATGGTATCCGATCCAGGCACTGCTAAATCTCCTCTGAACCCTCCCTTAAGTTTCCACATCCCTCCAGTCCTGGTGATCAGAGCTGAACACAATACTGCAAGCGTGGTCTAGCTGGAGTTTTATAGATCTGTGGTGTTACCTTGCGGCTCTGAATTCAATCCCCTAGCTAATGAAGGCCAACATTCCATATGCCGCCTTAACCAGCTTGTGCAGCAAATTTGTGAAAGTGGAACCGGCTTAACTTTAACCAGTGTTAACGATAGGAATTCTGCAGATGCTGGAAATTCAAGCAACACACATCAAAGTTGCTGGTGAACGCAGCAGGCCAGGCAGCATTTCTAGGAAGAGGTACAGTCGACGTTTCAGGCCGAGACCCTTTGTCAGGACTCCTGACGAAGGGTCTCGGCCTGAAACGTCGACTGTACCTCTTCCTAGAGATGCTGCCTGGCCTGCTGTGTTTAACCAGTGTTGTTTAATTTATAGTGGCTAAAATGCATTCTATTGTGCTTTACACCATTTTTTTAAAAGTTATTTTGTTACATTTTAGTGTAGGGTGCATCATAAGGATTATTGTGAGATTCATTCTCCCCAGTAATCATATACCACAGCTGTATTGCATGTCCCGTACTTAATAGCAATGATCCCTAAATGCATGGCTCTTGCCATTGAAAAGCAGGTAGGCAGCATGTAGTAAATTGGTAAACTAGACACATGTACTGAGTTACATGGGGAAAACTTACAAACAGTTCAAAATGCATATGTCACCATAAGTAACCCTGAGATTCATTTTCATTTTCTTGGTGGGAATTCACAGTAAATATAAGAAACACAATCCAATTAGTGAAAGGCCATACCCAACTGGATGGACAAACAATGTGCAAAAGACAAACTACACAAATATGCAAATATGAAAGAAAAAAAATTCATTTCATTATACAGTGGATTGACATTATAAGGAAAAACAATGCAGTATAATCACTTTACAGCATCTGCGATCACTGATTAGGGATCGATTCCTGCTGCTATCTCTAAGGAGTTTGTACATTCTCTGAGTGACTGGGTGGGTTTCCTCTGGGTGCTCTGGTTTTCTACCACATTCCAAAGACATACCGGTTAGGGTACAAAAGTTGTGGGCGTGCTATGCTGGTGCCGAAGCATTGTGATGCTTGTGGGCTGCCCCCTGTGCAATCTTTGCTCATTCGATGCAAACAGCTCATTTAGTGTATGCTTCAATGTGCATGTGACAAATAAAGCTCATCTTTAAAATGTTACAGTTAGAAAAGCTGCAGTGCAGACAGACAAGGTGCAAGGCATTGACAAGGTGGATTTTAGAATTAAGAGTTATTTTTTCCTTACAAGAGGATCATTCAACAGTCTTGTAGCAGGATAAGTGTTCTTCTTGAACCTGGTGGTATGTGCTTTCAGTCTTTTGTATCCTTTGCTTGATGGAAGGGGGAAGAAGAGGGGATGGGTGGGGTCTTTGATTATGCTGGCTGCTTTACTGAGGCAGCGAGAAGTGTTGACAGAGTCCGTAGAGAGGAGGCTGGTTTCCATGATAATGCAGAGTTGTGTCCACGACTCTGTGTGTGTGTGTGTGTGTGTGTGTGTACGCAACCCTAACTCGTATGCCTTTGGAATGTGGGAGGAAACTGGAGCACCCAGAGGAAATCCACAGGGAAAACATACAAACTCTTTAGAAATGAATCCCAATCGCTGGCACTGTGAAGCGCAGCGCTAAATGCTACATTACTATGCTGCCCACAGGTCCTGTTCCTGTACCATACGATGTTCTCTATCTGCTTTATTTCAAGGAGACCAAAAATATCCTGGCTGCTAAATGCTTGCCTTTTTGATAATGCTCACATCCCTAAGTGAATACTAAAAAATAAAATCTATTACTATTCAATACTTGGTTTACCTTTTTGGGATGAATTAAAAATCCTTGTGGGCTCAACAGTGTAGATGCAGAGCTAAGATGTGTAAAAAATTTGGGTCACAGTTTCAAACTAAGATCAGCCATTCAGAAAAGATTGGAAGAAATTTCTGTACCCAGGTTGCTATTTTTTCAGATGTTCGAAGAGCTGAGAAATGTGGAGTTTTTTTTATTTAGAGATACAGCACGGAATAGGTCCATCCAATCTTCGAGCTGCACCACTCAGCAACTATCGATTTAACCCTAATCTAATCATGGAACAATATACCATTACCAGTTAGCCTACTAACCAGTGCATCTTTGAACTGTGGAAGGAAGCTCACACATTCTACGTGGAGAACGTACAAACTCCTTTCAGAGGATGTCAGGATTGAACTCCAAATTTTGACACCCCAGATAGTGTCATGCAAAACTCTGCTACTGTGGCACCCTTGAGTTACCACACAAGAGCATCATAGAGATACAATCAGATGGTTTCTTACTGAATTGGGGAACTAGGCACAAGCAGCAGATTGGCCTTTACTGCTTTGTTCTTTGCTCAGGTAAAATTGGGTGGGCGATATAAAATAATCAATTTTCGCCCCTACTAAATCTATCAATTGCAGGTTTGGTTTCATTCATTCACCTTAGAGTGAAGCATTTCCTTGGACACCAGTTTGGGCCATCTTTGTTTTAATTTAGAGCCATTTTAATGAAAAGAACAGATGGATTCTGTGGAGGAACTTGTGCATTATTTGCTGTTGTGGTTCGAGGGAAGTTCAGTTACATTTCAGAAATTTGCATGGAATGTGAGGCCATGGAAGGGCAGAGATGGAAGTTGATAGTTGTCCTTGAAAACATACTTGTTCCAGGTGTAAGAATGTTTTTAAAAAGCTGAGTTTTTCAGAATTGGTAATGTGATGAACAGTAAAACTTGAGCTCAAATCTTTTTTGAGGACGTTAAATCAGGAATGCTAGCTTTATACTTTATACTTTATTGTCGCCAAACAATTGATACTAGAATGTACAATCTGTAGCTTCTGTACTTGGTAAAACCATAAGGCATAGGAGCAGAGTTAGGTCATTTTATCTGTTGAGTCTGCTCCACCATTCTATTCTAGCTGATTTATTATCCTTCTCAACCCCAATTCCTGCCGCCTTATAACCTTTGATGCCCTGATTAATCAAGAACCCATCAACCTCCACTTTAAGTATACCCAATGACTTGGCCTCCATAGCTATCCAGGGCAGTGAATTCCACTGATTCACCATCCTCTGTCTATAGAAATTCCTCCTCATCTGTAAAGGGATATCCTTGTATTCTATGGCTGTGCCCTCTGGCCCCAGACTACCCCTCTATTGGAAATAACTTCTGCACGTGCCATCTATCTAGACCTTACAATTTTCAATGAGTTGCAGTAAGATCCTCTTCTGCTCCCCCCTGCCCCCCCCCCACCATTCTTCTAAACTCTGGTGATTATAGACCTAGAGCCATTAAACGCTTTTCCTATTTTCCTATGATAATTCGTCTTTCCTGAGATAATTCAGGCTTTAGACCACTTAGACAACTCAAACACCTACATCAGGATGCTGTTCATGGACTGTAGCTCAGCATTTAATACCACCATTCCTACAATACTGATTGAGAAGTTGCAGAACCTGGACCTCTGTACCTCCCTCCGCAGTTCAATCCTCAGCTTCCTAACCTGAAGGATTGGTGATAACATATCCTTGCTGACAATCAACACTGGCTCACCTCAGGGGTGCGTGCTTAGCCCACTGCTCTACTCTCTGTATACACATGACTGTGTGGCTAGGCATAGCTCAAATACCATTCATAAATTTGCTGACAACATAACCATTGTTGGTAGAATCTCAGATGGTGACAAGAGGGCATATAGGAGTGAGATGTGCCAACTAGTGGAATGGTGCTGCAGCAACAACCTGGCACGCAACGTCAGTAAGATGAAAGAGCTGATTCTGGACTTCAGGAAGGGTGAGATGAAGGAGAACATACCAAACCTCATAGAGGGATCAGGAGTGGAGAGAGTGAGCAATTTCAAGTTCCTCAGTGACAAGATCCCTGAGGATCTAACGGGGTCCCAACATATCGATGTAGTTATAAAGAAGGCAAGACAGTGGCTATACTTTATTAGGAATTTGAAGAGATTTGGCATGTCAACAAATACACTGAAAAACCTCTATAGTTGTATCGTGGAGAGCATTCTAACGGGCTGCATCACTGTCTGGTATGGAGGGGCTACTGCACAGGACTGAAAGGTTGTAAATCTAGTCAGCTCCATCTTGGGTACTAGCCTACAAAGTACCCAGGACATCTTTAGGGAGCGGTGTCTCAGAAAGGCAGCGTCCATTATTAAGGACCTCCAGCACCCAGGGCATGCTTTTTCTCACTGTTACCATCAGGTAGGAGATACAGAAGCCTGAAGGCACACACTCAGCGATTCAGGAACAACTTCTTCCCCTCTGCCATCCGATTCCTAAATGGACATTGAAGCTTTGGACCCTACCTAACTTTTTTTAATATACAGTGTTTCTGTTTTTGCACAATTTTTAAAATCCATTCAGTATACGCAATTGATTGACTTGTTTATTTATTATTATATTTTATTATTTTTTTCTCTCTGCTAGATTATGTATTGCATTGGACTGCTGCTGCTAAGTTAACAAATTTCATGTCACATGCCGGTGATATTAAACTTGATTCTGAACGTTCTCTGGACTGTCTCCAATGCCATTGCGTCTTTTCTTAGATACGGGTTATTTGAAAACATAAAGTGATTGAAAAGATTAGCTTTATTTGTCGCATGTACATATTAGCTTTAAAATATACAGTGACCAACACAGTCCGTGGATGTGCTGGAGGCAGCCCACAAGTGCTGCCATACTTCCAGTGCCAACATACCATGCACACAGCTTAGCTTAGTTCATAGATTTTTGCTTTGTGGGAGGGAACGCAAGCAGTCACAGGGAGAATGTACAGAATCCTTACAGACAGCAGCAGGAATTGAACCCCGATCTTCCAAATGCCAGTGCTTTAATATCTTACCCTAACTACTATGTTATTGTTGCAAAGGGCATATTTCTATGTAGTGTTTTCTTACTTTTAACAAGAAGCCCCAAAAGAATAAGATGTTACTAAAGTTAGTGTGATGCTAACTACTATTCCACCATGTCATCATGCATCTCCAGGAATAGCCAAGAGACAAGAGATGCCTGTCTGTCACATTTTACAAGTAAAAATAAAACTACCCAAAATTGTTTATAAGGTGAAACTTTTGATCAGCATCTCTGAATATGAACAGAAATTTAATCTGAACAGGTGGCTTTTTAGGCCATTGGGAAGAGAATAACTGGAGTGGTTTACTTTGAGAGATTTCAGAAATGAAGGTGAAAGTGGTTGGTCTTTTTCATCAGCAGTTGATAAAGGTTGTACAAATGGATAGAAGTAGAACCAGAATGTCATTTTGGCTCAGTACCAGTGTTTCTGATTGTATATCAAAAGAAAATGCAGTCTTCCTGACATTCACAATATTGCTGCCTTGGCATTGTTGAAGCTGTCCTTTATTTAATGGAACATTCAGACTGAAAGCAGCAAAGCATTAAGTGTAATTGAAAGATTCCTTGCCACTTGTATTTCTGGCATTGCCTTTCCAAATTCCAAGCTTTTCGTCGGATCATGAAAGAGTCTGGGAAGCTCACAAATTTTCATTGATGTTTTAATTGGCTTAAATTTTATTTCTTGAAAAATGCAATACTGTTTAGCTTACCATTACTCTTTGTACTTTCTCTGTGTACACCTATGAAAATTTGTACACCATACGACACAAGAACAAAATTAAGTTAATCAGCCCATCAAGTCTGCTCCGCCATTCCATCATAGCTGATTTATTTCCCTCTCAACTCCATTCTCCTGCCTGTTCCCCGTAACCTTTGACGACCTGACTAATCAAGAACCTATCAAAAACAAGGCAAAATCTGCAGATGCTGGAAATTGAAGTAATACACAAAAGATGCTGGAAGAACTCAGCAGGCCAGGCAACATCAATTGAAAAGAGTAAATGGTCAACGTTTCGGGCCAAGGCCCTTCCATCAGGACCCAGTCTTCTGTCAGTCTTTTTTGCTGATTCTATAGTATTTTTTGGTTTTGTGAATGCCTGCAAGAAAATGAATCTTGGTAGTATATGGTGACGTATACATATAGATATGTAATGGAGAGTATATTGACTGGCTGTATCACAGGCTGGTATGGAAATCCCAATGCCCTTGAACAGAAAATCTTATAGAAAGTAGTGGATACAGCCCAGGCCATCACAGGTAAAGCCCTCTGTACCATTGAGCACATCTGCATGAAGCACTGTCGCAGGAAAACAGCATCTATCATCAGGGACCCCCACCACCCAGATCATGCTCTTTTCTTGCTGCTGCCATCAGGAAGAAGGTACAGGAGCCTCTTTTTGTACTTGAAAAGTTTATTGTCTTTCGCACACTGGTTGATTGTCCAATTTGGTGAGGTCTTTCATTGATTCTACTCTGGTTATTCTATTCTGAATTTATTGACAGCATGCGTGCAAGAAAATGAATCTCAGGATTGTATGTGATGACATGTATGTACTTTGATAATAAATTTACTTTGAACTTTGAGGATATTGGAAGTTACCTGCTTTTATAGAATCAGAATCAGGTTTAGTATCATTGGCTAAATGTCATGGAATTTGTTTTTCAGCAATGGTACATTGCAATACATAGCTTTAAAAAATGTACATTAAGAAATATAAAAAATTAATTAGGTAGTGCAAAAAGCAAGCGAAAAAGTGTGGTGGTGTTCAGGTGTTCATTGTCAATTCAGAAATTTGATGGCTGAGAGGAAGTAGCTGTTCTTGAAATACTGAGTGTGCCTTCAGGCACCTGTACTGCCTCCTTACTACTACATTGACTCAGGCCTGGGGGACTGGCGTCAGGCAAAAGGCGTAAAGCATGCCTCCTTGATGAAGTACAAGAGCCTGAAGCACCAAGAAAAGGGCGTGTCTTAAGTCCTTAATGTTCGATGCCACTGCCTTGAGGCATCACCTTTTGAAGATGTCCTGGATGTTTGTGAGGTTAGTATTCATGATGAAAGTTCACAACTTTCTGCAGCTTTTTTAGATGCTGTGCAGTGGCCTCTCCGTACCAGACACTGATACAACCAATTAGAATGCTCTCCACAGTACATCTGTAGAAATTTGCAGAAGTCTTTGGTGACATACCAAGTCTCCTCAAGCTCCTAATGAAATATAGCCACTGTCATGCCTTCTTTGAAATTGTATCAAAATGTTGGGCCCAGGATAGCTCTTCAGAGATGATGACATCCAAGAACTTGAAGCTGTTCACTCTTTCCACTGCTGATCCTCAATGATGACTGGTGTGTGTTCCCCTTCCTGAAGTCCCCAACCAATTAATTAATCTTACTGACACTGACAAGATTGTTGTATCTTGCTCCTGTATGCCACATCATCTCCATCTGAAATTCTGCGAACAATAGTTGTCATCTGCAAATTTATAGATAGTGTAAGCTGTGGTGGGTGTAGAGAAAGTAGTGCAGTGGGACAGCAGCCTGACGTAGGTATTGCTAGTGTCCAGGAGATACAAAGCTGAGTGACCTATTGTGGCGAAATGCAAATTCTTGTATAGAACACAGATGCTCGAATGCATTGGCAAATGAATTGACTATATTTTCTGTCAGACGTCTCATCCCATCTCCATGGCTGACTGTTGTGATATGAACAAATGTGGGAAGATGGTCTCTGGTCAGATCAACATTCCTCTCACGAATACCACAACTCCATCATGACCAATGACAACTCCAAGACCTTTCCATTCTGTACAGTCTGCTCGTTTGTAATAGACTTTGTCCCCTGTGTCCTATTTGTCATTTGTAGGATGGACCTGTGCCTTCAGTGCTCCTTGAATTCTCTCTGAACACTCTGTTTCAGTGAAAAGTAAACACAGAATATTCTGCAGAAGCATATTCCTCCAGCGTTTTGTGCATGCTGCTTCAGTGAAACCCTTCCTTGATGCATGCAGTGCTGTAATATGTGTCCCAACTCATTCACTTCTTGTTGTACCCTCTAGAGCAACTGGTCTGTCAACCAGTACAGAGGGAAGGTTAGGATTCTGGCTGAACACCAATTTATACAGGCTATTGTCATGTACATTGTGCATGGTATTCTTTACCATAAGGGCCCAGTTTTAATCACAGCCATTGCTTTTAGTAAGTGTTTGATTGTGTCGCATCAGAAGTCCATTACTTGGAGAACTATATGCTGCTGTTGTCTTTGTTGTCCAGTTGAGGCTTCTTCGCTAAATATATTTAAGAAACAGTTAGATAGGTTTTTAACATAGTAAGGGAAAAGGCAGGTAGATGGAGCTGAGTTTACGGACAGATCAGCCATGATCTTTACTGAATGGCGGGGCAGGCTTGATGGGCCAAATTGTCTACTCCTGCTCCTATTTCTTATGTTCTTATTAAATTCATCACCATTATCACTGAATACTTTCAGAGGTGAGCCATGTACACTTAACCAGGAATAGATGAAGTTTTTTTACTATCTCAGGGTCTGTTTGTATTTACAATGCTACTAGCACTGAAATGTGTGAACTCATCAGTGATATGGAGATACCACACTCCTTGCTCCAGTTTATGTAGATCTACAGCTACTGTTTCATTGTATTCAGATGCTAGTGGCAGACCAACCAGGCTTCGGCTTTCCAAACTTTTGACATGTCCCACAGCTGTCAATTATGTGCTTTACAGTGGAAAAATAATCTGCATCTTAGTTTCCTGAACTCCTGAGTAGTTTCTGAAGTCTATGAATTGAAGCATGTCATTGCTTGTGAAGTTTGAGCAACAGTTTGCATTTTATGTGATAGTACTTCATTCTCACATTGATTCTCATTAATGTCTTTATCTGAAATGTTCGCACAGTAACGTCCAGAGCTGGTGACCTCAAGTGACACTGATTGTTGCAATACTGTTGCTTGGTCATTCTCTATACCTAGTACTGCTCTTGCTTTCTCTTGGGAAGTTTTACTCAAGAGTAATGGAATGTTCACCGGTACCACCTCTGCTTCAAAGTAACACTTCTTTTTGTGGGAGTTTTCAGTCATTTGGTGGAACGTACAGTCTTTCCATCTCCAAACTAGAATGCTTTGTTACTAGGTGTATCTATGTTCACCAGTTTCTGCACTTCATTCTGGTTTAGTTCACTTAGAGCTTTCAAACCATTTTTTTCCACAATAACAGCAGATCCTAGAGATTCCATCATCAAAATCCTTCACAAACAATATGATATGGTACTCTTCTACATCTTCAAAATTGTTAGTTTCTTCAGTTAGCCTAACTTGTTTGGTTTATGACGGACTGTTTCTTGCCTCATGGTAAATACTTTGACATGCTGTGCATTTCGATCTCCTACCGTACTTCTTTATTGGATTTGTTCCAGGCAATGGTACTCTGGTCTGGTCCCTCTGGGACCTACGCTTGCTATACTGTTGTTTCCGCTCAGTGAAGTATGCCATTTCCTGACTCAAACTAATTCCCACTGTTGTCTTAGCGACTTTTTTCTAAAAATTCTCTTCAATGCTGATTTCATAGAGGCAAGTGTAAGTTCTGTGTATGCAGTTAACACGACTTGTCTGTCCTTTACGTCTAGACGCACAGTATCCAAAAATTAAAAAGCTAATATAGTGTCATGTTGGCGCGTGGCCAAGTGGTTAAGGCGTCAGTCTAGTGATCTGAAGGTCACTAGTTCGAGCCTCAGCTGAGGCAACGTGTTGTGTCCTTGAGCAAGGCACTTAACCACACATTGCTCTGCGACAACACCGGTGCCAAGCTGTATCGGCCCTAGTGCCCTTCCCTTGGACAACATCGGTGGCATGGAGAGGGGAGACTTGCAGCATGGGCAACTGTCAGTCTTCCATACAACCTTGCCCAGGCCTGCACCCTGGAAACCTTCCAAGGCGCAAATCCATGGTCTCACAAGACTAACGGACGCTTATAATAATAGCGTCAGGAAGTTCCATCTTGTATTTACATATGCGACTGTACTTTTCAAAATCAATAATATAATCAACCATATTTTTAGAATGTCTCATAAATTTTGTCAAAATCTGAATGTACCTCATAGATCCAATCCTTCCTTCAAAAAAAAAACCAAGAGTCAAGTATATTTATTATGTATTTATACCGTCATCTTCGTTCAACTTTTCTGTCAAAATTCCTTTTGCGGTCTCTCACTCTTCCTGAAAGTGACAGCACAACATCTAAGCCTTGCTTTGTCTTCAGTTCCATAACACAAGTCAAAATTCCAGTTTCATTTTTCCAGCTTGCTACTGTCAAATGCTGGTGGGGTTCTATATTTGGAAGCCATCCATCCCTGTTAACGCCAAAATAACAAGGACATGTTTTTACTTTGTTTAAACAACTTTACTTTCAACGTATTCATTCAATACCCAAGGCCAGCCACTTTTACATCCTACAATTCCCCTTTCTCCTCTTGTACACGCATGTGCACTAAATACTTACATAGTCCAAATGAACAGAATTCTTACAGGCTGCATCACTGTCTGGTATGGAGGGGCTACTGCATAGGACCAAAAGAAGCTGCAGAAGGTTGTAAATCTAGTCAGCTCCATATTGGGTACTAGTCTACAAAGTACCCAGGACATCTTTAGGGAACTGTGCCTCAGAAAGGCAGAGTCCATTATTAAGGACCTCCAGCACCCAGGGCATGCCCTTTTCTCACTGTTACCATCAGGTAGGAGGTACAGAAGCCCGAAGGCACACACTCAGTGATTAGGAACAGCTTCTTCCCCTCCGCTATCCGATTTCTAAATGGACATTGAATCTTTGGACACACCCTCACTTTTTAAATATACAGTATTTCTGTTTTTGCACTTTTTTAATCTATTCAATATACGTAATTGATTTACTTATTATTTTTTTCCCTCTGCTGGGTGATGTATTGTATTGAATTGCAGCTGCTAAGCTAACAAATTTCACGTCACATGCCGGTGATAATAATCCTGATTGTGGTTCAACACATGAGCATGACAGTTAAACTTTAATTGAATTGAACCTATGCCCTCAAATAATTCTCGAGTTCCATACAATGATTCTTAGCTTGTCCTGTGTTTAGAGGACTATATCCAGGTGGGAAGAAGAACGGGGTTTGTCCTGCTTTTGTTTTGTTGTGTGCTGTGTTCTGTTTTGTTGTGCTTTGTGTTGTTCTGCCGAGCATTGTGGGAATGCTCTGGTGGCAGCTCTTGCAGGCTCCCTTCTCTCTCTCCTCCACCCCCCCAACCCCAGTACACCCTTGTGATTGTTGGCTGTTAATGCAAGCAATGCATATCACAGTTTAAATGTACATGTGATATATAATCTGAATCTTGAAAGCAGCTTGGGTTTCTGAGAAGGCTCATCTATGATTGGTGAAATTTGTACAGTTGGTGAACATTGATGTCCATCAAGAGCACATATACAGAAAGGTGCTGGAAAAGGGCCAGTCACATCATTGAGGATTCCACCCACCCTGCTTGTGGACTGTTTGTCCCACTCCCATCAGGGAGGAGGCTACGTAGCACCCACACCAGGGTCACCAGACTCAGAGACAAACGAGAAAATCTGAAGATGCTGGAAATCCAAGCAACACACAAAATGCTGGAGGAACTCAGCAGGCCTGGCAGTATCTATGGAAAAGTTGATGATTTGGGCCAAGACCCATTAGCTGGACTGGAGAAAAAAAGATGAGTAGAGTTAAAAGGTGGGGGGAGGGGAGGGAGAAACACAAGGTGATAGGTGAAATCAGAAGGAGTAAAGTAATGAGCTGGGAAGTTCAATGGAGAAAGAGACAGAGCTGGAGAAGGGGAAATGTAAGAGAGGACAGAAAGCCATGGAAGAAAGAAAGCATGGGGGGGGGAGCATCAGAGGGTGGTGATGGGCAGGCAAGGAGATAAGGTTGGAGGGTGAAGTGGGCAGGAGGGCATTGCCAGAAGTTTGTAAATCGATGTTCATGCTGTCAGGGCTACCCATTGGAATATAAGGTGTTGTTCTTCCAACCCGAGTATGGCCTCATCACGACAGTTGAGGAAGCCATGAATTGAAACATCAGGATGGGAAGTGGAATTAAGATGAGTGGCCACTGGGAGATCCTACTTTTTCTGGTGGATGGAGCATAGGTGCTCGGTGAAGCAGTCTCCCAATCTACATCAGGTCTCACCAATCTACAGGAGGCTGCACCAGACACAGTAAATGACCCCAACAGGCTCTGAGGTGAAGTATTGTCTCACTTGGAAGGGACTGTTTGGGCCCTGAATGGTAGTGAGGGAGGAGGTGTAGGCGCAAGGATAAGTGCCAGGAGGGAGATCAGTGTGGGGGTGGGGGGACGAATAGACAAGGGAGTCGTGTAGGGAGCAATCCCTGTAGAAAGTAGAAGGTGGGGGGGTGGGAGGAAAGATGTGCTTGGTGGTGAGATCCCCTTGGAGATGATGGGAGTTGCAGAGAAGGACGCGGAGGCTGGTGGGATGGTAGCTATGGGCAAGAGGAGCCCTGTCCTTGGTAGGGTGGCAGGAGGATGGGGTAAGAGCCAAAAGCAGTAAGGCCTCCACCTCCCACACCCCAACTGCCACTTTTTTTTAATCGTTTCCTGTCCATAAGAACATAAGATATAGGTGCAGATGCAGGCCATTTGGCCCATTGAGTCTGCTCCACCATTCATTCATGGGCTGATCCAACTCTTCCAGTCATCCCCACTCCCCTGCCTTCACCCCATACCCTTTGATGCCCTGGCTAATCAAGAACCTATCTATCTCTGCCTTAAATACACCCAATGACTTGGCCTCTACAGCTGCTCAAGGCAACAAATTCCACAGATTTACCACCCTCTGACTAAATTAATTCCTCTGCATCTCTGTTCTAAATGGACGTCCTTCAATCCTGAAGTTGTGCCCTCTTGTCCTAGAATCCCCTGGAAATAACTTTGCCATATCTAATCTGTTCAGGCCTTTTAACATTCAGAATGTTTCTATGAGATCCCCCCATCAGAGACACTTTATTTACAGACACTCCTGTGCCTAAAGTGTCACCTTATGGACATACCATCAATAAATATTATCTTAAGTATTTATATTTATTGTGTTTTCTTGTTGTGTTCTTTATCTTACTGTGTTTTTTGTGCTGCATTGGTTTCTAGAGTAACAATTATTTTGTTCTCTTTTCCACTTAACTGAATACAACATTAAAAATTTTGGATTTATTTTATTGTGAAATAATTGTATGCCATAATTTATTATTTTCCAATTATGCAGATCTTCTGTTTTATTCCGCAAGTAGTTTGGGAGATGAATTGTGATATTCAGCCTGGTCCTGACACTGACCATCATTAGAACACAGATATTTTGAGCTGAATTTTGCACTTCAGAAGGCATTTACACGATGCTGCTGAAAATGTTGTACCAATCCATTTTGGGAACATCAGCAATTTACTCTGCTGATACTTGTAAAATAAAAACTAGGCTTGGGCAATATAATTTGCCTGGTCTTACACCAACCCTGTATGTAAGCTGTAATTACTTTAGAATTGTAGCTGCAAATGGAAACTTTGTTATGGAACAGTAGCATAGCAATTAGCATTACACTATTAAAGCGCCAGCCACCCAGGTTCATTTCCGCCACTGTCTGTAAGAAACTTGTATGTTCTCCCCATAATCACATGGGTTTCCTCTAGGTGCTCCAGTTTCCTCCAGCGTTCCAAAGACCTACAGGTTGGTAGATTAATTGGTCATATGGATATAATTGGGCAGCGTGGGCTCTTTGTGCCAGAGGGTCTACTGTTGCTGTGTTGTTTCTCTGAATAAAAAGAATTTCCAACTGCACCAACCAATTAGATCTTGAGCTGTTTCCTTCCTGGGGACTGCCTTTTAAAGTTGCATTATTGTGTTAGTATAGAATAAACGTCACATCCCCCTAGAGTAAAATATCGTGGAGGAGGGTGTCTGACTTAATCTGGTAGTTATGTTGGGCACCTGCTTGGTTTCATGCCATAACAAAATAGTCAAAACATAACCACTATGTATAGCTGCTACAGTGAACAGTAAAAACTGTCTAGTGATCACTTCTGAACACCCTGCTACCACCCAGTACACATTATTTATGACAACATTATATATATATATATGTGTATATTTATAAAGTATATTTAATTATATATTGTATATGCACTTTATGTCAACTTGTATATCTACAGAATACTTTTTACTCTGTTAATATTATTCATATTATTTTCTGTACTGTATTTTGCTTTTTGGTCCTGGAGCAGGAGTTCCCAGCCTTTTTTATGCTATGGGCCAATACCATTAAGCAAGGTGTCTATGGAGTCCAGGTTGGGAACCCCTATAGAGGAACATGGTTTCATTTAGCTGTATACATGTGTAGAGCTGAATGACAATAAATTTGAACTTGATTTATCTCCTGGTAAACAAAGATGTAGTTTGTTGTATTCACTAACATTGCAATTGGACTCAGAGAGATCGAAACTGGCCCATTCAGCCACCATATCCTTGCCAACCATCCTGTATCTATTTACTCCATACTAATCCCATTTGATCTATAGCTACCTACTCCATGGTATGTCTGGTGCTATCGATATATTGCAGCTGGGTAAATGGTTGCTCAGTGAACAGTGCAAAACTTCACATTTAGATTCAATGGAAGTGTAGCTCCTGTTGAAAATGGCTTAGCTACAATCATCATAACAATGGTATATGATCTTGTTAACTACAGATGTTGGAAATGTAAAAGAAAGAGTTCAAGTTTATTGTCATCTAACTGTACATGTATGCAACCAAACAAAACAATACCCTTCAGAACCAGGGTGCACCCATAACACACACATCACACACAGCAGGTAAAACAAAATATTATCACAAATAAATTAATAAAAGATAATTCAAACTGTAACTAGTGCACAGCTTGCTGTCCAAGTGCCAAGGGTATTTATTAGTCTCAGCCTGAGGAAAGAAGCTGTTACCCAGTGTGGGAGTCCTAGTCCTGATGTTCCTGTACCTCCTCACTGAGGGTTGTGGGTCAAAGAGATTATGGGATAGGTAGTAGGGGTGCTTTGGCCCCTTTGTTTACAATGCTCCTGGTAGATATTGCAAATAATGGGAGGGAGACACTGAAGATCCTCAATGGTTTTTACTATCCTCTTGTGGGAAAAATGCTAGTTAGGTTAATTAATGTATGGGAGAAATTCTTCCCTGGATTTTGATGGTAAGCACTTCAGTACTAATCATAGAATCCTAGAAACGGACCCTTGGGCTAGATTGTCCATGTTGACTGAGATGCCCATCTAAGTTAATCCTGCCTTTTGACTATATGCCTCTCGCCCCTTTCAGCTGATGTACCTTTTAAATGTTATTGTACCTGCTTCCACCGCATGTTATGGCAGCATCCATCGTCAAGGACTCCTGCCATCCGGGCCATGCTCTCCCTGTTGCTGCAGAGGAACCTCAGGACTGACCCATAGCACCAGGTTGAGGAACAGTTATTACCCCTCAATCATCAGAACCAGTGTGGATAAATCCACTCACCTGAACAGTGAACTGACCTTTGAACAAAACCAATGGGCTCACTTTCAGGGTCTCGGCACTCATGTTGTCAATATTTATTACTTACATTTATTATTGTTTATTTGTATTTGCCGAATTTGTTGCCTTTTGGTTGTCTGTCTGCCTTGGTGTGAAAATTTTCATTAAATCTGTTGTGCTTCTTTGTATTTATTGTGAATGCCTGCAAGAAAATGAATCTCATGGTAGTATGACATATATGTACTTAAGATAATAAAATTACTTTAAACTTTGTATACCTATCACCCTATGGGTGACGATGTTGTCTGTTAGATCCCATTTCAGGTCCTTCCCACCTGAGTCCTCCTTGACTATTCAGCAAGCACTCCTTTCTGTAAACACCATTATTTTTATATCCCTTCATTCGTTTTATTATTGAAAGATTCAAAGTACGTATACAACCCTGAGATTCATCTTTCCGCAGGCAGCTATGAAACAAACACAGTGGAGCCTGTTCAAAGAAAAAAAAGCATCAAACACCCAACATGCAAAACAAAAAGACCAAATTGCGCAAACGGCAAAAAAAAAATGAGCAAATAATACACAGAATATTGAACGTCAAACAGCAGAGTCCTTGAAACAGTCTAGGAATATTCAGTTTAGTTCAGTTCAGTTCTATTTAGCTCATTGCCATCATTCATTGACTGTAGCCGCAGAACCAGTCTGTCCCAATCAAAATTGCACAAAATAGCAATAGAAAAGGGGAATAACCAGAAACATATAATATGAACTGCAGAGTCCTCTTAAAAACAAGCCCCATCCACAAACCCTGTCAATCAAACCTTGCCCAATACCCAAGATTCCTGCATCTTCCTTCCTCGGCAGCAGTAAGGGAGAGGGCAACCTGCAGTTTCTCCCCACCTGCATTGCACCCCTGTGTTTTCTGGTTACTTTGACCCTCACTCTGTTCAAATCTATGCATCCTCCTTATTCCCACAGCCTAATCCAGCTGAGGTAGTGCAGTAGACGGTCTGAAATTTTTGTCTGAGTTTGGTGAAGTAGTGTGGTTCTATTACAACAGCGGCAAATAACGGTCGGGATTCTTGCCACTACCTGTATGGAATTTGTATATTCTCCCTTTGCCTTCATGGGTTTCTTCTGGGTGCTTCAATTTCTTCTTACATGCCCCAGTTTTCTCCTACATCATGTGGGTTAGTGCTAGTAAGTTGTGGGCATGCTATGTTGGTGGCGGAAGAATGGCAATATTTGCGGGCTTGCCTAGTTCAATTTTCACTGATTTGACACAAGCATTGCATCTCACTCTGTTTCATTGTTACGGTGAACGTGTGATAAATAAAGCTGATCTAATCTCATATTTCATCTGTCCCACAGTAAGTTTTTAAATTCCATTTCAGGTCCTCATGGTAAAGGACTCCTTTTGGTTCCTTTGTGTACTTGATTGATTATTTTTCTTGTAAGAATCACCTTCTACATTTATGAAGTTCAAAGTAAATTTATTATCAATATACATTTTTTTTTTAACCATCTACTACCTTGAGATTTATTTCCTTGCAGGCATATATAAGAAAAATACAAATACAATAGAATTTTCCAATGAAACTATACAAAAGTTCCAAGTAAATTTATTATCAAAGTACATATATGTCACCATGTACAACCCTGAGATTCATTTTCTTGTAAGCATTCACAGTAGCTAGAAACCCAATAGAATCAATGAAAAGCTGCACATCACCTAGACTGATAACCAGTTTGCAAAAGGCAAATCCTGCAAATACAAAAGAAAAAAAAAATCTATAAACAATAAATATCAAGAACATTAGTTGTAGAGTTCTTAAGAGCTTGCACAGATTCCCCATGTCAACTATAAAAGGCTGACTGTGCTGCCTTAGTAGTCAGTTATTTTTATTTATCATTTAGCACCCTTTGCTGGTAGTTTTGTATAGCAGTCATTTCAGTCATGTGATCTGTGTCTCTAGTTGATGACATCAGGTATGCATATTTCCACAAATCAGAGATATTTGAACAGTTTATGTGCAGATAAAATACAGATGGAATATTCATGCAGGCCACATGTTCTGGCTAACCTGTAGTGAGAAAATGTGCATAAGGTACATTGTATGTAGCAACATCTTGCTTACCAGTAGCCTATTTTTATGATATATTTGGAACTTGTATACAGTATCTTGTGTATTATTTTGTATCATTTGTGGTACACTTAATACCTGCCTTGTACTTACAATCAAAAAACAACACACATCAAAGTTGCTGGTGAACGCAGCAGGCCAGGCAGCATCTATAGGAAGAGGCGCAGTCGACGTTTCAGACGAAGGGTCTCGGCCTGAAACGTCAACTGCGCCTCTTCCTATAGATGCTGCCTGGCCTGCTGCGTTCACCAGCAACTTTGATGTGTGTTGCTTGAATTTCCAGCATCTGCAGAATTCCTGTTGTTTACTTACAATCAAAAGGTGTCCAAATTCCCATTATGGTATGTTTTTCTTTCTGTCAGTTTTACCCTGCTGCCAGTTGCTACGTTAATGAAAGTCAACTTGGAACGTCTTTGTCAGTGTAGTAATTGGGGATGAAGTTCATCTGCCTGTCAATTCATGCAAGAAGTATGACGAGGCCAGGATACTGGCAAACAACCATTGTGCAAAAGAAGACATAAATAGTTACCATCCAGTTTCATTGTCTTTTATTACATTTATTATTAGGGGAAGGGGCTTATTTCAACTGCATAAATTCTAGTGCTTGAAGTATATGGCCAAACTGCTATTTTAAATTCATAGATATTGAATATTTATTGAATATTTTTCCTTCTGGAATGTAGGTATTAACCCTCTGAAGCCAAGTGAAACAAAAAGAAGTGACAGAAAAATACTCAATTTGCAACACTACTAAACAACGATTTTCCCCTTATAAAGAACCAGCTTAAAATCTCTATAAACTTGTCTTGTTACTTATTAAGCTCATCCCCAGTATTGAGGCATAGGTCTCCAACAGTAATCACCAGGGTCCTTTGTCCTGAGTCAGTCTTTCTCATTGTCTCCAGCTGTAACCTATCTTCTTGGTTCCTCTCCCAAGGATGAGGTCTTTCAAGCTTCTGTTGATGTTTCTGTTTTTAACGGGCTGGGGTTGCTAGCTCCATGGTCAACTCTCCTATTTTCGCAGCTAGGCTTGGGACTATCCTTGGTAGACTTACAAAATTGTCTTGTTTCAACCATATTAAATAAGTATGTTTGACAGTTCAAGACTTAAAGCAAGATGTGGTGCAGTTCCTTCCAAATAAAATAGTGATTGACTTGACCTCCTTATTTAATAGTGTTTACCATGCAGCCCCTCATTAGAGAAACCAAATATATACTGACTGGCTACTTTGCAGTATCCTGACTGGTTTTATCACTGCCTACTGTGGAAACACCAATACCCAAAAATGGAAAGGCCTACTAAAATTAGTGGATGCAGTCCAATCTGTTACAGGAAAAACCCTCCCACGAGTGCATCTACATGGAGTAGTGCCAGCAGAAAGCATCCATCATCAAAGGCAACCACTATCCAGGCCATACACGATGAAATCTGCAGATGCTGGAAATTCAAGCAACACACAAAAAAATTGCTGGTGAACGCAGCAGGCCAGGCAGCATCTGTAGGAAGAGGTACAGTCGACGTTTCGGGCCGAGACCCTTTGTCAGGCCTAACTGAAAGAAGAGATACTAAGAGATATGAAAAGGGGGAGGGGGAGATCCAAAATGATAGGAGAAGAAAGGAAGGAGAGGGATGGAGCTAGAGCTGGACAGTTGATTGACAATAGGGATACGGGGCTGGAGAAGGGAGAGGATCATGGGACGGGAGGCCTAGGGAGAAATAAAGGGTGGGGGGAGCCCAGAGGATGGGCAAGGAATTATAGCGAGAGGGACAGAGGGAGAAAAAAAGGGAAAAGAAAAAAATAATAAATAAATAAGAGATGGGGTACGAAGGGGAGGTGGGGTATTAACAGAAGTTAGAGAAATCAATGTTCATGCCATCAGGTTGGAGGCTACTCAGACGGAATATAAGGTGAACGTTGACTTCTCTAACTTATGTTATGTCCCACCTCCCCTTCGAACCCCAACCCATATTTATTTATTGTTTTTCTTTTCCCTTTTTTTCTCTTTTTTCCTCCCTCTGTCCCTCTCACTATAACTCCTTGCCCATCCTCTGAGCTTTCTCCCCCCCCCCTTTCTCCCTAGGCCTCCCGTTCCATGATCCTCTCCCTTCTGCAGCCTCATATCCCTTTTGACTTTCCAGCTCTTAGCTCCATCCCTCCCCCTCCTGTCTTCTCCTATCATTTCGGATCTCCCCCTCCCCCTCCCACTTTCATATCTCTTACTATCTCAAAGGGTCTCGGCCCGAAAAGTGACTGTACCTCTTCCTAGAGGTGCTGCCTGGCCTGCTGCGTTCACTATCCAGGCCATGTTGTCTTCTCATAGCTGCTATTGGGCAGGAGGAATAGAAGCCTTGGGTCCCACATCACTAGGTTTGGGACAGTTATTACCCTTCAACCATCAGGCTTCTGAACCAGTGTGGATAACTTCACTCACATCAACACAACCTATAGACACACTTTCAATGACTCTATAACTTGTTCTCGGCATTATTTATTTATTTATTGGTTGTGGGGTTTTTGTGTTTGCGCAGTTTGTTCTCTTTTCCACAGTGGTTGTCAGTCGTGTAGTTTTTCATTGCTTTTACTATATGTCTTTGTTCTACTCTGAATGCCTGCAAGGAAATGAATCTCATAGTCATATGCGTACATTGATAAATTTACTTTGAACTCTTGGATTTTAAACACTTCTATTCAATTCACAAATGTCAAATCAAATTAAATCAACTTTAATTAACATTTGACCATACATAAATACAACTGAATGAAACAGTGTTCCTCTGGAGCCAAGGTGCAAAACATACACAGCATATTCAAAATAGTGAGCAAAAAAGAAAAGCAGTCACAGAACAAAAACATCTACAGTCCGAGACCCTGAGCAACATTTCCCACAAATTGTCAATGTAGTCTCCCAGCAGTGCACATATGCACGCAATCTAGCCTGCCATGGAAGGGCAGCACCAACAGGAGTGGCCAACCCCCAACCGTGTACACATGCCATGCTGCACAGCCTCTGGCATCTCCTCACCTGGGCTGCAGCAGCTTAAGGTCCAATCCTCATTACAACAACCAAGGCTACGCAGCTCCTATGCTGCCTGTCTCCCCACCAATTAAGGGAAACAGGTCTGCGGCATCTTGCATTTTCAATATCCAACAGAGTCTTGTGATCACAAGAAACCTTCCATGATGATCACCCACAGTTACTCTTCAGTGCCTTTGTGCACCAACTCTGATACCTTCGAGTAGCAGGCTTCTGAACTCAATCCGGCTCCTCCATGGACACACCGGCCAGCTGCTCTGATCAACAAGCAGCTCATTGATGCAGTAGACCTGCTGTACCCAAAGTTCTTGGAGTCCAGTATGGTTTTGCAATCATATAAAAAATCATAGAGAAAAACTGCTTTGGTTGTCCCCAAGAGCTGCTGTGTCAGAATGCACCACCACCTTGCCAGAAGTATGGCTCTGAGTTTGCATTTTGATTGTCACTTCAATGCCCCACTCCCTCTCTGACCTGCCTTTAGCTTCCTACACAATTCTAGCTTAAGGAATCCTTTTTCTAAGCAAGTTCCAGCATTCTGGACTCAACACTGAACTCAGGCTTGCATAACAAGTTTTTACAGTTTACAGAACTGGATTTCAACTTGTAATGTTAATTCTGCTTTTCTGCTAAATGTTTTCATCCTTCCTGTTTTCAGATTCTGAGTAACTGCTGTATTCTGTATCACTCAGATCTCATGTAGATTTTCCTCTCTGATCTCCTCCCTCTGACAGATGGTGCAGTTTCAAACTTTGACCCTTTCCTAGCTGTAGTCAACACCGCCTGACAATCAGGTTTGATTGTTCTCTACCTCTATCCAATCACAGATATCTCCTTTATTAATCCCTCCCCCTTCTCCAAGTCGCACCAAACTAATTTTCAAACCTCTCCACCACCCGCTGCCTCTCACTGTGCCTGAAATAGTGATTTCAGCATTTAATTTTACCGCTTATTTCCTACATCTGTATTTTATTTTGCTTTTTATTGGCTAAGAGTTTATAAATAAGGCACATGTCTGGCATTCTCCAGCAAGTAATTTGCTGCTCTTTGCTCGGTACTTATGAATTTTAGGTAAATGTCAGTTTGCTTACATATTGGAACAAGTAATTTAAGCTTGACCTCAGAGTGCAATCTGAAAAGCATGCCTAAAAATGTAGAAGTAAAAAATGTTGAAGCAATCTACTTCCTCAGTACAATTGTCTGGGGTGGGGGTGAAGAAAATGAAGCCAGACCTAATTTACAAGTGATGTGTAATGTTAGGTGTTCCTGTGGAAGGGCAATGAAGTTAGTCAGCATGAAGCCTTTCACTGGACGGGGTCGACCATGAATGTTATATCTTGGCTGTCTGTGACTTGGTTCATCACTTGGTTCGCCATTCAATAAACGATGCAGGGCAGTGCGATATGAAGAGCAGGCTTTTGCTCATGTAGCAGGCTCCTCCTCTCCACTCAACCGATGAATCTAGAGAAGTGGCAGAGACCAATACACTAGTGGTGTTGCACAAGAGGAGGGAGGCATGACATGACATGTCTGACATGTTGGAATGGAAATGGGAATTGGAATTAAAATGTTTGGCTGCCGGGAAGTTCCGCTTTTGGTGGATGGAAAGGAGGTGCTCAACAAAGTAGTCCCCCAAATTATGATGGGTCTGGCCAACATAGAGGAGATCAGAGTTTTCCTCTCTTCGATGAGCTGCCATCCCGGGCTAATGGGCCCCATCTGGCCAGAATGACAGGTATTAGGGTGCCAGTAACCCACATTTGCACCTCCTGTCAGTAGAAGTGGTGCTGCCAGGCTTAGTAACTAAGCTACACTTGAAGCCAGGAGCTGCACTTGGTTGTCAGATGCTATTTGAGATGCACTCCATTGGGAGCATTGAGTAAATAGCGGGAGTTTATCCCCACGACGCCTCCCCCCCATCATCCCAATGATTATTTATTCTATCCCAATCGTTAGCATGCAAGTGCAGCAAATAATTAGGAAGGCAAGTGACTTATTAACCTTTATTGCTAGGCATATGTACATCAAAATTTACAGCGAGACAAGTAATTTGTATTATATGGCCAACACTGTCCGAGGATGGGCTGGGAGGAGCATGTGTCGTCATACTTCTGTCCACAACTTACTCCTGTATGTCTTTGGAATGTGGGAGGAAATCAGAGCCACGCGGAGAGAACCCATGCAGTCATGGAGGGAATGCACAAACTCCTTACAGACATTGGGGGAAATTGAACCTTGATTCTAACCTGTATACTAACATGCTACCATACAGGGTAAGAGGCCAGTCAATGAAAGCTTCAGATTGGAGACATTGAAACTAATTCTCGCTCTCGCTCTCTCACTCTCCCACTCTCCCACACCACAGAAGTTTTCAGACCTGAGTGTCTCTAGCATTCTCTGGTGTTATTTCAGCATTGTATGTTTGTTTTTGTTTTCCTGTTTAATTCAGGGCTACCTCCGCATATCAAGTTGTTTACTGATGTCAGTAGGAAACTACTTTGGGCAAATACTGACTGTGCCTATAGTGAAAGACCAACCATCAGTAGTGTTACTATGATAATAACCGTGCCTGATGCAAGTAAAATATTCCACTGCATTCTTGGTTTACCACATGCCCCTTTCATGTTATTTTCCTCAAGGTCCATGGCTCTTGTACGGCCACATGGATAAATTAAAATAGTGAGACTTCAGTAATTTAAATTTTATTGTATATTATTCAGTTATAGAGAGGCCCTCAGCTGGGTGAGATCGACTATGGATGTTGTGTCAATGTGACACATCGCCAGGGCAGTACAATATGGAGAACAAGCTGTTGACCATTCACCAGGCTTCCTCTCTCCGTGTAGCTGATGAAACAGCAGAGACCAATACTTAGGGGCTTGAGCTCCAGATTTTTCCTCCTGAAGACTTCCTCATGAGTGGGTATAGCTGCAAGGCAGCAGAAGTTTGAGATCAGAGTTTTCCTTCTCCTAGATGAGCTGCCAGTCACAGCTGATAAGCCCCAAGTCCAATATTCAATAATATCATTACAGAAAAATAGCAGTTGATGGAAGTGTGCTACTCAAATTCTACAAATTCTAAGTTCATGAGTTCATGATAATGCATGATGAGACGAATTTGTATCCAGCATTTTATCATGCTTTCGGCTTCCATGTTTGTGAAAGGTCTGTGGTTAAGCACAAGTTGTGAGTACAATTGAGATATAAGTGGTGCTTCTTTGTGTAATGAAAACAAGTCAAAGCTTTTTTTTCTCCAATTTGCATTTAAGTAGTCACACCAGTGTTATTTCATCAGGATCTTTGGGACTTAATCATTTCTTTTGAAGCAATATTATGAATTATTTTTTACATTGCATAGCTTGTTAACACTATGTATATTCTTTCTAGCTCTCTAATTGATGTTAGCGGGTTTTTGTTCTTCTCCACTTAACTTTCACACAGAGCAAAAGCCAATTGGATTAATTATTCTTCAACTTTTAAGATGAGTAATATAAATACTGATAGAACAAGTTACAGAGTTCCTCTGCAGATAATTATTCACATTTTAAACTTTTGGTCGCATGATGAATTGACTTATGGCTAATGCACATATTACCCATAACATAGCAGAAGAATTAAGCCATTTGGCCCATCAAGTCTTGATGAGATTTCTTCCCCCAGAGTGGTAATGGCTTATACCGAGGTTATAATTTTAAGGTAATTGGAGAAACGTATTTGGGGGATGTCAGAGGTTCTTTTTCACAGTGGTGGGTGCATGAAACAGCTTGCCAGGGATGGTGGTCATTTAAGAAACTCCTAGTCAATCACGTAGGTGATAGAAAAATGAAGGGCTATATAGGCGGGAAGGAGTCAATTGATTGTAGAGTAGGTTAAAAGGTTGGCACCCAAGAGTGAACCAAAGACTTTTGTGCCTAAGACTTGCCCAGTACTGTATATCGTAAGTTTGCTCTGCCATGCGATTATAGCTAATTTGTTTCCTCTTGGCCCAGTTCTCCTGCCTTCTCCCCATAACCTCTAACTAATCAAGATCTGATTTGGTATGAAAATATTTTGATCAGTTTTTCAATATTTTTGATACTCTTAACAACTCTGGCATACTAAATAATTAAAGGAATTGCTGTGTACAGATGTTAATTACTGTCCAGGTTACTCTGATAGTATCTCTACCAGTAACAAGACCAAGGGCTTCAAAGGCTTCACAACTCTACAAGTTCTTAGTCCCTGTTGTCACTCCTTAACCATCGCTAGACCTGAATCCTGCTCAACAGTGTTGTTGCAAGTATCCAGACCAGAAGGAATGAAGAGAAGGTTTGCTTCTCACTATCTTCTCCTGGACAATAAAAGCTGGCTTCACCACTGGTGCCCAACTCCCAGAACAAATTAAAGAACATTTGAGGCTTTATAAGGCATTGGTCAGACCACAATTGGAGCATTGTGAACAGTTTTGGGCCCCTTATCTAAGAAAGGATGTGTTAGCATTGGAGAGTAACCAGAGGAGCTTCACAGGTATGATACAGGAATGAAAAGGTTAACTTGCGAAGATGGCTGTAGGCCTGTACTTGCTGGAGTTTAGAAAAATAAAGGGGGATCTTACTGAAACCTATCAAATATTGAAAGGCTGAAATAGAGTGGATGTAGAAAAAAGTGTTTTCTATAGTGGAGGAGTCTGGGACCAGAGGGGTACAGCCTTAGAATGCAAGGGCATCCATTTAGAATAGAGATGATGGGGAAATTCTTTGGTCAGAGGGTGGCGAATCTGTGGAATGTAAGCCACAGATGGCTGTGGAGGACAAGTCTTTGGATTAAAGTAGAGCGTGAAAGGTTTAAAAAGGCAAGGAATCTTTAGTGGTTTTTAATTCGGAGCAAGAAGGCTGCGAGTGAACAGCTGATTTTTCAGAGCGAAGGGAGTTTTTTACTACTCAGGTTAAAGAGAGGCAAGACTGCGCAGATGCATGACGTCAGCCAGTAGAGCGCGAAAGGTTTAAAAAGAAGACCGCCGTATCCAGTGGGCAGCAGAGTGGTAGGGTTTTGCTCAACGGGCTTAGATGGTAATGGGACGAGGCGAGGTAGGTTTAACTGTTATTTACGGAAAGGAGGAAATACATGTGTGAGGCCAGTTTTCTGTGCTTGGTGTTGGATGTGGGGTGGTTCCTGGAGTCTCCCAGCCTCCTGGACAGCCATATCTGCACCCAGTGTCTCAAGCTGCAGCTCCAGAGAGACCGAATTAGGGAACTGGAGATGCAGCTCGATGACCTCCGCCTGGTCAGGGAGAGCGAGGAGGTGAGGAGGAGGAGTTATAGGCAGGCTGTCACACCAGGGCCACAGGATGCAGACAAGTGGGTTACTGTCAGGAGGGGGAAGGGGAAGAGTCAGGTACTAGAGAGTACCCCTGTGGCTGTACCCCTTGACAATAAGTACTCCTGTTTGAGTACTGTTGGGGAGGGCGGGGGGAACAACCTACCTGGGGGAAGTGACAGTGGTCGTGCCTCTGGCACAGAGTCTGGCCCTGTGGCTCAGAAGGGTAGGGAAGGGAAGAGGAAGGCAGTAGTCATAAGAGACTCTATAGTTAGGGGTCAGACAGGCGATTCTGTGGACACAGGAAAGAAACTCGGATGGTAGTTTGCCTCCCAGGTGCCAGGGTCTGGGATGTTTCAGATCGCGTCCAAGATATCCTGCAGTGGGAGGGAGAACAGCCAGAGGTCGTGATACATATTGGTACCAATGACATAGGTAGGAAAAGGGAAGAGGTCCTGAAAAAAGAGTACAGGGTGTTAGGAAGGAAGTTGAGAAGCAGGACCACAGAGGTAGTAATCGTGGGATTACTGCCTGTGCCACGCGACAGTGAGTATAGGAATAGAATGAGGTGGAGGATAAATGCGTGGCTGAGGGATTGGAGCAGGGGACAGGGTTTCAGATTTCTGTATCATTGGGACCTCTTTTGGGGCGGGTGTGACCTGTACAAAAAGGACAGGTTGCACTTGAATCCCGGGGAGGGGACCAATATCCTGGCGGGGAGGTTTGCCAAGGCTACTGGGAGAGTTAAAACTAGAATTGTTGGGGGGTGGAATTGAACTGAAGAGATTGGGGAAGAGGAGGTTAGCTCACAAATAGAGAAAGCTTGTAGACAGAGCTAGAGGGAGGATAGGCAGGTGATAGAGAAAGGACGCGCTCAGACTGAAGGCTTGAGATGTGTCTATTTTAACGCAAGGAGTGTTGTGAACAAAGCGGATGGGCTTAGAGCCTGGATCAGTACTTGGAGATATGATGTGATGGCCATTACAGAGACTTGGATGGCTCAGGGATAGGAATGGTTACTTCAAGTGCCGGGTTTTAGATGTTTCAGAAAGGACAGTGGGGGGGAGGCAAAAGAGGTGGGGGTGTGGCACTGTTGATCAGAGATAGTGTCATGGCTGCAAAAAAGGTGGACGCCATGGAGGGATTGTCTATGGAGTCTCTGTGGATGGAGGTTGGGAATAGGAAGGGGTCAATAACTTTACTGGGTGTTTTTTATAGGCCGCCCAATAGTAACAAGGATATCGAGGAGCAGATAGGGAAACAGATCCTGGAAAGGTGTAATAATAACAAAGTTGTCATGATGGGAGATTTTAATTTCCCAAATATCAATTGGCATCTCCCTAGAGTCAGGGGTTTAGATGGGGTGGAGTTTGTTAGGTGTGTTCAGGAAGGTTTCTTGCCACAGTATGTAGATAAACCTACAAGAGGAGAGGCCGTATTTGATTTGGTATTGGGAAATGAACCTGGTCAGGTGTCAGGTCTCTTAGTGGGAGAGCATTTTGGAGATAGTGATCATAATTCTATCTCCTTTACAATAGCATTGGAGAGAGATAGGAACAGACAAGTTAGAAAAGTGTTTAATTAGAGTAAGGGGAATTATGAGGCTATCAGGCAGGAAATTGGAGGCTTAAATTGAACCATAGAACCATAGAAACTACAGCACAGAAACAGGCCCTTTGGCCTTTCTTGGCTGTGCCGAACCATTTTCTGCCTAGTCCCACTGACCTGCACACGGACAATATCCCTCCATACACCTCCCATCCATGTATCTGTCCAATTTATTCTTAAATGTTAAAAAAAACCCGCATTTACCACCTCGTCTGGCAGCTCATTCCATACTCCCACCACTCTCTGTGTGAAGAAGCCCCCCCTAATGTTCCCTTTAAACTTTTCCCCCCTCACCCTTAACCCATGTCCTCTGGTTTTTTTCTGCCCTTGCCTCAGTGGAAAAAGCCTGCTTGCATTCACTCTATCTATACCCATCATAATTTTATATACATTCCAATTTTATATAATTGGAAACACATGTTCTCAGGGAAAAGGACAGAAGAAATGTGGCAAATATTCAGGGGATATTTGTGTGGAGTTCTGCGTAGGTACGTTCCAATGAGACAGGGAAGTTATGGTAGGGTGCAGGAACCATGGTGTACAAAGGCTGTAATAGATCTAGTCAAGGAGAAAAGAAAAGCTGACAAAAGGTTCACAGAGCTAGGTAATAGTAGAGATCTAGAAGATTATAAGGCTACTAGGAGGGAGCTGAAAAAGGAAATTAGGAGAGCCAGAAGGGGCCATGAGAAGGCCTTGGTGGGCAGGATTAAGGAAAACCCCAAGGCATTCTACAAGTATGTGAAAAGCAAGAGGATAGGATGTGAAAGAATAGGACCTATTGAGTGTGACAGTGGGAAAGTGTGTATGGAACCGGAGGAAATAGCAGAGGTACTTAATGAATACTTTACTTCAGTATTCACTATGGAAAAGGATCTTAGTGATTGTAGTGATGACTTGCAGCAAACTGAAAAGCTTGAGCATGCAGATATTAAGGAAGAGGATGTGCTGGAGCTCTTGGAAAGCATCAAGTTGGGTAAGTCGCTGGGACCAGACAAAATGTACCCCAGGCTACTGTGGGAGGCGAGGGAGGAGATTGCTGAGCCTCTGGTGATGATCTTTGCATCATCAATGGGGACAGGAGAGGTTCCGGAGGATTGGAGGGTTTCGGATGTTGTTCCTTTATTCAAGAAAGGGAGTAGAGGTAGCCCAGGAAATTATAGACCGGTGAGTCTTACCTCAGTGGTTGTTAAGTTGATGGAGAAGATCCTGAGAAGCAGGATTTATGTACATTTGGAAAGGCATAATATGATTAGGGATAGTCAGCATGACTTTGTCAAGGGCAGGTCGTGCCTTACGAGCCTGACTGAATTTTTTGAGGATGTGACTAAACACATTGAAGGAAGAGCAGTAGATGTAGTGTATATGGATTCCAGCAAGGCATTTGTCAAGGTACCCCAAGCAAGGCTTATTGAGAAAGTAAGGAGGCATGGGATCCAAGGGGACATTGCTTTGTGGATCTAGAACTGGCTTGCCCACAGAAGGCAAAGAGTGTGGCAGACGGGTCATATTCTGCATGGAGGTTGGTCACCAGTGGAGTGCCTCAGGGATCGCTTCGTGATTTTTTATAAATGACCTGGATGAGGAAGTGGAGGGATGGGTTAATAAGTTTGCTGATGACACAAAGGTTGGAGGTGTTGTGGATGGTATTGGAGTGCTGTCAGAGGTTACAGTGGGACATTGTTAGGATGCAAAACTGGGCTGAGAAGTGGCAGATGGAGTTCAACCCAGGTAAGTGTGAAGTGGTTCATTTTGGTAGGTCAAATATGATGGCAGAATATAGTATTAATGGCAAGACCCTTGGCAGTGTGGAGGATCAGAGGGATCTTGGGGTCCGAGTCCATAGGATACTCAAAGCAGCTGCACAGGTTGACTCTGTGGTTCAGAAGGCGTATGGTGTATTGGCCTTCTTCAGTCGTGGAATTTAATTTAGGAGCCGAGAGGTAATGTTGCAGCTATACAGGACCCTGGTCAGAACCCACTTGGGATATTGTGCTCAGTTCTGGCCATCACACTACAGGAAGGATGTGGAAGCCATAGAAAGGGTGCAGAGGAGATTTACAAGGATGTCGCCTGGATTGGGGAGCATGGCTTATGAGAATAGATTGAGTGAACTCGGTCTTTTCTCCTTGGAGCGACAGAGGATGAGAGGTGACCTGATAAAGGTGTATAAGATGATGAGAGGCACTGATCGTGTGGGTAGTCAGTGGCTTTTTTCCAGGGCTGAAATGGTTGCCATAAGAGGACACAGGTTTAAGGTGCTGGGGAATAGGTACAGAGGAGATGTTAGGGGTGAACAACAGGAATTCTGCAGATGCTGAAAATTCAAGCAACACACATCAAAGTTGCTGGTGAACGCAGCAGGCCAGGCATCATTTGTAGGAAGAGGTGCAGTCGGCATTTCAGGCCGAGACCCTTCGTCAGGACTACTAAAATAGAGGATGAAATAACGGGTAGGACCATTACAGACGGCGAAGAAAATGTCCCGAAGGTGTGGGAGGGTCTGGGATAGGGACACCAAGTACCTCCTCATGGCGGAGAGAGTCACCTTCAGAGCTTGACGGGAGAAACGGTGAGAGGCAGAGTCAATAAAATGTGAGTACCTGGGATCCTCAGAAGGTCCAAATTGAGAGGCTTGGAAACGGATCCTAAAGCCAACTGGAGTAAGTTGGCGACGGAGGCACGTTCCAAGAAAGGATATATGGCTGTGATAGCGAGTTTGAGTCAAAGTGTGGTCGAAAAGTTGAAGAGCCGAAGAAATTACAGATGGGGAGCAGTGAGAGATGGTTTCACTGAACTCCCGTCGAAGAGAGGATCTAAACTTCTTCGGTGTAGGCATCACCGGAAGAGGCTTCGCAGTAGTGAATTTAAACGCAAACAACAGGAATTCTGCAGATGCTGGAAATTCAAGCAACACACATCAAAGTTGCTGGTGAATGCAGCAGGCCAGGCAGCATCTGTAGGAAGAGGTGCAGTCGACGTTTCAGGCCGAGACCCTTTGTCAGGACTACATTACCCCTAGATGTTAGGGGTAAGTCTTTTACTCAGAGAGTGGTGAGTGCATGGAATGGGCTGCCGGCAACGGTGGTGGAGGCGGATGCGATAGGGTCTTTTAAGAGGCTTTTAGATAGGTACATGGAGCTTAGTAAAATAGAAGGCTATAGATAAGCCTAGTAATTTCTAAGGTAGGGACATGTTCGGCACAACTTTGGGGGCTGAAGGGCCTGTATTGTGCTGTAGGTTTTCTATGTTTCTACAGTGGATGCTGGTTAATTTGGACACACTGGGACCAGTACATTTTGGCCCATTAAGCAGTTACCCTAGTTAGCTGAAGTTTCATGGAAATAGCTAAAACAGTGTAAAAAAAAGACAAACTACCATTTAAACTGAGTAGCAAATTGTATATTTGAATAAACAAATTAAAACACCACTGTACAAAACTGTGTCTTCATTCCTAGTAGTTATTAAAGGAGGAATTCATCCAGTGTACGCTGCTGTGGTCTTTTGACTGTAAATGAACAAAATCAGCACAGACACCTGTGTAGATAATGGAATGTCTTCATACAATTTTCAGGCATGGTGTTGTGTCTAACAACCGCACAAGTACATACGTCTGATGCCAGTTCGAATCTTTTTGGCAACATTCTCGTGCCCCAATTAAGTGGCACAGTGTCTTGAATAAACAAAGAGAATCCCAGCTATTTCCTGAATTAGTTTTTATTTTTTAAGAATTGTCCCCGATTAACCAATTCCGGGTAGTGGCAGAGATAAACCTGAGTTTTTGACGCTGTTTTATAGCACTCCACTTACACAGAGCTACCATTCCTTAGATATTTTGAAGTAAATTAAAATTTGTTTTGAGATATCTCAAAGGGCTGGGATGCTGATACTGCAGCACCAGTACATGCTGGAATGCACACTGCATTCCCTGGGAAAGTGAAATGTGAATATAACTGACATAGAGGCAACTCAGTTGAACCAGTACAGCATAGGAATAGCCCCGAGTTTGTGCAGATGCTGGAAATTCAGAGTAACACTCTCAGAATGCTGGAGAAACTTAGCAGGTTAGGCATCATCTAAGGAGGGGAAACAAACAGTCAACGTTTCAGGCCAAGACCCTTTGTTCTGGCTTTTTACCCCTTCCTTTGTAGTCCTGAAGAAGAATCTCAGTCCAAAACATGAACTGTTTATTCCCCTCTATTGATGATGCCTCGCCTGCTGAGTTCCTCCAGCATTTTGTGTGTCCAGTATTTTGCCCTTTGGCCCATAATGAGAGAAAAATATGATAAAATATATCGACCATCCTGCCTTTATGTAGGAGGCCTGTGCAAGACTAAGGCAGCCTAGATTTTTCACATAAATTTTATTTTAGATGTTTTTTGTCTTATGCATTAATGTGTCAGTAGAAAAGAGCAAATTTTAGATTTACAAACATTTATTTTACAAAAATAACAGTGAAGGATCGTGGAGGTTCTCGGCCAGTTTGGGGCTGCATTTCTGCAAATCTGATCAGAATTAATGGAATCCTCAATGCTGAGAAGTACGAGCAGATTCTCACCTATCATGCAATACATTAGGGAGGCATCTGGATGGTTCCAACTTCATTCTGCGCAGAACAGTGACTCCAAACACATGGCCAAGGTCATAAAGAATTACCTTCAGCAAAAAGAAGAACAAGGAGTTCAGCACATGCCTCACCAGAGTCCTGACCTCAACATCATCGAGGCTGTCAGGCATCACCTGGAGATTCAGAAGCAACTGAGATGCCAAAGTCTGCAGAAGAACTGTGGCAAGTTCTCCAAAATGGTTGGAGCAGCCTATCAGCTGATTTTCTTATAAAACTGCACAGCTGTACACCTAAGAGAATTGATGCAGTTTTAAAGGTGAGGCGGTGGGCCCATTACCGAGAGCATGGAAGGACATGAAAGTTTGAGTCAAATCAAAGCTGTGGAGTCCAGGTGCCAGAAGCAACTGAACATGCTGTGCGGACAGAGACTTGCAGGCCAAATCGAAGCGGCAAAGTCCGGCATATGCAAGCAGCAGAACCTGTTGTTTGCATGGAGGGTTAAGAGCCAACCCAGATTGAAAAAGAGTGTCAAGGGCCGAGGCAAGGTACAGGCCAGTTCAGATCACTGCTCGAAGAAGCAGAACCTGATGTTTGGGTGGAGGCAGGCCAGACTGAAAAGGTCAAAGTTTCAGAAAGGGCAGGTGTTGGGGCCTGAGGTGAGATACAGACCAATTAAGATCATTGCTCCACAACGTTTACTCAGCTCTGCACTGAACTATGGGACTCTCTTGTGGACTTCAGTTCAGAAACACTATTTGCTTGCGGTTACTGTTTGCATGATATTTTAAATTTTCTGCACATTGGGTGTTAGACTATTTTTTTCATATATATGGGGCTTGTTTTGGGGTCTTTGTTTCATGGCTTCCTGAATCCTCGAGATCCTAAATTGACGAATCTCAAGGTTGTATAATATATATGTTCTTTGATAATAAAATGTACTTCGAACTTTAAAGGCAAAGGGTTGTCAATCTAAATATTTATTTTACTGTTTACTATTCTTCTGGCACGTGGCCAAGTGGTTAAGGCGTCAGTCTAGTGATCTGAAGGTCGCTAATTCGAGCCTCAGCTGAGGCAGCATGTTGTGTCCTTGAGCAAGGCACTTAATCACACACTGCTCTGCGACGACACTGGTGCCAAGCTGTATCGGCCATAGTGCCCTTCCCTTGGACAACATCAGTGGCGTGGAGAGGGGAGACTTGCAGCATAGGCAACTGCTGGTCTTCATTACAACCTTGCCCAGGCCTGCGCCCTGGAAACCTTCCAAGGCGCAAATCCGTGGTCTCAGGAGACTAACGGATGCCTATAAAAACTATTCTTCTGAGTAATTTCTTGATACTTAGAAACTTTTCAAGGTGTTTTTGCTTTCCAGATTTTTTTCATGCGCTTTTGCACAGAACTGTAATAGTCAATAAACTCACAGACTTGGAGCATGTACCAGAATTCAAACCAAACAGATAACCACACCTAGTATATCTTTGCATAGGCAATTGCTTCAAGAGAAGAATAACCTACTTCCAATTTCAAGTTCCAGTTTATTGTCATCTGACTATACAGTACATACATTCAGCCAAATGGACCAACAGTCCTCTGGACCATGCGTACCCATATTACATGTATCACACGCTGCACAAAAAATAAAATATTACCACAAATAAGTTAATAAAATATAATTCAAAATGCATGTAGTACACAGCGCAGGTAAACAATAAACAGATTGTTGTCCTAGTGACGAGACCTCGGTGGCGGCAGGGTATTCATTAGTTTCTCAGCCTGAAGGAATTTAGTTCTGAGCTGTAGGAAACTGGGCTGGAATTCTTTTGATGAGGGGTGAACAGTGGACAACAGCTGCTACACAAGTCAAGTCTTGATCCAATGGCAAGGAAGTTCAGGGTAATTTATGATTAGGCCTTGCTACAGAGACCTGCATCCAGTTCACACCAAACCACATATACCCCTAATCTTTCTGTACAATTCTTTGCTGTTCCCTTGGCCTGCCACCTCTAGCTCAACCCTCCCCCCACCCCAACATTTTCTCTGCCATTCCAGCTGATGATTGTTCACTTGACCAAAATAAATTCACTTTGTGCAATATGCACCCTCCAGGATTGGTCCCTAATCATTCTCTCAACCTGGAAGTGGTACCGCTCAGTGCCTTCTGGGCCTGCCCACGGGCTGTATGTCTTACTTCACAGATACTGATTCACGGTCATTCCTAATTGAAAGTAATTAGCAAATACCAGCTGGCCCTTTGAGCTTCATCTGCCATTAATCAAGATCATGTCTGATACTGTACTTTACATCCACACCATCTCCCTATATCATCCCTTAACAAGTAAAGAGTGGTTATAGAACGATACACCATGCTGAACTGCTATTCTGCCTAGTCCTATTGAGCTGCACCCAGACAATAGACCTCCATTCCCCTCCTGTTTATAACCTATCCAAACTTCTCTTAAATGGTGCAATCAAACCTGCATGCACCACTTCTGCTGGCAGTTCATTCCACACTTCCACCAACATAGTTCCTCCTCAGGTTCCCCTTAAGTATTTTGCCTTTCATCCTTAACCTATGATCTGTAGTTCGAATCTCACCCAAGGTCAGTGGAAAATGCTTGCTTGCATTTACCCTAATAATACACAAAGCACTGGAAGAACTCAGCAGGTTAAGCAGCATCTACAAGAGGAATAAACAGTCAATGTTTCAGGCCAAATCCCTTCATTAACCCTGATGATACCCCACATTATTTTGTATACTGCACATCTCTCTTCGCTCTCCTAATGTATTGAGCAATACCTTGGTATGAGTATTTTTTGGCAAAAAAAAGTTCTTCACTTCCAGTTTTAACAGGATCAGACTTGCATGAGTTAATAGCAGAGAGGCAGACTGCTCAGCCTGACTGATCTCTCCTGCCATTTATGTTCCACCACAAGCATCCTCTCAGCATACCTCAAACCTCAAGTGTGAAAGGTCCTCCATTTGAAACATGAATCTTGTTCTTCAAAACAAGACCTACATTGCTAGCACAAACGACAGGCGCAGAGTTACTTTTTCACTGCATGAAGCACACATACATGAGCTAACTGCAGTTGAACCGTGTAACAGTACGTTCATATAGTTTGAGATTTGCTAAAGTCAGACGTGCAGATAGAGCAAAGAGGTTTTTAAACAGCGTCAGTTGTATGGGCTTGTGTTTTTTAAAAAAGCACAAATATTTTGTCACTGATGGCTAGAAACAAGTAACAAGGCAATTCAGAACTGTTCTCACTGTGGTTTCAAACATTCAGGTTTGGAGTTGTCAGAAACTGCTAGGAGTGAAAATGAAATGATTTTACTATTTCAACCACTGAGGAACGATGAAGAATTTGAAGTTATCAACAATCATCTTGAATGTTATAATGAAAATAAAGATTTGGAGGATGCTGTAGTTAAAAGCATTGCATGAGGGCACTTCATTTTCTGCATGTGTGCCTGCACTGATGTTGTTCATTTACAGTCAATCAAAACAACACAGCAGATAAATTTCTCCATCAATGACTATTAGGAATAATACAGTTTTATAATATTTTGTTAGTATTGGTAATGTTCTGATTTATTCTGTATTTTATTTAAATACATTGTTACTCAGCTAAACAGTAGTTTGTGTTTTTTATACCTTTTTAACTATTTCCATGAAACTTTGGCAACCACTTCATTGAGTCAAAATGTACTGGTCCCAATTTACCCCAATTAACCGGATCTGGATTTGCGTAATTGGTCAGTTTAAGGTTCAGTGTAGTGGCGTTGTATAATTTCTCCTTGACTTATTGTTTTTGAAGTTGCTTTTTACGAAAGCATAATCAATCAAATGGATGTTTTTAATATTTAAAGCTGTAATGGGTAGCAATCAGTTATGTAGCCAAGTATTCTGTCAGAAATTTAAACAGCATCAGTATTTCAATGGAAATTTTCAAAGGGATGATAGTCAAGTAAGTCTAGATTAATAAATTTTGCATTGTCGCTTTTCACACAGATAGGCAGTTGCTACAGGGAACAGCCTTTTATCTTTAAGTCCACAGTAAATTGTTCGCATCTGTACAGCTATGACAGGCCTGTAATGAGCAGTGCTTCACCCTGGTATTAAAGAGCTTAAAGTCACCACCACAGATGTAATTAAGCCTTGCAGGGTCTGTCTGTAATTGCATTGCTAGAAATCATTGACAATTCAAGTGGACATTGATTAAAATTTGACATGATGATCACTGTTTGCCTGAAGTCTTGGTGAAAATTCTCAATAGCTTGGTTTGAAGAGATTGACAGACACATCAAAACCATCAAGTATACTTCTTGTGCACATTATATCTTCTTAATACTTCATGTTTTTATTTACTAATGTGAGCCTTGTGAAGTGTAACTTACATCAGCTGCCAAAAAAATCTTCATTCAAGTTTTAAATGTGAGATTCTGCAGATGTTGGAAATGCAGATCAACACATACATCATGTTGGTGGAACTCAGCAGGTCAGACAGCATCTATGGAAGGGAATAAGCAGTCGATGTTCCAGGAGAGACCTTTCTCCAGCATTTTATATGTGTTAATTCAAGTTTCTTGTTCGGGCATACATACCCAGGGCATAATTGTCATGAAAATGAGCTTTCTGCAGCAGCTGCACAGTACAAGACAAACACAAGTTAACAGACATGAATTAATATAAATTACACAGCAATATAAACCACAGCATTGATGCAGGATGAGAGGATGGGCAAGAGTGGAGGAATGGGAAGTTGTGTTCTCCTATAAAAGATCTATACTAAATGCTCGAGGATCTGCAGGTCAGACAGCACCTATGGAAGGGAATAAACAGTCAATGATTCGTGCAGAGACCCTTCATCAGGACCGGCCCAAAATGTCGACCGTTTATTCCCTTCCACAGATGATTCCTGACCTCCCGAATTTCTCCAGCATTTTGAGTGTGTTGTTCGGGATTTCCAGAATGTGCAGAATCTCTAATACCTATAAAAGATCCTCTTAGACTATAACATATAGGCACAGAATTAATCCATTCAGCCCATCAAGTCTGATCTGCTGTTCCATCATGGCACATTTATTATCCTTCTCAGCCGCATTCTCCTGCCTTCTCCCTGTAACCTTTGACACCTGCAATCAAGAATCTGTCAACATTTGCTTTAAATATATTCAATAACTTGGCCTCCACAGTTGCCTGTGGCAATGAATTCCACAGATTCACCACCCTCTGGCTAAAGAAATCTTCCTCATCTCTGTTCTGAAGGGAGACACTTCTGTCTGGTGCCATGAACTGTTGTCTTGAGCATGTTTATATATTAAGAGAGGCAAACTTGCTTCTCATTGCTGCTATTGGTAAGGAGATACAGGAGCCTTGGGGTCCCAAGCCACCAGGTTTAGGAACATTTATTACCCCTCAACCATCAGGTTCCTAAACTAGCATGAATAACTTCACTCACCTCAACTCTGAACTGATTTGCACATCCTATGGACTCGCTCTCAAGGACTCTACAACTCAAGTTCCTAGTATTATTTATTTATTATTATATTTTTATATTTGCACAGTTTGCCTTTCATACATTGGTTGTTTGTCAGTCTTGTATGTATGTAATTTTCCATTGGTTCTATTGTATTTCTTTGTTCGACCATGAATGCCTGCAAAAAATGAATCTCAGGGTAGTAAGACACACAAAATGCTGGAGGAATTCACCAGGCCAGGCAGCAAAAGAGTACAGTCGAGCAGTAGGACCCTTCTCAGGGTAGTATATGGTGACATACATATTTTGATAAAGAATTTACTTTGAACTGCTGCTCAGGCAGCAAGGCCAGGTCATTTTCACTTTGAAGGTTTCAACAAAGCTTAACAAGTGTTGTATATGAAAGCCAGAGGGCAAGTTCACACTTTTCTCCAGAAAGCAATCACAGATGATTAACAGTGGTAATTTTTATGCCCTCCTAATCTAAGGATAATCAAATTAGATTAACCCACTTTTGATTTGGATGAGTTAATTTTGTATAAATGAAGTACCAAGTAGAGCCTCTTCATAAAGCCTACTGAAGTCCAGATAATCTTTCATAATGCCAGCATTTTATATTTGTATTTTGTGGATCGTTTCCATTCTTATGTGAAATTATTTATCCAAGGTAGACTTCAAATCCTTATCCTTGAACTACCATTCAGCGTTAGGCTAAATGAATTTGGTCATAAAGACGAGAGATTCTACAGATCTGGAAATCACAGGAACGCACACAAAATGTGGAGGAATTCAGCAGGTTAGGCAGCATCTTTGGAGAGGAATCAACAGCCAATGTTTTGGGATGAATCCCTTCATCGGGGCTGGAAAGAGTCAGATGCCAGAATAAGAAATATAGAAAACCTACAGCACAACATAGGCCCTTCGGCCCACAAAGCTGTACCAAACATGTCCTTAGAAATTACCTAGGGTTACACATAACCCTCTTTTTCTAAGCTTCATGTACCTATCCAGGAATCTCTAGAAAGACCCTATCGTATCCGCCGCCGGCCCATTCCACGCACTCACCACTCTCTGCGTAAAAAAAACTTACCCCTGACATCGCCTCTGTACCTACTTCCAAGCACCTTGAAACTGTGCCCTCTCGTGCTAGCCATTTCAGCCCTGGGGAAAAGCCTCTGATTATCCACGATGTCATATGCCCAGCAACAATGAATATAGAAATGAGTCAGGTTTTATAAACAAATAAACATTTATTAAACTCTGCTCAAAATTAGTAAAAAGATAAACAAACGGAAACCTTAACTGGAAGTAAACTGCTATGCGGTCTTTTAACAAACCGCTAAACTCAGTACTAGTTCTTAAAGCGTTAAATGCGAACACAGTCTTAAAGTGGTAAATTGGAACACAGTTCTTAGAATGGTAAATTTGAAAGTCCAAGAGATTTATACAGTCAATTAGGAGAGACTTTCCTGAAATAAAGAATTCCTCGAAGACACGACATTACTGCCGATCCCAGCCAGAACCTGCCTTATCCGCAGGATTCACGACGACAGAAATAGAACAGTTTAAAGGCACTGACCTTTTCCTCTGTAGAATAGACTAGATACTGCACAACCTTTTCTGCTTCTTTTAGCAGAGGTTATCTCATACAGATCACTCTTACTTGACGAATTCAATAATGGTCGATCCTCTCCAAAACTGCCGAACAACTCCTTCAGGTTCCCGTCTTCACTCTCCAATATTACTGAAAAAGTACGTCAACAAATCTGGCAGCTATTGGTGAAACTACCGGCCCAACACTTCTGTACCTTACAATAGAAAGTAAAACTCTGTTTTAAAACTATACTGTGTCGTGAGATTAATACGCAACGTAGCGTAGTATCTGACTGACGATCTAACTGAAAACTAACTGCGTCACCAGGGGTCTACACTTATATACCTGGTGAGAACAGGTCATCACATGACCTCACATCAGCAGGCAAATTACATCATGTGACCTCCGCAAAACCATTACATCATCCTCATAAGACAATCACAAGATATCCATGAGGTATGTAACAATGATCAATGCCTTTCAGCATCTTATACACCTCTATCAGTTAACCTCTCATCCTCCGTCTCCCCAAGGAGAGAAGTCCGAGTTCACTCAGCCTATTCTCATAAGGCGTGCTCCCTAATCCAGGCAACATCCTTGTAAATCTCCTCTGCACCCTTTCTATGGCTTCCACATCCTTCCTGCAGTGAGGCGACCAGAACTGAATGCAGTATTCCAAGTGGGGTGTGATCAGGGTCCAATATAGCTGCAGCATTCCCACAATTGATGCAGGCCAATGCCCCATATGCTTTCTTAAGCACAGAGTCAACCTGCGCAGCAGCTTTGAATGTCCTATAAACTCGGACCCCAAGATCCCTCTGATCCTCCGCACTACCAAGAGTCTTACCATTGATACTATATTCTGTCATCATGTTTGACCTCCCAAAATGAACCACCTGACACTTATCTGGGCTGAACTCCATCTGCCACTTCTCAGCCCAGTTCTGCATCCTATCAATGTCCCACTGTAACCTCTGACAGTCCTCCACACTATCCACAACACCCCCAACATTTGTGTCATCAGCAAATTTACTAACCCATCCCTCCACTTCCTCATCCAGGTTAGTTATAAACATCACAAAGAGTAGAGGTCCCAGAACAGATCCCTGAGGCACACCACTGGTCACCGACTTCCATGCAGAATATGAACTGTCTATGACCACTCTTTGGCTTCTGTGGGCAAGTCAGTTCTGGATCCACAAAGCAATGTCCCCTTGGATCCCTTGCCTCCTTACTTTCTCAATAAGCCTGGCATGGGCTACCTTATCAAATGTCTTGCTGAAATACATATGCACTACACCTGCTCTACCTTCATCAATGTGCTTAGTCATCCTCAAAAAATTCAATCAGGATCATAAGGCACAATCTGCCTTTGACAAAGCCATGCTGACTATTCCTAATCATATTATGCCTCTCCAGATGTTCATCAATCCTGCCTCTCAGGATCTTCTCCATCAACTTACCAACCGTTGAGGTAAGACTCACTGGTCTGTAATTTCCTGGGCTATCTCTACTCCCTTTCTTGAATAAGGGAACAACATTTGCAACCCTCCAATCCTCTGGAACCTCACTTGTCCTCACTAATGATGCAAAGATCATTGCCAGAGGCTCAGCAATCTCCTCCCTCGCCTCCCACAGTAGCCTGGGGTACATCTTTGAATTTTTTGCTGTTGGACTCCAGCCATATTCCACCGAGATACAACACTGGGCATCATGGGAGGTTGTTCCTGCCTGTGACCATTGAACTTTGCAGCTCCTCTTGCGGAGGGTCAGACACCCTGAGCCAATAGGCTGGTCCTGGACTTATTTCCATCTGGCATAGTTTGCATATTGTTGTTTGATTGTTTGTGGTTTTTGTATTGCTACATTTATGCTCTATTCTTGGTTGGTGCAGCTTTAACGAAACCCAATTTCCCTCGGGATCAATAAAGTATGTCTGTCTATCTCTCTCATCTGGTCCTGGTGACTTATCCGACTTGATGCTTTCCAAAAGCTCCAGCACATCCTCTTTCTTAATATCTTAATGCTCAAGATTTTCAGCCCATTTTAAGTCATCCCTATAATCGCCAAGATCCTTTTCTGCAGTGAATACTGAAGCAAAGTATTCATTAAGTATCTCTGCTAACTCCTCCAGTTCCATGCACTTTTTTCCACTGTCACACTTGATTGGTCCTATTCCCTCACGTCTTATCCTCTTGCTCTTCACATACTTGTAGAATGCCTTGGGTTTTCCTTAATCCTGTCCACCAAGGCCTTCGCATGGCCCCTTCTGGCTCTCCTAATTTCATTCTTAAGCTCCATCCTGCTAGCCTTATAACCTTCTAGATCTCTTATCATTACCTAGTTTTTTGAACCTTTCGTAAGCTTTGCTTTTCTTCTTCACTAGATTTACAACAGCTTTTGTACACCACTGTTCCTATACCCTACCATCCTTTCCGTCTCATTGGAACGTACCTATGCAGAACTCCACGCAAATATCCCCTGAACATTTGCCACATTTCTTTCGTACGTTTTCCTGAGAACATCTGTTCCCAATTTATGCTTCCAAGTTCCTGCTTGATAGCCTCATATTCCCCCTTACTCCAATTAAACGCTTTCCCAACTTGTCTGTTCCTATCCCTCTCCAATGCTCTGGTAAAGGAGATAGAATTGTGATCACTACCTCCAAAAAGTTGGGGCTGAGGGGAAGAAATACAAGCTAGCAGATGACAGATGAAGCCAGGTGAGGGAGAAGGTGGGTGGGTGGAAGAAGAATGGAGTGAGAAGCTGGTAGGTGATGGGTGGAAGAGATAAAGGACTGAAGAAGATGATTTCAGATGAAGAAGTTGGCAAAAATCCCCCAAACAAGAATTGGAAGATTCTTAGCTGGCTACAAAAAGTGTTTACAAGCTGTGATACTTGCCAAAGGGTGTGTTACTAAGTACTGCCATGCAGGGTGCCCAAACTTTTGCTTCGGGCTCTTTTCCTTTTTTGTTATTTTGAAACTGTAAAAGATGGAAATAAAAAAGTTTTCTTGCTTAAAATATTAAAGAAATGTGTCATCTTTAACGTTATGCCTTTTGGAAATCAGTTCATCTTTTACTCGCTTAGCTATTCACAGTAACAGAAATTTTGACTGGGGTGCCAAAATTTTTGCATGCCACTGCAGGTTTTAGGAACATTAATGATGGGGCGAGTAAAATTCTCCCCTTTGGTTCAAGAGCCCTGATGGTTGAGGGGTAATAACTGTTCTTGAACCTGGTGATGTGAGACCTGAGGCTCCTGCACCTTTCTGATGACAGCACTGTGAACAGAGTGTGATCTGGGTGGTAGCAGTCCCTGACGATGGATGCTGCTTTCCTGTGACAACCCTTCATGTCGATGTGCTCATTGGTGGGGAGGGCTTTACTGGTGATGGACTGGGCTATATCCGCTACTTTTTGTAGGATCTCATGGTAGTGTATAGTGACATATACGTACTTCGATAATTTTTTTTGACTATGAAAGCGCTTCTTCATTTACCTTGCAGTAGTTATGATTTGAGGTGTTAGTGTGAAGTTCTCTGTGAATCAAATGGAAGGAGTGATGCAAAGTATCTTTGCATCTTCTAGTTCCCTTTCTACAAGTTCTGTGTTCTTGGCTCCAGACATACACAGAGCAGGTAATGATTTGGAAGGTCTGTCCAAGTACTTTAAGAAAGAAATTCCATGGCAGGTTTTGTAGACAAATCTCTGACAGACTTGAAGAAAATATGAGGCCACAGTTCTGTCTCTTTTCAGATACGGTATATACAGTGGCATGCAAAAGTTTGGGCACCCCTGGTCAAAATGTCTGTTACTGTGAATAGCTAAGTGAGTAAAAGATAACCTGATTTCTAAAAGGCATAAAGTTAAAGATGACACATTTCTTTAATATTTTAAGCAAGATTGCTTTTTTATTTCCATCTTTTACAGTTTCAAAATAACAAAAAAGGAACAGAGCCCGAAGCAAAAGTTTGGGCACCCTGCATGATCAGTACTTAGTAACACCCCCTTTGGCAAGTATCACAGCTTGTAAACGCTTTCTGTAGCCAGCTGAGAGTCCTTCAATTCTTGTTTGGGGGATTTTCGCCCATTCTTCCTTGCAAAAGGCTTCTAGTTCTGTGAGATTCTTTGACCGTCGTGCATGCTCTGCTCTTTTGAGATCTATCCACAGATTTTCGATTATGTTTAGGTCAGGGGACCGTGAGGGCCATGGCAAAACCTTCAGCTTGCACCTCTTGAGGTAGTCCATTGTGGATTTTGAGGAGTGTTTAGGATCATTATCCTGTTGTAGGAGCCATCCTCTTTTCATCTTCAGCTTTTTTACAGACGGTATGATGTTTTCTTCTAGAATTTGCTGGTACTTAATTGAATTCATTCTTCCCTCTACCAGTGAAATGTTCCCCGTGCTACTGGCTGCAACACAAGCCCAAAGCATGATCGATCCACCCCCATGCTTCACAGTTGGAGAGGTGTTTTTTTCATGAAATTCTGCACCCTTTTTTCTCCAAACATACCTATGCTCAAAATGTTCTATTTTAACTTCATCAGTCCACAGGACTTGTTTCCAAAATGCATCAGGCTTGTGTAGATGTTCCTTTGCAGACTTCTGACACTGAATTTTGTGGTGAGGACACAGGAAAGGTTTTCTTCTGATGACTCTTCCATGAAGGTCACATTTGTGCAGGTGTCACTGCACAGTAGAACAGTGCACCCCAACTCCAGAGTCTGCTAAATCTTCCTGAAGGTCTCTTGCAGTCAAATGGGGGTTTTTATTTGCCTTTCCAGCAATCCTCTTGGAAAGTTTTCTTGGTCCTCCAGACCTCAACTTAACCTCCACCATTCCTGTTAACTGCCATTTCTTAATTACATTACGAACTGGGGAAACAGTTACCTGAAAACGCTTTGCTCTCTTCTTATAGCCTTCTCCTGCTTTGTGGGCATCATTTATTTTAATTTTCAGAGTGCTAGGCAGCTGCTTAGTGGAGCCCATGGCTGCTGATTGTTGGGACAAGGTTTGAGGAGTCAGGGTATTTATAAAGCTTTGAAATTTGCACCACCTGGCCTTTCCTAACGATGACTGTGAACAAGCCATAGCTCTAACAAACTAATTAAGGTCTGAGACCTTGGTAAAAGTTATCTGAGAGCTCAAATCTCTTGGTGTACCCAAACTTTTGCATGGTGCTTCTTTCCTCTTTTTCACTCTAAAATTGTACGAAACAAAAATAATACAGTAATCTTGCTTAAAACGTTGAAAAGAATGTTTCATCTTTAACTTTATGACTTTTGGAGATCAGTTCACCTTCTACTCACTTAACTATTCACAGTAACAGAAATTTTGACCAGGGGTGCCCGAACTTTTGCATGCCACTGTACATACTTTGGTCATATCTTTCAACTACAATGTTGTGGAAAAAATATAATGGAGCAATATAATTTGGGCTATTACCCAAAAAAAGAGTAGAATCAGGTCTGGCATGTTGTTAAATTTGATGTTTTGTGGCAGCAGTGCAATGCATAAAATATACATTACAATAAGAAATAATATATTAAAATTGAATAAGTAGTGCAAAAAAGATCAAAAGTAGTGTTCATGAGTTGGTTCATTGTCTGTTCAGAAATCTGATGGTGCTTTTCAACATTTCAATCTTTTATGTTGGTGTATTCCAAATTTTCTTTCTGGGTACTGTAGATTGATGCAGTCCATTGCATTAGGTTTTTTTTGAATGAAATTTGAAAATTAGCGACTTGATGGTTTAAAGGTAGCTATATACTGAAAATGATTTGGACATCTTCCATAGAATAAATAAATAAATAACTTTGTAAGCTATCATATATAAGATTAGCAAAGAAAAATATTATTTTCACTCTGCGTGTTATGATATGGTGTACGTTGCTTGAAAGGGTGGTATAAAAAGATCAAATTCTAGCTTTCAATGATATTTGGTATTATGGAGGTAGTATGATTCTATGAGTTCACTAATTTATTGCCTAATGGGGGATTTACAACTTGCACTCTATGTTGTTGCTGGTAGTATAATTAGTTAACCAAGTAACTAGAAACAGAACAGCTACTTTGATTTACTTGTCAAGTTAATGTGTAGAGTTTTAATTTTATCATTGGGTAATAATATCCACTTAATGGCTTGAATAATAGTATCAGTGGCTGACCGTGGATTTTGCGTCCTAGCTCTCTGTGTTGTTGGTGCATCGCGATCTATGGCTGATGAAACTAATGCAAGATTGGCAGTCTGTATTGCAAAGGTCACTTCTATAAGTGGTCTTAGCTCTGCTAGAGATGTAGCATTCCTTTCAATGGGCCCGTGTGTCTTGTGCTTTCAGGGATTTTTCTCCACCTGGGTTTGGAGTGCTTCTCCACCTGCTGCGGTCAGCTACATAAGAAAATGCAAGGTTCCTTAATTGGTGGTTATGTAAAAACAAAAAGATCTCATTTTAAATCTCACACCTTACAAATCTTATGTTGCTGAATATACCTTTGTGAGAGCTCCAGATGACTAAACAAACATATTGTTTACTGTTGGATTCTGTGTAGTGTTAGACACTACACTAGACATTTTTCCCAAATGAAATCAGCTCTTTCGATCCAGTATTGCAATTAAACTAATGAATGTTTGTATTTATACAAAAACTGTCCATGAAGAAATATGAAGTAGCTTGATTTTTCTGCGCATACACGAGGAAATCTACAGATGCTGGAATTTCAAGCAACACACACAGAAGTTGCTGGTGAACGCAGCAGGCCAGGCAGCATCTCTAGGAAGAGGTACAGTTGACGTTTCGGGCCGAGACCCTTCGTCAGGACTAATTGAAGATTTTTCTGACCTATTTGGCCTGAAAAATGGTCAGATCTTTCTATAATATTGTGTTCTAAGCTTAGCAAATCTAATTTTGCATGTCTGCTACCTGGTAGAAGACTGCTAACTATCCTGGTTTGCTATATATATAAGTAGTGGATACAACCCAGTCCATCATGGGTAAAGCCCTCCTCACCTTTAAGTACGTCTGTAAGAAGCATCCATCATCAAGGGCCCCCACCTTCCAGGCCATGCTGTCTCCCTACTGCTGCCATTTAGTTGGAGACACAGGAGCTTGAGGACCTGTACGACAAGGTTCAGGACCAGTTAGTACCCCTCAGCCATCAGGCTCTTGAACCAGAGGGGATAAAATGAAAGATTTGAAGATAAAATTATTTTCAAAATGGAGAGAAAATACATTTAAAAAAATTGAGGTGCAAAGGGACTTTTCAAGAGGACTCAAATATATAAATCAAAGATGTAATGTTGAGACTTTATAAAGCATTGATGAGGCCTCATCTGGAATATTGGGAGCATGTTTGGGCCCCTTATCTTAGAAAGGCATGTGCTGAAACGGGAGAGGGTTCAAAGAAGGTTCACAAAAATCATTCCAGTATTGAACAGCTTGTCATGTATAGAGTGTGTGATGGCTCTCATGAATAAGAGGTGACCTCATTGAAGTCTCTCGAATGGTTAAAGGCCTTGATAGGGTGAATGTGGAGAAAATGTTTCCTATGGTGGGAGAGGCTAAGACCAGAGGGCACAGCCTTAAAATAGAGGGCATCCTTTTAGAACAGGGATGAGGACTTACTTTAGCCAGAGAGTGGTGAATCTGTGGAATTCATTGTCACAGGCTGCTGTGGAGGGCAAGCCATTGGGTATATTTAAGGCAGAAGTTGATGGATACTTGATTTGTCAGGGCATGAAGGGATACAGGGAGAAAGCAGGAGATTAAATCTGAGAGGAAAATTGGATTAGCTGTAATGAAATAGCAGAGCTGAACTCAATGGGCCAAATGGCCTAATTCCTTTCCTATATCTTATAGTCTTATAACATCACTCTGCCCATCACTGAACTGTCCCCAAAACCTCTGAACTCACTTTCAAGGAATCCTCATCTCATGTTCTCAATATTTATTTATTTATTTATTTATTTATTATTTTGCTTTTTTTCTTTTTGTATTTGCAGTTATCTTTTGCACATGGGACATTTATCCATCTTATGTGTGCTTTTTCATTGATTATTTTGTGTTTCTTTGTATTTACTGTGAATGCCTGCAAGAAAATGAATCTCAGGGTTGTATATGGTGACATATATGTACTTTGATAATAAATTTACTTTGAGCTTTGAGATTTAAAATGTATAAAGTCCCAAAGTTATCGGTTCTCACTCTATAACTTTGGAATTTTATTTTGTAGAATATGTTCTCATATGGTTCCTATTCACACTGTTCTCATTTCAGTGAGTGTATTCCTGTGCCGATTCTTGTAAATTAGATTATTTCCTTCAGACCCTCAAAGTTCTGTGCCTGTATTTTGTTTAAAGAGGGTAATTGAATTTTAATGGTTGAGATATGGTCTATGAACAGAATGTCTAAATATTTAATGTATGTCCTGTTTACTTGGTCGATTTCATTTGAGGGAGATTTGGTTAAAGATTCAAGGTTGTTTAATGTAATTTCCTGTTCACAATTGTAAAGGAGTACAAAATTAATTGTTACTCGGGATCTGATGCTACTTAAAAAAACTCAATAAAATAAAGAACACAATAATAATAAAAGACACAATAATATAAATACAGACGATAGCTTATATACATTGATTGCATGTCCATAAAGTGACGCTAGGCACAAGAGTGTCTGTACATAAGGTGACTCTGACAGGAAATGATAAAGGAGTGGTGGTTTGGGGTGTGGAGGGGTGGGTTAGTGGGTAGAGGTGTTGAACAGCCTTACTGCTTGGTGAAAGTAATTGTTTTTTTGAGTTTTTTGGAAGTGATGTACAAATTGGAAGACAAGTTCTGCTTCAAAATTGAATAGACATTTCTGAAAAAGTTTTTTTGTATTATTATGCTTGCAATTGCTTTGTAGTATTATGGATTCTAATAACATCAGACTATTTGTTTCTGCTCAGTCTGTCCTGAGAATACCCTGCAAATGTCTTGTGTTTGATGTTGTAGAAATTACCTTATTTTTGACACCTCTTTGTGTAGGTATGTTTTATTTTCCTGGAATTCCATTCATAGCTTTCTTTGTGGGGAAAAAAAGTTGTTTTCCTGGGAATTAACTTGGCAGAGCTAATAGCTTGCTCCCCATTTCATACTGCCCTGGCATGCATATCACATAAACGGTTGGGACGCAACATTCGTGGTCAACCCCAACCAGTGGAGGGCCTCAAACTCAGTCGAACCACCTCCAATTTGTTCACCCCAAGAGTAAGCCATCAATTTGAAACCTAGCCATAACTTGCATTCCATTTTATCTGGATGTTGGCCAAATATTGCAGATTTGCTTCCAGTAATAATATTTGAATGTGTTCAGATCAAAGGCAGTTGAAATTGAGAACACAAAGGATTTATCTATCATTGGCAGAGAATGTATCCTTTCCTCATTCAAAAGGAAATGCAGTGCTTGTACCTTGACACAGTTATGGCTGTTCATTGATTCAAAGAATCATTCAGCCACTTTGTCAAGAAATTGGTTCTGTCCCTCCTGGATAGTGTTAACATTTCACTCGGAGCACTTAAAACACTTGCTGAATAGTTCTTTTCTTCTCATGACTACGATAGCTCTCCTGAGATGAGTGTTGCCCTTTTATTCCCATTTTATTCCCAGGTTCTCATCTTTTCCACGCCATGGTTGGGTATTGTCATCAGTACTGTACTGAAGTGGAAAATTGTTTAAATATATATTGTTGATTTTTGGGAGTGTGTAATGTACTGTATGTTCTACTTGTAATTCATCCTTTCTACTGTGGTTAAATTCATAAACTTTTTTCTCTCCTTCTTTTCTTCTCGTCATCTCATCCCTTTGGTTACTTGGGGTGATTGTCCTGAAAAACCCTTGATGAACTGTAGAGACCTTTGGTATGCGCGTTATTTCATAAGAAGCCCAAAGTCACAGAAGGTCAATTTTTGAATATTTTGGGAAAGGGAAAAAATTCAAATTGTTTTGTTTCAATTTCCACTGGTAATGCCTGAACAATTATTGATGAATTGTTAAATCAGTTTATGATTGAAGGTGAATACTAATAAAGCTGATCACCTAAATAACAATGGTAATTATTCAATTCAAATTTAATTGTCATTCAACCATACATGAATACCCATGAACACAGGCAAACAAGACTGCGTTATTCCAGGGCCAAAATGCAAAGCACAGTATCATCAGTCACACAAAGCACACATTGCACATACAAGATAGTAAGCACAGATAAGATAACAATAAAATACAGCCATACAAAAAAAGTAGTCCAGACCCTGAGTCTGTGAATGCAGCAGAAATCTGCAGTCGACCACAATACAACTTGTCTTCTACCAAGCGAACACCGGGGGCAGCACTGACTCCAGCCTGGATGCCACACCCACCACACCACCCCCGTGGAGTGCGCCAGCTCCGCCATCTCTCCTGGTGGCTTTATATCATTGATTCAATTTAAATAATTGTTCAGAAATTGAACAATTGTGTCCTGACGAAGGGTCTCGACCCAAAACATCGACTGTACGTCTTCCTAGAGATGCTGCCTGGCCTGCTGCATTCACCAGCAACTTTGATGTGTGTTGTCAGAAATTGAATAATGTTTTATATGACACTTATAAATTGTGGAACAAGATTCAATGCATTTGAATAAATAACTATTGATATAATACAGAAACATTTCATCTATGTGCATTCTAGTGAATGTCCATTGTTCTCATGACAACACTTTTTGATATGCACGTCAAAAAAAAAAGGTATTTAGATTAAAAAGCCTACTTCCTAATGGCGATTTAGTTCTCTGGTGTCAAAGTTGCTACAATTAGAAAGTCAGATCAGCCTCTTAGTATTTAAAAGAACTTCTAAAAAAATTCAATCTTCTGTGACTATGAGCAGCTTTGGTTTGCGTTATTTTACTGCTTTTGTGTGTCTTTGCCTGTGGCCCTTTTGCATTTCCAATCCATTGCTTTGTAGCTACATAACATTAAAACTGCTTGCTTAGTTGTTGCTTGGGATTTCTTTTTACTTTTTCTTTTGAAATTGTTTGTTGCAAACTAGTAGCAATAGCTGATTGATAAAAGATAAAAGTCCTCCACTGAGAAGCTTTTAAGTTTGTGCAATGGAAATGTTGAAAAAATAATTTTGTATCCTGTGTGCAAGTAGTTTTATGTATTTGGCAATCCTCAAGTGGTTTGATTATAAATTTTTTAGAGAAATTAATACTACTTGTACACCTGATAATTCAACTATTTTTTATCTTCATGAGCCATGCTTCTGACAGTTCCATTGCTGGTGTTTCTAATCATTGCACCTCTCTTTGTTTCATAGTGAAAGAGTTCTTAGCAAAAGCCAAAGAAGACTTCTTAAGAAAATGGGAAAGTCCACCACAGGTATGTATTGATGATTTTATTTTGTGCTTTGCTCGTGTAGACCGATAACATCATGTGAGACCGCCTGAGGGCATCGTGTGTATGAAAGAGCAGCCGTGTTATGCATTATCACTCCAGTCGAGATGTGGGATCAAATCCCTTTCAAAAAATTGAAAGTAACTATTAGACACACATGCCAAAGTCTTGGCAATGGTTCCAATAGTTCATAAATGCACACCTAATAACAAAGATTTGCTGAACAGATGAAAACCAAAAGTATAGTAAATGGAAAATATGATATTGCTGCAGGAAGGTGCAGCCCCAGTGAGATATAGTGCATTGGTGCAGAACAGTAGCATAGTGGTTAGCTCAATGCTGTTAGAACAGCAGTGACCCAAGTTCAATACCATTGTGTCTAGGAGACATTTGTACATCGTCCCTGTGATTGCATGGGTTTCTTCCGAGTTTCCACCCACTTTCCAAAGACCTGTGCATTAGTAGGTGAATTGGTCACATGGGTGTTATTGGAAAGAGTGGGCTCATTTGCCAGTATGGCCTGTTACCATGCTGTATCTCTAAATATAATGCATTTAGGGAGAAGATAGGACCACTTGAGGGCCAAGAAGAGAGTTTACACCTGTAGCAAGAGAATATTGGAAAAGTACTAAACAAGTGCTTCACCTCGGTGATCACTGAGGAGAAGGACAGGGAGGATAGTCAGATCAGAGTCAGATTTATTAGCATCGACTTGTGTGATGTGTAATTTAAATTCACAGTAGTATTGTGGCAAGCTTAACACTTTACAGCGCCAGGGATCGGGATTCAATTCCTGCCGCTCTCTTTAAGGAGTTTGTACATTCTCCCCGTGACCTCATGGATTTCTTCTGTGTGTTCCAGTTTCCTCTCACATTTCAAAGACATACTTGTTAAGGTTGGTAAGTTGTGGGCACGCTATGATGGCAGTTGTGAACTGCTCCCAGCACATCTGTGTTGGATATTGACGCAAGTGACGCTTTTCGCTGTAGGTTTTGTTGTTTCAATGTACATGTGACAAATAAAGCTAATCTTTAAATGTATTGTTTTGTGGCAGCAGTACAGTGAAAAGATATTAATATTGCTATAAATTGCAAGGTAGTGGGAAAAAAGAATATCAGGCGGGGGGGGTATACAGGTACTCTTGGGCACTTTGATATCAAGAAGGTGGTGCTGTTTGGTTTATTGAAGAACATTAAATTTGCTAAGTCCCCAGGGCCTAGGTTCGCCCCCAGATTATATAAGACCATAAGATATAAGAGCAGAATTAGGCCATTTGGCCTGTCAAGTCTGATCTGCCATTTCATCATGGCTGATTTATTTTCCCTCCCAGCACCAATCTCCTGCCTTTTCCCCATATCCCTTCATGCCCTGACTAATCAAATATCTATCAACCTCTGCCCTAAATATACGCAATGACTTGGCCGCCACAGCCGACTGTGGCATCAAATTTCACAGATTCACCATACTCTGATTAAAGAAATACTTCCTCATCTCCGTTCTAGAAAAATGTCCCTCTGATTTGAAGCTGTGTGCTCTGGTCTTATAGACTCCTCCACCATAGGAAACTGGAGAGAAGGGATTGCTGGGGCCATGAGAGAAGTCCTAGAGGACTGGAGAATAGCCAAGATTATTCCTATGTTTAAGAGTGGCAGTTGAGACAAGCCAGGAAATAATAGGCCAGTGAGCCTTGCATCAGTGGTAGGGAAACTTGGAGAAGATTCTCAAGGGTCGGATCTACTTGCATCTGGAAAAGCAAATTTACATTAGGGATAGTCTACATGGCTTTATGTGAGGGAAGTCATGCTAACAAACTTCAGTTTTTTTTTGAAGAGGTAATGAAGGTGATCACAGAACATAGAACATTAAAGCATAATACAGGCCTTCAGCCCACAATGTTATGCCAAACTTTTAACGTACTTTAAGATTAATCTGACCCTTGCCACCCATATAGGTCTCTATTTTTCTTTAATCCATGTGTCTATTTAAGAGTCTCTTATGTGTTTCTAAAGTATCTGCCTCTACCACCACCCCTGGCAGGGTGTTCCACACACCCACCACTCTGTTTAAAAAAAACACCTGCCTCTGATACCACTCACAATTTTCTTCCTAACACCTTAATGTTATAAGACCATTAGACAAAGGAGCAGAAGTCGGCCATTCGGCCCATCGAGCCTGCTCCGCCATTTTATCATGAGCTGATCCATTCTCCCATTTAGTCCCACTCCCGCCTTCTCACCATAACCTTTGATGCCCTGGCTACTCAGATACCTATCAATCTCTGCCTTAAATACACCCAATGACTTGGCCTCCACTGCTGCCCGTGGCAACAAATTCCATAGATTCACCACCCTCTGGCTAAAAAAATTTCTTTGCATCTCTGTTCTGAATGGGCGCCCTTCAATCCTTAAGTCATGCCCTCTCGTACTAGACTCCCCCATCATGGGAAACAACTTTGCCACATCCACTCTGTCCATACCTTTCAACATTCGAAATGTTTCTACGAGGTCCCCCCTCATTCTTCTAAACTCCAAGGAATACAGTCCAAGAGCAGACAAATGTTCCTCGTATGTTAACCTTCTCATTCCCAGAATCATTCTAGTGAATCTTCCCTGTACCCTCTCCAACGTCAGCACATCCTTTCTTAAATAAGGAGACCAAAACTGCCCACAGTACTCCAAGTGAGGTCTCGCCAGTGCCTTATAGAGCCTCAACATCACATCCCTGTTCCTATACTCTATTCCTCTAGAAATGAATGCCCCCTTTTATTAGTCATTTCCAACTTGGGAGAAAGTCTGTAACTGTCCACTCGATCCATACTTCTTGTACATCTCTATCAGGTCAATGAGTATAGAGCAATGGATGTTCTAAACGTGGGCTCCAGTAAAGCTTTCAATAAGGTCCATCATGGCGGGTTGATCCAGAGACTTGGTAGATTGGACTTACAATTGGATTGGCTATAGATGATGGAGGGGTGTTAGTGTTTCTGGACATCTGTGACCCAGTGGTATTTTGCAAAGATCAGTACTGGAATTGCTCTTGTTTGTGACCGTTTGTAAATGTTTTGCCCAAAAACATAATTGAGTTGATTAGTAAGTGTGCAGATGACAAAAATTGGCAGAGTTGTCGATAGTGAGGAAAATTGTCAAAGGAAATGATCAAAATAAATTTATTATTAGAGTATGTATAAGTCACTTGATACAACCATGATATTGTTTTCTTGTGGGCATACACAATAAATCCAAGAAATACAATAGTCCCAATGAAAGACTGCACCTATCTGGACAGGCAAACAACCGATGTTCAAAGGACAACAAACTGCAAATATGAAAAAGAGAGAGAAGAAAAAATAAATAAGCAATAAATATTGAGAACTTGAGCTGAAGAGGTCTTTAAAGTGAGACCACAGGATGTGGAAACAGTTCAGTGAAAGGGTTAGTGAAGTTATCCCTCTGGTTCAAGAGCCTTATGGTTGAGGGGTAACATCTGTTCATGAACCTAGTGGTGTGGGTTCTGAGGCTCCTGAACTTCCTTCCCAATGGCAGCTGCGAGGAGAGAACATGGCCTTGATGATGGATGCTGCTTTACTGTGACAGAAGGATTCATCAGGCTCGGGACCAACTGGAAATGTGGGCAGAGAAACAGATGGACAAGTATTGGGAGGTCAAATGCAAGGAGAGTATACAGTAGATAACAGGATCCTTGAAAGCATGATTGTACCTTGCTACCAAGCTTATTGGGCTTTGCCCATAGCTCACTGAAAGTAGACTGAAAAGACTAGGACATACACAGTATTGAAAAACATAGGCTTTGGTAGGTGGTAGCACAGGCAGACATAAATAGGGTGGTAAAGAAGGCAGGCTGCACAGGGGCATTGAATATATTTTTTAAAATGTCCATTTTTCTTGTGAGCAACATCAGTTTCCTCCCACACACCTAAGATGCATCAGTTAGGTTATTTGGCCATTGTAATTTGTCCTGTGATTAGGCTGGGGTTAATTAGTTTGGTTGCTGGACAGCATGGCTCGCTGGGCTGAAGGGACTGTTCCATGCTGTATTTCTAAATAAGTAAAAGTCAGGAAGTCATGTTGCAACTGTATAAAACTTTGGTTAGGCCATGTTTGGAGCATTGTGTGCAGTTGTGGTCCCCACATTCCAGGAAAAATGTAGAGGATCTGAAGAGGATGCAGAAGAGGTTCACCAAGATGTTGTCCAGATTAGAGTTTTAGATATAAGGGGAGTGTGGACAAATTTGGATTGTTTCCTGAAACAGTGAAGGCTGATTGCATAAAGTTATGAGAGACATAGGCAAAGTATATAGTCAGAGTCTGGAAAATGTGTGCATCAGGCAACAGGAAGTGTTTGATAGCATTAAGCTAGACAAATCCTTAGGAACTGATGAAATCTATGTTGGACAGTTATGGGAAGTAAGGAGGAGCTAGCTGATGCTCTGCTGGAGAATTTTACGTTGCCCTTAGCACTGGCAGACTGGAGTAAACAATGTTGTTTCCATATTGAAGAGTGGTAGGGATAAGAGGAATCTACAGGCTGGTAAACTTTATATCAATCTCAGAGAAACTATTGGAAGATAATTCTTAGGGACAGGATTTATCACTTGGAAATCTGGGACTGGTCCTAGGGAATCAGAATGATTTTGTTTATAGAAAATCCTTCCTACCTCTCAAATCTTAGTGTTTTTTGAGAAGTCACTAAATTGAGAAATAAAGATTTTAAAAGATTAGCTTTATTTGTTCTATGTATGTTGAAACATACAATGAAATGCGCTGTTTGCATCAGTGACCAACACATTTTGAAGATGTGCTGAGGGCAGCTCACAAGTGTCACCAAGCTTCCGGTGTCAACATTGCCAAGTCCTCAACTTAGTAACTCTTACCCCTATGTCTTTGAAATGCGGGAAGAAACTAGAGCACCCAGAGGAAACAAGTGGTCATGGGGAGAACATACAAACCCCTTACAGACAAAAGCAGAATCTGAACCTTGATTGCTGCCACTGTTAAGTGCAACACTACTGTACCAGCCCTTGATGGAAAGAAGGTAGGGTATGCATGGACTTCAAGGTTTTTGACCAGATCCCACACTGTCCAGAAAGTTAAGGCATATGGAGGTCCAAGATATCTAGGCTAGTAGTAGGTCAACATTTGTAACCAGTGTGTACCGCAGAGGTGGTTCTGGGGACCTTTGTTTGTCATATGCAAGTGATGTGGATGAGAATGTCTGTTGTTTGCTGACAACACAAGTTGAGGATGGTTACCCAATGATACAGATAGAGACATATAGTTGGGTGGAGCAGTGTCAAATGGAATTTAAACTGGGTAAGGGTGAGGTAATGCATTTTGAGTTGTCCAGTACTGGCCAGATGTATATAAATCTAATGTATACATATTGATATACAACTGATTCCACAACCTACAGGTTCACTTTCAAGAATTCTACAACTCTTGTTTTATTGTTTTTTATTTGCACAGTTTGTCGTTGGTTGTTTGTCAGTGTCTGTATAATTTTTCATAAATTCTATTGTATTTCTTTATTTTCCTCTATATGCCTGCAAGAAAACGAATCTCAAGGTTAGTATATGGTGACATGTATGCATTTGTGATAATAAATTTACTTTGACCTTGACCGTACATTGCAGGGATCTTTGAAATGCTGATGCACAAAGGGAGCTTGGGGTGCAGGTCCATTGCTTCTCAAATGACAACACAGACGGGCAGTGTAGTGAAGAAAGCATTCAGCTTTTTTAAACACGAAATTCCGCAGATGCTGGAAATCTGGAGTAGCACATTCAAAATGCTGGAGAAACTCAGCAGGTCAGGCAACATCTATGGAAAGCAATAAACAATCAATGTTTTGGGCCAAAATGCTTCATCAGGACATCATTAGTTTTCTTGCTGTCATAGGCAGAGACACTGAGTATAACAACTGGGATATCATGGCACTGGTACAAGGATTGACGTGCCCTCTGACCTGCTTGTGCTCCTAATGTGTTTTGGAATTTGTGTTGGGTGACTTCATTGTTCAAAGAAAATTTACTATCAGAATACATATATGTCACCATATGCAACCCTGAGATTCATTCTCTTGTTGGCATTCACAGTAAATACAAAGAAAACAAAAACAAATAATTAATAAATGAGCATTAAATATCAAGAACCTGAGGTGAAGAGTCCTTGAAAGTGAGTCTATAGATTGTGGGAAAAGTTCAGTATTGGGTTGGGGGAAGTTACCCCCTCTGGTTCAGGAGCCTGATGATTAACAGTAATAACTGTTCCTGAACCTGGTTGTGTGAGACCTGAGTCCTTCCTGATGGCAGCAGTGAGAAGAGAGCATGGCCTGGATGCTCACCATCTCTGACCTTATTAGCTCTGGTGATCTCCCATCCACTGCCACCAACCTATATTTCCTGCTACCCGCACCTCCTGTCTCTACCTCCTACTCAAGGTCCACAAACCCACTTGGCAAGGTAGACCCATTGTCTCAGCTTGTTCCTGCCCCACTGATATCTGCAAACCTCGACTCTATTTTATTCCACCCCCCCCCCAACCAATTCAGTCCTTTCCTACTTAGATCTATGACACTTAACATGTTCTGGATCTTTTCAATTATTTCAAGTTCCCAGGCCCCCATTATCTTACTTTTACCATGGACGTCCAGTCCCTATACACCTCCGTCCCCCACCAGGAAGGCCTCAAAGCTCTCTGTTTTTTTCTGGACACCAGACCCAATCGGTTCCCCTCCACCACCGCTCTCCTCTGTAGGCGGACCTTGTCCTCATTCTTAATAATTTCTCCCTTGGCTCCTCCCACTTTTTATTTGGTTCCTTCAAACCATGCATGGGCACTCGCCTGGCTCCTAGCTATGCCGGCCTTCTTGTCAGCTGTGTGGAGCAGTCTATGTTCCAATCCTACACTGGTGGCTGCCCCCCACTTCTTCTACACTACATCGAATGCACCGGTGGACTTCATCCACTTTGCCTCCAACTTTCACCCTGCCCTCAAATTAACCTGGTCTATTTCTGATACCTCCCTCCCATTTCCCGATCTCACTGTCTCTGTCTCTGAAGACAGCTTATCGACTGATGTCTATTATAAACCCATGGATTTCTCTCACCTTATCTCCTTGCCTGCCCATTGCCTCCCTGTGGTGCTCTTCCACCCTTTTCCTTCTTTCATGTCGTCTTGTCCTCTCCTATTAGATTTACCTCTTTCCCCGACCCTGTACCTCTTTCCCCAATCATCTTCCCAGCTCTTTACTTCACCCCTCCTCCTCCCAGTTTCAATTATCACCTTGTGTTTTTCCCTCCCCTCCCCCCACCTTTCAACTCTACTCCTCATCGTTTTTTCGCTAGTCCTGCTGAAGGGCCTCGGCCTAAAACATCGACTGTACTCTTTTCCATAGATGCAGCCTGGCCTGCTGAGTTCCTCCAGCATTTTGTGTGTGTTGCTTGGGTTGGGTCCTTGATGGATACTGCTATCCTGTGATAGCACTCCATGTTGGGGAGGGCTTCACCCGTGATGGACTGGGCTGCATCCACTTTCTGTAGACTTTTCCATTCAACTTGGTTAGGTTTCTATATATTTTTACCCCTCTATTTCATGTAACTGGGTATTACTTATAAAATATGAATTACACTAGAGAGAGACAACAGAATTAGACTAAAGTTCAGCAAGCAGGTTGCCAATATATTTTACTAGCATTTAGTCATATGTAACTGATTTTTACAAGCACAAGCTGCAAATATTAGCATCATATTTCTTAAACCTTCCAATATGTGAAACTTATTTGCTACCTCCCTTAAATATAAGGGGCATAGTTTTAAGATGTATGGCGGAAAGTATAAGGAGGATGTCAGAGGTAGATTATTTTTACACAGGGTAATAGAGTGAGTGGGCAGCCAGAGACTTTTTCCTTTTTCCCATGATGGAAATAGCTAATGCGACAGGGCATAATTTTAAGGTGATTGGAGGAAAGTATGGGGGGTGGGAGATGTCAGAGGTAGATTTTTTTACACAGAGTGATGAGTGCATAGGATGTGCTGCCAGGGATGGTGGTAGAGGCAAATACATGAGGGACGTTTAAGAGACTCTTAGATAGGTACATGGAAGGTTATGTGGGAGGGAAGTGTTGGATTGATCTTGGAGTAAGCTAAAGGGTCGGCACGACATCATGGGCTGAAGAGCCTGTACTGTGTTGTTATGTTCTACGTGCAGAAGTTGGCCACCTATTTCAAGGCAGTTGTTCCTAAGTGCCAGTTGTTGCATGGTTGCTTTACTGAAGTGGCCATTTTTAAATAAGCCTGCACAGTAAGAGTTAAGATAAATCATGTTTTAGGTGGAGACAAGATCAAAGCCTAACCAAGTGTTAGCATTAATTGGTGCCCTTACATGCCTGACCATGTAAGATGATCTGATAATTAGAAGCACAAACTTGGCAGTTATTTTCCATTTATATCTAGATCATGGTTTGAGATCAGCGCGCATTCTGGTATCTAAACTTGAGTGGGCTTCATCTATTGGACTGTAACTTTTAAGTTAGGGAGTTGAATTGTACTCCATTCTGAGACTGTGGTCTAAATGAATGGATTTAACTGTAGGCCTGTAATTTGATATAATTGATTCAACAGCTGGTTTCCAGTATTAGACCAGTTGATTATTGCTTTAAACATTTCCATTGTCTGATGAAAAGGTATGCAAAGAATTCATTATTAAGCATTAAAACCATAAAACACCGGAGCAGAATTAGGCCATTTGGCCCATTGAGTCTGCTCTACTTATTCCATCATGGCTGATATATTTCTCTCAAACCCACTATCCTGCCTTCTCCCTGTAACCTTTGACACCCCCTTACTAATTAAGAACCTATCAACCTCTGCTTTAAATATACCCGATACCCAATAACTTGGCCTCCATAGATGACTGTGGCCATGAATTCCACAGATTCGTTACCACTCTGGCTAAAGAAATTCCTTCTCATCTCTATTCTCAGGCTGTGCACTGCAGTCGTAGACTCACCCACTGTAGGAAGTCCACTTCCACGTCCACTCTATCTAAGCCATCAACTGACCATCCATTTGCAGCTGATAATTACTTTTTTGAAACTTTATGTCCCCTTTTGTCCTTGAACGTTTATTTTTCTCCTTTAATTAGTAGGGTAACAGGCCCTTCCAGCCCAGTGAGCCCACACTGCCCAAGTACAATTAACCTCCTAACATCTATGTGTTTGATAAAAGCCACTTTACAGCTGGAGCTTAGTATGAACAATGAATATTTCTTTTAAAAATTTCATTTATTACTCAATGATAAAATACAGTTGCTTTTTACATTGAATGTCAACTTGAAAGTGCTTTTCCAAATTTGCTTTTGTATAGGGTTCAAGATTAGCTTTATTTTTTTCACAGGTACATCGAACTATTCAGGGAAATCTGTCATTTATGTCAACAACCAACACAACCATAATTTATACGAGGTATAAGTGAGCTGGCAGCCTGCTTGCACAGCAGATCAGAATGAACTCCATTCCTTTTTGGATTCTGTATTTAAATCCCATTTTAAGATTTTTAAACCAGTATGTTGCCCATTCAGGTTCCATGTGCATTGATTCCAAAGGTCACCTCCGTTACTGAGCATTAATCTATATCTGCTTAAGGATCTTGCAGAGTAGCTCTGATCAATGGTGGGAAAGTTATTGGAAGGGATTCTAAGAGATGGGGTTTACTTGTATTTGGAATGACAAGGTCTTTCTGTGACCAGAACATGACTGTATTTATTGATTTATTTATTGATACAGCACAGTAATAGGCCCCTCTGACCCAATAAGCCCCCAACTGCCAAATCACACCCATATGACCAATTAACTTATCATCTGGTACGTCTTTGGAATGTGGGAGAAAGGCAGAGCACCGAGAAGAAACCCAGGTTGTCATAGGGAGAACGTACAAACTCCTTACAGACAGCAGCAGGAATTGAACCTAGATTGCTGGCTCTGTAGTAGGACCATAAGACATAGGAGCAAAATTAGGCCATTTAGCCTATCGAGGTACTCTGCCATTCCATCATGACTGATTTGTTGTCCCTCTCAATCCCATTCTCCTGCCTTTTCCCCATAACCTTTGATGCTCTGACTAATCAAGAACCTATCAACTTCCACTTACAAATATACCAAATGACTTGGCCTCTGCAGCTGTGGCAATGAACTGCACACATTCACCACCCCCTGGCTAAAGAAATTCCTCCTCATCTCCGTTCTAAATGGATGACCCTCTATTCTGTGGCTGTGCCCTCTGGTCTTAGACTCACCCTCTATAGGAAATGGGTAATAAATATTATGCTAACCAGTATGCTACCTTGCTGGCCTGATTATGTCCTAGAGAATTGACTAAATTTAACTAAGTCTAGTTAAGGACTGATTTTCCATTTTAGAAATTTGGTCAGTTTTTTTTGAAAAGGTGACCAAGAGGATAGGGCAGATGGTAGACATTGTCTACACGGACTTTGACAAGGTCATGCATAGTAGGCTGCTCTGGAATGTCCCACCACATTCAATCCTGGATGAGCTGGCAATTTTCAGGCAATGTTGGCTTTGGGGGTACAAGACAAAGAGTGTTTGTTTTCCAGATTGGATGCCTGTGACCAACAGGGGTCAGTATAGGGTCATCTTGTTCTCACATATAGAACATAGAATAGTACAGCACATTACAGGCCCTTCGGTCCACAATGTTGTGCCGACCCTCAAACCCTGCCTCCCGTATAACCCCCCACCTTAAATTCCTCCATATACCTGTCTAGTAGTCTCTTAAACTTCACGAGTGTATCTGCCTCCACCACTGACTCAGGCAGTGCATTCCACGCACCAACCACTCTCTGAGTAAAAAACCTTCCTCTACTATCCCCCTTGAACTTCCCACCCCTTACCTTAAAGCCATGTCCTCTTGTATTGAGCAGTGGTGCCCTGGGGAAGAGGTGCTGGCTATCCACTCTATCTATTCCTCTTATTATCTTGTACACCTCTATCATGTCTCCTCTCATCCTCCTTCTCTCCAAAGAGTAAAGCCCTAGCTCCCTTAATCTTTGATCATAATCCGTACTCTCTAAACCAGGCAGCATCCTGGTAAATCTCCTCTGTACCCTTTCCAATGTTTCCACATCCTTCCTATAGTGAGGTGACCAGAACTGGACACAGTACTTCAAGTGTGGCCTAACCAGAGTTTTATAGAGCTGCATCATTACCTCACGACTCTTAAACTCTATCCCTCGACATTTAAAAGCTAACACCCCATAAGCTTTCTTAACTACCCTATCTACCTGTGAGGCAACTTTCAGGGATCTGTGGACATGTACCCCCAGATCCCTCTGCTGCTCCACACTACCAAGTATCCTGTCATTTACTTTGTACTCTGCCTTGGAGTTTGTCCTTCCAAGGTGTACCACCTCACACTTCTCTGAGTTGAACTCCATCTGCCACTTCTCAGCCCACTTCTGCATCCTATCAATGTCTCTCTGCAATCTTTGACAATCCTCTACTCTATCTACAACACCACCAACCTTTGTGTCGTCTGCAAACTTGCCAACCCCGCCCCTCTACCCCCATATCCAGGTCGTTAATAAAAATCACAAAAAGTAGAGGTCCCAGAATAGATCCTTGTAGGACACCACTAGTCACAATCCTCCAATCTGAATGTACTCCCTCCACCACGACCCTCTGCCTTCTGCAGGCAAGCCAATTCTGAATCCACCTGGCCAAACTTCGCTGGATCCCATGCCTTCTGACTTTCTGAATAAGCCTCCCATGTGGAACCTTGTCAAATGCCTTACTAATATCCATGTAGATCACATCCACTGCACTACCCTCATCTATATGCCTGGTCACCTCCTCAAAGAACTCTTATCAGGCTTGTTAGAAACTACCTGCCCTTCACAAAGCCATGCTGACTGTCTCTGATCAGACCATGATTCTCTAAATGCCCATAGATCCTATCTCTAAGAATCTTTTCCAACAGCTTTCCCACCACAGACGTAAGGCTCACTGGTCTATAATTACCCGGACTATCCCTACTACCTTTTTTGAACAAGGGGACAACATTCACCTCCCTCCAGTCCTCCGGTACCATTCCCGTGGACAACGAGGACATAAAGACAATGTTGGCTTTGGGGTATAAGACAAAGGGTGTTTGTTTTTCCAGATTTTAACAACTTCCCATTCACTTTTGTTTCCTTATATGCCCTTTCCTTGGCTTTTATACAGTCCTTCACTTCCCTTGTCAGCCACGGTTGCTTAGCCCTGCAATTTGAGAACTACTTCTCTGGGACATAGCCATCCTGCGCTTTCTGAACTATTCACAGAAATTTCAGCCATCTCTGGTCTGCCATCATCCCTGCCAGTATCATCCCCAATCCACCTGGGCTAGTTCCTCTCTCATGCCTCTGTAATTTCCTTTATTCCATTGTGATACTGATACATGTGACTTATGCTACTCCCTCTCAAATTTCAGTTTGTATTCAATCATATTATGATCACTGCCTCCTAAGGGTTCCTTTGCATTAGGTTCCCTAATAAGACCTGGGTTATTACACAACACCCAATCTAAGATAGCCTTTTCCTCAAGCAGGCTCAAAACACACCCTGCTCTAAAAACCCATCACCTTCTCAGCTTCCTTTCTAACTCCCTGTATTCTGTTTTCAGGACCTCCTCCCTTTTTCTGCCTATGTCGTTGGGACCAATATGTACCATGACTTCTGGCTGCTTACTCTCCCTTTTCAGGATATCATGGACACGGTCAGAAAGACAGCGGACTCTGATACCTAGGAGGGGAACTGCTATCTGTGTTTCCTTTACGCATCCACAGAATGGCCTAACTGTCCCCCTAACTATAGAGTCCCCTGTTACTGCTGCCCTTCTGAGCCGCAGGGGTAGACACAGTCAGTGCTAGGGGCATGGCCACTGTTGCTACTCACAGGTCCCCCCCCAACAGTACTCAAAATAAAGTACTACCTGAAATCCCATATCTGACACCCAGAACAGAACACTGACTCTACAGACATATCCCCTATTCACCTAACAGTTAATTCAGAAAATAAGAAATAAGGAGTGAACTTACCTGTTTACCTTGCCTCTGCCTATTCTCGCTGAAACCTTACTACTCGGACTCAGACTACCCCCACGATGACCGTTCCGCTAAGCGGTATGCTTCTTTTCTTGAGACTGGGTTTTTAAAGTTCTTCACCGGACCTGTGCGAGAACACTTCTGCTGTGTCTGTGCATTACTCCTATCAACTAGATCCAATACAGCACAAAAACAACAATAAGGTAAAGAACATAATAAATTTTAAAAGTACAGTAAGTATATACACATAAGGCAGCTTATATACATACCTATATCCATATAGCAATGCTAGGCACAGGAGCATCTATACATAAAATGCATAAGGTGATTGACAGGATACTGATGGTTGGGGGTATGGAGAGTTGGGATAGTGGGTGGAAGTGTTGATCAGCCTTATTGCTTGGGGAAAGTAAGTCTGGTGTTCCTGGTGTGGATGCTACATAGCCTCCTTCCTGATGGGAGTGGAACAAACAGTCCATGAGCAGGTTAATTGGGATCCTTCATGATATTACTGGCTCTTTTCTGAGCTAAGTGATTTAAAAGAGGTAAATTCTTCACGTGTAATTGATAGCTGAAATGAGCTGCTAGAGGAAGCAGGAACAGTAACAACAGTTAAAAATAAACAAAAGATTCTGCAGATGCTGGAAATACAGAGCAACACACAGAACGTGCTGGAGGAACTCAGCAGATCAGGCATCATCTTTGGAAGAGGGATTAAGCACGTGATGACAATGACCCTTGAAATGATGACATTTCTGGCTGAGACCTTTCATCAGGACTCCAGTTAAGAGAGCTGCTTAACAACAGCTAAGAGGTGCTTGGACAGTTCCTTGACAGAGCAGGACATAGAGGGATGTGGAATTAATTGGGGGTGGGTGTTGGGGAATAGTATAAATAGGCACGATGGTTGGCAGAGACATGGTAGGGAAATCAGTTCATATCAGTGTGTATTATGGCTGGGTCCATGATGCTGATGTACCTAAAAGGGGAGAGGGGAGTATCATTTGCTAATAATTACAGTAATTTCTCACAAATTGCAGATAATTTGCCAAGGTGTTAATGGGGTTGCTAAAATTGGCTTCACATGTCTAGATTCCGTGGCAGAAATTATTCAGTTTCTGTTGGAAATCTTTTAAATTGTATGCTGAAATATTTTATTGTGGTCCTTCAGAATGACTACGTTTGCTTGTATAACTTGCAAAATCTATTAAGTAAGTCCCCTTCCTTGAGGTGAGTTTCATATTTGAGTACTATACCCTCTGAAAGAAGCAACTCCAGAAAAGTCACTTCATGGACACAAGGTGTTTGGGAAAATTAAGGAGAAGGCACACCAGTGAAATATTTCTGGATATCGAAAAAAACTAAAAAAAACAATATCTATATTTTTCAGAATACTGCAGGCCTAGATGATTTTGAAAGGCAAAAAACACTTGGAACGGGTTCTTTTGGAAGAGTTATGTTGGTGAAACACAAAGGCACAGAACAGTACTATGCCATGAAGATACTTGATAAACAAAAAGTAAGTATGTCTCTTTATGTGAAGTAGCCAAGAGGGTTTTTTTTGTTTGTCATTGACTCTTGCTATCACTGTACTAAAATATTTTCAATAGGATCTTGTAGATTCCTTATTGCTATATACAATATTAGCATTTAAAGCAGCAATGAAGGTCCTCCAACCTTGATGTTGGTGGTGTTCAGGGTTTCCTTCATCATGTCAGTAGCTTCTTCTCAGTTTTCACTGCTGTCAGCCATATAAGTCCCGGGTAGAGACTCACGTATACCTTCACACTCAGATATAGAGGATTCTTCATTGCTGTTTCCATAACAGCTTTGTTTGACTCAGCAGGGTTGTTAGCCCTGAGCTGAACCTCTGAACATGGAGGACCGGTGGATCATTCTTAGTCTGGCCTCTACCTTTTGACCTGTTTGGCATGGGTGATCCTACCGAGAGGAGAAGCATAAAGCTCTGGCTTCCAGCCAGCATGATTCTCCAGGTCATTGAGGCACACAAGCCTTCAAACCCTATGACAAGGTTGTGGTCCTCTTGGGAGGTTTGACAAAATGTTGCTATGATTTGTCCTAATTACTAAATGCGGGGTGCTGTCTGGAAAGATGTGCACAAATCTCGTTTAATCTTCACAGAGAGAAGCAATGCTTACAAATACAGAAGTGTCTTTGGTAAACTTTGTGCTTTGGCCTTTTCCACATAATACAGAGAGATGCTGAAAAGGTCATCTTAAGATAACATCAGAAGTGCAGCACAACTTCAAAGACCTTTTCCTTCTAAAGTCTAATGTTTTGAGACTGCAGTGAGCACATAGTTTAACTGTATCAAACCACAAGCTATGAAACTGAGCAATTTTATACCACTTGGTAATGCATACCATTTGATTATTTTATTTTCAAATAAATCTTGCTTTGAGAATAAATAGCATTAAGAATGTCTGGGTCTCCAAATATTGGAATTCACCTGACAATGTTAGCAGGGCTGCCTACCACACCAGATGTGTCAAAGACTGGCACAAACATGATTGCAAATATGGTCAAATATGATCGCAGAATATAGTATTAATGGTAAGACTCTTGGCAGTGTGGAGGATCAGAGGGATCTTGGGGTCCGAGTCCATAGGATGTTCAAAGCAGCTGCGCAGGTTGACTCTGTGGTTAAGAAGGCATACGATGTATTGGCCTTCATCAATCGTGGAATTGAATTTGGGTTCCTAGAGGTAATGTTGCAGCTATATAGGACCCTGATCAGACCCCACTGTGCTCTGTTCTGGTCACCTCACTACAGGAAGGATGTGGAAACCATAGAAAGGGTGCAGAGAAAATTTACAAGGATGTTGCCTGGATTGGGGAGCATGCCTTAGGAAAACAGGTTGAGTGAACTCGGCCTTTTCTCCTTGGAGCAACAGAGGATGAGCGGTGACCTGATAGAGGTGTATAAGATGATGAGAGGCATTGATCATGTGCATAGTCAGAGGCTTTTTCCCAGGGCTGAAGTGGTTGCCACAAGAGGACACAGGTTTAAGGTGCTGGGGAATAGGTACAGAGTTGATGTCTGGGGTAAGTTTTTACTCAGAGAGTGGTGAGTATGTGGAATGGGCTGCCGGCAACAGTGGTGGAGGCGGATACAATGTGGTCTTTTAAGAGACTTTTGAATAGGTACATAGAGCTTAGAAAAATAGAGGGCTATGGGGAAGTCTAGTAATTTCTAAGGTAGGGACATGTTTGCCACAACTTTGTGGGCCGAAGGGCCTGTATTGTGCTATAGGTCTATGTTTCTATATTTCTTTCTTTTTTAATCTTTTTATTAATTTTCAAATTCATAAACATAGCAACAATACAAATACAAAGAGATTGGGATTACATTATTGGTAATTGACATATGCAAGTAAAAACTACAGATAATATAAGTATATTAGGCCTCCCAAACTCTTAATATAATTAAACATGATAAAAAGAAAAATGAAAAAATATCAAGAAAAAAAACAAAATAAAAAAAAACTAAACTAAACTGAACCAAAAACTGAACTAAACAAAACTAAACAAAGCTGGGCTATTATATTACATCGAATACAATCATTAATGTCATTAACTCCGCTCCTCTGTCTGTATATTTTAGGTTAATAAAAAGGATTCAGGTAAGGTTAAGCTACATCAAAGTGACACCTCTGATTTTTTTCTAAATTTAAACAAGATATAGTTTGGGAAAACCATTGAAATGTAGGGGGATTGATCTCTTTCCAATTCAATAAAATGGATCTTCTAGCCATTAACGTAACAAATGCAAATATCTGACAAGCTGAAAATGATAAATAACTATGTTCCATCATTGGTAAACCAAAAATTGCGGTAATAGGATGAGGTTGTAAATCAGTACGCAAAACTGTTGAAATAATATCAAAGATGTCTGTCCAAAATTTTTTCAAAAGAGGGCAAGACCAGAACATATGAGTCAAAGAAGCTACCTCTGAATGACATCTGTCACAAACAGGACATATGAGAGGGAAAACGAGCTAGTTTATGTTTAGACATATGGGCCCTATGCACTACCTTAAAATTGTATCAACGTATGTTTAGCATATATAGAGGAAAAGTTAACTAATTGAAAAATTTTCTCCCACTTCTCTATAGGTAAGTGAAGTTGAAGTTTCCTTTCCCATTCATTCTTAATTTTATCAGATATACATGCTGTATTTTCATAATCATGTCATAAATAGTTGCTGTTGTTTCTGATAAGGATTTAAACCTAAAAATTTTTCCATGATATCAGTTGGATATGAAGTCGGAAAGGTAGGTAGCATAGTATTTTTGAAGTTTCTAATTTGTAAATATCTAAAAAAAATGGGATCTGGGCAAATTATATTTATTAGACAACTGTTCAAAAGACATGAAACAGTTATCCAAGAATAAATAATGAAAAAATATTATACCCTTCATTTTCCATATCAAAAAGGCTTGAGTTTCTATATTTCTAAACACCTTAAAGGCATAGATTGCGACTGACTAACCTAACCCACTTCCAGACGCCTGCAGCCTAGAACTGGAAAGCTGAAAGCAAGTTCAAGAATGGAGAACCAGAGTTTTAATTGGTATTTGAGCATTGGCTGTCATCAGAATCAGACCTAATATCACTGGCATATTTGTTGTTTCACTGCTGCAGTACATTGCAATTCACATTAATTTTAAAAGCCTATAAATTACAGTAGAAGTTTATATAAAAAAAAGTTGTGCTACAAAAAGGAGGGAAAATAGTGAGGTAGTACTTATGGATTCATTGTCCATTGAGAAGGCTGATGGCGAAGGGGAAAAAGCTATTCCCGAAATGTCGAGTGTGTCTTTTGGTGCGTGTACCTCCTCCCTGATGATAGCAATCAGAAGAGGGCATGTTCTGTGACGGGGGATCCTTAATGGTGGATACTGCCTTTTGAGGCATCGCTTTCTAAAGGTGTCCTCAGTGCTGTGGAGGTGAATGCTTATGATGGAGCTAGTTGAGTTTACAATGTCCTTCAACCTTTTCTGATTCTGTGCAGTTACTGCTCCATACCAGAAGGTGACGTAACTAGTTAAGATCAGTTGTAGATCTTGTGCTTTGTAACTTGTCAACTGAATGTGCTCTTGGAGGAACGCACACAAAATGCTAGAGGAACTCAGCATCTATGGAGGGGGGTAAACAGTCAGTAGTTTCAGGCAGAGACCCTACGTTTTCCAGTACCTGCATAATCTCTTGTATTTATGCTCTCTAGAGAAAAGCCTGCTATTGTAGTAGTCAGTTAAATGCAGCTGGTGACTGATGCACTTGGAGTGTGTGGTTTTACAGTACAAGAATTCAAAATGCAGAAATGCTGATCCAACACAATTAAACATATGGAAAGAGGTTTGATACTTTAAAAACAAATTGTTAGGAGCTTGTTAGAAGCACAAGAGATTCTGCAGATGCTGCAAGTCCAGAGCAGCACACACAAAACGCTGGAGAAACTTAGCAGGTCAGGCAGCATCTATGGAGGGGAATAAGCAGTTGACATTTTGGGCAGAGATCCTTCATCAAGACTGGAAAGGAAGGGGGCAGGAGGCAGAATAAGGTGAGGAGGGGGACAGGAGTACAAGCTGCAGGTTGATAGGTCAAGGAAGGACATGTCTGTGGTAGCTGGTCTAGATGAGCACATAGTCGAAGAGTCAAAGACCAGCAGAGATAATTTAGAACTTGGAGCCTCACTTTCTCAACAAGTGTCTTTTAAAGAGAGTTATTTTGAATCAGTTTGTAGAAGTGTAAAGCGAGTTAAATGAATCCAGAGTAGTGCATCTTTCTTTAGCATACAATATTGTGAGGTTGCTGCATTTTATTGCAGATCAAAGGCAGGAAGACCTTGGCCTCTAATTATAATTGAGGTGTGCTTCTGGGTGGTTATGGAATGTTATCATTGTTTTTAGTAGACTGTTCTACTGACAGTGGTTTGCAGTGCAAATATATACTTACGTTCTTTCAAAACTGAACAGAGATGAGGAGGAATTTCTTTAGCTAGAGGGTAGTGAATCAGTGGAATTCATTGCCACAGGTGGCTATGGATATCAAGTCATTGAGTATATGTAAAACAGATTATTGATAGATTCTTGATTAGTCAGGGAATCAAAGGTTATGGGGAGGTGGCAAGAGAATAGGGTTGAGAGGAATAATAAATCAGCCATGATGGAATGGCGGAGCAGTCTCAATGGGTTGAATGGCCTGATTCTTTTCTTATGTCTTATGGTCTTAAGGTAATTGGTAAATGTGTTTTCAGTTACATGATGTGGTTGGATATAAGCATGCCACTTAAAAGCGCATTAGGAAGAAGGTATAGGACCCTTAGGTCCCACACCACCAAGTTTTGGAACAATTATTATCCCTCAATCATCAGGCTTTTAAACCAGTGCGGATAACTTCACTCACCCCAACACTGAACTGATTTCACAGCCTATGGTCTCACTTTCAAGGACTCTGGAAGTTCACAGTGGCTGATTATTTATTTATTTGTTTGTTTTTTGCACAATTTCTTCTCCTTTGCATATTGGTTGTTTGTCCATCTCTGTTGTGTGCAGATTTGCATTTATTCTACTATGTTTCTTTGTATTTATCATGAATGCCCACAAGAAAATGAATCTGAAGATAGTATATGGTGACATATATGTACTTTGATGATAAATTTACTTTGAAGTTTGTCAGGAACATTCTAAGTTCCCAAATTGAGAGGATGACAGAACAATTGTATTAGCGTGCAAACATGGCCATTTTTCTAAAGAATCTGAATCAGGTTTAATATTACTGGCATATGTCATGAAATTTGTTGTTATCTGGCACCAGTACTTTGTAATACGTAATTTAAAAACTGTAAATTACAATAAGTACATACATTTAAAAAATTAAATTAAATAAATAGTGCAAAAAGAGAAAGAAAAAAGTAATGTGTTAGTGTTCATGGGTTCAATCTCCATTCAGGAATCTAAATGCCTCTAAAACACCAAAATTTGGAGGTGTGCTGCTAAGGCTAGTTACATGGATGGCAGGTGTAAGTGAGTGGGGCCCGTACTCTGGGGTTTAGAAGAGTGAGTGGTGTTCTCATTAACACTTACAAAAATCTTGCAAGCTCATCAAGATGGATGCAGGGAGGACATTCCCCCTTGCTGAAGAATCATAGTCCCAGAAAAGGGGGAAGACCACTTTGAACTGAAGTACGAAATCTCTCCGCAAAATTGGTAAAATGGTTTATTATTCTCATCTGTACCAAAGTACAGTGAAAATCTTGTCTTGGATACCATTCATACAGATCAAATTATAACAACAATGTGTTGAGGTAGAGTCATAGAACATTACAGCATAGAAACAGGCCCTTTGGCCCATTTAGTCCATGCTAAACTATTAATTTACCTAGTCTCATTGACCTGCATCCAGACCATACCCCTCCATACCACTCCTATCCCCACACCAATACAAATTTCTCTCAGGTGTTGAAATCAAACCCTTAACCGCCACTTCCGCTGGTAGCTGGTTTCACGCCCTCACAGGCCTCTGAGTGCAGATTCCCCTTATACATTTCACCTTTGACCTTTAATCCATGACCTCGTTCTAGTCTCACTTAACCTTGGTGAAAAAGCCTGCTTGCATTTATCCTATCTTGAGTGGGCTCTGTGTGGATATTTTTGGTTATAATTTTATATAGGTAGGACAAGGGAAAACAATAACAGTGCAGAATAATGTGTTCCAGTTACAGGGGAAGTGAAGGTTGATAGTAAGGTGCAAAATCCTAATGGATGGATTGAGCCAAATTGACTAGGGGACCATTTAATAGTCTTAACAGTGGGATATAAGCTGACCTTGAGCCTGATGGTGCATGCTTTCAAGCTTTTGCAATGTCTTTCTAATGGAGGGGTTGCAGAAAAAGAGAGAATGTTCCAGAGATGGGTGGTGTCTTTATGCTAGCTGCTACTCTGGCAGGCTGTGGAGGATCAAATTTCATTCAACACAGTTCGATTGACGCTTGGATGTGAGAGAAATATGGCTCTAAATGTAACTTGTCAACTCGTACACACCCAACAACAGTACCTCAACTGATGAAGGCAGGTATGTCATGCGCTGCCTTTCTCACCCTATCTACTTGTTCACACCCTATTCCTATGTTCATCATGGCTCTTAAAGGTCCTGACATTTACAGTATACTTATGTTTGAGCCCCCCCCCCCAAAAAGTCAGTACCCCTCACTTGTTTCAAGGAACCACAAAGTCATGATCTTTCATATTGAGGGTGATATTGTGGTTGTGTTGTCATATGAGGAATATTATAAATGCAGTCTGTCCAAGCAGGAATCCCACAACAAAACCCCACTACCGTTAGGCGCAACAGAAGGGTAGTGATTAACATATAACATATAACAATTACAGCACGGAAACAGGCCATCTCGGCATTATCCACAACTCCACCTATATTAGTATCATCTGCATACTTACTAATCCAATTTACCACCCCATCGTCCAGATCATTAATATATATATGACAAACAACATTGGACCCAGTACTCATCCCTGAGGCACACCACTAGACACCGTCCTCCAATCTGACAAACAGTTATCCACCACTACTCTCTGGCGTCTCCCATCCAGCCACTGCTGAATCCACTTTACTACTTAGATATTAATGCCTAACGATTGAACCTTCCTAACTAACCTTCCGTGTGGAACCTTGTCAAAGGCCTTACTGAAGTCCATATAGACAACATCCACCGCTTTACCCTCGTCAACTTTCCTAGTAACCTCATCAAAAAATTCAATATTTGTCAAACATGACTTTCCACGCACAAATCCATGTTGTCTGTTCCTAATCAGACCCTGTCTGTTCAGATAATTATATATACCATCTCTAAGAATACTTTCCATCAATCTTCCCACCACTGACATCAAACTCACAGGCCAATAATTGCTAGGTTTACTCTTGGAACCCTTTTTAAACAATGGAACCACATGAGCAATATGCCAATCCCCCGGTACCATCTCTGTTTCTAATGACATTTGAAATATATCTGTCAGAGCCCCTGCTATTTCCACACTAACTTCCCTCAAGGTCCTAGGGAATATCCAGTCTGGACCCAGAGACTTATCCACTTTTATATTCTTTAAAAGCGCCAGTACTTCCTCTTCTTTAATCATCATACTTTCCATAACTACCCTTCTTGTTTCCTTTACCTTACACAATTCAATATCCGTCTCCTTAGTGAATACCGAAGAAAAGACATTGTTCAAAATCTCCCCCATCTCCTTTGGCTCAGCACATTGCCATCCACTGTGATTCTCTAAGGGACCAATTTTATCCTTCACTATCCTTTTGCTATTAATATAACTGTAGAAACCCTTGGGATTTATTTTCACCTTACTTGTCAAAGCAGCCTCATATCTTCTTTTAGCTTTTCTAATTTCTTTCTTAAGATTCTTCTTACTTTCTTTATATTCCACGAGCACCTCATGTACTTCAAGCTGCCTATATTTATTGTAGATCCCTCTCTTTTTCCAAACCAAATTTCCAATATCCCTTGAAAACCACGGCTCTCTCAAACTTTTAACCTTTCTTTTCAACCTAACAGGAACATAAAGATTCTGTACCCTCAAAATTTCACCTTTAATTGACCTCCATTTCTCTATTACATCCTTCCCATAAATCAAATTGTCCCAATCCACTCCTTCTAAATCCTTTCGCATCTCCTCAAAGTTAGCCTTTCTCCAATCAAAAATCTCAAGCCTGGGTCCAGTCCTATCCTTCTCCATAATTATATTGAAACTAATGGTATTGTGATCACTGGACCCGAAGTGCTCGCCAACGCATACCTCCGTCACCTGCCCTATCTCATTCCCTAACAGGAGATCCAACACTGCCCCTTCTCTTGTTGGTACCTCTATGTATTGCTGCAAAAAACTATCTTGCACACATTTTACAAACTCCATGCCATCCAGCCCTTTTACAGAATGGGCCTCCCAGTCAATGTGTGGAAAATTAAAATCTCCCACAATCACAACCTTGTGCTTACTACAAATATCTGCTGTCTCCTTAAAAATTTGCTCCTCCAATTCTCGCTCCCCATTATGTGGTCTATAAACACCCCTATAAGCGTCACTACACCTTTCCCATTCCTCAATTCCACCCAAATAGCCTCCCTAGACGAGTCCACTAATCTATCCTGCCAGAGCACTGCTGTTACATTTTCTCTGACAAGCAATGCAACACTTCCCCCTCTTGTCCCTCTGATTCTATCACACCTGAAGCAACGAAATCCAGGAATATTCAATTGCCAATCACACCCCTCCTGCAACCATGTTTCACTGATAGCTACAACATCATATTTCCAGGTATCAATCCATGCTCTAAGCTCATCCACCTTTCTTACAATGCTCTTAGCATTAAAATAGATGCATTTAAGAAACTCTCCACCTCTTACTCTCTGTTTATCCCTAATGGTGCAAACAACTTTGTTATGTTTTTCTTTCTTCTTCCCTACATCTTCGGTCTGAGTGCTCCCGATCTCTGCCCCCTGCCTATCCTCCCTCACACACTGTCTACTAGCTTTCTCTAATTGTGAACTTACCTCCTCTCTCCTAGTCGCTTCAGTTTGATTCCCACCCCCAACCATTCTAGTTTAAAGTCTCTTCAGTAGCCTTTGCAAATCTCCCCGCCAGGATATTGGTCCCCCTAGGATTCAAGTGTAACTCGTCCTTTTTGTACAGGTCACACCTGCGCCAAAAAAGGTCCCAATGATCCAAAAACTTGAATCCCTGCCCCCTGCTCCAATCCCTCAGCTACGCATTTATCCTCCACCTCATTGCATTCCTACTCTCACTGTCACATGGCACAGGCAGTAATCCTGAGATTACTACCTTTACGGTCCTTCTTCTCAACTCCCTTCCTAACTCCCTATATTCTCCTTTCAGGACCTCTTCCCTTTTCCTACCTATGTCGTTGGTACCTATATGTACCACGACCTCTGGCTCCTCTCCCTTCCACTTCAGGATATCTTGGAAGCGATCAGAAACATCGCGGACCCTGGCACCAGGGAGGCAAACTACCATCCGGGTCTCCTGACTGCATCCACAGAATTACCTATCTGACCCCCTAACTATCGAGTCCCCTATTACTACTGCCCTCCTCTTCCTTTCCCTACCCTTCTGAGCTACAGGGCCGGACTCTGTGCCGGAGGCACAGCCAGTGTTGCTTCCCCCAGGTAAGCTGTTAGCTCCAACAGTACTCAAACAGGAGTACTTATTGTCAAGGGGCACAGCCACTGGGGTACTCTCTAGTACCTGGCCCTTCCCCTTCCCCCTCCTAACCATGACCCACTTGTCTGCCTCCCATGGCCCTGGTGTGACCACCTGCCTGTAACTCCTCTCTATCAACTCCTCACTCTCCCTGACCAGACGAAGGCCATCGAGCTGCAGGTCCAGTTCCCTAACGCGGTCCCTTAGGAGCTGCATCTCGGCGCACCTGGCACAGATGTGGACGTCCGGGAGGCTGGGAGACTCCACTCCCTCCCACATCTGACACCGAGAACAACAAGCTGCCCTCACACTCATACTTCCCCCTCTCCTCAAATAACAGGAAAAAAATAAAAACCAAACCTACTTCGCCTCGCCTGTTTCCGCCTAAGCCCGTTGAGCCAAAACCTTTAAGCCTTCACTCTGCAGCCCACAAACGACGCTGCCGGCTGTATAAGACTGTGTTCCTTTTAAATCTTCCGCCCTTCACTGCCCGATGTCACACGCCTGCGCAGTCCCGCCTCTCTGAACTCCGAGGTGGAAAAAGAACCGAAAAATTAAAAATGACTTCCGCCACACTCCCGCTTCGATTCTCAGACTCACTTCTCCGAATTAAACCCGAATCAGGATTTCTGACCTTTTAAATCTTCCCCGCTTCACTGCCCGATGTCACATGCCTGTGCAGTCCCGCCTCTCTGAAGTTCAGAGTTCAGTTCCAGTATTCTCTGGAAGAAAGTTTGTACATTCTTCCCATGTACACATGGGTTTCCTCTGGGTACTTCAGTTTCCTCCCACGGTCCAAAAGAGGAACCAGTTAGTACGTCCTGTGAATAGGGTGGGGTTAAATAGGTGGGTTGTGGGGCAGCACATCTCAAAGGGCCAGAAGGGTCTGTTGCTGTATCTTTAAATAAATAATTTTTTTTAAAGTTCATGAAACTTAAAATAACATTGATGTTGCTATGGTCACAGTGGTGGTGCTGGGAATAGGTTTTTCTATTTTTAATTGAGTTCTAATAGTGAATTAGAATATACAGCACATCTGCTAAGTAAGTGCATCTAATGTCTATAGAGTTAATTATTGCCTGCTTAACTTTCTCTTTGTTTCTGTTATTGAGTAACCCAGGTAAAATGTGAAAGGCCAGGGCCATAGTACAGAACACTGTGCGGGACCAGAAATGAAAAGAGTAGTAGCGAAGACAAGATAAATCAACACTCAGTGGTTAGGTGATGCCAGGATTGCGTTTTAAAAACCTGTAGATTATAGAAGGAAGGGAACCCTGCAAGGTAAGAAACTCTTATAGTTTTGAGGTCCTTTGTAAGAGTGAGCCTAGTGCAGGAGATAGTGTGATGAGTCTTGCTTTCAACATGGGCACCACTGTAGCGTTGCAGTTAACGCGACACTATTACAACTCGGGACGTCGGAGCTCAAAGTTCATTTCCGACATCATCTGTAAGGAGTCTGTATGTCCTCCTGTGGAATGTGTGGTTTTTCTCCGGGTATTCCAGTTTCCTCCCATTTTCCAATATGCCACTTAGTTGGTTAATTGGTCATTGTAAATTCTCCTGTGATTAGGCTAGGGTTAACTCAGTGGTTGCTGGGCAGCGCAGTTCGAAGGGCCTTCTCCACACTGTATCTCAATAAATAAATAAATAAACAAACAAACAAACAAACACTACATCTTCAATACAAGACACAGTGTGGAATTAAACTCTTCATCGTGCTGTATTTTCGCATTCTGTTGTCAATGTGGACCAAACTTTAACTGTTTAGACAAGACTCATTTCTCTTCTCCACCCCAAATGAAGGGGTAACAATCAAATAAGAACCAATACCTATGAATAGAGAGTATTGATATCGTGGATATTCACTGGTTATCCCTGATGAGATTTACATGTTACTTTTTCCATACTTACCCATGAAGTTCCAATAAAATGAATGACGATTGCACAAATTAGCAATGTAATCCATTCACTGTGAATGTTAATTGATGTTTTTGTGTTGTAGGTTGTTAAACTGAAACAAATCGAACACACACTCAATGAGAAGAGAATATTGCAAGCAGTTAATTTCCCATTTCTGGTGAAATTGGAGTATTCCTTCAAGGTAAATAATTCATAACATCAGACTTTGAAAGTGCATTGATCTGACAGTACAGCCTACCATTTAGTGTAGCGCTTTGCGACACTAACTGTAAGATCGGAGTTCTATTCTTACCTCTAACTGTAAGGAGTTTGTACATTCTCCCCATGGCCGCATAGCTTTCCTCCGGGTGCTCCAGTTTCCTCCCACATCCCAAAGACATACAGTAAGAGTTGGTGAGTTGTGGGCATGCTATGTTGGTGCCAGAAGTGTGGCAACACTTGCAGGCTGCCCCCAGCACAATCCTCACTGACTTGATTTGACATTAACAATTCATTTCACTATGCATTTCAATGTACATGTGACAATTAAAACTAATCTTAATTTTAATCTTGTGCCAATTAAAGCTGATTTTGAATCTTAATCATTCCATACCTTTAAAATGGATTATGAACCCTTTGCATGAATCAGCCGCACACTCAGCTTAAGAGAATTTCTAAAGTTTTATGTATTGAAGAGGACTGAATAGGATTCAAAGTAGACTTTCAACTGTTACTCAAGATTAGAGTCACAGAAGTCATAGTCATAGAAAAGTGTAGCACAGAAACAGGCCATTCGGCCCATCTACTCTCTCAAACCATTTAAACTCCCTCCTCCCATCAACCTATTCTGGGACCATAGCCCTCCATATGCCTACCATCCATGTACCTATCCAAACTTCTCTTAAACATTGAAATTGAGCTTGCGTGCACCACTTGTACTGGCAACTTGTTCCACACTCTTGCAACACTGAGTGAAGAAGTTTCCACTCATGTTCCCCTTAACCCATGACTTCTAGTTGTAATCCCACACAGCCTCAGTGGAAAAGGCCTGCTTGTATTTATCCTATCCAATACCACGCAATAATTGTTACACCAGATCTGATGCAACACAAAAAATAAATGCCATAAGAGATGGGGGAGTGGGGTACACATGTTGAGGATGATGGGAAGAGAGGAGTGGTTGTGCATCCTGATTATGTGAGGTCTTGGAAGTCCATGCAGATGAGACCTGGAAGCTGTCAAGATTTTGTGCAGTATTACTTTATTACTCTATTAGGACTGAACTGTTAAAAGAATTGCTTTAATCGCAATCTTATGCACCTTCATTGCTAGTTGTTGGAGTTGGGTTTTAATACTAGATAGGGCAATACAAACATTAGTTTACCCTCATCGCAGCACTGTAAACGCTTTAACCACTTTTATAATGCTGTTCACGTTGCAAAATACCTGCTGGAATTTATGCACATATTGCTCCATATCCGCAAATTAGCCTTCCACCTCACCTAGTCTTGCCCGTCACCTAGCAGCTTGTACTTCCTCCCCTCCTCCCACCTTCTTATTCTGGCTTCTTCCTCCTTCCTTTCCAGCCCTGATGAGGGCTCTCTGTCCAGGATGTCGAATTGTTTGTACTTCTCCATAGATGCTGCCTGACCTGCTGTGTTCCTCCTGCATTTTGTGAATGTTCCTTAGTTTGTACTGTTACCTCGTTGGTTATAGTGGATCAAACTATACCCAAACATTGAATGATTCCTGGTTTTTCATTCCATTAGTGTGCTAGCAAAGCTCCCTGCCAGTTGGCAGCCTTGCTGGCAACTTCACTTGTGCAATTTTGCTTTTCGTCATTGCTTAAGAAGTTTCTATTAATGTGGTTTGGCCAACTTAGACTTCAAACCTTCATTTCCTTCAGCTTGTACATATTTGTAGCAGAAGCAACTAAAATCATATCAGAACATCTGATTAGTCAGTATGCGTGATCTTTATGTGGAATTGGTGTCACTGGATTTTGCTTGATGGAGTTCCTCAGTTTTCACTGCGTTCTGCTGTTTGATTACTCCAATTTAAAATCTTAACTCCAGGCTCTTTAAAAGGCATTCCTTTAAAGAGACAAAAAGATTAGTTTCATTAAATAATCAATCAAGATTGTACAATGTCTTTTCCAGTGCACAAGTGCAAAGGAGAATAAAATAATCATTATTCCGGATCCGATGTAACACAAAAAACGCAATAAGTAAAAGAACACAACAATAATTTAAAAAACAATGAATACAGATGCATAAGGTAGTTTATATGCGTTGATTTTATGTCCATAAAGTGATGCTAGGCTGTACATACAGTGACTGACAGGAAGTAATATAGTGGTGGACTTAGTGGGAGGTGTTGATCAGCTTTACTGCTTGGGGAAAGTAACAGTTTCTGAGTCTTGTGGGACTGGCATAGCCTCCTCCCTGCTGGGAGTGGGACAACAGTCCAGGAGCAGGGTGGGTGGGATCCTACATGATATGACTGGCCCTTTTCTGTCACCTTGATGGTGGGTAGGCTGGTGCCAGTGATGCGTTGGGCAGTCTTGACTACCCAATGTAGAGCCTTCCCGTCCACCACAGTGCATTTTCCATACGGTACAGTGATGCAGCTTGTTAGGATGCTGTACTGTACATTTGTAGAATGATGCAAGTGTGAATGTGCAAAATCCAGCTCTTCAGCCTTCACAGAAAGTAGAGCCATTGATGAGCTTTCTTAGTATGTAGAATGTGTTCTGGGATCATGAAAGGCTATGTTTTCACATTTATGTCAACTACGGTGAAGTGTGATGTTTGCGCCAAATCAAATCAGCGAGCATTGTGCTGGAGGAAGCCTGCAAGTGTTATCACACTTCTGGTGCCAATGCAGCATGCCCACAGCTTCCTAACCCTCACCCATGCACCTTTAGAATGTGGGAGGAAACCAAACACCCAGAGGAAGCCCACATGGCCATAGGGAGAACGTACAAACTCCTTACAGACAACAGCAGGAATTGATTGCTGATCAGTGATCACTGGCATTGTAAAGCAATGCATTACCATGCTGATTTGTTCCTTTGTACCAAAGTTCAGGACCCATCCAAAATTATGATCTCCTTGTAAACCTACTTGGTGTTCAAAAAAAAAACAAGTTATACCCTTTCATGGTTGGCAATTTCTTCTGACAATGACTGATTATTCATGATGGAATAAAGCCCTTCTAACATCTATAAGAGCATAAGATAGGAGCAAAATTAGGCCATTCAGCTCTGCCATTCCATCATGGCTGATCCTGCATCCCATTCAACTCCATACAACTGCCGTCTCCCATATCCCTTGATGTCCCGACTAACCAGGAATCTTATCAACTTCTGCTTTAAATATACCCATGGACTTGGCCTTCACCGCAGTCTGTGGCCGAGCATTCCACAGATTCATTACTCTTTGGCTAAAAAAAAGTCCTCCTTACTTCTGTTCTGAAAGGTCGCCCCTCAATTTTGAGGTTGTGCCCTCTAGTTCTAGATACCACCACCAGAGGGAACATCCTCACACATCTATCTTATCTAGTTCTTTCAACGTTCGGTAGGTTTCAATGAGATCTCCACAAAATTCTTCTAAATTCCAGTGAGTGCAGGTCCAAAGCCATCTACATGAAACACAGTTATAGGAAAGCAGCATCTATCATTAGAGATCCCCACCACCCAGGATGTGCTCTCTTCTTACAGTTGCCATCAGGTAGAAGGTATGAGAGCCTCAGGACTCACACCACCAGGTTCAAGAACAGTTTCTACCCCACCATCAGGCTCTTGAAGAAAAGGGGGTAACCATACTCAACTTCACTTGCCCCATCTATGAACAGTTCCTACAGCTAATGACCCTTCGTCAGGACTAACGAACTAGTCCTGACGAAGGGTCCCGGCCGAAAACATCGACTGTACCTCTTCCTATAGATGCTGCCTGGCCTGCTGTGTTCCGCCAGCGTTTTGTGTATGTTGCTTGAATTTCCAGCATCTGCAGATTTCCTCGTGTCTACAACCAATGATCTCACTTTTAAAGACTCTGTGTCTCATTATCTCATGTTCTTTTTATTTATTGCTATTTATTTATATTTGTCTTTGCATAGTTTGTTGTCTTCTGCACTCTGGTTGGTCTTTCATTGATCCTGTTATAGTTACTATTCAATAGATTTGCTGAGTATGCCCACAAAAAAATGAATCTCAGGGTTATATGTGGTGACATATTTTGATAGTTTGATGATAAAATTTGCTTTGAACTGTGAACAAGTTCACTGTTCCCTCTAAGCTGCGCAGCTAGAATTTTCTTATATATAATCTTACTATTATTTTAAAATTATGCTAATTTTGAAACCGTTAATATAATTGTGAAATGCCCTGTAATTAATAGTTAATAAATATAATCTATAAACTTTCCAAATAATAAACATACCAGAGCCTTTACTTTGAAACATTTTAGAGTTTCAATGTATTTACATTGTCAATGTTTCAAGTGACTCTGTACTGTGGAAGTCAGTAGCTCATTGTTAACAAACCACTGGCCCGCTGAACAGTATTTAAAAGTTTACCTTCAGTTAATAAATGAAATCAAAAGTATGTCATTTTTTGATTTTTATTCTAAATATTCGTGATACATGGTGGTTGTCCATCATATCCGACAATGACAGGAAACCTGTGCAAGAGAGTTTTTAAAGTGGAAAGGCCATTGCACTCCAAAGTCCGGATCCAGTGGAATGAACAAGTGTCGCAAACATGACCGTGAACTCTTCTGTGCCTTGTCATGCCCTTTGCTCTCCTAGGAGCGTTGCCCTTCCCGGCTGTTGGATCTCACTGTAGAGTCCGCCGGAGCTGACTTCACATGCCAAGACAGGCATCTCCCTAACTCACCAGAGTACGGAGTGCTTCGGCTACCCTTACCTGGTTTAACCCAACTATCAAAGCAGTGTACCAGGACGTTTCCGCTGTCGAAGGCAAACAGCTACTTGGAGCTGCAGGTGAGAGCTGAGTGTCTGGTGGGGACCAAAGGTGAGTGAGCTGCCCCAGAATGGACACGACAAGCCCCTTCACCAGAGGTGCTGTCCCTCCCTGGACACCTCGTACGTCCCACTCAAAATAAACATTTAAAGTGCCATGCAGTTTTCAGTTTGTGTAAAAACATTTCCTGCCCAGCACTGGTTGGTCCTCGCAGTTGTTAAAAAATATTAGAGGGAATGTTGGACAAATCCATAGTAAACTCAACCTGCCTGACCACTATGATGGGCAGGGTTCAAACGATGAAGGCAAAATTTAGTATTTAGTGTGTCCTGAGCAGCAATTGTAATTACAGTAGAAATAGCCAGGGTTACATGCCTGCCATCAACATGTATCGTAGCCTGGTATGCAAACACCAATACCCTTGAATGCAAAAGCCCTCCCTACCATTAAACACATCTGCATGGAGTACTGTTGCAGGAAAGGAAAACAGCATCCATCATCAAGCACCCACACCGTCCAGGCAATGCTCTCTTCTTGCTTCTGCCATCAGGAAGGAGGTACAGAAGCCTCAGGATCCACTCAGCCAGGTTCAGGAAAAGATTCTACTACTCAATATTCAGGCTGAAGAGGGAATAACTTCACTCAACTTCACTGAAATGTTCCCACAACCTGTGGATTCACTTTCAAGGATTCTTCATTGCATATTCTCGATGTTTATTGCTTAATTTATTTTCGTTGTTACTTTATTCGCTTTACATTCGTGTAGTTTGTTGTCCTTCGCACGATCGTTGTTTGTCTTGAGTGTGGTCTTTTCTTGATTCTATTGTGTTTCTTTGCATTTACTATGAATGTCTGCAAGAAAATGAATCTCAGGGTTGTATATGGTAACATATTTACTCTGATTACAAATTTACTTTGAACTTCCAATCTGATTTGTGTGACTAATAAAAATAAGACGAGATGCTGGAAATCTAGAGGAACACACAAAATGCTGGAGGAAACTTATAAACGCTTAGATATGGTTTTTTGTGCCTTACTGTTCTGTTTAAACCAGTTATCATTGTTCTGTTCCTAAAATTGTTTCAAAAGCTCCCTTCTGAAAAGCGCTATAGGGCATGCTTGCCACCAAGGAGGAAGTACAGGAGCCTGAAATCTCACACTCAACATTTTAAGAACAGCTTTTTCCCCTCTGCCATCAGATTTCTGAACAGACAATAAACCAGCCCATGAACACTACCTTACTATTTTTGCATTCTTTTAGCACTCATTATTTAATTTTTTTTTATATATATACAGTGGATCTTGGTTAACTGGGGCACATCGTGACCAGTACATTTTGGCCCAATTAAGCAGCTGCCCATTTAGCCGAAGTTTCACAGAAATAGTTAAAAAGATATAAAAAAGACAAACTATTGTTTAACTGGGTATCAAATTATGTACAGTATTTAAATGAAATACGGAACAAGTTAGAACACTAAAAATACTATTAAACTTATTAGCTCCTAATAGTTATTGACAGAGGAATTCATCCAGTATACACATTCTTTTGAATGAATGAACAAAAGACATCCAGTGTAGATTGTGGACTGCCTTCATAGAATGTTATTGACATCTGCATCCTTCAAATCTTCATCTTAATTTTAGCATCAAGATGATTGTCGATACCTTCAAATTCTTCATAGTTTTTAACTTTGAAGAAATGAAATCATTTCATTTTCACTCCCGGCCATTTTAATATCTCCCATCCTGAATGCTTGAAACTGCAGTAAGCCAAACAGTTCTGAATTGACTTACTGATTATTTGTTGCCAACTATCAGTGCCAAATAGTTTTGAACACAAATACACGCAACTGATGCTATTTTTAAAATTGTTCACTCTAAGCACAGTGTGTCTAATGGCCACACAAGTGCATAAGTCTGACACTAGTTAGATACTGTGCGGCAAAAGTCTCCTGCGCCAATTAAGTGGTGTAGTATCCCAAATGAATGAAGGGAATCCTGGCTATTTTCTTGATTTGATTTTGTTCTTAAGAATTTGTCTCAATAAGCAGTTGCTCCAATTAACCAATGGTCCAATTAACTGGAATCCACTGGATTTCTAATTACAATTTTTTGTATTTTTATGTATTGCACTGTAATGCTGCTGCCAAATTTCTTGAGCTATGTCAGTGATATTAAACCTGATTCTGATTCTATTAAAGCAAATTTCACGCCATCTTAAAAGCTGCTTCCACCAGGCAGTTCATCTGGTCAACCATTCTAGTTAAGCACCTCACCACCTTCACTTACCTTAGTCACTGCACTGTACTTTAAACCACTTTTTATAATGATGTTTACTTTGTAAAGAGATGCTGCTGTTATGTATTTATGCACATTTTATTCCATATCTGTATTTATAGCTATTTTTAAATAAATTTGTACATAATGCTTGATATAATTCAACGGTGTTTAGCTTGTTACTTACGAGGTTTACTCACCTCTGCGCTGAACTGAATCTGTGGCCTGGATTGACTTATTGACTTAGGGGCTGTGGACTCATTTTCATGAACTTCAGTTCTGAATGTTGTTTGCTTCCTTTTACTGATGGCATGATTTTTTTTCTGTACATTGGAAACATAGGTTTTTGGCTGTTTGGGCGTTTGGCTGTTTTTTTTAATGGGTTCTATTGGGTTTCTTGTGTTTTGTGGCTGCTTGTAAGGAGACAAATCTCAAGGCTGTATATAGTTATACATACTTAATAATGAATGTACTTCGAACTATGAACTTTAATTATGGAATATTGTTAGTTGTTAAATATTGCACCCTAACCAACACGCCGCAACAAATTCCTAATACATATAAATAAATATATGGCAAATGAAATTGATTTTTCATCCTTGTTGGCATTAATTTACATCTAGGTTGAAATTTTTCACAGATATTTCATTGCTGTGATAACAAGCCAGTTTTCTTCTCCTTTGGAGTTTTATTTATAAATAACTTGCCCTAAACTTAATAGGTATGTTTGCTTTAGTGGAAGTGCACTCAATTGCCACTTGCACTCAATTACCCAGTGTGCTCTTCTGCTTGTAGCCCATCCACTTCAAGGCTGAACATGTGCATTCAAAGATGTTTTTCTGCACATCACAGTTGTAACATGTTGTTATTAGAGTTACCGTACTGTCGCCTTCCTGTCGGCTTGAACCAGTTTTGTCATTGTCCTCTGAGTTCTCATTAACAAAGTGCTTTCACCCTCCGAACTGCCCCTCACTGGATGCTGTTATTTTTCACACCATTCTCCATAAACTGGTTGAGACTGTTGTGCGTGTAAATCTCAGGAGATCAACAGTTTCTGTCATACTCAAACCACCCCGTCTGGCACAAACAATCATTCCATTCCACAGTCAAAGTCACCTAGATCACATTTCTTCCCCATTCTGATGTTTGATCTGAACAACTCAACTTCTTGACCATGCCTTTGTGCTTCTATGCATTGAGTTTCTGCCACTTGATTGGCTTATTAGATATTTGCATTAATGAGTGAGTGTAGAGGTATACCTAATAAAGTGGCCACTAAGTGTACTTAAACTTCTAACCCAGGTGGTATTTGCAGATGTTCAGTTTACCTGTAGCCTTCTCTGTTGTTTTGCTCATTACAAAGAGGTAACCATTGGACTCGATGTTCATGGCTACCACTTTAATTCATAATCTAACTTTGTGTTTCAGGACAACTCTAATTTATATATGGTGATGGAATACGTACCAGGTGGTGAAATGTTTTCACATCTTAGAAGAATTGGAAGGTTCAGGTAAGGTTTAAGTCGCCCATGGATTGATGAATAATATAAAATATTTGTGATGAACATAAGTGTTCCTCAAGGCACTGTCCAACGTTGAAAAATCAGCATCTAGGCAACCTGTCCAGTAACTTGAGTGCATCATCCATAAGACATAAGACATAGGAGCCAAATTAGGCCATTTAGCCCATTGAGTCTTCACCATTCCATACAGGATGTAATGCTGATGCTTTATAAGGCATTAGATCGTACTTGGAGTATTGTAAGTAGGTTTTATGCCCCTTATCTAAGAAAATGTGCTAGCATTGAAGAGGATTCAGTTGAGGTTCACAAGAATGGTTACAGGAACAAAAGGATTAACATATGAGGAGCGTTTAATGGCTTTGGGTCTGTACTCACTAGAGTTTAGAAGCTGTTATTCCATTGAATATTGGAAGGCCTAGATACTGTGCATATAGAGAAGATGTTTCCTATAGTGGGGGAGTCTGGGACCAGAGAGCACAACCTCAGGATAGAGGGACCTTCATTGAGAGTAGAGATTAGGAGGACTTTCGTTTTCTTTAGCCTGAGATTAGTGCATCTGTGGATTTCAATGCCACAGACAGCTATGAAGGGCAAGTCACAGGGTACTTTTAAAGTAGAGTTTGATAGGCTTTTGATTAGTCAGGGTGTCAGAGAGTATCATAAGACATAGGAGCAGAATTAGGCCATCTGTCCCATCAAGTCTGCTCTGCCATTCAATCATGGCTGATCCTTTTTTTTCTATCTCCTCCTCAACCCTAGTTCCCCGCCTTCTCCCTGTAACCTTTGATGCCGTGTCCAGTCAAGAACCTATCAATCTCAGCCTTAAATACGCCCAACGACCTGGCCTCCACAGCTGCATGTGACAACAAATTCACCACCATTTGGCTAAAGAGATTTCTCCACATCTCTGTTTTGAAAGGGTACCCCTCTATCCTGTGGCTATGCTCTCTTGTCCTAGACTCTCACCATCCTTTCCACATCTACTCTGTCTAGGCCTTTCAACATTCGAAAGGTTTCAATGAGATTCTCCCTCATCCTTTTGAATTCCAGCGAGTACAGACCCAGAGCCATCAAATGTTTCTTGTATGATAACCCTTTCATTCCTGGATTCATCCTTATGAACCTCCTCTGGACCCTCTCCAATGTCAGCACATCTTTTCTAAGATGAGGAGCCCAAAACTGTTCACAATTCTCAAGGTGAGGCCTCACCAGTGCCTTATAAAGCCTCAGCATCACATCCTTGCTCTTATATTCTAGACCCCTTGAAATTAATGCTAACGTGGCATTTGCCTTCCTCACCACCGACTCAACCTGCAAGTTAACCTTCAGGGTGTTCTGCACAAGGACTCCCAAGTCCCTCTGCATCTCAGATTCCTGGATTTTCTCCCCGTTTAGAAAATAGTCTGCACATTTATTTCTGCGACCAAAGTGCCTGACCATGCATTTTCCAACATTGTATTTCATTTGCCACTTTCTTGCTCATTCTCCTCATCTGTCTTTCTGCATCCTACCTGTTTCCTCAACACTACCTGCCCCTCCACCAATCTTTGTATCATGTGCAAACTTAGCCTCAAAGCCATCTATTCCATCATCTAAATGCTTTATATACAACATAAAAAGAGTCCCAACACTGACCCCTGCAGAACACCATTAGTCACTGGCAGCCAAACAGAAAAGGATCCTTTTATTCCCACTCACTGCCTCCTACCAATCAGTTAATGCTCTAACCATGTTAGTAACTTTCCTGTAGTATAGTGGGCTGTTAACTTGGTAAGCAGCCTCATGTGTGGCACCTTGTCAAAGGCCTTCTGAAAGTCCGAATATAAAACATCCACTGCATCCCCTTTATATATTATATATTTTACTTGTAATCTCCTCAAAGAATTCCAGCAGATTCGTCAGGCAGGAGTTTTCTTGAAGGAAACCATGCTGACTTTGTACTGTCTTGTCCTGTGTCACCAAGTACTTTATCACCTCATCCTTAACAATTGACTCCAACATCTTCCCAACCACTGAGGTCAGGCTAACTGGTCTATAATTTCCTTTCTGCTGCCTTCCTCCTTTCCTTAATATTTGCCATTTTCCCGTCCTCTGGCACCATGCCAGAGTCCAATGATTTTTGAAAGATTATTTCTAATGCCACCACAATCTCTAACGCAATCTCTTTCAGAACCCTAGTGTGCAGTTCCTCTGGTCCAGGTGACTTTTGTACCTTTAAATCTTTCAGCTTTTTGAGCACCTTCTCTCTTGTAACAGTAACTGCACCCACTTTTCTTCCTTCACACATTACAACATCAGGCATACTGCTCGTGTTTTCCACAGTGAAGACTGATGCAAAATACTCATTTAGTACATCAGCCATCTCCTTGTCCCCCGTTATTATTTCTCCTGCTTCGTATTCTATCAGTCCTATATTCACTCTCATCTCTCTATTTTTAGTATACTTGAAAAAGCTTTTACTATCCATTTTGATATTATTTGCTAGCTTGTTTTCATATTTCATCTTATCCCTTCTAATGATTTTTTAGTTGCTCTCTGTAGGTTTTTAAAAACTTTCCAATCTGCTATCTTCCCACTAATCTTTGCTTTGTTGTATGCCCTTTCTTTTGCTTTTACAATAGCTTTGACTTCCCTTGTTAGCCACGGTTGTACCATTTTACCATTTGAGTATTTCTTCATTTTTGAAGTACATCTGTCCTGCACCATCCTCATTTTCCCAGAAATGCACGCCATTGCTGCTCTGCTGACATCTGTGCCAGCAGCTCCTTCCAATTTACTTTGGCCAACTCCTCTCTCAAACCACTGTAATTTCTCTTACTCCACTGAATTACTGCTACATCAGACTTTACTTTCTCCCTATCAAATTTCAAGTTGAACACAATCATATTGTGATCACTGGTTCCTAATGGTTCTCTTACCTCAAGCTCCCTAATCGCCTCCAATTCATTACATAACACCCAATCCAGTATAGCTGATCGATCCCCTGGTAGGCTCAACAACAAACTGCTCTAAAAAGCTCTTTCTTAAGCGTTCTACAAACTCACTCTCTTGAGATCCATTACCAACCTGATTTTCCCAATCGACCTGCTTGTTAAAATCTCCCATGACATTGCCTTTTTGACTGGCCTTTTCTATTTCCTGTTGTAACCTGTGGTCCACCTCCCAGCCACTGTTGGAAAGCCTGTATATAACTGCCATCAAAGTCCTTTTACCCTTGCAGTTTCTTAACTCAACCCACAAAGATTCAACATCTTCCAGTCCTATGTCACATCTTTCTACTGATTTGATGCCATTCTTTACCAGTAGAGCCACACCACCCCCTCTGTCTACCTTCCTATCCCTCTGATATAATGTGTAACCTTGGACATACAGTTCCCAACTACAACCATCTTTCAGCCACGATTCAGTGATGGCCACAACATCATACCTGGCAGAAGTATGGGTAGAAGTCAGGAGAATGTGGTTGAGAGAGGTAATAAATCAGACATGATTTAATTTGCGGAGTAGACTTGATAGACTGACTGGTCTAATTCTGTTCCTACGTCTAAGGTCTTATGGCTGATATTTTTCCCTTTCAACCGTATTCTCCTGTAACCTTTGATATCCTTACAAATATCTATCAGTACCTATCAGCCTCCGCTTTAAGAGACTATTGAAGAGTGATATTTAAGAGGCCTTTAGATGAAGAAATAAATATGCAGGGAATGGTGTGACGTAAGTAATGTGCAGGCAGAAGATGTTCAGTTTAATTGGTTATGGTTTGCACAGACATTGTGGGCTGAAGGGCCTGGCTCTGTGCTGTACTGTTCTATGCTCTTGACGACCCAGGTTCAATCTGTTGCTGCTGAAGGTTGTACATTCTCCCTGTGACCTTATGGATTTTCTCCGGTACCCCACTTTCCTCCCACATTCCAAAGATGTACGGGTTAGTTGGTTAATTGGTCCCATGGGCAATGGGCATAGTTGGGCCAGAGAGGCCTGTTAGCATGCTATATCTTTAAATAAATGACCAAGCTGAATAATTTTAAAATAAGTTTTGTGTGGTAATCTGAATCAGTTATTATCACTGATTTATATGATGTGAATTTTTTTTGTGGCAGCATTGCAGTGCAAGACATGATTACTATAAATTATAAAATAGTGCCCAAAAAAGGAATAATGAGATAGTGTTCAAGGGTCCATGGACAGTTCAGAAATCTGGTGGTAGACGGGAAGAAGCTGTTCCTGAATCACTGAGTGTGGCTCTTCAGGCTCCTGTTCCTCCTCCCTAATGGTAGTAATGAGAAGAGGACATGTCCCAAATCTCACTTAGCATGCAGGCATCATTCCAAAGAACAAGAGTGCTAATAGAATTGGCACTGGAAATGTCATTAGGTTCTTTAGTGACAGCTGGAATCCTGGTACCACACCCCTGCCCTCACTGTTTCTGTGCCAGTTATGTGTCATGAATTCCTGCCCACTGCACTGCTCCCCTGGAATGAACCTGTGCCCTCATCTCTCAGCAAACCTACCAACGCTCAGTGCGAAGATGTTGGTGATGTGTGAGTTGTGCTAACTCGCAGTGCCAGAGGCCTGGGTTTGGTCCTGACCTTGGGGACTGTCTGTGTGGAGTTTGCACGTACTGTCTAGGATTATGTCATGTTCTGGACTCTGGAGGTGCAGTTCATTTTGTGTGAACATTACTTCCGGTATGTAAGTTGTTTTTCATCCCATATCCTGCATGAGTTAGTTTGATTCGATTTGCTGCACACAGTGGAAATACACACATCCCATCTACTCTTTATTTGCCTTTGAAATAATAACATCTTTTCAAAAGTAAAAGATTTCATTCAACATCCCGAACAAAAAACTTCTGTCCCGGGTGATTTTTGAGAATCTGTTTAACTCACTGCATAGCTGTGTACCTACGCACTACGAGGACAGGGTTTAATTTGTTACCGATTTCTGGTAGCGTAGTGGTTAGCACAATTGATTTACAGCACTAGTGATCACCAAGTCAGTGTTCAATTCCCGCCACTGTCAGTAAATTGTTTGTATATTCTCCCTGTTGTGACTGTGAACAAAGTCATTGGAGAGACACTGAAGCTGGTGAATATTGGAGTCTTTATTCAGCCAAACAAGCAGGAATCATACTGGAGACACTCTTGAAAGAAGTGGCCTCCTGACCCAATATTACATCACATTTTATATGTTAGAGAACAAAGGTAACAAGACAATTTCTATAGTTACAATGCATTCATAATGCTTCATTTGAGTTTCAAACATGTAGATCTTCACACCAATGCACCCAAAGTGAGCATTAATCACCTCTGTCTCTGCAGCTGCATTTGTGCATATGTAGACACCTCAGCTAAATGGATGTTTCCTGGTTTGCGATCAATTGTAATCTGCAGCTTCAAGAACACCGTTGTTCTGAGCTACATTTTAAATTCAGTCTACAATCCGCATTCAGATTTGAAGACTGGATACCGTTAAAATTTATATTTACTATATTGCATATCTCCAAAATATGCCTTAACACTCCCTGTGATCAGATGGGCTTCTTCCTGGTGCTGTGGTTTCTTCCCACTTTCCAAAGACGCAAGGTTCGGGTTAATAAGTTGTAGGTATGCCATGTTGGCGCCAGAACTATGGTGACACTTGTGGGCTAACCCCAGCACATCCTTGGACTATGTCCATCAGGAAGAAGGTACAGAAGCCTGAAGGCACACACTCAACAATTCAGGAACAGCTTCTTTCCCTCTGCCATCTGTTTTCTGAATGAAAATTGAACCCATGAACACTACCTCACTACTTTTTTACTTCTATTTTGCACTACTAATTTAATGTAACTATTTACTGTATACTTTTTTTTTACTGTCAATCACATTTTTTCTAGTATTATGTATTGCTTTGCACTGCTGCTGCAAAGACAAGCAATTTCAATACATGTGCCAGTGATACTAAACCTGATTGTGGTTCTGATTCTGTTGGCTGTTGACACAAGTGACGCATTTCGATGTATGTTTTCATGATTTGATATACATGTAACAAACACTTCTTTAATCTTTACTTTAAATAGCCCAGTGCAAATTTTGTTCTCATTTGTTAATTGATACATCTGATTTTTCTGTTAAATTAATACATTCCCTGAACTGTTCGTCCTTCACAGTGAACCTCATGCACGGTTTTATGCTGCCCAGATAGTGTTGACTTTTGAGTACCTTCATTCGTTAGACCTCATCTACAGAGACCTGAAGCCTGAAAACCTCTTAATTGACCAACAAGGGTACATCCAGGTATGATGTTCAGAGGCAGGAATGATTTCTGAAGTTCTCCTGCAGAAATTGATCAACTTTTGAATTCTTATTTGACTGTACATTAATGCATCCTTCAAATGAAGGAAGAATGATTGAAGTGACTGTACATTTAATATTTTCTACGTCAGTAACTTTGTTATTTTTGGAAAAAGCACTGTGAGCTTGGTGGATTATTTTGGTGACCTCTGAGCTAACCTTCCCCAAAACTCAAGCACTATTTTTAATGAGTCCCTTATTGAGTGAGGACATATACAACATATAGTTAAATATACAACAGTATTACTGTTACTGGCACAGTCATAAATAATGTGTACTAAGTGGTAGAGAGTGTTTTCCACACTCACATTTTCCCAGTCAAATTGGGAAATAGAAATACTAAAAATGATGTCATGGTTAAGATGGACTTGAATTTATTTCACATCTTTTGTTTGTCATTAATCATTGCAAATATTCTGAAAATCAAATGCCAATTTTGGCATTTCACATTACTGATTTTTATCATCACTGTAAATGATTGCAATTCTTTTCTTTATCTCTCTGATTACAATAGCTCCGATTATGCAATCTGTAAAGAAAAAACAACCAGTATTTGAGATCTGTCAATTAGTCTCAATAGTACTGTCTTGTGGGAATGTGGTTTATCCACCAGTCTTCTACCATCACACCTTCTACCCCTGTCATTCAATGATTTTTAGTGGAAAGCATGATTTTTTTTATTTGTGTTTTGAAGATTTTCCTTCCATATCCAATTTCCATTTTTCTTTACAATAGTATAGTGATTCCTGTGCTGTAACCAGTATACGGTACTGTTCTGAACTCAAATCCAACTGTGGTAGGACAGAAATTAGCAAACTGGCACTAGGTAATAATGAGGGTCGCCGATTATTATATACACTCACCTAATATTCTTCAGTAAAGAAAATAAGCACCCATGTCCTATCTGGTTTGTTGTTAAAGTCAAGAATTTATTATCATATCAACCATCAAGAACATACATAGAAAGGTGCTGGAAATGACCCAGTAACATCAAGAAGGATCCCACCCATCCTGCTCATGGATTGTTTGTCCTACTTTCTACGTAGCATCTATGCCAGGACCACCAGACACAAAAAACCATTACTTTCCCCAAGCAGCAAGGCTGATCAACACCACCTCCCACTAACCCACCCCTCCACACCCCCAACCACCACTACTTTATCATTTCCTGTCAGTCATGTTACGTACAGACACTTCTGTGTCTAGCATCACTTTATGAACATAGGATCAACATAAGTATATAAGTTATTTATCTATATTCATTGTGGAGGTTTTTTGTGCTGCATCAGATAATTATTTCATTCTCCTTTACACTTGTGTACTGGAAATGACATTAAACAATCCTGAATCTTGAATCTGCACAAGTCCATGTGTGCACAGGTACAATGAAAACATACCTGCAGCAACATCACAGGCACAGAGCTTAAGATAAGCAGCATTCACAAAAAAAAATCTTAAATTCATCATACATTTAACACAAGTTTTACAAGAATGAATATAATTAGAACAAAAGAGAACAAAGTCCATTTTCACATAGTGATCATAGCGTTTTTAAACTCTGGTGGTTAGGGTTGTGCCAGTTGGTTAAAGAACCAAATAGTTGAGGGGAAGTAATTGTTCATGAACCTGCTGGTGTAGGAGTTGAGGCTTCTGTACCACCTGCTCGATATTAGCTGTTAGATCATTAATGCAATCTTTTACCAGCAGAGTTTTTAAAACAAGTGACCTGTCCATAAGTGTACCAAAAGGCAAACAGTTGGGCCCAACTGTTGTTTGTTTATGTGTAAAGTTAATGTTTTTAAAATTAAGTTGTAAATCACCTTCATAAATCAAAGTCATTGAGTACTGGAGTTGGGATGTTATGTTGAAGTTGTATAAGACATTGATGAGGCTAATTTGGAGTATTGTGTGCAGTTTTGGTCACTTACCTGCTGGAAAGATATCAGTAAGATTGAAAGAGTGCAGAGGAAATTTACAAGAATGTTGTTGGGACCTGAGGACTTAAGTTATATGGAAAGGTTGAACAGGTTAGGTCTTTGTTCCCTAGAGCATAGAATGAGGAGAGATTGATAGAGGTTTACAAAATTATGAGGGGTAAAGATAAGGTAAATGTAAGCAGACTTTTTCCACTGAGGTTGAGTGAGACTAGATAGAACTAAAGGTCATGGGTAAGGGTGAAAGGTGAAATGTTTAAGGCAGGGGTTTCCAAACCCCTTGGTAAATGGTATGGGCTATGGCATAGAACAGGTTGTGAATGCCTGATTAAGGGGAACATGAGGAACTCAGCAGTTGGTGCAAGTGGTGGATGTGAGGTCAATTGCAACAATTACAGACATTTAGATAAGTACATGGATGGGACTGTTTGGAGGGCTATGGTCCAGGTGTAGCTTGATAGACTAGGCAGGGTTATAGTTCAGCATGGACTGGATGGGCCTGTGTATGTGCTGTATTAGTCTATGATTCTAAAACAAAAATACAGATGCTTGAAATCTGGAATAAAAAAGATGAATATATTTTACAGACCAGGCAGCATCTGTGGAAAGAAAAACAATGGTTGATGCTTCAGGTTGATTATCTTTTGGGACAGTTTTAATAATGAACTAGCAGCATTCTGTCACACTTTCACTCTCCAGTGATCCAGTCTGATATCATTTTCAGCTTTTATTTAAAACTAAATTTAAACTTACAAAGAGATGTAACTGGTTCCACTTGATATTTACCCCATGCATTTGTAGGTCACAGATTTTGGTTTCGCAAAGAGGGTAAAGGGCAGAACCTGGACACTTTGTGGAACACCAGAATATTTGGCACCAGAGATTATTCTCAGCAAGGTAAGCTGAAACAGGAATAGATTCCTCAGTACATAACAGTCCAGTATGGATTGCATGGTAGTGTAGAGGTTAATGCAATTGCTTTACAGCACCAGCAATACCCGATCAGGGTGCAATTTCCACCCGCTGTCTCATAGGAGTTTTACGTTCTCCCTGTAACCACATGTGAGCTTCTCTGGGTGTTTCGGTCTTCTCCCAGATCTCAAAGATATGTTGGTTAGGGTTAATAACTTGTGGGCTGACGCCAGCACATCCCCGAACTGTGTTGGTTGTTGACACAAAATGACTTATTTAACTGTATGTTTCAGTGTACATATGACAAATAAAGGTAACCTTTATCTTTAATCTTTATAGCTGCTGCCTTTCTCTGACCATGAGACAGTGTCATGAGGTGCTGCAGTACATGTGGCAATGGTCCTTGCACACTTTTTGGAGGAGTATTAAGGGTTAGATTATGATGTCGTGACCATGAACAGCAACATATCAGCAAGTCAGAAGGGAGTGTGACATGGAGAGAAACATCTAGGTCCACTGTTTTTGTCCTTTGTGATAGGAGGTTTGGGAAGGCTTATGAGTGACATGGGTGATCGTGGTCTTTGACCATGATTGTTCTTGGCAAACCTTTGTAGAGAGTGGTTTTCCATTGCTGCCTTCTAGGCAGTGACTTACAAGATGGGTGACCCCAATCATTATCAATACTCTTCAAAGATTGTTTACCTGGTGTCAGTGGTTGCATCACCAGACTTGTGATATGCATTGTACTTTATAATCTTTTATTTTGAGAAAATGTAATTAGTTTTGTGCTCCCACATTGTATAGAGTGCCTGAATGTTTTTGTATGTTGCAATTTGTAGGGCTATAACAAAGCAGTGGACTGGTGGGCACTGGGGGTTCTAATCTATGAAATGGCAGCTGGATACCCCCCATTCTTTGCAGACCAGCCGATACAGATCTATGAAAAGATTGTCTCTGGAAAGGTGAAGTTGGATTTTAATTTTTTTTCAAGACTCCTATCTTTTCTTTCTCATTTTGCTAATTTACCATTCTGTGTTGTGTTGCTACCACTTCATAGTGTTTATAGTTTTCTCATCCGCTCCACTATTTACTAAGTGTCAGAATCAGATTTATGATCACTGACTTACATAGCAGGTAATTTGCCTTTTGTGGTAGCAGTACGAGGCAAAGACATTAAAAAAATTACTGTAAATTGCATAAATACAGCATAGAATAAAAACAGCAATAACCAAGTAGTGTTCATGGACCTTGCAGAAACCTGATGGCGGATGGGAAGAAGCTGTTCCAGGATCATTAGATTGTCAGTCTTCATGCTGCTGTAGCTCCCCGCAGAAGGTGGGGCGCAGATGGTGAGGGTCTTTAATGAATAGACGGGCATCCCTTTAGAACAGAGATGAAGAGGAATTTCTTTAGCCAGAGGGGGGTAAATCTGTGGAATTCATTGCTGTAGATGGATGTGGAGGCCAAGTAATTAGGTATATGTAAAGTGGAGGTTGATAGGTTCTTGATTACTTAGGGCGTCAAACATTGCCGGGAGAAGGCAGGAAAATGATGTTGAGAGGAGTAATAAATCAGTCATAATGGAATGGCAGACAAGACTCAATGGGCCAAATAGCCTAGTTCTTCTCCTGTGTCTTATGTTCTTATAAGGGTGGAACTTACTTTAAACGATATCCTCAGTGGTTGGAGGGTTGTGCCTGTGATACAGCAGTCTGCTGCCTCTGTGCAGTGGCACCTTCATACCAGATGGTGATGCAACCAGGCAGAATCACCTGAATAAAAATGCTAGTCTTTGGTGACATACTAAATTTCCAATCCCTAAGGAGGTATAGGTGCTGGCATGCCTTCTTTGTGATTGTACCTGTACCTCCTCCCCAATGGTAGTAATGAGAAGAAGGTATGTCCCAGATGGTGAGAGTCTTCAGTCATAAGTGTTCATAATGTTCCATCCAGTGGTTGGGTGGGTATAATGCAATGCTAAATTGGTTTGTTACTGTCACATATACTAGGGTATTGTGAAAAACTTGTGTGCTGTTCATACTAATCAATTCATTACAACAGTACATCGAGATAGTATAAGGTTAAACAATAGCAGAATGCAGAAGAAAGTGTTACAGTTAGAGAGAAAGCACAGCACAGGTAAACAAGGTGCAAGGCCTTAATGAGGTAGTGAGGTGAAGAATCCATCTTATTCTGCAGTGGCCCATTCAGTACTCTTATATAGTGGGGTAGAAGCTGTCCTTGATCCTGGTGGGACATGCTTCCTGACTGTATTGGACAGAGTCCATGGAGAGGAGTTTTCTCTGATGTGCACAGCTTTAAGGCAGGTTTGTGGTAATTCTGCTGAAGTCTTGTCAAATGACAGAGCAGACAAGAGGGCCCAAATGGCCTCCTGTTCTCTTGTGTTCTTTTATTAGTGGTCAGTTGGTGAATGAGGAGGAGGAAACATTCACCCTTCAAAATCCCTCTTAGTAGACAGGCATCTGCCAATTGTGGGGTATGTAGTTCCATTTGCCCGAGAGATGGTTACTGCACACAAATTCATCTAAAGCAGCTTGAGACTTTGGATACTGGAGCTAATACCCTTTGTATGGAAAACTTTGCCCCTCAGGTTCCTATGAAATCTCTCCCCTCTCATCTTAAACCTATGCCCTCAAGTTCTTGATTCCTCAATATTGGAAAAAGACTGTGCATTCACCCAATCTATGCCCCTTGTGATATTATGCAACTCTATATCATCCCTCATATCCTACGTTCCAATGAATAAACTCCAAGCCTTCACAACCTCTCTCCATAACTCAATCTCTCAGTTACCAGCAACATCCTTGTAACATGGAACATTACAGCACATGTGACAAAAGACCAAGTTATCAGAAGATTGATACTGATAAGAGAGACAAAGAGAGAAACATTCCAAATGTTAATGAGAGACAAGAGAGATTAATGAAAAGAGACACAGTTCCAAGTATTGTCAGACCGGTTGCTTTGAACCTGAACTGTTTGAAGTTTGATGGACAGGCGATACCCCAGCAGGGGGATAAAAGGAACAGGTTCGCTAAGGTAAGCGACACACCACGACACCACGAGATAACGAGACCCTGGAAGTGCATTGTGCCCACCCCCACCCCCCCACAAGTTGGTGGAAGTTTTGGAGGTCTGGTCGCGGGACCGACCATAGACGCACAGGGTGGAAGGGTACGATCGGCGGGAACCTGGTGTGTGTGTCCGCCCTTGCCTGGGTGCCGGGTTCACCGCAGAAGAACGATCGTATCCGGAACGGAGGGGTCACAGTCGGTGACCTCAGAAGACATTACAAAGGGCTCGCCCGAAAGCTAACTGCGAGGAATATCAAAGGTCTGTTTGAATCCGATTTGAATATCATCATTTGCTCGCTCTCTCTCTCTCTCTCTCTCCCCAACGGCACAACAGCGATTACTGCGAACTGAACTAAACCGAACTGAACTCTGCGACTGATCATTTTTACCCCTAGACTGCGATAGAGCTTGATTGATCCTATTATCTTAGTTCTGTGTACATGTGTGTTTTATCATTGCTAACCTGTTGCATTTATATCCTTATGATTAGAGTACTGTGTTACTTATTTCTTTAATAAAACTTTCTTAGTTCCAGTAATCCAGACTCCAACTAAGTGGTCCATGTGTGCTGGTTTGGCAACCCAGTTACAGGGTACGTAACATAAGTGGAGTTCTCGTCCGGGATTTTGAACGCTAAATTTGGGACGAGGTAAATTGATTGGGTTAAAATTCCTGAAAGAAAGAAAAGGCAAACAGCAGAAATGGAGATTGAGGAATTTCTAAAGGCGCTGACCTTGGAGGCATTGGAGGATGCCAGGAAAGCGGAATTGGCAGCTGTGGCCAAACGGTTGAATCTTTTTAAGGGGAAGTCGACAATGAGGAGAGAGGAGATGCACAGAGCTATCATAGAGCATTATGTGTCTAAAGGTGTGTTTCCCCAAGGGGAGCTGGAGGTGATATCTATTGGAAACCCTGGTGGAGACGCAGTACAGGTGCAGATTGAAAAATTGAGACTCGAGCACGAGTTCCGGGTAAGGCAGCTAGAACACAAAGAGGAACAGTTAGAACGGCAAGAGAGAGAGAGGCAGTTGGAGAAACAGAGGGAAAGGGAATTTGAGCTGGAGAGGTTAAAGATGACGGCAGCGCAGGGGCCCATGCCGAACCAAGGTGGAGGGTTCAGGGCGACCCAGGAGGTTAGGCTGGTTCCCCCATTTGACGAGACCGATGTTGATCGGTACTTTCTCCATTTTGAAAAAGTTGCTGCAAGTCAGGACTGGCCGAGAGATAAGTGGGCTGTTTTGCTTCAGTGTGTACTTAAAGGAAAAGCCCAACAAGCTTACTCGGCTTTGTCCGCAGAAGATGCCCAGAGGTATGAGGTGGTGAAAGAGGCCATACTCAGGATTTATGAGTTGGTCCCGGAGGCATACCGGCAGAGGTTCCGGAATCCGAGGAAGCAGTGGGGCCGCACGTATTTATAGTTTGCCCATGAGCAGCAGACATATTGTGAGCGTTGGTACACCTCGAAAGGGGTCATTGGGGATTATGACAGAGTGCTACAGCTCATCCTGATTGAGCAGTTTAAAGGTTGTGTCCCTGAAGGTATGAGACCCTACCTAGATGAGAAAGAGGCAGACACTTTAGCCACAACTGCTAAGTTAGCGGATGAGTACACGTTGACACATAAAATGAAGTTTACCCCGAGTAAAGGCTACCAGAAGGGTAGTCAGGACGGCGGGGAGAGTCCGCCAGAAAAGTCAGTAAGTAAGCCGGGGACTAGTGAGAAGGATAAGGTAGACCGGGAGCAGTTTGGTAGGAAGTCTCTTGGGGTCGTATGCTATAATTGTGGGAAAGTCGGACACTTTGCATCCAGGTGCTTTGCCCCAAAGAAGGAGACGGGAAAAGGGAAAACGACGGTTCCGTCTGGCTGTATTGAACTGGTAAATGAACCGCTAGGGGAGAAGAGGTCTGATAAAGTTCAGGAAGGGCACGAGAGACTTATCTCGGCCGGATTGGTGTTGGTGAAGGAGGGGTTAAACCCAGTTCCAGTACGGATCTGGAGAGACACTGGAGCTTGTCAGTCATTGATATTAAAGAGTGTGTTAGACTTTAGTTCAGAGACCGAGACTGGGGAGGTCAGGGTCATAAAAGGCATTGGAAAAGGGACTGAAGCAGTACCTTTGCACCAGATACACCTACAAAGCGACTTGGTGTCCGGACCAGTCACGATCGGGATGAGGCCCGAACTACCGATGAAAGATGTGGAGGTCTTACTCGGTAATGACCTCGCCGGTGGAGAGGTGTACCCAGCAGTAAGATTGACAAGCCAGCCTGCCAGCATTGAGGCCCCGCCCATGGACTCACAGGTTTATCCCGTTTGCGCAGTGACCCGGCACGTCCAGAAAGGCTGCCGAAGTGAATGTAGATTTAGCTGAGACGTTTCTATCAGCCTTGTACCGGTGGGGGTTTAGAAAGTGAAAAGAAGGAGCGTAGTGAAACAGGAGGAAGTGAGGGAGTTGAGGCAGACTTAGCATTAGCAAGGAAGGACTTTATACAGGCACAGGAGCGAGACGAGGAGCTGATGGTTTTGGCGGAGATGGCTCTCTCTGAAGCAGAATTAAAAAGGGAGCCAGTGGGCTATTGTGTGGAGGAGGGAGTGCTAAGGAAGAAATGGAGACCAAGTACCGTGCCCGCAGATGAGGAATGGGGGGTGGTACCAAAAATTTATGGGGATGAGATTCTTAACCTGGCCCACAAGATTCCCCTTGTTGGACATTTTGGGGGGAGGAAAACAGTCGGTAGAATCATGGAAGAGTTTTACTGGCCACACAGGAGGAAGGATGTTATTGACTATTGTAGACGTGAGTTAACACAGTTAGAGTTTTTGATATGCTAACAGCTTACCATGATAGGCGAACAAACCTAGTTGGTGTTATCGCGAAAATTAATGAGGCTAGGGTGCCACCTGATAAGGGGAGGGCCCATTTTGAAAAGATAAGTGTGGTGCCGACCAGATGGGAGAACTCTATTGTGTTGACCAACTTTGCTAATGAGTTCTCTCACTTAATCCCCGAACAAAGCGACCCGCTAAGAAAGCAAATTAAACGGCACGCACACGTATGTCCGAATGTCCCGAGGCGATGCAGAGAATCGGGACATGATATTGTTGTCACATCAGGTCAGCCTAGTGAGCAACACCCCTATAGGATGATTAAGTCAGTGACAAAAGGGCTAAAGAACGCAGAAGCGTATATTGGCGATGTAGTGGTCTGGAGTGACATGTGGGCGGAGCACATTGTGGCACTGTTTAAACGGCTGTTTGAAGCCAGCCTGACAGTGAACCTTGCAAAAAGTGAATTCAACCACGCGAAGGTCACTTATATGGGATTTGTGGTAGGACAGGGGCAGCTGGCTCCGATGCAAGCTAAGGTGCGGGCTATCTCTGAAGTTCCCACCCCAACAGACAAGAGAGCCCTGAGAAGGTTCTTGGAGATGGTAGGGTACTATAGGAAGTTTTACAAAAAAAACACTTTGCAGATATTACCCACCCTCTTACTAAGCCCTTGCCAAAGAATGCTAAGTTGGTGTGTGGGACGACCCTTGTTATCTGTGTCCGGGACGAAAAACCACTGAGAAGTTACACTGATCACAACTCAGTGTTTTTGGCCACTATGAAATTTGCTAAATTGGAGCCTGGTCTTAGAGGATTATTAAAATAACACATATAAAAGGAACGGAAAATGTGATTGCTGACTGTCCGTCAAGGTGTTGACGACCTAAAATTCTCTGTATTAGCCAAATAGCTGATGAACATGTATATTTGTGTGTATCTAATAGTGTATTCATGCCTATAATTTTTACCCCGGTAAAAATCCTTTGAAGGGTAGGGGTGTGACAAAAGACCAAGTTATCAGAAGATTGATGCTGATAAGAGAGACAAAGAGAGAAACACTCCAAATGTTAATGAGAGACAAGAGAGATTAATGAAAAGAGACACAGTTCCGATAATTGTCAGACCGGTTGCTTTGAACCTGAACTGTTTGAAGTTTGATGGACAGGCGATACCCCAGCAGGGGGATAAAAGGAACAGGTTCGCTAAGGCAAGCGACACACCACGACACCACGAGATAACGAGACCCTGGAAGTGTGTTGTGCCCCCCCCGCCCACAAGTTGGTGGAAGTGTTGGAGGTCTGGTCGCGGGACCGACCATAGACGCACAGGGTGGGAGGGTACGATCGGCGGGAACCTGGTGTGTGTGTCCGCCCTTGCCTGGGTGCCGGGTTCACCGCAGAAGAACGATCGTATCCGGAACGGAGGGGTCACAGTCGGTGACCTCAGAAGACATTACAAAGGGCTCGCCCGAAAGCTAACTGCGAGGAATATCAAAGGTCTGTTTGAATCCGATTTGAATATCATCATTTGCTCTCTCTCTCTCTCTCCCCAACGGCACAACAGCGATTACTGCGAACTGAACTAAACTGAACTGAACTCTGCGACTGATCATTTTACCCCTAGACTGCGATAGAGCTTGATTGATCCTATTATCTTAGTTCTGTGTACAGGTGTGTTTTATCATTGCTAATCTGTTGCATTTATATCCTTATGATTAGAGTACTGTGTTACTTATTTCTTTAATAAAACTTTCTTAGTTCCAGTAATCCAGACTCCAACTAAGTGGTCCATTTCTGCTGGTTTGCCAACCCAGTTACGGGGTACGTAACACACAGTACTTTGGGCCACCATGTTGTGCCAGACCTTTAACCAACTCCAAGGTCAATCTAACCCGTCCCTCTCACATAGCCCTGCATTGTTCTATCATCCGTGTGCTCATCTAAGAGTCTCTTAAATGTCCCTCGTATATCCGCCTCTACCACCATCACTGGAAGTGCATTCCACACACCCTCCACTCTGTAAAAACCTACCACTGACACCCTATACTTTCTTCCCAATACCTTAAAGTATACCCCTTTACATGACACCCTGACTTTTATCCCCAGTGTCCTGACTGATGAAGGCCAGCATGCCTAAAGCTGCCTTCACCACTGTGTCTTCCTCCCCTTTCAGGGAGCCATGTACTAGTACTCACAAACAGAAGAAATTCTGCAGATGCTGGAAATCCAGAGCAACACACACAAAATGCTGGAGGAACTCAGCAGGTCAGGCAGCATCTATGGAAAGGAATAAATACTTAACGTTTCATTCCTGATGAAGGGTCTTGGCTGGAAACATTGCTGAGTTCCTCCATCATTTTGTGTGTTGCTATGAACAGTTATTACCCCTCAACCATCAGGCTCTTGAACCAGAGGAGATAACTTTTCTCAGCTTTACTCACCCCATCACTGAATGGTTCCCATAACCTATGGACTCACTTTCAAGAACACTTCATCTCATGTTCTCGATTTTTATTGCTTATTTATTTATTATTGTTATTTTCTTTTTGTATTTGTACAGTTTGCTGTTTTTACAGGTAGATTGTCCATTTTTGTGCAGTTTTTCACTGATTCTGTTGTGTTTCTTTGTATTTTACTGTGAATGCCTACAAAAAAGTAAATCTCAGGCTTGTGATATATAGGTATACTTGGAACTTGTACACAGTTCCTCTGTTCTGAAACATTAATTGGTAATCTGTAATTTTAAAGTGCCCATGAGGTCCACAGTACAAACTTGCATGGGATCCCATTATCAAATGGCTGACACTCTACCTTAATTTCAGGTACGGTTTCCTTCTCACTTCAGTTCAGACCTGAAAGACCTGCTGCGAAACTTACTTCAAGTAGATCTGACCAAACGATACGGGAATCTCAAAAACGGTGTGAATGACATCAAGAACCACAAATGGTTTGCCACTACAGATTGGATTGCAATTTACCAGAGGAAGGTAGGTGCTTTGCCCAGCTCTTCAAACTTGGTAAAGTCTGAATTTAGATGACCTCTGAGATTGCATGAAGTGATTCCTGTCAGTATTGCTGTTCTTTTTTTGTCAGAATCAGGTTTAATATCACTTCTAGTGTCTTTCAATTCCAGACCATAGCCCTCCATACTCTCCCCATCAAAGTACTTATCCACGCTCTCTTAACTGTTGAAATCAAACCCACATCCACATTCATTCTGCACTCACACCACCCTCTGAGTGAAGAAGTTGCTGCTGTTCTGTTCAGAAGACGTTTAGTTACTGATTCTTTGCAATTTGAAATCTCGATGCTGCCCTCCTGTTCTGGTAAACTTCTGATGAGTAATTGTGTACATTTCTAGTCACCTATCTACAGGAAAGATTTCAATAAGACTGAAAGAGTGCAGAGAAAATTTACAAGGATATTGCAGGATTTGCAGACCTGACTTACAGGGAAAGTATAAGTAAGTTAGGACTTCATTCCCTCCTGCACAGGAAAGTGGGGAGATTTAATAGAGGGGGAGGGAACGTCGACTCAGACCATGAGAGGCCTGCATCGGGCATTTTCATACCTTACAAGGCGCAGATTGGAAGTCTGTGTGGGACGCCACTCCTCGCACAGACTACAGCAATGTGTGATTAAGTGCCTTGCTCAAGGGCACAAACACGCTGCCACAGCTGAGGCTCGAACTAGCGACCTTGAGATAACTAGATGAACGCCTTAACCACTTGGCCACGTGCCCAACACGATTTAATAGAGGTACACAAAATTGTGAGGGGTAGAGGTAGGGTAATTGCAAGCAACACACATCAAAGTTGCTAGTGAACGCAGCAGGCCAGGCAGCATCTCTAGGAAGAGGTGCAGTCGACGTTTCAGGCCGAGACCCTTCGTCAGGACTACACCTCTTCCTAGAGATGCTGCCTGGCCTGCTGCGTTCACCAGTAACTTTGATGTGTGTTGCTTGAATTTCCAGCATCTGCAGAATTCCTGTTAGTTGCAAGCAGTCTTTTTCCACAGAGGTTGGGTGAGATTAGAACTCGTCATGGGTTAAGGGTGAAAGGTGAAATGTTTAAGAGGAACATGAAGGGGAACTTATTCACTCAGAGGTGTTGTGAGTGGGGAGCGAGTTGCCAATGGAAGTGGTGGACAGAAGTTGGATTGCAGTATCAAAGAGAAGTTTGGATAAGTCCATGGAGGGCTATGGTGCATGTCAATGGTACTAGGCAGAATAACAGTTTGGCACAGACTAGATGGGACAAAGAGTGGTTCCGTAGTGCTCTGTGACTGTAATTATATCCCAAAAGAGACAGCCACAACCTTTACAGCTGGCTAAATTCTGCCCCCAGCTGTGCTAGATGTCATAGGATATTTTGGGGACTGGACCTCTGGCGTTTTGCCACCGGGAGTCCTTGCACCATCCAAGAACACACCTGGAATCCAGTGAGTGAAGTGGTGCACCACGGTAGTATAGCAGTTAGCGCAACACTATTACAGCTTGGGGTGTCAGTTTCGAGTTCAATTCCAGTGTACTCTGTAAGCGAATCTGCATATTGTTTCCCATGTATGCGTGGGTTTTCTCCAGGTGCTGCAGTTTCCTCCCACTGTCCAAAGATGTACGGTTTAGTAGGTTAATGTGTCATTGTAAATTGTCCTGTGATGAGGCTAGGGTTAAATAGGTGGGTTGCTGGGCAGTGCAGCTCAGTGGGCCAGAAGGGCCTGTTTCGTGCTGTGTCTTTAAGTTAAAATAAAAATGGGCCTGGATCAGTTCCATCCACAAAATGCAGCTGCCCTTAATTTGTAAGAATTTGGGTAATTGGAGTCTGAGTTACAAGGTACAGGAAATGATATTGTTGCTCCGTATAAATGAACTGCACAGATGTGCCTTGTGCGTGAGGTGTGTCTGCTGGACTGAAAGAGTTGAGCTCCAAGTTCCAGCCTGTGAGAACCAGGAATTATTTTAAAAGTGCCCAGCTTTAGGACGTACAGCACTAAAGCATGGGAACTGGTTACAGGGAGAAGGCAGGAGAACGGTGCGCCATGATAGTGTAGCAGTAGCACAGGGCGTTGTTTGTAGTTCAATTCCAACGCTGCCTGTAATGAGTTTGTATGTTCTCCCCGTGACCAAGTGGGTTACCTCCAGGTGCTCCAGTTTCATTCCACGTTTCAAAGACATACCAGATAGTACGTGGGTTAATTGGTCAGTTAAGGCTAGGGTTAAATAGGTGGGTTGCTGGGCGGTGTGGCACATTGGGCTTGTTCTGCGCTGTATTGCTAAGTAAATAAATAAATAAAGTGGAGTTAATCAGGATAAAAAAATCAGCCATGATGGAATAGCAGAGCAGACTCAATGAGTTGAATGACTTAATTCTGCTTCTATGTCTCATGGTCTAACAGGCCCTTCAGTCTATTTTGTTAACTAATTAAAGTAATGATTAAATCCCTACCTAAGCTAATCATTTCTTACATCATGTCCATATCCCTACATTCTCTGCTTATTAATGTGTATGTATGTAGGGGTCTTTGAAACACCTCTGTATTTCCCTCCACTACCACCTCTGGCAACGAATTTCAGCAACATGGCACTCTGTGTACAAACAAATCTTGCCCCACACAGCCCCTTTGAACTTGCTCCTTTTTACCTTAAATTCATGCCCTCCAGTATTAGATGTTTCAACCCTGTGGAAAAGATATACCACCTGTTTATCCTATCTCTGTCTCCTGATCTTTTACACTTCTATCAGATCTCCCCTCAGCTTCCACGATTCCAGAGAAAACAACCCAAGTTTGTCCAAACTCTCTGCATAGTATGTGACCTTTAAACCAGGCAGCATCCTGATAAACCCCTACAGTACCCTGTCCAAAAGTCTCCACGTCCTTCCTATAATGTGGTGACCAAAACTGTATGCACCCTAACCAGAGTTTTATAAAGCTGCAACGTAATTTTCGGACTCAAATGCTTCATCTGCTAAAGGCAAGCATACCATACAACTTTTTTTTAAACAGCGCAGCCACTTTCAGGTTCCTGTGGACTCACCCTAAGACCCTTCTGTACATTAGATGTAAGCATTGCAGAGTTAATGTTCCCCTTTGATATTATTTTCTCTCAAGTGATTTTAATAACCAATAGTTCTATTTCAATATTTTTATTAATATTATATAAATTACATAAATACAAATACAAAATTCATAAGGATACTAGTAATACAAATTACATTACATTTAAATCACAGTAATATGATCACAAGTATCCCATATTCCAAATCAATCATGTAGAAAAAAAAGATTGAATTATGAAATGAAATAAAATAAAATCATTGTATTTTATTTAAAAAATTATCTACCCCCACTACCAAAATGAGCTGGTTGGTAAAAAAAAAAGAGGAAAAAAAAGAAATACCTTACCATATAATATTATAATAATAATGGCTCAGATTCATACTTTAATTAGTTCAAAGATTATGAAAATAATTCAGAAAGGGTCCCCATAACAGTAGAAAGTCATGTTTAGAATCAGAAATCGAACAACGAATCTTCTCCAGATCAAGGCACAACATAACATCAGACAGCCATTGAGCATGAGTGGGCCGGGGGCGGGGGGCTCCTTCCACCTGAGCAAGATCACCCTCCTGGCCATAAGAGACATAAAGGCCAATACCCGCAAATTAGATATTTTGTTGCACTATCCTCAACAATAGCAAACACGGCAGTCAAAGGATTGGGCTTAAAACTAGCATTAAAAAGTACAGAAAAAGTTTGAAATACATCTTTCCAAAATTTTTCAAGGCTCAGACATGTCTAAAACATATGAATTAGTGTGGCCACTCCATTAGTACATCTATCTGCGTAGAAACGAGAGAGCTTGTCTTTAGACATATGAACTCTTTATACTTTATTGTCACCAAACAATTGATACTAGAGCGTACAATCATCACAGCGATATTTGATTCTGCGCTTCCCGCTCCCTGGATTACAAATCGATAGTAAATATTAAAAATTTAAATTATAAATCATAAATAGGAAATAGAAAATGGAAAGTAAGGTTGTGCAAAAAAACCGAGAGGCAAGTCCGGATATTTGGAGGGTACGGCCCAGATCCAGGTCAGGATCCGTTCAGCAGTCTTATCACAATTGGAAAGAAGCTGTTCCCAAATCTGGCCGTACCAGTCTTCAAGCTCCTGAGCCTTCTCCCAGAGGGAAGAGGGACGAAAAGTGTGTTGGCTGGGTGGGTCAGGTCCTTGATTATCCTGGCAGCACTGCTCTGACAGCATACGGTGTGAAGTGAGTCCAAGGATGGAAGATTGGTTTGTGTGATGTGCTGCACCGTGTTCACGATCTTCTGCAGCTTCTTCTGGTCTTGGACAGGACAACTTCCATACCAGGTTGTGATGCACCCTAGAAGAATGCTTTCTACGGTGCACCTATAAAAATTAGTGAGGGTTTTAGGGACAGGCCAAATTTCTTTAGTTTTCTCAGGAAGTAAAAGCGCTGGTGGGCCTTCTTGGCAGTGGACTCTGTGTACCAGTTTGAATTGTAATAAAGAATGATGAGCACATAATTTATCAATTTTAAAATAATCTTCCAGCTCTCTTCAGATATGAAAGTCTGTAAATCCTTTTCCCAGTCTCCTTTAATTTTATCTAAAGAGGCCTTTTTCAGTCCCAACAGCAGACCATAAATGTAAGATATTGAACCATTGTCAGAGGGTTTCAAATTAAAAATTGTATCTATTATATTCTTATCTGGACCTGTAGGAAATGTATGTAATTGAGATCTTTAAAAAATCTCTAATCTGTAAGTATGGAAAACAGTGGGTATTGGAAAGGTTAAATTTCTTTGAAAGTTGCACAAAAGAGGAGAGATTACCTCCATCAAATAAATTTAAAAGATAAGTTAATTAAAGATGGTTTAAAAAAACAATTAGTAAAGATGGGACTTGAGAGGGAGAATCTCAATAAACCAAAATGTTTTCTAAACTGTAATCAAATCCTCAAAGTATGTTGACCACCACATTGTCAGTTAGTTTATTTAAAGATAAAGGAAGCAAGGATCCAAGTAAAGAAATATGGAAAATTTCATTACAGAGTTCACTTCCAAAGAATATAGGGCAATTCTCGTGGTTAACATAATATATCCAGAACATAATATTTCGTATATTAACTGCCCAATAATATAACCTAAAATTGGGTAAGGCAAAGCCTCCATTCGGTTTGGTTTTTTGAAGGTGAGCTTTATTTATACGAGGTTTTTTATTCTTCCATATATAGGAATAAAGAATTGAATCCAAAGAGTCAAAAAAAGATTTAGGAATAAAAACAGGCACAGTTGAAAAAGGTATATCAATTTAGGTAAGATATTTATTTTAATAGAATTAATTTGGCCAATCAGTGATAAGGAGAGAGGTGACCAATTAGAAAGTGTTTTTTGAACATAATTCATTAAAGTTAAAAAATTTTCCTCAAATAAATCTTTATAATTCTTAGTATTGTTTAGTATTATAATTGTTACTCCTAAATACGTAATTGTTTTCTTAAAATTTTAAAAGGAAGGTTAATATCAGTTGGTATTAAATTGTTTAAAGGAAGAGTTCACTCTTATGTAAATTTAATTTATATCTTGAGAACTGACTAAAATTAGTAAACGGAACACAAATGGTGAAGAGGTTGTAACATTAGATATAAAAAGCAGTAAGTCATCAGCATAGAGCGACACTTTATGGATAGTATCTCTCCTTAAAATACCAGTAATCTCTTTAGACTCTCGAAAAGCAATTGCTAAGGGTTCTAATACCAAATCAAAAACCAGAGGGCTCAAAGGACAACCATGACTAGTTCCACGTTGGAGTTTAAAGGGTTTAGAATTCTGAAGATTAGTGAGAACCCGAGCGGAGGGAGATAAATAAAGTAATTTAATCCAATGAATAAAATTAGGTCCAAAATTAAATTTTTCTAAGGAGGTAAATAGATAATTCCATTCAACTCTGTCAAAGGCCTTCTCCGCATCCAAAGATATCACACATTCCGATATTTCCTTAGATGGAGAATGCATAACATTTAACAAATGCCGTATATTAAAATGGGAATATCAATTTTTAATAAATCCTGTCTGATCATCCAAAGCTATAGAAGGTATAATATTTTCAAGTCTGCAAGCCAACACTTCAGATAAAATTTTAGTATCAAAATTGAGAAAAGAGATAGGTCTATACGGAGAACATTCAGTAGGATTCTTATTCTTTTTGAGAATAAGCAAAACGACTGCGGTAATCTTCCTACCTTAAAGGAATCTGTAAGGGTAGAACATAATTGTGGTACAAAGCCTTATGAAACTCTCCAGAGAATCCATCGGGTCCTGGGGATTTCCCAGAATGCAATACTCGAATAGCCTGAGCAATTTCCTCCTGGGAAATGGGTTGATCCAATTGCCTACGATCATCTATCGAAAGATTAGGAATATTTAATTGATCTAAAAACTTATTCATTGCAATATTATCCTTAACAGAGTCAGAACTATACAATTTGGAATAAAATTCCCTAAAAGTGTCATTAATTTCAAAGTGGTCAGTTGTCATGTCCCCATTAATTTTACGTATTTCTTTAATTTGCCGCTTGGCTATAAATGGCTTCAATTGATTAGCCAGTAGCTTACCAGTTTTATCTCAGTGAATATAAAATTGACTTCTATCTTTTAAAAGCTGGCTTTCAATTGGATACGTTAAAAGAAGATCATATTTAGTTTTGGTTTCAATACGTATCTTATATGTTTCAGGATCAAGTACCGAAGCATATTTATGGTCCAGTTGTTTTAACTGATTAGCTAGTTCATTTCTCTCTCTGTTAGCTTTTTTAATGATGTTTGCAGTATAAGAAATAATTTGACCCCGTATATATGCTTTAAAAGTATCCCATATAATAAGGCTAGACGTCTCTTCCAACGTATTTTCTTCAAAAAAAAGAGTAACTTGATTCTCCATAAATTTTAAAAAGTCCTCATCAGATAACAGAGTTAAACTAAATCGCCAAAATCTACTCATAGGGATAGGACCAGGGAGATTTAAAGATAGGAGTACAGGAGAGTGGTCAGAAGTAGCAATCTCCTTATATTCGATCGATCGAACCAATGGAATTATTTGACTGTCAATAAAAAAATAATCAATCCTGGTATAAGAATGATGGACATGAGAGGAAAAAGAATGCTCCTTGTCTGTCGGATGAAGAAAATGCCAAGCATCAACTATATTATGCTGAACAAAGGAAACTATTATCTACAAAAATCAAAACTCCACGTGATTTTGCATTAAACGAAGAATGAAATTGCATACTCTTCTACCAAGTAAAAAAACGCAAGCTATCACAGCTGCGTATATGGGTTTCTTGTAAGAAAATAATGGCTGCTTTTAATTTTTTAATATAAGCAAACACTTTGTTGTGTTTACTGGGGTGATTCAGCCTTTTCACATTCAAACTAAATAAGTTAATATTTCGAACCATTTTAAATACAAATCATCATGTAATTAAAAGATCTGGCCATAAGTTATTAAAACTAGAAAGCAAACCGTAAGGTAAGGTTGTCAAACAGGCAATCATATAATCAACCCAACACAGCTCCCAGAGAGAAATAAGCCCTATCCCCTCCCCACCCAAAGCAAGAAAGCTGACCGATAGACAGTCAGCGAGCTAACAACTAAGTTCCCTCCCCAAAAAATCCTGTTGACAGAAACTCCGATCCTACAAGGTCAAGTATGTCCCTACCAAGATACAGCATAAGAAGAAAAATAAGTCAGTATTCAAAAATATAAAAGGATCAGTTTAAACAAATTTAAAGAAAGCTATATTAAAATAGAAACCCCATTTCCAGAAAAGTTGGGATATTTTCCAAAATGCAATAAAAACAAAAATCTGTGTTATGTTAATTCACGTGAACCTTTATTTAACTGACTAAAGTACAAAGAAAAGATTTTCAATAGTCTTACTGACCAACTTAATTGTATTTTGTAAACATACACAAATTTAGAATTTGATGGCTGCAACACACTCAACAAAAGTTGGGACAGAGGCATGTTTACCACTGTGTTACATCACCTTTCCTTTTAATAACACTTTTTAATTGTTTTGGAACTGAGGATAATAATTGTAGTAGATTTGCAATTTGAAATTTTGTCCATTCTTGCTTGATATAAGACTTCAGCTGCTCAACAGTCCGTGGTCTCCGTTGTCTGATTCTCCTTTTCATGATGCGCCATACATTTTCAATAGGAGATAGATCTGGACTGGCAGCAGGCCAGTCAAGCACACACACACTGTGTCTACAAAGCCACACTGTTGTAGCCCGTGCAGAACGTGGTCTGGCATTGTCCTGCTGAAATAAGCATGGACTTCCCGGGAAGAGACGTTGCCTTGATGGCAACATATGTCTCTCTAAAATCCTAATATATGCCTCAGAGTCAATGGTACCTTCACATACATGCAACTCACCCATGCCATGGGCACTGATGCACCCCCATACCGTCACAGATGCTGGCTTTTGCACCTTTCGCTGATAACAATCTGGATGGTCGTTTTCTTCTTTGGCACGGAGAACTCGACGCCCGTTTTTTCCAAAAACTAGCTGAAATGTGGACTCAGCTGACCACAGCACACAGTTCCACAGTCTTTCGGTCCATCTGAGATGAGCTCGGGCCCAGAGAACTCACTGGCGTTTCTGCATAGAGTTGATCAATGGCTTCCTCCTTGCATAATACAATTTCAAGTTGCATTTCTGGATTCAGCACCAGACTGTGTTGAGTGACAATGGTTTTCCGAAGTACTCCCGAGCCCAGGTGGCTATAATTGTCACAGTAGCATGACGGTTTCTTAAGCAGTGCTGCCTGAGGGCTCGAAGATCACGCGCATTCAACTGTGGTTTCCAACCTTGCCCTTTACTCACTGAGATGTCTCTGAATTCTCTGAATCTTTTCACAATATTATGTACTGTAGATGTTAAAAGACCTAAATTCTCTGCAAACTTGCATTGAGAAATGTTCCTTTTGAACTGACTAACAATTCTCTCACGAATTTTGGCACAAAGGGGTGAGCCACGACCCATCCTTGCTTGCAAAGACTGAGCCTTTGATGGACGCTACTTCTATACCCAGTCATGATACCTCACCTGCTACCAATTAGCCTGCTTAATGTGGAGTCTTCCAAACTGGTGTTACTTGAATATTCTGTGCACTTTTCAATCTTATTTTAACTCTGTCCCAACTTTTGTTGAGTGTGTTGCAGCCATCAAATTCTAAATTTGTGTATATTTACAAAATACAATTAAGTTGGTCAGTAAAACTATTGAAAATCTTTTCTTTGTACTTCTGTCAGTTAAATAAAGGTTCACGTGAATTAACATATCACAGATTTTTGTTTTTATTGCATTTTGGAAAATATCCCAACTTTTCTGGAAATGGGGTTTGTAAAACCTCAAAAAGGGATATAATAAAAAAGTATCCAAAAAAGAAGCAAAAGACTATATGAACAGCCAAAACGTAAGCTTATTGAAACCTTATTTCAAATTCATATTAACAGAGGAAAAAATTGATCAAATAAGAAATATAACAGTTTTAGACTTCATCCTTCAGAAATTCCTTTGCATCTTCAACGGACTTTATTCTTTTTCGCAATCTGTTCTTCAAAACAATAGTCAGACGGGCAGGAAATCGAAGGGATGGTTTAAATCCTTTATTATAAAGTTCTGACATAACCTCTTTATATTTCATACGATCAACCATAACTTCAGGCGAATAATCTTCCACAAATCTGACCTTGTCGATCATTCCTTGTTGACGGGTATGGCGAATTAAAAGGTCCTTAATATGAAATTCATGAAAACTTAGAATGACCGACCTGGGTCTCGCTGCCGACGACAATGGCTTTGAAGTCAGCGAGTGATATGCTCGATCAAGCTTCGGCTCAGAAGTTAATAGAACAGGGAATAGCTATTTCAGAAAGTTTGCAATGAACTTCGTAGGGTCAGCGCCTTCAATTGATTCTTCAAGACCCAGAATTCGCAAGTTATTTCTTCGGTTTCTAGTTTCTAGACTGATAATCCTTTTCATCATTTTTTCATTGAATAAGGATAACTCTTTGCAGAGTTTAAATGTATCTTCAAGATCCTCTTCAAGTGTCACCAGCTTTGCAGTGTTTACCTGAATTCGGTTCTCATGCTCAGTTAAAGTTTGTTGGATTGTATCCAATTTGCCATTAAGTCGTTGAAACTCCTCGGAAAATTTGGATTTTTGCCTTTTAAGGAAGTCACTGATTGAATCCAAAGTGACTGGGGATTCATCTTCTGTTTCTCTTGCTTTTGCAGAAGCTTTTGTTCTTTTCCCAGCCATAGTAGAGCAGTATTAAAGTATTATAATAAGGTTTCAAAAAAAACTGGTAGGAGACAATAAAGTAAATAGGGTAGGAGCAATCTGAAACGATGTTACTCCATCAGCTGCCAACAGGCTCTGATATTAGATGTTTCAACCCTGTGGAAAAGATATACCACCTGTTTATCCTATCTCTGTCTCCTGATCTTTTACACTTCTATCAGATCTCTTCATCTTCATCTACTAAAGGCAAGCATACCATACAACTTTTTTTTAACAGCGCAGCCACTTTCAGGTTCCTGTGGTCTCACCCTAAGACCCTTCTGTACATTAGATGTAAGCATTGCAGAGTTAATGTTCCCCTTTGATATTATTTTCTCTCAAGTGATTTTAATAACCAGTGGTTCATGTATAAGGACCATTTGATGGCTCTGGGCCTGTGCTCACTGGAGTTTAGAAGAATGAGAAGGGGGATCTCATGGAAACCTAACAAATATTGAAAGGCCTGGATAGAATGGATGTGGAGAGGATGTTTCCTTCAGAGGGGAGTCTAGTATCAGAGACAACAGCCTCAGAATAGAGGGACGTCCATTTAGAACAGAGATAAGGAGGAATTTGTTTAGCCAGTGGGCAGTGAATCTGTGGAATTCATTGCCACAGATGGCTGTGGAGGACAAGTCATTGGGAATAGTTAAAGTGGAGGTTGATAACTTCTTAATTAGTCAGGGTGTCAAAGGTTATGGGAAGAAGATAAAAGGGATAATAAATCAGCATGATGGAATGGCAGTGCAGAGTTGATGGGCCGATTGTCCTGGTTCTGCTCCTGTGTCTTCTGGTCTTATGAACCATTCAGGGAAATGCATTGTCTTCCATCAACAATCAACACGGTCCAGGGGTGTGCTGGGGCAGCCCACAAGTGTTGACACACTTCCGGTGACAACATAGCATGTCCACAACTCACTAACCCTTCTAACCCTTACTTGCAGTCATAGGGAGAACATGCAGACTCTTTACAGACAACGGCAGGAGTTGAACCCAGACTGGTGATTGCTTGTGTTGGCCGCTAGCCTAATGTGCTTAATGATTGTATGGTGACAGGGAGGTGGTTTTCAAATACCTTATCTCTATCTCATATGTGGTTATATGTTTTCCAGGTGGAAGCTCCGTTCATACCCAAGTGTAGAGGTCCAGGTGACACCAGCAATTTCGATGATTATGAAGAGGAGGACATCCGTGTCTCTTTAACTGAAAAATGTGCTAAAGAATTTGCTGATTTTTAGAAAGAGTAAGAGACCATCAGGGCTTGTATTGGGATCTTTGCACTCTGCTAACAGATGGGGTGGAGTTGAAACCATCTTACTCGTCGAAACAATTACTTAGTTTCTTCATTCCACATGGCTGAGATCCTCCTTTGCCATAATTCATGTGTGCATTTGGCACAACCCTCATACACAGGCACATTTACTCAAAGCACTACCTGTGCTGCAACACAAAAAAAAACTTAGACCACTTTCTTATCGTTTCCTTCCCACCCTCCCCCCCTCACACTTTGTTCTATAGCCCGTCGCCTTTGTGTTATGTCATTTGACCACCCCCCCGCCCCCTTTTTAAAACAAAAAGATTACGGCAATTTGCAGAGAGTGAAACATTTTAAGTGTAAAGATAGAGCAAGTGTTTCAGGATTTTTTTTTGCACTCGGTGTGAGTTAACTCAAGGTGAAAGCTGAACATTGCTTCTAGTGCTTGCCAGCCACAGCTCCTGTCATGTCTGAGAGACCACAGTCGTAGAACACCTTAACCTTGTAGAATCAGTCTCCTGGAACCTACCTACACAGCATCTTTGACATTTTTCTTTTGAAAGTAGAATTGTTCTGTGCATTTATATATATACTGAATGAAAGTGATTCTCCTGGACAGGACCAAACTGAAGTAGAATTATAATTGGATGAATGGAGCAGGGTACACACAGATGGTGCCTTGAATTCTCCTGTACTGTCAAATTCAGCTGCACTTCCCAGTTTTCTTCTTGTGTGCACATCTGGGCAGGCTCCAGGTCTGACATTACCAGACACTGCAACTGCAGCATGTAGCCTCGATAAAGCTGCCGGCAGGCGATCTTCAGGACAGCTCTGTCCACCCATTTTTGTGTCATGTCAAACCATAGTCTGTCTGTGGATTTGCCCTCCTACTTGAACAGGGTTGCATTCTGCTCATTTGGAGATCAAAAGGCAGGGAATTGGATGTTGGGGGAGGGGTGGGTGGGAAGAGGGTAGAAAGGGTTACAAAGCAAGTTTTCTTCAACCACAGCAGCATCAAATACTAACAGGGAAAGGCGGCATGAAATGGTTCTCCTCATGCTGATTTGACATCAGAAACTTGAAGTGGCATGGGCGAGTGGTCTTGCAAGTGGATTCTGTCCCTGTCAGCAACCACAGTGTGTGTGCAGTGGGCCCGTATTCTATTTTAGTTAAAGATGCTGCAGCGATAGTGGTGGTCACTGCCAGGAGTGTGTTTGATTCCAAAGCAGACATTGTGATGCTAAATAAAAGGTTTGGGAAACTACTAAACGATTAAATCACTCCGCAACTGGCTTTTCAGAAGTAAAATTTTGGTTCCTGCATTGCGAAATACTTAACACAGGTAACGACTGCCATGTTTCCACAATTTTTTATATAAATATATATATATTTGTGTTTGTCTCCCTGGGAACAGATCATAGAGTTTGCAAGCTTTACGTTCAGCTACTGGTTAGATGCATTGTCACATAATGACATAATCTGTTGCTACAGGAAAGACTAGCCAAGACATTGCTAGTTAAAGCAATTTTCCTCTATTTCACTGTTGGTAAGTCATAGATAATGGATTCAGTGGATCTGTACATGTTAACATTTTTAACCAATTCATTTTAATCAAATTAGTTTTATTTGTACCAATTTTGATCTTTCTTTTGCATATATATAGATAGATGTGTATTTATATGTATATATGTGAAACGATCCTCAAACAGTTTAAATTGAAATGGTTTCTTATGTACAGATGTAGGCTGGATTCAGATTGGTTCCGATATTTACAGGAAAGAAAGGCTATGAAGTTTTAATAAATCAACTTAATTTGGCATAGAGCTGGTATATTTGCTTGTGTTAGCACTAAAGAAACATGGACACACACTCTTAACCTGAAGGGCACTCGTCAAAGTAAGGCCTTTGTAGACATTCGCATTACCAGTGTGAGCTGTAATATCAGACATTCTGTTTGTCCTCTTGGCTGTTCCGACATTTGCATAATGTCCAGTACAAGGCTGGCACCAACAGCAGTTTTCCATTTCCCCATATTTACCTGTATGTGCAAGGGAAGTATACAATCTTTGCTGTAGCAGATTTTATGTAACTAAAGAAATGTAAGGTCACATTAATAAATTTAAAAGTTCCTTTGTATGAAAATGTTAAAATCTTTTGTATTTCATTTAGACCGAAGACATGCTGTTGTATGCTAGCTGTATGCGATAAATTCTACAGTAACGTTGTTGTCGTTTATGGACTTAAAGGTTTTAATAAACGCTGAAGATCACATTTCTGGCTGGCTTGTGTTATTAAAGCATCAATGATGTGATGCTCTTTAAGCTTACGGCTTGAGTCTGGGAAGAATTGTAGTGGAATGTTTTGTTTGAAAGGAGTGGGTAAGATCTTTGTGATTCCTGTTTTGACTTGTATCACCACGCAGTTGTATATATTCTAATTTCTGTTTTTTTTAAATCACACTTGTTGAGTTGATTAATAGCTCACACAAATGGCTCATTCATTTTCTTTCAGACATTCACAGTAAATACAAGAAAAGCAACAGAATCAAAAGGTTTCAAAGGTACATTTAATGTCAGAGGAATGTACAATATACATCCTGAATTTCTTTTTCTTCGCAAACATCCACGAAAACAGAGGAGTGCCCCAAAGAATGAAGGACAGTTAAATGTACCCAAACCCACCCCCCCCCATGCATAAGCAGCAGCAAAGCATCAACCCCCCCCACCAGCAAAAAAAGCATCGGCACCCCCCACCAAGCACTCAAGTGTGCAGCAAAGCATCAATAAAGACACAGACTTGCAGTGCCCCAGAGACTACTCGTTCACCCGGTAATTTGACATACCACGGTGTATGTGTGTGTGTCTCTCTCTCTCTCTGTCTCTCCCTCTCCCCCTCGCTCTCTGTCCTCCTCTCCCCCTAATAAGGGAAAAAGAGGTGTTCCTGTTTCACTGCGAAAGGGGAGACATAACAAAGCAACTTGCAGAATTATGGTGTTAAAAATCTGTTGCGTCACGTTTTCCAAGCTCTGTGCCCACAGTACCCGGGTCTCTGGGCATACGGCCAGCTCGCTGCTTACGATCTTCCATCTCCCACAATGCATCAGGCGGCGGCACCAGCCTTGAGTCCACCTGCCTCCAGAGCCACAAAAATCTGACACCCTGAAGACGCGCTAGACTTCTGGGCCGCATCCTTGGCATATCGAAAAGTGGCCGGTGTGAGGCCCCAGGAGTAGGTCCCATTTCCACAAAGAACCGAAATCAGTGTGTAACTCCAGGTCAGGGTCTTCAAAAGAACCCTGAAAAGGAAAGATTGCATCCAACAGGACGGATAAACAGCCATTGTGCAAATACAAAAAGAAAGAAAAAAATAATAAGTACAAACAAACAATAAATATCAAAAATGAGATGAAGAGACCTTGAAAATGAGTGGATAAGTTGTAGGAACAGTTCAGTGATGGGTCAAGTGAAATTAACTTCTCTGGTTCAAGAGCCTGATGGTTGAGGGTTAATGACTGTTCCTGAACCTGGTAGTGTGATTCCTGAGGCTCCTGTACCACCTCCATGATGGCAACAGTAAAAAAGATGGTGGGGATCCTTGACGATGGATGCTGCTTTCTTGCAACAGCACTCCTTGTAGATGTAGATAGTTCAAATGATTCATTTTACAAGTCTCTGCCAGATTGCTTCTTGCTAGAGGATTCCTAACAGCAGACTTATCCCATTTTTTGCGAATACCATGGTTGTGTTGCATAAACACAAGAGATTCTACAAATGCTGAAAATCCAGAGGAGAGAAAGGTTTGATTAATCTTAGAGCAGCTTAAAAGCTCAGCACCTTGTGCTATAAAGTCCTTATGAAAGGTCTCAGCCTGAAACGTCGACTGTTTATCTCCTTGGATGGTTCCAAGCCTGCTGAGTACCTCTAACATTTTGTGTGTTACTATGGATACATTACATTGAATTTTCTAGTCTTAACGATGTTCAAAGTTCTTGCTCATTAGAAATGTTTATTCCTTCTTGTGGTATGTTCATTGACTCGTCTATTACATTGTGAACTGAATGTTTGCATTAGTACCATTAACTGAGGGGTCCATGGATTCCAAGTTGGTTTAAATGAACCCTGACTGACCTCTTATTCCATAGAGTTGTACAATGTGGAAATGACCCTTCAGCCCAACTCATCTATGCCAACCAAGATGAAATTATCCCTCATCATTTCTAACCAGAGACACCAAAGTTCAAGTTTATTGTCATCTGACTGCACATACATACAACCAAATGAAACAGCGTTTATCTCCACTGTGGTGCACCCAGACAACATATATCACACATAGCACATAAGACAAAATATTACCACAAATAAAGTTATAAATATAATTCAAAATGCATGTAGTGTGCAGCACAGGTGAACAGTAAACAGTTCACAGTCCTAGTGATGAGACCTCGGTGGTGACAGAGTGTCCATTAGTCTAAGGGAAGAAGCTGTTACCTAGATGGCAGCCCTAGTCTTGATGCTTCTATATCTCCTTCCTGACAGTCGTGGGTCAAAGAAATTGTGGGGTGGGTGGTAGGGATCCTCAACAATGCTTTGGCCCCTTTATATACAACAGTACGGGTAAATGGGGTGGGGGGCACAAGCGATGCCAGTGATCCTCTCGGGTCAGCTGACATGGCGGGACATGCACTTGACAGTATGCCGATGTACTCTGGACAAACTCTCAGCCTCATGCTTGACCTTAGCTGATTAGATCTGAATGTCAGAGAGAGAGAGTACAGAATTGAAGTCTCAAACCACAACTAGCAGCCCTCTGGTTTTGTTCTTCATCTAATTAGAATGACCAAGGCACCTTTTTATTCTTAGACTATTTGTCCCTCTTTTTACTTCTTTACTCATTGCTCATTACATCTGCTGGTGTTTAGGGCAGCAACAAAGGTCCTCCATCTCTCTGTCCTTGGCCACTCAGATGTAGAAATCTTCATTGCTGTTTCCATAATAACTTTCTTTTACCAGTCAGGATTGTTAGCCCTGAGCTGAACCCCTGATTCAGGAGGACCAGTAGATCACTCTTAGTCTGGCCTCTACCTTTTGACTTGTTTGGCATGACCCTACCAAGAGCCAAAGCATAAAGCCCTGACTCCAGCCAACCTAGCTTTCCGGATCATTGAGGCATATAAGTCTCCAAACCCTACAACAAGGTTATGGTCCTCTTGGAGGTTATCCCTCTTCACTAACAACTAATTGGTATTTGGACCACATGATACAAGCCAACTTTGACCATTCAGTCCATCAAATTTTCTCTGCCATCAGCTCCACTGTCCTGCATTCTCCCCATAACCCTAAACCCCTTTACCAATCTGACCTATCTTTAAATATATTCCTCTGCCATAAATACATCCGGTGGCTTGCCCTCCATCAGCCTCTAGGGTAATGAATCCCACAGGTTCACTACTCTGCCTAAAGTTCTTCCTCATCTCTGTTTTTAAAGGGATGTCCCTTTACTCTGAGGCTGTGAACTTGGATCCTAATGTCTACTGTTACATACTTCGTGGATATCTTGTGACTGTTTTATGAGGATGATGTAATGGTCTTGCAGAGGTCACATGATGTAATTTTCCTGCCAGTGAGGTCACATGTTCTCAACAGGTATATAAAAAGGACCCCTGAAGTGACGCAATTAGTTTTCAGTTAGATCGTCAGTCAGACACTCCTCTATGCTGCATATTCGTCCCATGACGCAGTTTAGTTTTAAAACGGAGTTTTACTTTATATTGTAAGGTACAGAAGTGTTGGGCCGGCAGTTTCACCAATAGCTCCCAGCTTTGTTGGTGTACCTTTTCAGTAGTACTGGAGAGTGAAGACGTTACTAAGTTACGGAACCTGAAGGAGCCGAGTAAAGCTGATATCGTTCGGCGGTATTGCAGAAGATCAACCATTATTGAGTCTTCATTCAAGAAAGAGTGATCTGCATGAGATAACCTCTGCTAAAGCAGAAAGGGTTGTGCAGTGTCTATTCTACCCAGGAAAAGGTCAGTTCCTTTAAACCGTTTTATTTGCGTCGTCATGAATCCTGCGGACAAGGCAGGTTCTGGCTGGAATCAGCAATAACGTCAAGTCTTCGAGGAATTCTTTACTTCAGGAAAGTCTCCTAATTGATAAATCTCTTGGACTTTCGAAATTACCATTCTAAGAACTGTGTTCTAATTTGCCACTTTAATACTGTGTTCGCATTTACCGCTTTAAGAACCAGTACTGAGTGGCGATTTGTTAAATGGCCGCATAGCAGTTTACTTCTGGTTAAGGTTTTCGTTTGTTTGTCTATTTACCAATGTTGAGCAGAGTTTAATAAATGTTTATTTGTTTATAAAACCTGACTCATTTCTATATTCATTGTGGCTGGTCACGTGCCACTACCATTAATAGAGACATTCTCTGCACAAGCATTCTGCCAGGCTTTTTTGTCTCTGGTAAGTTTCAATGAGATCCTTCCCTGCCCCCATCCTTTTGAACTCCCAAGTGTAGGTCCAGTGATATCAAGTGATCCTCATCATTCTTGTGAACCTCCTCTGGACCTTCAGGGCCAGCATCTCTTTCCCTGGATACAAGCCCAGAATTGCTCACAATATTCCAAATGCAAGCTGACCTGAGCCATATAAAAACCTCCGCTGTACATCCTTTCCTTTTACTGAGATGGTGGTCTAGGAAATTGATTGCCAATCCTGTGTCCAGACAGAATCAATTGTGTGATGTGTGTCAGTAAAGTCTCTGATCATGCAATTAATGTTAGTACATCTGAAGCAGATGAGGTGTTTTGGAACTTGTATTAAAAAGAATAATCTTGTAACTCAAAAGCAATTGGTGGCATCCGTTAGTCTCGTGAGACCATGGATCTGCACCTGGAAAGTCTTGCTTCAGTCTGTGTTAGAGCAGCGTCTGTTGTGGTGTAGAGGCCCACACGGGAGTGACAGTCTCGGCTGCAGCGACTGCACTTGAAGGCGCTGTCCTCCAGTGTTGTCTTGGTGCTGTTTTTTCAGCGAGTGTGCTTTTCTTCAGCAGCAAGCCTCAGCTTCTCTTCTCCTCTTTTTAGACCTCTGCGTAGTTCTAGCCTCCAGCAAGAGTGATCATTTGCAATGTCCTCCCACTTCTCGACGTTCATGTTCAGTGACTTCATGTCTCTCTTGCAGACATCTTTGAAATGAAGATGGGGAGGCCCTTTTGCTCTCTTGCCGGAGGCCAGTTCCCCGAACAGCAGGTCTTTCGGGATCCTCCCGTCTGGCATGCGGTGTACATGGCCCAGCCAGCAGAGTTGGCGTTGCTGGAGCAGAGTTCAAAGAGGCTGGGTATCTGGGCGCAGGCCAGGACCTCATTGTTGGTGACTTGGTCAGTCCACTTGTTGTCCAGGATGCGTCTCAAGCTGCGAAGGTGGAAGGTGTTGAAATGCCACTCTTGTCTGTAGTAGAGGCTCCAGTCTCGCTGCCGTAAAGCAGTGTGCTGATGACGCAGGCCCTGTAGACTGCAACTTTGGTGTGCGTCGTCAGCTTTCTGTTCTCCCAGACTCTCTTTGTCAGCCTGGCGAATGTTGAGGCTGCTCGTCCGATCCGTCTGTTGATCTCGGGGTCTAGGGAGAGGCTGTCCGTGATGGTGGAGCCAAGGTATGTAACCTTGTGAACTACTTCCAACTCGTTGTTGATGGTAATGGCAGGGGGGGTGCTCAATGCCTTGGCCCAACACGTTGGTCTTCTTCAGGCTGATGGTCAAGCTGAAGTCCTGGCAGGCTCTTGAGAAGTTGTCCATGAGGCACTGCAGTTGCTCTTCAGAGTGTGTTGCCAGTGCCACGTCATCTGCAAACAACATGTCCCTGATGAGTACTTCATGAACCTTGGTTTTCACCCTCAGCTGGGACAGAGTGAACAGCCTCCCGTCCGATCTGGTGTGGAGGTAGACACCATCAGTTGATGTTCCAAAGGCGTGCTTCAGCATGACTGTGAAGAAGATGCCAAACAAGGTGGGGGCAAGCACACAGCCCTGCTTCATACCGCTACGGATGTTGAAGGCCTCCGAAGAAGAGCCGTCGAACTGAACGACGCCCTTCATGTCTGTGTGGAATGACTGAACTATCCTGAGGAGCCTCGGGGGACAACCAATCCTGGCGAGGATTTTGAACAGGCCGTCTCTGCTCACAAGGTCGAAGGCCTTCGTAAGGTCAATAAAAGCGATGTAGAGTGGTTGTCTTTGCTCTCTGCATTTCTCTTGTAGCTGTCGAAGGGAGAAGATCATGTCGATTGTGGAGCATTCTGACCTGAAACTGCACTGAGACTCGGGATATACCCTTTCGGCTATTTTCTGCAGTCTGTTCAGGACCAAGCGGGCAAAGACCTTCCCAACGATACTCAGCAAGGAGATTCCCCTGCAGTTGTTACAGTCGCTTCTGTCCCCTTTCTTCTTATGTATGGTGACAATGTTGCAGTCTCTCATGTCCTGCGGCACTGCTCCCTCTATCCAGCACTGGCACAGTAGTTCATGCAGGTGGTTTAGCAGGATGCCTTTTGCGCATTTGATGGCCGCTGGCAGAATGCCATCCAATCCTGGTGCCTTCCCAGTGGGCAGGCTATCGATGGCTTTACCCAGCTCTTCAGCAGTCAGCAAGGCATCAAGTTCCTCCACAACAGGGAGGCATTCCACGGCATCTAGCCCACTGTCTGAAATGCTGTTTTCTCTGGAGCAGGGTTTAGAGTAATGCTCCACCCATCTTTCTAGCTGCTTGCCTTTGTCATTGATGGTCTCGCCTGTTATGGTTTTCAATGGTGCTGTCTTACTCTGGGTTGGCCCAATGGCTTCCTTGATTCCTTCGTACACTCCACAGATGTTGCCTGTGTCAAATGATGACTGAATGCTTTCGCATAATTGTAGCCAGTAGTCATTTGCACAGCATCTGGCTGTTTCCTGGGCCTTGCTTCTTGCTGTCCTTAGCGCTTGCCTGGGTGGGGTGGCGTTTGTGCCCTAATAGTGCAATACACTTTACCTATATGACAGCGGTGAGCTTACTTGAGCTCACTTCAAACCAGTCCTGTGTCTTGCCCCGTTTCTTCCCAAAGGCCTTGAGGGCAGTGCTGTGGATGGAGTCCCTGAGAGAGTGCCATCTCTGCTGAGCATCTCTTTCTGGTGGGTCCGCAAGGAGAGCATCCTCCAGTGACTTGATGAACTCTGCAGCTTTGTCTGGGTGTTGTGTCTTACTGGCATCGATGCGCTGCTTGCCTGGAGGCTTGGCCTAGTGCATCTTCTTCTGCCGAAGTCCAATCTTGCAGCAAACCAGAGAGTGATCCGTGTCGTAGTCAGCACTCTGAAAGGAGCGAGTCATGAGCACATTTCTCAGGTGATGGCATCTTGTGATTATCAGGTCTAGCTGGTGCCAGTGTTTGGAGCGGGGATGTTGCCAAGACACTTTGTGCTGAGCTTTGGTCTGGAAGTAGGTGTTGGTGACACACAATTCATGGAGCATGCAAAGCTCGAGCAGTCGTTGCCCGTTGTCATTCATGCTGCCAATCCCATACCGCCCCAGGCAGCTTGGCCAGGAGTCGTGGTCAGCACCCACTCTGGCGTTAAAGTCACCAAGTAGCAATAACTGTTCCTGACTTGGGATCTCCTGTATCATCACTGAGAGCTGGTCATAGAACTCGTCCTTTGCGTCATGTGTAGAATAGAGGGATGGGGCATAGATGCAGACAAGGTTGACAGGCCCGTCGGATGCGTGGGGTCGAAGTGAGAAAATCCACTCCATCCCTTCCTTGCTAGGCTCTACCATCTTCAGCAGCGAGTTCTTCACGGCGAAGCCGACACCATGCTCTCTGGTCTCGTCTGAGCCCTTCCTCTGCCAGAAGAAGGTATAGTCTCTTTCACGTAGGGTTCCCAATTCTGCGAGACGTGCCTCTTGAAGCATTGCGATGTCCACTTGGAGTCTTAACAGTTCATTGTTAATCACTGCTGTCTTGCGTGTGTCACTGATCTTCCGAAGGTCATCTGATATACCAGTGGTCATGGTCCGTATATTCCAGCATCCTAGTCTGAGTGCTGGCTTCTATCTTTGTCTTCTAGTTGTGCCTGGTGCAGCGTTTACAGTCCACAGTTCAGGCTACTTGTATCCCTAAGCCCCACGCACCCAGTGGAGCGAGCAGACTGTGGCGGGACAGCACCTAATTGGCTGGGGGCTGTTAGCAATTAGAGCTTCACATATTAAAGTCTTAATGTTAATTTGATTCATATCCATTAACTTCAAGTTAGACCATAAGATGTAAGAGCAGAATTAGGCCATTGACCCACGAAGTCTGTTCCGTCATTTCATCATGGCTGATTCATTTCCCTCTCCCAATCTCCTGCCTTCACCACGTAACCTTTGACACCCTTACTAATCAAGATCCCATCAACATCTGCTTTAAATATACTCAATGACTTGGCCACCACAACCTCAAGTGGCAACAAATTCCACAGATTCACTGCCTTCCGGCTAAAGAAATTCCTCCTCATTTCCAATCTAAATGGACATCCCTCCATTCGGAGGCTGTGCCCTCTGGCACTTGACTCCCCCACCAAAGGAAACAACCTCTTTACATCTACTCAATCTAGGCCTTTCAACATCCAGTAGGTTTCAGTAAGACTCCCCCTCCCCCATTCTATTAAATTCCAGCAAGTACAAGCCGAGAGCCTTCAAGCAGTAAGCATACGATAACTCTCTCGTTCCCGGAATCATTCTCGTGAACCTCCTCCAATATCAGCACATCCCTTCCGAAACCAGGGGCCCAAAACAGCTCACAATCCTCACCAGTGCCCTTATGCAGCCTCAACATTACTTCAGAAACAAGAGAAAATCTGCAGATGCTGGAAATCCAAGCAACACACACAAAATGCTGGAGGAACTCAGCAGGCCAGGCAGCATCTTTGGAAAAGCGTACAGTCGACGTTTCAAGCCGAGACCCTTTAGCAGGAAACTGAAGGGTCTCGGCCTGAAACGGCAACTGTACTCTTTCCAGTAGATGCTGCTTGGCCTGCTGAGTTCCTCTGGCATTTGTGTGTGTTGCTCACCATTACTTCCTTGCTTTTATATTTCTAGTCCTCTTGATATGAATGCTAACATTGCATTCGCCTTCCTCACTACCAATTCAACCTGTGAAGTAAGACAGGGATGTTAAAAGATAGAGATTAGCTTTATTTGTCACAAGTACATCAAAAGATAGAGTGAAATGTGTCATTTTGTGTCAAATCAAAGTTCAAAGTAAATTTATTATCAAAATAAGTATATACTATCATATACAATCCTGAGGGTCATTTTCTTTGGGCATTCACAATAGACATAAAGAAATATAATAGGATCGCTGAAAAACTAAACACAAAGACTGAAACACAGCCAATGTGAAAAAGAAAACAAACTCTGCTAATACAAAAGAAACAGTTAATAGTGCCTCTTCCTAGAGATGCTGCCTGGCCTGCTGCATTCACCAGCAACTTTGATGTGTGTTGCAGATAATAATGTAAATAAATAATACTGAGAACGAGTTATAGAGTGTTGAAAGTGAGTCTAAAGGATGTGGAATCAGTTCCGTGTTAAGGGAAGGTAGTTATCTGCTCTGCTTCAGGAGCCAGATGGCTGTAGGGTAATAACTGTTCCTGAATCTGGCAGTATTGGACCTAAGGTTCCTTGAACCTCCTGCCCACAAATCAGCAAGGACATGTTGGGTGTAGCCCGAGGTGTGTCGCTGTGCTACTGGTGCCACCACAGCAGGCCCACAACTCACTAATCCTAACCCTAACCCGTACTCTCTAATTCTAATGTGTAATATCAACCCTGACTTTCGGTTACAGCAGGAGTTCCCAGCCACTTGCTTAATGGTATAGGTCCATGGCGTAAAAAAAGGTTGGAAATGCCTGGGTAAGCGTCACTCCATTAAAGATAAGGGTTAGTTTTATTTATCACATGTACATGCAGAAAATATGCTGTTTGTGTCAACGACCAACACAGTGTGACGATGTGCTGGGGGCCGCCCATCTGTGTCGCCATGTTTCTGACGTCAACATAGCGAGCTCACAACTCACAAATCCTAACCTGCACATCTTTACAGTATGGGAGAAAACTGGAACTCCTGGAGGAAAGCCCACTCGGTCACAGGGAGAACGTACAAACTCCTTTCAGATAGCAGAGTGGATGGAACCTGCATCATGATTATTGGTTCATGAATCTTACGCTAACAGTTTTGCTACTGTACTCCCCTGTTGGCATTCAATTCCTTTAGGGAGGGGAATAAATATGCTTTGATTAGGTCAGCACTTTGTGACTGCTATTCCACACCAGTGAAACTTTAAACATTCTTGAGTGACCCAAGAGGCCATCCAATTCATGCCAAACTGCTTGAAAAGGCAACTGTAAATTCTTCTGGAGTCATCGCACTCCACTCTGCCCTGCTTTATTTTAGACATTCCATAAAGGTTCAAAGTAAATTTATTATCACAGTGCATTGGTCCATGTACTCAGTAGCCTTTTTATTAGGTACAGGAGTGGAATCCGCTGTGGCCTTCTGCTGTTGTAGCACCCCCCCACTTCAATGTCTTGTGCATTCAGAGATGGTCTTCGGCACCACTGTTCTAACGCATGGTTACTTGAGTTACTATTACCTTTCTGTCACATTTTACCACTCTGGCCAGTCTCCTTTGACCTCTCTCATTAACAAGCTGTTTTCTCCCACAGAACTGCCAGTCAAAGGATGTTTTTTTTGTTTCTTGCACCATTCTCTGTAAATTGTCATAGTCACTTAGATCATACTTCTTCCCCATTCTGATGTCTGCTCTGAACGACTGAGACTTTTGACCATGTCCACATTGAGTTCCTGTCACACGATCAGCTGATTAGACACTTGCATTAACGAGGTGTGCCTAATAAAATGGCCACTGAGTGTATGTTACCATGCACAATTCCTTGACACATTTTCTTGCAGGCACTTACAGGAAACATAAAAGAAATTCAATAAAATCTATGAAAGACCAGACGTAAAGAATATCAAACAAAAGATGACAACTGCAAATAAACAAAATACTGAGAACATGTGGTGTAAAGAATCCTTGGAAATGAGTCTGTAGTTTGTAGAATCAGTTTGGAGTACTGCTGAGTGAAATTATCCACATTGGTTCAGGAGCCTGATGGTCATAGGGTAATAACTGTTCCTAAACCGGGTGGTGTGGGACCTAATGCTTCTGTACCTCGTACCCAATGATGGTAGTGAGAAGAGAACATGGCCAGGATGGTGAGGGATCTTGATAATGGATGCTGCATTCTTAAGGCAGTGCTCCTTGTGGATGTTCTCAGTGGTGGGGAGGGGTTTGCCTGTGATGGACTGGGCTGCAGCTATCACTTTCCGTAGCCTTTTCTGTTCCTAGGCATTGTGCTCCCATACCAGGACATGATGCAACCAGTTATGATTATGAAGACACGTAGTCCTCTTTTATTGTCATTTAGTAATGCATGCATTAAGAAATGATACATTATTTCCACCGGTGTGATATCACAAAACACAGGACAAACCAAGACTGAAAAAACTGACAAAAGCACATAATTATAACATATAGTTACAACAGTGCAACAATACCACAACTTGATGAAGAAGTCCGTGAGCACAGTAAAGTTCAAAGTCTCTCAAATGTCCCACATCTCACGCAGACGGGAGAAGGAAGAAAAACTCTCCCTGCCATGCCCGACCACAATCCGACTCTGAGTCATCCGAAAACTTCGAGCTCTGATCAGCTGTCCGACACCGAGTACTGAGCGCCATCTCTGTCCGAACGATTCGATCTCCTTCTTGGTCGCCAAAAGCAGGCAAGGCCGGGGATTTTGAGGCCTACCCGCCGAAAGATTCCGGACCACGCAGTAACGACAGCAGCGGACGGGCATTTCAGAAATTTCTCCAGATGTTCCTCAGTGCTTTCATGTCCATTCTCCATCAAATGAGAATTGTCCACGGCCCCTATTTAACAGATACGATATCATTTTTCACCGGAGGGCTGCGCACGCATGGCACGCCGCCATCTTCTCCTCCTGTCAACAACAGCAGAAGCCTATTCACTTTGTGATTCTGGTTTGCCATTTGTACGTGGTCTCTCTCTGCTGTTCCTCTGTGGTACTTTTCACTGTAGTACTAGCTGTGTTGTAAATTGCCAAGCCTATTGCATCCACCTTCACCCTTTCTTCACCACAGTCAAGTTCAAAGTATCACAGGTTTCTGAGGTCAAGCTAACTGGCCTAAAATTCCTTTCTTCTGCTCCCAGAGTAGAATGACGTTTGTAATATTACTGTCCTCCAGTCCACAATCTAGTCATTCTTGAAAGATCACAACTAATGCCTCCACAATCTTTTCAGCTACTTCAGAACCCTAGGGTGTACTCCATCTGGTCCAGGTGACTTATCTACCTTCAGACCTTTTGACTTCCATATAACCATATAACAATTACAGCATGGAAACAGGCCATCTCAGCCCTTCTAGTCCATGCTGAACGCTTACTCTCACCTAGTCCCACCGACCTGCACTCAGCCCATAACCCTCCATTCCATTCCTATCCATATAGCTATCCAATTTTACTTTAAATGACAATATCAAACCTGCCTCTACCACTTCTACTGCAAGCTCATTCCACGCAGCTACCACTGTCTGAGTAAAGAAGTTGCCCCTCATGTTACCCCTAAACTTTTGCCCTTTAACTCTCAGCTCATGTTCTCTTGTTTGAATCTCCCCCACTCTCAATGGAAAAAGCCTATCCACGTCAACTCTATCTATCCACCTCATAATTTTAAATACCTCTATCAGGTCCCCCCTCAACCTTCTACGCTCCAAAGAATGAAGACACAACTTGTTCAACCTTTCTCTGTAACTTAGGTGATGAAATCCAGGTAACATTCTAGTAAATCTTATCTGTACTCTCTCTATTTTGTTGACATCTTTCCTATAATTAGGTGACCAGAACTGTACACAATACTCCAATTTTGGCCATACCAATGCCTTGTACAATCTTAACATTACATCCCAACTCCTATACTCAATGCTCTGATTTATACAGGCCAGCTTACCAAAAGCTTTCTTCACCACCCTATCCACATGAGATTCCACCTTCAGGGAACTATGCACCATTATTTCTGGATCTCTCTGTTCTACTGCATTCTTCAATGCCCTACCATTTACCATGTATGACCTATTTTGATTAGTCCTACCAAAATGTAGCACCTCACACTTATCAGCATTAAACTTCCATCTGCCATCTTTCAGTCCACTCTTCTAACTGGCCTAAATCTCTCTGCAAGCTTTGAGAACCTACTTCATTATCCACAACGCCACCTATCTTAGTATCATCTGCATACTTACTAATCCAATTTACCACCCCATCATCCAGATCATTAATGTATATGACAAACAACATTGGACCCAGTACAGATCCCTGAGGCACACCACTAGTCACCGGCCTCCAATCTGACAAACAGTCATCCACCACTACTCTCTGGCATCTCCCATCCAGCCACTGCTGAATCCATTTTACTACTTCAATATTAATACCTAACGATTGAACTTTCCTAACTAACCTTCCGTGTGGAACCTTGTCAAAGGCCTAACTGAAGTCCATATAGACAACATCCTCATCAACTTTCCTAGTAACCTCTTCAAAAAATTCAATAAGATTTTTCAAACATGACCTTTCACACACAAATCCATGTTGACTGTTCCTAATCAGACCCTGTCTATTCAGATAATTATATATATCATCTCTAAGAATACTTTCCATTAATTTACCCACCACTGACGTCAAACTCACAGGCCGATAATTGCAAGGTTTACTCTTAGAACCCTTTTTAAACAATGGAACAACATGAGCAATACACCAATCCTTTGGCACCACCTCCGTTTCTAATGACATTTGAAATATTTCTGTCAGACCCCCTGCTATTTCTACACTAACTTCCCTCAAGGTCCAAGGGAATATCCTGTCAGGACCCGGAGACTTATCCACTTTTATATTCCTTAAAAGCGCCAATACTTCCTCTTCTTTAATCATCATAGTTTCCATAACTTCCTGACCTGTTTCCCTTACCTTACACAATTCAATATCCTTCTCCTTAGTGAATACCGAAGAAAAGAAATTGTTCAAAATCTCCCCCATCTCTTTTGGTTCCACACATAGCTGTCCACTCTGATTCTCTGAGGGACCAATTTTATCCCTCACTATCCTTTTGCTATTAATATAACTGTAGAAATCCTTGGGATTTATTTTCACCTTACTTGCCAAAGCAACCTTGTATTTTCTTTTAGCTTTTCAAATTTCTTTCTTAAGATTCCTTTTACATTCTTTATATTCGTCGAGCACCTTATTTACTCCATGCTGCCTATATTTATTGTAGATATCTCTCTTTTTCCGAACCAAGTTTCCAATATCCCTTGAAAATCATGGCTCTCTCAAACTTTTAACCTTTCTTTTCAACCTAACAGGAACATAAAGATTCTGTACCCTCAAAATTTCACCTTTAAATGACCTCCATTTCTCTATTACATCCTTCCCATAAAACAAATTGTCCCAATCCACTCCTTCTAAATCCTTTTGCATCTCCTTAAAGTTAGCCTTTCTCCAATCAAAAATTTCAACCCCGGGTCCAGATCTATCCTTCTCCAGAATTATATTGAAACTAATGATATTGTGATCACTGGACCCAAAGTGCTCCCCAACACATACCTCCATCACCTGCCCTATCTCATTCCCTAACAGGAGATCCAACACTGCCCCTTCTCTAGTTGCTACCTCTATGTATTGCTGCAAAAAACTATCCTGCACACATTTTACAAACTCCAAACCATTCAGCCCTTTTACAGAATGGGCTTCCCAGTCTATGTGTGGAAAATTAAAATCTCCCGCAATCACAACCTTGTGCTGACTACAAATATCTGCTATCTCCTTACAAATTTGCTCCTCCAATTCTTGCTCCCCATTGGGTGGTCTATAAGTGTTACTACACCTTTCCCATTCCTCAATTCCACCCAAATAGCCCTCTTATCTATCCTGCCAAAGCACCGCTGTAATATTTTCTCTGACAGGCAATACAACACCTCCCCCTCTAGTCCCTCCAATTCTATCACACCTGAAGCAACGAAATCCAGGAATATTTAGTTGCCAATCACACCCCTCCTGCAACCAAGTTTCACTAATAGCTACAACATCATTCTTCCAGGTATCAATCCATGCTCTAAGCTCATCCACCTTTCTTTCAATGCTCCTTGCATTAAAATAAATGCATTTAAGATATTTTCCACCCCTTACTCTCTGTTTGTCACTAACGGTGCAAACAACTTTACTATCTCCTTTTTCTTCTTTCTCCCCTACATCTGTTCCTACACTCTGTTTCCCCTCCCCCCTTGTATCTAGTTTAAATCCACTGGAGCGTCTCCAGCAAACCTACCCGCAAGAATATTTGTCCCCCTCCAGTTCAGATGTAAACCGTCCCACCAGAACAGGTCCCACCTTCCCTGGAAATCTGCCCAATTATCTATAAATGTGAAGCCCTCCCTCTTGCAACAAGTCTTCAGCTACGTGTTGATCTGTGCTATCTTACTATTTCTAAACCCGCCTGCACGTGGCACTGGTAACAATCCTGAGATTACTATCCTGGAGGTCCTGTCCTTTAACTTGGCGCCTAACTCCCTAACCTCACCTTTCAGAACCTCCTGAGTCTTCCCTTTCAGCTTTTAGCCTACTCAATGATCAATCTAACCCTCCCCAGTCATAAAACCACCAGAGGGGCTGAACAGCCTCTTACTCTCTTCTTCCATATTCTTCTGGTTCTCTCCCTAACAGGATGAATGCAAAGGATGTGCTGGAGATTTTGGAAGGCATCAAGCTGGATAAGTTGCCAGGACCGGATGAGGTGTACCCCAGGCTACTGTGGGAGGCGAGGAAGGAGATTTCTGAGCCTCTGGCGATGATCTTTGCATCATCAATGGGAACGAGAGAGGTTCCAGAGGTTTGGGTGGTTGCAAATGTTGTTCCTTTATTCAAGAAAGGGAGTAGAGATAGCCCAGGAAATTATAGACCAGTGAGTCTTACCTCAGTGGTTGGTAAGTTGATAGAGAAGATTCTGAGAGGCAGGATTTATGAACATTTGGAGAAGTATAATATGATTAGGAGTAGTCAGCATGGCTTTGTCAAGGTCAGGTCGTGCCTTACGAGCCTGATTGAATTTTTTGAGGATGTGACTAAACACATTGATGAAGATAGAGCAGTAGATGTAGTGTATATGGATTTCAGCAAGGCATTCGATAAGGTACCCCATGCAAGGCTTATTGAGAAAGTAAGGAGGCATGGGATCTAAGGGGACATTGCTTTGTGGATCCAGAACTGGCTTGCTCATAGAAGGCAACAAGTGGATGCAGACAGGTCATATTCTGCATGGAGGTCGGTGACCAGTGGTGTGCCTCAGGAATCTGTTCTGGGACCCTTACTCTTCATGATTTTTATAAATGACCTGGATGAGGAAGTGGAGGGATGGATTAATAAGTTTGCTGAAGATACAAAGATTGGGGAGTGTTGTGGATAGTGGGGAGGGCTGTCTGAGATTACAGCGGGACTTGGATAGGATGCAAAACTGGGCTGAGAAATAGCAGATAGAGTTCAATCCAGATAAGTATGAAGTGCTTCATTTTGAGAGGTCAGATATGATGGCAGAATATAGTATTAATGGTAAGACTCTTGGCAGTGTGGAGGATCAGAGGAATCTTGGGGTCCAAGTTCATAGGACGCTCAAAGCAGCTGCGCAGGTTGACTCTGTGGTTAAGAAGGCATACGGTGTACTGGCCTTCATCAATCGTGGAATTGAATTTAGGAGCCGAGGGGTATTGTTGTAGCTATATAGGACCCTGGTCAGACCCCACTTGGAGTACTGTGGTCAGTTCTGGTCGCCTCACTACAGGAAGGATGTGGAAGCCATAGAAAGGGTGCAGAGGAGATTTACAAGGATGTTGCCTGGATTGGGGAGCATGCCTTATGAGAATAGGTTGAGTGAACGCGGCCTTTTCTCCTTGGAGCGATGGAGGATGAGAGGTGACCTGATAGAGGTGTATAAGATGATGAGAGGCATTGATCGTGTGGATAGTCAGAGGCTTTTTCCCAGGGCTGAAATGGTTGCCACAAGAGGACACAGGTTTAAGGTGCTGGGGAGTAGGTACAGAGGAGATGTCAGGGTTAAGTTTTTTACTCAGAGAGTGGTGAGTGCGTGGAATGGGCTGCTGGTAACGGTGGTGGAGGTGGATACGATAGGGTATTTTAAGAGACTTTTAGATAGGTACATGGAGCTTAGTAAAATAGAGAGCTATAGGTAAGCCTAGTAGTTTCTAAGGTAGGGACATGTTCAGCACAACTTTGTGGGCCAAAGGACCTGTATTGTGCTGTAGATTTTCTATGTTTCTACATTTCTATGATAGAATATAACATAGAATAGTACAGGCCCTTCAGCCCATAATGTTGTGCCAACTTTTTAACCTACTCTGAGATCAATCTAATCCTTCCCTCCCACATAGCCCTCCATTTTTCTATCATCCATGTGCCTATCTAAGAGTCTCCTAAATCTCCCTCATGTATCTGCCTCTTCCGCCACTCGTGTCAGCACATCTCTCGCACCCACGAAACTTACCTCTGACATTCCCCCATATACTTTCTTCCAATCACTCATATTTGCAATCTCCACCCTGGGCAAAAGTCTCTGGCTAGGCACGCTATCAAAGCCTCTTATTATCTGGTACACCTCTATCAATCACCTCCCATGCTCTTCACCTCAAATCTCTCAATCTATCCTTGTAAGACACGCTCTCCAATCCAGGTAGAATCCTGATAAATCTCCTCTGCATCCTCTCTGAAGCTTCCACATCCTTCCTATAATGAGACCACTAGAACTGAACACAATATCCCAGGTGTGATCTGACCAGGGTTTTACCTCGTGGCTTTTGAAATCAATCCCCTGACTAATGAAGGCCAACACACTATACACCTTCTTAACCACCCTGTCATCTTGTGTGGCAACTCTGAGGGATCTATGGACATGGACTCCAAGGTCCCTCTGTTCCTCCACACTGCTAAGAATCCTACCATTAACCTTGTTCTCTATCTTCAAGTTTGACCTTCCAAAGTGAATCACTTCACACTTTTCTGGGTTGAACTCCATCTGCCTCTTCTCAGCCCAGCTCTACATCGTGTAAATGTCCCATTGTAACTTACGACAACCTCCTACGCTCCACCAACCTTCCTGCCATCTGCTGTTGTCTGACTGGTGTTCAGGCTTTGCTGATACAAAGCAGCCGATACAACCACAACCCCTTGCAGATGTACCTGGAAATTGCAAAATTAATGAACTGTAGATGCTGGAAACAGAAATATAAACAGTAAATGATGGAGGTGCTCAGCAAGTTAACCAGTATCAGAGAGAATTAACATTTCACATCTGTGACCTTTCATCAACACTAGAAAAAAATAATAACTCTATTTATAGAAAACTTTTCAGACAGATGATGCAGTTCAAAGTGCGTTACAATGGGATAAAGTGCAAACAGGAAAATAAAAGACAAAATTACTCAAATCAAAATTCACAGATTGAAGATCGAGGTATATTTATAACATGTACATTGAAGCATACAGTGAAATCCTTAATGTTAGAAACACCCGGCATCTATGGATGGAGAAATGAGTTAATAATAATAACTTTATTTATTGAGCACTTGTCATACAGATGATGTGTTCAAAGTGCTTTTCAATGGGAGAAAAGTACAAATATAAAAATAAGATTAAAATAAACATGAAAATAAAAGACCAAAAGATGTCAGTTAAAAGCTAGGTTAAATAGATAGGTTTTGAGCTGGTGTAAGCATCAACTGAGTCTGCATCCCTTATACTCTTAGGTATTGAATTCTACAGTTTGGGAATGTGTGTTTCCAATTATCTTTTGAGGGAGATCGTTTAAATTTAAGGGACCGTCAGAAGAAGACCTGAGAGTTTGAGCAGGATTATAAAACGCAAACAATTAGACCATAAGACAAAGGAGCAGAAGCCGGCCATTCGGCCCATTGAGTCTGCTCCGCCATTTTATCATGAGCTGATCCATTCTCCCATTTAGTCCCACTCCCCCGCCTTCTCACCATAACCTTTGATGCCCTGGCTACTCAGATACCTATCAATCTCTGCCTTAAATACACCCAATGACTTGGCCTCCACTGCTGCCCGTGGCAACAAATTCCATAGATTCACCACCCTCTGGCTAAAAAAATTTCTTCGCATTTCTGTTCTGAATGGGCGCCCTTCAATCCTTAAGTCATGCCCTCTCGTACTAGACTCCCCCATCACGGGAAACAACTTTGCCACATCCACTCTGTCCATGCCTTTCAACATTCGAAATGTTTCTACGAGGTCTCCCCTCATTCTTCTAAACTCCAAGGAATACAGTCCAAGAGCGGACAAACTTTCCTCATACGTTAACCCTCTCATTCCCGGAATCATTCTAGTGAATCTTCTCTGTACCCTCTCCAACGTCAGCACATCCTTTTAAAGGGACCAAAACTGCCCACAGTACTCCAAGTGAGGTCTGACCAGTGCCTTATAGAGCCTCAACATCACATCCCTGCTCCTATACTCTATTCCTCTAGAAATGAATGCCAACATTGCATTCGCCTTCTTCACCACCGACTCAACCTGGAGGTTAACCTTAAGGGTATCCTACACGAGGACTCCCAAGTCCCGTTGCATCTCAGAACTTTGAATTCTTTCCCCATTTAAATAATAGTCTGCCTGTTTATTACTTCTGCCAAAGTGCATAACCATACACTTTCCAACATTGTACTTCATTTGCCACTTCTTTGCCCATTCTTCCAATCTATCCAAGTCTCTCTGCAGACTCTCTATTTCCTCAGCACTACCGGTCCCTCCACCTATCTTCGTATCCTCAGCAAACTTAGCCACAAAGCCATCTATTCCATAATCCAAATCGTTGATGTACAATGTAAAAAGAAGCGGCCCCAACACTGACCCCTGTGGAACACCACTGGTAACCGGCAGCCAACCAGAATAGGATCCCTTTATTCCCACTCTCTGTTTCCTGCCAATCAGCCAATGCTCTATCCACGTATGCAACTTTCCCGTGATTCCATGGGCTCTTATCTTGTTGAGTAGCCTCATGTGTGGCACCCTGTCAAAGGCCTTCTGAAAATCCAAATATACAACATCCACTGCATCTCCCTTGTCTAGCCTACTGGTAATTCCCTCAAAAAATTGTAATAGGTTTGTCAGGCAGGATTTTCCTTTAAGGAATCCATGCTGAGTTCTGCCTATCTTGTCATATGTGATATAATTCTGTGATATAATCTGGTCCCGGACCATTAAGAGCTTTAAAATAAGTAAGAGATCTTTAAAACCAATTCTAAAATAGTTTTTTAAAATTAAATACACTATTTACTTGATGGCAGGAAAAGAGGGAGAGCGCGTTGTTGATCATAGAAACATAGAAACATAGAAAATAGGTGCAGGAGTAGGCCATTCGGCCCTTCGAGCCTGCACCGCCATTTATTATGATCATGGCTGATCATCCAACTCAGAACCCAGCCTTCCCTCCATACCCCCTGACCCCTGTAGCCACAAGGGCCATATCTAACTTCCTTTTAAACATAGCTAATGAACTGGCCTCAACAGTTTGCTGTGGCAGAGAATTCCACAGATTCACCACTCTCTGTGTGAAGAAGTTTTTCCTAACCTCGGTCCTAAAAGGCTTCCCCTCTATCCTCAAACTGTGACCCCTCGTTCTAGACCTCCCCAACATCGGGAACAATCTTCCCGCATCTAGCCTGTCCAATCCCTTTAGGATCTTATACGTTTCAATCAGATCCCCCCTCAATCTTCTAAATTCCAACGAGTACAAGCCCAGTTCATCCAGTCTTTCTTCATATGAAAGACCTGCCATCCCAGGAATCAATCTGGTGAACCTTCTTTGTACTCCCTCTATGGCAAAGATGTCTTTCCTCAGATTAGGGGACCAAAACTGCACACAATACTCCAGGTGTGGTCTCACCAAGGCCTTGTACAACTGCAGTAGTACCTCCCTGCTCCTGTACTCGAATCCTCTCGCTATAAATGCCAGCATACCATTCGCCTTTTTCACCGCCTGCTGTACCTGCATGCCCACTTTCAATGACTGGTGTATAATGACACCCAGGTCTCGTTGCATCTCCCCTTTTCCTAATCGGCCACCATTCAGATAATAATCTGTTTTCCTATTTTTGCCACCAAAGTGGATAACTTCACATTTATCCACATTACATTGCATCTGCCATGAGTTTGCCCACTCACCCAACCTATCCAAGTCACCCTGCATCCTCTTAGCATTCTCCTCACTGCTAACACTGCCACCCAGCTTTGTGTCATCCGCAAACTTGGAGATGCTGCATTTAATTCCCTCATCCAAGTCATTAATATATATTGTAAACAACTGGGGTCCCAGCACTGAGCCTTGCGGTACCCCACTAGTCACCGCCTGCCATTCTGAAAAGGTCCCGTTTATTCCCACTCTTTGCTTCCTGTCTGCTAACCAATTCTCCACCCACACCAATACCTTACCCCCAATACCGTGTGCTTTAAGTTTGCACACTAATCTCCTATGTGGGACCTTGTCAAAAGCCTTTTGAAAATCCAAATATACCACATCCACTGGTTCTCCCCTATCCACTCTACTAGTTACATCCTCAAAAAATTCTATGAGATTCGCCAGACATGATTTTCCTTTCACAAATCCATGCTGACTTTGTCCGATCATTTCACCGCTTTCCAAATGTGCTGTTATCACATCCTTGATAACTGACTCCAGCAGTTTCCCCACCACCGACGTTAGGCTAACCGGCCTATAATTCCCCGGTTTCTCTCTCCCTCCTTTTTTAAAAAGTGGGGTTACATTAGCCACCCTCCAATCCTCAGGAACTAGTCCAGAATCTAACGAGTTTTGAAAAATTATCACTAATGCATCCACTATTTCTTGGGCCACTTCCTTAAGCACTCTGGGATGCAGACCATCTGGCCCTGGGGATTTATCTGCCTTCAATCCCTTCAATTTACCTAACACCACTTCCCTACTAACATGTATTTCGCTCAGTTCCTCCATCTCACTGGACCCTCTGTCCCTTACTATTTCTGGAAGATTATTTATGTCCTCCTTAGTGAAGACAGAACCAAAGTAATTATTCAATTGGTCTGCCATGTCCTTGCTCCCCATAATCAATTCACCTGTTTCTGTTTGCAGGGGACCTACATTTGTCTTTATCAGTCTTTTCCTTTTTACATATCTATAAAAGCTTTTACAGTCCGTTTTTATGTTCTCTGCCAGTTTTCTCTCATAATCTTTTTTCCCCTTCCTAATTAAGCCCTTTGTCCTCCTCTGCTGAACTCTGAATTTCTCCCAGTCCTCAGGTGAGCCACTTTCTCTGGCTAATTTGCATGCTACTTCTTTGGAATTGATACTATCCCTAATTTCTCTTGTCAGCCACGGGTGCACTACCTTCCTTGATTTATTCTTTTGCCAAACTGGGATGAACAATTGTTGTAGTTCATCCATGCAACCTTTAAATGCCTGCCATTGCATATCCACCGTCAATCCTTGAAGTGTCATTTGCCAGTCTATCTTAGCTAATTCATGTCTCATACCTTCAAAGTTACCCCTCTTTAAGTTCAGAACCTTTGTTTCTGAATTAACTACGTCACTCTCCATGTTAATGAAGAATTCCACCATATTATGGTCACTCTTACCCAAGGGGCCTCTCACGACAAGATCGCTAATTAACCCTTCCTCATTGCTCAAAACCCAGTCCAGAATAGCCTGCTCTCTAGTCGGTTCCTCGACATGTTGGTTCAAAAAACCATCCCGCATACATTCCAAGAAATCCTCTTCCTCAGCACCTTTACCAATTTGGTTCACCCAGTCTACATGTAGATTGAAGTCACCCATTATAACTGCTGTTCCTTTATTGCACACATTTCTAATTTCCTGTTTAATACCATCTCCGACCTCACTACTACTGTTAGGTGGCCTGTACACAACTCCCACCAGCGTCTTCTGCCCCTTAGTGTTACGCAGCTCTACCCATATCGATTCCACATCTTCCCGGCTTATGTCCTTCCTTTCTATTGCGTTAATCTCTTTTTTAACCAGCAACGCCACCCCACCTCCCCTTCCTTCGTGTCTATCCCTCCTGAATATTGAATATCCCTGAACGTTGAGCTCCCATCCCTGGTCACCCTGGAGCCATGTCTCTGTGATCCCAACTATATCATAATCATTAATAACAATCTGCACTTTCAATTCATCCACCTTATTACGAATGCTCCTTGCATTGACACATAAAGCCTTCAGGCGCTCTTTTACAACTCTCTTAGCCCTTTTTAATGCTTGCCCTGGATTTGTCGGCCTGCCACTTTTACTTTTCCCCTTTGTACTTTTTGCTTCTACGCTCACTTTACACCCCTCTGTCTCTCTGCACTGGTTCCCATCCCTCTGTTGTGAACTAACCTCCTCACACCTAGCCGCTTTAATTTGATTCCCACCCCCCAACCATTCTAGTTTAAAGTCACCTCAGTAGCCCCCGCTAATCTCCCTGCCAGGATATTGGTCCCCCTAGGATTTAAGTGTAACCCGTCCTTTTTGTACAGGTCACACCTGCGCCAAAAGAGGTCCCAATGATCCAAAAACTTGAATCCCTGCCCCCTGCTCCAATCCCTCAGCCACGCATTTATCCTCCACCTCATCGCATTCCTACTCTCACTGTCGCGTGGCACAGGCAGTAATCCCGAGATTACTACCTTTGCGGTCCTTTTTCTCAACTCCCTTCCTAGCTCCCTATATTCTTCTTTCAGGACCTCATCCCTTTTCCTACCTATGTCATTGGTACCTATAAGGGACCTATATGATCACAAGGGTACATCCGAAATGTGGTGGACAGAAGGAGTTAACGTTGCAAGCGGGTAACGAGGAGGTAAAGAAAAGACTTACACTTTGTACTTTATTGTCGCCAAACAATTGATACTAGAACGTACAATCATCGCAGCGATATTTGATTCTGCTCTTCCCGCTCCCTGGATTACAAATACTAAATATTAAAAATAGTAAAAATGAGTAAATATTAAAAATTTAAATTATAAATCATAAATAGAAAATAGAAAAATGGAAAGTAAGGTAGTGCAAAAAAACCGAGAGGCAGGTCCGGATATTTGGAGGGTACGGCCCAGATCCGGGTCAGGATCTGTTCAGCTGTCTTATCACAGTTGGAAAGAAGCTGTCCTCAAATCTGACTTCAAGATTTTCTTCAAGTTTGCTGACGAAGAAAGGTAGATTATTTGCCACATGTGTATCCAAACATGTGAAGCGTGTCATTTGCATTTCTAACCAGCACATCCAAGGGGGCAGCCTGCAAGTGTTGCCATGCTTTCAAGCACCAACAGAGCATGCCCACAACTCACCAACCCTAACCCATACGTCTTTGGGCAGTGGGAGAAAATGGAAGCACCCAGTGGAAACCCACCTGATCACGGGGAGAATGTACAATGGCTGAGTAACAACCCAGGTTTCTGGCACTATAAAGTATTGCTAAACGCTGCAGTACCATGCTGTGATGAAGAGTCTTGGCACGAAATGTTGTTCGTCCATTTCTCTCCTGCTGAGTTCCTCCAGCAACGTCTTCCCAATGACTAACGGGGCCCCTCACAGCAGCAGCCTGGGTTCTACCCCCACAACTCTCTGTAGGGAATCTGTATCTTCACCCACTGACTGCGCAGATTCCCTCTGTGTGCTCCGGGTTTCTCCCGCACTCCAAACAAAAGACCGACGAGTGAGTTGGCTAATTGCTCACACGGCTGTAACTGAGCGGCGTGGACCCAATGGGTCAAAAGAACCCGTTACCGTGCTGTATCTCTAAATAAAATAAAAATATCCCATCAAGTGTAGGCCCATTCCCATTCTGACATGCTGGTCCGTAACCTCCTCAACTGCCACGATGAGGCCACTCTCTGCTTGGAGAAGCAACACCTCATAATCCATCACTGATTTTTCCCCTCCCCCTTCCTTTTTTTTCCCACTCCGCATTCTGGCATACGTCTCACCCCTTCTCTTCTCCTCACCCGCCTATCATCTCACTCTGGTGCCCCTCCTTCTTCCCTTTCTCCCGTGGTCTACTCTCCCCTCCTATCAGATTCCTTCCTCTTCAGCACTTTCCCTTTTCCACCCATCACGTCCCAACTTCCCACTCCCCCCTCCCCCACCCACCCACCTTCCCCCTCACCTCTCACCCACCAGTTTGTAATCCTTCCCCTCTTCCCACCTTCTTAGTCCGGCTTCTTCTTCTTTCCTTTTCGGTCCTGATGAAGTGTCTCAGCTCAAAATGTTGACTGTTTATTCCTCTCCAGAGATGCTGCCTGACCTGCTGAGTTCCTCCAGCATTTTGTGTGTGTTGTACACAGCACCAGGTTCAGGAACAATTACTACCCCACAACCATCAGGCTCTTGAACAAAAGGCGATAACTACACTCACTTGCCCCATCATTGAGATGTTCCCACACCAATGACCTCACTTTAAGGACCCTTTATCTTGTAATTTCATGTTATCGTTATTTATTGCAATTTATTTATATTTGAATTTGCACAGTTTGTTGTCTTCTGCACTCTAGTTGATCTTTCATTGATCCTGTTATAGTTACTAATCTATAGATTTGCTGAGTATGCCCACAAGAAAGTGAATCTCAGTGTTGCATGTAGTGACTTTGATAATAAAATTTACTTTCAACTTTGTGTTACAAATTTCTCTCCTAGTCTCCCACAACGTCCAAGGATGCTCTCAGTCAGGCCCTGGGGATTTATCCAACTTAATGTACTGTAGCGCTGTAAATATCACCTCCCTGGAAATACAAACACTCTCTAAAAGATCTTTACTTTTTTCCTTTACCTCTTGAGCAATCATGATTAATTTTCACAGTAAACACAGAGGAGAAATATTTGTTTAAAATCTACCCATCTTCTGCAACTTGAGCCATAGGAGGTCTAGCTGATCTTTAAGGAGGACCCCCTCTCTCACTAGCCACCCCTTTATTCTTAATACTGCTATAGATCCTCCTGGGATTTTCCTTAACCTTACCTGCCAGACCCATCTCGTATCCTCTCGTCACTCTCCTGATTTCCATCTTCAGGCTAATCTCCTTGGACCCTCTCCAATTCCAGCATATCTGTGCATCACCGTCTGGTCTGGAGGGGCTACAGTACACAATCGGAGAAAGCTGCCTGGGTCATGGGTACGAGTCTCCCCAGCACCGAGGACATCTTTAAAAGGTGATGCCTGAAAGAGGTGGTGTCCATCACGAAGGACCCCCATCACCCAGGGCATGCCCTTTTCTCATTGCTACCATCAGAGAGGGGGTACAGGACCCTGAAGACACACACTCAACATTTTAGAAACAGCTTCTTCCCCTCCGCCATCAGAATTCTGAATGGACAATGAAGCCAGCCATTGACACTACCTCACTATTTTCCAGTACTTATTTAATTATTTTTTAAAATATATCTATTTCTTTTTGTAATGTATAGCTTTTTTATGTATTGTGCCGTACACTGCCATAGAATAACAAATTTCATGACATTTAAAGGCATCCGTTAGTCTTGCGAGACCATGGATCTGCACCTGGAAAGTCTTCTCTCTCCAGGGCGCAGGCCTGGGCAAGGTTGTATGGAAGACCAGCAGTTGCCCATGCTGCAAGTCTCCCCTCTCCACGACACCAGTGTTGTCCAAGGGAAGGGCATTAGGACCCATACAGCTTGGCACCAGTGTTGTCGCAGAGCAATGTGTGATTATCAGTGATATTAAACCTGATTCTGGCTCAGATGAATCCTTCCTTAGATAAGGGGCCCAAAACAACTCACAACACTCCGAATGTGCTCCCACCGATGCCTTAGGCAATGACAAAACTAATCCAAAATCAAAACAAAACAATTGCTGCTGGCTTGCGACTGTCACAGGGCATGTCACACCCTCAGCTCCAAAGAAATGCTTGTCCCAGAGTCCAATCCTTTATTTCCATCCTCTACCAGCAATGAGCAAACATACAATCTTGAAGCGATGAACTTTAGCATACCCAAATGTAAGCTCAGTATTACTCAGCAATATTATGTGGTCAGCAAAGATATGACCTCTGCTGGTCCCAAGCTACAAACTGCTACGAAGTAAGCATGCAAACATAATTTATTCCCTTTGCTTTTACCACATCCCCACTAATGTGACTAGTTAACACTGAAGACCATAAGATACATTTGGCTCATCAAGTCTGCTCTGCAATTTCATCATGGCTGGTCCATTTCCGCTCTCGGCCTCAGTCTTCTGCCTTCTCCCTGTGTCCCTTCATATTTGACTAATCAAGAATCTATCAACCTCTGCCTTAAATATACTCAATGACTTGGCCTCCACATCTGACTGAGGCAATGGATTCAGAATCAGGTTTATTATCACCGGCATGCGACGTGAAATTTGTTAACTTAGCAGCAGCAGTTCAATGCAGTATGTAATCTTGCAGAGAGAAAAAAAATAAAGATAAAAGTAATAATAAATAACCAAATAAATCAATTATGTATATTGAATTGATCTTTTAAAATGTGCAAAAACAGAAATACTGTATATTAAAAAAAAGTGATGTAGTGTCCAAGGGTTCAATGTCCATTTAGGAATCAGATGGCAGAGGGGAAGAAGCTGTTCTTGAATCGCTGAGTGTGTGCCTTCAGGCTTCTGTATCTCCGACCTGATGGTAACAGTGAGAAAAGGGCATGCCCTGGGTGCTGGAGGCCCTTAATAATGGACTCCACCTTTCTGAGACACCGCTCCCTAAAGATGTCCTGGGTACTTTGTAAGCTAGTGCTCAAGATGGAACTAACTAGATTTACAACCCTCTGCAGCTTCTTTCGGTCCTGTGCAGTAGCCCCACCATACCAGACAGTGACGCAGCCTGTCAGAATGCTCTCCACGGTACAACTATAGAAGTTTTTGAGTGTATTTGTTGACATGCCAAATCTCTTCAAACTCCTAATAAAGTATAGCTGCTGTCTTGTCTTCTTTATAACTACATCGATATGTTGGGACCAGGTTAGATCCTCAGAGATATTGACACCTGGGAACTTGAAGCTGCTCACTCTCTCCACTTCTGATCCCTCTATGAGGATTGGTATGTGATCCTTCATCTTACCCTTCCTGAAGACCACAATCAGCTCTTTCATCTTACTGACGTTGAGTGCCAGGTTGTTGCTGTGGCACCACTCCACCAATTGGCATATCTCACTCCTGTACGCCCTCTCATCTCCATCTGAGATTGGTTGTATCATCAGCAAATTTATAGATGGTACTTGAGCTATGCCTAGCCACACAGTCTTGTGTATATAGAGAGTAGAGCAGTGGGCTAAGGCACACTCCTGAGGTGCGCAGATTCACTACTCTCTGGCTAAAGAAATTCCTTCTTATCTCTGTTCTGAAAGGACGTCCCTCTAGTCTGAGGCTGTGTCCTCTGGTCTTACACTCCCCCACCCCTATAGATGCTGCTTGGCCTGCTGCGTTCACCAGCAACTTTGATGTGTGTTCCTTTCAACATTCCATAGCTTTCAATGAGGCCACCCCTCACTCTTCTGAATTCCAGTGAGTACAGGCCCAGAGCCATCAAACACTTCTCATAAGATAAGCCTTTCAATCCCAAAATCATTTTCCCGAACCTCCTTTGAACCCTCTCCAATGTCAGTACGTCCTTTCTTAGATAAGGGGCCCCAAACTGCACGCAATACGCCAAGTGAGGCCTCACCAGTGCCCCGTAAAGTTCCAATATTAAAGCCTGCATTTATATTCGACGTTTAGGACCGAGACCCTTCATCAGGACAATATGCAGACAGAAAGGATTGGTATAGTTGGGCAGTCGGTCGCTAATTAGTTCGGTACAACATTGTGGGCCGAAGTGCTTGTTCTGTGTGGTACCGCCGTTCTATGTTCCATTTTCTAGTCCTCTCACAACGAGTGCTAACTTTGCATTTGCCTTCCTCCGGACCAGAGACAAGCAAAGAATACAGTGGTAGACAGTCCTCTCAGAAGATCAAAGCCTGCAGAGTTTAAAATGAATGTGAATTGCTCTTTGGAAGGAGAAAGCAGTGTGGTGCATGTAAATGTGTGACATGTGTAAAATCACACGTTCACATGTGAAGTATAACTGTCAGTGCAGTGAGTAAACAGCTGTGTATTCACGGTTCATATCTCCCCATGATTGATGAGGGTCAGACATGTGGAACAGTAATTACATTTTACATTTGAATTTCAAATTTCCATCCTTAGTATTTTTTCCTTTGCAAAAAGGGATGGTAATGAGATGATAGGGTGAGAGGTGTGAATGGGAGGAATGGAATTATCACCTAGAATCAGCTGACTGCCTAGGAGACCGCAAAATGTCTTGAGGAATCATGTGGGAGCAGACAGTCTTGACAATAAAATTAAAACGGATTCCTTTTTCTTGATCGGAAATTCTTAGAATTATAGATTAGTAGAAAAATACAGCTGAGAAACAGGACCTTCAGCCTATCTAGTCCATCACAAACCATTTAAACTGTCAATTCTAATCGACCTGTACAGTGGCCACAGCCCTCCATACCCCTCCCATCGATGTACCTACCTAAACGTTGAAATCGAGCTCACAAGCACCACATGTGCTGGCAGCTCATTCCACACTCTCAGGACCCTCTGAGTGAAGAAGTTCCCCTTAAACTTTTCACCTTTCACCCTTAAACCATGACCTCTAGTTCTAGTCTCACCCAACCTAAGGGGTCAGAAGTATTATTATGAGGAATATAAACATTTACCCTGTCTATACTCCTCATAATTCTGTATACCTCTGACAAACCTCCCCTCAATCTTCTATATTCCAAGGAATAAAGTCTTAACTTATTCAATCCTTCCTTATAACCCAGGTCCTCCAGACCTGGCAAGATCCTTGTAAATTTTCTCTGTACTCTTTCAACCTTACTTACATCTTTCCTCTAGTTAAGTGACCAAATCTGCACACAATACTCCAAATTAGGGCTCACCAACATCTTATACAACTTCAACATAACATCCCATCTCCTGTACTCAATACTTTGATTTAGATTAGATTAGATTCAACTTTATTGTCATTGTGCCGAGTACAGATTTTTTGTGGTTCGTCCATCATCATCGGCGATGAAGATCTCGACACCATTAGTCACTCTGAGACTGGATGCGATGTGTGTCCGAAGATGACTGGTCAGGCCAATTCGGGCGCGGAATGCCCTGGCACATGTTGGGCAGACACGTGTAGGCACTGCAGTTGTTACACTGGTGGCTCTGGACTTGCGCAGCTCGCGCTTATGTTGTGTTTCAGCAGTGCGCCTCGCTTCATAAGCTTGACAGCCCTTGCGGATAAGGCCACGCCAGGTAGGGCGGTTTTGTGCCAGCATTTCCCAGGAGGTCGTGTCTATGTCAAGTGACTTCACAGAAGCCTTTAGTGTGTCTTTGTAACGTTCCTTCTGCCCTCCATGCGAGCGTCTTCCAGCAGAGAGTTCCCCAAAAGGGAGCTCGTCTGCATCCGGCATGCAGATGACATGACCTGCCCACCGGGTCTGTGCTCTCATCAGCAGTATGTGGACTGATGGCAGACTTGCTCTAGAGAGAACTTCAGTGTCTGGTACTTTGTCTTGCCATCTGATGCCTAATATTCTGCGAAGACAAGTCATGTGGAAATGGTTGAGCTGTCTTGCATGCCTTTGATACACAGTCCACGTTTCACAGGTATACAGGAGGGTAGTGAGTACCACAGGTCTGTAAGCCAATGAAATGCAGTTAGCATCTGACCAGAAATGCAAAAAATAGTGTTATTTACAAAATAACTGCGAATAAAAAGTCAGTGCTACAGCACACAAATATAAAAGTACTGAGACAGTCCAATATGGGTGCAATACTGCTTAGCGCTGTGATGAGAGGTTCAGCAGGGTCACAGCCTCAAGGAAGAAGCTCTTCCTGTGCCTGCTGGTGCGGGAGTGGAGGCTCCTGTAGCGCCTACCGGATGGGAGGAGAGTAAAAAGTCCATGGTCAGGGTGAGATGCGTTTATGGTAGATGTTCTCAATGGTGGGCTATTGGGTGCCGATAATCTGCTGGGCAGTTTTCACCATCTGCTGGAGTGCTTTGCAGTCCGATATGGGACAATTGCTATACCACACTGAGATGCAGTTGGTGAGTATGCTCTCAATGGTACAGCAGTAAAAGTCCGTCAGTATCCTGGGACAGAGGTGAGCTTTCTTCATGCTCCGCAGGAAATAAAGGTGCTGTTGCTCCTTTTTGATCAGGATGGAGGAGTTCAGGGACCAGGTGAGATCCTCAGAAATGTGGACACCAAGGAATTTGAAGCTTGATACACGCTCTACTACAGCTCTGTTGATGTAGATGGGGATATGAGTGTGGCTCCTAGCAAGCCTGAAGTCCACAATGATCTCCTTGGTCTTCTGGGTGTTAAGGGCCAGGTTGTTGTTAGCACACCACGCGGCCAGCTGCTGGACCTCGTCCTTGTTGGCTGTCTCGTCATCCCTTCTGATCAGGCCAACAACTGTGGTGTCGTCTGCAAACTTGATTATGGAATTAGAACCAGGTACAGGAACACAGTCATAGGTGAAAAGGGAGTACAGAAGAGGGCTCAGCACACAGCCTTGAGGCACGCCGGTGTTCAGGGTGAGAGTGGAGGAGGAGAGGTTGTCTAACTTAACTGATTGGGGTCTATTAGTCAGAAAGTCCAAGGTACAATTGCAGAGGGATGAGCTCATACCAAGCTGGCAAAGTTTGGCGATCAGCTTGGAGGGGATCACAGTATTGAATGCCGAACTAAAGTCAATGAACAGCATTCTGACATAAGAGTTGGGGCTGTCCAGGTGGGTCAAGGCAGAGTGAAGTGCCATGGAGATGGCGTCCTCTGTTGACCTGTTGGTGCGATAGACAAATTGATGGGGGTCCAGGGTAGTAGGCAGACAGGATTTCAGGTGTGACAGAACCAGTCTCTCAAAGCACTTTGCAATGATGGGGGTGAGTGCAACTGGCCAATGTGCAAAAAGCTTTCTTTACGACTCTGTCTACCCGTGACGCATGAATTAAGGACCTATATTCTCAGATTCCTCCGTTCTACTGCACTCCTCCGTGCCCTTCTGTTCACTGTGTAAGACTTACCCTCATTGGTCCTACACCTCGCACTTGTCTGCATTAATTTCCATTGTCAGCCCATTTTTCCAGCTGGCCCTATCCTGCTGCAAGCCAAGATAACTTTCCTCGCTGTCCACAACACCACCAATCTTGGTGTCATCTGCAAATTTGCTGATCCAGTTAACCACATTATCATCCAGATCATTGATATAGATGACAAACAATGGACCTAGCACTGATCCCTCTGGCACTCCACTAGTCACAGTCCTCCAGTCAGTAGACAAAGATTCTTCAATACAGTCATCGAGTTCTACAGCACAGAAATGGATCCTTCCAAGATACTGAGGCACTCCATTGGCCAAATTTGACCATGGGTGTTGCGTTCTCGCTGTCTACATTGTCACTGTCATCAATATGCAAGCCAGTGCACAAGTTATTGCAGTATGACATGGAGAGCAGGCTGCTGCCCAAGTAGCAGGCTCCCCCTCTCCGTGCAAAGACCGATACAGTCCGGCACAGCAGCATCGCAGGAGACTCCAGTCAGTGTTGACCTCAAAATTGGACTGCCTCAGGGACTCCAGCTCTGATTTGCTCCCAAAGTCTTCCCCATGAGTGGGTGTGTCCGCAAAGCAACTATCTGCCATCTCCAACGGGATCCCACCACCAAGCACATCTTCCCCCACCCGCACCCCCCACTTCTGCTTTCCACAGGGATCGCTCCCTATGTGTCTCCCTTGTCCATTTGTCCCTCCCCACCGATCTCCCTCCTGGCACTTATCCTTGCAAGCAGAACAAGTGCTACACCTGCCCCTACACCTCCTCCCTCGCTACCATTCAGGGCCCCAAACAGTCCTTTCAGGTGAGGTGACAGTTCACCTGTGAGTCTGTTGGGGTCATGTATTCTATCTGGTGTTCCTGGTGTGGCCTCTTGTACATCGATGAGATCCAACGTAGATTGGGAGACTGCTTTGCCGAGCACTTACACTCTGTCCCCCAGAAAAAAGTGGGATCTCCTAGTGACCGCCCATTTTAATTCCACTTCCCATTCCCATTCCAACATGTCCATCCACGGCCTCCACTACTGTCATGATGTGGCAATACTCAGGTTGGAGGAACAACACCTTATATTCCATCTGGGTAGCCTCCAACCTGATGGCATGAACATCGATTTCTCAAACTTCTGGTAATGCCTCCCTCCTCCCCCCCCCACTTTGCCGTTCCTCATCCCCTTTTACCTCCCTCACCTTATCTGCTCATCACTCTCCTCTGGTGCTCCTCCCCCCTTTTCTTTCTCCCATGGCTTCTATCCTCTCCTATTAGATTTCTCCTTCTCCACCCCTGTACCTCTTTCATCAATCAACTTCCCAGCTCCTCACACCTCCACTCTCCCGGTTTCACTTATCATCTTGTATTTCTCCTTCCCCTACACCCCCACCTTTTAAATCTACTCCTCATCTTGTTCTCTCCAGTCCTGCTGAAGGGCCTCGGCCCGAAACATGGATTGCACTTTTTTCCACGGACGCTGCCTGGCCTGCTGAGCTCCTCGAGCGTTTTGAGCGTGCTACTTGGATTTCCAGCATCTGCAGATTCATTCTTGCTCGTGGGAGGTTTCAGATCAGAGCGTTTTTTTTCTTTTCCACCCTTCCCTGATGGTTCTATAGATACTTGGCGCAGTCTTGCGGTTCGCTCACAGAACTTTGAACTTTGAACTTGGAACATATCCATGCCAGCCAAGATGCATGGAGATGTTGGTTGAAGGGCCTGTTCTTGTGCTGTAGATAGAGTCACAGAGTCATAGGCTCCCAAACCAACAACACCACTACTTCTTTATCATTTCCTGTCAGTCACCTTGTGGACAGCATCCTCAGAATCTCTTGTGTCCAGTATCTTTTGTTTGTATGCCATTCAGGCAGGTCATCTCATACAGAAATACATTGACGTAGCACAAAAGGGAAAAAGAACATTGCAAAGTATCATAAACACGAAAAATCTGCAGACGCTGGAAATCCAGAGTAACACATAAAACGCTGGAGGAATTCAGCAGGTCAGGCAGCACCTATGGAGAGAAATAAACATTTCCAATTGGCGTTTTGGAGAAAGGGGAGGAGGAGGGGACCCATTGCAGTGTAGAGTGTTACAGAACATCAAACAGTAGAGCCACTACAGGCCATTTGGCCCACAATGTTCTGCCGACATTTCAACCTAGTGCAAGATCAATCTAACCCTTCCCTCCCACGTAGCCCTTCTTTCATCCATGTGCCTGTTTAAGGATCTCTTAAATGTCTCTAATGCGTTTGCCTCTACCTTCACCTCTGGACTGCCCTAGCTGGGCACAAGACTGATACTGTTCACACTACCTCTGCCTCTTATAATTTTAATCATTTCTAAAAGGTCACCCATCATTCTTTGACACTCCAAAGAATAAAGAGAGAGCATGGCCAACCACTCCCTATAGCTCAAGCTGGCAACATTTTCATCGATCTTCTCTGCACTCATTCCAGTTTAACCAAATCTTTCATAAAACATAAAATGTAGAACAGTACAGCACTCCACACACCCTTCATCTACCTTCTAATTTACTCCAAGATCAAGCAAACCCTTACCTCCTCTTCAGTAATTCAAAAAGTTCCAAATAAATTTATTATCAATATGCATATCTGTCACTATGTGAGATTCATTTTCCTTGGGTATTCACAGTAAATACAAAGACAGAGAGAAGATAAAGTCTGCTGTAGCAGTATTTCAGTGGAGTCAGGGAAATTACAGTGGTATGAGAGAGGAGTTGGCCAAAGGAAATTAGAAGGAGATGCTGGCAGGGATGTCAGCAGAGCAGCAATGGTGTGAGTTTCTGGGAAAAATAAGGAAGTTGCAGGATAGATGTATTCCAAAAATGAAGAAATACTCAAATGGCAAAATCGTACACCCGTGGCTGACAAGGGAAGTCAAAGCTATTGTAAAAGCAAAAGAAAGGGCATACAACAAAGCAAAGATTAGTGGGAAGATAGAGGATTGGGACGTTTTTAAAAACCCACAGAGAGCAACTAAAAAAATCATTAGAAGGGAAAAGATGAAATATGAAAGCAAGCTGGCAAATAATATCAAAGTGGATGGTGAAAGTTTTTTTTTCAAGTATGTTAAAAATAAAGGAGAAACGATAGTGGGTATAGGACCATTAGAAAATGAGGCAGGAGAAATAATAACGGAGGCAAGGAGATGGCTGATGAACTAAAGGAGTATTTTTCATCAGTCTTCACTGTGGAAGACACAAGCAGTATGCCTGATGATGCAGTGTGTGAAGGAAGAGAAGTGGGTGCAGTTACTGTTACAAGGGAGAAGGTGCTCAAAAAGCTGAAAGACCTAAAGGTACATAAGTCACCCGGACCAGAGGAACTGCACCCTAGGGTTCTGAAAGAGGTAGTGATAGAAATAATGGAGGCATTAGAAATGATCTTTCAAAACTCACTGGACTCTGACATGGTGCCAGAGAACTGGAAAATTGCAGAATGTTACTCCACTCTTTAAGAAAGGAGGAAGGCAGCAGAAAGGAAATTATAGACCAGTTGGCCTGACCTCAGTGGTTGGGAAGATGCTGGAGTCAATTGTTAAGGATGAGGTTATGGAGTACTTGGTGACACAGGACAAGATAGGACAAAGTCAGCATGGTTTCCTTCAGGGAAAATCCTGCCTGACGAACCTGTTGGAATTCTTTGAGGGGATTACAAGTAGGATAGAAAAAGAATATTGTATATTTGGACTTTCAGAAGACCTTTGACAAGGTGCCACACATGAGGCTGCTTACCAAGATAAGAGCCCCTGGTATTACAGGAAAGTTACTAAGGTGGTTAGAGCATTGGCTGATTGGTAGGAGGCAGCGAGTGGGAATAAAAGGATCCTTTTCTGGTGGGCTGACAGTGACTAGTGGTGGTCCACAGGGGTCGGTGTTGGGACCACTTCTTTTTATGCTGTAAATAAATGATTTAGATAATGGAATAGATGGCTTTGTCACCAAGTTTTAGAGTGATATGAAGATTGGTGGAGGGGCAGGTAGTGTTGAGGAAACAAGTAGGCTGCAGAAGGACTTAGACAGATTAGGAGAATGGGCAAGCAAGTGGCAAATGAAATACAATGTTGGAAAATGCATGGTCATGCAGTTTGGTAGTAGAAGTAAATGTGCGGACTATTTTCTAAATGAGGAAAAAATCCAGGATTCTGAGATGCAGAGGGACTTGGGAGTCCTTGTGCAGAACACCCTGAAGGTTAACTTGCAGGGTGAGTAGGTGGTGAGGAAGGAAAATGCAGTGTTAGCATTCATTTCAAGAAGTCTAGAATACAAGTACAAGGATGTGATGCTGAGGCTTTATCAGGCACTGGTGAGGCCTCACCTTGAGTATTGTGAACAGTTTTGGACCCCTCATCTTAGAAAAGATGTGCTGGCATTGGAAAGGGACCAGAGGAGGTTCACAAGGATGATTCCAGGAATGAAAGGATTATCATACGAGGAACGTTTGATGGCTCTGGGTCTGTACTCGCTGGAATTCAGAAGGATGAGGGGGGATCTCAGTGAAACCTTTCGGATGTTGAAAGGATGAGACAGAGTAGATGTGGAAAGGATGTTTCCCATGGTGAGAGAGTCTAGGACAAGAGGACACAGCCTCAGGATAGAGGGGCGTCCTTTCAAAACAGCGATGCGGAGAAATTTCTTTAGCCAAAGGTTGGTGAATTTGTGGAATTTGTTGCCACATGCAGCTGTGGAGGCCAGGTCATTGGGTGTATTTAAGGCAGAGATTGATAGGTTCTTGATTGGACATGGCATCAAAGGTTACGGAGAGAAGGCCGGGAACTGAGGTTGAGGAGGGGATAGAAAAAAAGGATCAGCCATGATTGAACGGTGGAGCAGACTCGATGGGCCAGATGGCCTAATTCTGCTCCTAAGGCTTATGTCTTATGGCCTAAACACAATAGAATCAACGAAAGGCCGCACACAACAAGCCAAGACAAACAACCAATGTGTTAAAGACAATGAACTGTAAATACAAAAAAGAAAACAAGAAGAAAATAATGATAGGAATACATATATAGGCAATAAATATCGAAAACGTAAGACAAAGAGGTTGAGTTGGTGGTGAGGAAGACAACTGCAATGTTAGCATTCATTTCAAGATGACTAGAATATAAAAGCGAGGCATTGGTCAGGCTGCGCTTGGAATACTGAGAGCAGTTTTGGGCGGCTCATCTAAGCAAAGGTGTGCTGGCATTGAAAGGGTCCAGAGGAGGTTGACTAAAATAATTTGGGAATGAAAGGGTTAATGTATTAGTCCTTATTCTTAATAATTTCTCCTTTGGCTCCTCCCACTTCCTCCAAACTAAAGGTGTAGCCATGGGCACTCGTATGGGTCCTAGCTATGCCTACCTTTTTGTTGGCTTTGTGGAACAATCTATGTTCCAAACCTATTCTGGTATCCGTCCCCCACTTTTCCTTTGACAACTGCATTGGCGCTGCTTCCTGCATGCATGCTGAGCTTGTTGACTTCATTAACTTTGCCTTCAACTTTCACCCTGCCCTCAAGTTTACCTGGTCCATTTCTGACACCTCCCTTCCCTTTCTAGATCTTTCTGTCTCTATCCCTGGAGACAGCTTACCTACTGATGTCTACTATAAGCCTACTGACTCTCATAGCTATCTGGACTATTCCTCTTCTCACCCTGTCTCTTGTAAAAACGCCATCCCCTTCTCGCAATTCCTCCGTCTCCGCCGCATCTGCTCTCAGGATGAGGCTTTTCATTCCAGGATGAAGGAGTTGTCCTCCTTTTTTAAAGAAAGGGGCTTCCCTTCCTCCACCATCAACTCTGCTCCCAAACGCATCTCCCCCATTTCACGCACATCTGCTCTCACTCTATCCTCCCGCCACCCCACTAGGAATAGGGTTCCCCTGGTCCTCACCTACCACCCTACCAGCCTCCGGGTCTAACATATAATTCTCCGTAACTTCCGCCACCCCCAATGGGATCCCACCACTAAGCACATCTTTCCCTCCCCCCCTCTGCTTTCCACAGGGATCGCTCCCTACACAACTACCTTGTCCATTCGTCCCCCCCATCCCTCCCCACTGATCTCCCTCCTGGCACTTATCCGTGTAAGCGGAACAAGTGCTACACATGCCCTTACACTTCCTCCCTTACCACCATTCAGGGCCCCAGATAGTCCTTCCAGGTGAGGCGACACTTCACCTGTGAGTCAGCTGGGGTGATATACTGCGTCTGGTGCTCCCGATGCGGCCTTCTATATATTGGCGAGACCGGACGCAGGCTGGGAGATCGTTTTGCTGAACACCTACGCTCTGTCCGCCAGAGAAAGCAGGATCTTCCAGTGCCCACACATTTTAATTCCACATCCCATTCCCATTCTGTTATGTCTATCCACGGCCTCCTCTACTGTAAAGATGAAGCCACACTCAGGTTGGAGGAACAACACCTTATATTTCGTCTGGGTAGCCTCCAACCTGATGGAATGAACATAGGTTTCTCAAACTTCTGCTAATGCCCCACCTCCCCTTCGTACCCCATCTGTTATTTATTTATATACACACATTCTTTTTCTCTCTCTCCTTTTTTTAAATATAATTTTTATTGAATTTTCAAAAAGAATACATGAAAAAAAGAATCTACCCTCCCCCCTCCCCTTAACCCTCCCCCCCCCATATATAGTCCTACCTAAAAAGAAAGAAAAAAAAAGAAAAGAACCGCCTGGTTATTGGAAGGTTTCCACATGCTCCATGGGATTCAAAATGAATTTGGTATAATTATTTGTTACTTTCCCCAAGTGACCAAAGTCTTTATCGGAGCACTTAAATATGCCATCCTATCTTTTGTAAATAAGGGCGCCAAATATTCAAAAATGTTACATATTTATCTCTTAAATTATAAGTAATTTTTTCAAGTGGAATAGAACTAGCCATTTCATTATTCCAACGATCCATACTTAAATACGAATCAGATTTCCAAGTAACTGCTATAGTCAATGCCAATGCAATTTTTATAAATTCTTTCTGATATTTATTCAAGTTTCGGTTTTATCCCTTCAATATCACCTAATAAAAATAATACAGGGTTATGTGGAAGTTGAATTGCAGTAATTTGTTCCAATAAGATTCTTAAATTTATCCAAAAGGGTTGAATTTTAAAACAAGACCAAGTAGAATGTAAAAAAGTACCAATTTCTTGATTACACTGAAAACATTTATCAGAAAAATTTGAATTTAATCTATTTATTTTTCTCTCTCTCCTTTTTCTCCCTCTGTCCCTCTGACTATACCCCTTGCCCATCCTCTGGGTTTCCCCCCCTCCCCGGGCCTCCTGTCCCATGATCTTCTCATATCTCTTTTGCCAATCACCTGTCCAGCTCTTGGCTCCATCCCTCCCCCTCCTGTCTTCTCCTATCATTTTGGATCTCCCCCTCCTCCTCCCACTTTCAAATCTCTTACTATCTCTTCTTTCAGTTAGTCCTGACGAAGGGTCTCGGCCCGAAACGTCGACTGTACCTCTTCCTAGAGATGCTGCCTGGCCTGCTGTCTTCAGCAGCAACTTTGATGTGTGTTGCTTGTAATAAAACATAATTCAAAATGCATCTGGTGCGCAGCAGAGGTAAGCAGTAAACAGCTCGCTGTCCCAGTGACGAGACCCCAGTGGTGGCAGAGTATTCTCCTTCCCCATGGTCATGGGATGGGTGGTAAGGATCCTCAACAATGCTTTGGACCCTTCATCTACAACATTCCTGGTAAATGTCACAAATAGAGGGGAGGGAGACCCCAGGGGTCCTCCTGACAGTATTTACTGTCCTAGACCCCGAAGATCGTTTCAGCAATCTTAGATGGAAGGCAATAAGTGCAATAATTTTGGTTACTGAAATGCAAATATCAACTCCTGACGGTTAGCCTGTCAGTTTCCAGTAAGTGAAAAAGACAAGATAAAGCGATCGTTCAGTGATTTGCAAAGGAAGTTTCATTCAGAAGGGAGACCTGTCGGGACATTTATAAATCCCGGAGTGGCCCCTATCAACAAAGGAAAATGGTTACCATAGTTGGGCCCAGCCATGAAGAAAAACCAGCCGTGATCGAATGCGAAGCTGACTAACTGAGCCAAAAGGCCTTATTCTGCTCTGACATCTAATACAGCTCAGTCTACCCACAGCCTCTTGCTGCAGGGGGGCCCAAGAGCCATGACGTAGTGTTGTAGCTCACTAAAACCCTGGTGAGACCACACTTGGAATATTGTGTTCTGTTCTGATCGTCTCATTATGGAAGCTTCAGAGAGGATGTAGAGGAGATTCACCAGGATGCTGCCTGGATTAAAGAGCATGTCTTATGAGGACAAGTTGGGCGAGCTAAGGATTTTCTGTTTAGAGCGAAGGAGGATGGGAGATGACTTCAGGATCAGAGTCTGGTTTACTGTCACTGGCATATGTTGTTTTGTGTCAGCAGTATCACGGCAATTGTTCATTCGTTTGTTATGTGCCATGTCGTATGACGTGGGATGTCTTGGTCTTTCCATGACTATGATTGTTCTTGGCACATTTTTCTACAGAAGTGCTTTGCCATTGTCTTCTTCTGGGCAGTGTCTTTATAAGATGGGTGACCCCAGCCATTATCAATGCTCTTCAGGGATTGTCTGCCCGGCGTCAGTGGTTGAGTAACCAGGACTTGAGATACGCACCAGCTGCTCATACAACCATCCACCTGTCTTGTAAAGTTGCTGCTGAGAAGAAGGCAATTGCAAACCGGTTCAGTAGACAAATTTGCCAAGAACAATCATGGTCATGGAAAGACTGTGATCGACCACGGAACAGAATGAATGAAATCCAAGTGCCACTTCCCTTAAGATGGTGGCACAGTTTTTGTTTTAGATTATGAAGACACGTAGTCCTATTTTATTGTCATTTAGTAATGCATGCATTAGGAAATGATACAATATTTACTCCGGTGTGATATCACAAAACACAGGACAGACTGAGACTGAAAAAACTAACAAAACCACATAATTATAACATATAGTTACAACAGTGCAACAATACCATAACTTGATGAAGAAGTCCATGAGCAGAGTAAAAGTTCAAAGTCTCTCAAATGTCCCACATCTCACGCAGACGGGAGAAGGAAGAAAAACTCTCCCTGCCATGCTGACCACAATCCGACTCTGAGTCATCCGAAAACTTCGAGCTCTGATCAGCTCTCCGACACCGAGTACTGAGCGCCATCTCTGTCCGAACGATTCGACTCAACCTCGGTCGCCAAAAGCAGGCAAGGCCGGGGATTTTGAGGCCTACCCTCCGAAAGACTCCCGACCACACAGTAACGACAGCAGCGTATGAGTGTTTCAGAAACTTCTCCAGATGTTCCTCTGTGCTTTCACATCCCTCTCCATCAAATCAGAATTGTCCACGGCCCCATTTAACAGATACGACATCATTTTTCACCGGAGGGCTGTGCACGCGCGGCGCGCTGCTCTCTCTCCTCCCGCAGTTGGATGCAACAGCCACTTTGAGTCCCTCCGAAGGTGCAGTTGTTTGTCCTTTACCTCTTTTTCACGATCGCAAGGCACAGCTTGATATCAAGAACACCGAGTGCTGCGGGTTGATCCCATCAGCGAGTTGCTGAATAGCGAAGGGGCTGGACTTATTGCGCACCATATTGCAGCCTGCTTCAGCCAACTTGGGAAGAAGGCGTCATTCGCAGTGCGTGATCCAACGGATGGAGCGGAACATTTTTGTTGTGAACACAAGACCCTGTTGGACAGAGAACGTTGCAAGACCGATTCGCTGTCCATTAGTATTACCAACAGAGGGGAGCTAGCTGCGAGGCCTCTATTATGGCACAGACTAGGCCTTCATTCATGCCTTTGGGTCTCCTGTTGAGGCCGCCGAGGAAGGAGATGCCAGAGCTGCTGTGTGCCGCTAGATTCCAAACTGTGTTGAGGGCTAGCTCCTCCCGTCAGTACTCTTTTCCATAGGCGCTGCCTGGCCTGCTGAGCTCCTCCAGCATTTTGTGTGTGTTCCTCCAGTCAGTGCTGCCCTCTGGTGTTCATTCTGTGAAAGACAAGCTGGATTGTATTTGGATGTGGCTGCACACTGTGTAATATGGCAAACTGCAGTGGGGTTGTTCTTGGAGAAACGTGGCCTCCAGGGCACCATCAATCTACAGACCATGACATGTCGAAGACATTCAACAATTCCCTCTCTTGCGATCCAACACCAACCTAATTTTCCCCATCCCCTTGCATATTGAAGTACCTCATTATAATTGTGTCATTAACCTTATTACATGCCTTTTCCAGCTCCCTTTGCAATCTCAACCCCACGTCTTGGCTACTATTTGGAGGTCTATATATGACTTATATAATTTTCTTTTAACCTTTCAGTTTCTTAACTCCACCCACATAGATTCAACATTCTCTGACCCCCTGTCTCCTCTTTCTAAAGATGTAATTCCATCTCTTACTAACAGACCCACACCAGTGCCTATGTCTTCCTGCTTGTGCTTTTGATACAGAATATATCTTTTGATGTTAAGCTCTCAACTATGGCCTCTTTCAGCCACGACGCAGTAATCCCCACAACATCAGAGCAATTAATTTCTAATTGTGCTATGAGTTTGTCCACCTTATTCCGCATGCTATGAGTATTTTAATACAACACCTTAAGTCCTGCATTCTTCACCCTTCTGAGTTTTGCCTCTGTGATACCATTTAACTCTTTGGTCTGTCTGCACTTACACCCAGTCATCGGCTTGTCCTGCCTTCCGTTCATGTTACACCCATCATCTACTTGTAAACGTGCTGGCTCATTCTCAGCTCTGTCATTCTGGCTCCCATCCCCCTGCCATATTAGTTTAAAACACTCTCAACAGCTCAAATAAACCTGCCCTCAAGAATATTGGTCCCCCTCGGATTCAAGGGCAACCCATCCCTTTTGTACTGGTCCCACCTGCCCCAGAAGATGTCCCAATTATCCAGAAATCTGAATCCCTGCTCCCTGCTCCAATTCTTCAGCCACGCATTTATCTGCCACCTCATTCTGTTCCTATACTCTCTGTCGCATGGCACAGGCAGCAGTCCCGAGATTACTACCCTTGAGGTCCAGCTTCTCAGCTTCCTTTCTAACTCCCTATATTCTGTTTTTAGGACCTCCTCCCTTTTTCTGCCTATGTCGCTGGGACCAATATGTACCACGACTTCTGGCTGCCCACCCACCCAGGATATTGTGGACACATTCAGAAACATCGCAGAGGGAAAATGGATCAGCCATGATGAAATGGCAGAGTAGATTCAATGGGCCAAATGACCCTTTTCTGCTCCTATATCTTATCTTATCAACTTCAGGAACCCTGTGCAGATTACAGAGGAGAAGATATTTGCTGCCCTGAGGCAAATCAGGGTGGACAAATCCCCAGGACTTGACAAGGTGTTCCTTCAGAGTCTGCGGGAGACAAGTGCAGAAATTGCTGGGGTCATAGTGGAGATATTTAAATCATTCTCTGTGACAGGAGAGATACCAGAAAACTGGATAGCCAAATTTGTTCTGCTATTAAAGAGAGGATCTAAATGTAAGCCAGGAAATTATAGGCTGGTGTGCCTGATATCAGTGGTGGGAAAATTATTGGAGGGTAGTCTAAGGGACTGTATGTATACTGCAAGTACTTGGATAGACGTGGACTGATTGAGGATAGTCAGCATGGTACTGTGTGTGATAGGTCATGTCTAACCAATCTTTAGAGTTTTTTGAGGAAGATACTAGGAAAGAGGATGAAGACAAGCCAGTGTATGTTGTCTACATGGACTTTACTTAGGCATTTGACAAGGTCCTCCATGGGTGGTTGGTCAAGAAGGTTCAGTCTTTCGACATTCAAGATGAGGTAGTAAATTGGATTAGACATTGGCGTTGTGGGAGAAGTCAGAGTGACGGTAGATGGTTGCCTCTCTGACTGGTAGCCTGTGACTAGCGGTGTGCTGCAGGGATCAGCGCTGGGTCTGTTCTTGTTTGTCATCTTTATCAAAGATCTGGATGATAACGTGGTTAAACTGGATCAGCAGATTTGAGGATGATACCAACACTGGTGGTGTAGTGGACAATGAGGAAAGCTATCATGGCTTGGAGAGTGAATTGGATTGACTGGAAAAATAGGACATTGGCCTTCATAAATCAAAGTATTGAGTGCAGGAGATGAGAAGTTATGTTGAAGTTGTATAAGACATCAATAAGGCCTAATTTGGAGTATCATTTGCAGTTTTGGTCACCTAACTACAGAAAAGATGTAAATAAGGTTGAAAGAGTACAGAGAAAACTTACAAGGATGTTGCCGGGTCAGGAGCAGCTGAGTTACAAGGAAAGATTGAATAGGATAGGACTTTATTCCTTAGAATGTAAAAGATTGAGGGGAGATTTGATAGGGGTATTCAAAATTATGAGGGGTATAGAAAGCAAACAGGCTTTATCTGCAGAGGTTGGGTGGAGCCTCCAAAGATCATGGGTTAAGGTGAAAGGATTGAGGGGAAATGAGGGGAAACTTATTCACTCAGAGGGTTGTGTGAGTGTGGAATGAGCTGCCAGCAGATGTGGTCCATGCAAGCTCAATTTCAACGTATAGGAGAAGTTTGGATAGGGACATGGATGGTAGGGGTGTGGAGGCTATGGTCCCAGTGCAGGTCAATCGGAGCAGGCAGTTTAAAAGGTTTCAGCCTGGATTAGATGGGTCAAAAGTCCTGCTTCTGTGCTGTACGTTTCTATGGTGGGAGGGCTTTACCCGTGATGGACTAGGTCGTATCCACTACTTGTTGGGAGTAGGCTAATGGCGAGAGTAGGAGTGTCAGGCTCTGGCTCAGAAGAGGCTTTGGCTCTGGGTAAGTTTCTGTTAAGGTTTCCTTTTTCTCTCTCTTGCTGTACTGAGTGTAGTAAATGGCTGTTGTGTGTTCTTCATGCCGGATGTTAGAGTCCTGGGAGACCCGGAGTCTCCAAGGGAACAACATCTGTGTGAGGTGCATCCAGCTGCAGCTCCTCGAAGACCGTGTTAGAGATCTGGAGCAGCATCTGGACGGCCTTCAGCTCGTACAGAAGAGTGAGGAGAAAATTGATCAGAGTTACAGGGAAGAGACTCCTGGATGGGTACATGGAGCTTAGAAAAACAAAGGGCTGTGGATAAACCTAGGTAGTTCTGAGGTAAGGACATGTCCAGCATAGCTTTGTGGGCTGAAGGGCCTGTATTGTGCTGTAGGTTTTCTATGTTTCTGAGTAGTCACTCCAAAGTTGCAGGAGGCAAGTTGCTGGGTGACTGTCAGGAGAAATGGAAATATGAATAGGCAAACAACAGGAATTCTGCAGATGCTGGAAATTCAAGCAACACACATCAAAGTTGCTGGTGAACGCAGCAGGCCAGGCAGCATCTCTAGGAAGAGGTACAGTCAACGTTTCAGGCCGAGACCCTTTGTCAGGACTAACTGAAGGAAGAGTGAGTAAGGGATTTGAAAGCTGGAGGGGGAGGGGGAGATGTTAGTTGGAATGTTATGTTGGAATTCTATTGGATGTTGGTGAAGCACCTTCAATAACTCCAGAAGACTGAGGTTTGGTAAAATACTGAAAGGCTTTTATTCGCTGTACAACACGACCTCCACAACCTCCACTGTGAGTGTCTGCCCCCAGACTGAGGGGGAGGGGCAAGGCGAAACACCTTTATACAGGACTCTGTGGGAGGAGCCACAGGGGCAGTCAGCAGAGGGGCGTGTCCAGACAGTTAACCCAGTTACAACATATATATATGGTTTACTACAGTTGGTAAGGCCTAATTTGGAGTATTGTGTCCAGTTTTAGTCACCTACCTACAGGAAGGCTGTAAATAAGATTGAAAGTTACCAGGACTTGAGGACCTGAGGTGTAGGGGAAGGTTGATTGGGTTCGGTCTTATCGTTTTGTGGTAACATGTTCTGGTTGCCTCATTCTAGAAAGGATGTGGAAGTGTTCGAGGGGACGCAGAGCATACTGCCTGGATTAGAAAGCGCGTCCTTTGAGGAAAGGTTGAACGAGCTGGGGATTTTCTCTTTGGAGAGAAGGAGGATGAGAGGTGAGTTGAAGGAGGTGTGGAAGATGATAGATCGAGAGGACAACCAGAGACTTTCCCCGGGTTAATATGAGGGGGCATCATTTTAAGGTAATTGGAAGAAAGCTTGGGGTGAATGTTCCTTACACAGAGAGTGGTGAGTGGTGGGACATGCTGCTGGGGGCAGTGGGAAAGGCAGATACATTAAAGAAACTCTTAGATAGGCACATTGATGACAGAAAATGGAGGGCTGTGTGGGAGGGAAGGGTTAGATTGATGTTGGAATAGGCTAAAAGTTCTCCACAACACCGTGGCAATAGGTGAGGATTCCCTGGAGCGTAAGAGAATGAGGAGAGATTTGATAAAGGTATACAAAATTATGAGGGGTATAGGTAGGGAAAATGCAAGCTGGCATTTTCCACTGAGGTTGAGTGAGATTAGAGTTCATAGGTTAAGGGTGAAAGGTGAATCTAATGGGAACATGAGGGGGTTCTTCATGCAGAGAGTGATGAGAGTGTGAAACGAGCTGCCAGTGGAAGTGGTGGGTGTGGGTTTGATTGCAACATTTAAGAGAAATTTGTCTAAGTTCAGTGAATGGATGGAGGGGTGGGGAGAGCTATGGTTCAGATGCAGGTTGATGGGATCAGGCAGAATAATATTTTGGCGCAGACTAGATGGGCTGAAGCTGTAAGAATAAGGGAATAAAACTCTCCTACCTGGCTCAGCCTACATCGTTCCTCATCTAAGAGCTACGAAACAGGGGGCAGGAGAAGTGTCAAACAACCATTCCAATCAACTTTCAATTATTCACTCTCATATCAGTCATTGTCATCCTAAGAAAATGTCTCTAGTTGTCCACTCGATCTCTGCCTCTTATCATCTTGTACACCTCTATCAAGTCACCACTCCTCCTCCTCCACTCGAAAGAGAAAATCCTGAGCTCACTTAACCTATCCGCATAAGACATGCAATCGAGTCCAGGCAGCATCTTGGTACGTCTCCTCTGCACCTTTCTAAAGTTCCCACATCCGACCAGAACTAAACATGTGTGGGCTGACCAGCTGCAATGTTACCTCAGGGCTCCTGAGTTCAATCCCCCAACTAATGAAGGCATCATATGCTTTATTAATCACCATATCAACTTGTGTGGCAACTTTGTTAGATCTACGAACATTGACCTTATGGTGTCTCTGTTCCTACACTCTGCTAAGAATCCTGTTATTAACCCTGTATTCTGCCTTCAAGTTCGAAGCTTCTGGGTTGAACTCTATCTGCCACTTGGCAGCCCTGCTCTGCATCCCGTCAATGTTCCATTGTAACCTATGACAACCATTTCAAAGTTCAAAGTTTGAAGTATGTATAAATTATACATCCTCGAGATTTGTCTGCTGACAGGCAGTCACAAAGCAAGAAACCTGAAAGAACGCAATTAAAAAAAAGACCAACTCCCGATGCGCAGGGAAAGAGAAAAAACACAAATCATGCAGACAATAGAAGCAAGTAACAGCGTCCCGAACCAAACTGAGTCCATAGACCCAAGTCCCAGAGCAGCAGGAGTAGAACCCAAAGCCTCAATCTCAGTTCATCACGTAGCAAATGTCATGAAGCTCATAGACATGGAGCCAGCGAAATCAACCTGACACCCTGCTTTTCCAGTCAATCTGGACTGGCGCTTAAATTGTCCAAACACTGGGTCACGCCAAGCACTGGGAACCAGACCCTGCCACAGCGATATACTGAGGGCCGTTCTCGACCTTTCCAAGTTGGCTCAGCACTTAGAGTGACCCAATCTCACACCTAGTTTAGGTGGACGGGCATTGAAACTCCTCTGCCTTGGTTCCCCTTCAAATCACTCGCTCGAACTCTGACACCAACACCATCTCCGTCTCTGACACCATCTCAAACATGTTACGCTCTGATCTTGCAATGCACCAGCACAGCTGAACCCTCGAGTCAGCCTCGCCTTCACGCGCCTCTTCATTATTTGCGGTGACAGTTTACCACAACTTACCTCAGCAAAGGTGTTATTAATAATATTTTCAGTCATATTTCTTGCCTTTTGAGCTACCGGTAAGCTGTTGCACAGGAGGAAGTTTTGCTGGCGACTCTGTCTTCACTGATCACATGACCCTGCCTTCCAAGAGCTAAATCCGGCTGGAATGCAGATGAGGTTCACCAGAATGCTGCCTGGCTTAGAGAGCAGGTACTATAGTTAGATTATGAGGACACGCAGTCCTCTTTTATTGTCATTTAGTAATGCATGCATTAAGAAATGATACAATGTTCCTCCAGTATGATATCACAGAAACACAAGACAAACCAAGATTGAAAAACTGACAAAAACCACATAATTATAACATATAGTTACAACAGTGCAAGCAATACCATAACTTGATAGAAGAACAGACCATGGGCACAGTAAAAAGTCTCAAAGTCTCTTGAAAGTCCCAACATCTCACGCATACGGTAGAAGGAAGAAAACTCTCCCTGCCATGAGCTTCCAGCGCCGCAAACTTGCTGATGCAGCTTCCTGGAAGCACCCGACCACAGTCTGATCCTCAGTCTGTCCGAAAACTGAGCCTCCAACCAGCCCTCCGACACCGAGCATCGAGCACCATCTCTGCTGAGCGCTTCGACCCCGGCTCTAGCCGCCAGCAACAGGCAAAGCCGAGGATTTGGGACCTTCCCCTCCAGAGATTTCCGATCGCACAGTAGCAGCAGCAGCGAAGCGGGCATTTCAGAAGATTCTCCAGATGTTCCTCTGTGCTTCTCATGTCTGTCTCCATCAAATCAGGATTGTGCACGGCCCCCTATTTGACAAATACGCTATCATTTCACCAGAGAGGCCGTGCACGCTGCGTCGCGTTGCCATCTTCTCCTCCCTCCTGAGAGGTTGGAGAGACTTGGGTTGTTTTCTCTGGAGTGGAGGAGGCTGAGGGGAGATCTGACAGAGGTTTATAAGATTATGAGAGGCATAGACAGAGTAGACAGGCAGTATCTTTTTCCCAGGGTTGAGATGTATAATACCTGAGGGCATGCAATGAATGTGAAAGGGGATGATTTCAAATGAAATGTGAGCAACAAGTTTTTTTACACAGGGCTCCTAGAATGCACTACTTGGGGTGGTGGTAGAGGCAGATACATTAGAGACTTTTAAGAAACATTTAGATAGGCACATGAATGTGAGGAAAATGGGGGGATATGGACATTGTGTAGGCAGAAGGGATTAGTTTAGATGGCCATTTGATTACTAATTTAATTGGTTCAGCACAACATTGTGGGCTGAAGGGCCTGTTCCTGTAATGTACTGTTCTATGTTCTATGCTCTAATTATTCCCTGTGCTTAAACTGCAGATAGTGTTATCTGGCAGTATTTTACCACAGAAGCGTGTCGAATTAAAAGACTGAGCCTTGAGACTTATACCTCATTTAGAGATCAAATTGCTGAAAGTGATGGCTCTATTTTTAAGACTTTTATTTTAAAACACCAAGTGCTAATAGCCTCATTTGAGAAGATGTTACAGTATTCTGCCAGATGATATGAGGAGTGTTTAGAAACATAGAAACATAGAAAATAGGTGCAGGAGTAGGCCATTCGGCCCTTCGAGCCTGCACCGCCATTTATTATGATCATGGCTGATCATCCAACTCAGAACCCAGCCTTCCCTCCATACCCCCTGACCCCTGTAGCCACAAGGGCCATATCTAACTTCCTTTTAAACATAGCTAATGAACTGGCCTCAACAGTTTGCTGTGGCAGAGAATTCCACAGATTCACCACTCTCTGTGTGAAGAAGTTTTTCCTAACCTCGGTCCTAAAAGGCTTCCCCTCTATCCTCAAACTGTGACCCCTCGTTCTAGACCTCCCCAACATCGGGAACAATCTTCCCGCATCTAGCCTGTCCAATCCCTTTAGGATCTTATACGTTTCAATCAGATCCCCCCTCAATCTTCTAAATTCCAACGAGTACAAGCCCAGTTCATCCAGTCTTTCTTCATATGAAAGACCTGCCATCCCAGGAATCAATCTGGTGAACCTTCTTTGTACTCCCTCTATGGCAAAGATGTCTTTCCTCAGATTAGGGGACCAAAACTGCACACAATACTCCAGGTGTGGTCTCACCAAGGCCTTGTACAACTGCAGTAGTACCTCCCTGCTCCTGTACTCGAATCCTCTCGCTATAAATGCCAGCATACCGTTCGCCTTTTTCACCGCCTGCTGTACCTGCATGCCCACTTTCAATGACTGGTGTATAATGACACCCAGGTCTCGTTGCACCTCCCCTTTTCCTAATTGGCCACCATTCAGATAATAATCTGTTTTCCTATTTTTGCCACCAAAGTGGATAACTTCACATTTATCCACATTACATTGCATCTGCCATGAGTTTGCCCACTCACCCAACCTATCCAAGTCACCCTGCATCCTCTTAGCATCCTCCTCACTGCTAACACTGCCACCCAGCTTTGTGTCATCCGCAAACTTGGAGATGCTGCATTTAATTCCCTCATCCAAGTCATTAATATATATTGTAAACAACTGGGGTCCCAGCACTGAGCCTTGCGGTACCCCACTAGTCACCGCCTGCCATTCTGAAAAGGTCCCGTTTATTCCCACTCTTTGCTTCCTGTCTGCTAACCAATTCTCCACCCACACCAATACCTTACCCCCAATACCGTGTGCTTTAAGTTTGCACACTAATCTCCTATGTGGGACCTTGTCAAAAGCCTTTTGAAAATCCAAATATACCACATCCACTGGTTCTCCCCTATCCACTCTACTAGTTACATCCTCAAAAAATTCTATGAGATTCGTCAGACATGATTTTCCTTTCACAAATCCATGCTGACTTTGTCCGATCATTTCACCGCTTTCCAAATGTGCTGTTATCACATCCTTGATAACTGACTCCAGCAGTTTCCCCACCACCGACGTTAGGCTAACCGGCCTATAATTCCCCGGTTTCTCTCTCCCTCCTTTTTTAAAAAGTGGGGTTACATTAGCCACCCTCCAATCCTCAGGAACTAGTCCAGAATCTAACGAGTTTTGAAAAATTATCACTAATGCATCCACTATTTCTTGGGCCACTTCCTTAAGCACTCTGGGATGCAGACCATCTGGCCCCGGGGATTTATCTGCCTTCAATCCCTTCAATTTACCTAACACCACTTCCCTACTAACATGTATTTCGCTCAGTTCCTCCATCTCACTGGACCCTCTGTGCCTTACTATTTCTGGAAGATTATTTATGTCCTCCTTAGTGAAGACAGAACCAAAGTAATTATTCAATTGGTCTGCCATGTCCTTGCTCCCCATAATCAATTCACCTGTTTCTGTTTGCAGGGGACCTACATTTGTCTTTATCAGTCTTTTCCTTTTTACATATCTATAAAAGCTTTTACAGTCCGTTTTTATGTTCTCTGCCAGTTTTCTCTCATAATCTTTTTTCCCCTTCCTAATTAAGCCCTTTGTCCTCCTCTGCTGAACTCTGAATTTCTCCCAGTCCTCAGGTGAGCCACTTTCTCTGGCTAATTTGTATGCTACTTCTTTGGAATTGATACTATCCCTAATTTCTCTTGTCAGCCACGGGTGCACTACCTTCCTTGATTTATTCTTTTGCCAAACTGGGATGAACAATTGTTGTAGTTCATCCATGCAACCTTTAAATGCCTGCCATTGCATATCCACCGTCAATCCTTGAAGTGTCATTTGCCAGTCTATCTTAGCTAATTCACGTCTCATACCTTCAAAGTTACCCCTCTTTAAGTTCAGAACCTTTGTTTCTGAATTAACTACGTCAATCTCCATGTTAATGAAGAATTCCACCATATTATGGTCACTCTTACCCAAGGGGCCTCTCACAACAAGATCGCTAATTAACCCTTCCTCATTGCTCAAAACCCAGTCCAGAATAGCCTGCTCTCTAGTCGGTTCCTCGACATGTTGGTTCAAAAAACCATCCCGCATACATTCCAAGAAATCCTCTTCCTCAGCACCTTTACCAATTTGGTTCACCCAGTCTACATGTAGATTGAAGTCACCCATTATAACTGCTGTTCCTTTATTGCACACATTTCTAATTTCCTGTTTAATACCATCTCCGACCTCACTACTACTGTTAGGTGGCCTGTACACAACTCCCACCAGCGTCTTCTGCCCCTTAGTGTTACGCAGCTCTACCCATATCGATTCCACATCTTCCCGGCTTATGTCCTTCCTTTCTATTGCGTTAATCTCTTTTTTAACCAGCAACGCCACCCCACCTCCCCTTCCTTCATGTCTATCCCTCCTGAATATTGAATATCCCTGAACGTTGAGCTCCCATCCCTGGTCACCCTGGAGCCATGTCTCTGTGATCCCAACTATATCATAATCATTAATAACAATCTGCACTTTCAATTCATCCACCTTATTACGAATGCTCCTTGCATTGACACATAAAGCCTTCAGGCGCTCTTTTACAACTCTCTTAGCCCTTTTTAATGCTTGCCCTGGATTTGTCGGCCTGCCACTTTTACTTTTCCCCTTTGTACTTTTTGCTTCTACGCTCACTTTACACCCCTCTGTCTCTCTGCACTGGTTCCCATCCCTCTGTTGTGAACTATTTGTTTGAAGGCTGTGGGCCTATACTCTGGTGTGGAGAGGATGCTTCATTTGGTGGGGGAGTCCAGCACCAGAAGGCACAGCCTCAGAATAGAGAGATGTCCCTTTAGAACAGAGATGAGGAGGAATTTCTTTAGCCAGAGGGTGGTGAATCTACAGACTTCATTGCCTCAGACAACTGTGGAGGCCAATTAATTGGGAATATTTAAAGTGAGGGTCGATAGGTTCTTGATTAGTCAGGGTGTCAAAGGTTATGGGGAGAAGGCAGGAGAATAGAGTTGAGAGGGATAACAAATCAGACATGATGAATTGACTCAATTGGCTAAATGGCCTAATTCTTCTATGTCTTATGGTCTGCAGAGAGTGATACTCAGAATTTGGTTTGTTTACACTGGCTAAGATGTCATGAAATCTGTTGTTTTTGCAGTGGTATTACATTGCAAAGACATAACATTATGATGAACTACATACATAAATAAATAAACAGTACAAGTAAAAGGCATTACAAGGATTCACTGATTATTCAGAAATCTGATGGTGGAGGGGAAGGAGCTGTTCCTGATGTGTTGAGTGTGTGTCTTCAGGCTCCTGTTCCTCCTCCTCGTTGCTGGAAATGAGAAGAGGGGATGTCCTCGATGGTGAGGGCCCTTCATGATGGACATTGCCTTCTTGACACATTGCCTTTTGAAGGTGTCCTTGATGTTGGAGAGGCTGGTGCCTATGAAGGAGCTGCTTGAGTTTACAACACTCTGCAGCTCTTTCCATCCTGTTCTGTGGCCCCTTGTACCAGATAATGATGCAACCAGTTAGAACGCTCTCCATGATAAATCCATAGAAATTTGCCAGAATCTTTGATAGTATCACCTTTAGCCCAGTGGTTTCTTTCTGATGAAGATTGTGGGTTCAAGGCCCGCTGCAGAGACTGCAGTGTAAGATTCAGACAGATTCTTCATTGCATTATGATTGACCACTGGGTCTGGCTGTGCCCATGATGGGCTGCTTGGCGAGAGTCCTTAGTGAGGAAGGAAACACGTTGGTGTGCTTTTTGCTTGAACCATCTCGCTTCAGAATTCATAAACACAAGAGATTCTGCAGATGCTGGAAATCCAGAGCAACACACCCAAAATACTGGAGGAACTCAAGAGCATCTGTGGAAATGAATAAACAGTTGACATTTTGGGCTGAGGTTCTTCCGTCAGGATGAAAGGAAAGGGGGAAGATGTCCTTGTTCTTTCTTTAGAAAGGAAGAGTTCTGAAGGTTAGTTTTGAACTCACCAATTCTGACGCAAACTGGAACAGCTGTCTATCTGAAAGTGCTGAATCCTATACTGAGTTATGAGGGCTGCCGACACGTGTGGATGGAAGTGAAAAAGTTGCTCCTTCTCTGCAATAAATGCGGAGTCTGGGGACTGAAAGGTGAGAGTGGGTATGGAGCAGAGAGTTACAAGATTCAAGGTTCAAGATTGTTTAATGTCATTTCCAGTACACCGTGTAATGGAGAATGAAATAATTGTTACTCTGGATCTGATGCAGCACAAAAAACACAATAAGATAAATAACACAATAATAAAAAAAAGCCAATATAAATATAAATGCACAGGATAGCTTCTGTACATAGATTGATTGGATGTCCATAAAGTGATGTTAGGCACAGGAGAGTCTGTACATAAGGTGATGCTGACAGGAAATGATAAAGTAGTGGTGGTCGGGGGTGTGGAGGGGTGGATTAGTGAGTGGGGGTGTGGAGGGGTGGGTTAGTGGTCGGGGGTGTGGAGGGGTGGGTTAGTGGTTGGGGGGTGTGGAGGGGTGGGTTAGTGGGTGGAGGTGTGGGGGGTGGGTTAGTGAGTGGGGGTGTGGAGGGGTGGGTTAGTGGTCGGGGGTGTGGAGGGGTGGGTTAGTGGTCGGGGGTGTGGAAGGGTGGATTAGTGAGTGGGGGTGTGGAGGGGTGGGTTAGTGGTCGGGGGTGTGGAGGGGTGGGTTAGTGGTTGGGGGGTGTGGAGGGGTGGGTTAGTGGGTGGAGGTGTGGGGGGTGGGTTAGTGAGTGGGGGTGTGGAGGGGTGGGTTAGTGGTCGGGGGTGTGGAAGGGTGGATTAGTGAGTGGGGGTGTGGAGGGGTGGGTTAGTGGTCGGGTGTGTGGAGGGGTGGGTTAGTGGTTGGGGGTGTGGGGGGTGGGTTAGTGGTCGGGTGTGTGGAGGGGTGGGTTAGTGTGTGGAGGTGTTGATCAGCCTCACTGCTTGGGGAGAGTAACTGTTTTTGAGTCTGGTGGTCCTGGTGAGGATGAAAACAGTCGGCGACTGTTTCGGAGACCTCCTGTGGGAACTGAATTTAGGGGCTGTGCAATAGTGATCACCCAAGCTACATTTGGTTTTTCATATGTAGGGACCACACCCCAAACATGGAAGGGAGGAGCAATAGAACATTATGGCACAGCAGAGCTGTCGGCTGGCATGGACCAATTGCGCTGAATGTTCTGTTTCTGTGCTGCGTGGCTACGTCCTTCTGTCAACTCTAACTTACCGTGGAGATGGACTGGATGGAAGGAAGTGACAAGCGCGAGATGGGAGGTAAATGTTCTTGAACCTGGTAGTGTGGGACTCGCGGTGTCTGTACTTTCTGAATGGGTGGCAGTGCAAGAAGATGGCATGGCCCAGATGATGGGGATATTTGAGGGTGGATGTTGCCTTCCTGAGGTTGTGAGGGATGTATGGGGCAGGGTCCACTACACTGCAGCATCCTGTGTTTCTGTGCATTCGACTTGCCACACCAGACCGTGATACAACCAGTCAGGATACTTTCAACAGTACAGCTGCAGAAATCTGTTAGAGTGTTCGGTGACAAGTTGGACCTCCATAATCTCCTAAGGAAGTAAAGATGTTGGTGCACGTCAAGTGATTGTGTTTGTGAGCTGAACCTTGGGATGGGGATCTTCAGGCCCCTGTACCTTCTCAATTTATCTCTGATAGCTTTCTGAATATTCCTTTGGAAAGTGTAAATCAATCCCAGATTCCTGGGGTCCTGGGGTTGGGTGAGTGAGAGGTCAATGTGGGCGGTTGGAGAAGACGGAGGTGATTCAGCAGGTCTGGATGTCATACTCCAGTGGATGATAACCAGATCAGCGGGTGCTGGGAATGAAGATCTGTGATTCCTGAGGTGAAGATCTGAAGCCAGCTGGTCCCCAAGGAGGAGGGCAGGTGACCACTGAGGTTGGCAAGCCCCAGTTTGCAACGAGGGGCCAGTGATCCCCAGTGGGGTTGGGAAGTAAAAAGAGGTTTGTTTTGCTGTTGTTATGTCTGTCCTGTTGGCTGTTAGCTGTGTGTTGTTCTGCTCCACCTGGTGGACATGTTGTGTTGGCTCCAGAATGTGAGCTACGCTTGTGGGCTGCCCCCAGCACATCCATGGACTGCATGGACTGTGTTGGTTATTAATGCAAGCGGCACTCCTTCCCTCTGTGACCCTGCGGGTCACCCTTGGCAAGGTGTAGCATCTGCTTAGCCCCCAATCAGGGTTACATGAAACCAAGGGAACAGGTGGTGGATGGTCGTATGAGCAGCTGGTCCATTTCACAAGTCCTGGTTATGCAACCACTGATGCCAGGCAGACAATCTCTGAAGAATATTGATGATGGCTGAGGATCACCAGTCTTGTAAACACCGTAGACACTGCCCAGAAGAAGGCAATGGAAAAACACTTCTGTAGAAAAAATTACCAAGAGCAATGATGGTCATGCATAGAATAAGAACAACACTATGAAGGGGCTTGTCCCCACAGGCAATAAAGACAGATGGAAGAGCATGATCGCCCACATCACACGACACAGCACATGATGATGATGATGATGATGGTGGTGGTGATGATGATGATGGTGGTGGTGATGATGATGATGGTGATGATGATGGTGGTGGTGGTGATGGTGATGATGGTGATGATGGTGGTGGTGATGATGATGATGATGATGATGGTGGTGGTGATGATGATGATGGTGGTGGTGATGATGATGATGATGGTGATGATGGTGATGATGGTGGTGATGACACCAGCAGTCACTGATCCCCTGGCATCGCATCACCTTCGGAAGGAGGAACAGCCAGCACTGTCTCCACTGTGTTCCTTTGAGAACAACCAGCTGTAGATGTGAAATGAAGTCTGAACCAAGTCATTCAGATGCAGATGGAGAGTATTTGTACAGACCGGGGAGTCGTGGATGACACTTCTTGCTGCCTCAGTGGAACAGCCATCATAATCAAAGAACCCTGCCCCTCAACCCACCCTGGGCATCCTCTCCTCTCCCTTCTCCTATCAGGCGGAGACACAAAAACTTGAAAACGTGTACCACCAGACTCTAGGATAGTTTCTATCCAACTGTTATCAGACTCTTGAACAGTGCTCTTGTATGATAAGATGGACTCTTGGCCTCACAGTCTACCTTGTTATGATCTTGTACTTTATTGTTTACCTGCACTGCACCTTCATTGTACCTGTAGCACTTGATTCTGCACACTGTTATTGTTTTACCTTGTTCTACCTCAATACACTGTGTAATGAATTGATCTGTACATACAGTGTGCAAGACAACTTTTTCACTGTATCTTGGTACATGTGACAATAATAAACCAATTCCAACTGGAGTCTCTGGGTCTGAAAAGCAACTTGAAGAAACACTTTCCTAAGCAGTTAAGGTGGTAGAATTCTTCTCTTCACAGAGGATTTTTTTCCCAGCGTCCATGTGAACCGTAAGTTTGAGTCTGAGAGACTTTTACTAAACAGTGACGTTTCTAGAGTCAAGGGTTTGCAGGACAGAAGGAGACTAGTTGGTCCATCATATCAGGTTTAATATCACTGACATTTATGATGAAATCTGTTCTATTTATTTATTTATTTATTGATTGATTGGGCTCGAATGTGGAGTAAGGTTGTTTGTGACAGCAGTATGTTACAGTACTATAAATTGCAATGAGAAATACATGAAATAAATAAAGCATAAGAGGAATAACAAGGTGGTGTTCATGGGTTCATGGATCATTTAGAAACGTGATTGTGGAAGGGAAGAAGCTGTTCCTAAAACGCTGAGTGTGTGCCTTCAGGCTCCGTACCTCCTCCCCGGTGGTAACAATGAGAGGAGAGCGTGTCCTGGATGGTAATGGTGCTGCTTGAGGCATCGCCTTTGGAAGAAGACTTCGATGGTGGGGAGGGATGTGTCCATGGTGGAGATGGCGGGGAGGGACGTGTCCATGGTGGAGATGACAGGGAGGGACGTGTCCATGGTGGAGATGGCGGGGAGGTTCGTGTCAGTGGTGGAGATGGCGGGGAGGGACGTGTCCATGGTGGAGATGGCGGGGAGGGTCGTGTCAGTGGTGGAGATGGTGGGGAGGGACGCGTCCATGGTGGAGATGGCGGGGAGGGATGCGTCCATGGTGGAAATGGTGGGGAGGGTTGTGTCAATGGTGGAGATGACGGGGAGGGATGTGTCAGTGGTGGAAATGGCGGGGAGGGATGTGTCCATGGTGGAAATGGTGGGGAGGGTTGTGTCAATGGTGGAGATGGCGGGGAGGGTCGTGTCCATGGTGGAGATGACGGGGAGGGACACGTCCACGGTGGAGATGCTGGGGAGGGATGTGTCCACGGTGGAGATGGTGGGGAGGGATGTGTCCATGGTGGAAATGGTGGGGAGGGTTGTGTCAATGGTGGAGATGGTGGGGAGGGTCGTGTCCATGGTGGAGATGCTGGGGAGGGATGTGTCCATGGTGGAGATGGCTGACTCTCTCTCTGCAGCCTCTCGTGATCTTGTGCATTGGAGCCTCCATACCAGACGGTGATGCAACCAGTCAGAATGCCCTCCACCGTACATCTGTAGAAATTTGCTGAAGTCTTTGGTGACGTACCAAATCTCCATAAACACCGAATGAAATTGAGCCTTCTTACACCCGGGATAGATCGTCAGAGATGTTGGCATCCAGGAACTTGAAGCTGCTCATCCTTTCCACTGCCGACCCCTCGATGAGGACAGGCGTGTCTTCCCTCGACTTCCCCTCCTGAAGTGCACAATCAATTCCCTGGTCTTACTGACATTGAGTACAAGGTTTTTGTTCTGACACCATTCAAGCAGCCATTTTATTTCACTCCTATATACCTCCTCGTCATCATCTGACATTCTGCCAAGAATAGCGAATTTATAGATGGTGTTTGGAGAGTTTATAGCTGGTGTTTGAGCTGTGCCGGGCCACACAATGATGAGTGTAGAGAGGAGAACACTGGGCTAAGCATGAATCCTTGAGGTGAGGCAGTGTTGACTGTCAGCGAGGAGGATCTCTCCATTCCCTACATATTTATGTGTCCGTCTAACAGTTTCTATTGCCATTATCGTATCTGCTTCTAACACAGTCCATTCCAGGAACCTACCATTCTCTCTGTAAAAACCTATCCCACACATCTTGCCCCTCTCACCTTACATGGATGTCCTCTGGTGTTTGACATTTTTTACCCTGTGAAAAGCACTCTCTGTTGCAAGGAACGGGGCGAACCCAAACGCAGGACACTGGCTCGGAGATTGAGTTAGGATGCAGACGAGGGTGTGAGAGTGGCTGGAGCTGAACAGCAAACAGGAGGGAGTGCAGGAAAGCAGGAGGCAGGCTGAACTTATCTTAACATGGAGCGTAGAAAGGTAAGTGGTAGATAATACTTTTCTTCACACGGAGAGACAGAGCTTCACAGGTAAACCTCGGTATTGAAGTAAACTTAGAATTCACAATCCTAAGCGGTCGGGAACATTAATCACCACACTGGCTAAAACAACGATCTGGCAACGAGTGGATGCAAAGCCGGGGTTTTTATGCTGCAGGACTTGATGAGAACCAGGTGTGCCGCCATCAAAGGGAATTAGGAGAAAATGGGGAATTAATGGTCGGGACCGTGACACTATCTCTGCCTCTCACAATTTTATAACACCTCTATCAGATCTCCAGAGAAAACAACCCAAGTTTGTCCAATCTCTCCTTATAGCTCCTGCCCTCTAATCCAGGCAGTATGAACTCATTGGGCCAAAGGACCTGTTTAAGACCATAAGACCATAAGATATAGGAGCAGAATTAGGCCCTTTGACCCATTGAGTCTATTCTGCCATTTCATCATGGCTGGTCCATTTCCCCCTCAACCTTACTCTCCTGCCTTCTCCTCAAAACGTTTCATGCCCTGACTAATCAAGAATCTATCAACTTCTGCCTTAAATATACCCAGTGACTTGGCCTCCACAGCTGTCTGTGGCAATAAATTCCACAGGTTCACCACCCTTGGGATAAAGAAATTCCTCCTCATCTCCCTTCTAAATAGATGTCCCTCTATTCTGAGGGTGTGCCCTCTGGTCCTAGACTCCCCCACGATAGTAAACATCCTCTACACATCCACTTAATTGAGGCCTTTCAAAATATTATAGGTTTCAATGAAAAACCTATCTGAATTTTGAATTCTAGTGACTAGAGGCCCAAGACCTCGAACGCTCCTCATAAGATAAGCTTTTCAGTCTGGAATCACTGATGTGAACCTCCTTTTAAGAGTTGTATGACTCATGATTCCATCCTCAGTCCTGGCTGCTTCCTCTCTCGTTGATTTGGATGTTGATTTGGCCATGGTCTCAATGAACGCTGGAAGAAACTTGATGGACTGATTGGCCTCTTCCCCGTCACTAGAAAGTGAAATTTCAGGTTAATATTGAATAATGAACAATATAGTCTGTGTGTACCTCAACAGAATCCTGTCCTCTGATAGTAAGGTTACAATTTTTGATTAATGATTATAAGGACACACCTTAGAATATAGAACAAAGAGACAATACAGACCCTTTGGCTCATAATGTTGTGCTGACATTTTGACCTACTCTAAGATCGATCTAACCCTTCCTGTTCACGTTTTTTTTATTATACATCAAGCTCAAGTTCAAGTCTGTCATTCAAACATACACATGATTACCCATGAAAACAGCCAAACAAAACAGTGTTACTCAAGGGCCAAAGTGCAAAACACAGTACCAGCAGTCACACACAGCACAAAGCATGCATGACATATATATATATATATATATATATATATATATATATATACAAGCACATCCAAGATATTGTTAAGATAGCCACACAAAAAAATATATAGTCCAAGTCCATAAGTCTACGAACGTTGCAGAAGTCTGTAAAGGAAATGGGAGCACTCAGTTGTAATGGAAACGTTGGCTCTCCTAATCACAGGACAATTTACAGTGACCAGTTAACCTTTCAACCGGAACGTCTCTGGAATGTGGGAGGAAACTGGATCACTCAGTGGAAATCCACCTGGTCACAGGGAGAATGTATAATCTCCTTACAGGCAGTGGTAGGAATTGGATCCAGTTCGCTGGTACTGTAAAATGTTGTGCTCACCTCTACATTACCATGCCGACTCAGTATAGATAGATAGATAGATAGACAGGCATACCTTATTGATCCCGAGGGAAATTGGGTAAATATGCTGCTGTGCTGTCCCTTTTGTTTTTGTTGTGGCTGGCCACCCGTGATTGTATGGCTAGGCGCAGCTCAAATGCCATCTATAAATTTGCTGACAGCACAATTATTGTTGGAAGAATTTCAGATGGTGACGAGAGAGCATATAGGAGCGAGATACAGTATATCAGCTAGCTGAATGGTGTCACAGCAACATTTCATAGAACATAGAACATAAAACATAGGCATTTATTTTAGATTATGAGGACACGCAGTTCTCTTTTATTGTCATTTAGTAATGTATGCATTAAGAAATGATACAATGTTTTTCCAGAATGATATCACAGAAACACATGACAAACCGACTTAAAAACTAACAAAAACCACATAATTATAACGTATACTTACAACAGTGCAAAGCAATACTGTAATTTGATAAGAACAGAATGGCACAGTAAAAGTCTCAAAGTCTCTCGAAAGTCCCATCATCGCACGCAGACGGTGAACCTCCAGCGCCGCCAACTTGCCGGTGCAGCATCCTGGAAGCATCCGACCACAGTCCGACTCCGAGTCCGTCCGAAAACTCCGAGCCTCCGACCAGCTCTCCGACACCGAGCACCGAGCACCATCTCTGCCGAGTGCTTCGACCCCGGCCCCAGCAACAGGCAATAGGCAAAGCCGAGGATTTGGGGCCTTCCCCTCCGGAGATTCTTGATCGCACAGTCGCAGCAGCAGCGAAGCGGGCATTTCAGAAGTTTCTCCAGGTGTTCCTCCATGCTTCTCACGGCTGTCTCCATCAAATCTGGATTGTGCACGGCCCCCTAGTTAACACATACGATATTCGTTCGGAATGGTCGCGCACACTGCATCGCACCGCCATCTTCTCCTCCCTCCTTTAATTTACAGCACATTACAGGCCCTTCGGCCCACAATATTGTGCCGACCACGCAACCTACTCTAGAAACTGTCTACCGCATAGCCCTCTATTTTTCCAAGCTCCATGTACCTATCTAAGAGGTTCTTAAAAGACCACATTGTATCCGCTTTCACCTCTTCCGTCGACAGTGCATTCCACTCACCCACCACTCTCTGTGTGAAAAACTTACCCCTGACATCTCTTCGGTACCCATTTCCAAGCACCTTAAAACTATGCCCCCTCGTTTTAGGCATTTCAGCCCTGGGAAAAAACCTCTGACTATCCACATGATCAATGCCTCTCATCATCTTATACACCTCTATCAGGTCAGTTCTCATCCTCCATCACTCCAAGGAGAAAAGGCCAAGTTCACTCAACCTATTCTCATAAGGTATGGCCTCCAATCCAGCCAACATCCTTGTAAATCTCCCCTGCACTCTCTCTATAGTATCCACATCCTTCCACTAGTGAGGTGACCAGAACTGAGCACAGTACTCCAAGTGGGGGTCTAACCAGGTCTTAAGTAACTGTAACATTACCTCACGGCTCTCGAACTCATTCCCATGGTTGATGAAGGCCAACACACCATATGCCTTCTTAACCACACTGTCAACCTGCACAGCAGCTTTGAGTGTCCTATGGACACAGATCCCAAGATGCCTCTGATCCTTCACACTGCCAAGAGTCTTACTATTAATATTATGGTCTGTCGTCAAATTTGACCTATCAAAATGAACCACTTCACACCTATCTGGATTGAACTCCATCTGCCACTTCTCAGCCCAGTTCTGCATCCTATCGATGTCCCACTGTAACCTCTGACAGCCCTCCAGACCATCCACAACACTCCCAACTTTTATGATATCAGCAGACTTACTAAACCACCCTTCAACTTCCTCATCCAAGTCATTTATAAAAAAATCACAAAGAGGAGGGGTCCCAGAGCAGATCCCTGTGGAACATCACTGGTCACCATCCTCCACGCAAAATAAGAACCACAAATTCTGGATGCACAATGCAAGATCTCCTTGGATCCCAAGCCTCATTACTTTCTGAATGATCTTTCCATGGGGAACCTTATCAAATTCTTTACTGAAATCCATATACAACACATCCACTTCTCTACCTTCATCAATGTGTTTTGTTACATCCTCAAGGAATTCATCAGGATCGTAAGGTACGACCTGCCCTTGACAAAGCCATGCTGATTATCCATAATCAGATTGTCTCTCCAAATGCTTATAAATCCTGCCTCTCAGGATCTTCTCCAACAACTTTCCCACCACTGAAGTCAGACTCACTGGTCTATAATTTCCTGGGTTACCTCTACTCCCTTTCTTGAACAAGGGAACAACATCTGCAGCACTTCAATCCTCTGGTACTTCTCCCATCCCTATTGATGATGGAAAAATCATTGCCAGAGGCTCAGTAATCTCCTCCCTCACTTATACTTTATGCTTTATACTTTATTATCGCCAAACAATTGATACTAGAACATACAATCATCACAGCAATATTTAATTCTGCCCTTCCTACTCCCTGGATTACAAATATTAAATATTAAAAATAGTAAAAATTAGTAAATATTAAAATTTTAAATTATAAATCATAAATAGAAAATAGAAAAATGGAAAGTAAGATGGTGCAAAAAAACCGAGAGGCAGGTCCGGATATTTGAAGGGTACAATCCAGATCCGGGTCAGGATCCGTTCAGCAGTCTTATCACAGTTGGAAAGAAGCTGTTCCCAAATTTGGCCGTAGGAGTCTTCAAGCTCCTGAACCTTCTCCTGGAGGGAAGAGGGATGAAAAGTGTGTTGGCTGGGTGGGTCGTGTCCTTGATTATCCTGGCAGCACTGCTCCGACAGCGTGCGGTGTAAAGTGAGTTCAAGGACGGAAGATTGGTTTGTGTGATGTGCTGCGCTATGTTCACGATCTTCTGCAGCTTCTTGTGGTCTTGGACAGGACAACTTCCATACCAGGTTGTGATGCATTCTAAAAGAATGCTTTCTACGGTGCATCTATAAAAATTAGTGAGGGTTTTAGGGGACAGGCCAAATTTCTTTAGTTTTCTCAGGAAATAATGGAACTGGTGGGTCTTCTTAGCAGTGAACTATTCCCAAAGTAGCTTGGTGTATACTTTATCCAGTCCCAGTGACTTACCTGACTTAATGCTTTTCAAAACTCCAGCACATCCTCTTTCTTAATGTCTATATGCTCAAGCATTTCAGTCTGCTGTAAGTCATCCCCGCAATTCCCAAGGTCCTTTTCCCCTCGTGAATACTGAAGCAAAGCACTCATTAAGTACCTCTGCTACCTCCTTTGGCTCCATGCACACATTTCCACAATCACTCCTGATTGGTCCTATTCTCACACGGCTCATCTTCTTGTTTTTCACGTAGAATGCCTTGGGGTTTTCCTTAATCCTGCTCACCAAGACCTTCTCATGGCCCCTTCTGGCCTTCCTAATTCCATTCTTAAGCTCCTTCCTGGCAACCCTGTAATTTCCTAGAGCTCTAACAGTACCGTGTTTCTCAAACCTTTTATAAGCTTTTCTTTTTTTCTTAACTAGATTTTCTACATCCTCAATTTCACTCGATGTCAGTGAGATGAAAGAACTGATTGTGTACTTCAGGAAGTTTCCAATATATCGATGCAGCTACAAAGAAGTTGTGACGGTGGCTATATTTCATTCAGAGTTTGAGAAGATTTGGTATGTCACCAAAGACACTCGCAAAGTTTTACAGGTGTACCGTGGAGAGCATTCTAACTGGTATCAGGGTGGGGGGAGTCTACTGCACAGGACTGGAAGAAGCTGCAGAGAGCTGTAAACTTAGTCAGCTCCGTTCTGGGCACCAGCCTCCGTAGTATCAGGGCATTTTCAAAGGAAGGTGTCTCAAGCAGGCAGCATCCATCATTAAGGACCCTCATCATCCAGAACATGCATCCTTCTCATTGCTAACATTAGGAAGGAGCTGCTGGAGCCTGAAGGCACACACACAACATAGGTAAGCTATGTTATGCATTTAGTGCATATTTATTGTGTTCATTTTATTATTGTTGTACTCTTTATCTTAGTTTGTTTTTGTGCTGGATCGGATCTGGAGTGACAGTTATTTCATTCTCCTTACACCTGTGTACCGGAAGTGAATCACACAGGTTGAACAACAGAACGGTACAGACTACAAACCCAAGTGCTGAGGTGACAATAATGGAAGGGGTGGAATTAAGGGTCCAAGAACATGTCAGCCCCACCAGGAGAGATGATTAGTTCAGCAATCTGACAGCAGTGGGGAAGAAGCTGCTCTTGAGGTTGGTCACCTGGGCTTTCAATCTCCCGTATCTTCTCCCAGAAGGTAAAAGAGAGAAGAGGGAATGGTCAGGGGGGCACACAATAGACAATAGACAATAGGTGCAGGAGTAGGCCATTCGGACCTTCGAGCCAGCACCGCCATTCACTGTGATCATGGCTGATCGTCTGCAATCAGTACCCCCTTCCTGCCTTCTCCCCATATCCCTTGACTCCACTACCTTTAAGAGCTCTATCTAACTCTTTCTTGAAAGCATTCAGAGAATTGGCCTCCACTGCCTTCTGAGGCAGAGCATTCCACAGAACCACAACCCTCTGTCTGAAAAAGTTTTTCCTCAACTCCGTTCTAAATGGTCTACCCCTTATTCTTAAACTGTGGCCTCTGGGTCTGGACTCCCCCAACATTGGGAACATGTTTCCTGCTTCTAGCGTGTCCAATCCCTTAATGATCTTATATGTTTCAATCAGATCCCCTCTCATCCTTCTAAATTCCAGTGTATACAAGCCCAATTGCTCCAATCTTTCAACATATGACAGTCCTGCCATCCCGGGAATTAACCTCTACGCTGCACTCCTTCAATAGCAAGAATGTCCTTCCTCAAATTTGGAGACCAAAACTGCACACAATACTCCAAGTGTGGTCTCACCAGAGCCCTGTACAACTGCAGAAGGACCTCTTTGCTCCTATACTCAACTCCCCTTGTTATGAAGGCCAACATGCCATTAACTTTCTTCACTGCCTGCTGTATCTGCATGCTTACTTTCAGTGACTGATGAACAAGGACACCTAGATCTCGTTGTACTTCCCCTTTTCCTAACTTGACACCAGGCAGATAGTAATCTGCCTTCCTGTTCTTGCCACCAAAGTGGATAACCTCACATTTATCCACATTAAACTGCATCTGTCATGCATCTGCCCACTCACCCAACCTGTCCAAGTTACCCTGCATTCTCATAACATCCTCCTCACATTTCACACTGCCACCCAGCTTTGTGTCATCTGCAAATTTGCTAATGTTACTTTTAATCCCTTCACCTAAATCATTAATGTATATTGTAAATAGCTGCGGTCCCAGCACCGGGCCTTGTGGTACCCCACTAGTCACTGCCTGCCATTCTGAAAGGGACCCGTTAATCCCTACTCTTTGTTGCCTGTCTGCCAACCAATTTTCTATCCATGTCAGTACCCTACCCCCAATGCAATGTGCTCCAATTTTGCCCACTAATCTCCTATGTGGGACCTTATCAAAGGCTTTCTGAAAGTCCAGGTACACTACATCCACTAGCTCTCCCTTGTCCATTTTCATTGTTTCATCCTCAAAAAATTCCAGAAGATTAGTCAAGCATGATTTCCCCTTCGTAAATCCATGCTGACTTGGACCGATCCTGTTACTGCTATCCAAATGTGCCGCTATTTCATCCTTTATAATTGACTCCAGCATCTTCCCCACCACTGATGTCAGACTAACTGGTCTATAATTCCCTGGGGCAGGTATTAGCTTTAGGTAGAAACAGTTTCCATGACTGGATGTCTCTGTACCTCGTATGTTCTCCTGTCACTGAACTCTCCTCTGCTCTGTCTGAGGGCACCATGGTAATGTAGTGGTTAGCGTGACACTATTACAGCTCGGGCCGTCGGAGTTCGGAGATTAATTCCGGCATCGTCTGTAAGAAAGTCTGTACAGCCTTCCCATGTGTGGCGACTTTCCTCCGGGTGCTCTGGTTTCCTCCCACAGTCCAAAGATGTACCGGTTAATAGGTTAATTGTCCTGTGATTAGGCTAGGGTTAAATCGGTGGGTTGCTGGGCAACACGGTTCGTTAGGCTGAAATGGCCTGTTCCGCACTGTTTCCCTAAATAAATAGATAGATAGATAGATAGATTAGATAGATAAATGAATAAAGTTGCCTGTACTGATCCGGGTTCCCACACTTCCTTCAACATTTTCACTGTTCTCATATTTCTAACTCACTTGCCAGGGATTCCTTCCAGAAGAGGCGGGGACTGATGGGAAAAAGTACAGAAGATGCCAAACAGTTTTGTAATCATAAACACAAGGATTCTGCAGATGCTGGAAATCCAGAACAACACACACAAAATGCCGGAGGAACTCAGCAGGTCAGGCAGCATCTATGGAGAGGAATAGACAGTTGATGTTTCGGGCATTTCTCAAGCCTCCTATCGTGGGTTTTCTAAGATGGGAGTTCAGTGAGACCTTCCCTTGCTGCTCCCCCTCTGTGATCTCCAACTCTTCGACCATGTGCTCATCCAGAATTGCTCCTTCCTTTCCAGTCCTGATGTAGGGATTCGGCCCAAAATATCAGCTGATACACTCCGCGCTCTGAAATGATGAAATGGTCTGTATAGATCGACTTACCTCAGTCTATGTGACAATAATAGTGCAAATTACCAATTTAACAATTCCCTGTAGAGGCCCAACTTCCATTCATCTACCCCCAAATCTTACACTGGTCCATTCTTCTCCACGTGTTGACGGAAGTTCAAAGAACCGGTCAGTCACTTGCCTCACACATAAACGTTTTGTTGACTCATATGGCACAGAAACAGCTCACTGAGTCCATGATGACGACCAACCACTCATCCACTCTAATCCCATTCCATTGTCCTCTCTTTCCCATCACCTCCCCTAGTTCCCACCACCCACCAAACAGAGTACAATGTAAAACAACAGCAGAATGCAGAATGAAGTGTTACAGCTACAGAGAGAGAGCAGGACAATATGGCAGAAGGTTGTAACAAAGTAGATTGTGAGGTCAAGGGTCTATCTTATCGTACTAGGGGTTGTTAAAACAGTGGGATAGAAGCTCTCCTTGAGCCTGGTTGTAGGTGCTTTCAGGGTTTTACATCTTCTACCTGATGGGAAAGGGGGGAAAAGAGAATGCCCAGGGTGGGAGGGGTTTTGATTATGTTGGCTGCTTTATTAAGTGTAGGCACAGAGGGGAGACTGGTTTTCATGATGTGCTGAGCTGTGTCCACGACTTTCTGCAGTTTCTTGTGCAGAGCAGTTACTGTACCAGGCCGTGATATATCTGATAGAATGCTTTCTGTGGTGCATTGATAAAACTGGGGAGGGTCAAAGGGGACATGCCAAATTTCCTTGGCCTCTAGAGGAAGTAGAGGCTTTGGTGAGTTTTCCTGGCCGTGACGTCTACATGATTGGACCAGGACAGTCTTTTGGTGGTGTTCACTCCAAGGAACTTGAAGCTCCCAACCCTCCCAACCTCAGTGTCGTTGATGTAGACAGGAGCATGTGTCCCTCCCGTCTTTCTGAGGTGAACGTCCAGCTCTTTTGTTGACACTGATGGAAAGGTTGTTGTCACAACAACATGTCACTGGGCTCTCATCTCCTTCCTGTACTCTGACTCATCATCTGAGATGTGGCCTGGTACAGTGGCATTATCCACAAGCCTGGAGATAGAGACATAGAGCAGAATCTGGCCATACAGTCATGGTGTTTCCCAAACTGGGGTCCACGCACCCTTTGGTCCATAGCATAAAAAAGGCTGGAAACCCCTGCTCTACAGAGAGTAGAGGAGAGCACAACGCAACCTTGACAAGCACCAGTGTTTAGAATAATTTTGCAAGAGGTGTTGCTGCTGATTGTGGTCCATTGGTTAGGAGGTCAAGGATCCATTTGAAAAGGAAGCTGTTAGGTCCCAGATCTAGCAGTCTGGAGATGAGTTTGCTTGGATGTATGATATTGAAGGCTCCAATAAAGAATCTGATTCAGATCAAGATATTTATGACTAACATGGGTTGTGAAATTTGGTGTCTTGTGCTAGCAGTACAGTGCAATGCAAAAAACATGAGTCTACACTCAGTCGTCACTTTATTGTGAACCTTCTGTACCTAATAAAGTGGCCAGCCACTGAGTCTATGTTCATGGTCGGCTGTTGCTGCAGCCCATCCACTTCAAGTTTCAACATGTTGTGCGTTTGGAGATACTTTTTCAAGATTCAAGTTTATTTAATGTTATTTCCAGTGCACAAGTGTAAAGGAAAACAAAATCATTGTTACTCTGGATCCTAAGCAGCATAAAAAGAACACAATAAGATAAAGCACACACATCAAATATAAATACATAAGATAGCTTATGTACATAGATTGCCATAAAACGTCAGGAAGACTAAAGAGCTGATTATGGATTTCAGGAAGGATAAGACGAGAGAGTACAAACCAATCCTCATAGAGGGATCAGAAGTGGAGAAAGAGAGCAAGTTCAAGTTCTTGCGTGTCAACATCTCTGAGGACCTGACCTGGTCCCAACATATCGACAGAAAGGCAGTGGCTATATTTCATTAGGAGTTCGAGCAGATTTGGTTTGTCAACTAAAACACTAGAAAACTTCTACAAATGTACCGTGAAGAGCGTTATGACTGGCTGCATCACTGTCTGCTATGTGGCAGCCACTGAACAAGATCGAAGTAAGTTGCAGAAACTCGAAAAAATTCGTCGGCCCTATTATGAGTCCTAGCTTGCGTAGTATCCAAGACACCTTCAAGGAGTGGTGCCTTAGGAAGGTAGCGTTCATTATTAAATACCCCCATCACCCAGGACATACCCTCTTCTCATTTCTACCATCAGGAAGGAGGTACAGAAGCCTGAAGGCACACACTCAGTGATTTTTTTTATTAAGTGCAATCGTGAACAATAGCCAGATCAGAAATGCTGATCAAGTCAACTAGTTCCCAAAGAGACTCTGATAGGCCAGTCAGATGGTTCACTGCTGCTCAGCGATAGAACACAAAAAAAAATCCTATGTACAATTAAAAAATAGTAGAAATACTGGGGTCGTGATGATCATGATGAAGTCTGCTGGAGAGAGACATTTATACACATGCTGTCCTCCATAATTCAAAGAGATTGAAGGATAAGGTTGCAGGGTGACAACACGTGGCAGGAGCACTTGGAACTAAAAACCAATCCCTACTGGGAGAAAACAGCTTCAGGAACAGCTTCTTCCCCTCTGCCATCCAATTTCTAAATGAAGACCACCTCAATACATTTTTATTTGGGTTCTTTTGCATGACTTATTCTAACTTAACTAGTTAATAGACATATGTATATATATTTACTGTAATTCAGTTTTTTCCTTTTATTTATTTATCACATATTTTATTGTACTGCTACATAAAGATAACAAATTTCACGATATGTGCCAATGATATTAGACCTGATCCTGATTTTGATTGTCTGTCCATAAAGTGACGCTAGACACAGGAGTGTCTGTACATAAGGTGACCCTAACAGGAAATGATAAAGTAGTGGTGTTGGGGTGTGGAGGGGTGAGTTAGTGATGAAGGTGTTAATCAGCCTTATTGCTTGGGGAAAGTAACTGTTTTTGTACCTGGTGGTCCTGGTGTGGATGCTCTGTAGCCTGCTCCCTGATGGGAGTGGGACAAACAGTCCATGAGCGGGGTGGGTGGGATCCTTCATGATGTAACTGGCACATTTCCGGCATAGAAACATAGAAATCTACAGCACATTACAGGCCCTTCGGCCCACAATGTTGTGCCGACCTAATCTAGAAACTGCCTAGCATTTCCCTACCACATAGCCCTCCATTTTTCTAAGCTCCATGTACCTATCTAAGAGTCTCTTAAAAGACCCTATTGTATCCACTTTTTGAATACACCGTACGTCCTTGATGGAAGGTCGGCTGGGTCTGGTGATCTGTTGGGCAGCTTTGACTACCCGTCAGCCATAGTGCAGTTTCTGAATGATGCAGCCTGTGAGGGTTCTCTGTACTGTGCATCTATAGAATGACGTGAGTATAGACGTGGCTAGTCCAGCTGTCTTCAGCCTCCTCAGAAGGTAGAGGTGTTGGTGAACTTTCCTGATGTGTAGGATGTGTGAGACGTGCACTCGCAGGAGTTTGAAATGGCCCACAGTTTCCGCTGCTGTGCCGCTGATGTAACGTGGGGTCTGAGTGGTGGGAGTTGTCCTGAAGTCGATAACCACCTCCTTTATCTTGTTGACATTGAGGAAGAGGGTAGTTGCCTGGCACTGGGGCTTGAGCTCTTCTGCCCCCTCACTGTAGGCTGTCACATTGCTGTTGAAGAGCCCCACCAGTGTTGTGACATTGGTGAGCCTGACAGCGTGATTTCTCGGGTGTTTGTCCATGCAGTCATGTGTGAGCAGAGTGTACAGCAGTGGGCTCAGCACACAGCCCTGGGGGACACCATGCTGAGGATGATCGGTAGGGAGGAGCGGTCGTGCATCCTGACTGTCTGAGGTCTGTTGGTTGGAAGACCAACACCCAGTTACACAGTGATGTATTTGGGCTGAGGAGTGGGTCTGCGAGACAATAGTGTTGAATGCTGAACTAACATCTAGAAACAGCATTCTGACATAAGTGTCCTTGTTGTCTACATGTGTCAGGGCCAGGTACATGGCAGATGCTATAGCATCTGTCGTCGAGTGATTCTGTCGGCAAGCATATTGGCAGGAATGGAGTTTTTGATACGTGCATTACTTCTGCACACCACTGTTGTAACATGTGTTTATTTGAGTTACTGTCACCTTCCTGTCAGCTTGAACCAGTCTGGCCATTCTCCTCTGACCTCTCAGCAACAAGGTGTTTTCACCCACAGTACTGCTGCTCACTAAATGTTTTTTACACCATTTTCTGTAAACTCTAGAGAATATTGTGCATTAAAATCCCAGGAGATTAGCAGTCTCTGAGACACTCAATCCACTGTCTAGCATCAACAATCATTCCACAGGCAAAGTCACTTAGATCACATTTCTTCCTCATTCTGATGCTTGGTCTGAACAACAACTGAACCTCTTGACCATGTCTGCATGCTTTTATGCATTGAGTTGCTGCCACATGATTGGCTGATTAGATATGTACATTAATGAGCAGGTGTACAGCTGTACCTAATAAAGTGGCCAGTGTGTATGCTATAATAATTACTGTAAATCAGTAGATAGATGGATAGATAGATAGTTAGAAAGAAAGATAAATAGATAGATAGTTGGATGGATAGATAGACAGATAGATGGATGGATGGATAGAGGGATGGATAGATGGATGGATGGATGGATAGATAGATAGATGGCTGGATAGATAGATAGATAGACAGATAGATAGATGGATAGAAACGTAGAAAGCCTACAGCACAATACAGGCCTTTGACCCACAAAGCTGTGCTGTACATGTCTCTACCTTAGAACTACCTAGGCTTTACCCAAAGGCTCCATGTGGCCATCCAGGAGTCTCTTAAAAGACCCTATCGTATCTGCCTCCACCACCGCTGCCGGCAGCCAATTCCACGTACTCACCACTCTCTGCGTAAAAAACTTACCCCTGACATCTCCTCTGTACCTACTTCCAAGCACCTTAAATCTATGCCCTCTCATGTTAGCCATTTCAGCCTTGGGGAAAAGCCTCTGACTATCCACATGATCAATGCCTCTTATCATCTTATACACCTCTATCAGGTCACCTCTCATCCTCCGTTGCTCCAAGGAGAAAAGGCCGAGTTCGCTCAACCTATTCTCATAAGGCATGCTCCCCAATCCAGGCAACATCCTTGTAAATCTCCTCTGCACCCTTTCTATGGTTTCCACGCCCTTCCTGTAGTGAGGCGACCAGAATTGAGCACAGTACTCCAAGCAGGGTCTGACCAGGGTCCTATACAGCTGCAACATTACCCCTCGGCTCCTAAACTCAATCCCACGATTGATGAAGGCCAATGCACCGTATGCCTTCTTAACCACAGAGTCAACCTGCGCAGCAGCTTTGAGTGTCCGATGGACTCGACCCCAAGATCCCTCTGATCCTCCACACTGCCAAGAGTCTTACCATTAATACTATATTCTGCCATCATATTTGACCTACCAAAATGAACCATCTCACACTTACTTGGGTTGAACTCCATCTGCCACTTCTCAGCCCAGTTTTACATTCTATCAATGTCCCGTTGTAACCTCTGACAGCCCTCCACACTATCCACAACACCCCCAACTTTTGTGTCATCAGCAAATTTACGAACCCATCCCTCCACTTCCTCATCCAGATCATTTATAAAAATCACAAAGACTAGGGGTCCCAGAACAGATCCCTGAGGCACACCACTGGTCACCGGCCTCCATGCAGAATATGACCCGTCTTCAACCACTCTTTGCCTTCTGTGGGCAAGTCACTTCTGGATCCACAAAGCAATGTCCTCTTGGATCCCATGCCTCCTTACTTTCTCAATAAGCCTTGCATGGGTACCTTGTCAAATGCCTTGCTGAAATCTATATACACTACATAGATAGATAGATAGATAAATAGATAGATAGAAAGACAAATAAGAAATAGTGCATAAGAGGAATAGTGAGGTACCTTTCATGGGTTCACTGTGTATTCAGAAACCTGATGGCAGAGGGGAAGAAGCTGGCCCTAAACCCCCATTGGGGAAAAGACCATGTGACCATAAGTTATAGGAACAGAAATGGACCATTTGGCCCATTGAGTCTGCTCCGCTATTTCCATCATGACTGATCTATTTTCCGTCTTACCCCCAATTTTATGCTTCCCCCCCCCATCCCTTCATGCCCTGACTAATCAAGGATCTATCAACCTCTGCCTTAAATATACCCAATTACTTGGTCTCCACAACTGCCTGTGGCAATGAATTCCACAGATTCATCATTCTCTTCCTAAAGAAATTCCTTCTCATCTCTATTCTAAAAGGACGCCCCTCTGTTCTGAGGCTGTGTCCTCTGGTCCTAGACTCCCCTACCATAGGAAACCTCCTCTCCACACCTGCTCTATTGAGACTCTTTGATAGAAGGGAAGGTCTGTGGGAACATGGTCATGTCAATGGGTGTGCCCCCCCCACCCCCTCCTCCCACTTGCTCTCCTCAGCCCATCCTGCATGTGGCCAATGGGGGAGGGGTACATTTATAGACTGAGGCATTTGGAGCCTCATCCTTGGTGTTCACTGTGCAGTTGTTTCCCCTTTATTGTTCATCATTGTCTTTGTGCAAGGTAACCGCTGGGTAATTTAGATGACTGAATGGTTAGGCAGTCAACTGTGTCCTGCCTGTAGCTGAGAGCCTGCAAGTTCCCTCTTTCTCGAACAATAAATGTTCCTTTCCTGGGACAGGCAGGACAAGTCAAGGATTCTACATTGCTAGTCTCTCTGGGATCTGATGGACTTTATTAGGCCCAAGGCTAATACCAGCTTGTTTCTCCCTGTAACTCTCAAATGACATTGGACGCTGGAAGAACAACAACAGGGAGGAATCAGAAAGGGACTGCTTTAGTTTTAAAATTCAGGTGTTCTGCAGCAGAGACTGAGGATTTAAAGGATCTGTCCCAGCCCCCACACCTTGATGCAATCACAAAGAGCCAAGCCACCAGCTCTGCTCTGTTTGGAATTTGAGGAGATTCAGTTTATCACCAAAGCCTCTTGCAAATTTCTGTAAGTATTTGGTGGAGAGCATTTGGACTGATTACACCATGGCCTGGTATGGAGACTGGATCCACAGGACTGAAAGGGGCTTCAAAGGGTTGGAAACTCAGCCAGCTGATATCGTGGGCACCACTATCGAGAACATCTTCAAGGGGCGGTGAGTCCATCACTAACTGGGACAAGTCACTTCTCATTATTACCATCGTGGAGGAGGTGCAGGAGCATGAAAAGACATAGTAAGACTATTCTTGACTCCAATAACTACGTGTACGGCAGGTCCTTCGCGTCAGTGATCTGCTCAATGTTTGGAGTAGCCAGTCGGGGTGTCAAAAGAGGGGGCCGGCGGTTCAGAGAAGGTGAATTGGGCCGGGGAGGGCAAGTCAGGCTGTCGGACTGCAGGAGATGCCGGATTGGGTTCGGAAGAGCTGACCTGGGTGGAGACCATGCTGCTGCCTTCTACTCGGGGCACTCGAGTTGGCACAAAGGCAGTGTGCAGTGAAACCACGAGTCTTTTGGATGGTTCTTTTGCGATCGTAAGGCCCTGTTGGACATTGATTGCCGCAGGCCTGGTGGAAAGACACAGTGCCACCTTGGTTGTAGCGATGACTAGGCCACAACCCTTGGGCTTGCATTGTTGCATGGCGACCAGGCTCAGTTAGGGGTGGCCGCTCATGTTGGTGCTGCCCTCCAGTGGCTGATCAGTGGAATTACAGGCTGGTCTGCTGGGAACCATCAATTTGTGGGACTTGTCACTCAGGGTTCTGACTAAAAATGTGTTTTCGCATGTGACTATGTTCCTTTTTTTTGCTTTTCTCATTATTTCGAATGCGCATGTGTGTTTTTGCATCTTGGCCCCAGAGGAACACTGTCTCATCTGGCTGTATCCAAGTCTGGTTTGAATGACAATTAAACTTGATTTGACTTGGAACTGATTTGAAAAAATCTACGCTGAAAGACTCAGGAACTGCAAATGCTGGAAGTCCAGAGCAGCACTCGCAAAATACTGGAGGAACTTGGCAGGCCAGGCAGCATCTACGGAGGGAAATAAACAGCTGGCGTTTTAGGCCAAGGCTTCTTGTCCTGAAAAATGGACAAGATTGGTACTGGTATTGGAATTGGTTCAGTTTTGTCACATGTACCAAGATACAGTGAAAAGCTTGTCTTACATACAGTTCATACAGACCAAATCATTACACAGTACATTGAGGTAGAAAAAGGTAAAACAATAACAATGTAGAATAAAGTGCAACAGCTACAGGAAACGAGCCTTTGAAGATAGACAATAAGGTGCAAGATCATAACGAGGTAGATAGTGTGGGCAAGAGTCCAGCTTATTGTACCAGTGTACATTCAATGGTCTTCTAACAATGAGATAGAAACTGTCCTTCAGCCTGGTGGTGCGTGCTATCAGGCTTTCGTATCTTCTGCCTGATGGGGGGGTGGGGGGAGAAGAGAGAATGTCTGGGGTGGGCGGGATGTCTTTGATTGTGCTGGCTGCTTTACTGAGGCAGTGAGAAGTGTAGACAGAGTCTGTGGAGGGGAGGCTAGGTTCTGTGATGTGCTGAATGTGTCCACAACCTTCTGCAGTTTCTTTTGGTTGTGGGCAGAGCAGTTACCACGCCAAGCTGTCATGCATCTCGACAGGATGCTTTCTGTGGTGCGTCGATAAGAACTGGTAAGAGTGAATGGAGGTGTCCCAAATTTCTTTTGTGTCCTGGGGAAGTAGAGGCTTTGGTAAGGTTTCTTATCTATGACATCAATGTGGTTGGACTAGGTCAGGCTACTGGTGAACTTGAAGCTTTGACCCCTCTGAACCTCAACACCGCTGATGTAGACAGGAGCATGAGCACTGTTCCTTCTACCAGAGCTTTTTTGTTGACATTGAAATACTGCCTGTGCTCCTCCAGTATTTTGTGTGCGTTGCTCAAGATTCCCAGCATCTGTAGAATTTCTTGTGTTTGTAGTCAAATACCCAAAATCTTTGGGTCCTGGGTCCTGACGAAGGGTCCCGGCCCGAAACGTCGACTGATCTTTTCCACGGATGCTGCCCGACCTGCTGAGTTCCTCCAGCGTGTTGTGAGTGTTGCTTTGACCCCAGCATCTGCAGATTATTTTGTGTTCCCAAAATCTTTCCCATTTATTGATAGGGCTGGGTGTTCCTAGCAATACCGGCATTTCTGACCCACCCTCTCATTCTCCTGAGAAGCTGGTGGTAAGCTTCTCAGGGGAAATATGCACGGTGGTTTGCTTGTTGGACTAGTATTTGGACTCAGTGACTCCAACACTGCTGAACTGATTCTACAACCTCTAGTCTCATTTTAATTATTTATTTATTGAGGTGCAGCACAGTACAGTCCCTTCCGGCCAAGCAGCAAACCCTGATTTAAACCTGGTCTAATCACAGGGCAATTTACAATGACCAGTCAACCTACCAACCAGTACATCTCTTTGGAATGTGTGAGGAAACCAGAGCACCCGGAGGAAATTTACGCATTCTCAGTGAGAACGTACAAAGTCCTTACGCACAGCAGGGGGAGACTTTAAAGACCCTACAAGCTGTCACAGGACAGCAGTATCCATCATCGGGGAACCCTGCCACCAGGTTCAGGAACAGTTGCTACCCCTCAACCATCAGGCTCTTGAACCAAAGGAGATACTGTAGCTTCACTTGCCCCATCATTGAAATGTTTCCATAACCTATGGACTCACTTTCAAGGACACTTCGCCTCATGTTCTCAATATTTATTGCTTATTTATTATTATCATTATTATTTCCCTTTTCTCTTTTGTATTTACACAGTTGTTTGTCTTTTGCACATTGATTGTCCGTCCTATTTGTATGGTCTTTCATTAGTTCTACTGTGGTTCATGGAGTTACTGTGAATGTCTGTAAGAAAATGAATCTCAGGGCTGTAAATGGTGACATATGTGTACTTTGATAATCAACTTACTTTGAACTTTGTACTTTTTTCTTTTCTTTTTGTATTTGCACAGTTTTTTGTCTTTTGCGTATTTGTTGTTTGTCCGTCTCTGTCGTGACTGGCTTTTCATTGATCCCATTGTGTTTCTTCCTATCTAATCTGAATGCCTGCAAGAAAATCTCAGGGCAGTGTATGATGACATATATGCACTTTGATAATAAATTGACTTTGAACTTTGAACTCTGAATTGACCCTATGCCATGAGTTCACTTTGCTGTCGGAGTTCTATGTTTTATGCCTTGCACGAATTTCATGGTGATAATAAACCTGATTCAATCTGTTCCAATTGCTTCCCCACTTGTAATGTAAGGTAAATTGGTACATAGGGAAAATAGTACATTGGTTTACTATCGTCACGTAGAACATAGAACATTTACAGTACAGGCCCTTCATCCACAATGTTATGCCAACATTTTAAAGCACTCAAAGATCAATCTAACTCCTACATAATCCTCCATTTTTCTATCATCCATGTGCCTATCTAAGAGTCTCTAAATGTTCCTAATGTATCTGCCTCCCCTCAGCAACAAGTATACCTCTTTGGATACTGCTGGAGGGGTGACCCATCAGATCACGGCAGCAGCGGCCAGGCTGGTGGCACTGGGGCTCAGCGGGGAAGGGTAAAGTCGGGCAATGCAGTAGTTAGGGGGGCAGAAAGGAGATTCTGTGGCCGCAAGAGAGACTCCACAATAATGTTTTACTTCCCTGGTGCTAGGGCCCAGGATGTATCAGAGTGGCTGCAAGATAGTACTGGGGTGGTGGTGGCCATTCTGTTAGTAAGAGATGGAATAGCATCTTTAGAAAGAGGTGACATAGGGTCAGAGAATGTTGAATCTTTGTGAGTGCAGTTAAGAAACTGCAACGGTACAAAGGGAGCTGGAAAAGGCAAGTAACAAGGGTAATGTCACAATTGTAATGGGGACTTCAATCTGCAAGTGGATTGGGAAAATTAGGTTGGTGTTGGATCACAAGAGAGGGAAATTGCTGAATGCCAATGAGATGGCTTTTTAGAGCAGCTTGTGCATGAGCCTACTGGAGGAAAGGCTGTCTTAGATTGGGTGTTGTGTAATAACTTAGACCTTATTAGGGAGCTTAATGTAAAGGAACCCTTAGGAGGCAGTGATCATAATATGATTGAATTCATACTGCAATTTGAGAGGGAGAAGTATAAGTCACATGTATCAGTATCGCAATGGAATAAAGGGAATTACAGAGGCATGAGAGAGGAGCTTGACCAGATGGATTGGAGGAGGATACTGGCAGGGATGACAGCAGAGCAAAGATGGCTGAAGTCTCTGGGAATAGTTCACAAGGCACATGATAGATATGTCCCACAGAATAAGTTCTCAAATGGCAGGGGGATAGAAAATAAAAACAAGGAGATAATGCTGAGCCTTTATAAGACACTAGTCTGGCCACACTTAGAACATAGAAATCTACAGCACCTTACAGGCCCTTCGGTCCACAATGTTGTGCTGCCCATGAAACCTACTTTAGAAACCGTCCAGAATTTCCCTGTCGCATAGCCCTCTATTTTTCTAAGCTCCTTGTACCTATCTAAGAATATCTTAAAAGACCCTGTTGTATCCACCTCTACCATTGTTGGTGGCAGTGCCTTCCACACACTCTCTGTGTGAAAAGTGCACTCTCTGCACTTAGAGTGTTGTCAACAGTTTTGGGCCCCGCATCTCAGAAAGGATGTGTTGTCATTGGAGAGTCCAGAGGAGGTTCACGAGGATGATTCCGGGAATGAAGGGGTTAACATCCAAGGATCCTTTGGCAGCTTTGGGCCTGTACTCTCTGGAATTTAGAAGAATGCATGGGGATCTCACTGAGACCTACCAAATGTTGAAAGGACTAGGTAGCGTGGACGTGGAGAAAATGTTTCCTCTGGTGAGAGTATCCAGAACTAGAGGGCACAGCCTCAAAATTGAGGGGTGACTCTTTAAGAGCAGAGGTAAGGAGGAATTTTTTTAGCCAGTGAGTAGTGAATCTGGAATGCTCTGCCACAGACTGCGGCGGAGGCCAAGTCCGTGCGTATATTTAAGGCGGAAGTTGATAGTTTCCTGATCAGTCAGAGCATCAAAGGATGTGGCGAGAAGGCAGGTGCATGGGGTTGAGTGGGATTCCGGGATCGGTCATGATAGAGCAGACTCGATGGGCTGAATGGCCTAATTCTGCTCCTCTGGCTTATGGTTTTATATTCTCAAGCGGGGGGGCGGGGGGGGGGTGGAACAGCCAGAGGTCATGGCGCATATTGGCTCCAAAGATATAGGCAGAAAAGGGGGAGAGATCCTACGAGTGAGTATATGGCGTTAGGAAAGGGGCTGAAGAGAAGGATTTCCAAGGCATTAATCCTGGTGCTATGGGCTATGGCATTAAAAGGCAAAATAAAATCGCAGTTTTGTTGGGTTGGATAGTTTAGTGTGCATATTGTAATGCAAGGAGTAACATGAGTAAGGGCGCTGAACCGAGAGCACAGATCGGTGCACGGAAGTGTGGTGCTGGAGACACAATGAGGTAGGTGCTATCCATGATGGTGCACTGGTAATTGGGCTATTTGCCATCACAGGCACTGACACCTGGAAATTCCACCATGCTGCTAGTGTCTTCCACCGTGAAGACTGATGCAAAATACTTATTCAGTTCATCCGCCATTTTGTTGTCCCGCATCACTACCTCTCCAGCATTGTTTCCCAGCGGTCCGATATCCACTCTCACCTCTCTTTTACACTCTATGTATCTGAAGAAACTTTTGGTATCCTCTTTAATATTATTGGCTAGCTTACTTCCATTTTCCATCTTTACCTTCTTAATGACTTTTTTAGTTGCTTTCTGTTGGTTTTTATAAGCTTCCCAATCCTCCTACTTTCCACTAGTTTTTGCTCTATTATATACCTTCTCTTCGGCTTTTATGTTGGCTTTGACTTCTCTTGTTAGCCATGGTTGTGTCATCTTTCCTTTAGAATACTTCTTCCTCTTTGGGATTTATATATCCTGTGCCTTCCAAATTGCTTCCAGAAATTCCAGCCATTGCTGCTCTGCTATCATCCCTGCCAGTGTTCTTTTCCAATCAATTCTGGCCAACTCCTCTCTCATGCCTCTGTAATTCCCTTTACTCCACTGTAATACTGATACATCTGACTGATAATAAGGTAGACTGCGAGGTCTCGAGTCCATCTTATTGTACAAGAGAGAAACAAATAGAGGGTCAGGTTAGATTGATCTCTGAGTAGGTTAGAAGGTCAACACAATATCATGGGCCAAAAGACCTGTACTGTGCTGTTGTAGGTTTTCGCAAATAACATGAGGCGAGGTATTTGAAGTTTAAGAAAACCATAACAACACATTTATTGAACTCCAAAACCTGAACAAAATGTGTGATAGAAGTACTCTAATGTAATTACGTCATCACATCAGATCAGCCTCTTAAAGTGAACCCCAACTCAATGTTGGTGGTTGCGAATTATGTACGTTTCCACCAACTATATTACAGGCCTTCCCCCCCCGCCCACCCCCAGAATTTATGAAAACCGGCATTGTGAGCCTGTCTGGCTCAGGTCCTATGTTCCATGAGTGGAGGAACAGCAGGTACTTGACTCGTCCAGAGGTGTGTTGACAAGCTCATGGTCATGTTTTGATGGCAGGGGCATGGTAGTGGAATCCTCCAAATCTTGGTGAGCAGTTGTAAGGTGATCTACTGAAATACATTCAGGTTTACCTCTCTTATCTATGATAAAGGTCTTTTCTCTTCATTCCAAAATGCAGAACGGGCCATAAGGGGGGCTAAGGGAATGTTGGTGTGCATTATGGTGGACAAGAACAAACGAGGCGGAATATAGGTCGACAGGAACCTAAGAGTGCTGTAGGCCATAATAGAATAGGTGCAGAGGAATTGAATTTACTGAGGAGGGTGGAAAGGTGTTGACAGGCCAACCAGGTGGTTCCGAGCTACGTCTGCAGCTGTCGTCGATGCTAGAGGGGCGACCTCTGGCCACCTGGAGGTGCGTGAAACCGCGAGGGGTGGGGGGAAGAGGACCAACAAGGTCCACATTGACACGGTCAAACTGTCGCTCAGGTAGCCAATGGTGCCATGACCTTCCTAAGGCTGTGCCACACAAACTTTAGTGCAACCATTTTCTGTGAGGCCTTCCGGCCTGGATGCAAGCGGGCATGTATGGAGTCACAAACAGTCCGCCTCCAGTTTGTGGGCACTGCGGGGCCAGGGCGACCGGTTGAGACATTGCACAGGAGAGAAAATCTAACTTCCCTGTGCTTAATATTCCCCGTGGTCATATTACGATCAAGGAATGTGTTTGTAGACCAGATATTGAACTTTTTACTGTTTTACTGTTGGACTTCGGCCATATTCCACCGTGATACAACACTTGGCGGCACGGGAGGTCGTTCCTGCCTGTGGCCATCGAGCGTGCAGCTCCTCCCATGGAGGGTCAGACACCCTGAGTCAATAGACTGGTCCCGGACTTATTTTCCATCTGGCATAGTTTGCATTTTGGTGTTTGATTGTTTGTGGTTTTCGTATTGCTATATTTATGCTCTATTCTTGGTTGATGCAGCTGTAATGAAACCCAATTTCCCTGGGGATCAATAAAGTATATCTATCTATCTAGCTCAATGTCAGCCAACTGCAGGCCAGTGACTGTGTGGTGAGCCTGCACCTCTGGGTCAGTAGCTTGGTCGGCTGTCATGCTGGCATAGTCAGCCCCCGTGGGTATGGCCTCACTGGCTGGCCGTGAGAGGTAATCAGCCATGGCATTGTTTCCCCCTTGATACGTTGTATATCAGTTGTGAGCTCCGACATGTAGGCCAGACGGCATTGCTGCTGTGCAGACCAGAGGTCTGATATTTTGGTCATCGCATGCACCTGGGGCTTGTGGTCAACAAACGCTGTGAAATGGCAGCCCTCTAGAATAAAATAAAAATGGTGGGCAGCCAGATGGAAATTGAGAAGCTCGTGGACAAACGCGCTGTACTGCCTTTCCGGGGGACGGAGCTGACTGGTGAAGCAGGCGAGCAGGTGCCACTTGCCGCTGACATGCATAGCACCCACAGAGTAGTCTGAAGTGTCAGGGGTGATGGCTATAGGTGTACTGGGGAGCAGGTGCACCATTGGGTCATGTTGGAAAGAGCTTGTCTGGTGTCATCAAATGCCCCGGTCATGTACACTGACCAGTCAAGCCTGTGATTAGGAGTATTGCCTTTAAGCGCTTTATACAAGGGAGCTTAAGTTCAGCAGCTTGCGGAATGAAGCGGTGAGAGAAATTCACCATGCCGAAAAGCCCCCTTAGTTTTTTAGTAGTGCAGGGTGGTGGGAAATCCATGACAGCGGCTACTTTTGTTGGGAGGGGTTGCACACCTTCTGCAGAGATGCGATGGCTGAGAAAGTGCACATGGTGGAGGATTACAAATACCTGGGGATACGAATTGACAATAAACTGGACTGGTCAAAGAACACTGAGGCTGTCTACAAGAAGTGTCAGAACTGTCTCTATTTCCTGAGGAGACTGAGGTCCTTTAACATCTGTCGGACGATGCTGAGGATGTTCTACGAGTCTGTGGTGGCCAGTGCTATCATGTTTGCTGTTGTGTGCTGGGGTGAGGGTAACAGACACCAACAGAATCAACAAACTCATTCGTAAGGCCAGTGATGTTGTGGGGATGGAACTGGACTCTCTCACGGTGGTGTCTGAAAAGAGGATGCTGTCTAAGTTGCATGCCATCTTGGTCAATGTCTCCCATCCACTACATAATGGACTGGGTGGGCACAGGAGTACATTCAGCCAGAGACTCATTCCACTGAGAGCAAACACAGAGCGTCATAGGAAGTCATTCCTGCCTGTGGCCATCAAACTTTACAACTCCTCCCTTAGAGGGTCAGACACCCTGAGCCAATAGGCTGGTCCTGGACTTTTTTCCTGGCATAATTTACATATTACTATTTAACTATTCATGGTTTTATTACTATTTATCATTTATGATGCAACTGTAACGAAAACCAATTTCTGCCCGGGATCAATAAAGTATGACTATGACTATGACTATAAGTCAATGGTTGACAACCCAAATTGGCATTTAGCGGGATTAACAATCAACATTTGTTGGCATAAGCGCTCGAAAAGTGTGCAAAGATGAGATACATGTTCAGATTTAGACACACTGGTGAAAAGTATGTCATCCAGGAAAACAAAAGGAAAATCTAAGTCCTTTAATACAGAGTCCATTAGCCATTGGAAAGTTTGTGCTGCATTTTTCCGCCCAAACAGCATGTGCAAAAACTCAAAGAGGCCAAACGGGGTTATCACGGCTGTTTTGGGAATGTCCTCTGAGCACACAGACACCTGATAGTAGTTCCTAACCAGAACAACTTCGGAAAAAAGAAACTTTCCATCTAAAAGTGCTGGAAAGTCGTGGATGTGTGGGGCCGAGTAATGATTGGGAGCAATGGCCTCATTGAGGTGTCAGTAATCGCCACATGGGCAGCAATCACCATCGGCCTTAGGGACCATATGGAGGAGTGAAGCCCAGGGGCCGCTCGACGGGAGTACAATGCCAAGTCTTTCATGTTGGCAAACTCAGCCTTCGCAGTTTCCAGCTTTTCCCAGTCCAGTCTACGCGCACAGGCATGGACCGGTGGGCAAGTTGTAGAAATGTGGTGCTTCACCCCACGTTTTGTGACTGCAGTGGAGAATGTGGGCTTGGAGAGATCTGGGAATTTGTTCAGCAGTCGAATAGGTGGTGCATGCACTTTGACATCCACAAGCCGGCAGTTCTTACGATTGACCTTTTAGTCTTTGGGCACACAGGAAATCTGCACCAAGCAGAGGTCTAGCCGCTTCAGTCGGGACAAAATTCCATGTGTAATGTTGCCCACTGAAGGACAGCATCATTGCCTGGCTGAGTGTAGACTATCAGCCACTTTAGCAAGCTCCCTATAGTCCATTACAGGTGCATTAGTGAGGGCTATGTGAACTTGATCAGGCATTTACTGCATGACCAGCTCTTCAAAAATAAGGCAAGGATGGTGATTTCCCAGGGAGGCAGCATGTGGTCCATTAGCTCTGGTGGTTTAGCCTCGCTAAGGGTTGACAAGGAGAGCAGTTGTTTGGTGTGCTCAGACTCCGAGAGTCCAGAAGCCTGTGAAAGGTGAGTTTTCAGCGATTGGTATTTATCGTGTTCAGCTGGGTGCTCTAGTAGACTCACCACTCTCATAGCCGTGAGGTTTCCGAGTGACACTACCACAGAGTAGAACTTGGTGTCATCGACAGTGATTTCTTGCAGTGGAACTGGGCCTCAGCTTGTACAAGCCGAGTGATGGCATCTTAATCCCAATGCTCCTGCAGTTTCAGGGCAACTTCATTGGCCAACTTGTTCAATAACTCTAGAATTGCCCTAGAGCGTCGGGGTCACCAATGTAGGTTTTCGCAATAACACAGAAGAGGGATTTTAAGCTTAAGAAAACCATAACAACATATACAATGAAATCCAAAACCTGAACACAAAGTGTGCTCAAAGTCCTTTATGTGATTACGTCATGAAGTCAGACCAGCCTCTTAAAGTGAACCCCAACCCAGCGTCAGTGGTTGTGAATTCTGTAACGTACCAACTACATCACCCGACACTGTAATGTTGTATGTTGTACATTCATTCAGTAATCTGATAACAGCGGGGTAGAAGCTGTCCTTGAGCCTGGTGGTATGTGCTTTCAGGCTTTTGTAACTTCTGCCCAATGGGAGAGGGGAGAAGAGAGAGACTGTCCGATGTAGGTGGGAAGGGTCTTCATGTTGGCTGCCTTTCCAAAGGTGTGGACAGAGTCTGTGGAGGGGGGGATTGTTTCTGTGCTGTGCTGTGCTGTGTCCACAACTCTCTGCAGTTTCTTGCATTCACCGGCAGAGCAGTTGCTGTACCAAGCTGAGATACATCTGGACGGGATGCTTTCTGTGGTACATTGGTAAAAATTGGTGAGGGTCAACAGGGACATGCTGAATTTCTCCAGCCTCCTGAGAAAGTAAAGGCATTGGTGAGCTTTCTTGGCCATAGCACTATGTGATTTGACCAGGACAGGATATTGGTGATGTTGACTCCAAAGAACTTAAAACTCTCGCCTACCTTGACCTCAGCATCTCTTAAATGTCCTTAATGTCCCTATGGAACCGGAGGAGATAGCAGAGGTACTTAATGAATACTTTGCTTCAGTATTCACTTTGGAAAAGGATCTTGGCAATTGTAAGGATGACTTACAGCAGATGGAAAAGCTTGAGTATGTAGATATTAAGAAAAAGGATGTGCTGGAGCTTTGGGAAAGCATCAAGTTGGATAATTCTCCGGGACCGGATGAGATGTACCCCAGGCTACTGTGGGAGGTGAGGGAGGAGATTTCTGAGCCTCTGGCAATGATCTTCACATCATTAATGGGGATGGGAGAGGTTCCGGAGGATTGGAGGGTTGCAGATGTTGTTCCCCTATTCAAGAAAGGGAGTAGAGGTAGCCCAGGAAACTAAAGAACAGTGAGTCTTACTTTAGTGGTTGGTAACTTGATGGAAAAGATCCAGAGAGGCAGGATTTATGAACATTTGGAGAGGCATTATATGATTAGGAATAGTCAGCATGGCTTTGTCAAGGGCAGGTCGTACCTGACGAGCCTGATTGAATTTTTTTGAGGATGTGACCAAACACATTGATGAAGGTAGAGCAGTAGGTGTAGTGTTTATGGATTTCAGCAAGGCATTTGATAAGGTACCCCAAGCAAGGCTTATTGAGAAAGTAAGGAGGAATGGGATCCAAGGGGACATTGCTTTGTGGATCCAGAATTGGCTTGCCCACAGAAGGCAAAGGGTGGTTGTAGGCAGTTCATATTCTACATGGAGGCTGGTGACCAGTGGTGTGCCTTAGGGATCTGTTCTGGGACCCCTTCTCTTCATGATTTTTATAAATGACCTGGATGAGGAAGTGGAGGGATGGGTTAGTAAATTTGCTGATGACACAAAGGTTGGGGGTGTTGTGGATAGTGTGGAGGGCTGTCAGAGGTTATAGTGGGACATTGATAGGATATAAAACTGGGCTGAAAAGTGGCAGATGCAGTTCAACCCAGATAAGTCTGAGGTGGTTCATTTTGGTAGGTCAAGTATGATGGCAGAATATAGTATTAATGGTAAGACTCTTGGCAGTGTGGAGGATCAGAGAGATCTTGGGGTCCGAGTTCATAGGACACTCAAAGCTGCTGCGCAGGTTGACTCTGTGATTAAGAAGGCATACAGTGCATTGGCCTTCATCAATCATGGGATTGAGTTTAAGAGTTGAGAGGTAATGTTGCAACTATATAGGACCCTGGTCAGACCCCACTTGGAGTACTGTGCTCAATTCTGGTCGCCTGACTACAGGAAGGGTGTGGAAACTATAGAAAGGGTGCAGAGGAGATTTGCGAGGATGTTGCCTGGATTGGGGAGCATGCCTTATGAGAATAGGTTGAGTGAACTCGGCCATTTCTCCTTGGAGCGACGAAGGATGAGAGGTGACCTGATAGAGGTGTACAAGATGATAAGAGGCATTGATCGTGTGGATAGTCAGAGGCTTTTTCCCAGGGCTGAAATGACTAACATGAAAGGGCACAGTTTTAAGGTGCTTGGAAGTAGGTACAGAGGAGATGTCATGGGTAAGTTTTTTTAAACAGAGAGTGGTGAGTGCATGGAATGGGCTGCTGGCGACGGTGGTGGAGGCGGATACGATAGGGTATAGAGGGCTATGGGTATCCCTAGGTAATTTCTAAAGTAAGTACATGTTCAGCACAGCTTTGTGGGCTGAAAGGCCTGTATTGTGCTGTAGGTTATTCTATGTTTCTAATGTATCTGCCTTTCACAATCACCCCTTGCAGGGTGTTCCACGCACCCACCACTGTCACATATACTAAGTCCTGATGAAGGGCCTCGGCTCGAAACATTGACTCTTCATTCCCCTCCATAGACGCTGCTTGACCTGCTGAGTTCCTCCAAGTACATATGTACCACCCCTCTTTCCGAGGTCAATGACCAGCTCTTTTGTTTGGTTGACATAGAGGGAAAGGTTGTTGTCATGACAACACGTCACTGGGCTCTCTATCTCCTTCCTGTGCTCCGACTCATTGTTACTTGAGTGTGGCCTGGTACAGTGGTGTCATCTGCCAACTTGTAGACAGAGTCAGGGCAGGATCTGAGCATGTAGCCATGAGTGTGCAGGGAGTAAAGTAGGGGCTGAGGACACAACCCTGTGGGACACAAGTGGAAGAGTCGTGGCCTGTCCTTACTGATTGTTCATCAGGAAATTGATGATACATCTCTAAAATATTGGTGAGGGTCATCGGGGACATACTGAATTTCCTTTGCTTCTTGAGGACGTAGAGGCACTGTCGTGCTTTGTATCCCAGGAAACAACAAAAGATTGTGGAGATGGAGGATGAACAGAGAGGATGATGTCGGAGAAACAGGAAGTGGGCCTGTTAACCCCCGCAAACATTAACCAACACAAACAGCTGAATTCACACAGAGTCACAGAATCGTATAGCACGGAAACAGGCTATTCCGCTCACTAAATCTCTACACACCACCATCCTTACCTAAACAAATCCTGCTTCCCTATAGTAATTCGCTTTTCATCTGTGCCCTGCTCAGTCAGAATCTAAGCCAGCATTAGATTCATTATCACTGACATATGTTGTGAAATTTGATGTTTGCTGGCAGCAGTAGAGGGCAATATATTAAAAAATATAATTACTATAATTTCAACAAGTAATATAAAATAAGTAGCAAAAAAGAGAACAAATATAGTGAAGTAGTGTTCAAGGGTTCATTGGGCATTTGGTAATCTGATGGTGGAGGGGAAGAAACTGTTCCTAAAACGTTGAGTGTGTGTCTTCAGGCTCCTGTACCTCTTCCCGGATGGTAGCAATGAAAAGAGGGCATGTCTTGGGTGATGGAGATCCTCAATGATTGATGCTGCCTTCCTGAGGCAACACCTTTTCAAGATGCGCTTGATGGTGGGGCAGCTGGTGCCCATGGTGGAGCTAGCTGAGTTTACAATCTTCTGCAGTTGTTTCCAATCCTGTGCATTGGCGCCTGTATACCGGTCAGAACGTTCCCCGCGGTACCTCAAGTCCAGGTGCCTCTTAAAAGTTGTTACAGTTCCTGCTTCCATCACCTCCTCTGGCAGTTCATTCCAGATGCCAACAGCTCTGTGTGAAAAATTTAGCCCTCTGATCCACTAGGACATGCCTGTCCTCGAAATGAGTAGTCAGCTCTAGTGGACTGGGTGGATGAGATCTACCATGAGATCCAACCTCCAGGAGGGTGGTTTTTCATCACTCTGCGAAGAGCGAAGAGTGTGATGAAGCACAGAAGTAGCCATGGTGATTCCACAGGCAATATGAAGATAGGTGGTGTTGTGGATAGTGTACAGGACTGTCAATGGATACAGCGGGTTATAGGTCATTAGCAGATACGGGCAGAGAAACAGCAAAGGGAGTTTAACCAATGCACATTGGGAGTTAAAGCGTCAATGTAAAAATGCAAGAATCAAATGTAAAACAACAGTATATGGCAGGACACTTAAGGTACAAAAAGGTTCAAGGGTTCACTTATTATCAAAGTTTGCAACTTTGAAATTCTTCTTTTCCAGGTAGCCATGAAACCAAGAAAGAAAAGGACAGCAGGGTGATCATCAGTGCATTGGTAGCCAACCATTGATAGCAGTATTGATGTAGTAAAGGAGGTGTACGAGGAGTCTGGGGAGGGGTAGCACCTCTGGTGAATGGGCTTGTCATGTCCATTCCAGGGCAGCTCACTCTCCTTTGGTCCCCGACAGACACTCAGCTCTCACCTATGGGTGTCTGCATGTGGCCCGGTGGCTACACCCCAGTTCACCACTTTTACAGGGGGGCTAAACCAGGTGAGGGCGGCCGGTGGGTGTCATACTCTGGTGACCTAAGACCATGAGACATAGGAGCAGAATTAGGCCAGTCAACCCATCAAGTCTGCTCTGCCATTCCATCATGGCTGATTCCGGATCCAACTCAACCCCATATACCTGCCTTCTCGCCATATCCTTTGATGCCCTGGCCGATAAGGAAACGATCAACCTGTGCCTTAAGTATACACACAGACTTGGCCTCCACCACAGTCTGCGGCAGAGCATTGCACAGGTTCACCACTCTCTGGCTAAAATAATTCCTCCTTGCCTCTGTTCTAAAAGGTCGCCCCTCAAACTTGAGGCTGTGCCCTCTAGTTCTGGATACCCCCACAATAGGAAACGTATGTATGTATGTTATGTATTTATTTATTTATTGTTATTTATTGCGATGCAGCATGGAATAGGTCTCTGCCCTTTCAGCCGCGGCGCCCAGCAATTTTCTGATTTGACCCTCGTCTAACCACAGAACAATTTACAATGACCAATGACCCTACCAACCAGTACGTCTTTGAACTGTGGGAGGAAACTAGAGCACCTGGAGGAAACCTACATGGTCATGGGGAGAACCTACAAACTCCTTTCAGGCAGTGCGGGTCGACTGTACTGTAAAGTGTTGTGCTAACCACTACACTGCCGTTCCGCCCCTCTAGAACACCTAGAGGGTAAATTGATAAATTGAGTTATTGTCACACGTACTAAGGTACATTGCAAAAGCTGCCTTGCATACAGTTTGTAGAGATCAATTCAAGTACTGAGAATGCAGAATAAACTGTTACAGTTACAGAGAAAGTGCAGTGCAGACAGACGATGTAGTGCAAGATTGTAGCAAGATAAATCATGAGGTCAAGAGCCCATCTTCAAGTTCAAATTTAGGGTCACCTGACTGTACATATATACAACCAAACGAAACAATGTTCTTCCAGACTGTGGTGCACCCACAAAACATATACACATACAACATAAAAAACATAATATTTCCACAAATAAGTTAATAAAATACAATTCGAATTGCATGTGGGTAAATGGTAAACAGCTCGCTGTCCTAGTGACGAGATCTCAGTGGTGGCAGGGTATTCATTAAGTCTCGTAGTCTGAGGGAAGAAGCTGTTACCCAGTCTGATAGTCCTAGTCCTGGTGCTCCTGTACCTCCTTCCTGACAGTGGTGTGTCAAAGATATTGTGGAATGCCAGGCAGGGATCCTCAACAATGCTTCTGGTCCATTGTCTGCAACACTCCCGGTAAATGTCACAAATAGGGGAAGGGAGACCCCGGTGATCTTCTTGCAGTTTTTACTGTCGTCTGCAGGGTTTTCCGGTCTGATGCCTGGCAGCTTCCATATCACACAATGTTGCAGACAGACGGGACACTCTCAACGGTGCTCCTTTAGAAAGTTGTTCAAATGGGGGTGGGGAGCCTTGTACCCCTTAGTCTCCTCAGGACTGGAAAGGAAGGAGGTAAAAGCCAAAATAAGAAGGTGGGGAACTATGTACTTGTACCCTAAGTTCTCTGTGTTCCACAATCCCCAGTGCTCCGCAGTTCAATATGTTTCTCCTGAGCCTGCTTAACTTTCCAAAATGCATCACTTCATACTTGTATGAGTTAAATTCCCTCCCTGCCGTTCTTTACCCCAATTTCCTCTTGTTTCCACAGATCCTGTTGTAACCTTAGACAACCTCTTTGTTGTCCACCCCCACCAGATCTGTTGTCATCTGCAAACCTTCCAATCGTGACACCAACCTTCTCTTCCAAATCATTAACATCCAATTAACAGAGGATCAGTGCTGATCCCCTATGCACACCACCGATCACAGTTCCCTAATCCTAGACAGCATAGCTCAGAAACAGGCCCTTCAGCCCACAATACCAGTCCCTTTGGTTCAGCACCTTAAAACAACCCTGCACCACCATCCTCTGCTTCAATTTGGCTCACCATGGATCCCATGTGTTCTTACCTGCCAATCCGGCCTACCATATGACCTTGTCAAAGGGTGCCACGGTAGAGTTGCGGTTAGTGTGATGCTAGTACAACTCGGGGCATTGGAGTTTCGAGTACAATTCTGACGTCCTCTGTAAGAAAGTTTGCATGTTCTTCCCATGCGTGCATGGATTTCCTCTGGATGCTCTGGTTTTCTCCCACAGTTCAAAGGTGTACCAGTTAGTAGGTCGTAAATTGTCCTGTGATTAGGCTAGGGTTAAACAGGTAAGTTGCTGTGTGGTGCAGCTTGGTGGGCTGGAAGGGACTATTCCATGCAGTATCTCTAAATAACAAAAAAGTAAAAGTCCACGTAGATAACATCTACCACCCTGCCCTTGTCAAACCTCTTGGTCACGACCTTCCAAAAACCTCGCAATTAAAAATTGGTAGAACTGGTAATTCCACGGTGTTGCATTTTGTGGGATCATGCTCTGTACAAATCCAACATAAGGAAGAGGAACAGGCCTTAGCCAATTGGCCCTGTGAGGCTGTTACGTCACTGAATAAGAAGATAATCAACACTTCTTACACGACGTGAAAATTGCATGGCAGTTTGATTTTTTTTTAATAATATGCGAATAATAAATATTTAGAATAAAATTTGAAAAATCACACATACTTTTGATTTTATTTTTTAATTGAAGGGTATAATGAAATACAGTACAACAAACAAAATCTTTCATGTTTCATAAACTTTTTCTAGCTGTGTCCAATTCCAGCTGCATGGCCACAAAGGCTATGCGCGTGGGGGCATTTCAGTTCCAGCACGGCCGTGCACCTGCACAGCTTAGAGGGAAAAGTAATGATACCTCATCTAATCTTGGCCTAGATCAAAGTTCAAAGTAAATTCATTATCAAAGTACTTATATATCACCATATATAACCCTGAGATTCAATTTCTTGCAGGTATTCACTGTAATACAATGAACACAATAGAATCAGTGAAATACCACAGCCAACAAGACGGACAACAACCAATGCACTAAAGACAACAAATTGCAAATACAAGAAAAAAAGAAATAATGATAATAATAATAAACAATAAATATTGATAACATGAGATGAAGAGTCCTTGAAAGTGAGTCCATAGGTTGTAGGAACAGTTACAACTGGACCCTCGACTTCCTGACCAAACGACCACAATCAATAAGGATGGGACACAACACCTCTGCCAGAATTATCCCTGACGCTGATGCCCCACAGGCTGATTCCTCAACCCCCTATCTCTGTACACTTAGGACTTTATTCCCTGAAATGTAGGAGATTGAGGGGAGATTTGATGGAGGCATACAAATTTGATGGAGGGGTATAGATAGGGTTAATGCAAGCAGGCTTTTTCCACTGAGGTTGGGTGAGACTAGAACTAGAGGTCATGGGTTAAGGGTGAAAGCTGAAAAGTTTAAGGTGAACCTGAGAGGGAACTTCTTCAGAGGGTGAGTGTGGTGCGAGTGGGGAATGAGCTGCCAGAGGGAGTAGTGAATGTGGGTTCAATTGAATAATTTCCGAATAGTTTGGATGGGTACATGGGCAGGAGGGATATGGGGGGCTATGGTCTGAGTGCAGGTGGAAGAGACGAGGCAGAAGGTCAGGTCGGCATGGATTAGATAGGCCGAAGGGCCTGTTTCTGTGCTGTAGTGCGGGATGACTCGAGGAAAGGCACATGGAGGGGAGGGGCTCTGAGGGTTGTTGGCCGAACGTGGGTTGAGAAATAGCAGGGGGATGGCATAGACCAGAGGGGCCGAGGGGCCTTGCTTCCGTTCTGTTTAACACGATGACTCTGCGGCTAACAGGCAGGTAGAATGATATCCCATCTAAACAGGCAGAGCCGACGCCGAGTCTATTGGCTCTCGCTCTCCACGCCCGGGGTGCCATAGTTCCTCGATCACACCGTGACCACACGCTGGAACTGTGGAAGGCACACTGCATAAATGCAAGCGGCATTGACAACAATAAAACATCAAGTTCTTTCACATCTTGTCCCAGGGATTTTCTCTTAATGCGGGGACTCGGCCCGTTGTAAATAAAATCGAGGCAGGGGCTATTGTTCGGTGCCCGTGACCCGGTCAGAGTTAATGGTGAGGATTTTTACCCCGTGGGCTATTGTAGGCGATAATGGGGCGCCGTGACTCGGGGATACGCGAGGCGCAGGTCCCTTTCCGGAGGGTGGGGAGAGGCGCTGATTTTTTTTTCGCTCTTGAATGTGGAGCGGGCTGGTGAAGACGGTGTTTTTTTTTGTCTGTCAGCGGCTGTCCCTCTCTGCACTCCCCCGTGCTTTGCAATCCGCCCGCCGGCAGCGAGATAGCAACGGCATTGAGCGTGAAAATAATAAAAAAAAGATTTTGAACAAAAACTAGGCAAAAAAAAGGGGGGCAGGTTGTAGGCGACAGGCGGGCTGTTAAAGTCAACAAGCAACAGGAGTATGGAGAGAGGGGTAGGGGGATTCTGTATGTGTGTGAGAGAACGGGGTGTTGCAGAGGTACACAAGAGATGCAAATACCCAGAGGAGGAGAGGGTGGTGGGGCGGGATTTACTGGCTCAGGTGCATCGCTCTCGGGGCCGGGCACTAAACCCCCGCGGGAGTTGGCCCTGGTTCCGCGGCCGAGACTGCCGCTGCCGCACGCTGTCCCGGTGATCGCGCCGCGTTTTGTGCGGACGCGGAGTGATCGTGTGCGGGCGTGCGTGTGTATATGCAAGTGTGGGGTGTTGGTATGCGGATTATTAAGACACAGGAGTGTGGTGTATCGAGGGCGTGGTGATTGTGTCAGAGTGCACGAGTGTGAGGGCTGGTGTGTGAGTGTGCAAGATCAGACGTGCGTGCGTGTGAATATAAGTATGAGCGCGCAAGATCAGACGAGCGTTTGAGTGTGGAAAAGCAGATTGTATGGACGCGAGTGTATGAAATGAGCGCGCGCGATTGTGACGACGCGGGAGAGTGTTGATTAAGTGTGCAAGACCGTGTGCGTGGATTTCGGCGTGTGAACGTGTGTGTAGGGAAGTTGGTGTGTGTGAACGCGCGCCCCTGAGTGTGTGTGGGAATGAGAATTGCGAGTGGTACCATTGTGCGAATGTGTGCGTGTAAGTTATGGGTGAGTATGTGTTTAAGTGCATGTTTGTGTAAGTATGCGCTCGTGTGTTTGTGAGAGTATGTGAGTGCACTGATCAATACGTGTGCGCTGGGTTTTGTGAGTGAGTACGCGTGTGTTTGAATGGGCTATGTTTTATGGCTTTGTGTGTAAGTGTGCGCCGGTCTTTGTGTGAGTGTGAGTCTGCGTGTGAGTGTGCACTGGGTTTTGTATGTGCGTGTGAGTGTGCGTGCCGGCTTTGTGTGTGTGTGTGTTGGAGCGTGTGCACCGAGCTTTGTGTGCGTGTTTGCACGGGGCTTTGTGTGTCGGTGTGTGCGCGCCGGGCTTTGTGTGTGAGTGTGAGTGCGCGTGAGCACACACCGCTGTCGGGACCCCGCGCCGTCCGTTCATTCTCCGCAAACAGACCTTCCTCAGCGAGTCCGTCCGCACCTTATGCGGGGACATTTGTTTCTGCTAAGTTTTATTCTGCGGCCGCATTGCAAAACCCAGGCGCAGTTACCAGCGCCGGGCGCTCTTTTCCCAGACATGGGCGCAGTTGGTTGCAATGAAGGATTCTTTTGCCAGGAGAGCCGGTTTGGAATTTTCTCCGCTTTCGGCCGAAGATTTTGCCTAGTGCGCTAGACGGGGGTCGGATACGCAGGCGTACAACTCATCTTCCGCCTTTCTTTATTTTTTTGAGACAGTTATTTTTGAAGAAGAAGAAAAAAAGGCAAAAATTATAACCCATTCATTTGATTCTTTTTTAATTCGAGAAGCGGCAGATTTATAAATAGATGCCTGCGTGTCTTTTTGTTTAAAGTTGTGTGTAATTACCTTTTTTTTGCTTTTCTTCTCTTGCTGTAGGAATGGAGATTAAATACAAAGAGTGGATTCTGGAAACCATCGACTCTTTGCGGTCCCGCAAAGCCCGGCCCGATGTGGAGCGGATTTGCCGGATGATCGAGCGCAGGCACGGGCTCTCGCCGGCCGAGACGGAGCAGCAACTGGACAAGCTAGTGCGGGCCGAGCTGGTGGTCAAAGTGGCGTACAAGGGCTCCAACAGTTACCGCAACGCTGCCAAGTGGTACAAGAGCAAAGCGAGGAAGGGGCCGGAGAGCGGCGGCGGGCTCCCGCAGCAACCCCCGGACACGGGTCGACGGGCGCTGGCCAGCCGGAAAGTCGGCAACGGGAGGCTGCAGCTCGCCCTGAAGCGGGAGCTGAGCCGCGGCAGGCTCCCGCACGCCGGCTCCCCGCAGCCGCAAGTCAGGGCGGACGGTGCGAAAGTCTCAAGCGCGTCCTGCCGGGCTTTTCCCACGAACAAGGTCGGTGAAATTATTTATTTCCCTTCCCGTGTGCATGCCCCTGCGCGCGTATTGTATTTATTTCCAAAGCCACCCTACACACACATACAGCTGCATTTCTTTCTCCGCCACTCTTCTCTCTCCCCCCTCCTCTCTATACATTGCAGCCTAGTGACCCATGCCCCCGGCGCTGAGGCGGCAGCCAGATTGTAAGCTGGGGGGGGGGGGACGGCAATTCTGCACTCGCGGGGCTCCGGATCTGTTATTTCTACTGGAAAGAAGGTGCATATTTGCATTGCATTCAGACCAGTTGCAATAATAACATAGGCACCACGGGTACGCAAATTTTCCCGTGTCCGGCGTAGCCTTGGGAAAGGGAGGGAGGGACGGGGTGCGTGTTGGCTCGCAACCTGGACCACACGTTTGTCTTCTTAGCGCCCTATTAGCATGCAGATAAACTATCCATCATATTATAAAACTTTTTTTTGAGGGGTGTTTGCAGGGACAGGTTGACTAAACTTAGATACAATTGTATTAAGAGATAGCAAACGGTGTCCTTGCACAGGAAACACCACCTTCGAAGCACGGTGGTCTCCTTTCACTAGCTTTAAGCCCCCCACCCTCTTACTAATTGAGTTCCATTACTACCTAGAGCTCCGTAACTACATCTCCCAGAAACGCTTGCGTACCGGGTTTCTGATATTGCGGGACCATTGAAGATTCAAATATGCATTGAATTGGGTGCAGCCGGGTAATTTATATAACTCTAGGTTAGCGGTTTGTAGATTTATTTTCAACGGGAATGCCTCGGGGTTGTTGTTCTGTTTTATATTTGCAACCAAACGTCACCCGGGCAGTGGGAATACGTTTGAAGCCGTTGCTGTTGCAGTCTAGCCGCCTGCGGCGCTGGGCAGGCTGGGAGTTGTCGTCCTCGGTGACGCCCGCGCCGTTGCGCCGAACGGGGGTGTGGACTACAACTCCCACGCTGCAGTGCGCCCGCACAGGTGCTCTTGATTGACGGCTGGCTTGGCGTGAGGAGCGAGAGGAAAGACCGGAGAAAGATCTGTGGCAGTGGGAGAAGGTAGGTATGAGGAGACGGAGGTAGAGGGGCTCCCTGCTAGCGTGGAAGCCGCTACTTCAGTGCAATTCTGTGCATCATAAAAATTGTGCTCGCGTTTTTATAGGTTGCAATTATAGGTCAAAGTTTGTTTAAATCTAATATTTTAACAAGATAACTAACAGTAATTGGGCAGACGCTTCTGCATTGCATCAAATTCTGACATCCAGGTCATGCATAGGTTGAGAAATATTACAGACAGACAAGGCCTAGGAGCGGGAGTCTGTTGTATTTTTGCTGTATTTTGTGTTGTGCATACCTGCTTCTATCATTAACTGCTGTCAGTCTTAAATTAAACCCATGTTCCTTCTGTGTTCTTTATCTGTCAAGTTCCAGTTGTTTTGTTGTTGAATGCCTGTGGACCATTTGAAGTTCTTGGATGCATGATGCAGAACCTGGCACTGCATTTTCCATCCATAATATTGCCCTTAAAGGTTGGATAAGTCAGTGTTTTGTGATGCAGATATATTCTGCACAACCTACGTTTCTAGTGTAGATGTTTGTTTGTTATGTGTGTGTCTTATGATCTAAGTGAGCACGGTCTTTCCAGGACCATGATTGTTCTTGGCAAAGGTTTCTACACAGGTGGTTTGCCAGTTGCCTCCTTCTGGGCAGTGTCTTTACAAGACGGGTGACCCCAGCCATTATCAATACTCTTCAGAGATTGTGTGCCTGGTGTCAGTGGTCGCATAACCAGGACTTGTGACGTGTACCAGCCGCTCATATGACCATCCGCCACCCGCTCCCATGGCTTCACATGACCCTGATTGGGGGAGTTGCGAGGCCGGTGCCACACCTTCCCCAAGGGTGACCTGCAGGCTAGCGGAGAGAAGGGGCATTTCAAATCTCCTTGGTAGAGAGCTACCTCCACCCCGTCACCACATCTAGTGTTGATGAGCCCCTGTTATTCCAAAATGGAAGAACCACTCTCCCCTGCTTTTTTGTGAATAATTTTTTAATTTTTCAATTTATTTAGAGATACAACGCAGATTAAGTCCTTCTGGCCCTTCGAGCTGCGCCAAGTAGCAACCCCTGATTTAACTGTAATCATGGGGCAATTTATAATGACAAATTAACCTACTCACTGGTCTGTCTTTGGACTGTGAGAGGAAACTGGAGCACCCGGAGGAAACCCACGCATTCCACAGGGAAGACATATAGAGATTCCTTACAGATGCCGTGGGGACTGACCTTCAAACTTCACTCTGAGCTGTAAGATTGTGGTAGCCGCCATGCTACCGTGGGTTGCTGTGGGATGTTGAAATATAGAGAGACTCTTTGCACTTACTGAGACTGACTCATCTCTCCAGTCAGTGTTGTGAAAGAAAGCATGGATAATTTTAAACTTCCCCGTGGTGTGGGAGTTGTCAGACATCCAGTGCATTTTGAAATGATTTCTCTTCACAGTTCTATTTTTCTGGTCCTGGATATCACTGGAAGAGTTCAGCTCTGCTGGTGCATTGTTGCAGAGTTGCACGTATAAAGTATGGTAGTGAGGTCACTCAAGATGAGTGTGATGATCTCCTTAGTGGAAAATGCCTGTGCGTGACTTTGTTTAACACTGGGGGGGGGGTCTGATGCACAGGCAGCCACCACAAGACCCTTGACAGGTCAGGATCAGGGTCCAGTGACATGGAATGCAAGACAACTAGGAACTCTTCATTGCTTCAGCCTTCAGCCACCTTCACTGCCATTGTATTGTGTCTTCATCTTCCACCAACTTCACCATTGAGGTCTTGGTTAGATCGCTCTTTGTCTGGAATTCCACCCCCCCTCCCCAACATTATTACCATGGATAACCCTACCATGAGTTAAATTCTAGATGGCTAAACTCCAGATGGTATTCCTATCGAGATCTCAGGAACTCACAAGACTCTTCACCTAGACATTTTGAGGGACCTTGAACAGAAGAGCAAGAATGTAATGCTGAAGCTTTATAGGGCATTGGTCAGATGACGCTTGGAGTATTGTGAGCAGTTTGGGGCCCCTTATTGAAGAAATGATGTGCTGGCATTGGTGAGAGCTCAAAGGAGGTTCATGAGAGTAATTCTGTGATGAGGAGTGTGTGATGGCTCTGGGCCTTTACTTGCTGGAATGTAGAAGAATGATGGGAGATCGTATTGAATATTGAAAGGCCTAGATGGAGTGGATGTGGAGAGGATGTTTCCTACAGTGGAGAGTCTAGGACCAGAGAGTACAGCCTCAGAATAGAAGGATGTCCACTAAGGTCAGAGATGAGGAGGAATTTCTTTAGCCAGAGGGTGGTGAATCTGTGGAATTTATTGCTATGGGTGGCTGTGGAGGCCAGGTCATTGAATATATTCAGAGTTTGATAGGTTCTTGCTTAGTCAAAGTGTCAAAGGTTACAGGGAGAAGACAGGAGAATGGCGGATCAGACTTGATGGGCCGAATGGCCCAATTCTGCTCCTATGTCTTATGGGCAAGGTGACAATACCTGTATACTCAGTTATATGGTCGTAGAGGAGTACAGTATGAAAACAGCCCTTTGGCCCAGCTTGCCCATGCCAGCCAACACCCATTTCAGCTAACCTGTTTAGTGAGTTTGGCAAAGTTCGGAAACATCGTAAACAATATCCATCTTTCCTTGAACCTTTCAAGAAATTTCAGAATCAGGTTTATTATCACGGACATACAGTATGTTGTGAAATTTGTTCTGTGGTAGCAGTACAGTGAGATACAAGTTACAATAACTAATACTGTATATAACCATGGATTCCCTTCATTTATTTGGGATATTATGCTGCTCAATTGGGACAGGAGACTGTTGCTGAAGTTCCGAGTTAGCTTCAGTTGCATGCACTTTGTGTGGCTGTTAGACACTACACTGTGCTTTGAGCGAACAATTTTTAAATAGTGTCAGTTGCGTGTATTTGTGTTCAGAAACTATTTGTCACAATAGTTGGCAAGAAATGAGCAGCAAGACAATACAAAACTGTTCTACTCATCGTGATTTCAACTACTGAACCTCGGAGATGCCAGAAATGACCGGGAGTGAAAATGAAACAATTTCACTACTTCAACAGATTAGGACCTATGAAGAATTTGAAGGTTTCGACAATTGCCTTGAATGTTACAATAAAAATGAAGGTTTGAAGGATGCAATTGTTGAAAGCATTGTATGAAGGCAGTCCATCTTCTGCACCAGGTGTTTGTGCTGATTTTGTTCATTTCCTGTCAAACAAGAGAACGTGGTACACGGGATAATTTCCTCTGTTGATAACTATTAGGACTAATACAGTTCTACAGTAGTATTAATAGTGTTCTAATTTGTTCTGTATTTTATTTAAATATATAATTTATTGCTCAGTTAAACAGTAGTTTGCCTTTTTAACAATTAGAAACATAGAAAACCTACAGCACAATACAGGCCCTTCAGTCCACAGTGCTGTGCTGAACATGTACTTACTTTAGAAAATACCTAGAGTTGCCCATAGCCCTCTATTTTTCTGAGCTCCATGTACCTATCCAGGAGCCTCTTAAAAGACCCTATTGTTTCTGTATTTCCATGAAGCTTTGGCTAATTGTGGCATTCACTTAATTGGACCAAAATGTACTGGAACTGAAGTGTCCCAATCAACTGGAATCCACTGTGAATAAAAAATAAATTCAGTGCAAAAAGAGCGAAGGAGTGAGATAGTGTTCATGGTTCAATGTCCATTCAGAAATCTGATGGTGAAAGGGAAGAAGCTATTCCTGAGACATTGAGTGTGTGTCTTCAGGCTCCTGTACCACCACCTTGATGGTAGCAATGAGAAGAGGACATGTCCTGAGTGATGGGGGTCCTTCATGATAGAGGCCATGTTCTTAAGACATTAATTTTTGAAGATGCCCGTGATGTTGGGGAGGTTAATGCCCGTGATGGGGCTGACTCAGTTTACGACTCTCTGCAGCTTTTTCCGATCCTGGTCAGTGACCCCTCCATACCAAATGGTGATGCATCCAATCAGAATGCTCTCCATGGTACGACTGTAGAAATTTGCTCGTGTCTTTGGTGACAAACCAAACTGCACAATGTTCTGTTTCATGCAAAGAGCAATGATGCTCTCTCATTTTGGCTTTTTATATTTGCAGTTGCTTACTTGGCCAGTGAAGTACAGTTTCACAGAGCTATACGACGTGGAGAAGCCCCTTCTCCATGCTGACCATCATGTTTATCTGCCCTAATCCTACCTGCCTTCATTATTTCCATATCCCTCAGTGTCAGTCAACTACCTATCATAGTCACAGAGCACTACAGCACAGATACAGGCCCTTCAGCCCACCTAGTCCTTACCAGCGTGGTCTTCTCACCAGACACATTTACCTACTCCGAGACTGTATCTTTCTAAACCCATCCGTATTTATGTGCTTATCCAAACTTATCTTAAATGTTATAATTGAACCCATATCTACCATTTCTGCTGGCAACTTCAGAGTGAAGAAGTGCCTTCTCAGGTACCCCTTAAATATTTCACTTTTCACCTGTGACCTCTAGTTCTGGTCTCACCCACCCGCTGTGGAAAAAGCCTGTTTGCACTAACCCTACCTGTACCCCTCAGAATTTTCTATACCTCTATCAAATCACCTCTCAATCTGTTATGCTCCAAGTCCTAACCGATTTAACCTTTCCTTATATCACAGGTCCTCCACTCCCAGTAACATCCTTGTAAGTTTTCAGTCTTATGGATATCTTTTCCTGTAGTTAAATTCAGAGTAAATTTATTATCGAAGTACAGATACGTCACCATGTGCAACCATGAGGTTCATTGGCTTGCTGGCATACTTAGTAAATCCAATCGCCGTAGCAGAATCAGTGAGATACCACACTCATCAGGGCTGACAACCAGTGTGCAAATGGCAACAAACTGCAAATACAAAAGGAAAAAAGGAGCAGCAGTAATAATAAATAAGCAATAAATATTGAGAACATGAGACCAAGAGACCTTGAAGGTGAGTCCATAGGTTGTAGGAACAGTTCAGTGATGGGGTGAGTGAAGTTATCCCCTCCTGATTCAAGGGGCTGATGGTTAAGGGGTAATAGCTGTTCCTGAACCTGCTGGTGTGAGTCGGGAGACTTTTGTACCTTCTTCCTGATGGCAGCAGTGAGAAGTGAGCATGTCCTGGGTGGCGGGAGGCCCTGATGATGGGTGCTGGTTTCCTATGACAACACTCCACGTAGATGTGCTCAATGTGGGGAGGGCTCTACCCGCGATGAACTGGGCTGTACCCACTACCTTTTGTAGGATTTTCCATTCAAAGGCATGGGTGTTTCCCGACATGCTGTGATGCAGCCAGTCAGCATGCTGTCCACTGCATCTACAGAAGTTTATAGCACATCTATAGAATTGCATAAAGAACCAGAATCTCCACAACCCAAACTGCAAACAATACTCCAAACTTTGGCCTCATCAACATCTTGTACAACTTCAACATAATATACCATCCCCTGTACTCAGCACTTTGATTTATGGTCAATTAAAAGCTTTCTTTATAACTCCCTCCACCAGTGATGCTGCTTTCAAGAACTCGTTTACCTGTATTCCCTATTCCCTTTGTTCTATTGCATTCCTCAGTGCCCTGCCGTTCACCGTGTAAATCCTACCCTGGTTTGTCCTCCCAAAGTGCAACACCTCACACTTGTCTGCATTAAATTCCATCTCCCATTTTCCAGCCCATGTTTCCAGCTGGTCCAGATCCCACTGCCAGCTTTGATAGTCTTCCTCGCTGTCCACTGCACCCCCAGCCTTGGTGCCTGTTTGCACAATTTGTCTTCCTTTGTACATCGGTTGTTTGTTAGGTTTTGCATTGTTTTCTTTATTTTCTTCTGAATGCTCACGAGAAAATGAATTTTGGAGCAGTATATGGCAATGTATATGTACTTTGATAATAAATTTACTTTGAACTTTGAAGTATGCTGATGAAGCTTTTCACATTATCATTCAAATTATTATGTTCAGTGCCTCTTAAATTGGGTGGTGGGGTGGAGATGCGTCTCTACCAAAGGAGATGGAAGGTGCTTCTTCCCTCTGCTAGTCTGCAGGTCACCTTTGGGCGAGGTGTAGCACCTGCTTAGCCCCCCTGATCAGCGTCACGTGAAGCCGTGGGAGCAGGTGGTGGATATCTCAGGTCCTGGTTATGTGACCACTGACGCCAGGCAATCTCTGAAGAGTATTGATAATGGCTGTGGTCAATCCACCTTGTAAAGACACTGCCTAGAAGGCAATGGCAAACCCCTTCTGCAGAAAGGTTTGCCAAGACCGATCATGGTCAGGAGACCACAGTCACCTACGTCGTACGACGTGGCCCAGAATGATGATGCCTCTAAAATGTTGTTCCTGTTCCTGCTTCCGCCCTCTCTTCTGGCAGCTCATTCTAACTATTCCGTGTGGAAATATTTATCCCCGAGATTCCCTTTAAACCTCCTCCCCTTAGAACCACTTCCTTTAGTTTTAGACCATCCTCCCAGGGGAAGCAGGCTGTAACCGTCTCCTCTATTTATGCCTCTAGAGCAGGGGTTCCCAAACTTTTTTTATACCATGGACCCCTACCATTAACTGAGGGGTCTGTGGACCCCAGGGCTGGGTACCCCTTCTTTAGAATAGAATATAGAATATAAATATAGAATAGAAAATAGAATATAGAACGGTACAACACAGGGCCAGTCCCCTCTGTCCACAATGCTGTGCCGAGCCAATTAAATTAGTAATCAAATGGCCAACTTAACTAATCCCTTCTGCCTGCACAATGTCCATATCCTTCCACTTTCCTCACATTCATGTGCCCAGCTAATCATCTCTTAAAGGTCTGTAATGTATCTGTCTCTACCACCACCCCAGGCAGCACATTCCAGGCACACACCATATCTGTGTTTTTTTAAAAAAAAATTAAACAAACAAACAGGTCCTTCACATCTCCTGAAATTACCCCCTCACCTCAAATGCATGCCCTCCGGTATTAGACATTTCAGCCGTGGGAGAAAGATGCTGCCTGTCTATGCCTCTCATAACCTTCTAAACCTCTGCTAGATCTCCCTTAGCCTCTACTGCTTCAGAGAAGGCCGACCCTTTCTATTCCGTCCAGCCTCTTCTGATAACTCAAGCCGTCCTGCCCAGTGGGGGAAGCGTCTGATTATTTGAACTGCTGTAAGGTGATGAGCTCTCTCTGGGACGATGCTCCACACCATCAGGGAGAGAAGGTGCTGTCATAAAACACGGAACAGCACAGTACAGGCCCTTCAGCCCCGTTATTTTGTGCTGACCCTTTACCTGCTGGCTACTAAAACAAAATCTTTACGCTGCCTTAAAAGATTCTTCCTCTGGGCGGTTAATCTGATCAACCACTCTGGTTATCTCCCCCACCCCCTCTATGTATTGCCCCCATCACTGCACTGTAAACAATTTAAACCACTCATTATGATACTGTTTATACTGTAAATACATACTGGTATTTATTCTCATTTTACTTTCACTTCCAACGTGTTTTTGTATCATCTTTTAATAGTTTTTTGTTGCATGTCTCATCCTGACCAGCACACCACAACAAGTTCCTAATCTATGTAAATGTATATGGGGAATGAAGTTGATCCTTGATCTTTAACCTGCTCTGAGGTCAAGCTAATCTTTCCTCCCATGTGCGAGGCCTCTGTCAGTCAGGGTCGATAATGGATGCTGCATCCCAGCTGTCTGGATACACAAGCCAGGGCAGTACAATATGGACTGCAAGCTGTTCCCCATGTAGCAAGCTCTCCTTCTCCACGCGTCCGATGAATCCAAGGGAATGACAGTTTGGCACCAGCAGCATTGTTGGGAGTTGCCAGTCTGTGTGAACTCAAAGCAGGATTGGCTTAAGGGACACCAGCTCTGGATTTTTCCCTCGGGGTTTAGTCCCCAAAGCCTTGCCCGTGAGTGGGTACAGCTGCAAGGCAGCGGAGGTTTGAGATCAGAGTTTTCCTTCTCAATGATGAGCTACCAACCACGGCTGACGAGTCCCATCTGCCCGGAGTGACTGGTTTTAAAGCGCCAGTAACCGGCATTTGCCCCTTCTCCTGTCGGTAGAAACGGTTCTGCCAGGCTTAGTAGCTAAACCACACGTGAAGGCCAGGAGCTGGACGGGTTGTCAGAGGCTATTTGAGATGCATGCTTTTGGAACCATTTAATAAGTAATAAGAGCTTGTCCCTTTTACCACCCCTGGCTACAACAGTCTTATGGAGCATCTCCCACAACCCACTGTTTTTCTATCATGCAAGTGTCTACCTAATAGTCACTTATGTGTCCATAATGTGCACAAACCTGGCAGCGCGTTCAATCATAAACCAACTCTGATTTATTTTAAGCTTGAAATCTTTGACATCACATCAAGAGCTGTCTTTATTCCACTGTAGTCGGACTCCCGGATAGGCCGGCATGATAAGATGGACTCTTGACCTCACAATCTACCTTGTTGTGGGGAGAAGGCAGGAGGATGGAGTTGAGAGGGAAACTAAGTCAGCCGTGATTGAATGGCAGTGTGGACTAGGCCAAATTGCCTATGTCTGTTCCTGATTCTTGATGTCTGGATGGGAGCTTATCTACCCATCCTAGTCCCAGTGGGTCATAATAGAGTTGCAATCACCACGTCAGGTTGGCTGCGTACTATCACCGGGCATTGGGGCGCCACAGTAACGACGCTATTACAGTGCGGGGTGTTCCAGAATTTGGAGTTCAATTCTAGTGCTGTCTGTAAGGAGTTTGCACATTCTCCCTGTGACCGCGTGGGTTTCCTCTCAAGGTCCGAAGACGTGCCGGTCAGTAGGTTAATTGGTCAATGTAAATTGTCCCGTGATTAGGCCAGGGTTAAATAGATGGGTTGCTGGTCAGTGTTGCCCGTTGGATGGAAGGGCCTGGTTCACACTTTCGCTAAATAAAAATAAAAAGTCATACAGTCGGCCCTCCTTATCTGCGAGGAATTGGTTCCGAGACCCCTCACGGATACCAAAAAACGTGGATGCTCAAGTCCCTTATTCAGCCTGTCTCAATGAAGTGGACCTTAGGACCCAGCGGAATCCCGGTCCTTATTTAACCTGTCTCAGTGTGGTGGACGTTAGGACCTGGCGGTGGAGCTCTGAATCCGCAGTGTTTCTGTTCACGAAAATAATCATGATCACGATTTAAAATAAAGTGGAAATAATAAAGCGATCGGAAAGAGGTGAAATGCCATCGGTCACTGGAAAAGCGTTAGGCTACAGTCGGTCAACAATTGGAACAATTTTAAACGATAAAATGAGGAAGGCCCTGCCCCGATTAAAGCTACAATTATCACTAAGCAACACAGTGGTTTAATTATTGGGTTTTGGGTTTTTGATCCTCCACATCAACCCGGCACGGATGGAGAGCGCACTCGGGAGCGGTCTGTCACTGGATGGAACTTGGGAATTTCCGTTCCCGAGCCTGGCGTTGAAACATACGTTTCTTAAGTGTTTTATATGCATAGAAAGGTATAATATATACTATATGAAGACAAACGTTTGACTAACTGACACTAAATAATATTGGATGTACCTGTTCCGACTTACTGAGTAAGATAACTTCTGTTTTTTTTTTCGATCCCGATCCACGATAACCTACGCACATCCTCACGTATACTTTAAATCATCTTTAGATTACTTATAATACGTAATACAATGTAAATGCCATGTAAAATAGTTGTTATACTGCATTGTTTGGGGAATAATGACAAGAAAAACAGGTTGGATTTTCAAAAGGCTTTTGACAAGGTCCCACACAGGAGATTAGTGTGCAAACTTAAAGCACACGGTATTGGGGGTAAGGTATTGGTGTGGGTGGAGAATTGGTTAGCAGACAGGAAGCAAAGAGTGGGAATAAACGGGACCTTTTCAGAATGGCAGGCGGTGACTAGTGGGGTACCGCAAGGCTCAGTGCTGGGACCCCAGTTGTTTACAATATATATTAATGACTTGGATGAGGGAATTAAATGCAGCATCTCCAAGTTTGCGGATGACACGAAGCTGGGTGGCAGTGTTAGCAGTGAGGAGGATGCTAAGAGGATGCAGGGTGACTTGGATAGGTTGGGTGAGTGGGCAAACTCATGGCAGATGCAATTTAATGTGGATAAATGTGAAGTTATCCACTTTGGTGGCAAAAATAGGAAAACAGATTATTATCTGAATGGTGGCCGATTAGGAAAAGGGGAGGTGCAACGAGACCTGGGTGTCATTATACACCAGTCATTGAAAGTGGGCATGCAGGTACAGCAGGCGGTGAAAAAGGCGAACGGTATGCTGGCATTTATAGCGAGAGGATTCGAGTACAGGAGCAGGGAGGTACTACTGCAGTTGTACAAGGCCTTGGTGAGACCACACCTGGAGTATTGTGTGCAGTTTTGGTCCCCTAATCTGAGGAAAGACATCTTTGCCATAGAGGGAGTACAAAGAAGGTTCACCAGATTGATTCCTGGGATGGCAGGTCTTTCATATGAAGAAAGACTGGATGAACTGGGCTTGTACTCGTTGGAATTTAGAAGATTGAGAGGGGATCTGATTGAAACGTATAAGATCCTAAAGGGATTGGACAGGCTAGATGCGGGAAGATTGTTCCCGATGTTGGGGAGGTCCAGAACGAGGGGTCACAGTTTGAGGATAGAGGGGAAGCCTTTTAGGACCGAGATTAGGAAAAACTTCTTCACACAGAGAGTGGTGAATCTGTGGAATTCTCTGCCACAGCAAACTGTTGAGGCCAGTTCATTAGCTATGTTTAAAAGGAAGTTAGATATGGCTCTTGTGGCTACAGGGGTCAGGGGGTATGGAGGGAAGGCTGGGTTCTGAGTTGGATGATCAGCCATGATCATAATAAATGGCGGTGCAGGCTCGAAGGGCCGAATGGCCTGCTCCTGCACCTATTTTCTGTGTTTCTATGTTTCTATGTCTGTACATGTTTGACCAACAGGTGCTGGGAGAGCACTTCCGGGTTTTCTCGATTCATGGTTGGTTGAATTTGCGCATGCGGAACCCGCGGATAAGGAGAGCCAACTGTATTTAAGGTAGAGAGGAGGGGCTTAAGGTTACAGGGAGAAAGGGGTTAAAAAGAATTCAGCCATGATCGAATGGCAGATCAGATTCTGGGCAGAATGGCCTCGTTCTGCTCCTATCTATTATGTTCTTATCTGATGGGTAACCTGGGGAAAATAAGATTGGTCTGGGTAGAATTAGAGTAAAATTGGAAGCTTCATGGTCAGCATAGACTCTTTTGACTGAAGGGCTTGCTTTCTTGTCTGACTTGCCCGTCCTTCAATTGCATGCTTTCTCCATTGGCGCATTTATCCAGAAACACAGACTTGACAGGGTAAGAGAGAGTCGTGCATAATAATTTTGAATAAATCTGATTGATGCATGATTTAGCACTTTGTGGCTTGTCATTTTCTTCAAAACGTAACAATTCTGGCTGGAAATTTTAATATAAACACGGGATTCTGCAGATGCTGGAAATCTCAAGTAGTGCACACAAGGTGCTGGAGGACCCCAGCAGGTCATGCAGCGTCTGTGGAGAGGAATAAATGAAGGGTCTTGGCCCAAAACATCAACTCATTATTCCACACCATGGAGGCCGCCTGACCTGCTGAGTTCCTCTAGCATTTTTGCATTTACCTATTACCCTTCTGAGATTACCAGTAAAACCTGCTCTCACCAGATATCGGCCTTCATTCCAGATGATAACCTTTCTCACTTCCGACTTAAACATAGATAATGTGACTACAGGTCATGGGTTAAGGGTGAGAGATGAAAAGTTTAAGAGGAACATGAGGGGAAACTTCACTCAGAGGGTGGTGAGAGTGTGGAACGACCTGCCAGCACACGTGGTGTGTGAGAGCTTGATTTCAACATTTAAGAGAAGTTTAGATCAGTACATAGGGGTATGAAGGGCTGTGATCCCAGGACAGGTCGATGGAAATAGGCAGTTAAATTGTTTGGCATAGAATAGATGGGCCAAAGGACCTTTTTCTGTGCTGTACTTTTCTATGACTCGAATTTCCTCAAACCCATAACATCTAGTTAAATGTTTCAGAACAATCCCTCTTATTTATATGGTTTTGTATTTTCGCCAGGAGTTTCACCTGTGTTCTTGTGTAGAATGTAAAAAAGCAGAGAGATTTCCTCGGTGTCCTGCCAAGCATTACACCTGTGCCAGAGGCTGATATAGATTATGAAGACACGTAGTCCTCTTTTATTGTCATTTAGTAATGCATGCATTAAGAAATGATACATTATTTCCTCTGGTGTGATATCACAAAACACAGGACAGACCAAGACTGAAAAAACTGACAAAACCACATAATTATAGCATATAGTTACAACAGTGCACAATACCATAACTTGATGAAGAAGTCCATGAGCACAGTAAAAGTTCAAAGTCTCTCAAATGTCCCACATCTCACGCAGACGGGAGAAGGAAGAAAAACTCTCCCTGCCACGCCCGACCACAGTCCGACTGAGTCATCCGAAAACTTCAAGCTCTGATCGGCTCTCCGACGCCAAGTACTGAGCACCATCTCTGTCCGAGCGATTCGACCTCTTTCTCGGTCGCCTACCCTCCGAAAGATTCCCGACCGCGCAGTAACGACAGCAGCGAACGAGCGTTTCAGAAATTTCTCCAGATGTTCCTCTGTGCTTTCCCGTCCATTCTCCATCAAATCAGAATTGCCCACGGCCCCTATTTAACAGATACGACATCGTTTTTCACCGGAGAGCTGCGCACGGTTTCACGATATGATCAGCCATGATCACAGTGAATGGCGGTGCTGGCTCGAGGGGCCGAATGGCCTACTCCTGCACCTATTGTCTATTGTTTTTTGTTGAATCTTGCTATGTGATATGCTGAGGCTTTATAAGTCATTGGTCAGACTGCCTTTGGAGTATTGTGAGCAGTTTTGGGGGCCTTGTTTAAGAAAGGATGTGCTGGAATTGGAGAGGCCCTAGAAGAGCTTCACGAGGGTAAAAGAGTTAATGTACGAGGAGCATTTGATGGCTTTGGGCCCGTTCTTGCTGGAGTTTAGAATGAAGAGGGATCTCATTGAAACCTATTGAATGTTGAAAGGCCTCGATAGAGTGAACGTGGAGTGGATGTTTCCTGTGGTGGGGGAGTCTCGAAGACTGGATGGCACCTCAGAATACAAGGGCATCCCCTTAAAACAGAAATGAGGAGGTATTTCCTTAGCCAGAGGGTGGTGAATCTCAAAACTCATTGCCATAGATGACCGTGGAGGCCAAGTCACTGGGTACATTTAAGATGGAGGTTGATAGGTTCTCGATTAGTCAGGGCATCAAAGGTTACAGGGAGAAGGCAGGAGAATGGGGTTAAGTGGGATAATAAATCAGCCATGATGGAATGGTGGCAGCAGACTCGAAGGGACAAATGGCTGCTTTCTCTTATGATGAATTTATGATGGTGTCCTTGCTTTGTAGCTACTTGGTGTAACACATGGGCCTGCGAAAAATGAAGGTGTCTGTAACTATGTACTTGGTGCTGAAAAGATGTAATCATTTCAATAAATTTATCAATAGGTCAGTAGGTATATTTAATGTTAGAGAAATGTATACAATATACATCCTGAAATTCCTTTTCTTTGCAGACATCCATGAAAACTGAGGAGTGCCCCAAAGAATGAATGTTAAATGTTAGGACCCCAAAGCTCCCCCACCCCCAGCTTCCCCTCCCACACACAAGCAGCAGCAAGGCAATGACACGCGCCCCCCCACAGCAAAAATGCGTCAGCACCCTCCTTCGAGCACTCAACCGTGCAGCAAAGCATCAATACCCCAAAAACTACTTGTTCACCCGATAATTCGACATACCACAGGCTCTCTCTCTCCCCCTAATGAGAAAAAGAGGTGTCCCTGGGGAAACATCACAAACAGCTCACTGATTTACGACGTTAAAAGCCTGTTGCATCGCTTTTTCCGAGCTCTGCACCCAGAGAGTTGGCACCAGAAAGGCGCATCTCTCCAGCCACACAACCCCCGGCGGCTAGCCTGCTGCTCCCAGTGTTCTGTGTTTTATCATATCTACAGTATTAGAAAATGTACAATTAAGGTGAGAAGGGGGTACGTTCAAAGGAGATTTGCGGAACAGGTGTTTTTTTTAAACACAGAGATACATAAAGTGTAAAAGAGAGGTGAGAGTGGATATCAGACCACTGGAAAACAATGCTGGAGAGGTAGTAATGGGAGATAAGGAAATGGCAGGTGAACTGAATGCAACACACATCAAAGTTGCTGGTGAACACAGCAGGCCAGGCAGCATCTCTAGGAAGAGGTACAGTCAACATTTCGGGCTGAGACCCTTCGTCAGGACTAACTGAGGTCTTGGCCTGAAACGTCGACTGTACCTCTTCCTCGAGATGCTGCCTGGCCTGCTGCGTTCACCAGCAACTTTGATGTGTGTTGCTTGAAATTCCAGCATCTGCAGATTTTCTCGTGTTCCAGGTGGACTGGTATTTTGCATCAGTCTTCACTGTGGAAGACACTAGCAGTATGGTGGAAGTTCCAGGAGTCGGGTCATGAAGTGTGTGAAGTTACCATAACTAGATAGAATGTTCTTGGGAAACTGAAAAGTCTGAAGGTAGATAAGTCACCTGGACCGAATAGTGTACACTCCAGAGTTCTGAAAGAGGTGGCTAAAGAGATTATAGAGGCATTAGTAATGGTCTTTCAAGAATCACTAGATTCTGGAATGGTTCCGGAAGACTGGAAAATTGCAAATGTCACTCCACTCTTCAAAAAGGGAAAGAGGCAGAAGAAAGGAAACTATAGGCAGTTAGTCTGTCCTCAATGGTTGGGACAATGTTGGAGTTGATTATGAAGGATGAGGTCTCAGGGTACTTGGGGGCACATGATAAAATAGGCCATAGTCAGTACGGTTTCCTCATGGTAAAATCTTGTCTGACAAATCTTTTGGAATTCTCTGAAGAAATAATAAGCAGGATAGACGAAGGGAAACCGGTTGATGTTACGTGCTTGGATTTTCAGAAGGCCTTTGATAAGGTGCCACACATGAGGCTGCTTAACAAGCTACGAGCCCATGGTATTACAGAAATATTCTAGCGTGGATAAAGCAGTGGCTGATTGTCAGGAGGCGAAGAGTGGGAATAAAGGGAGCCTTTTCTGACTGACTGCCGGTTATTAGTGGTGCTCGACAGGGGTCTGTGTTGGGACCGATTCTTGTTACGTTATACGTCAGTGATTTGGATGATGGAACTGATGTTTTTCTTGCAAGGTTTGCAGATGATATGATAATAGGTGGAGGGGCAGGTAATTTTGGGGAAATAGAGAGGCTACAGAAGGACTTAAGACAGTTTAGGAGAATGGACAAAGAAATAGTAGATGGAATACAGTGTTGGGAAGTGTATGGTTATGCACTTTGGCAGAAGAAATAAAAGGGTTGACTATTTTCTAAATGGAGGAAAAAAAAGCAAAAAAACTGAGGCATAAAAGGTCTTGGGAGTCCTTGTGCAGAATTCCCCAAAGGTTAATTTGCAGGTTGAGTCAGTGATGAGGAAGGCAATGCAATGTTAGCATTAATTTCAAGAGGATGAGAATACAAAAGCAAGGATGTAGTGTTGAGACTTTATAAAGCATTGGTGAGGCCTCGTTTGGAGTATTATGAGCAGATTTGGGTCTCTTGTCTTAGGAAGGATGTGCTGAAACTGCAGAGGGTTCAAAGGAGGTTCACGAAAAAGATTCCAGGGTCGAATAGCTTGTCATATGAAGAGCATTTGATGGCTCTGGCCCTGTATTCACTAGAATTCAGAAGAATGAAGGGTGACCGAATTAAAACATTTCGAATGGTGAAAGGCCTTGATAGAGTGGATGTGGAGGGGATGTTTCCTGTGGTGGAAGTTTAAAACCCTAGAACACAACCTCAGAACAGGAGGGAGTTTTTTAAGAATGGAGATGAGGAGGAATTTATTTAGCCAGACAGTGGTGAATCTGTGGAAATCTTTGCTACAGGCAGCTGTTGAGGCCAACTTTGTATTTAAGGCAAAGGTTGGTAGCTTCTTGATTGGTCAGGGCACGAAGGGAATGGTCAGATTGGTTCAAACTGACAGGAAGATAACAGTAACTCAAATATCCACACGTTGACAACAGCGGTGTGCGGAAGAGCTTCTCTGAGCACACAACACATCGAACCTTGAAGTGGATGGGTTCCAGCAGCAGGAGACCACAAACATACACTGGGTGGTGAGTTTATCAGGTACAGGAGCTACCACACCATGGTTAGTGCGACACTATTACAGCTTGGGGCATCGGAGTTTAGAGTTCGGTTCCAGCGTCCTCTGTAGGCAGGTTTGTATGTTCCTATCCGTGAACACATAGGTTTCCTCCGGGTGCTCCAATTTCTTCCCATAGATGTTGCGATTAATAGGGCAGTTTACAGTGACCAGTGATTGGGCTACGGTTAAATAGGTGCGTTGCCAGTTGGTGCAGTTCGAAGGTCTGGAAGGCCCTGTCGCACATCGTTAGTCTTGCGAGACCATGGATCTGTGCCTGGAAAGTCTTCACTCTCCAGGGCGCAGGCCTAGGCAAGGTTGTATGGAAGACCAGCAATTGCCCATGCTGCAAGTCTCCCCTCTCCACGACACCAATGTTGTCCAAGGGGAGGGCATTAGGACAACCGTAGAGCAACGTGTGATTAAGTGCCTTGCTCAAGGACACAACACGTTGCCTCGGCTGGGGCTTGAACTCACGACCTTCAGGTTGCTAGTCCAATGCCTTAACCACTTGGCCACGTGCTTGCACACTGTATCTCTAAATAAATAACGCAACCACTGAATGTGTGTTCTATATTTAGAAACGAAAGTCGTTGGAAATGGAATAGCAAATGAGAGTGATGGTAACACTTGGACGTTATTGGATATTTGAAAAGGAATCAAGTTAATCTCATTCTCTAAGTTGCAAAAATTCTGTTTGATCTCAGTGGTGTATTGCATAGATTTCCCCTTCCTGTCCTGTCACCCGTGGTTCTGTAGGTATGTAAGTATGCAGGAAGTGTCGGTCGCTTAGCTGCTGCACTTTCACTGACGTGACTGAGTTGACTTCAACCTCAACTCCTGATCCTCTGCCCGCACAGTGCCCTTTCACCTCTTCCTTTGCCTGTTGAGAATCCACCTACAAGTGCGAGGTGTTGCACTCTGCAAACAATGCGATTAGCTTTGTCACACGTGCATCAAAGCATAGTTTGTTTCGATGCTTCTTTCAAGTCAGCGACCAGCACAGTCCGAGGGTGTGCTGGGGGGCAGCCCACGAGTGTCGCCACACTTCTGGTGCCAATGTAGTGTGCCCACAACTTACTAATCCTAACCCGTACATTCTTAGATTGTGGGGGGAAACCGGAGCGCCCAGAGGAAACCCAAGCAGTCACAAAGTTGAATGTATAAACTCCTTCAGACAGTCGATGGGTTCTTGACTAGTCAGGATCTAAAAGGTTAAGGGGAGAGGGCAGGAGAATGGAGTTCATAGTCATAGTCATACTTTATTGATCCCGGGGTAATAAATCAGCCATGATAAAATAGCGGGACAGACTCGATGGGCTGAATGGCCTAATTCTGCTCCTGTGGCTTTTGGTCTTGTACAAATCTGGAGAACAGGCAATGTCCTAATGCAGCAGTTAAGAATATTCACTGCAACAAGAGAATTTCTGATTCAACTGCAGTGACAAAATTGCATTTCCTGCAGCAGGACAGCACAGTCATACAGTGATTAGTGCAATCACTTTACAGTGGCAGTGATTACCAGTCGGGGTTCATTTCTGCCGCTGTCATTAAGGATTTTGTACATTCTCCCCATGGCTGCGTGTTTGAGGTGGCGCTACTGAAGTTGGGTTACTGGTGGTTCAGAAGCAATAACACTTTTCCTGTGGTAAATTGTGGTAGACTATCACCCCAAACAAGAGGTGAGCAAAGGGAGGCTGACTTGAGGGTCGAGGCAAGTGGGTGCGATGCATGTCTGAGGAGAAGCAAGGTCGAGGAATGTTTGAGAGGGAGTTGGAGCGAGTGAATCGGAGAGGAGTTGGTAAGGAGGAGTTTCGGAGCCCATCCACCTGAACCCGGAGCAGGATTGGATTAATCTAAGAGCTGAGCTGATTTGGAAAAGTTGAGTGCAGCTGAGGCCACAGGCTGGGCTGTGATATCTAGGCCCAGGGCCTATTGCTGCGGCAAGGCCTGGGTACTAGTGTGGAGGATGACGCAGTGTTTGGACAATTTAAACACCGGCCCGAAAAGCTGGGTTTCGGGACCGGAGGTGAGAATCAGGCCGATTCTGCTTGTTCTTCTGCGGCGTTTACCTCTCTCTCCGTGGCGCTGAGGCTGTGAGATTGTTCAGGCTGCTACACACATCGTGTCTGTGAGCTTCGGTGATTTGCCCTGCTGTATGAACTGAGACCAAGGTTATGGGCCTGCTCCAGCGTTTCAGACCTGTGGACTCAATTTGATTCTGAATGCTGTTGCTTGCTTTTATTGTTTGCATGATTTATGTTTTCTTTTTTCTCTCTGCATATTGGGTGTTATTCTTCTTTGTCTAAGTTGGGTTCTTTCGGGTTTCTTGCTTTGTGGCTGCCTGTAAGAAGACAAATCTCAAGGCTGTATAATTTATACATACTTTGTTAATGAATGCACTCTGAACTTTGTTTCCTCCCACATTCCAAAGACGTACGGGTTAGGGGTAGTGAGTTGTGGGCATGCTATGTTGGCGACACTTGCAGGCTGCCCTCAGTACAGTCCCCGGACTGTGGTCGTTGATGCAAACGACACATTTCCCTGTATGTTTCAGTGTACACGTGGCATATATAGTCATAGTCATACACCATATATGTTGGAGTTGAAGTGACATTGGTTCAGTGCCCCTTGTGAATGGTGCGTGGCTGACAAGCACGGCCCTTTCCTGGAGGGATAATGGTGTTTTACTGCTGAGGTCTCTGGAGGAGACCTGTTACCCTTCGATTCAGCTGCTGGAAATAATTGAGCTGATTTCATTTTGGTTACATACTCGCCTTGAGAGTGCCAAGACCTGACCACAAAAAGCAGGTGTGACCTCTTCCCCACCCACCTCTGAGGTAGGTGTTGGGTGGAGGTGGGGAGTTCTGCGTGTATGGGGTGGCTAGTACAGGAAGGAACTAGAGAGCCCGGTGATGTGGTATTGTGACCACAGCATTTCTCTCAATGTCAGTGAACAATCTGGTCATTGACTTCAGGAAGAGTGGGGAAGCACACACACCCCTGTCCCCATCAGCGTTCGAGAGGGTTGAGAGCTTCAGGTTTGTACTTGTGAACATTACCAATCGCCTGACCTGTCCCTGTTGACCCTCACCAGTTTAGATTGAGAACACTTTATAAAAAGTATTTTGTCTTGGTTTTGTCAATGCTCTCTGCCTGTGGCCAAAAGAAACTGTAATCACAATCAGGTTTAATGTTAGCGGTATATGTGGTGAAGGTTGTAGCAATGTGGCTGCAGCAGAACATTGCAAAACATATTAAAAACTGAAGTAAAGTAAAATGTTGTTTTATATGTGTGTGTGTGTGTGTATATATATATATTTTTATACACGCACGTTGTACAACAAATTTCGTGACGTATACTGGTTTGAACCTCGCCTCGGGGCAGATCGACTCTGGCTGCTGCTATCAGAGAGAAGTTCAAAGCTAAACTGGCATCTGTCAATCAACAAACTAGGCTCCCCAGAACTGGTGATAAAGTTCCATCAGACTGCCTGCTAGAAGCACTACTGACAGTTGTAACTTCCAACGTAACTGAGACCAATAACCTGATATGTGCGTCAGCAGCAATCCTAGAAATACTGGGCTACAAAATGAAATACAGTGGAGAGCACTGTTATTCCCCCCCACCCCCTCCCCGGAGATGACGATTGGAAGCCAAGATGAAAACCCCAAGGGTGGAGGTCAGCAGACTAAATATGGCAGGGGGTTGGGAATCAGTATGATGGAGCTGAGGATGAGCCAGCAGGTTTACAAGTAGATGATGAGTGTAACATGAATGTAAGGAAGGACAAGCCAATGATTGGGTACAAACGCAAACAGAGCAAAGTGTGAAATTATATCATAGAGGCAAAATTCAAAAGGGCAAAGAATGCAGGACTGAAGGTGCTGTATTTAAGAGCGCATAGCATTCAGGATAAGGTGGACAAACCCGCGCAATTAGAGATTGGTCAGTATGATGTGGGCATCACTGAGTCGTGGCTGAAAGAGGCCATAGTTGGGAGCTTAACATCAAAGGATATATTTGGTGTTGAAAGGACAGGCAGGAATGCATAGGTGGTGGTGTGGCTCTTTTGGTAAGAGATGGAATTACATCTTTAGAAAGAGGTGACATAGGGTCAAAGACTGCTGAATCTTTGTGAGCGAAGTTAAGAAATCCAGGGTAAAAAAAACATTATGGGAATTATATATAGGCCTCCAAATAGTAGCCAAGATGTGGGGTTGAGATTGCAATGGGAGCTGGAAAAGGCATGTAATGAGGGTAATGACACAATTGTAATGGGGACTTCAATGTGCAAGGGGATTGGGAAAATCAGGTTGGTGTCAGATCACAAGAGAGGAAACTTGTTGAATGCCTATGAGATGGCTTGTTTGAGCAGCTTGTGCTTGAGCCTGCTTGGGGAAAGGCCATCTTAGTTTGGGTGTTGAGTTTATAATCCAGATCTTATTAGGGAGCTTAATGTGAAGGAACCCTTAGGAGGTAGTGATCATAATATGGATTGAATTTGTTCTGCAATCTGAAAGGAAGAAGAAGTCAGATGTGTCAGTATCACAATGGAATAAAGGGAATAACAGAGGCATGAGAGAGGAGCTTGCCCAAGTGGATTAGAGGAGGATACTGGTGGGACTGATGGCAAAGCAGAGACGGTTGAAGTTGCTGGGAATAGTTCAGAAGGCACAGGATAGATATGTCCCACAGAAGAAGTTGTTCTCAAATAATAAGTAGGCAACTGTGGCTGACAAGGGAGGTTAAGGACTGCATAAAAGCCAAGGAAAGGGCATATTAGGGTAGCAAAAGTGAATGGGAAGTTGGATGATTGGGAAACTTTTAAAATCCAACAAAAGGCAACTAAAAAAGCTATAAGAAGGGAAAAGATGAAATGAGGGCAAACAAACCAATAATATAAAGCAGGATACTAATTGTATTTTCAGTTACATAAAGAGTAAAAGGGAGGTGAGAGTTGATATTGGACCACTGGAAAATGATGCTGGTGAGGTAGCAATGGGGGACAAAGAAATGGCAGATGAACTCAAAGGGTACTTTGCATCTGTCTTCACTGTGGAAGACACTAGCAGTGTGACAGAGGTCCATGAGTGTCGGGGAACAGGAGTGAGTGCCATTGCTATGACAAAGGAAAAAGTGCTAGGCAAACTGGAAGGTCTCAAGGTGGATAAGTCACCTGGACCAGATGGACTACATCCCAGAGACCTGAGAGAGTTTGCTGAAGAGATAGCAGATGCATTGGTCATGATCTTTAAAGAATCACTTGGTTCTGGCATGGTCCTGGAAGACTGGAAGATTGCAAATGTTACTCCACTCTTTATGAAGGGAGGAAGGCAAAAGAAAGGAAATTATAGGTCAGTTAGCCATACCTCAGTGGTTGGGAAAGTGGCGGATTCTATTATTAAGGATGAGGTTTCAGGGTACTTGGAGACTACTGATAAAAGCAGTCAAAGTCAACATGGTTTCTGTGAATGGAAATCTTGCCTGACAAATCTGTTAGAGTTCTTTGAGGAAGTAACAAGGAGAGTGGACAGAGAAAAGGCGGTGGATGTCATTTACTTGGATTTTCAGAAGGTATCTGATAAATGCCACACATGAGGCTGTTTAACAAGATACAATCCTATGGCATTACAGGAGAGAAACTGGCATGGATAGAGGAATGGCTGACAGGCAGGAGGCAGCAAGTGGCAATCAAGGGGGCTTTTACTAGTTTACTGCCAGTGTCTGGTGGGGTTCTTCAGGGGTCAGTGTTGGGATTGGTACTTTTCACATTGTCAGTGATTTGGATAATGGAATTGATGGCTTTGTGGTAAAGTTTGTGATGATATGAAGATAGGTGGAGGGGTAGGTAGTGCTGAGGAAGCAATGTGATTGCAGCAGGACTTTATTGGAAGAATGGACAAAATAGTGGCAGATGGAATACAGTGTTGGGAAATGTATGATGACGCATTTTGGTAAAAGGAACAATAGTGCAGACTATTATCTAAATGGGGAGAAGGTTCAAACATCAGAGGTGCAGAGGGACTTGGGAGTCCTCGTGTAAGACTCCCAGAAGGTTAATTTACAGGTTGAGTCTGTGGGGAAGAAGGCAAATGCAATGTTGGCATTTATTTCAAGGGGAATAGAATATAAAAGCAAAGAGATAATGCTGAGTCTTTATAAGACACTGGTCAGACCGCACTTGGAGTATTGTCAACGGTTTTGGACCCTATGTCTGAGAAAGAATGTGTTGTCATTGGAGAGAGTCCAGAAGAGGTTCCAGGATGATTCTGGGAATGAAGGGGTTAACCTATGAGGAGTGTTTAGCAGTTTTGTGAGAATCCAAGAGCAGGCAAACCAAGCTAAGCACAGTGACTGTCTGCAAATGTACAACTCAATGCCCCACATATGGATCCTGCAATGCCTGTCTCTGTCCAAGGTCAGCAAGACATTAAAGACAGTGCAGGCCAAGTTCATGGGTATACTTAAAATGGAAGTTAATAGTTTTCTAATTGGTCAGGGCATCAAAGGGTATGGCAAGAAGACAGGTGTATGGAGTTGAGTGGGATCCGGGATCAGCCATGCTGGAATGGTGGAACAGACTTGATGGGCTGAATGGCCTAATTCTGCTCCTGTGTCTTATGGTCTTATGGATCTTCATCAAGAACTCAATGGACCATTGGAGGACAATGCTAGAAGTTAACTCAAAGTCAATAGCACAAGTGGCCATCAGCTGTGGAATACACCAGGGTGATGCACTATCCCCACAGCTGTTCTGCATAGGCGTGAACCCCCGCAGCTAGATAATCTCAAAGAGTGGATATGGGTACAGGTTCAAGAGTGGAGTGACCATCAGGATAGGATACAAAACTGAGCTGAGAATTGGCAGATGGAGTTCAACCCAGATAAGTGTGAGATGGTTCATTTTGGTAGGTCGAATATGATGGCAGGATAAAACTCTTGGCAGTGTGGAGGATCAGAGGGATCTTAGGGTCCGAGTCCATAAGACACCCAAAGCTGCTGTGCAGGTTGACTCTCTGGTTAAGAAGGCATATGGTGTATTGGCCATGGAATTGAGTTTAAGATTCGAGAGGTAATGTTACAGCTTATAGAACCTTGGTCAGACCCCACTTGGAGTACTCTGCTCAGTTCTGGTTGCCTCACTACAGGAAGGATGTGGAAACCATAGAAAGGGTGCAGAGGAGATTTACAAGGATGTTGCCTGGATTGGGGAGCGTGCCTCATGAGAATAGGTTGAGTGAACTCAGCCTTTTCTCCTTGGAGTGGCAGAGGATGAGAGGTGACCTGATAGAGGTGTATAAGATGATGAAAGGCATTGATTGTGTGGATAGTCAGAGGCTTTTTCCCAGGGCTGAAATGGCAACACAAGAGAACACAGGTTTAAGATGCTGGGGAATGGTACAGAGGAGATGTCAGAGGTAAGTTTTTTACGCAGAGTGGTGAGAGCTTGGAATGGGCTGCCAGTGACGGTGGTGGAGGCAGATACGATAAAGTCTTTTAAGACGGGTCCCCAACCTCCTTTGCACTGCGGACCGGTTTAATATTGACAATATTCTTGCGGACCGGCCGACCGGGGGTGGGGGGGTGGTGTTCAAGTTGGGTTAAATTCACCTCAGCATGTCTTTTACAGTTAGGGTTGCCAACTTTCTCACTTCCAAATGAGGGACAAAAGTAGCAGTCAAATCCCGGGACACTTTACCCCAGGAAAGACTACCATGACCATGAAGCCTTGCGTGGGCACCTGTGTGCGCATGCGTGACGTGCGCATGTGATGTGCACATGTGCGTGCCGATTCCCCCCCACACACACACACACACAAAAATCGGTTTTGCCTTAATCTTCGCGACGACACTGTACGTACATTATTTCTACTTTATATAGGCTGTGTATTTATCATATCATTCCTCCTTTTACTGTATGTATATGTTAGTGTTATTTATTTTTGGTTTTATGTGTTATTTGGTATGATTTGTTAGGTTGTCTTTTGGGTCTGGGAATGCTTAAAAATTTTTCCGGTATAAATTAATGGTAATTGCTTCTTCACTTCACTCCATTTCGGCACGAAAGGTTTCATAGGAACGCTCTACCTTAGCGGGGGAAATACGGGAGAAGGGCGGTCCTGTATGGGACAAACCAACTTAGCCCAATATACGGGATGTCCCGGCAAATACGGGACAGTTGGAAACCCTATGTTCAAGTTCAACAGTGCGTGACAGGGAATGAGGAAAGGTGCAGCTGACTCACATCGTTTCCTCACGGCCCGGTAGCACATGCTTTATGGTCCAGTACCGGTCCGTGGCCCGGTGGTTGGGGACCACTTTTTTAAGAGACTCCTGGGTAGGTACGTGGAGCTTAGAAAAATGGAGGGCTATAGGTAACCCTAGGTAATTTCTAAAGTAAGTACGTGTTTGACATAGCATTGTGGGGCGAAAGGTCTATATTGTGCTATAGGATTTCTGTGTTCTGTGTACGGGACAGCTACAAATACGCGGGGATCCTGAAGGTGCATGGAAGCCACAGAGGACAGAAGGAAAGCTGCAACGTCCAGGTATGTCCAAAGAGTGAGACAGGTCCTAAAAAGCAGCTGAGTGGGAAGAACAAAATCAGAACCATTCGCTCTACCTGTCATCAGATTACCCAGCCACAGAAGCATGCTGGCCACGGAACGAACTTGAAGCCACTGACATCAAGACCCGGAAACTTCCCAAAGTTCAATGTCGAGTGACTGTACACCCGCCGGAATAAAGGAGGACGGGAACTTGGAAGCGTCAAAGCCAGAGTCCTGGAAGAAATGTGGAACATCCATGAGTATGTCAGGAAGATGGCCCCTTAGGGTGACCTCCTAAGAGAATACCTCAGACACAGGCATGGGACATGGGAATGGAAGTGGGTGAAGCAGAGCCAGACGACCCGAGGCCATGGCAGGACAAGCCACTGCACGGGATGTCCCATCTTGAGGGATTCGCCAAAGGTTAGTTTGCAGGTTGAGTCAGTGGTGAGGAAGGCAAATGCAGTGTTAGCATCCATTTCAAGAGGACCAGAGTGTAAATGTAAGGATATAATGTTGAGTTTTTATAACGCACTATTGAGGCCTCAGTTGCAGTATCATGAGCAGTTTTGGGTCCTTAGAAGGGATGTGCTGAAACTGGAGGCGATATAAAGGAGGTTCACGAAAATGTTCCAGGATTGAAAAGGTTGTCAGATGACAAGCGTTTGATGGCTCTGGGCCTGAATTCACTAGAATTCGCAGCATGTGGGATGACCTAATTGAAACCTATTGAATGGTGAAAGGCCTTGATAGAGTGGATGTGGAGAGGATGTTTCCTATGGTGGGAGTGTCTAAGACCAGAGGACACAGCCTCAGAATAGAGGGGTATCCTTTTAGAACGGAGATGAGGAAGAATTTCTTCAGCCAGAGAGAGGTGAATCTGTGGAATTCTTTGCCACAGGCAGCTGTGGAGGCCAAGTCTTTCTGTATACAAACGTTTGTATTTAAGACAGAGGTTGATAGATTCTTGATTGGTCAGGGCATGAAGGTATCTGGGGAGAAGCTAGAAGATTAGAGCTGGGAGGAAAATTGGATCAGCCATGATGAAATGGCAGGGCAGACTTGTTGGGCGAAATGGCCTAATTCTGCTCCTATATCTTATGGTCTTAAGTATAGCAACTACGAAGAATTTGATGGTATTGGTAATTATTTTGAAATTTGCAACAAAAATGAAGATTTGGAGGGTGCAATCATTGATGGCACTGTATGAAGGCAGTGTATTATCTGTGCTGCACTGGCTTTGCTCATTTACAGTCAATCAAAAGAACACAGCAGGATGAATTCCAATGTCGATAACCGTTAGGAACTAATATAGAGTTTTATAGAACTCTAGTAGTATTTGTAGCATCCTTATTTGTTCTGTACTTCATTTATATACGTAATTTAACCAATTTCCTCCGGGATCAATAAAGTATGACTATGTAATTTGTTTCTCAGCTAAACATAGTTGGTCTTTTTTATATTTTTTAAACTATTCTCATGAAACTTTGGGTAGCCGCTTAATTGGGCCAAAATGTACTGGTCCTGTTGTGTCTCAAGTAACTGGAATCCATTGTAATTTATTATGAATAAAGTTTTTTTTTGAAATTATAAAAGCGTTACCAATTTGCGGAGTAGATGGGTAAGCCACAGATACGGAGTCCTTGCCCACCACTGGCTGGTGCCAGGACCAGGTTTGGCAGAGCATCTCCAAGGAGGAACAATGCAGGGAGATGGGCAAGGGAAACCCAGATCTGGATTGTTGCCTTGGAGATGGATGGAGCCAAGGCCATGATGTGGCAGGAAATGGAATGGTTCAGCCTTTCCACTGTTCGGTTAGAGTAGCTTTCTGTGTTATCAGGTCAGCAGTAAAGGTCATTGGCTGCTGTCTACTATTGATGCACATGTTACCCAGCCTGCAAACTACCTTTCCCAACAGCTCCCTTCATGAAAGCACTACTGTTGGTTTATTTGTTCGCTGCTGTGCGGTATGATGTGGGTAATCATGGTCTGTCCATGACCATGATTGTTCTTGGCAAATTTTTCTGGGCAGTGCCTTTACAAGATGGGTGACCCCAGCCATGATCAGTACTCCAGAGATTGCCTGCCTGGCGTCAGTGGTCACATAACTGGGACTTGTGATACACACCAGCTGCTCTTACGACCATCCATCACCTGTTCCCAAGGCTTCATGTGACCCTGATCGGGGGGGCTAAGTAAGTGCTACACCTTGCCCAAGGGTGATTTTGATAGAGGTGTATCCCTACCCTATCCCCCCCCACCCAGGAAAGCACTAGATTGCTATTAAAACAGCAGCCACACCATTTTAAAAGTTTCTTCCCCCAGTTAATCTGGTTAATTCTAGTTAGCCCCCCACACCCCTCTGTCCATTGCCCCCATCACTGTACTGCACTGTAGGCACTTTAAACCACTTTTCATAATGCTGTTTACACTGCAGCGACGGTACTATGCAAAAGTCTTGGGAACATGTATATAGCTGGGAATGCCTGAGACATTTGCACAGTAGTGTATTATATCTTTGCAGTTACCAAATAACATTAATACTACTGAGCCACTACAATGCTGAGTACTCTTATTTCTGTTTCCCAACCACCTTCCTATGTTAACCATCAAGCAGTACTGTGCAAAAGTCTGCGAAACTGCAGCTACCACTGTTGTATCTGCCTCTACCGCCACCACCAGCAGTTAATTCCTGGCACCCCACACTTGCTTCGTAATTAAAAAAAAAACAACTTGCCCCTCACATTTACTTTGAACTTGCCCTCTCTCACCTTAATCCGTGCCCCTTAGTATTAGACATGTCCAATGGGAAATTTTAACATTTCCTGGGGGAAAAGTAAATACAGTTAAAAAATTATAGTGGATTCCGGTTAGACACTACTGTGTGCTTAGAGCAAACAGTTTTTAAATAGTGTCAGCTGTATGTGCTTGTTTTCAAAAAGCAATGATTTTTGTCACTGATAGTTGGTGAGAAGTAAGCAGTAGGAAACGTTTTGTTCATGTGGTTTCAAGCGTTCAGTCTTGGAACTGCCAGAAACCGCTGGGAGTGAAAATGAAACTATTTCACTACTACAAGAAGTTAGGAACTATGAAGAATCTGAAGGTATCAACAATCATCTTGAATATTACAATGGACAGTATTAGAAAGCATTGTATGAAGGCAGTCCATTATCTTCTCTAGGTGTCTGCATTGATTTTGTTCTTTTACAGTTAATCAAAAGAGCATGGCAGTGTACACTCGATGAATTGCTCCGTCGTTAACTATTGGGAACTAATTCACAATTTTAAAGAACTGTAATTTGTTCTCTCTTTCATTTAAAGACATAATTTGTTATTCAGCTAATCGGTAATTTGTCTTTTTAATTCCTTTTTAACTACTTCCATGACACTTCAGCTAATTTGGTTGTGACTTATTTGGGCCAAAATATATTTATCCCAATGAACCAGATTCCACTGTGTGTAAGAGTCCTTCCTCCCCTATTTAGGGTGGAAATGTTAAATACTGGAAGGCCTAGGTTTAAGGTGAGAGGGGACAAATCTAAAGGAAATTCATGAGGCAGGCATTTCTTTCTAAATACACAGAGAGTGGTGGATGCCTGGGACATGCTGACTTGGTGATGGTGGAGGCAGATATATTCATAGTCATAGTCATACTTTATTGATCCCGGGGGAAATTGGTTTTCGTTACAGTTCACCATAAATAATTAAATAGTAATATGTAAATTATGCTAGGAAATAAGTCCAGGACCAGCCCATTGGCTCAGGGTGTCTGACCCTCCAAGGGAGGAGTTGTAAAGTTTGATGGCCACAGGCAGGAATGACTTCCTCTGACGCTCTGTGTTGCATCTCGGTGGAATGAGTCTCTGGCTGAATGTACTCCTGTGCCCAACCAGTACATTATGTAGTGGATGGGAGACATTGTCCAAGATGACATGCAACTTAGACAGTATCCTCTTTTCAGACACCACCGTCAGAGAGTCCAGTTCCATCTCCACAACATCACTGGCCTTACGAATGAGTTTGTTGATTCTGTTGGTGTCTGCTACCCTCTTTTAACATAACATTTAAGAGACCTTTAGACAGGCGCATGAAACATGTAACCAATGGAGGAATATGCATCACATACAGGCTGAAGAGGTTAGTTTAATATGGCATTGTGGTCAGCACAAACATGATGGGTCGAAGGGCCTGTTTCTGTGCTATACTGTTGGGCCTTTCTGGCTCAACAAGTTGCGCTGCCCAACACCAGACCAATCCCAGGACAATTTACAATGACCGATTGACCAACTAGTGTGGTGGGCTGGAGATACAAATCTACGAGGTATCTGCACTGATTTTGTTCATTTACAGTCTGTCAAAGGAGCACTGCATCATACACTGGATGAATTTCTTCACTGATATCTCACGGGAACTAATACACAATTTTAAAGTACTGTAATTTGTTCTCGTTTTCATTTAAATAAATAATTTGGAGGTGTAAGGCACTCCTCCCCTCTGCTAGCCTGCAGGTCACCCTTGGGTGAGGTGTAGCACCTGCTTAGCCCCTGGATAAGGATCACGTGAAGCCATGGGAGCCGGTGGTGGATGGTCATGGGAGCAGCCAGTGCATATCACAAGTCCTTGTTTGTGACCACTGACACCAGGCAGATGATCTCTGAAGAGTATTGATAATGGCTGGGGTCACCCATCTTGTAAAGACACTGCCCAGAAGAAGGCAATGGCAGACCCCTTGTGTAGAAAAATTGCCAAGAACAATCATGGTCATGGAAAGACAAGGATTGCCCACCTCATATGACAAGGCATGTAACAAAGTAACAAATTAAGGTCCTGACTGGAACCTCTTTGGGATGTGAGAGGAATCCCGTGCACCCGGAAGAAGCCTAGGCACTGACTGGAAAGATGTACAAACTTCTTGTAGAGGACACGGGACTTGAACTCTGAACTCCATCACCCCAAGCTGTCATGCCAGCCATCGAGCGACTGTGTTCTGTTTTTTACTGAGCTGACATGGTGTGCTGTCTAGGTCTGAAACCCATTAAACTTTAATTTAAATATCACAAGTATGGGGAAAAGGAATCTACAGAGTTTGACAGAGAGAAAGCCTTTACTTTCTGCCTTGTTCTCACTGATGTGCGGAGGGAATGAGTAAGTACAATTACTGCAGAATGCAGCAGCCAGCCTCACAGGGCAAATCCAAAGCACTCGGGCCAGGGCAAATGCCGCCGCAGTCAGGGGCTTGCCTGGATGTTTGCAACGGGCTCTGGAAGTCACAACCTCTGTGTGCTGCTTGCTGAATCTCCCCGAAGCCTCAGAGAAAGCCGGTGATTAATCTGCTGTGTTTGAACAGAACCTGAAGCTCCTGGCGAGACGAGCACTCTGTTTTTAGTCAACTCGCTGCCAGCAACCTCAACCTCAGCTGTTGAGCCAATGGCAATAAATGCTTCTGGGTCAATGTTGCAGGTTTATTGGAATCAGTTTATTATCGGTAAGGAGGGACAGGAACCTCAGAGTTCACACCACCAGGTTCAAGAACAGTATTTTCCCTCAACCATCAGGTCCCCCCGGAGGGGGATAACTTCACTCAACCCATCATTGAAATGTTCCCACAACCTATGGACTCACTTTCAAGGGCTCTTCATCTCATGTTCTCGATGTTTATTGCTTATTTGTTCTTTTTTCTTTTTGTATTTACAGTTTGTTGTCTTGTGCACATTGGTTGCTTGTCCATATTGTGTGGTCTTTTTGATAACAAATTTACTTTGAACTTTGACTTTATCACATACAGTAGTTTAAAGATTAGGTTTATATGGCACAGGTGCATCAAATTATAACCATATAACAATTACAGCACGGAAACAGGCCATCTCGGCCCTTCTAGTCCATGCCGAACGCTTACTCTCACCAGTCCAAATTGTCCTAGGACATCCCAAGGATGAGGCAGGAGCCATACCAGTTCAGTTTTGCCACCTTGAACTTGTAAGAAATAGGAAGGGTAAGAGATAAACAATTCAGCCCCTCAAACGCTGTCCTCTCACTCAGTAAGGTTGTGGTTTCAGCCTGTCATTTCCTCTTCTCCAGAACCCTGGGCATTGGTTTAAAGTGAGATTAAAGGTTAGCTTTCTGTGTGTCACGTGTATGTTGAGACATACAGTGAAATACGTTGTTTGTGTAATCGACTCGCGCAGTCCAAGGATATGCTGGGGCCAGCCCCCCAGTGTTGCCGTGCCTCTGACGCCAACGTAGCATGCCCATTGCTTATTGATCCTGACCCGTACACCTTTGGACTTTAGGAGGAAACCAGAGCACCTGGAGGAAATACTCAGGGAGAACGGACAGAGGTGGGAATTGGAATGGCAGTCCTTGGCCCTGTAAGGCGTTGTGCCAACCAATATGCTGTCGTGCCACCCCAAACAATTGCTAGTACTTAGATACAGTGGAAAGGCTTTGTTTGTGCAAGGGCCACGACCAGTAGGTTGGGAGATCAACCATATCACCACCCTGCCACCCCTACAGTAAGTATACGTGGATAGAGCCCACGTAAGTATGTAGAGACAGCCCATGGTGGGGAGGTTATAAAAAAGGCAAATCTCACAAACCAGGTATGTCTCACTGCAGTGGTCACCATAGACACGGTGGGCAAATGGCCTCTCTCTCTGCCATAGGAGCCTACTATGATTATTACCCTGTCAGCATATACCAATGTCCCTTTGTAGAACTTCGGACACTACAACACAGTACTGGCCCTTCGGCCCACAATGTTGTACTGCCCTTTTAACCTACTCTAAGCTTGATTGGTGAGGATTGCCCAGGACATGCCAAATTTCTTTAACCTCCTGAGGAAGTAACTTGATGGGCTTCCTTGGCTGTGACATCTGGCTGATTGGACCAGGACAGGCTACTGGTCTTGTGCAGGAGGGTCTTGGTTTAGTTCAGCTCTTTGTTCGGTACAGACACTGTGGGCCAAAGTACCCATTCCTGTTCGCTCTGCACAGTGGATTAGCATAACGCATTACAACGCCTGCCATCGGGTTCATTCCTGCTGCTGCCTGTGAAGAGTTGGTATGTTCTCGCCTTGTCCGCGTGGGTCTCGGGTGCTTCATTTGGAACATAGGAGGAAACCGCGTACGGGTTCGGGTTAGTGAGTTGTGGGCCTGGTGTGTTGGTGTCGGAAGCAAGGTGACATTGATGCGCTGCCCCCAGCACATCCTCGGACTGTGTTGGTCTTTGACACAAACAACACATTTCGCTGTATGTTTCAATGTACTTGTGACAAATAAAGCTAATCTTTCAGGATGTAAACACGAGGAATTCTGCAGATGCTGGAAATTCAAGCAACACACATCAAATTTGCTGGTGAACGCAGCAGGCCCTCCCCCTCCCCCCTCCCTCCTGGCACTTATCCGTGTAAGCGGAACAAGTGCTACACATGCCCTTACACTTCCTCCCTCACCACCATTCAGGGCCCCAAACAGTCCTTCCAGGTGAGGCGACACTTCACCTGTGAGTTGGCTGGGGTGATTTACTGTGTCCGGTGCTCCCGATGTGGCCTTTTATATATTGGCGAGACCCGATGCAGACTGGGAGATCGTTTTGCTGAACACCTACGCTCTGTCCACCAGAGAGAGCAGGATCTCCCAGTGGCCACACTCAGGTTGGAGGAACAACACCTTATATTCCGTCTGGGTAGCCTTCAACCTGATGGCATGAACATTGACTTCTCAAACTTCCGCTAATGCCCCACCTCCCCCTTGTACCCCATCTGTTATTTATTTATATACACACATTCTCTCTCTCTCTCTCTCTCTCTCTCCCTCTCTCTCCCTCTGTTCCTCTGACTATACCCCTTGCCCATCCTCTGGGTTTTTCCCCCCTCCACCTTTTCCTTCTCTCTGGGCCTCCTGTCCCATGATCCTCTCATATCCCTTTTGCCAATCACCTGTCCAGCTCTTGGCTCCATCCCTCCCCCTCCTGTCTTCTCCCATCATTTTGGATCTCCCCCTCCCCCGCCCTCTCCCATTTTCAAATCTCGTTACTAGCTCTTCTTTTAGTTAGTCCTGACGCAGGGTCTCGGCCCGAAACGTCGACTGTACCTGCTAATCTTTCAGGAGTCTTTTTCCATAAACACAAAGAGATTCTCATATTCTTTAGGAGTTTGGATGTTAAGATAGCAACCATTTTAATTCCCATTCCGATGTGTTGGACATCTTCTGCTACGATGAGGGCAACCTCAGTTTTGAGGAGCAACACCTCATATTCCACCTCGGTAGCCTCCAACCTGATGGCATAAACATTGATTTCTCCAGCTTCTGTAACATTCCCCCCCCCCTTCAATTCCCCACTACTTCTCCTTACCTGCCTATCACCTCCCCCTGGTGCCACTCCTCCTTCCCTTTCTCTCATGGTCCACTCTCCTCTCCAATCAGATTCTTTCTTCTCCAGCCCTTTGCCTTGTCTTCCTGTCATCTCCCAGTTTCTTACTTCATCCCCTCCTCGCCCACCCACCTGGCTTCACCTCTCATCTTCTAGCGTGTCCTCCTTCCCCCTGCCCCCACCTTTTTATTCTGGCATCTTCCCCCTTGCTTTCCAGTCCTGAAGAATGGACTTGGCACAAACATTGACCCTTTATTCCTCTCCATAGGTGCTGCCTGACCACCTGAGTTCCTCCAGCATTTTGTGTGTGTCTGCAGAATCTCTTGTGTTTATCGTTGGTTAGTATCATGTGCTGGCTGTTTCCAGCACATCCTTTTGGACTCTGTTGGTTATTGACACAAATGATGCCTTTACTGTGTGTTTTGATGTACATGTAACAAATAAAGTTAATCTTTGACAAACTTCTATAGACGTGCAGTAGAGAGTATATTGACTGGTTGGGTCATGAACTGGTATGGAAGCACCAGTGCCCTTGGACAGAAATACTTACAAAAAAAATAGTAGATATGGTTGGGTTGAGTTGTTCTCTGATCTTGGCAATCCATCTGCAAATATTTCATCACCATGCGAGAAGACATCATCACTGTGCTCTTCACTTGTCCGTCCTCTTAATAGTTGGCTTTTATACACTTTTCAATCAGTTACAAACAAGAGAAAATCTGCAGATGCTGGAAATCCAGAGCAACACACACAAAATGCTGGAGGAACTCAGGAGGCCAGGAAGCATCTGTGGAAAAGAGTACAGTCGATGTTTCAGGCTCAGACTCTTCATTGGGACTGGAGGGAAAAAAAAGTTGAGCGGGGGGGGGTCAGAGTAAGAAAGTGGGGGGAAGGGAGGGAGAAACACAAGGTGATAGGTGAAATTAGGAGGGGGAGGGGTGACGTAAAGAGCTGAGAAGTTGATTGGTGAAAGGTACAGGGCTGGAGAAGGGGGAATATGATGGGAGAGGACAGAAGGCCATGGAAGAAGGAAAAGGGGGAGTTTCTGATCAATCAGTTGTTTGGTCGTCATTACAGGAACTCAATCGTGATGAATGAAGGGAGCCTCGTCGCTGATTGGTTGCGTAGCAAACTCTACGTTGTCTGGAATTTTGCCTACATTTACTTATTAAAGGGAATGAAGTTTACATGTCTGTTTACAGAACTGTTTGTGAAAAGCCATACTCCTAGGAATTCTCTTGCATGTCATGAGTTTGCTTCCACTGTGACTTTCACTGATGCCTGTCTGAATTTGTGACCCTCTCGATCTTCATGGGTAGAGATCAGGGAGAGCTGGTCAGAAATGAATATGGCCAAGATTATCAGAGGTAAAGCCCTCCCCACCATTGAGCACATCTGCAAGGAGCGCTGTTGCAGGAAAGCAGCATCCATCAGCAAAGAGACCTTCACCATCCAGATCATGCCCTTTTCTCGATGCTGCCATCAGGAAGGAGGTACAGGAGCCTCAGGACCCACACTACCAGGTTCAGAAACACTTAACCATCAAGCTCTTGAACCAGAGGGGATAGCTTGACTCAACTCCACTTGTCTCATCTCTAAACTGTTCCCAAAACTGATGGATTCATTTACAAGGACTATCTCATATTCTCTATTGCCTTAATATTATTATTTCATTGACTACAGCTCTGCCTTTAATACCATCATTCCAAATAAACTGATTCCTAAGCTCTGGAACCTGGGCCTTAGCACTCAGATCTGCAGCTGGATCTTCAACTTCCTCACAGACAGGACCCAGGCTGTAAAAATAGGGGACAAGCTCTCCTCTACAATCACTCTGAGCACCGGTGCCCTACAAGGCTGTGTACTCAGCTTCCTGCTGTACTTGCTGTACACCCATGATTGTGTAGCCAAGTTTCCATCAAACTCAATATATAAGTTTGCTGATGACACAACAATTGTAGGCCGTATCTCGGGTAATGATGAGTTTGAGTACAGAGAGGAAATTAAGAACCTGGTGGCATGGTGCGAAGACAATAACCCATCCCTCAACGTCAGCAAGACGAAGGAATTGGTTGTTGACTTCAGAAGGAGTAGCGGACCGCACGACCCAATTTACATCGGTGGTGCGCAGGTGAAACAGGTCAAAAGCTTTAAGTTCCTCGGGGTTAATATCACAAATGACCTGACCTGGTCCAACCAAGCAGAGTTCACTGCCAAGAAGGCCCACCAGCGCCTTTGCTTCCTGAGAAAACTAAAGAAATTTGACCTGTTCCTTAAAACCCTCACTAATTTTTATAGATGCACCGTAGAAAGCATTCTTCTAGGGTGCATCACAACCTGGTATGGAAGTTGTCCTGTCCAAGACCGAAAGAAGCTACAGAAGATCGTGAACATGGCACAGCACATCACACAAACCAATCTTCCGTCCGTGGACTCACTTCACACCGCATGCTGTCGGAGCAGTGCTGCCAGGATAATCAAGGACACGACCCACCCAGCCAACACACTTTTTGTCCCTCTTCCCACTAGGAGAAGGCTCAGGAGCTTGAAGACTCGTACGACCAGATTTGGGAACAGCTTCTTTCCGACTGTTAATAAGACTGCTGAACGGATCTGGGCCGTACCCTCCAAATATCCGGACCTGCCTCTCGTTTTTTTTTCACTACCTTACTTCCCATTTTTCTGTTTTCTATTTATGATTTATAATTTAAATTTTTAATATTTACTAATTTTAACTATTTTAAATATTTTAAATATTTAATATTTGTAATCCAGAGAGTGTGAAGCGCAGAATCAAATATCGCAGTGATGATTGTATGCTCTAGCATCAATTATTTGGCGACTATAAAGTACCTAATTTTTTTTTCTTTCTTTTTGTATTTGCACAGCGTATTGCCTTTTGCACATCGGTTATTTGTCCGTCTTGTGCGTGGCCTTTCATTAATTCTGTTGTGTTTTGTTGAATGTACTGTGATTGCCCGCAAGAAAGTGGTGACATACAGTATACGTATTTTGATAATAAATTTATTTTGAACTTTGAACTTTAAAAGTTGGGTAGCGGGGTGGAGACGCGTCTGTAGCACAGGATGTGTAAAACTGCTCCTTCCTTCCACTACTCTAAAGATCCCTCTTGGACAAGGTGTAGCATCTGCTGGGCCCCTCTATCAGGGTCAGGTGAAGCCATGGGAGCAGGTGGTGGATGGTTGTACGAGCAGCCACTGCATATCACAAGTCCCGGTTATGCGACCACTGACACCAGGCAGACAATCTCTGAAGGGAATTGACAATGGCCGGGGTCACCTGTCTTGTAAAGACACTGCCCAGAAGAAGACAAAGACAAATCACTTCTGCAGAAGATCATGATCACCAACATCATACAACATGATACATAATGTGATGATAACCTTTAAAAGTGCCTCTTGTCCTTGTAGATTTGGGATAGCTTGAGAACTGTAAAACGTCGGATGTTTTTACAGACGGTTTAGTCAGTGTGTGGGGTGTGGTTGGGACCTGGTGGAGTTGAGTCCTCACACAGCATCTGCACGGGCTCGGAGTCTGCTCTCCTGACGTTGTCTCTGTGGCTCCTGTCCCTAGGGCTATGCCAGGATTCGCAAGGAGCGAGCTTTCGACGTGGATGCTCGTTTAACGGACACGACAGCAGGTGACGACGCTCCGGACGAGTGTATGGAACCAGAACTGACAGAGATCGAAGAACGCACCAGTCTAGGTGAGGCTCGTTGCTTGTGTCCCAGTCGTTTGGGGGCTCGTAAAATCATACAGCAGGAACGAACTCTTCACCCCTCCAAATCTCTGCTGATCCATTTACATGAATCCAATTTAACACAATTACCCTCCCCAAGTAGTAAAGCTGGTCCACGCCTTCACCCACTAACCCACCCCTCCACACCCCCCACCACCACTACTTTATCATTTCTTGTCAGAGCCACCTTATGTACAGACACTCCTGTGTCTAGTGTCACCTTATGGACATACAATCAATCTATGCATACAAGCTATCTTACATATTTATATTATTGTGTTCTTTATCTTATTGTATTTTTTTTGTGCTGCATTGGATCCAGAGTAACGATTATTTTGTTCTGCTTGACTACTGGAAATAACATTGAACCAGGAGTTCCCAACCTGAGTCCACTTATCCCTTGGTTAATGGTAGGGGTCCATGGCATAAAAAAGGTTGAGGACCCCCGCATTAAACAATCTTGAACCTTAGTCCAAAGCCTAACCTGTGCAGATTTTTGGACCAAAAGATAAAGGAGTAGAATTAGGCCATTTGGCCCATTAAAGTTTGCTCCACCATTTGATCATAGTCAGTCATGATTAAGGGTCCTAGCCTGAAACATTGACTACCCACTTGCCTCCACAGATGCTGCGTGACCTTATGAAATCTTCCAGCAGTTCAATTTCTGCTCCAGATTCCAGCATCTGCACTCTTGTTGGATTTTTGTTTCCCAACCCCACTTTCCCCCTTACTCCCCCAACCCTTACTCCCCCTCACTGATCAAACACGTATAGGTCTTTCCTTCTCAGCCTATCTTTATGGCTGACTCAGCCTGCAAGTATGCAAGATAAGCTTATCACTCTTCCTCGGTACATGTGACAATAATAAACCAGTTCCATTTCCAGCATAAGATATAGGTGCAGAATTAGGCCATTTTAATCGTGGCTCATTTACTGTCCCTCTCACCCCCATGCTCCTGCCTTCTCCCCGTAACTTTTCACACCCTAATCAAGAACCTATCAACCTTCTTAGATATGGGGCCCAAAGCTATTCTTAATACTCCAAATGTGGTGTGACCAACACTTTATAATGCCTCACTGTTATATGCTTGCCAGGACTTCAGGACCTGAGTTATAGACGAAGGTTGAATAGGTTAGGACTTTACTCCCTGGAGTGTAGAAGAATGAGGAGAGGTGTGACTTTCGCTTCGGCTAACAGCTTAATCTAGGGGATGATAGTCCCCAGCCCGGCCAAACTTAAAAAATCTCGTTTGGGTGGATGCTGCGCGATGTGTCCCCTGTTACAAATCAGTACCCTGAAATAACAAACCATACTCAATATGCGATTAAACGATTGAGCTTCATAATTCTTAATTTGACTATATGGTTAGTAAAGAAACAGAAAAGAAAGAAAAGGGCCCATTCTCATGAAACAGTCTGTTGCACAAAGTTGGAGCTCGCTGATAAGCCGTTCGTCCACCATCGACCTCCTCCAATCGTTGCTGACCTTCGGACCCTCGCTCCAAGTCCATCCCGTCTGGTGGTCTCCCAACTCTCTCCATTCCCGTCTTCTCTCCTCATCTCTCCCCGGCAAAAGACCATGAAAATCTCTCTTCCAGACTCACAAGAAAGAACAACATTCCAAAGCCCTGTTATCTCTAGTCATAACCCAAACATCGCTGCTACAGAGAAACCATTACATTAGCAGTGAAATATTACAGGATGTTACAGAGGTTTTATAGAGAGATATAAAATTTGGGGTGGTAAATTTAAATTGGCTTTTTCTATTGAGGTTGAGTGAATCTAGAACTAGAGGTTATAGGTTAAGGGTGAAAGGTGAGATGTTTAAGGGGTACTTACATAGAACATAGAATAGTACAGCACAGTACAGGCCTTTCGGCCCACAATGTTGTGCCAACCCTCAAACCCTGCCTTCCATATAACCTCCCCACCTTAAATTCCTCCATATACCTGTCTAGTAGTCTCTTAAATTTCACTAGTGTATCTGCCTCCACCACTGACTCAGGCAGTGTATTCCACGCACCAACCACTCTCCGAGTAAAAAACCTTCCTCTAATATCCCCCTTGAACTTCCCACCCCTTACCTTAAAGCCATGTCCTCGTATTGAGCAGTGGTGTCCTGGGGAAGAGGCGCTGGCTATCCACTCTATCTATTCCTCTTATTATCTTGTACACCTCTATCATGTCTCCTCTCATCCTCCTCTCCAAAGAGTAAAGCCCTAGCTCCCTTAATCTCTGATCATAATGCATACTCTCTAAACCAGGCAGCATCCTGGTAAATCTCCTCTGTACCCTTTCCAATGCTTCCACATCCTTCCTATAGTGAGGCGACCAGAACTGGACACAGTACTCCAAGTGTGGCCTAACCAGAGTTTTATAGAGCTGCATCATTACCTCTTCTTCATTCAGAGAGTGGTGAGTGTGTGGGATGAGCTGCCAGTGGAGGTGGTGGATGCAGGTTTGATTACAACATTCAAGAGAAGCTTGGATAGGTACGTGGATGGGAGAGGAGGTATGGAGGGCCGTGGTTTGGGTGCAGGTCGATGGGACTAGGCAGAATACAAGTTTGGTCTGAGGGGCTCATTTCTTTGCCGTAGTGTTCTATGACTAGTCATAGTCATACTTTATTGATCCTGGGGGAAATACAGTTGCACCATAAATAATAAATAGTAATAGAACCATAAATAGTTAGATAGTAATATGTAAATTATGCCAGTAAATTATGAAATAAGTCCAGGACCAGCCTATTGGCTCAGGGTGTCTGACCCTCCAAGGGAGGAGTTGTAAAGTTTGATGGCCACAGGCAGGAATGACTTCCTATGACGCTCTGTGCTGCATCTCGGTGGAATGAGTCTCTGGCTGAATGTACTCCTGTGCCCACCCAGTACATTATGTAGTGGATGGGAGACATTGTCCAAGATGGCATGCAACTTAGACAGCACCCTCTTTTCAGACACCACCGTCAGAGAGTCCAGTTCCATCCTCACAACATCACCGGCCTTACGAGTGAGTTTGTTGATTCTGTTGGTGTCTGCTACCCTCAGCCTGCTGCCCCAGCACACAACAGCAAACATGATAGCACTGGCCACCACAGACTCGTAGAACATCCTCAGCATCGTCCGGCAGATGTTAAAGGACCTCAGTCTCCTCAGGAAATAGGGACGGCTCTGACCCTTCTTGTAGACAGCCTCAGTGTTCTTAGACCAGTCCAGTTTATTGTCAATTCGCATGCCCAGGTATTTGTAATCCTCCACCATGTCCACACTGACCCCCTGGATGGAAACAGGGGTCGCCGGTCCCTTAGCTCTCCTCAGGTCTACCACCAGCTCCTTAGTCTTTTTCACATTAAGCTGCAGATAATTCTGCTCACACCTTGTGACAAAGTTTCCTACCGTAGCCCTGTACTCTCGTATTACTCTCGTATATTCCAGTCCTCTTGACCTGAACGCTAACATTGCATTTGCTTTCCTTACAACCAAATAACCTGCAAGCTAACCTTTAGGGAAAGCTGTACTAGGTCTCCCAAGTCCCTTTGCACCTTTGATCTCTGAAATCTCATTGCATTTAAAAAAAATAGTCGATGTCTTTATTCTTCCTGAAACTCCTTTTTACCAAGTGTTGCTAGAAACACTGCTGGTTATCCCTTTGCTAACACGCCAATGGACTCTGGGGTGAGAAAACCACCTTTCTCGAATTCCCAATCTGAACGAATACTGTTTAAGCGCTGCCCACTGTCAGCGAGAAATAACAGATCGTCCACCACGTACAATTTGAAAAAAATGTATGTTTACAAATTTTCAGCTTTATCGAATAGTTAGTAGGAAAAAGAAAAAAGACAAATAAAAAAGGACCCGTTACAGTTAACTCAGTCAAATGTGCACACAAGTTGGAGCTCATCTTGACGTTGTCTTTAACTTGCGCGTTGAACCCATGATCTGTGTGAAAGCATGCGTGACTTTCCGATGTCCCTTGAAATTCATCTTGAACAGACTCTGCCCCCATAGCAGTAACTGTTCCTTCCTTGAAACTATTCATCTGCACAAAGCACCTTGTGCAACAGGGATGGCATCCTCAGCCATCTTTGCTCCTGTCTTCTCCCAGCTCCCGCCAAAAAAAACCTCAACCCACACCAGTGTCAGTCACCAAAAACTCTGCCCAGCTTTCTCTCGAACCTTCTCCTAATTTCACCATCCTGATTGGCTGACACAATATTCCTAAGTTGACCAACATAGCTCCTTATATTTAGCTGAAACCCAAACATGCTAAAAGCAGAACAGACTGCTCTTATAGAACTGCTAAAATGAAATGCCTACAGCATAAGCAGTAGAAATGTTAACTAGGACGTTACACTATCTTGCCCCCCACCCCGCCCCCAACCAAAACATAGTCATGTTCTCATGACTTTGAAATTTATCAACCCATCATTAATAACACAGTTTTTAAACGAGTTTTGTGATGTCAGGATCTCCAATCCATTTGTAAATGGTAGTGACATATCTCACTAGGGGGATAGACACAACACTCTGTTCCCTGGTCCGTCACAGACCAGCCTCTCTGGGGGTTTCCTTTGAGACCTCCTTATCCCACTTTTGGCTCTTCTAGCTTCAATCACCTCTTGTGACCCTTCTGGTCATTTAGAGGGTGCCTCCCCCATCTATCACTCGTGTCTTTGGTGGCTCAGGTACCCCTGCTCCATGACTGAACTTGACTTCCTTCAGTTTAAGCAGGTGCTGCCAAACATCTTCAACCTCTGGTGCTAACTGGTGAGATCTCTCTCCGAAAGGGGTGTCCTCAGTCTCTCTAATAGTGTGGCAAGTACTCCTGGAGTAACCAACATCAGACTTGTCAGTAGAAAACTCATCTTCACATCTCAACATCTTCTCAGTTAATCTCCTTTTCCATGCCTCGGATATTCTGATAAATTTGGGTGTTCCTGTCACTTTAGCTACTCCTCCAGGATGTAACACGACAGGTTTAGACTGTGTGTACCACACAGTTCCTCGTTTCTGCTCACCATCCTGCTTAGGAGGAACTTGCACCTTCTCAAAAGCAGCTTTGAACATGGTGAATGGACAAGGTTTTCAAAATGTTCTCTCCATTCCTCTTCTTGCATGCTCTCAGGAGCCTTCTCACAATGGCAGTATCTGTCCCCACAAGAATGGAAGCTCCACTCTTTGTAACTGGATCTGGGCAGACCAGCACTGGTGTGTCAATAGTCTCAGTTACTCCAACATCTGCTTCTGAAAATTCCAGCTTCAATGACGAGTCATCATCATATGAGTATTCATCAGTACTAAGCCCCCGAATCTCAAGGGCACTAAGTGGACTCGTGTTTAGCAGCTTCATGTGTGGCATCTTGTTAAAAGCCTTCTAAAAATATGGTGGTAGCCTCATCTTCACTGTTGCCCTTAAAACATCTTTTGAGTGTGTCCGCACCTGAAACTTTAGCAGCAGTTCAGAGCGAATCAGACAATGAGCTTGGGATCCTTCTTGCTTATGGGGGGGGGGGGGGTTAATCAAAACGAACATGACAGGGGAGTTCTTCCCATTTTCAGGCCAAGATCTCTTGCGCAAGTTGTACCTTCCCTGGTTTGTTCATGTTTGTTGCCGGTGCTGTCCAAGTTCGTTAGCGCTGTGTTTCTCATATTACTGGGTACTTGCCCCAAAGCTTCCAATCAATTCACCCAAAATTGTCCTGGGACATCCCAAGAATGAGGCAGGTACCAAACAACTTCAGGGGTTTGACCTTGTAAGAAATGAGAAGTGAAGGTGTTAATTATTCAGCTCCTTGAACTCTGGACGCATTTGTAAGATTGTGGGTACTCCCCTGTTTTTTTTCTCCCCCAGAAACCTCGACATTGGTTTAAGGCAGGATTCCCAACCTTTTTTATGCCACAGGCCCCTCCAGTTAACCGAGGAGTCCGTGGAGTCCAGGTTGGGAACCCCTGGTTTAAGGAGATTAAAGATTTAGCTTTATTTATCACACGTACATCAAAACATACGGTGAAATGTGGCATCTGCTCCACGATCAACACAGTCCGAGGATGTTTCTGGGGCAGCTCGCAGGTGTCGCCACGTTTCTAGTACCAACATAGATTGCCCACAACTTACTACCCCCAACCCAGACGCCTTGGGAATGTGGGAGGAAACAAGAGCACCCTAAACGGACACAAGGAGAATGTACAAACTCCTTACAGAATTGAACCCCGATCTTCCAGTTGTTGGCTTTATGCTAACCACTGCACTACTGTGCCGCCCCAGAAATAGGGAACACTTCACAAATTTGAGTGGAGAGAGATTTAATAGGAAATAGCATTTTCACCCGGAGTGTTGTCAGTATATGGAATGAGCTGCCAGAGGAAGTGGTTGAGTCTCTGAAAACTATGTCATAGAAACAGGCCCTATGGCCCATCAAGTCCATGCTGAACAAGTTAAGCTGCCTACTCCCTTTGGCATTCACCGGGACCACAGCCCTCCATACCCCTACCATCATGTACCTGTCCAAACTTCCCTGGAATGTTGAAATCAAGCTCCAAAGCACCGCCTGTGCTTGCATTCATTCCCCTCACTCATGACCCTCTGCGTGAAGAAGGTTCTCCTAAAATATTTCACTTTGCACCCTTAACCCATGACCTCTGGCTGTAGTCCCCCTAAAATCAGTGGAAAAAGCCTGCTTGTATTTACCCTGTCTAAAACCCCTTATAATTTTTGATAAAACTTCTATCAAATCTCCTTTCAGTCTTCTACATTCTAAAGAATACAGTCCTAACCCATTCAGTCCCATAACTCAGGTCCCCTAGACCCAGCAGCACTGTGGGAACTTCCTCCGTACTCTTTCAACCTTGTTTACATCCTTCCTCCATGCCCTGCATATTCATATGTCTGCCTAACAGCCTTTCAACCACCACTGTCGTATCTGGGTCTACATCACCACAACTAACAGCACATTTCCGGCACCCACCCCTCACCGTGAAGAAAAAAAATAACTTCTCCCTCACCGCCCTCACCTTAAATCCATGTTCCCAGGTTTCAGACACTTCCACCCTGGGAAAAAGTACATACAGTAAATAAGACAGCTGTTCTTAAAATGTTGATCGTGTGTCTTCAGGCCCCTGTACCTCCTCCCTTGATGGTCGTAACAAGTTGATGTCCTGGTGCTGGGACTCCCATAGTGGTATTCTGGGCGGTGGGGGGGTGCGGAGCCTCAGGATTTAAACCCAGCGACACTGGAGAAGTGGCGATGTTTCCAGGTCGGGCGGATGTGTGGTTTAGAGGGGGAACCTGTGGGCAGAGATGACCCTGTGCATCTGCTGACTTTACTAGTTCCAAAGCGCAGGCCCGCAGGCTGCTGGCAGAAGTGAAAGTGAAAGTTCAGCGTGGTTGATGTTCAGTTGTCAGCACAGATTTCGTTGGCTTGTTCTTATGGGGTGGGGGGGGGGTGCGGAGGAAAGATGCTTCCTCCCCCCCCCCCCCCACTGTAAGCCTTTTGGTTTTTAGAACATAAAACATAACAGCATAGAACAGGCCTTTGGCCTACAATGTTGCGATGACCTTTTTAGCTACTGGAAGATGAATCTAACCCTTCCCTTCTACATAATCCTTCATTTTTCATTCATATAAGTGCTTAGCAAAATCTCTTAAATGTCCCTAATGTGTCGGCCTCTAACACCACCTTTGGTAGAACAATGAACAGCACAGGACCTTTTGCCTATAAACCTACTCCATGATCTAACCCTTCCTTTCTACTTAACCCATAACCCTCTATACTGCCCTCACTGAGGTATTGGAACATTAACTAGACAATCAGCCCAACTCTATTCAGAAATGACATGAGGGTTGGGGTGTAGCCTCCTGGCTCCGTAGTTTTATTGCAGACACAATGGCATGAATAAGGAGCTAGAGGCCTATTTTCCGACTCATATTATTTTTAAATGGAGTTTGGCTGACTGTCTAGTTGATGTTACAACACTTCTGCGAGGGGTAGTACAGTGAAAGAACAATGCTTCTACTGGGGAAATAACAGAATGGATTTAGATGGAAACTTTTGTTCCTAATGTAAACCTCTGGCCTCCTGCCAGCCAGTGTGCTTTCCTACTTCCTACTTCCTGGCTGCACAGGAAGTGCGTAATACAGCTCTGAAACTGCTCATCAAAATAAAAGCTGAATGTGCTTAACATAAATCAATTGCTTGAAAGGCAGAACACTCTCTTCTTTTTTACATCTGTGTGCCCATCGAAGAACACTTACACCAACAACTGGCCACTCCTGAGTCTCACTGCTTATTTCCCAGAACTCAGAGTGGATTCAAGCCTCCATAATCAATTCAGATTCAGGTTTATTGCAGAAGATCCTGAGAGGCAGGATTTATGAGGATTTGGAGAGACATAATCTGATTAGGGACAGTCAGCGTGACTTTGTCAAGGGCAGGTCATGCCTTACGAACCTGATTGAATTCTTTGAAGATGTAGCAAAACACACTGATGAATATAGAGCAGTGGGTATAGTGTGTATGGCATTTGATAAGGTTCCCCATGCAATGCTCATTTAGAAAGTAATGAGGCATGGGATCGAAGGAGACCTTGCTTTGTCGATCCAGAATTAGCTTGCCCACAGAAAGCAAAGGGTGGTTGTGGATGGTTTGTATTCTGCATTGAGGTTGGTGACCAGTGCTGTTCTGCAGGGATCTGTTCTGGGTCCCCTTCTCTTTGTAATTTTTATAAAAGACCTTAATGAAGTAGAAAGGTGGGTTAGTTAGTTTGCTGATGACACAAGAGTTGGGGGTGTTGTGGATAGTCTGGAGGGTTGTCAGAGGTTACAGTGGGACATCGATAGGATGTAGAAATGTGCTGAGAAGTGGCAAATGGAGTTCAACCCAGATAAGTGTGAAGTGGTTCATTTTGGTAGGTCAAATTTAATAACAGTATATAATATTAATGGTAAGGCTGTTGGCAGTGTGGAGGATCAGGGAGATCTTGGGGTCCGTGTTCATAGGACACTCAAAGCTGTTGCGCAGGTTGACAGTATTGTTAAGAAGGCATATGATGTGTTGGCCTTCATCAACCATGGGATTCAGTTCAAGAGCCGTGAGGTAATGTTACAGCTGTATAAGACTTTGGTCGGACCCCGCTTGGAGTACTTTGTTCAGTTCTGGTCACCTCACTACAGGAAGGATGTGGATACTATAGAGAGAGTGCAGAGGAGATTTACAAGGATGTTGCCTGGATCGGAGAGCACGCCTTATGAGAATAGGTTGGGTGAACATTTCTCTTTGGAGCAATGGAGGATGAAAGGTGACCTGATAGAGGTGAACAGATGATGAGAGGCATTGATTATGTGGATAGGCAGAAGCTTTTCCCAGGGCTGAAATGGGTAACACAATGGGGCACAGTTTTAAGGTGCCTGGAAATTGGTACCGAGGGGATGTTTTTTCCCACACAGAGAGTAGTGGGTCCATGGAATACACTGCCAGTGGCAGTGGTGGAAGCAGATACAATAGGGACTTTTAAGAGACTCTTAGATAAGTTCATGGAGGTTAAAAATAGAGGGCAATGCAGTAGGCAAATTCTCGGCAGTTTCTAGAGTAGGTTACATGGTCGGTACAACGTTGTGGGCTGAAGGGCCTGTAATGTGCTGTAGATTTCTATGTTTCTGTTTTCTCTGTTTTATTATAGACCATAGAGCACCACAGCACAGTACAGTCTCTTCAGCCCACGGTTAAATGCGATCTTGTGGACACTTTTTAAAATGTTCAAACTTTGTAACTCTCCCCCAGATTTGGAGCAAGATGCCTCTGAGATGGAATTGGTGGGACACTCCTCCGTGGACAACTTTCCCAAGGTTCCTGAATCCACACGCACCTCTGAGACGGTAAGGGCAATGCCGAGATGGTGAATTTTCCACTTGTGATGACGGCTAGGTAATATAAATTCAAGCAGTCAGTTCAAGGTTGGGGCAAGCCTGGGTTGTTGTCATCCAGTGTACACTCAGTGGCCACGTTATTAGGCACGGGAGCTGCTACTGTAGTCTATCCACTCCGAGCTTCAACGTCTTGTGCATTCAGAGATGCTCTTCTGCACCCTACTGCTTATTTGCTTTCATTATCGTGGTCCACAAGCAGGGCCTGGGTCGGGTTGACTGGACGAGAGAGCCTAGTGATTAAAATCCGTAACACCCAAAGACCCCAGGTTATGTTACTGATTATGTGACCCGGTGCACGCCCGGATAATTAAGCCAAGTGATGTCAGACCAAGTTAACGAAAGGCATGGGCCAGATTAAAGTGGCTTCGCAACCCTAGCCCACACATCCCCACTAACCCTGGTCATGCCCCCACAGATGAGCTGACTTGTTTCAGGAGGAGGAAGATCACAGTGAAGGCAAGTGTTGGACACGATTAATGAAGACGTGGGCTAGATCAAAGAGGCAGGGTTGCGTGACACTGAAGCTGGAGTGACAAGATCAAGAAGCACAAGGGGGTTATTTTCCCATTGCCCACATAATCACATCCCCTCCTTATACTTGCCTCTAATCAACTTAAAATTATGCCTCTCTCATAATAGCTATTTCCACCCAGGGAAAAGTCTCTGGCTGTTTACTCTGTGCACCTGATCTTGTACACATTGATCAAGTTAAGTTCTCCCTCCTAAAGCGTTTGGAGGCTGTAAGGAGACACGTCATCCATACAGATTGATTCATTACAACAATGTATTGAGGTAGAACACGGTAAAACAATAACAGAATGCAGAATAAACCCTGTTACAGTTACAGAGAAAGTGTAAGAGAAAGCAGGCAGAAAATAAGGTGCCAAGTCACGATGGTGGGAGATTGTCAGGTTATTGTACTGGGGGAACGTTTTGCAATCTTACAACAGTGGGACAGGACCTGTCTGAGCCCGGTGGTCAAGCTTTCTGGCTTTTCTATCATCAGTTTTCTACCCAATGACAGGGGGTTCGGCTTGGGTGGGTGGAGTCTTTGATTATGTTGGCTGTTTTACTGAGACAGCGAGAAGTGTAGACGGTCTGTACTGGCTTGTGTAATATCCGTTGGTGACCCCGACCAACTGTGTATAGATGCGACAGACAAAGTCTTTTTGGGTGATAATGTCAAATACAGGAGAGCACAGTTTTTTTTTTAGATTGTGAAGACATGCAGTCCTCTTTTATTGTCATTTAGTAATGCATGCATTAAGAAATGATACAATATTTCCTCCGGTGTGATATCACAAAACACAGGACAGACCAAGACTGAAAAAACTGACAAAACCACATAATTATAACATCTAGTTACAACAGTGTAATGATACCATAACTTGATGAAGAAGCCCATGAGCACAGTAAAGTTCAAAGTCTCTCAAATGTCCCACATCTCACGCAGACGGGAGAAGGAAGAAAAACTCTCCCTGCCATGCCGACCACAATCCAACTCTGAGTCATCCGAAAACTTCAAGCCTCCAATCAGCTCTCTGACACCGAGTACTGAGCATCATCTCTGTCCGAACGATTCGACCTCCTTCTCGGTTGCCAACAGCAGGCAAAGCCGGGGATTTTGAGGCCTACCCTCCGAAAGATTTCCGACTGCGCAGTAATGACAGCAGCGAACGAGCGTTTCAGAAATTTCTCCAGATGTTCCTCTGTGCTTTCACGTCCATTCTCCATCAAATCAGAATTGTCCACAGCCCCTATTTAACAGATACGACATCGTTTTTCATCGGAGGGCTGTGCATGCTCCTCTTCTCCTCCCGCCTTTATTTATTTATTGAGATACAGCGAGGAATAGGCCCTTTGTTCCCTTTGAGCCGTGTTGCCCAGTGATCCCCCAATTTAACCCTAGCCGAATCACGTGACAATTTACAATGACCAGTTAACCAAGCACCCGGTATTTGACTGTGGAAGGAAACTGGAGCGCCCGGAGGAAACGTCCATGGCCATAGGGCAAACGTACAGACTCCTTCCAGACTGCAGTGGGAATTGAACCCAGATCACCGCTTGTCGCTCGCTGCTACTGACCACAAAGCCTTGCGCTAACCACTACGCCACCGTGCCACCCTGCAGTTTGAGGTGAGAGGGAAGAAATTTGACTGAGATGTGCAGGATAAGTTTCCTTGTGCAGAGAATCTGCGTGCCTGGAACATGTTGCCAGAGGCAGAGACGATGGGGCCACATGGTGTGGGGTAGAGGTTAGCCCAATGGTTTATGGCGCTGGCGACCCTGGTTCAGTTCTATCGCTGTCTGTAAGGAGTTTGTACCGTCTCTGTGTGACGACATGAGTTTCCTGCAGCTGCTCTCGTTTCTTCCCATAGTCCAAAGTTGTGTGTTGGGCCAGAAGGGCCGTCATTGTGCTGTATCACTAAATAAATTAGGGTGATGGGGTAAAGATATCTCTACCAAAGGAGAAAAAGGTGCTTCTTCCCTCCGCTAGTGTGCAGGTCACCATTGGACAAGGTGTAGCACGTACTTAACCCCCCCGATCAGGGTCACATGAAGCCATGGGAGCAGGTAGTGGGTGGTCATAGGAGCAGCCGGTGCAGATCACAAGTCCAGGTTATGCGACCACTGACGCCAGGCAGACAATCTCTGAAAAGTATTGATAATGGCTGGGGTCACCTGTCTTGTAAAGACACTGCCCAGAAGAAGGCAATGGCAAACCACTTCTGTAGGAAAATTTCCCACAAACAATCATGGTTATAGAAAGACCTTGATTGCCGTCGTCATACGAAACAGGACGTAGTGATGGTGAAATAAAATATCCGTGTTTATGTGGTGTTTAGGCATGTGAACGTGCAGACAGCAGATGGGCACAGATCATGTTCAGGCAGATAGGATTAGTTTAATCTGACAGTATAGACGTAGTGGGCCGAAGGGCCTGTTCCTGTGCTGTACTTGTATGTTCTAACATTCCAGATCCCTTCATTAGAACTGCCACTTTCCTCAGCATCTGTACCTACTTCCTTATCAGAAGATTCCCCTCCCTCCCCCAGGACTGTAGACCCTTCCTCCTCTGACCGGAGTTTGCAATTCATCCAATGGAATAAAAGCATACATTTCTAAAGAATGATCTGGCCCGGGGGGGGAAAACGTTTTTCTCTCTTCCCCACAGTTGCTTCCTGACCTGCCAAGTGTTTCCAGCAATGTTTGTTGTTTGGGTAAACAAAATGGCTATTTGTGTATCGGTCTTGAATTCTGTTGATTGGCTGTTTTACTCTGCGGTAAAGGCCGCTCTTTTGCCAGCTCTCTCTAGACCATGGGTTCCCAACTTTCTTTAAGCCATGGACCCCTGTTCTAACAGAAGTCAATTCTGTATGTTTAGGCTTCTAAAACAGTGACCACATCTACATTTCCCTGGAAGAAGGGTCTTGTTGACTTTTAATTCCCCTTCATACATCAATGTTCCAAGTAAATTTATTTTCAAAGTATGTGTGTATCATCATTTCTGCCTTGAGATTCATTTTCTTGCAGGCATTTACAGAAAAAATACAATATAATTCTATGAAAACTATGTATAAACAGGCAAAGAGTGACAAACAACCAGTGTGTGCAAAAGAAGATAAACAAGTAAAAATAATACTGAGAACATGAGTTGTAGAGTTCTTGACAGTTAATCAATGTGTTGTGGAATCAGTTCAGAGTTGTAGTGAGTGAAGTTATCCATGCTAGTTCAGGAGCCTGATGGTTGAGGGGTAATGAATGACCCTGAAACTGGTGGTGTGGGACTTGAGGATTCTCTGCTTCCTGCCTGATGGTGGTAGTGGGAAGAGAGCATGGCCTGGGGTGTTTGAGAGTCTTTGATGGATGCTGCTTTCTTGTAGCATTGCTCCTTGTCGATGTGTTCCATGGTGGGTGGGCTTTGCCTGAGATAGCTTGGGCTGCGTCCACAACTTTCTGCGGTCTGTTTTTGTTCCTGAGCATTGGCGTTTTCATACCTGGCTGTGTGCTGTCTGACTTGCTGATTTCCTCCAGCGCTTTGTGAGTGTCACTCTAATTTCTCCCCATGCCATTTCTGTTCCAGTCAGAACTCTTGAATTGTGAAGACTACAAGAAGTCTCGTAGCTTGAATGGTCATGCCCAAGACCTGTCGGGAAACTCTGCAGGTAAAGCTCCCTCCTTGTCACTGAACTTGGCTGATGAGTCGCACAGCGGGTAGTGCAGCTATATCACACCTTCAGGGACCCGAGTTTGATACTGATCTCAGGCACTGTCTGTGTGAGTTTTGCACATTCTCACTGTAATTGTGCCCATAATGTCGTGCTGAACCAATTCAGTTAGTAATCAGATGGCCACCTAAACTAAACAACAGGAATTCTGCAGATGCTGGAAATTCAAGCAACATACATCAAAGTTGCTGGTGAATGCAGCAGGCCAAGCAGCATCTATAGGAAGAGGCGCAGTCGACGTTTCAGGCCGAGACCTCGGCCTGAAACGTCGACTGCGCCTCTTCCTATAGATGCTGCTTGGCCTGCTGCGTTCACCAGCAACTTTGATGTATGTTGCCACCTAAACTAATCTCTTCTGCCTACACAATATCCATATCCTTCCATTTTCCTCACATTCATGTGTCTATGTAAACATCTCTTTACTTTTCAATATTTTTATTAGTTTCTACATAAAAGAATACAGAGTACAAGAAAGTATATACAAAAGGTCGAGAAAAAACATCTACCAATTACATTGTTATTATGAATAGATATAATCTCATTACCCCGTATTCATGTAGGTTAGTCAAAGTTATATTGAAATATACTAATTTATTACAGAAAAGAGTCTAACCCCTACCAAGACCGAAGCTGTTTATTAAGGAGAAAAAAAAGGTAAAATACCTTCTCGTACAATAAAAATTAATAATAGCCAACATCTAAATTTAAACATCGAATTGAGGGTTTGAAAGTTTTGAAAATAGTTCAGAAAGGGTCCCCACAATGTTTGAAAGTCTTGATGAGATTCAGAAATTGAACAACGAATCTTCTCTAAATCTAAGCATGACATAACATCGCATAACCATTGAGCATGAGTAGGAGGAAAAACATCTTTCCATTTAAACAAAAGCGCCCTCCTAGCTATAAGAGAGCTAACAGCCAAAATATGTAAATCTGATGTCTTCAGCTTGATATCTTGTTCTGCAACAATACAGAATAGGGCCGTCAGAGGATTAGGCTTAAAATTGACTTTGAAAAGTAAAGAACAAGTTTGAAAAACTTCCTTCCAATATTTTTCAGGACATGGACAAGTCCAAAACATATGAATTAATGAAGCTTCTGCATTATTACATCTGTCACAGTAGGGAGATATATTCAAATAAAAACGAGATAGCTTATCTTTAGTCATATGGACTCTATGTACCACCTTAAATTGTATGAAGGAATGGCGAGCACATAGCGATGACGTATTAACCAGTTGAAAAATTTCATTCCAAGTTTCCTCAGGTATTGATGTCCGTAAGTCTTGTTCCCAGAGATTCTTAATTTTGTCTAAAGGAACATTCCTCATCTCCAGTAACATACCATAAATATTAGATATTGAACCATTATAAAAAGGTGTCAAATTAAAAATTACACCTAGTAAGTTCTTATCTGAGCTTATAGGAAATGTGCATAATTGAGATCTTAGAAAGTCTCTAATTTGTAGATATCTAAGAAAGTGAGTTTTGGGTAAGCTATATTTAGATAGATAGACATACTTTATTGATCCTGAGGGAAATTGGGTTTCGTTACAGTTGCACCAACCAAGAATAGAGTATAAATATAGCAATATAAAACTACAAATAAATAAATAATAATATGTAAATTATGCCAGATGGAAATAAGTCCAGGACCAGCATATTGGCTCAGAGTGTCTGACCCTCCAAAGGAGGAGTTTTAAAGTTTGATGGCCACAGGCAGGAATGACTTCGTATGACGCTCTGTGTTGCATCTCGGTGGAATGAGTCTCTGGCTGAATGTACTCCTGTGCCCAACCAGTACATTATGTAATGGATGGGAGACATTGTCCAAGGTGGCATGCAACTTGGACAGCATCCTCTTTTCAGACACCACCATGTGAAATTTAGCTGACAATTGCTCAAATGAAAAAAGATTTCCTCCAACAAACAGATCCCAAAAATAATTAATACCCAACCTGTCCCATTCTTTAAAAACTAAATCAGTCATGGAGGGTTTAAAAAAAAATTAGAATAAATGGGACTAGAAAGGGAAAATTTAAATAAACCAAAATGTTTTCTAAATTGTATCCAGATCATCAGAGTATGTTTAACTATTAAATTATCAGTTAGTTTACTTACAAATACAGGAAACGAGGATCTAAGAAGAGAAATTATAGAAAATTTACTAACAGAAATAGCTTCTAAAGAAACCCATACTGGACAGGCTACACGATTAGTATAATATATCCAAAACATAAGATATCGTATATTAACTGCCCAGTAATAAAACTTAAAATTAGGTAAGGCTAACCTCCAGACTTTTTAGGTTTTTGAAGATGAACTTTATTTAAATGAGGACGTTTATTTTTCCATATATAGGAGGATAAAATAGATTCAAGAGAGTCAAAAAAGGATTTAGGAATAAAAACAGGTAAAGCCTGAAAAAGATATATAAATTTAGGTAGAATATTAATTTTAATAGAATTAATTCGTCCAATCAATGATATTGAAAGAGGTAACCAATTTAATGATATCTTTTGTACTGTCGTGGTTCGGTCCGTGAAGTCCGCATTCCGGTTCACGGTCCAGTCCATCGACCCTTGCTCCAAGTTTTCCTGTCTACCCTGTTTCTGTTCCTGTTGAGTACTACTTGAGGCAGCTGATTCTCGTTGGGGCTGGCTGCATAAATACCTCCAGAGACCAGGGTGTGGCTGCTGGATTGTTCTTGTCCTTACTCCTTGTATCCCTTCCCCTGCCTTCTGTTTCCTCACCTGAAGCCCTGCCTTGTCTTGCCGGTAACTCTCACCTCGCTTCGCCTGTAGTCTTGTCTTGGAGCCACCCTGTACCTAGCTCCCTTCCTGTCCCTTGCCTCCGCTGGGTAAGTCAGACTGTCTTGCCGTTACCCTGCGGTTGGTTCTGTCCCTTCCTGTCCCTTGCCTCCGTCGGGTAGGCCAAGCCAACTTGCTGTTACCTACAGTTGGTTCTGTCCATTCCTGTCCTTTGCCTCCGTCGGGTAAGCCAGGCCATATTGCCATTACCCTGCGGTTGGTTCTGTCCCTTCCTGTCCCTTGCCTCCGTCGGGTGGAGTACCGCGCCCTGCCCAGGTGATCTGTGCCCTGCCCAGGTGATCCGTGCCCTGCCCAGGAGTACTGCACCCTGCCCAGGAGGAGCTTCAAGACCCCAAGCCTTGAGCCTCGCCCCAAGCCAAGCTTCAAGACCCCAAGTCTCAAGCCTCTGGTCTCCAGCCTGAAGACTCCAGCTTCGTCCTGCCTGCCAGCCAAGTCACGTCCTTGCCTTGTTCTGGGGTCCGAGCCAGAGGCAAGACCCAGGTTCTGGGCCCTTGTCCAGTCTCTGGCTCGGAGTCCAAGCCCTGGTTCCTAGCTCTCTTGTCCAGTCCTGTTCTGGGTTCCCAGTTTTCTTGTCCATGTCCCAACCCTCACCCTGTATCCTAGTCCTGTCCCTAGTACTTCAGTGTCTGTGTCTTGCACTTGGGCCCGTTTCCAGCCACCACCTTATGACATGTACATGGTTCAATAAAGTATTCTTTAAACGGGTGTTTGTAATTCTTAGTGATTGTTACACCCAAATAAGTAAATTGATTCCTTACAATTTTAAATTTATACCAAATTAGTTAAAGGAAATAACTCACTCTTATGTAGGTTCAATTTATATCCTGAAAACTGGCTAAAACGGGAGAGTAAAGAAAGTACACAGGGTAACAAAATCTCAACATTGGAGATAAAAAGCAATATATCATCAGCGTAAAGCGAGATTTTGCGGGTGATACCTCTCCTTGAAATAGCACAGATATCATTAGATTCTCGAAAAGCAATAGCTGGGGGTTCTAAAGCTAAATCAAAAAGCAAAAGACTCAACGGACAGCCTTGTCTAGTTCCGCGGTGAAGTTTAAATGGTTTGGAATTTTGAAAGTTAGTAAGAACTCGAGCAGAAGGAGATAAATAAAGTAATTTAATCCATTGAGTAAAATCTGGTCCAAAATTAAATTTTTCTAAGGTTTTAACTACATAATTCCATTCAACCCGATTGAAGGCCTTCTCAGCATGGAAGGATATCACACATTCCAATATCTCCTGAGAAGGAGAGTAAGTAACATTTAATACACGGTGTATATTAAAATGGGAATGTGGGATTTTAATAAATCCAGTCTGATCATCAGAAATAATAGAAGGTAAAATATTTTCAATCCTACGAGCCAGAACTTTAGAAAGAATTTTAGTGTCTACATTAAGTAATGAAATTGGACTATATGAAGAACATTCAGTTGGATCCTTGTCCTTTTTTAGGATGAGCGAAATAGAAGCTTCATAAAAAGATAGAGGCAAACTACCTAATTTGAAAGAATCCAAAAAGACTAAGTGTAACTGCGGTATAATTAATGAAGAAAAAGCCTTATAAAATTCTCCAAAAAATCCATCTGGACCTGGACCCTTACCCGAGTGTAAAGAACGTATAGCCTCAGCTATTTCCTCATAAGAAATGGGTTGATCCATCTGTTTGCAGAAAGTGCCGGGATACTTAATTGATCTAAAAAATTGTAGCTACGTAACATCCACACCAGGAACACCAGACACAAAAACAGTTACTTTCTTCCCAAAGCAGTTAGGTTGATCAACACCTCCGCCCTCTAACCCACCCCTCCACACCCCCAACCACCACGACTTTATCATTTCCTGTCAGTCACCTTGTGTACAGACACTCCTGTGCCCAATGTCACTTTATGGGCAATCTAAGTATATAAGCTATCTTATGTATTCATATTTATTGTGTCCTTTTTGTGCTGCGTCAGATCTGGAGTAACCATTATTTTGTTTTCCTTTACATTAAATATACTGGAAATGTCATTAAACAATCTTGAATCTTGCACAGTACTATAGTAATTTTATGTATTGCACTGTACTGTTGCCACAAAAAGAAACAAATTTCATGACACATGTGAGTGATGATAAACCTGATTCTGATATGGGTCTCTGTTGTGGACTGTGTTACGTACCCCGTAACTGGGTTGCCAAACCAGCAGAAATGGAGCACTCAGTTGGAGTCTGGAGTACTAGAACTAAGAAAGTTTTATTAAAGAAACAAGCAACACAGTAATCGAAAGGATAATAAATGCAACAATTCAACAATGATAACCACACATGTGCACAGAATTAAGATAACAGCATCAATCAAGCTCTATCGTTGTCTAGGGGGTAAATGACCAAATTTCAAAATGACTCAAAGTTCAGTCCAGTTCAGTTCGCAGTAATCGTTGCCATGGCGAGGCACAACGTGGGGGGAAGAGAGAGATAGAATAGGAACAACTGATCATTCAGAACACTGCTTCACTCACAGACCAGCGAGATGGCTCACAAACAGCTTTTGGGCGGGTCCTTGGTGATGTCACCTGAGGTCACCGACTGTGACCCCTCCTCCAGATGCGGTCGATCCTCTGCAGTGAACCCGGCACCCAGGCAAGGGCGGACACACACCGGGTTCCCGCTGATCGTACCTTTCCACCCTTGTCGTTGTCTGGCACTTCTCACCCACTCGTGAGAGGCGCACCGCTTCCAGGGTCTCGTTACCTCGGGTGGCGTGTGCCCTGTCTTAGCGAACCTGTCCCTTTTTATCCCCCTGCTGGGGTATCGCCTGTCCATCACTTCAAACAGTTCAGGGTTCAAAGGGGGGAGCCGCTCCAGACAGCTCTCTCTCCCACATCCCTTCATTACACATCTCCAGACGCTGCTGCATTGTTCCTTATCTCTCCTTCCCCTGAGGGCAGGTGGCAGACCAACTGCTGATGCCACTGATGCTAGCCCAGGCCAGCAAACATCTTAATTTTATGTGTATTCTCGTAACACTTCCCCCCTTTAAGGATTTTTACCAAGAGGTAAAAATTACAAACATGACTACATTATTTGATACATACACAATATACATCTTTATCAGCTATTTGGCTAACACAGCGAGTTTGAAGCTGTCAACACCTTGACAGACAGTCATCACATTTTCTGTTCCTCTTACACGTGTTATTAATAATCCCTTAGACCAGGCTCCAACTCAGCAAACTTCATAGTGGCCAAAAACACTGATGAATTGCGACCAATGTAACCTCTCATTTGGTTTTGTCCCGGACCACAACAACAAGGGTCGTCCCATTCCGACTCAGTTTTCTCTCGCAAGGGCTTAGTAGGAGGGGGACGGGTATTGACCGCAGAGTTATTGCAAAACTTCCTGCAGTACCCCACCATCTCCAAGAGCCTTCTGAGGGCCCTCTTGTCTGTCGGGGTTGGGAGGTCAGCGATAGCCTGCACTGTAGCTTGCATCACTGCCAGCTGCCCCTGTGTCACCACAATTCCCAGGTAAGTGACCCTCGTGTGGCCGAATTCATTTTTTTCAAGGTTCACTATCAAACTGGCTTCAGACAGCCGTATTAAATTGCCAATACACACCTCTGTGTTCATCAGCCCTTTAGTCACTGAATTACTCAAAAAATATGGGTGTTGTTTACTTGGCTGCCCTATTGTAACCACAATCACCCAACGTCCCAGTTCTTTGCATTTCCTCGGGACAATCCAACACATGGGTGCGAGTCGTTTAATTACTCCTTCGGGGATTAAGGGAGAGACCTTATCAGTAGACCTGGCCAAAACAATAGCCTTCTCCCATCTGACCGATCCCATCCTAATCTTTTCAAAATGGTTTTTTTCTCTTAGCAGGGGGCCCCTAGCTTCATTGATTTCCACGCTAACACCGACTAGGTTTGTTAGCATATCGAAAGCTGGTGACCGTCTCAGTTCGCGTCGGTCATGATCAATAACATTCTTCCCCCTGGGCAGCCGGTAAATCTCTTTCATGATTCCACCAACTGTTTCCTCCAGCACCGCAAAATGTCCACCGGGGGGTACCTCGTGCGCCATGTTAAAAACCTCATCCCCATAACTCTTTTGCACCACCCCCCACTCCTCATCTGCGGATGCTGTACTTGATTTCCCTTTCTTCCTTAGCACTTCCTCATCCGCACAATAGCTTGTCAAGGCTGTGTCAGAGAGAGCGGTCTCGGCAAAAACCATCAGCCCCTCGTCTCGCTCCTGCGTCTGCACAAATTCTTTCCTGGCTACTGCTACGTCCGTCCCAGCTCCCTCACTACCTCTTCTCTCACTACACCCTGTCTCATACAAGGTTGGCAGAAATGTTTCAGCCAAATTCACCATCGTGGGCGGGGCCTCCATGCTGGCAGGCTGACCCGTCAATCTCACGACTGGGAACACGATTCCTCCGGCGATGTCATTACCGAGCAAGACTTCCACGTCTTTCATCGGTAATTCGGACCTCACCCCGATCGTGACTAGTCCAGAGACCAGGTTGCTTTGTAAGTGTATCTGGTGCAAAGGGACTGACTCTGTCCCTTCCCCAACACCTTTGACCTCTACCTCCCCAGTCTGGGTCTCTGAGCTAAACTCTAATACACTCTTCAGTATTAGTGACTGACACGCTCCCGTGTCTCTCCAGATCCGCACTGGAACTGGTTTTAACCTCTCCTTCACTGACACCAATCCGGCCGAGATAAACCTCTCGCGCCCTTCCTGGACTTTTTCAGACCTGTCCTTCCCTAGCGGTTCGCTTAACAGCTCAATACAGCCATTCAAAATTTCCGCTTTTCCTTTCCCCGTCTCCTTCCTTGGGGCAAAGCACCTGGACGCAAAGTGTCCGACTTTCCCACAATTAAAACAGACGACCCCAGGAGACTTCCGACCAGACTGCTCCCGGTCTACCTTATCCTTTTCACTAGTCCCCGGCTTACTTTCTGACTTTTCCGGCGGACTCTCCCCGCCGTCCTGACTACCCTTCTGGTAGCCTTTACTCGGGGCAACCTTCATTTTATGCGTCAACGCATACTCATCCACTAACTTAGCAGTTGCGGCTAACGTGGCTGCCTCTTTCTCATCGAGGTAGGGTCTCATACCCTCAGGGACACAACCTTTAAACTGCTCAATCAGAATCAGCTGCAGCAGTCTGTCATAATCCCCCTCTACCCCCTTCGAGGCGCACCAACGCTCACAATATGTTTGCATCTCGCGAGCAAACTCCAAATACGTGCGGTCCCACCGCTTCCTCGCATTCTGGAACCTCTGCCGGTATGCCTCCGGGACCAACTCATAAATCCTGAGGATGGCCTCCTTCACCACCTCATACTTCTGGGCATCTTCCGCTGATAAAGCGGAGTAAGCCTGTTGGGCTTTCCCTTTCAGTACACTCTGAAGTAACACAGCCCACTTATCCCTCGGCCATTCCTGACTTATAGCCACCTTTTCGAAGTGGAGAAAGTACCGATCCACGTCGGTATCGTCAAAAGGGGGAACCAGCCTTACCTCCTGGGTCGCCCGGAACCCTCCACCTTGGTTCGGCACGAGCCCCTGCTCGGCCCTTATCTTTAACTTCTCCAGCTCAAATTCCCTTTCCCTCTGTTTCTCCTCTCTCTCCAACTGTCTTTCTCTCTCTTGCCTTTCTACCTCTTTCTCTTTCTCCCGCCTTTCTAACTCTCTCTCTTTCTCCCGCCTTTCTAACTCTCTCTCTTTCTCCCGCCTTTCTAACTCTCTCTCTTTCTCCCGCCTTTCTAACTCTCTCTCCTGCCTTTCTAACTGCTTCTCTTCGTGTTCTAACTGCCGTACCCGGAACTCGTGCTCGAGTCTCAGTTTTTCAAGCTGTACCTGTACCGCGTCTCCAGCAGGTTTTTCAATAGACACCACCCCCAGCTCACCTTGGGGAAACACACCTTTAGGTACATAGTGCTCTACAATAGCTCTGTGTATCTCCTCTCTCCTCATTGTCGACTTCACCTTAGCAAGATTCACCCGTTTGGCCACAGCTATCAATTCCGATTTCCTGGCATCCTCTAATGCCTCCAAGGTCGGCGCCTTTATAAATTCCTCAACCTCCATTTCTGCTGTTTGTCTTTTCTTTCTTTCGGGAATTTTAACCCAATCAATTTACTCCGTCCCAAATTTAGCGTTCAAAATCGCGGACGAGAACCCCACTTATGTTACGTACCCCGTAACTGGGTTGCCAAACCAGCAGAAATGGAGCACTCAGTTGGAGTCTGGAGTACTAGAACTAAGAAAGTTTTATTAAAGAAACAAGCAACACAGTAATCGAAAGGATAATAAATGCAACAATTCAACAATGATAACCACACATGTGCACAGAATTAAGATAACAGCATCAATCAAGCTCTATCGTTGTCTAGGGGGTAAATGACCAAATTTCAAAATGACTCAAAGTTCAGTCCAGTTCAGTTCGCAGTAATCGTTGCCATGGCGAGGCACAACGTGGGGGGAAGAGAGAGATAGAATAGGAACAACTGATCATTCAGAACACTGCTTCACTCACAGACCAGCGAGATGGCTCACAGACCAGCGAGATGGCTCACAAACAGCTTTTGGGCGGGTCCTTGGTGATGTCACCTGAGGTCACCGACTGTGACCCCTCCTCCAGATGCGGTCGATCCTCTGCAGTGAACCCGGCACCCAGGCAAGGGCGGACACACACCGGGTTCCCGCTGATCGTACCTTTCCACCCTTGTCGTTGTCTGGCACTTCTCACCCACTCGTGAGAGGCGCACCGCTTCCAGGGTCTCGTTACCTCGGGTGGCGTGTGCCCTGTCTTAGCGAACCTGTCCCTTTTTATCCCCCTGCTGGGGTATCGCCTGTCCATCACTTCAAACAGTTCAGGGTTCAAAGGGGGGAGCCGCTCCAGACAGCTCTTTCTCCCACATCCCTTCATTACACATCTCCTGACGCTGCTCCATTGTTCCTTATCTCTCCTTCCCCTGAGGGCAGGTGGCAGACCAACTGCTGATGCCACTGATGCTAGCCCAGGCCAGCAAACATCTTAATTTTATGTGTATTCTCGTAACAACTGAGAGTGGGAAGAGGGCAGGGAGAGGGGAGTCATGGTTAGGGAAAAGGGAAGGGAGAGGGGAGGGAGTGGGAAGCACCAGAGAGACGGTCCCTAATGATCAATAAACCAATTGTTTGGAATCAAATGATCTTGCCTGGCATCTCAGGGCTGGGTGTGTCTGCACTCACCCCACCCCACCCTTGGCACTCCTCCTTTGCCACCTGTCCCACACCCTTCCTGTGGTGCTCCACCTTCATCCCTTGCTCCTGCCATATTCACAAGCTCACTCTCCGATTCATGTTGAGAAACACAGTACAATGCGAAAGTCTCAGGCAGCCTAGCTATATACTGTACGTGTCTGAGACTTGCACGGGACTGTGTGTGTTAATGTAGTGTCTTCACGTTAATGTGTAAGAGCCACAAGAAGGTTTCCAGACAGTGACACTGGTGTTGTGTTGTTCTTTAAAGACACTGTGAGTACTGTGTCCTTTGTCAATTTCCCACCACCACCTCTGGTGTCCGTGTGTACGCACGTGTGTGTGTGTGTGTGTGTGTGTGTGTGTGTGTGTGTGTGTGTATGCATGTTTCTGAATCAGGTTCAATATCACCAGCATAGGTTGTAAAACTTGTCTTTGTGGCAGCAGTCCAGTGAAATACATAATAAGGAAACTGAATTATAGTGAAAAGTTGAATGACTAGTGTAAAAAGAATAGGTAGTGTTCATGGGTTCAATGTCCATTCAGAAGTCGGATGGCAGTGGGGAAGAAGCTGTTTCTGAAACATTGAGTATGTGCCTTCAGGCTTCTGTATCTCCTCCTTGGTAGCAATGTGAAGAGGGCATGTTCTGGGTGATGGGGGTCTGTAATGATGGATGCCACCTTTCTGAGGCATTGTGCCTTGAAGATGTCCTGGATACTGGGGAGGCCAGTGCCCATGGTGGGGCCAACCCAGTTTACAACGTTCTGCAGCTCATTTCGATCCTGTGCAATGGCTCACTCCAAACCAGGCAGTGATGCAGCCAGTTAGAAAGCTCTCTGTGATACATCTGTAGAAATTTGCGAGTGTCTTTGCTGACACACCAAATATCCTGAAACTCCTAACGAAATGCAGCCGCTGTCATGCCTTCTTTGTGATTGCACTGTTCTGTCCTTTGATTGCTTGTACCTCTTCCCTTCTCCCAGTTCTGGAAGTCCGAGGTGCCTCATGCCTCCCGACACCGTCAGCGTCTCCCGTCGAGATGAAGACCTTTGAGACCAGCTCCTTGGGCACTGAGAGGTGCGTGTCTATTTTCCCTTCTTGCACGGGAGCTCTTGTCTAATCGCTCCCGACCTCTGCTGTCCGGTGTCCACCTAGCACTCACTGAGGAAAATACTTTGAGGATGCGGGTGATGACGTAGAGTGGGTGGCGCAGTACCTGAGCAGTTAGCGCATCGTTTCGCAGCAGCAGTGGTCGGTGATCGGGTTCAATTCACGCCGCCGTCTGTAAGGCGTTTGTACGTTCTCCCCATGACTGTGTGGGTTTCCTCCAGGTGTTCCGGTTTCCTCCCACAGTCCAAAGACGGAGGGCTAGTGTGTTGTGGGCGTGCTATTTTGATGCCAGAAGCATAGTGACGCTTGTGTGCTGCCCCCCAGCTCATCCTTGGGCTGTGTTGGTCGTTGACAAAAGCAACTCATTTCTCTGTGATTTGGTGTACATGTGACAAATAAAGCTCTACTGTATCTAAGAGTCTCAAATACGGAAGTGTCAGTCTTCACAGTGGAGGACGTATCTAACATGCCAAAGAGAGATGTTATAGATGCAATAGGAAGTAAGGAGCTCGATACAATAGCTATTACTGAAGAGGTAGTGCTGAGCAAACTTGTGGGCCTGAAGATAGATAAGTCCCCTGGTCCTGATGGAATGCATCCCAGGGTGCTGAAAGAAATGGCAGACGTTATAGTCGAGGCTTTGGTGATAATTTACCAAAATTCTCCGGACTCTGGGCAGGTCCCAGTGGATTGGAAGACGGTGAATGTCACACCACTGTTCAAAAGAGGGTGTAGGCAAAAGGCAGGTAACTATAGGCCAGTCAGTTTAACATCTGTAGTTGGGAAAATGCTTGAAGCTATCATTAAAGAAGAAATAGTGAAGCATCTGGAAAGAAATGGATCCATCAGGCAGATGCAGCATGGATTCAGCAAAGGCAGGTCCTATTTGACAGACTTACTGGAGTTCTTTGAGGATATAATGAGCACAGTGGATAGAGGGGAACAGATGGACATTATTTACTTGGCTTTCCAGAAGGCGTTCATAAAAGACTTACCCACAAGAAAAGTATAAGGGTAAGGGATAATGTATTAGCATGACTAGAGGATTGGTTAACCAATAGAAAGCAGAGAGTTGGGATACATGGATGTTACCCTGGTTGACGATCAGTGGTGAGTGGTGTGCCACAGGGGTTGGTGCTGGGCTTGCAACTGTTCACGATATACATTAATGATCTGGAAGAGAGGGCCAAGTGTAGTGTATCTAAGTTTGCTGATGATACTAAATTGAGTGGAAAATCAAATTGTGCAGAAGATGCAGAGAGATATAGATGGGTTAAGTGAGTTGGCAGGGGTCTTGCAGATGGAGTACAATGTTGGTAAATGCGAGGTCATCCACTTTGGAAAGAAAAGTGAAAGAGCAGGTTATTATTTAAAGATAAAGGCATCTGTTAGTCTTGCAAGACCATGGATCTGCACCTGGAAAGTCTTCACTCTCCAGGGCGCAGGCCTGGGCAAGGTTGTATGGAAGACCAGCATTTGCCCATGCTGCAAGTCTCCCCTCTCCACGACACCAATGTTGTCCAAGGGAAGGGCATTAGGACCCATACAGCTTGGCACCAGTGTCGTCGCAGAGCAATGTGTGATTAAGTGCCTTACTCAAGGACACAACACGCTGCCTTGGCTGGGGCTTGAACTCACGACCTTCAGGTCGCTAGTCGAGTGCCTTAACCACTTGGCCATGTTTTTTTACTATTATTTAAATAGTAAAAAATTGCAGCACGCTGCTGTGCAGAGGGACTTGGGAGTTCATGTGCATGAATCTCAAAAGTTGGTTTGCAGGTGCAGCAGGCTATCAGGAAGGCAAATGAAATGTTGGCCTTCATTGCTAGAGGGATTGAATTTAAGAGCAGGGAGGTTATGCTGCAACTATACAGGGTACTGGTGAGGCCACACCTAGAGTACTGTATGCAGTCCTGGTCTCCTTACTTGAAGAAGGATATATTGGAGGCAGTGCAGAGGAGGTTCACCAGGTTGATTCCAGAGATGAGAGGGTTAGACTATGAGGAGATATTGAGTCACCTGGGACTGTACTCACTGGAATTCAGAAGAATGAGAGGAGATCTTATAGAAACACATAAAATTACGAAAGGATAGATAAGATAGAAGCAGCAAAGATGTTTCTGATGGTAGGCGAGACTGGAACTAGGGGACTTAGACTCAAGATTTGGGGGAGTAGATTTAGGATGGAAATGAGGAGGAACTGCTTTTCCCAGCCTGGTGAATCTGTGGAATTCTCTGCCCAATGAAGCAGTGGAGGCTACCTCAGTAAATATATTTAAGATAAGGTTGGACAGATTTTTGCATAGTAGGGGAATTAATGGGAGAAAGCCAGGTAGGTGGAGATGAGTCCATGGTCAGATCAGCCATGATTTTATGGAATGGCGGAGCAGGCTTGTCATGCCAGATGGCCGACTCCTGCTCCTATTTCTTATGTTCTTTTGTAAATGGGTGAGGAAATTCCCTAAGGCATTGAACACCATGGCCTTTCAAGGGAGGAAGGAGGTCTCCCACACCTGTGTATTGTCCAGCCCAGAGTCCCAGCCCATAACCCTGCACCACGGTTCTTCCCAAATAGAGACGCCATTTCCTTCTGAAAAATAGCACTCGGATGATTGTCAAAAATCCATGCTCTCTGTTTAAGTTCAAGTTTAATGCTGTAGGCTGACACTTGACCTCCGAAGCTGAACAGGTTAGTGTCGGTAAGTTGAGGGCATGCTGTGTTGGTGCCGGAAACATGGTGACACTTGTGGGCTGCCCCCAGCACATCCCCGGGCTGTGTTGGTTCTTGACACAAAGAATGCATTTCACTGTATGTGTGCTTCAATGTACGTAAGACACAGGTACGTTATTAGGCCAATCGTCCATTGAATTTGTTCTGCAATCCATCATTTTTGGTCAAAGGGCTTGTCTCTGCATTCCTCTGACTGTATAACTTAGTACACCGCTATCGTCACCTTGTGCAGAAGGCATGAGAGTAGAATCAGGCCACTCGGCCCGTCGAGTCTGCTCTGCCATTCCACCATGGCCGATTTATTATCCATCTCACTCCATTCTCCTGCCTTCTCCCCATAACCTTTGATGCCCTTGCTAAACAAGAACCGATCAAACTCCACTTTAAATACATCCAGTGACTTGGCCTCCACAGCTGCCCATGGGAGCAAATTCCACAGATTCACCACCCTCTTGCTAAAGAAATTCTTCGTCTCTGATCTGAGTGAATGTCCTTCTTTTCTGAGTCTGTACCCTCTGGTCCTAGGTTCCCCTATCATATGATGCTTCTTGTGATGTGTAGCGCAGTTTTGACTACCTATCTGTCGCTGCGTAGCTTCCATACCTCGGTTTTATGGTCTTTGCTAATGTGTGCATACCGATGGCTGAAAGATTGTCCCAGTGTCACTTTCCTTCAGCCGGTATGTCCTTTTTCTTTATGTATCAAAACTATAAAAGATTATTTACAACACATAGACACAAGATAATCAATATTTACAAGATGGTAGTTACAATACGGTTACTACCATCTATAAAACAGTCTATACCGCAGTGGGACCTCCGCTCACCTTCTGCCGCCTAGACCCGTGGACGGCCATCTTGGCCAGCCCCAGGAACAAGCCCACCAGGAGATCCTTTTCACGCCCCACCCCCTTCTGAACTGGGTGCCCGTAGATGAGCGCGGGACTAAAGTGCAGCCAGAACCCCAGCAGCAGCCTTTGAGAAACTGAAAGGCCCTCGCATTCCGTGTACGCGTGGCAGACCGACTCTTCCCGCCCGCGGAATGGACAGCTGGACGCGGAGTCAGTGAACCTGCTCAGCTATCTGTTATATGGGACTGTCCAATGCAACACCTTCCACCCCAGGTCCTCAGTGTACAGGGGAAGCTCCCCTGCATAGAGACTTCCACTGGGGAGGGGGACACACCTAACTGAAGCTCTTGAGCAAAAGGCTGATCTTTCTTTGTTACCTTCCTGTAAATCGCCTTTTGAAAACGTCCATGATGGTAGTTAGAGGCCTCGCCTTGGAGTTCACCTCTCTCTCATTCATCGTCATGTTCCGATTCACTTTTTACGGGTGGTTTAACAGTTAAGAGATCCACGCTGATTGTTTGAATTGCGTCTGTCTCCCTAGTCCAACGGAAAACACTCGGCTAGATCCGGTGGAGTGGACAATCCTAGACGTTTTCAACTACTTCAAGAAAGCTGGCTTCGAAGACCAGGCTGGAGCATTTCAGGAACAGGTGGGTCCGTGGAGGTGGTTGGTGCCTTCAGAACCTCAGCTGCTCTTCCTCCTACTGTAGAGTGAAGTGTCCTCTCTTCTTTCCACAAGATGGCCCCTCCACATCATTTTAGTTTTCAGCAAACCCCATCTCCATCTGCTAATCCCATTATTCCAGTTCCGAAGTGGTTTGGAATTCGACAGGAAGCTGGTTCCTGTGCTTCCTTTATATTCACTAGGACACAATTTCCCGCTCCCTTTAAACCCACCGGGACCCCAATCCCTGCTCCCTTTAAACCCACCGGGACCCCATTCCCTGCTCCCTTTAAACCATGGGGATCCAATTTCCAAAATCCGTTTAAAACCCACCAGGACCCCGTCTCCCGCTCCCTCTAAACCCCCCGGGACCCCGTCTCCCGCTCCCTCTAAACCCACCGGGACCCCGTCTCCCGCTCCCTCTAAACCCACCGGGACCCCGTCTCCCGCTCCCTCTAAACACTCCGGGACCCCGTCTCCCGCTCCCTCTAAACCCTCCGGGACCCCGTCTCCCGCTCCCTTTAAACCTAGCAGGAGCTTGATTCCTGTAAACCTGATAAACTCACCATATTCTCTGGAAAAGTTATTCCACCCCTACGTAACAGCTTTGCAAAAGAAATGAACTGAAGTTCAGATGGGAAGAACATCCAGGATTCTGGGAAATCTAGAGCAACACACACAAAAAGAAAGACGGAAGAAGGGATGTTGGGCCAGTTAGCCTGACTTCAGTGGTTGGGAAGATGTTGGAGTCTACTATTGAAGATGAGTTTTTGGGGTACTTGGGGACACAAGGTAAAATCGGCAATAGCATGGGTTCCTCAAGTGGAAGTGGCAGATGGAATACAGTATGGAGAGATGTATGTTCATGAACTTTGGAAGAAGGAATAAAAGCATAGGCTATTTTCTAATACAGGAGAAAACTGAAAACCCAGAAGTGCAAAGGGTCTTGGGATTCCTCGTGTAGGATTCCCTAAAGGTTAACTTCCAGGGTTAATTGGTGGTAAGGAATGCAAATACAACGTTAGCTTTCATTTCAAGAGGACTAAAATATAAAAGTAAGATTATAATGTTGAGGCTTTATGAGGCTCTATGAGGTATTGGTGAGATTGCAGTCGGAATATTGTGAGCAGTTTTGGGTTCCTTATCTAAGAAAGGATGTGCACACATTGGAGAGAGTCCAGGGGAAGTTTATGAGAATGATCCCAGGAATGGAAGGGTTAACATATGAGCATTTGATGGCTCTGGGCCTTACTTACTGGAGTTCAGAAGAATGAGGGACATCTCATTGAAACCTATTGAATGGTGAAAGGCCTTGATAGTGGATGTGGAAAGGATGTTTCCTATGATGGGAGAGTCTAGGACCAGAGGGCACAGCCTCAGAATAGAGGGACATCCATTTAGAACAGAGATGAGAAACAATTTCTTTAACCAGAGGATGGTGAATCTGTGGAATTCATTGGCATAGACGGCTTTGCAGGCCAAATGATTGGAAATATTTTTAGTGGAGGTTGATAGGTTCTTGATTAGTCAGGGTGTCACAGGTTACAAGGACAAGGCAGGAGAATGGGGTTGAAAGGGATAATAAATCAGCCATAATGGAACGGTGGAGAGGACTTGATTGACCAAATGGGCTAATTCTGCTCCTGTGTGTTATTGTCTAAAACACGCTGGAGGAGCTCAGCGTGTCAGGCAGCAGACCAGCGTCAGAGGGCAGGTCTGAGTTTTATCCGAACTTCACTGTAGATCAGGGCCGCGTGGGTGACTTTCCGTTAAAGCTGGTCAGTTGTTAAGGCTTCCACAGGTCACGTACCCAGTCTCCCCGTGTGTCGGCGGCACTGGTTCTCTTTATTCATTCAAAGCTGTGCAGATATGTCTAACAATGCCAGCTTTTATTACACATCCGTAATTATTCCGGAGCTGAGGAGATTGGGAGGAATGAGCCACATTGAGGGCGTAGTGGTCAGCAATGAGAAGTATCAGAGCTTGGAGCTGCTGGAAAAACAGACCGAAAAATGGCAAATGGAATTTAATGCAGACTAGTGCAAGGTATTGCAATTGCACTTCAGTAGGACCATCTAGGGTAGATCCTATACAGTGAACAGTAGGGCACTGAGGAGTGTCTTAGAACAGAGGGATCTGGCATTACAAGTCCGTAATTCATTGAAGGTGGCGTCAGAGGTAGATATGGCCATTCTGCCACATTGGCTTCCATTAATCAGTGTATTGAGTGTAGGAGTTGGGATGTTATGAAATTGAAACACAAGACGGTGAGGTCTATTGTGTGCAGTTTTGTCACCTGCCTACAGGAACGATGCAGAGAAAATTTACAAGGATGTTACCAGGACTTGAGGACCTGAGTTATAGGGAAAGGTTCAAAGGTTCATTTATTATCAAAGTATACAACTTGAAATTCTTCAATTCTCTGCTGTGAGACCAAGCAAGAAAAGAAAGGCAGCACCATCATCAACCCCCAAATCCCACCTCCCCGCAAAAAAAATGAACAAAAACGGGACATATCAACCTCCAGATCCCTCCTCCCTCACAAAAAAAAGCAATGAAACAGATCAGACACATCGAACCCAAAGTCCGTCCCCCCGCCCACATAAAAAAAATGAAACAGGCACATGAACCCCTCCCCCCCCCCAATCCTCCTTCCTGCACAAAATAAATGAGAAGATTGGGTGAAAAACACAATATAAAAACTGTAAGACTGAAAAATAGAGTCTATAGTCCAAGTCCACATCCAAAACACTGAAAAAACCTGGGTAACACTCTCCGGGTTCAGCGGCAGGCTCTCCCCTCTCTGGTGTAGAGCAACTTCCCAAGACTTAACCAGCCAGCTCTCGCCCTCCGCACTCGCTTCGATGCTTCAATCTCATCGCTCGGCAATCAATGGAAAGTATAATCAGCGAACTGGAGCCAAGCATTGGCTCGCTGCCTTCTCGCCACGACGTTCGCACACACTGCCTCTCCCTCCCGGAATCCTCGGTGAGACTGCAGTGCACTTGAACACCCAAAAGATCTCCAAGCTTCTACAATTGGCTTGAGGTTTCAATCTCCCTTGTCACTTTAATCGGTGAAATGGGGGTCAAACGTCGGTTCGTGCGTCGTCCTGAAACCATCTCGCCGCGAAGTTTGCTCATGCTGCCTCTGCCGTCCAGAACCGTCTGGGAGACTGCAGCTTGCTAAAGCACCCAAGCCATCTCCAAATTGCAAAACACAGGCTCCAACAGTTCCGGATCACGTTCAAGATGAGAAACAGACGTAAAGGAGGTAAAAGAAGTGGGAAATGATGGTTTCATGACCCAGCCAGAAAAAGTTACCCAAAGGAATGTTGTACACAGGCGCCATCTTGACCGGAAGCCATGCTCTTTTCTCAAAGGTTGGTTGGAACTTTATTCCGTGGAGCGTGGGAGAACGAGAGGAGATTCGATTGGTATAGACACGGTCAATGCAAGTAGGTTTTTCCTGTTGAGGATGGGTGAGACTAGAACGAGAGGTCATGGGTTAAGGGTGAAAAGTGAGATGTTTAAGGGGAACATGAGTGGGAACTGCACTCAGGGTGGTGAGTGTGTGGAATGAGCTGCCAGTGGAAGTGGTGGATACGGCTTCGAATTCAACATCTAACAGAAGTTTTGATAGTTACATGGAGTTTAGGGGCTGCAGCCCGTGTGCGAGTATATGGGTTTAGACAGAATAATAGTTCAGCATGGACTAAATGGGCTGAAGGGCCTGTTTCTGTGCAGTAGTGCTCTGTGACTCTGATATAAAACTTAGAACACAGAATGTAGAACATTACAGCAACTTTTTCACTCAGAAGGTGAATCCATATCAAATGAGCTGCCAGAGGAAGTGGTTAAGGCAGGTACGTTAGTGACATTTAAAAGGTATTTGGACAGGTACGTGGATAGGAAAGGTTTAAGCAGCAGGGGATCCCAACTTTTTTTTAATACCATTAAACAAGGGGTCCTTAGAACCCAGAGTAGGAACCCCTAGTGTCGAGGGATATGGGTGAAACTAGCTTAGATGGGAATGTCGGACAAGTTGAGTCGAAGGGCCTGTTGCATTGGAAGGTTTGTGGATTGGCTCGGTATGGCAGAAAGTCACGGGTTCCAGTTTTACACTGACAGTAACGACACTTCGTTTATTTGGACAGAATAGGAAGCGTAAAAATACTTACCTAGGTATGCACGAGTCCTCTCACCACGGCGTACTTCCAACTCGAACCACAGCAGTGTTCACAAACCGGTCCGCCAGTGAGGCCTCGCGGTCTGCACCCCCAGACCGCTCATATCTTTGTACCCTCTCCACTGATGTAAAATACTGCAGAAACTGGACCAATCCATTAACACAAGCTCGGGTGCCACGTTACGGTAGTAGTTAGCGAGACACTGTTAACTGGGTGCTCTGGAATCCAGAGTTAAGTTCCAGCGCTGTTCTATGCCCTCTTTGTGGAATATGTGGGTTTCCCCTCTCGGTCCAAAGCCTCACTGGGTAGGTTAATTAGTTACTGTCAAGTCAGATTTGTCAGGGGTTTCTGGGGTGGGGTAGCTCGAAGGGCCTATTAGCTCTATCGCTAAATAAATAATCCACCCAACCAGAACCAATCACCACTCGTCACGCATCCCTCTGTCTGTTCACCTGAGTTTCATGTTCTGATGGTTGTAGTGCACTCTCACGGTCTCAGTCTCACACGCTCAAGGCCACAGTGGTGAAGACATTGAAGCACAACAATTCCCCCTTCACAATACAATCACTCAGCATTCCTGTTCCGGCTAGCACTGATTTGTACGCGATCTCTTCTTCCCACAAACCTGCAGGAAATCGACGGCAAGTCCCTGCTCCTCATGAAGCGGAGCGACGTTCTAACAGGACTGTCGATCAAGCTGGGCCCCGCCCTGAAGATCTACGAATTCCACGTGAAGGCCTTGCAAATGAGTCACTTGAAGGGCAGTTCCTCGGAGTGTTAGAGGAGGCCGGCGGCTTCTGTGCTGGAGATGGTGCGTTGGGGTCAATACCTCCCTTCTTCCTGGTTGCATGTAGGATATTGGATGTTCAGTAGTGTGGATTGTGTGTTTGTAGAAACTTGTCAGTCTCCTCTTTTAAGTTCGAGGCGTTGTCGAAGCCCCTTGAGATGTCAGCCTGGACCCTTGCCTCGGATTTTGTGAGCAGTTGTGTTTTGCGCCTCCCCCCGCTAAGTAAGCATATTTACTTTGTGTATATAACTCCTGTCTGAGGTGTTGCATCGTGGGAAGCTGTAACCATGGGAACACACGTACAGCAGTAACGTGTTACGTAACTGTGGATGTCTTCGGAAAGACGTGACTGTATTTGTAACAGAAATATATATTCTATTGATTTGATGGAAATGGATGGTTGCGGGGTCTCTCAGCGTCCCGTTTAGCTGTCAGTGTCGCTGTGGGAGGTCTTCAGCCTGACAGTGCCCATCCAAAAGGAATCTAGTTGGGTGACGAGGGGAACCACATGAATTTTGGAATGAGGTGGGGGCACCATGGTAGTTTAGCAGTTAGCGCGATGCTATTACAGCTCTGGGCTTATGATTTCAATTCCCGTGCCGTCCGTAAGGAGTTTGTACATCCTCCCTGTGAACCATGTTCATTTCCTCCGGGTGCTCTGGTTTCCTCCCACACTCCAAAGACATACCGGTTAGTAGGTTAATTAGTTGCTGTAAATTGTCCTGTGCTTAGGTTAGGGTTGAACAGGTGGGTTGCTGGGCGACGCGACACGTTGGGATGGAACTATTGTTCTGTGCTGTCTCTCTAAATTAATAATATCCCGGGGCTCCTGACACCGCGTCCCTCACGAAGAGCCCCAGGGAGGGAGTGCGCAGACTTGCCAGATATTCCTGATGCGTCCCCCCGCCCTGATCTGATCAGCTGGAGGGTGATCACACACAGATGCAGGAAGCCTTGCTGTGGTGTGGTTGCCGGGAACGCCTCAGCAAATTGCTTTGAGGTTTGTGGAAAGTTGTGAGGTATTAAGGCCCAGCATCAGTTTTAATATCACTGGCATATGTGGTGAAATTTGTTTTGCGGCAGCAGTGCATAATAAAACTGTGGATTACAGTAAGAAGTGTATATACATGAAAATTAAGTTAAATGAGTAGCACAGAAAGAGAGGAAAAGAGATGGTGAAGTGTATGGTGGGGTCCTTGTCCAGTCAGAAATCTGATGGTGGAGGGGAAGAAGCTGTTCCTGAAGTGTTAGTGTGTTCAGGCTCCTGTACTCCTCCTCGATGCAGATCGGCACATCTGTAGGGTATTAACGCAAAAGGCATAATGCTAATAGTATCTGTCTGTCAGCCAATGAGATGGGCTTGAGCTGAGGCCTGCGGTCAATTTACAAAGATTCAAGTTTGTTTATCGCGTGTGCATTGAAACATACGGTGAAATGTGTCTCTTTACGTTAACATCCAACACCCAACAACGTGCTGGGGACAAGCCCGCAAGAATCACCACACAATCCGGCACCAACGTAGCCCTCAATGAACGCAGACAACAAGACAACAACAGAGACGGCACGGCAGCATAATGGTTAGCACAACAGTTTCCAGTGTTCAATTCCTGCCACTGCCTGTAAGAAATCTGTACCTTCTCCCCATGACCGGTTGGGTTTCCTCCCAGTGCTCTGGTTTCCTCCTTGGTCACTGTAAATGATCCTGTTACTAGGCTAGGATTTAATCGGGGGGTGCTGGGTTCATAGACTTGACTCTGTTCAGTGGGCCTTGGCTTCCAGACTTCCAACTCAACTCTTGGGCCTCGATCCCAGGACAGAAACTGGCAATGCCCATGCCGTGCTGGAGTAACTGGCAATGCCCATGCAGTGCTGGAGTAACTGGCAATGCCCATGCCGTGCTGGAGTAACTGGCAATGCCCATGCCGTGCTGGAGTAACTCGGCACATCAGGCAGCAGCTGTGGAGAGTAATAAACAGTCAACGTTTCGGGCCAAGAGCTTTTGTCAAGCTGGAATAAGAAGGTGCGGGAAGGGAAGGAGAACTACCTGGAAGACGATAGGTGAAGCCAGGTGGGTGGGGAGGACAAAGTAAGAAGCTGGGAGGTGGTAGGTGGAAAGGGTAATGGGCTGAAGAAGGAGGAGTCTGATAGGACAGAAGAGTAGATGCTGGGAGAGTGGGAGAAAGGGAGGAAGGAGGGTCCGTGATAGATTGCTGAGGAGAAGAGGTGAGAGGCCAGAGTGGGGAATTGAAGAAGAAGGAAGAGGAGGGAGAAATTAATTATTAGGAGAAATCGATTTCCAGTCCTAATGATGGGTCTTGACCTGAAATGTTGACTGTTTATTCATTTCCCTAGGTGGTGCCAGGCATGCTGAGTTCCTCCAGCATATTGTGTGTGTTGCTCTCGATCTTTAGCATCTGCAGAGTCTCAAACAAGAGATGGATAGAGCTCTTAAAGACAGCAGAATCAAAGGTTATGGGGATAAGGCAGGAGCTGGATACTGATTGTGGATGAGCAGCCATGAACGAAGTGAATGGCGGTGCTGGCTCGATGGGCCGAATGGCCTATTCCTGCACCTATTGTCTATTGTCTGAAATCTGGAGATGCTGGAAACCCAGAGGAACGCACACAAAATGCTGGAGGAACTCAGCAGGCCAGGCAGCGTCAATGGAAAAAAGTACAGTCGATGTTTTGGGCTGAGACCCTTCTGCAGAATTTCTTGTGTTTAACAGAAACTGCAGCAACCCCTCTCAGTAAAAGCAGGATAATCCCAGCAGGAAGGGTGGTGTTGTTTTCAGATAATGTGAAGCTGTTGCACTTCCATTAGTATTGTAGGGATTGACTGGCAGGGGAAATTATCCAATCATCCGTCCGTTCCACATACAACTTTACAACCAGATGTGGCTGGAATTTAAACAGTTCTTGCGTCTGGATACATGAAAGGTGTCTTGACTTGACAGAGGTGCAAAAGAAGCATATGGCAGTGGTATGGTAATGTGGCGGTCAATGTAATGCTGTTACAGCAACTTTCGATCCTGCCGCTCTCTGCAAAAAGGTTGTACGTTCTCTCCGTGAGCGTGTGGGTTTCCTCCGCGTGCTCTGCTTTCCTCCCACGTTCCACAGGCTTACAGGTTAGTAGGTAATCGGGAACATGGGTGTAATTGACAGTGTGGGCTTGTTGGACCAGAAGGGTCTGTTACTGTAATGTATCTCTGAATAATTAAAAAATAGAGTGAGTCAACAGCCAGCACCTTCTCCCGTGGCAGAAATGGCTAATACGGGGGGCATAATTTTAAGATGATTGGAGGGATATCAGAGGCAGGTTTTTTTTACACAGTGATGGGTGTGTGGAACACCCTGCCAGGCCTGGTGACGGTGGTGGAGGCAGATACATTTGGGACATTTAAGAGACTCTCGGATAGGCACATGGATGATAGGAAAAAGAAAGGTTAGAATGATTTTAGAGTAGGTTTAAAAGGTCAGCATAACATTGTGGGCCGAAGGGCCCGTACTGTGCAGTATGTTCTGTGTTCTATGATACATAGGTTCTGTAGATGTTCTGCCACTTTATTTGTCCGCTGTAAATTGCCTCTAGTGTGGGTGAGGAGTGGAATCTGGGGCGGGGGGAGTTGATGGAAATGAGGGAGCACGAATAACATGGGACCGGGGTAGGATTGGTGTTGATGATTGGCACAAACTCGATGGGCTGAAGGGCTTGTTTCAGTCCGAATATTGTGCTGGGGGCAGCCCGCAAGTGTCACCGTGCTAGCCAAAGAGGAACAACCATTGGATCAGCTCCCAGCTCAGAAAGAAGGCAGTCACACAGCTTTGGGCTGTGCCTTCCTGCTCCACAGTCAGCTGTAGTTCCTCCCGTGCTGTTTGCCTGTCTTCTGCCCTCCAGCTTCCATCGTGTCCGAGTTAGTACCGGATGCAGCAGAGGGCAGCGTGCAGGTGGTATCGTACCAGACCCCACAGTGCAGTGTGCCAACTACAGTTAGTGCACAGCCAGCAAGCGAGTGTTCTCCTCACCGCCGACAGTCTGCTCTTACACAGAGACCATGTCTGATCAAATTAATCGGGGGAGATCTGTAGCCAGCCCTGAACACATGCTAGACCAGTTCAAAGTTGAAAGTGAATTTATTACCAAAGTATACGAGGGGTGATTGATAAGTTTGTGGCCTAAGGTAGAAGGAGTCAATTTTAGAAAACCTAGCACATTTACTTTTCAACATAGTGCCCTCCTAACATGTACACACTTAGTCCAGAGGTCGTGGAACATACGGATCCCTTCTTTGTAGAATTTGGCGTCTTGGACCTCCAGAAAGTGTCCACAGCAGGGGTGATGGATAAGTTCGTGGCCTAAGGTAGAAGGAGATGAGTTACACAGCTCTTGTTACATGCACGTGCAGTTCAACTCTTTGAGTGATCATGCAGAAAGTTTGAAGTTAATAACTCATCTCCGTCTACTTTAGGCCACAAACTTATCAATCACCCCTCGTATGTATGTCTCTATATCCAACCCTGAGATTCTGTTGCTTGCAAGCTTTCACAGCGAATACAAAGAAACAAAGCAAAATAGTAATTTAATAAGATGACAAAGAAGAAAATAAGCAGTAAACATCAAGGACATGAGATGAAGAGTCTTTGAAAGGGAATCCATAGATTGTGGGAAAATGTCAATGCTGGGGCAAGTGAAGTTATCCCCTCTGATTGAGGAGCCTGATGGTTGAGGGGTAATAACTGTTTCTGAACCTGGTGATGTGGGTCCTGAGGCTCCTGTACCTCCTTCCTGATGGCAACAGTGAGAAGAGAGCCTGGCCTGGGTGGTGGGGGGTCCCTGATGATGGATGCTGCTTTCCTGCGACAGTGCTTCCCGTAGACATGCTCAGTGGCATGGGAGGGCTTTACACGTGATTACCGAGGAATCTGAAGTTGCAGACCAACTCACGGTGACACTGACACCATTTGCAATTTGCAAAAGGGGGAAAAGATCGAATGTTTAAAATCTGTATTGGTAGCTGAAGAAATACTGAACTGAAGTCCCTCTGTACAACCCAAGCCTTCCTGTCTTGCTTGTACTTTGTAGCTCATAACTTGCACAGTGTCTATAAGTGTTTTTTTTGGACTAGTACACCTTTTATTTCAGTTGGAACAAATGATCCTCTGTCTCCCCTCATGGCTCTTTCTGTGCTCTTTGGAAGAGTTGACTACAACTCCTATGAGAGAGACCTTGCAGTAAAGTGCTGATGACCTCTGCCCTCGTGCTTTGTATGTGTGAGGAATGTTAAGTTATGATTTTTTGTGTGTATATTGCAGACTTTATCAACATATTGTAACCAGTCATCTCAAAATACAGATGTACATTCAAAGTATTTATACTTCTTGCTTAAGAGAGAAAATGTTATATTGATTTTTTTTTTAATAATAAGTGCTGGTGAAATATGTGTCCTGCCTGGTCTTTTGAGAACTGCAAGTGTACACCATGGAGGGTGGTCATGCGTTCGTTCTTCCTCCTGGTTTCGGGCAGATGGGGGTTGTCAGCCATGGAGACAGCAAACTCTGATCGCAAACCTCCGCTGCCTTGTGTCTATACCTGCACTTGAGGAAGGCTTCGGGAGTAAACCCTGAGGAAGAATCTGGAGCTGTAGTCCCTAAGGCAGTCCAACGTTGACCTCAAGGGTGACTGGCAACTCCCGCGATGCTGCTGGTGCCAAACTGTATCGGCCTCTGCCGTTCCTTTGGGTTCATCAGCCGTGTGGAGAGCGGGAGCCCGCTGCACGGGCAACAGCTTGCTCTGCATATCGTACTGCCCTGGCTGGCATATTGCGTAGACAGCTGGGACCGAGCATCGATGGTCGACGTGGACCAACAGAGAGGCCTCAAGTTCCCTCCTGGTCGACTTGGCCCATATTCCCTTCGTGTGATTCCAATTTATCACCTGTACATCGAAACATACAGTGACCAACCAACACAACCCAAGGATGACCCAGGGACAGTGTGCAAGTGTACAGTACAACACAGTAAAGGTCCTTCGGCCCACACTGTCGTCCTGACCCATTCACCTACTCTAAGGTCAATCTAACCCTTCCCTCCCGCAGAGCTCTCCACTTCTCTATCATCCATGTGCTTATCTAGCAGTCACATCATTGTCTGCGGTGTATCTGCTCTACCACTACCCTGGGCAGTGCGTTCCATGCACCCACTAGTGTTTGTGTTTTTTAAAAAAAAGACCTATCTCTGACACCTTCCCCCGCCCCCACCCCCCCGTACTTCCCTCTAATCACCTTAAATGATGCCCCGGTTAAAGCCATTTTGTTCTGGGAAAAAGTCTCTGGCTGTCCACCCAATCAATGCCTCTTATCCTTGTGTACACCTCTATCAAGTCACCTCTCATCCTCCTCCGTTTCAAAGAGAAAAGCCCTAATTGACCCTCATCTACATAAGACATGCTCCATAATCCAAGCAGCATTCTGGTAAATCTCTGCACCTTCTCGAAAGCTTCCACAACCCTCCTATAATGAGGCGAACAGAATGTGAAAATTTCCCAACAAGAACGTACCACGAGACTCAAGACGGCTTTTATCCCACTGTGACATGACTATTTAACGATCTCTTCACACAATAAAGATGACCTCTTCACCTCTCATTCTCCCTTGTGGCCCTTGTTTCTTATTGTCTACCTGCACTGCACTTTCTCTGAAACTCTTAACACCGTTCTGCATCCTGATTTTTGTTTTGACTGCTTCGATGTATATGCAATGATCTGTCTGGATTGCATGCAAACAAAAGCTTTTCATTGTATCTCGATGTATGCTTGGTGGCCATTTCAGTAATGCAAATATCTAACGTGGCAGCAACTCGATGCATAAAAGCATGCGAACATGGTCAACAGGGTCAGTTATTGTTCAGACCAAACATCAGAATGGGGGAAGAAATGTGATCTAAGTGACCTTTGACCGTGGAATGATTGTTGGTGTCAGACAGGGTAGTTTGAGTATCTCAGAAACTGCTGATCTCCTGGGATTTTCATGCAGGACAGTGGCTAGAGTCCACAGAGAATGGTGCAGAAAAAAAATCCACTGAGTGACAAAAATCTGTGGGTGAAAATGTCTTGTTAATACTCAGAGGAGAATGGCCAGACTGGTTCAAGGTGACAGCAATTCAAATATCCACACGTTACAGCACTGGTGTGCAGAAGAGCATCATACGTTGAAGACACGTCAACAGGAGACTGCAAACGTGTGCTCAGCGGCAACTTTATTTGGTACAGGAGACAAGTTTTAGAGTAATTTCTCAGTCTTACAGATCTATTCCTGGGGGAGGGGGGTTGTTGTATAGAGAGGGATTAATCTTGCTCCAGAATTCATTGAAACTAATTGAAATGTACAAACTTCGAGTTCAAAATGTAATGGGACCTTGTAAACTTTTGCTATTTTTGCACGTTTTATGGTCTCTTTATACATCTTGTTAGATTACTGTTGTATTCTGTTTTAATCAATTTTGTGGTGCTCTTTTGTGAATGATTCACAAACAAAATATTTTTACTGTACCTAGGTCCACATTACAATTGTAGATTCATTTCCATCTACCCCAGTTGTCACGTTTTCTAAACAATAATATTCCTCTCTCAGCTCCTGTATACACTTCCTTTTAACGAGGTAAAGGAATCAGAATCAGGATTTACTCCATAAACCAGGGGTTTCCAAACTTTTTTTTTTGTGCCACGGACGCCTACCATTAACCAAAGGGTCAGTACACCTCAGGCTGGGAGCCCCTCATCCAAACATTCGGCAGGTGAGATGTGTGCAAATAGGTGATCTGCAGTTTTCAATTCTGCCACTAGAGGGAGAACCCTTCTGCGAAGACCATTCATGATCTTAGGTGTTTCAGGATCGGGTTTATTATCAGCGGCATGTGCTGTGGAATTTGTTTTGCGGCAGCAATACATTGTAATGCATAATTTAAAAAAAAACAAATTACAGTTATATTTTTATTTGGAAAAATTAAATAAATCGTGCAAAGAGAGGGAAGAAAAGATCGTGAGGTAGTGTCATGGGATCATTGTCCATTCACAAATCTGATGGCGAAGGGTAAGAGGCTGTTCCTGAGTTGTTAAGTGTGTGTCTTCAGGTTCCTGTACTTCCTTCATGGTAACAATAAGAGGAGTGCTTGCCCTGGGTGATGGGGACCTTAATGTGTCTTTTTGAGGCATAGCACATTGAAGATACCCTGGATGCTGGGGGAGTCTGCAATTTCCTGCAGCCTATTTTGATCCCATGCAGTGTGTACACCCCCATGCCAGACGGTGATGCAGCCCGTTAGAATGCTCTGTAAAAACTTGCAAGTGTGTTTGATGGTACACCAAATCTCCTCAAAATCCTAATGAATATAGCCACTTTCGTGCTTTCTTTGTAACTGCAAAGTAACATGCTCACCCTTTCCAGTGCTGACCCCCCGATGATGACTCGTCAGCCAAGCCTCCTCCCTCTTCTAAACCACAGGCCCAGTTTGTCCATTTTTTTTCCATGTCTTATGAAGATACATTGAACGAGCTGGGGTTTTTCTCTTTGTGGAGGAGGAGGATGAGAGGTGACTTGATAGAGGTGTACAAGACGATAAGGGGCCTAGATCGAGTGGGTAGCCAGAGCCCAGAGCCGAAGTGGCTAATATGAGAGGGCAAAACTTGAAGGTGATGGGAGGAAAGTTTAGGGAAGATGTCAGAGGTTAGATTTTTACACAGAGAATGGCGGGTGCATAGAATGCCCTGCCAGGGGTGGTAGTAGAGGCAGATACGTTAGAGAGACTCTTAGATAGGCATATGGATGATAGAAAAATAAAAGGTTATGTGGGATGGAAGGGTTAGAATGATCTTATAGTAGGTTAAAAGGTTGGTACAACATTGTGGCCAAAAGGCCTGTATTGTGCTGTGATGTTCTATGTTCCGTGATGTCCATTTGCTTTTAACCAAAATCATTTTGTCTTTTATTTGCATGTTTGCACTTTATCCCCTGTAAAGCTCTTTGAATTACATCGTCCGTGTGAAAAATGCTGTATAAATAGATTATTAGTAGTAATATTAATGCTAGTATTGATTTCTGTTGTAGATTGGGGAACACTTTATTGAGCACCTCTCTCTGCTCCATCTGCCAAAAGTGGAACGTCCTCGTGGCCAAACATTTTAATTTCTATCCCCATTCCCGTCCTCACATGTTGGTCCACGGCCTCCTCTTGTTGCATGATGAGGCCACCCTCAGGGTGGAGGAGCAACACCTCTGCGTAGCCTCCAACCTGACGTCGTGAATATTGAATTCTCTTTCCAGTAAACAAATTTTTCTCTCCCCTTTCCCTCTTCTGTTTCCCACTCTGACCTCTTACATCTTCTCACCTAAACACAAAATATTCTGCAGATGCTGGGGTCAAAGCAACACTCACAACACGCTGGAGGAACTCAGCAGGTCGGATAGCATCCGTGGAAAAGATCGGTCGATGTTTCGGGCCGGAACCCTTCGTCAGGACTGTAGCGGGAAGGGGCAGAGGCCCTATAAAGAAGGTGGGGGGAGGGTGGGAAGGAGAAGGCTGGTAGGTTCCAGGTGAAAAACCAGTAAGGGGAAAGACCTCTTCTCACCTGCCTATCACCTCCCCCTGGTACCCAACCAACAGCATTCTGCAGATGCTGGAAATTCAAGCAACACACATCAAAGTTGCTGGTGAACGTAGCAGGCCAGGCAGCATCTCTAGGAAGAGGTGCAGTCGACGTTTCAGGCCGAGACCCTTGGTCAGGACTAACTGAAGGAAGGGTGAGTAAGAGATTCCGTAACTTCCGCCACTTCCAACGGGATCCCACCACTAAGCACATCTTTCCCTGCCCCCCCTCTGCTTTCCGCCGGGATCGCTCCCTACGCGACTCCCTTGTCCATTCGCCCCCCCCCCCATCCCTCCCCACTGATCTCCCTCCTGGCACTTATCTGCGTAAGCGGAACAAGTGCTACACATGCCCTTACACTTCCTCCCTTACCACCATTCAGAGCCCCAAACAGTCCTGCCAGGTGAGGCAACACTTCACCTGTGAGTCGGCTGGGGTGATATACTGCGTCCAGTGCTCCCGATGTGGCCTTTTATATATTGGCGAGACCCGACGCAGACTGGGAGACCGCTTTGCTGAACATCTACGCTCTGTCCGCCAGAGAAAGCAGGATCTCCCAGTGGCCACACATTTTAATTCCACATCCCATTCCCATTCTGACATGTCTATCCACGGCCTCCTCTACTGTAAAGATGAAGCCACACTCAGGTTGGAGGAACAACACCTTGTATTCCGTCTGGGTAGCCTCCAACCTGATGGCATGAACATCGACTTCTCTAACTTCAGCTAATGCCCCAACTCCCCCTCGTACCCCATCTGTTACTTATTTTTATACACACATTCTTTCTCTCACTCTCCTTTATCTCCCTCTGCCCCTCTGACTATACCCCTTGCCCATCCTCTGGGCTCCCCCCCCCCCGTCTTTCTTCCCAGACCTCCTGTCCCATGATCCTCTTGTATCCCCTTTGCCAATCACCTGTCCAGCTCTTGGTTCTATCCCTCCCCCTCCTGTCTTCTATCATTTTGGATCTTCCCCTCCCCCTCCAACTTTCAAACCTCTTACTCACTCTTCCTTCAGTTAGTCCTGACGAAGGGTCTCGGCCTGAAATGTCGACTGTACCTCTTCCTAGAGATGCTGCCTGGCCTGCTGCGTTCACCAGCAACTTTGATGTGTGTCCCCTGGTACCCCTCCCTTTCTCCCATGGTCCAATCATTAATAACTTAAATTCAATAATTAATAATCGTTTACCTCTTCAAGAGGAAGCGGGCGCAGGAGTTGAGGGAGGGCGATCATTGATTTTAAAAGGTGACATGTAACTGGGGTAGACGGGAATGTATTTATAATTGTGATGTGTAGAGAGATACAGTAAAAATCTTTTGTTTGCAATACCATCCAGGCCGATTGTTCAGCAAAAGAGCAAAATAAAATTGATTAGATAGGGTGAAGTAGAACAAAACAGTAATCTGGCAAGATGTATGAAACAGACCATAAAACTGTCTGCAGATATGTAGAAATTTACAAGGGCCTTTAAATTTTAAACTCTTAATTCTTAATAATTTAGATCTATTTTAACTGGCTTTAAAAATCCCTGATAATAGGAGACATTACAATAAACAGCCCACTGGTAAGAAAAGAAGGACTGGAACTATGTACACAGCAGGACAATATCCCAGCTGCTATGTTAATTAGTTATAGACTCACAGTTCACAACAGCACAGAAACAGGCCCTTTGGCCCATCTAGAAAGTGCTGAAGTGTGACAACAAAGGTCAGCTCAACATTGTAGGCCCATTGGCCTGTACTGTCCTACACCCAATGACCGCTTCATTAGGTACCTCGTTAATGCAAATATCTAATCAGCCAATAATGTGGCAGCAAATCAATGCATAAAAGCATACGGGCATGGTCAAGAGGTTCAGACCAAACATTAGAATGGGGAGAAATGTGATCTAAGTGACTTTGCCTGTGGAATGATTGTTGGTACCAGACGGGGTGGTTTGAGTCTCTCAGAATCCGCTGATCTGGAGTTTACAGAGATTGGTGTGGAAAACAAACAAAAAAGAATCCAGTGAGTGGCAGTTCTGTGGGTGAAAATGCCTTGATAGTGAGAGAGGTCAGAGGAGAGTGGCCAGACCATTTCAAGCTGAAGGTTTCAGTAACTCAACCGCACATTACAACAGTGGTACCGAAGGGCATCTGTGGATGCACAGCATGTTGAACCTTGGAGTGGGTGGGCTACAGTCGTGGAAGACCACGAACATACACTTAGTGGCCACTATTAGGTACAGGAGGTCGTGAATAAAGTGGCCACTAACTGTGTGTTCTAACGTACTGAACATGGAGTTGGTGACAGGAGAAAGCTTAGCGAATAACACTGTAGTCAACATTTAACCCACAATCTTGAACAATCACACTTTACCATAAGACATAAGAAATAGGCCATTTGGCCTATCTGCTCTGCCATTCCAGCATAGCTGATTTATTCCCCCCCCATAACCTTTGACATCCTGACAGTGCATTGCAGTGCATTGTGTATAAAGCTAGGTAGGGAGTTTAAACACCTTCTCAGGGGTTTAGATGGGGTGGAGTTTGTTAGGTGTGTTCAGGAAGGTTTCTTGGCACAAGAAGAGAGGCTGTACTTGATCTGGTATTGGGAAGCGAACCTGCTCAGGTGTCAGGTCTCGCAGTGGGACAGCATTTTGGAGATTGTGATCAGAATTCTATCTCCTTTACCACAACATTGGAGGGGATAGGAACAGACAAGTTAGGAAAGTGTTTAATTGTCGTAAGGGGAAATATGAAACTATAAGGCAGGAACTTTGGAAGGATAAATTGGGAACAGATGTTCTCAGGGAAATGTAAGGCAGAAGTGTGGCAAATGTTCAGGGGATATTTGTGTGGAGTTCTGCAAAGGGATGTTCCAATGAAACAGGGAAAAGGTGGTAGGGTATAGGAACTGTGGTGCACAATGGCTGTTGTAAATCTAGTCAAGAAGAAAAGAAAAGCTTATGAAAGATTCAAAAAACTAGATAATGATAGAGATCTAGAAGATTGTAAGGCTAGTAGGAAGGAGTTTAAGAATGAAATTAGGAGAGCCAGAAGGAGCCATGAGAAGGCCTTGGCAAGCAGGATTAAGGAAAACCCCAAGGCATTCTACAGTTATGTGAAGAGCAAGAGGATAAGACATGAGAGAATAGGGCTAATCAAGTGTGACAGTGGAAAAGTGTGTATGGAACCAGAGGAGATAGCGGAGATACTTAATGAGTACTTTGCTTCAGTATTCACTACGGAAAAGGATCTTGGCGATTGTTGGGATGATTTAGAGCGGATTGAAAAGCTCGAGCGTATAGACATTAAGAAAGATGTGCTGGAGCTTTTGGAAAGCATCAAGTTGGATAAGTCTCCGGGACCAAATGAGATGTACCACAGACTACTATGAGAGGCTGAGCCTCTGGCAATGATCTTTGCATCATCAATGGGGACAGGAGAGGTTCCAGAGGATTGGAGGGTTGCAGATGTTGTTCCATTATTCAAGAAAGGGAGTAGAGATATCCCAGGAAATTATAGACCTGTGAGTCTTACTTCAGTGGTGGGCAAGTTGTTGGAGAAGATCCTGAGAAGCAGGATTTATGAATATTTGGAGAGGCATAATATGATTAGGAATAGTCAACATAGCTTTGTCAAAGGCAGGTCATGCCTTATGAGCCTGATTAAATTTTTTGAGGATGTGACTAAACACTTTGATGAAGGTAGAGCAGTAGAGGTAGTGTATGTAGATTTCAGCAAGGCATTTGACAAGGTACCCCATGCAAGGGTTATTGAGAAAGTAAGGAGGCATGGGATCCATGGGGACCTTGCTTTGTAGATCCAGAATTGGCTTGCCCACAAAAGGCAGAGTGGTTGTAGACGGGTCATTTTCTGCATGGAGGTCGGTGATCAGTGGTGTGCCTCAGGGATCTGTTCTGGGACCCCAACTCTTTGTGATTTGTATAATTGACCTGGATGAGGAGGTGGAGGGATGGGTTAGTAAATTTGCTGAATACACAAAGGTTGGGGGTGTTTTGGATGATGTGGGGTGCTGTCATAGGTTACAGTGGGTCATTGATAGGATGCAAAACCGGGCTGAGAAGTGGCAGATGGAGTTCAACCCAGATAAGTGTGAGGTAATTCATTTTAGTAGGTCAAATATGATTGCAGAATATAGTATTAATGGTAAGACTCTTGGCAGCGTGGAGGATCAGAGAGATCTTGGGGTCTGAGTCCATAGGTCACTCAAAGCTGCTGCGTTGGTTGACTCTGTGGTTAAGAAGGCATACGGTGCATTGGCCTTCATCAACTGTGGGATTGAGTTTAGGAGCTGAGAGGTAATGTTGCAGCTATATAGGACCCTGGTCAGACCCCACTTGGAGTACTGTGCTCAGTTCTGGTCACCTCACCACAGGAAGGATGTGGAAGCCATAGAAAGGGTGCAGAGGAGATTTACAGGGATGTTGCCTGGATTGGGGGGCATGCCTCATGAAAATAGGTTGAGTGAACTCAACCTTTTCTCCTTGGAGCAACGGAAGATGAGAGGTGACCTGATAGAGGTGTATAAGATGATGAGAGGCATTGATTTTTGTGGATAGTCAGAGGCTTTCTCCCAGGGCTGAATTGGCTAGCATGAGAGGGCATAGTTTTAAGGTGCTTGGAAGCAGGTACAGAGGAGATGTCAGGGGTGAGTTTTTTACTCAGAGAGTGGTGAGTGCATGGAATGGGCTGCCAGCGACAGTGGTGGAGGCGGATATGATAGGGTCTTTTAAGAGACTCCTGGGTAGGTACATGGAGCTTAGAAAAATAGAGGGCTACGGGTGACCCTTGGTAATTTCTAAAGTAAGTACATGTTCGGCATAGGTTTTCTATGTTTTAAATCTCTGATCTGAAAGCATTCTTCAGGGTTTTTAATGAGAAAACTTTGCGAAAAGATATTTGCTGTTTCAAAGGCAAGGGAGTAGTGGATTGAGATGGATACCTTTCTCCATATTTGCCCCAAGTTGAAATCCAAATTAACCCATGCAGGAAATGATGTAAAAACAGCTTATGAACAGGAAGTGATGTTTGTACAAAATGAACTCTGCCTCGAGAGGCAGAACAATATCCACTTTTAAATATACCCAATGATTTGGCCCCCACAGCAGTCTGTGACAATGAATTCCATAGATTCACCACTCTCTGGCTAAAGAAATTCCTCTTTAACCCAGTTCTAAATGAACGTCCTCTATTCTGAGGCTGTGCGTTCTGGGCCTAGACTCCCCCTCTGTATGAAACATCCTCCCCATGACCATCCTGTCTAGGGCTTAACATACTCAATAGACTGTAATGAGATCCCCTGTCATTCTTTGAAACTCCAGTGAGTACAAACCCAGAGACATCAAATGTTCCTCATACATTAAACCTTTCATTCCCAGAATCATTCTTGTGACTCTCATCTGAACCCTCCCCAATGACAGGACATCCTTTCTTAGATAAGGGGCCCAAAATTGCTCACCATACCCCAAACAAAGTTTACAATTTTATTGGAAGAGGTGCAGTCGACGTTTCAGGCCGAGACCCTTCGTCAGGACTAACTGAAGGAAGAGTGAGTAAGGGATTTGAAAGTTGGAGGGGGAGGGGGAGATGCAAAATGATAGGAGAAGACAGGAGGGGGAGGGATGGAGCCAAGAGCTGGACAGGTGATAGGCAAAAGGGGATACGAGAGGGTCATGGGACAGGAGGTCCAGGAAGAAAGACAAGGGGGGGGTGACCCAGAGGATGGGCAAGGGGTATATTCAGAGGGACAGAGGGAGAAAAGGGAGAGTGAGAGAAAGAATGTGTGCATAAAAATAAGTAACAGATGGGGTACGAGGGGGAGGTGGGGCCTTAGCGGAAGTTAGAGAAGTCGATGTTCATACCATCAGGTTGGAGGCTACCCAGACGGAATATAAGGTGTTGTTCCTCCAACCTGAGTGTGACTTCATCTTTACAGTAGAGGAGGCCGTGAATAGACATGTCAGAATGGGAATGGGATGTGGAATTAAAATGTGTGGCCACTGGGAGATCCTGCTTTCTTAGGCGGACAGAGCGTAGATGTTCAGCAAAGCGGTCTCCCAGTCTGCGTTGGGTCTCGCCAATATATAAAAGGCCACATCGGGAGCACCGGACGCAGTATATCACCCCAGTCGACTCACAGGTGAAGTGTTGCCTCACCTGGAAGGACTGTTTGGGGCCCTGAATGGTGGTGAGGAAGTGTAAGGGCATGTGTAGCATTTGTTCCGCTTACATGGATAAGTGCCAGGAGGGAGATCAGTGGGGAGGGATGGGGGGGACGAATGGACAAGGGAGTTGCGTAGGGAGCGATCCCTGCGGAATGCAGAGAGGGGGAGGAGGGAAAGATGTGCTTAGTGGTGGGATCCCGTTGGAGGTGGCGGACGTTACGGAGAATAATATGTTGGACCCGGAGGCTGGTGGGGTGGTAGGTGAGGACCAGGGGAACCCTATTCCTAGTGGGGTGGCGGGAGGATGGAGTGAGAGCAGATGTACGTGAAATGGGGGAGATGCGTTTAAGAGCAGAGTTGATAGTGGAGGAAGGGAAGCCCCTTTCTTTAGAAAAGTAAGACATCTCTCTCGTCCTAGAATGAAAAGCCTCATCCTGAGAGCAGATGCGGCGGAGACGGAGGAATTGCGAGAAGGGGATGGCGTTTTTGCAAGAGACGGGGTGAGAAGAGGAATAGTCCAGATAGCTGTGAGAGTCAGTAGGCTTATAGTAGACATCAGTGGATAAGCTGCCTCCAGAGACAGAGACAGAAAGATCTAGAAAGGGGAGGGAGGTGTCGGAAATGGACCAGGTAAACTTGAGGGCAGGGTGAAAGTTGGAGGCAAAGTTAATAAAGTCAACGAGTTCTGCATGCATGCAGGAAGCAGCGCCAATGCAGTCGTCGATGTAGCGAAGGAAAAGTGGGGGACTGATACCAGATTAGGCACGGAACATAGATTGTTCCACAAACCCAACAAAAAGGCAGGCATAGCTAGGACCCATACGGTGCCCATAGCTACACCTTTAGTTTGGAGGAAATGGGAGGAGCAAAAGGAGAAATTATTAAGAGTAAGGACTAATTCTGCTAGACGGAGCAGAGTGGTGGTAGAGGGGAACTGATTAGGTCTGGAATCCAAAAAGAAGCGTAGAGCTTTGAGACCTTCCTGATGGGGGATGGAAGTATATAAGGACTGGACATCCATGGTGAAAATAAAGCGGTGGCGGCCAGGGAACTTAAAATCATCGAAAAGTTTAAGAGCGTGAGAAGTGTCACGAACATAGGTAGGAAAGGATTGAACAAGGGGTGATAAAACTGTGTCGAGGTATGCAGAAACGAGTTCGGTGGGGCAGGAGCAAGCAGAGACAATAGGTCGGCCAGGACAGGCAGGTTTGTGGATCTTGGGTAGGAGGTAGAAACGGGAAGTGTGGGGTGTGGGAACTATAAGGTTGGTAGCAGTGGATGGGAGATCCCCTGAGTGGATAAAGTCGGTGATGGTGTGGGAGACAATGGCCTGGTGCTCCTTAGTGGGGTCTACGCTCAAAGCTCTCCGCTTCTTTTTGGATTCCAGACCTAATCAGTTCCCCTCTACCACCACTCTGCTCCGTCTAGCGGAATTAGTCCTTACTCTTAATAATTTCTCCTTCGGCTCCTCCCACTTCCTCCAAACTAAAGGTGTAGCTATGGGCACCCGTATGGGTCTGAGCTATGCCTGCCTTTTTGTTGGGTTTGTGGAACAATCTATGTTCCGTGCCTATTCTGGTATCTGTCCCCCACTTTTCCTTCGCTACATCGACGACTGCATTGGCGCTGCTTCCTGCACGCATGCAGAACTCGTTGACTTTATTAACTTTGCCTCCAACTTTCACCCTGCCCTCAAGTTTACCTGGTCCATTTCCGACACCTCCCTCCCCTTTCTAGATCTTTCTGTCTCTGTCTTTGGAGACAGCTTATCCACTGATGTCTACTATAAGCCTACTGACTCTCACAGCTATCTGGACTATTCCTCTTCTCACCCTGACTCTTGCAATAACGCCATCCCCTTCTCGCAATTCCTCCGTCTCCGCCGCATCTGCTCTCAGGATGAGGCTTTTCATTCTAGGACGAGGGAGATGTCTTCCTTTTTTAAAGAAAGGGGCTTCCCTTCCTCCACTATCAACTCTGCTTTTAAACGCATCTCCCCCATTTCACATACATCTGCTCTCACTCCATCCTCCCGCCACCCCACTAGGAATAGGGTTCCCCTGGTCCTCACCTACCACCCCACCAGCCTCCGGGTCCAACATATTATTCTCCGTAACTTCTGCCACCTCCAACGGGATCCCACCACTAAGCACATCTTTCCCTCCCCTCCTGTCCTGCATTCCGCAGGGATCACTCCCTACACAACTCCCTTGTCCATTCGTCCCCCCCATCCCTCCCCACTGATCTCCCTCCTGGCACTTATCCGTGTAAGCGGAACAAGTGCTACACATGCCCTTACACTTCCTCCCTTACCACCATTCAGGGCCCCAAACAGTCCTTCCAGGTGAGGCAACACTTCACCTGTGAGTTGACTGGGGTGATATACTGCGTTCGGTGCTCCCGATGTGGCCTTTTATATATTGGTGAGACCCGACGCAGACTGGGAGACCGCTTTGCTGAACATCTACGCTCTGTCCACCAGAGAAAGCAGGATCTCCCAGTGGCCACACATTTTAATTCCACATCCCATTCCCATTCTGACATATCTATCCACGGCCTCCTCTACTGTAAAGATGAAGTCACACTCAGGTTGGAGGAACAACACCTTATATTCCGTCTGGGTAGCCTCCAACCTGATGGTATGAACATCGACTTCTCTAACTTCCGCTAAGGCCCCACCTCCCCCTCGTACCCCATCTGTTACTTATTTTTATGCACTCATTCTTTCTCTCACTCTCCTTTTTCTCCCTCTGTCCCTCTGAATATACCTCTTGCCCATCCTCTGGGTACCCCCCCCCCTTGTCTTTCTCCCTGGGCCTCCTGTCCCATGATCCTCTCGTATCCCTTTTGCCTATCACCTGTCCAGCTCTCGGCTCCATCCCTCCCCCTCCTGTCTTCTCCTATCATTTTGGATCTCCCCCTCCCCCTCCAGCTTTCAAATCCCTTACTCACTCTTCCTTCAGTTAGTCCTGACAAAGGGTCTCGGCCTGAAACGTCGACTATACCTCTTCCTAGAGATGCTGCCTGGCCTGGTGCGTTCACCAGCAACTTTGATGTGTGTTGCTTGAATTTCCAGCATCTGCAGAATTCTTGTTTGCGTTACAATTTTATTGCATTTATTCAGAACACTTTAATCATACGGCTACATCGGTGGTTATTTCTGCTGTGTACATGATTAGCACTATCTCCAGTAGGACATTTTCTACAGCTTGGATGCAGATCTCCTCCGTACAGTTCCTGTAATATTCCCATATGGATTATCTGTCGGCAGCAGAACCTACAGGAGGTAAATAACAGACATCAGTGTTGGAGTTAGTTAATTGAATTCACTAACTTTAGCCTTTCACAGATTCAAGTTTATTCATCACGAGTACATTCAAGCACACAGTGAAATTCTCAGTGTTTTGAAACACCCAGCAGGTCAAGCAGCATCTATGGATGGAGGAACTAGTTATTAATAACAATAACATCCAGGAACGTCTGTACCCAGATTGGGTGGTGTTCCGGTCAGCGTCTTTTCTCCGTGTCAGGAATAAAAAGCAATGCCTTCTCACTTCAGAAATGGAGACCTGTCTACGTAACAGAGTGACACAGCCACTGTCTGGGGATCGCCGGGAGGTGCCTGGAGCGAGCGCTGTGCAGGACAGTAAGCGAACCGCTGGCGGTGCACTGCCGAATCGGCGGGTGGGCACCGGGAAACCCAAAAAAAGGTACTGCCAGCATTCAAAGTAGCCCCTCAGCACCACAGGCTGTGACTGCTACAAGTACTGCTCAGGGGAGCAGTTCACTTACAACTGAGCCCACTCAAGCAGTTTAGAGAAGAAAGGCACGCATGAAATGGTCATTAGAAATAAACACTTTCATAATGCGTGTATACTACCAAGGAATGGAACTTGGGACCAACAGGACAGCATAGAGGCAAACTTCATCAACAGTTGCACAGTTTAGAAAGCCAGAATACTGTACTAAACACCACTAGAGTCGTCTGAAAGTTCCTAGCAACTGAGAAATGAGTGTGCTTGGCTATGCCCATACCTCAGGTTTTACCATCTTGAGCTAAGAAGAAAAAAATAATAATAAGGATAATATTAACTCTATCAAGCACTTATCACACAGCTGATGTAGCTCAAAATGCTTTACAATGGGATAAGGTGCAAGTGTCAAAATCAAAATGAAGATAGAAGACATAAATATCAGTTAAAAGCAAGGTTAAATAAATAAGTTTTGAGCTAGTTGTTAAAAGTGTCAACTCAGTCTGCATCCCTTATAGTTTTAGGTATTGAATTCCACAGTTTGGGAACATAGGTCGGAAAGGCTGTTATCTTTTGAGGGAGATTGTTTAATTTCAAGAGAGCAGCAGAAGAAGAGCTGAGAGCTCGAGCATGATTGTAAAACAAATGTATCCCATTCTGTGATGTAACCCGGTTCCAGATCATTAAGAGCTTTAAAGACAAGAAAGAGAACTTTAAAATCAATTCTAAAAGATACAGGCAAAGGAACCAGACATGGAATTGAGGGATATTGGCCCCGTGCAGCAGCTGAGCAGCTTGAATTGGCATCATGGTTGGCATTAGCATAATGGGCCGAAAGGCCTGTTTCTGTACCTTTCCATGTACTCCTTTTAGAACCTACAGCATTACAGCACAGCTCAGGCCATTCGGCCCACAATTTCGTGCCAACCTTTTAACCTACTCCAAGATCAATCTAACCCTTCCCTCCCACAGAGTCCTCCATTTTTCTATCATCCACGTGCCTGTCTAAGAGTTTCTTAAATGTCCCTCATGTATCTGCCTCTAGTTCCATGCATCTATCGTTCTCCGTGCAAAAAAAAAAGCTACCTCTGACATGCCCCATTATACTTCCCACCAAACACCTTAAAATTATGCTCATTTGTGTTAGCCACTTCGGCCCTGGGAAAAAGTCTCTGGCTGGCTGAAGGGTCTTGCACATTATTTTGACATCATCTTTCCTCTACACTCTGAACCCCTAAATACTATCTTATTATTCCCTTTTGATCTGCTTATTTATTTTGTGATTTATAGCATTTTAAGTCTTTGTGCTGTGCTACTGCCGCAAAACAACAAACTTCATGCCTCTTGTGACTTTTAAACACAGAATAGTGTAGAGTGCGTGCCAGGAGTGCTGGTGGAAGCAGATACACTGGGGGCATTTAGGAGATTCCTAGATAGGCACATGGATGATAGAAAAATGGAGGGCTATGTGGGAGTGAAGGGTTAGATTGATCCTAGAGTAGGTTAAAAGATCAGCACAACATCATGGACTGAAGGGCCTGTACTGTGCTGTAGTGTTCTATGATTCAAGGGATTCTGCAGATGTTGTGCAATTTTAATTGGTCACTGTAAATTGTCCCCAGTGTGTGGGTGAGGGGTGGAATCTGGGGTGAGTTGATGGGAATGGGGGTGAGGGGGGAATAATGACAGCACAAAATTGTGGGCTGAAGGGCAAATACTGGTTCTATATAAATCAGTGATAATGAATCTGATTCTAACCCAATTTCTGAGATGTTTTCACCTCATCACTCTCTCCAAAGAAGCTGTCCGACCCGCTGCGTGTTCATGGCACTTTGATTTTATTTCAGATTTCCAACAGCTGCAGTTGAATGAATTCAATATAACCAGACCAGCGAACTCAAAAACAGTTCCTTTCCCCAAGCAGTGAGGCTGATCAACACCTCCACCCACTAACCCACCTCTCCACACCCCCAGCCACCACTACTTCATCATTTCCTGTCAGAGTCACCTAATGTACAAACACTCCTGTGCCTATCGTCACTTTATGGACAGACAATCAATCTCTGTATACAAGCTATTTCATGTAATTATATTTACTGTGTTTTTATTATTACTGTGTTCTTTTTCTTATTGTGTTTTTTTGTGCTCTATTGGATCCAGAGTAACGATTATTTCATTCTTCTTTACACTTGCATACTGGAAATTACATGAAACAATCTTGAATCCTTAACTGTGTTACGTCAAATGACCCTGCTGGTACTTCTGAAATTTGTACTTATTATGATCAAATTGCATTGTTATCTTACATGCTGGATTTAATTTATAATACGGTGGCATTTCAGATGGCACTCTGCTTTTATAACATTTATTTTTACACCCAACAACATACAATGTACCAAGCCCCTTTGAAGCTGTCACGTGCTTCGTTAAGACCACAGGGTCCAACATCAAGGAGTCTTTACAGATTTGATGAATCCAGTGAGCTTGTTGCTGTCTCCAGAAATTTAGCTCACTCTTTCCGACAGAACACGTGGACTCATGTTGGATTAGACTGTTTAATTGTTATTTTGTTTGCAATTTAACAATCTATGCCCGATTGCATTTTTTATAACTACGTGTAACTGTTTGGTATGTTCCCTAGTGGTCACAGTATGTATATGCAGTTGTTCAGAATGTCCCTGGTGGATATATTTGTATGATTCTGGAACCTTCTCCAGTGTTGTGTTATTTGAATAGGAGATATCTGATTGGTTGACTCTTATCTGTGAATTTGAATGGAAGTTTTTTATCTATAGAGCATAAAAAGAGCTACTAGGTGCCCTCTTTCTTTTTGCTTCTCCTTCTCTTCACACATTAGTGTCTGGTCCTGTTACTGTCCATTCAAAAATTTTCTTTGTTCTATTAACACTCAATAAAATAATCATGAAGCAACAAGCTTTGTGCTTCTTTCCTGACTTCTGAAAGAACCTTGGGTTAAAAACATCAGAATCCAACACTCACCTCATTATTGTTTGAAATCCCGAACTTTGTCATATCAATTGTGAAGTAATGCTTATTTGGCATAACTATTTCAATCTCTTCCATCTGAAAAACAGAGGCACACAAAGGTGAGTGTTACAGCTGGCAGTGTGTGTCTTCCTAGATTAAACACAGTGTTACAACGCTTAACTCCACATCTGATCAGAGCTCCCAAAGCTGCTTTCCAACTCTGGAGACATCCACAATTCCAAGATTTCGTTAAACTCCATTTAAAAAGGTAACACTCACAACACGCTGGTATTTGTTTTCTCATGGTAACTACATTATGAAGCTGCTTTTCTCATTTTTATCATCTTTCTGAGCTGTATTAATCCCAGATTGATTCTTGGGATGGCAGGACTTTCATATGAAGAAAGACTGGATAGACTAGGCTTATACTCGCTGGAATTTAGAAGATTCAGGGAGGATCTTATTGAAACATATAAAATCCTAAAGAGATTGGACAGGCTAGATGCAGGAAGATTGTTCCCGATGTTGGGGAAGTCCAGAACGAGGGGCCACAGTTTGAGGATAAAGGGGAAGCCTTTTAGGACCGAGATTAGGAAAAACTTCTTCACACAGAGAGTGGTGAATCTGTGGAATTCTCTGCCACAGGAAACAGTTGAGGTCAGTTCATTGACTATATTTAAGAGGGAGTTAGATATGGCCCTTGTGGCTAAAGGGATCGGGGGTATGGAGGGAAGGCTGGTACAGGGTTCTGAGTTGGATGATCAGCAATGATCATACCGAATGGCAGATAATATCACCTACCTGAATTGTTCCCACAAACTATGAACACTTCCAAGGACTCTTCATCTTATCTTCTCAATATCTATTGCTTAATTATTAATTATTTTGGCTTATTTTTCTTTTTGTATTTGCACAAGTTGTCTTTTGCAACTGGTTGTTTGTCCGTCTCCTTGTGTGCAGTTTTTCAATGATTCTATTGTGTTTCTTGGATTTATTGTGAATGCCCACAAGAAAATGAATCTCAGAGTTGTATATGGTGACATATATGTACTTTGATAATAAATTTACTTTGAACTTTGAACTTTAAAATTTGGCTATGTTCTCATATTTATTTGACTTCATGCCACATGGGGAAGCCACTTCGCCTATCAAATCCATGCTAGCTCTCGGCATATTTCCATCAGTTCTGTCCTTCCACACAATTCCCTATATCCTGTTCCCTCTCATTTGCCCATTGACTTCCCACTGGTACTTAAACCACCCCCCCCCCACACCTTTTGATGAATAACATATAGCCATAATCACCAACAATCCATGGGGTGTGGGAGGAAACGGGGGGGGGGGGGGGAGTTTGCTAACTCCACACAAACAGCTCCAGGGGTGAGGACCAGTTTGATCACAGAGTGATACAACACAGGGAAAGGTCCTTCAGTCCATCAAGTCCATCCCATTCATCAGAGGAGGACCTCCAGTGGCCGGGGTCAACCATGGATCTTAAGACTATAAGACCATAAGATATAGGAGCAGAAGTAGGCCACTCAGCCCATCGATTCTGCTCTGCCATTCAATCATGGGCTGATCCAATTCTTCCAGTCATCCCCACTCCCCTGCCTTCTCCCCATACCCTTTGATGCCCTGGCTAATCAAGAACCTATCTATCTCTGTCTTAAATACACCCAATGACTTGGCCTCCACAGCCACTCATGGCAACAAAATCCACAGATTTACCACCCTCTGACTAAAGTAATTTCTCCGCATCTCTGTTCTAAGTGGACGTCCTTCAATCCTGAAGTCATGCCCTCTTGTCCTAGACTCCTCTACCATGGGAAATAACTTTGCCATATCTGATCTGTTCAGGCGACATGCAAGTACAGCTAAGAAAGAGAGAGGTAAGCAATGCAGCTTAATTTAATCAATTAACTTTAAGTATGTTTTCTTTTAGAAGATGACCAAGACATTTAAAAATATTCAAACTTTTGACAGTGTGATAGTTAATTCATCTTGGGGCATTTATGTGGGTGGGGCTTGCTATTTATGAGCCAAAGTGTTCGTGTACCATACAGCCTTGCCATTTGGGATGAAACTGACTGCAGGGACTGCTGAACCCACCCTAGGTAAGCACAGGAAAGTGGCAAGCATAAGCATCTGCCAGCTCCCAGGAAATTCTGGGTGGACATAAAGAATCTTCCAAGTTAAATATTATGTCCTAGCTGTCATACGCAAGCCAGGACAGTACGACAAGGAGAGAAAGCTGTTGCCTACGTAACAGTCTACCCCTCTCCATGCAGCTGATGAACCTAAAGAAAGAGCAGAGACCGACACAGCTTGGCACCAGCAGTATCACAGGAGTTGCTATTCAGTGTTGAACTCAACGTAGGACTGCCTTAGCAACTCCATCTCAGGATTTTTCCCTCTGGATTTGCTCCCAAAGTCTTCCCCGTGAGTGAGTAGAGAGGCAGCAGAGCTTTGAGCTCAGAGTTTTCCTTCTCCTAGATGAGCTGCCAATCACAGCTGATAAGCCCCATCTGCCCAGAGCAACTGGTCTTAAGGCACCAGTTGCCTCTTTTTGCCCTTCCCCTGTCAGTAGAAATGATTCCGCCGGGCTTAGTAGCTAAGCCAGATGTGAAGGCCAGGAGCTGGACTTCGTCGTCAGTGGCTAATTGAGACGTACACAATTGGGGACATTTAATAAGTAGTGGGAGCTCGTCCTCAGTACCTCCCCTGGCTATGAAACCTGCCAACCATCAAGCTCTCATTTTGACAGCAGTCCTACACTGGAGGTCCCTGGGGAGAGTTGAAGAACAGAAGGACCTAGGGGTACAAATACATAGTTTCCTGGCCACAGGTGATAGGGTGGTGAAGAAGGCTTTTGGCAAGTTGACTTTCATCGGTCAGGGCATGGAGCACAGGGACAGTGACGTTACATTGCAGAGGGTTGTGTGCTTCTTGTTAGCTAAAAAAGTTAAGAATCCTAGAAAGAAATTGGGATTCAAAGATGAAGAAACAATGTTTTAATTAAGGTTGGCATGTTAACGTAACGATTAGCACAATGCTCTTACAGCGCCAGCAGCTGGGGTTCAATCACACAGCACAGGAGACCCTGGGGGTTCAGTTCCCACCTGTCTGCATGGAGTTCTCACACTCTCCCCATGACCCCGCAGGTGCTCCAATTTCTCCAAAGACATACAGGTCAATTGGTTTGGAGACCTGATCAAAGGAAGAATGTGACACAGACAGAATATAGCAACGCACACAAAATGCTGGAGGAACTCAGGCCAGGCAGCATCAATGGAAGGGAACAAACTGTTGGTGTTTCGGGCTGAAACTGGCCATCTTGATGGAAGATTTCAGCTCGAAACGGTGGCGGTATATTCCCCTTCATAGATGCTGCTGAGTTTCTTCTGAATTTTGTGTGTATTACTCAAGATTTCCACCATTAAGCATAAGGCGGCATCCATCAGTAAGGACCCCCATCACCCAGGACAGGCCCTCTTGTCATTGCTACCATCATGGAGTTGGAACAGGAGCCCGGGGACTCACACTCAATGTTTCAGGAACAGCTTCTTCCCCTCCACCATCATGTTTCTGAATGGACAATAAGCCCACGAGCACTCATCATCATTATGGGCTGTCTTGTTTGAGGTGGGTGACCTCGGTCTTTCCAGGACCATGACTGTTCTCGGCAAATTTGTCTACATAAGTGGTTTGTCATTGCCTTCTTCTAGGCAGTGTCTTCACAAGACGGGTGACCCCATGCATTGTCAATTCTCTTGAGAGATTGTCTGCCTGGTGTCAGTGGTCACATAACCAGGATTTGTGATCTGCACCGGCCGCTCGTACAACCATCCACCACCTGCTCCCATGGCTTCACGTGGCCCTGATCGGGGGTGGGGGGTGCCTAAGCAGGTACCACGCCTACACCCTGCCGGCTAGCGGAGGGAAGGAGCTCCCTATACTTCCTTTGGTAGAGAAGTATCTCCACACTGCCTTACTATTTTTTGTTCTCTTTTTGCACTATTTATTTAATGTAATTTTTAATATGCAAACGTTTGTATATTTCTTATAGTTGTGTGGGCATATGATTAAGGCATTGGACTAGTGACCCGAAGGTCGTGAGTTCGAGCCCCAGACGAGGCAACATGTGTTGTGTCCTTGAGTAAGGCACTTAATTACACATTGCTCTGCAACGACACTGGTGCCAAGCTGTATGGGTCCTAATGCCCTTCCCTTGGACAACATTGGTGTCGTGGAGAGGGGAGACTTGCAGCATGGGCAACTGCTGGTCTTCCATACAACCTTGCCCAGGCCTGCACCCTGGAGAATGAAGACTTACCAGGCGCAGATCCATGGTTTCGCAAGACTAACGGATGCCTTTTTAAAAATTTATTACAGTTGTTATTATTATGCATTACACTGTACTGCTGCCGCAAATCAACAACTTTCATGACATATGCTAGTGATATTAAATCTGAAACAGTTTCTGTTCTCCAGCATCTGCAGAATCTCTTACGTTAATGAAGACAGAATATAACTCCAGTGACGGGGTCACTCCCATGACCTTGTTGATATAGAATCTGTCAGTGAGGATTAGTCCACAAGAGAAAAGTAAGTTGTTGAGGAGAGTGGGCAACTGCTGGTTGAGGTTGGGTTGCTTATTGAGAGTGAAGTGGTCCAGAGTACGGGCAGGTATTGAGTGAAGATGGGTCCAGATTTATTGGGTTCTCAGGGGTTCATGATGGGAGAAACCAACTCCACAGAACAAGCACTGACCTCTGGAGCCCTGCTCAGACTGAGACACTGAGCTTCGTAGAGAGTGTTCTGAACAGACGGGGAATAGATTCCACAATCGTAGGGACCAGCGAACGACTCGAGGATGGAATCCTTCACAGTATTCCTAGGAGGAACAATAAACTCAATTTCAGCTGCTTCCTCAGTTTCCCCGCTCTCTCAGAGGCTGCAAGATCCCCAGTGGCATTAGGGTGGTAAGAGGCAGACCCTTACTGGTAAGTGTGTGGACACATAGGGAGGAGCAACATCTGGGTAGCCCCTATCCTTACGGCATGAACACTGAATTCTCCAGCTTCCAGTAATTCCTCCCACCTCCCCCCTCCCCGTTCTCTGTGGGTCACGTTCAATGTACTGCTTGTTGACTTTTTTAAAAACTGTTTGTGCAATTTGTCCTCTTTTGCATATTGGATGTTTGTTGGTCTTTGTTGTGGGGTTTTCTTGTGTGGATTCTTTGTGTTTCTTTTGTTTCGTGGCTGCCTGCAAGGAGATGAATCTCAAGGTTGTATGTGGCATAAATACTTTGATAATAATAGTACTTTGAACTTGGAACTTCTCTCTGTTTCCATTTCCCATTCTGGCTCCCTCTTGCCCCTTCTCTTCTCATCAGCTGCCTATCACCTCCCTCTGGTTCCTCCTCCTCCCCTCCTTCACTCTCTTCCATGGTCCACTCGCCTCTCCTATCAGACTCTGTCTTCTTCAGCACTTTACCTTCTACACCTATCAGCTCCCAGCTTCTTATTTCATCCCCCCTCCCCTACTTCCCCCTCACCTGGTCTCACCCATCACCTGCCAGTTTGTTCTCCTTCCTGTCCTGGCTTCTTCCTCCTTCATCCCAGTCCTGATGAAGGGGCTTGGCCTGAAACATTGACTGTTTATTCATTTCCATAGATGCTGCCTGACCTGCTGAGTTCCCCCAGCATTTTGTGTGCGTTACCCCGTTTACACTGATGAAGGGTTCTGTGTGCGCCTGTGTGTGAGTGGGTGGGTGGGGCAGAGAAAGGGGGCTTGTTTCCTTGTTGTTTGTGTTGTTCTGCCAAGCATTGTGGGAATGCAGTGCTGGTGCCGGAATGCGTGACGGTACTTGCGGCTGCCCCCAGCACATCCTTAGCTTTAGAAGATAGAAGTTTAGCTCTGTTAGTCACACGGACGTTGAAACACTGAAACCCACAGAGAAATGTGTCATTTTGCACCCAATCAAATCAGCAAGGATTGTGCTGAACAGCTGGCGAGGGTCACCACACTTCCGGTGCCTACGACGTTGTACAAACCTGACAGAGCCACTGGCACCCAATGTCTTCTGCCTCCACATGGTCCATATCCCTCCCTCTCCCTCCAATCTCTGCTCATTCATGTGCCTGAAAGAAATCCTCTTGAATGCCCCCATCGTATCTGCGTCTAAAACCGTCCCTGAGAGCACCCACCACTCTGAGTACAATCCGTGTGGAGGAAAGACCATAGAACATCACACCATAAAACATAGGAGCAAAATCAGGCCATTTGGCCCATTGTGTCTGTTCCACCATTCCATCATGTCTGATTTATTATCCCTCTCAATCCCATTCTCCTGCCTTCTCCCGTGACTATTGATGCTTGACTAATCAAGAACCCATTAACCTCCACATTAAATATCAAAGGTTCAAAGATTCAGTTTAATGTCAGAGAAATGTATACAATATACATCCTGAAATGCTTTTTCTTTGCAAACATCCATGAAAACAGAGAAGTGCCCCAAAGAATGAACGACAGATTAACTAAGATCTCTGAAGTCCCCCCAGCTCCCCCCTCTCCCGCGTGCACGTGGCTGCGAGCAACGATCCCTCTCCCCCCACCAGCAAAACAAAGCAAGCATCGTCACCGAGCACTCAAGCGTGAGCAAAGCAACAGCAAAGACACAGACTTGCAGTTACCCCAAAGACTTCGCGTTTCACCCGGCATTCGACATACCACAGGTTCTCTCTCTCCCCAATAAGGGAGAAAAAGGTGTCTCCATTTTCCTGTGAGCGGGGAGACATAACAGACAACTCACTGGTTTATGACGTTAAAAACTCCATTACGTCGCTACTTTTGAGCTCTATACCCAATGACTTGGCCTCCATATCCATCTGTGGTAATGAATTCCATCGATTCACCACCCTCTGGCTAAGAAATTCCTTCTCGTCTCTGCTCTTAAGACAAGTCCTCCTATTCTGAAACTGTGCCCTCTGGTCCTAGACTCCCCCACTACAGGAAACATCCTCTCCACGTCCACTCTACCCAGGCCTTTTAATAGTTTATAGGTTTCGCTGAGATTCCCCCCACCCCCACATTCTTCCAAGCTCCGGCGAGTACTGGCCTAGAGCCATCAAACACTCCTCACAGCAGAACTGTTTCATCCCTGGAATCATTCTCGTGAACCTTCTCTGGACCCTGTCCAATGCAAGCACGTCCCTTCTCAGATAAGGGGCCCAAAACTGTTCACAATGATCTTTCCAAGGAATCTCTCCTTGTTCCTTACAGGGCTATGCGTGGTCTAAACACATTCCCAGTGACATGGTGGCCGGGACATTCGAGGAGAGTGGGGTTGATGTGAGGGAATTGCTTTGAATGACCCCACCAATAGCAGCGCTTTGGTTACACCAACGTACCAGACGGCATCGAAGTTGATTGGCCTTGAGGTGCTGTAGCGCCACTTGGCATACACAGTGGTGGAGAAGATCCGATCCTTCACTTCAGGCAGTGTGGTGAAGCGGTCCTTCTGAAAGCCCTCGAACCCAGATTGCATTGTCTTCAGCACCTGCATGTCCTTGATTCCAGAATGAATCACGGCTGGCTCTGCAAACCAAAAATATGTAATCTGGTAAGTCACCAAAGACTATCAAATCTATACAGATGTACCGTGGAGAGCATTCTCAAACACAAGAAAATCTGCAGGCACTGGAAATACAGGCAATACACACAAAATGCTGGAGGAACTCAGCAGACTAGGCAGCATGACTGATGAAGGGTCTCGTCTCGAAAAGTCAACTGTTTACTCTTTCCCATGGATGCTGCCTGGCGTGTTGAGTTCCTCCAGCACTTTGTGGAGAGCATTCTGACTGGTTGCATCATCGTCTGGTATGGAGACTCCAATGCACAGGATCGGGAAAAGTTGTAGAAGATTGTAGACTCGGCCAGCTCCATGATGGCTCCTAACCTCACCACCATTAAGGACATCTTGAAAAGAAGGCAGCACCGCGGTAGTGTAACGGTGAGCGCAATGCTATTACTGCTTGGGAACTCATTGTCTGGAGTTCATTTCTGGTGCCGTCTGTAAGGAGTTTGTGTGTTATCCCTGTGGCGATATGGATTTCCTCCTGGTGCTCTGGTTTCCTCCCTCAGTCCAAAGACGTACAGGTTAGTAGGCTAATTGGTGTTGTCAATTGTCCTGTGATGAGGCCAGTGTTAAGTAACTGGGTTGGTTGGTGGCACAGCTTGTTCTCTGCTCTACATAGATCTAAGCAAATTAGACAGACAGTCAGACAGATAGATAAATAGATAGATCCATCATGAAGAACCTACACCACCTAGGACAGGGTGTCCAGGGTACTGTACCTTATGGTGATGGAGACGCTTGTGGGATCCTGAGAGCCTGAGAGTGATGCCGCCTGGAGTTTAGCTCCTGGTAGGGTGAGGATGTGGATGATGTATAGTGAAACTAAGGCCTCGGCAGTAGAGCAGGCGGAAGATTATGGTAAATCAGTCTCCGGAATCTCGGGACTACAAGGACCACAACAACGGCTGTGCAGGTGGAGGAGGGCTGCCAATCGTCTCGGTCTCTATGCCATTGGATTTTGGACCCTTCTCTGTCAAGGACTGTGAGGCGGCTGCCTGTGCATCAGTCTCCCAATGTTAAAAGGCCTCACGCACAGGAATTTTTCCTGGCTTGCCAATCTTGTGGCAATCAGGAAGCGGTGACTGAAGCAAGACAGTGAAGTCTGGGAGCTCCCAGCCACAACCTGGCACACAGGGTGTTAGATACAGTTGTCTTGCTCTTGGATTGAGGCAGACAGAGCTTTTTGACAGCTGCCCCCATGGCCGAGCGCCTCTATTCTGGACCCACTCTGCTCACCTCTCGCGGGAAAGGTACCCGAAAAATAGCCTGCCTCCTCACTCCTGACTGGATTACCGCATCCAGTGGGATCACCATACTGCAGTGTGAAATAAAAGCAGATGAACTTGGAGCCTGGATTGTGCTGAACACTTACGGAGAGCGAAACCAGCAATCACCCTGAAAGACGTACTGCCATCATCTCAAGAGAGCCGAAGAGATTCCGAATTGACCTTGACACTCTCTCTGAAATGTGATTGGCCAAGGAAGGACAATTGAAGGAGAAGAAGGGTGATTACATCTTTTCCTGGAAGGGGAAATCGGCAGATGAACCCAGAATCCACGGAGTTGGATTCACCCTAATGAACAGCATCATCAGCCACCTTTCCAAATTGCATCTCATGACCATGCATCTTCAACTCGCTAACAACCAAATGGCTACAACTGTGAGTGCTCACGCGCCAACCCTAGACTCACCAGACGATGTTAAAGAGACATTCTATGTTGACCTAGACCGCATACTATCAGATATATTGTCATTCTTCTTGATTTCAATGCTAGAGTTGGCAGGGACAATGACTCATGGAAAGGCACAATTGGGAAAGAAGATGTTGGTAACATCAACTCCAGTGGAGTGCTCTTACTCTCCAAGTGTGCTGAACATGACTTGACCATCACCAACACCCTGTTCCGCCAGAGAAATAAGGTGACAGCTTCATGGATGCATCCCTGTTCAAGGACTTGGCATCTTATCGATTATGTCATTGTTTGGAGGAGGGTTTGCAGAGGTGTAAAGAATATAAGAGCCATGATCAATGCTGATGATGGTGGGACAGACCAACGGTTTACTCACTCACAAACGTCCATCAAAATCATACGGAGGAGTAGAGTGTAAAAGAAGCTGAGCCATCCCAGTTTCAACATTGAGAGCCTAAAGAAGATACAGTGAATGTACAACATCTCCAGGCTGCCCTTTCTGAAAGATTCTCAAAGCAAACTGAAGACCACCATCCTTGATACTTGTAAAAACATCGCTGGGTACAAGACCAGGAAAAACAAAGACTGGTTTGATGAAAATGAGAATGAAATAGAAGAGCTAATGAACGACAAAAGGAAAACTATCTGTGCCTGGCAGAAGAACATCAACGGTACGGCAAAAAGATAAGCCCACTCCACAGCTAAGCCCGTAGTCCAGCGTAGAGTAAGGGAAAAAAAGAATCAGTGGTGGACTGAGAGATCCCTAGAAACACAGAAGCCTGCTGACTCAGGTGATATCAGGATTTCTTTATTGCACTCAAGGCAGTCTATGGTCCAAACCATCATGGCCTAAACCCCTTTCGCTCCAAAGATGGACAAAGGCTGCCCAAGGACAATGATGCCATCAATTCTCAATGGAAGGAACACTTTCCAGGGCTACTTAATCCTAACACCACTGTTGACATTGAAGTTGTCAACCCCTCCCACAAGGACCCATGAAGGAAGAGATGAGTGAGCCTCCCAGTATCAAAGAGGTGCAGACAGCTTGCAAGAAATTGAGGAACAACAAGGCCACTGGACCTGATGGAATTACAACAGAAGCCCTCAAGGAAGGAGGCACAGAACTTTTAAACCATATTCATGACCTGCTTGTCAAGATGTGGGACCAGGAGAAGATTCCAGCTGCACCCAGGGATGCCCTGATTGTCACACTCTTCAAAAAGGGTGACAAAGCTGACTGTGGAAATTATAAAGGCATCTCCCTCCTCTCTACAACAGGAAAGGTGTTCACCCAAATTTTATGTGACCTGCTTTCACCTCTGGCAGAAGATCTCCTGCCTGAGTCTCAGTGTGGCCTCCGTCCAGCCAGAGAAATATCTGACATGATTTTTACACTACCCCAATTGCAGGAGGAAGCCAGGAACAAAATCTCCCACTTTATATGGCCTTCATAGACCTTACAAAAGCATTTGACTCTGTAAAATGCCTTGCCATTTGGCAGGTGTTGTCCAAAGTTGGGTGCCCAGAGAAATACCTCAAGATCCTCCAGCTCTTACGCAATGATATGAGCGCAACAGTCATCAGCAATAGCGGTTCTGAAACAGCACCTTTTAATGTTGAGACCGGGGTCAAACAGGGGTGCATCATTGCCCCAACTCTTTGCTGTTTTCATTACAACCATTCTTCACATCACAGGCCAAGTTTTCACACAAGGAGTCCAGATTCTCTATCAGACAGATAGGAGGCTCTTTAACCTTAACAGGTTCAAGGCAGAGAGCAAGGTGTCAACTATATCCATCATGGAGCTCCAATCTGCAGACTACAACACAATGGTAGCTCACTCTGAGGAGAATCTGCAGTGCATAATGGATGCTTTTGTCAGAGCATACAAGCTCCTGGGACTTGATCTAAGAAAACCCAAGCCCTGCACCAACCTGCTCCAGATTGAGCTCCTAACCCTCCAACCATCCAAGTTGAAACATCCCTCTGCAGAACGCTGATCATTTCCCATATCTTGGTAGTCTTCTTTCTTCAAGAGCCAACACTGACCTTGAAGTAAATCGCAGAATAGGGTGTGCGAGTGGAGCTTCTGCCAGGTTGAGAAACCTTTTGAAGATCAGGATATTAAGACCAACACTAAGCTTCTGGTCCAGCAGGCACATAAAATCCCTGGAAACTTACATCGAAGATGCCTCAGAAAGAGTCTGAGTTAGCTGGAAGAACAGGTGTACTAACTCCAGCATCCTGGAGGAAGCTAACATTAAAACCATAGCCACAATCGTGACTCAACACTGATTGTGATGGGTCGGCCACATTATCGATATGCCTGACTCCTGCTTCCCTAAACAATTCCTGTTCGGCCAACTCAAGGATGCAAAGCGCACTCCTGGAGGGCAGAGAAAGTGGTTCAAGGAGACGATCAAGACCCAGCTGAGGAAGTCCCACAGCAACCTGAGTGGGTGGGAAAAATTAATACGGGGTAGGGGAAGCTGGAGAAGGACTGTGGATGAGGGGACTGCACAGCTCGAAGAATATCTCCACCGTCCCACTGAGCTTCAACGTAAGGAGAGACTGGGAAAGGCCCAACCAGTTACATCCATCACCACCTCAATGACCTACACCTGCCAACACTGCAGTAGGACTTGTGGATCACAGATCGACCTCTTCAGTCATCTCAAACCCACGAGTGACCAGATCAACCACCAGGAGAAAATCATACTCGACTACGAATGATCACTCATGATGATGATGATGACTGGGGGGTGTTGTTGAACAGAGGGAGTGAGGGGTACAGGTACAGGGTGTCCTGGGGGGTGTTGTAGAACAGAGGGAGTGAGGGGTACAGGTACAGGGTGTCGTGGGGGGTGTTGTAGAACAGAGGGAGTGGGGGGTACAGGTACAGGGTGTCCTGGGGGGTGTTGTTGAACAGAGGGAGTGAGGGGTACAGGTACAGGGTGTCCTGGGGGGTGTTGTAGAACAGAGGGAGTGGGGGGTACAGGTACAGGGTGTCGTGGGGGGTGTTGTAGAACAGAGGGAGTGGGGGGTACAGGTACAGGGTGTCCTGGGGGGTGTTGTTGAACAGAGGGAGTGAGGGGTACAGGTACAGGGTGTCCTGGGGGGTGTTGTAGAACAGAGGGAGTGAGGGGTACAGGTACAGGGTGTCGTGGGGGGTGTTGTTGAACAGAGGGAGTGGGGGGTACAGGTACAGGGTGTCCCGGGGGGTGTTGTAGAACAGAGGGAGCTACATGTGCAGTTTCAAAAATAAGGAAGTTATGTTGCAGTTTTATAAAACTCTAGTTAGGCCACATCTGGAGTATTGCATACAGTTCTGGTCACCCCATTACAGGAAGGATGTTGAGAGATTGGAGAGGGTGAGAATAGGTTTACCTGGTTGCTGCCTGGATTAGAGGGCATGTGTTATAACAAGAGGTTGGACAAAATTGGGCTGTTTTCTCTGGAGTGGTGGAGGCTGAGATCTGATGAGAGTCATGGATAGAGTAGACTGACAGTGTGGTTGTAATGTCTAATATAGTGGGGGTAAAGGGAATTATAGAGGAATGAGAGAGGAGTTCGCCAGAATTGATCGGAAAAGAATACTGGCAGGGATGACGGTAGAGCAGCAATGGGTGGAATTTCTGGAAGCAATTCAGAAGGCACAGGATATATATGTCCCAAAGAGGAAGAGGTATTCTAACGCAAGATGACACAACTGTGGCTAACAAGTGAAGTCGAAGCTTTCAAAACTCAACAGAAAGTAACTAAAAATGTCATTTCGAAGGTAAAGATGAAATATGAAAGCAAGCTCGCCAATAATATTAAAGAGGATACCAAAAGTTTCTTCAGATACATATTGTGTAAAAGAGAGGTGAAAGTGGATATCAGACTACTGGAAAACGATGTTGGAGAGGGAGTAATGTGGGACAGGGAAATGACGGATGAACTGAATAAATATTTTGCGTCAGTCTTCACTGCGGAAGCCACAAGCTGTATGGTGGAAGTTTCACTCTTCAGGAAGGGAGAGAGGCAGAAGAAAGGAAACTATAGGCCAGCTAGATTGACCTCAGAGTTTGGGAAGATATTGGAGTCGATTGTTAAGGATGAGTTCTCAGGGTACTTGGAAGCACATGATGAAATAGGCCGTAGTCAGCATGGTTTCCTCAAGGGAAAACCTTGTCTGACAAATCTGTTGGAATGCTTTAAATAACATGCAGAATAGACAAAGAAGAATCAGTTGATGTTGTGTACTTGGATTTTCAGAAGGCTTCTGACAAGATGCCACACATGAGGCTGCTTAACAAGCTATGAGCCCATGGCATTACAGGAAAGAGTCTAGCATGGATAAAGCATTGACTGATTGGCAGGAGGCAAAGAGTGGGGATAAAGGGAACCTTCTCTGGTTGGCTGCCAGTGACTAGTGATGTTCCACAGGGGTCTATGTTGGGATCTTTATGTTATATGTCAATGATTTAGAGGATGGAATTGATGGTTTTGTTACAAAGTTTGCAGCTAATATGAGGATAGGTGGAGGGACAGATAGTTTTGAGTAAATATAAAGGCTACAGAAGGACTTAGATAGATTAGGAGAATGGCAAAGAAGGAATACAGTGCTGGGAAGTGTATGGTCATGCACTTTGGTAGAAGTAATGAAAGGGTGTACTATTTTCTAAATGAAGAGAAAATACAAAAAACTGATGTGCAAAGGGGCTGAGGTGCCTGGCCAAGTGGTTAAGGCATCGGTCTAGTGATTTGAAGGTTGCTAGTTCGAGCCTCAACTGAGGCAGCGTGTTGTGTCCTTGAGCAAGGCACTTAACCACACATTGCTCTGCGATGACACCGGTGCCAAGCTGTATGGGTTCTAATGCCCTTCCCTTGGACAACATCGGTGGCGTGGAGAGGGGAGACTTGCAGCATGGGCAACTGCTGGTCTTCCATACAACCTTGCCCAGGCCTGTGCCCTGAAAACCTTCCAAGGCGCACGAGACTAACGGATGCCTAAAAAAGGGGGCTTGGGAGTCCTTGTGCAGGATTCCCTAAAGGTTCATTTGCAGGTTAAGTCTCTGATGTGGAAGGCAAATGCAATGTTGGCATTTATTTCAAGAGGACTAGAATATAAAAGCAAGGATGTAATGTTGAGACTTTATAAAGCACTGGTGAGGCCTCACTTGGAGTCTCATGAGCATTTTTGGCCCCTTATCTTAGAAAGGATGAGCTGAAACTGGAGAGGGTTCAAAGGAGGTTCACAAAAATGATTCCAGGATTGAATAGCTTGTCATACGAAGAGCGCTTGATGGCTCTGAGGATGTTTCCTATGGTGGGAGCATCGATGGCCGGAGGACACAGCCTCAGAATAGAGGGGTTTCCTTTTAGAATGAGGATGGGGAGGAAGATGAGGAGTGTGGTGAATCTGTGGAATTCCTTGCCACAGGCAGCAATGGGGTCCAAGTCTATATATATACTTAAGCAGAGGTTGATAGTTCCTTGAGTGGTCAGGGCATGAAGGGATATTAGGAGGGGGGGAAGGCAGGGGATTGGGGCTGAGAGGAAAATTGGATCAGCCGTGATGAAATGCCAGAGCAAACTCAATGGGCATATGTCCTAATTCTGCTCCTTTATCTTATGGTCTAATACCAGAGGGCACGCACTGAAGATGAGAGGAGGTAATTTCAAAGCACATGTGAGTGGCAGGTCTTTTACACAGAGAGTGGAGGGTGCCTGGAATGCATTACCTGGGATGTTTGTAGAGGCAGATACAGTAGAGACTTTTAAGAAATGTTTGGATAGAGACATAAATGAGGAAAATGGAAGGATAGGTACATTGTGCAGGCAAAGGAGATTAGTTAGTTGGCTATTTAATTACAAATTGAATTGTTTTGACACAACACGGTGGCTGAAGGGCCTGTTTCTGTACCGTGCTGTTCTATGTCCTATGAGCCATGCCTCCTGTGAACAGGCGATGGATCAGCCTCTGCATCCAGCACATAATTCTCCGAAACATCCACCATATCTAATGGGATCCCGCCACCAAGCACATCCTTCCCTCCACCCCACTCCCACTTCCTGCTTTCCACAGGGATCGCACCCTACACAACTCCCTTATCCACTCGCCCCTCCCCACTGATCTCCCTCCTGGCACTTTCCCCCTTCACCATTTCCCATCCCCTTTTCCCTCTCTCACCTTACCTCCTTGTCCACCCATCGCCTCCCTCTAGTGCTCCTCCCCTCTTCTCTTTCGTCCATGGCCTTCTGTCTCTTATATCAATTTCAATCCCAGCTCTTTATTTCATCCCCTCCCCCTCCAGGTTTCACCTATCACCTGGTGTTTCTCTCTCCCCTCGCCCCACCTTTTAAATCTACCTCCTCATCTTTTTTTCTCCAGTCCTGCCGAAGGGTTTCGGCCTGAAACGTCAAATGAACTCTTTTCCATAGATGCTGCCTGGCCTGTTGAGTTGCTCAGATTTCTGCATCTGCAGATTTTCCCTGGCTTGTGATGTTAATCACTCACTCACTGAGGCCATCCCACACGGACTGGGAATCGCAGCATTGCCCAGGCTACACTGACCGTTTCAGAGGTAGCCCACCGCCAAGCCCAGCTGGATGGACTCTATGACCCTGAGCAGATTGGGGAGTAGGAACGTACCATTCTGGGTCTCCTCAACCACGCAGAAACGGGTGGTTTCTCCGCTACGAATGAAGGCATGGGTGTGCTCCTGTCCATCCTAGAGGAAGGAATGAGCCCATGTTAGTTCTGGTCAGCTAGTTACCGAGGGTCGTTAACTATACCCTAATAACTTTAGTGTCCTCCTGACAATCCAAGTCCAACCTGATGGGGTTGATGGGACGATAAGAAAGACATACGACATAGTTAATTAAGTCCAGAGACAGGATGTTATGTTGCATCTTTAGAGAGCTTGACCACATCTGGATTATTGGGTTCAGTTCTGGTCAATGCATTATAGGGAGGTTGTGGAGGCTTTGGAGAACATACAGAAGAGGTTTACCTGGACGCTGCCTGGATTGGAGGGCATGTGCTATAACAAGAGGTTAGACAAACTTGGATTGTTTAACAAGAGCTGGAATCACAGACTGGGGTTCAATTCCTTCCGCTGTCTGTAAGGAGTTTGTACGTTCTCCCCATGACCGCATAGTTTCCTCTGAGAGCTCTGGTTTCCTGCCACTCTCCAAAGACATCTGGGTTAGAGTTAGTCAGCTGAGGGCATGCTAATTTGGTGACAGAAGCATGACAATGCTTTTGGGCTGTGTTGGTTGTTGACACAAATGACGCATCTCACTCTATGTTTCGATGTTTGGATGTAACCGTGACAATTAAAGCTAATCTTCCCCTTTCTCTGGAGCGGCAGAGCACTTGAATAGGCACACAGGTGGCTATGGACTGACCGCAGGAAAATGGGACTGTTTGGGTGACAATGTGGTCAGCATTGACCGGTCGGGCCGAAGAGCCTGTACTTGTGCTGTATAGCTCTGTGACTCAATCAGGTTAAGGTACATGGTGGACAATTAAAATTAGATATGTACATTAGATAGGAACAGGGGAGCACTGAGGTCAGAGAGCTGAGAGGCTGGAGGACATTACGGAACGAGAGGGAAGGAAAACCACGGAGGAACATGATAAGGTTTGAGAAGGATCCACAGAACGTAGGCAGGATAGAGGTGAGCAAATAATGAAATTACAAAGTGTCCTCAGCGCTCCTGAACTGTTGCCCTGAGTCACCTCACGCCTGGTAGTGCAACGCTTTACAGTACCAGCGACCCAGGTTCAATTCCCACCACTGCCTGTAAGGAACTTGTATGGTCTCTCCATGAAGGCGTGGGGTTCCTCGGGGTGCTCTGGATTTCTGCCACATTCCAGTCATACAGGGCAAGCTTGTGGGCATGTTACACTGGCGCTGGAAATGTGGCAACGCTTACGGGCTGCTCTCAGCACATCGTCGGACTGTGTTGGTCATAGACGCAAACAAAGCATTTCACTGTATGTTTTGGTGCTTCGATTACATGTGACAAATAAAGCTAATCTACCTTCTGTAGGCGCTTCCAGGGTACCTCCTTGATGTAGACCTGTGCCTGAGAAACCTGGTGGAAGGACGTCAGGAAATGGGTGCAGATATCCAGCGCAAATTCTTCAATGGTTTGAATCTGACAACACAGGATATTTCAATGTACACAGGAGTCTTCCCTCATTTCATTCCGTTATCCAACATGATGTGTAAATTGGCTTACTATTGTCACTTGTCCAGCGAAAAACTTGTATACTGTTTGTACAGATAATTTATTAATGGCTTTTCATATGAGGAGCGTTTGATGGCTCTGGGCCTGTATATAATGAAATTCAGAAGAGTGAGGGTCTGATTGAAACCTATCAAATGGTGTAAAACCTCAAATGAGTGGATGTGAGGAGGATGTTTCCTGTGGAGGGAGAGTCTAAGACCAGAGGACACAGCCTCAGAATAGAGGGATGTCCTTTTGGAACGGAGATGAGGAGGAATTTCTTTAGCAAGAGAGTGGTGAATCTGTGGAATTCTTTGCCACCGGCAGCTGTGGAGGCCAAGTCTTTATGTATATTTAAGGCAGAGATTGATAGATTCTTGATTGGTCAGGGATACGGAGAGAAGGCAGGAGATTGGAACTGAGAGGAAAATTGGATCAGACATGATGAAATGGTAGAGTAGACTCGATGGGCCAAATAGCCTAATTCTGCTCCAATACCTTATGGTCTTTTTTAATCACATCAGCGCGTGAGATGGAACAAGCGGTGCTTTGGAAAATTTGAAGTACTGCAGGTCTACTCCATCAGCAAGTTGCTCACTGGTGGAGAAAGTGAAGGAGTTGTGCATCATGCTGCAGGCTGAGACGAAGGAGGCCTACAGTCTAATAGTGAGTGATCTTCTTGTGATCGCAAGACCCCTTTTGGAGATTGTTAATGTGGTATGCCGCAAGTTCCATTCACTGATTGATTGGCTGAGAGCAGGGGCAGATGGTGGGGGAGCCGCGTGGCCTCAGACATGGCAAGGACTAGGCCTCAAGCCAGAGTGTCGCCTGCATACAGCTGCCGGGAGAGAGGCATTGGAGCTGGTGCACTCCACCAGGGGCTGAGTGGCACGACGTCCAGGCTGGAGTTAGTGCTTCCTCCAGCCAATGTATTTACTCAGCAGAAGACAAGCTTGGTTGAGGTCCTCTGCAGATTTTGGCAGCATTGGATGGCTCGAGTTTCGACTCCTTTACTGAGTGGCCATCTGAGTTTCTATCTTATACATGCTATGTGTGCTTTGTTCTGTGTGTGTGTGTTTTGTGTGTGTGTGTGTGTGTGTGTGTTTTGTGTGTGTGTGTGTGTGTTAGTTAAGGATGCCCCCATGTCGGCTACCCCGCAGAGTGTTCTACAGCCAGCGACATCATGGTCGACGCTCAGCTGGAGGGCCGAAGAAATGCCATAAGGATCAGATGAAGAATGCTTTAAGGAAGTGCAAGATCAGACCCGAGGACCTGGAGGGGGTTGCTGCTGACCGTACCACTTGGCGACAGCTGTGTAGGGACGGGGTTTGTATTCTGGAGATGGAAAGAACAACCAGAAGAGAGCCAGGAGAAATGCAACCATGGTTACCACCACTACCACATATACATGTCCCACCTGCAATAGAGCTTGTGGGTCCAGAATAGGACTGTATAGTCATCAAAGATCTCACCGGTAGAGTGGACATCGTCATCGGATTTCGATGGACAACCCCGAAGAAGAAGAAGAATGTGTGTGGGATTGGAAGAGAAGAGAGGGATTGGACAGGGTAGATGCAGGAAGATTGTTCCCGATGTTGGGGAAGTCCAGAACAAGGGGTCACAGTTTGAGGATAGAGGGGAAGCCTTTTAGGACCGAGATTAGGAAAAACTTCTTCACACAGAGAGTGGTGAATCTGTGGAATTCTCTGCCACAGGAAACAGTTGAGGCCAGTTCATTGGCTATGTTTAAGAGGGAGTTAGATATGGCCCTTGTGGCTACGGGGGTCAGGGGGTATGGAAGGAAGGCTGGTGCAGGGTTCTGAGTTGGATGATCAGCCATGATCATACTGAATGGCGGTGCAGGCTCGAAGGGCTGAATGGCCTACTCCTGCACCTATTTTCTATGTTTCTATGTGTGTGTGTGTGTGTGACTGTGACTGTTGGTACTGTGTTTTGCACCTTGACCTCAGAGTAACATTGTCTCGTTTGGCTGTATTCATGGGCATTCATGTATGGTTGAAGGACAATTAAACTTCAATTGAATAGAATTGAGTCGGAGAGGATACAGAAGAGGTTCTCCAGGATCAGAGGGTGTGTGCTATAATGAGAGGTGGGACAAACCAGGGTTGTTTTCTTTGGAGTGACGGAGGCTGGGGGGGAGAGCTGATAGAGGCATAGACAGAGTAGACAGGGAGTATCTGTTTCAAAGGGTTGAAATGTCAAATACCTGAGGGCTTGCATTTAAAGTGAGAGGGGTAATTTCAAAGGAGATGTGAGGAGCAAGTTTTTTACACAGAGAGTGGTGGGTGCCTGGAAGGCTGGAGCTAGGAACAGATATATTAGAGACTTTAGAGAGACGTGTAGATAGGCACATGAGTGTGAAGAAATGGAAGTACGGACATTGTGTAGGCAGAAGAAATTAATGTAGTTAGCCATTCAGTTGCTAATATAACACTCACAAGATGCAGGAAGAACTCAGCAGGCCAGGCAGCATCCATGGAAAAGAGTAAACAATCGACTTTTCAGGCCGAGACCCTTCAGGACTGATGAAGGGTTTTGGCCCGAAAAATCGACTGTTTACTCTTTTCCATGGATGCTGCCTGGCCTGCTGAGTTCCTCCAGCATTTTGTGTCTATTGCGTGGATTTCCAGCATCTGCAGATGTTCTTGTGTTTGGTTACTAACGTAGTTGGATCAGCAGAAGATTGTGCTCAGAAGAGCTTGTTCCTGTTCTGTTCTGTTCTACGTTAAGAAGGTAAAGCACTAACAGGATGCAGAATAGAGTGTTACAGTTACAGAGAGAGTGCACAGCAGGCGGATGTCAGGTGCAAGGACCACAAGGAGGTAGAATGAAAGATCAAGAATTCATCTATATTGCACTAGAGGTCCATTCAATAGTAATGAAGAAGTCCTTCAGCCTGGTAGCTTCCAAGTCTATGTATCTTCCGCCCAATGGGATGAGTTAGGTATTGTAGACAAATTTTCATTTCCTGGGCCTCCTACATCAACCCTAGCATGGTCACCAACGTCACTGGATCATTGAATCATGGGATGGTTGGTACAAAGTTCAAAGTAAAAAGTAAATTTACTATCAAAGTACATAAATGTCACCACACTGTATTACCGGATTCATTTTAGTGCAGGCAATCACGATAAATACAAAGAAATACGATAGAATCAATGAAAAACTACACACAAAACAAATATGGACAAGCAACCAAAGTGCAAGAGAAAACAAATCTTGCAAATACAAAAAGAAAAGCAAAATAATAATAATAGATAAGTGAGTAATAAGTAAACTGACAGCATGAGCTGTAGTGTTGGTGACAATGAGTCCACAGGTTGTGGAATCAGTCGGGACCTCAGTGTTGGGATGACTGAAGTTATCCATGCCTGTTCAGGAGCTGAATGGTTGAAGGGTAATTACTGTTCCTGAACCTGGTAGTGTGGAACCTAAGGGTACTGAACCTCCTTCCTGACGCCAACAATGAGAAGAGAGCCTGGTCCTTGATGATGGATGCTGATTTCCACCACCCCTCTCCTCAGTGACAACCCTTCTCATAGTCAGAGCTGTAGTGTTCTACAGGATGGAAGCAGAACCTTTAGCACAGCTCATCTATGCCGATTGTCTTGCCCTATGACCTAGTCTTATCTGGCCACGTTGGCCCACACCCCTTAAATCTCTCCTGTCAATGGACTTATCTAGAAGACTTTTAAATGTTGGTAATATGCCTGGTTCAACCACCATTCCAAATACTCATCACCCTTTTGTGTTATGGAGCTGTCCTAAAGCCCCACTTACATCACTTATCTTTGATCTTAACTCTCTGCCCTCTTCTTTTAGCACTGCCTCCTTGACTATGTGCTTTCACCCTGTCAATGCCCCAAATGGTTTTCTATACTTCTATCAGGTTACTCTTTGATCTCCCACATTCCTGGGAGTGAGATCCACGTCTCTACAATCTCTTCTTGTAACTCAGTCCACACACCATCCTGGTAGATCTTTTCCGCACTTTCCAATATCTTTCCTATAATAGGGTGACCAAATCTATGTATGATACTCCCCTCACTTTCTTGTTCTGGCTTCTTCTCCCTTCCTTTCCAGTCCTGATGAAGGGTCTCGGCTTGAAACGAGGACCGTTTATTCCTCTTCATAGATGCTGCCTGACCAGTTGAGTTTTTACTTATTTTGAGATACAAGATGATAACAAGTACTTCTGGCCCAACGAGGCCACCCGGTCATGGGGAGAAGGTACAAACTCCTTCCCGACAGTGGCAGGAATTAAATTCGGGTCACCGGTGCTGTAATAGCATTATACTAACCGCTAGGCCACTGTGCAGGAGTTCCTCCAGAATTTTGTGCGTGTGTTCCATGATACTTCAAGTGCACTGTGGCCCCTTGTTAGAGTGAGTTTTTTTGGGTAGATGATTTGTTTACACTTAAATGACTTTGGCCACCAGACTTCTATTTTAACTGTTGGACAATGCGCTTCCTAAAAGGGTATGAATACCAGATGCTTCTGGCACCGTAGTTCGACCTAGTGCTGTAGTTTCGAAGACAGTATTATCTATACATTATAGATATTAATTGTCTTCTATGTTAGCACGTAAAATGCCAAATAAATGTATTGTGGATTTAACAGGCTGTGGATGCCAACCCAGACATGTTGGCGTCGGAAGGAAAGGATGAAATCTGAAGGTGTGATGTTTGTATGTAGCTTCAAAAGGAAGCATTGTCTAAGCATTGTCTATAACTTTTTAAGTGGCGATTGCCTTTGTGTTTAGCATATAAATATCCAGCCCACATTGGGCTAGCAGACCTTTCTGCAGAAAGCGTCTCCGTCCGTACCTGCTGTACCTTGTTGTGTCGAATAAAGAAGCTGCTTTGTATCTACCAGTGACTCTGTCTCTCCGGTGATTTCATCCACGCTACAACACCCCTCACCAATGTCTTGTATAGCTGTAAGATTCCTTCCCAACTCCAATACTCAATGAGGAAGTACAATATGCAAACAAAGCCTATTACCCTGCTCTGGTGGTGCAACAGGTGACCTGGAAACTGTGTAGCCTCGGTTGTAGCAAGGACTACAAGTCGCAGGCCTGCCTACTGCTGCAGATCAGGTGGGGAAATGCCAGAGGGGGTGTCACAAGCACGGATTCATCAGCGCAGCAGTTTCCACAATTGCGCTCATGAATATGCATGCGTCAGCGAATGTGATGGTATTTGACTCCATTCTTTTCGTTGTAGTTTGTTGAGATTTGAACAAAGCACAGGAACATTTGGCTGCCTAATTGCATTCAGCCTTGCCTGAGAATTTGGACTGTCGAGTCAATTGATTCTGAAGACTAGCGCTATTAATTTTCTATTTAGTTATTCCTTTCAGCCGCAGTGTTGGCTTTGTTTTCCATTTGAGAGTTTTAGTTATCAGCCCTGTTTGGTTGGCCTAGTGTTTATTGTTTTCTTTTCCCTCTCACTCTGTTCTCATTAAAGTCTGTGAACTATTGACCTGCTTCATTGTCGCTCGCTCTGCACTTGGGCCCGTATCCGTACGTACTGACAGGCGGTGCAGCATGGCGTCCGTGCTCAGCGGTGGTCTGGCCTCTCCTGTCAGTGCTGCCTTCCTGTGTTCGAGTGGTGGAAGGACAGGCTGGATTGTGTGAGTCTGCACACTGCCGGGAGGCTGTATCATTAATAGTGGGAAGTGTCGCTGAGGGTCGTGGACTATATATATATAAATAAATATATATATGTGTGTGTGTGTGAGTTTTTGTGAATATGCTTCTTTGCTCACTTATTTTGAATGTGCTATTTTGTGAGTTTTGCACCCTGGCCTCAGAGGAACACTGTTTCGTTACTCTTCTCCAGAACCCAGTTGTCTAACTGAGTTAGTCCTATATCCAAACCTTTCCTAACCATGTACCTTTTAAATGCCATAATTCTGCCCACCTCTCTCACTGAGGACAGCATGATTGTGACGCTTTACAGCGCCGACTGTAAGATTGGGGTTCGATTCCTGCCACAGTCTGTAAGGGGTTTGTATGTTCTCTCCATGTCTGCGTGGGTTTCCTCCATGTGCTCTGGTTTCCTCCCACATTCCAAAGACGCACGTTAGGGTTAGGGTTAGTGAGTTGTGGGCATGCTATCTTGGCACTGGAAGCATGGTGACACTTGCAGGCTGCCCCCAGCACACCCTCGCTGATTTGAGTTGGCCCACAATGTTGTGCCAACTTTTTACCTACTCTAAGATAAATCTAGCCCTTACTGCCTACATCGCGCTCTATTTTCCTATCTTCCATGTTCCCATCCAAGAGTTTCTTAAATGACCCTAATGTAGCACCCTCTACCAACAGCACTGGCGTGGTGTTCCACATAACCACCATTTTCTGTGTGAAAAAAAAATCTCTGTGCATTGAAAATTTACACTTTTTCAATGAGACAAATAAAGCTAATCTTCCCCTCCGCCCACCTTTTTATTTTGGCATCTTCACACTTCATTTCCAGTCCTGACTTGGGGGGGGGGGGTGGTGGTCTCAGACTGAACCATCAACTGTTCATTCATCTCCACAGATGCTACCTGACCTGCTGAGTTCCTCCAGCATTTTTGTATGTGTTGCACTGGATTTCCAACATCTGCATACTTTCTTGCGTTTATGAAAGCTAATCTTTAAATCTTTTCTCCATGGGAAAAGGACTGCGACCTCTCACCTACCATCAGGGGCAAGACTGGCACATCATAGACAAAGTACGTATACCATATACAACCTTCAGATTCATCTTCTTGCAGGCAGCCACTGAACAAAGAAACACAATGGAATCCATGAAAAACCTCACACAACAAAGACCAATGGACAACCAAAGTGCTAAAAAGGAACAAATCGTGCAAACAATTAAAAAAATAAGCAGATAAAAGACAGAGCATGAACCATAGAGTCCCCGAAAGTGAGATCACCGGCATGGGGTCAGAGGTCAGGAAGACGCTCTGGCCGTACTCACCCCTCGGAGCTTCGCCAAGGCATGAACCGTATTTTTTATGGTGTCGGTGGGAATGATGTCCGAATTGTCTCCATGGATATAATCCTTCCGTGACTTCAGCATCAGCTGGACATTAGCTTCAATCTCTTTGATGTGATAACAGTTTCCCTCTCTCTTGACCCTCAGCACCTTCACCACGTCTTTCCCGTACCCTGTATGGACAAATTCCACATCTGCCTGCAGAGTGAAAGGAAATATAATTGGATTAAAGCAACAGGAACTCCACCACGTTTGTCCCGGCTGTGAAAGGAGGAGGGTTGGGTATGGGGCTAGCAAACCCATCCCATAAAAACCCAGAGCTCCAGAAACACCAAGAGGCTCCAAAGACCTCATCCCTGAGAGGACACACCTAGAAGATGGGCTACACCTGGAGACAATGTGAAAGACTGGCCCAGGACAGCGGACAGATGAGTTGCCATTGGTGGCCTAGGCCTCAGCAGTAGTGATGGGCTCAAGAAGTAGAAACCAACAAGCCATAATTATTAGAAACACTTGTCTGCTGCAGACAGTATCTGCTGAGAAGGGAAACAAAGTTTACTGGTTGTAATCTTTGGATTCATTCGGTTTGAATCCAAGACTCTAAGCTATCATTGTAAGAGCAATTCGGATTCAGATTAGTTTATGGTCATATTTTTAGGGGTGTATGGGGTATCTAGGGAGGGGTATTACCTCTGGTGAAGGGGCTTGTTGTGTCCATTCTGGGACAGCTCACTCACCTTTGGTCCCCATTTACAAGAGGACTAGAATATAAAATCATATGTAGAATTCTAAAGCTTTATATGGTGTTGGTCAGACAGTGCTTGGAATATTGCAAGTCCCATATCAAAGGAGAGGATCCAGAGGATGTTCACAAGATCCCAGCAATGACAGGGTTAACATTTGAGGTGTGGCTACAGTCTCTGGGCTTGCACGTGATGGAGCTCAGAAGGACAAGGGGGGATCTCAGTAAAACCTACCGAAAACTGAAAGGCCTGGATAGAGTGGGACATGGAGAGGATGTTTCCATTAGCAGGAGAGGCTATGATCTGAGGGCACAGCCTCAGAATAAAGGACATCCTTTTAATAACAGATACATACTACACCCGATGAGCACAAAAATAACAGACTGGTACAGAGTGCAGTCAAGTGACCTGAGGCAGGGCAGGAAGAAATGTTGCAGGAACAATAATGAGAGAGATAGAATTCAGGGTTGGAGAATGTGGCAGCCCCACTGGGAGGGGGATGTGAGAGAGATGAGTGGTTCAGGAGTCTGACGGCAAGGTGGGCGGCGGGAGAAACTGTTCCTGAGTTTGATCATCTGGGCCCTCAAGTTCCTGTATCTTCTCCCAGAAGGTGGAAGAGAGAAAAGGGAATGCATCCCTGACCTTTCACCCCTTCTCTTCTCCTCATCTCACCTGCCCAACACTTCCCTAAGATTTCCCTCCTCTTTCCCTTTCTTCCATGGTCCACTCTCCTCTCCTATCAGATTTCTTCTTCTTCACCTCTTTACCATTTCCACCTATCACCTCCCAGCTTCTTACTTCCTCCTCCCTCGCCCCCCATCTGGTCTCACCTATCACCTGCCAGCTTGTACTCCTTCCCCCTCCCCCCTCTCCACTTTCTTGTTCTGGCTTCCTTTCCAGTCCTGATATAATGTCTCGGAGTGAAATATGGACTATTTATTAGACTCATGGAGTCATAGAAAAATAGAGCACAGTAACAGGCCTTTCAGCCTATCTAGTCCATGCCTACTCCCATTGACCTGCAGGTGGGACCATAGCCCCCCATATCCCTGCCATCCATGTACTTACCCAAACTTCTCTTAAATATTGAAAATGGCCCCTTGGTACTATTAAGGATCTCACCGATCCATCTGGCCCCCTTTCTACCACCAGGCAGGAAGACTTTGATGCATAAAGACAAGAACGGTTAGGATGGGAAACAGTTTCTTTCCTCAGGTCAGTAGACTTCTGAACTCCCTGCCGCATCACATTCAAAGTGTCACCAATTAGTCTGTTCTGTACCTGACAATATTTAATTTGGGCACTTTAATTTGTTTAGTTATGTGTAATTCATCTGTAGATTTCATCCTTACTTTCATAAGTTACTGTGTGTTATGTGTACTACTGTGCTTTACAACCTGGTTTGGAGAAATATCGTTCTGTTTGATGATGTACATGTATATAGTTAAATGACAATAAACTTGACTTGGCTTGCACCACCTGTTCCTCTCCGTAGGTGCTGCCTGACCTGTTGAGTTCCTCCACCATTTTGTGTTTGAGCCCTGACAAAACTGTTGGCCTTCCTGAAGCGGCAATAATAGACTTTATTGATCCCAAAGGAAATTACACGGTAACAGTAGCATTATAAATGCACAGATATAGATATTAGAAGAGAAGTAGAAAGAATAAAAAATAAGTTACCACCAACAGTCTAACAGGAGGGGTCATCACTTCCCTGGCTACAGTTTGACTCATTATAGAGCCTAATGGCCGAGGATTAGGATGACCTCATATAACGCTCTTTGGAGCAGCACAGTTGTCTCAGTCTGTTACTGAAAGTGCTCCTCTGCTCAGCCAAGGTGGTATGCAGAGAAACATTGTCCAGAATTGCCAGGATTTTCCATAGAGTCCTTTGTTCTGTCACAGCCTCCAGTGTGTACAGATTGACTCCTACAACAGAGCCAGCTTTTCTAATCAGTTTATTAAGCTTGTTGGCATCACCAGTGTTGATGCCATTGCCCAGCACACCACCGCATATAAGATTGTACTGGCGACAACAGACTGGTAGAACATGTGAAGGAGAGGCCTGCATACTCCAAAGGATCTCAGTCTCCTCAGGAAGTAGAGGCGACTCTGGCCCTTCTTGTACACAGTCTCTGTGTTGGTGATCCACTCAAGCCTGTCATCCAGGGGCACCCCCAGGTACTTGTAGGTTCTCACCACATCCACGTCCTCACCATCTATAGTAACAGGGAGCTGTGCAGGCTGAGTCTTCCTAAAGTCCACCACCATCTCCTTTGTCTTACTGATGTTGAGTTGCAGATGATTCAGCTTGCACCATTCGACAAAGTCCTCAACCAGGGCCCTGTATTCATCCTCCCGTCCTCCCTTTATACACCCAACTATTGCTGAGCCATCAGAGAATTTCTGCAACACATACAAAATGCTGGAGGAACTCAGCAGGCCAGGCAACATCTATGGGAAAAAGTACAGTTGATGTTTCAGGCTGAAACCCTTTGGCAGGACTGGAGAAAAAAAAACTGAGGTGTACATTTAACAGCTGGGGGAAGGGGAGAGAACCAGCAGGTGACAGGTGAAAGCTGGAGGGGGAGGGATGAAGTAAAGAGCTGGCAAGTTGATTGGTGAAAGAGACAGAAGGCCATGGAAGAAAGAAAAAGGGGGAGGAGCACCAGAGGGAGGTGATGGGCAGGTAAGGAGATAAGGTGAGAGAGGGAAAAGGGGATGGGAAATGGTGAAGAAGAGGAGGGATGGGGGCCGTCACCAGAAGTTTGAGAAATTGATGTTCATGCCATCAGGTTGGAGGCTACCCAAATGGAATATAAGGTGTTGTTTCTCCAACCTAAGTGTGGCCTCATCATGACAGTGGAGGAGGACATGGATAGACATATCAGAATGGAAATGGGAAGTGGAATTAAAATAGGTGGCCACTGGGAGATCCCACCTGTTCTGCAAGATGGATCATAGGTGCTCGGCAAAGCATTCTCCCAATCTACATCGGGACTCACCGATATACAGGAGGCCACACTGGGAGCACCAAATGCAATAAGTGACCACAACAGACTCACAGGTGAAGTGTCACCTCACCGGGAGGGACTGTTTAGGGCCCTGAATGGCGGAAGTTTTGGAGAATTACTTTCTGGACAGAGGCTGGTGGGGTGATAGGTGAGGACAAGAGGAACCCTATCCCTGGTAGGGTGGTGAGAGGATGGGATAAGAGCAGACTGCGTGAAATGGAAGAGATGCAGTTGAGGGCAACATTCATTTATGGCCTCCTCCACTGTCGTGGTGAGGCCACACTTAGGTTGAACATAGAACATAGAATAGTACAGCACAGTACAGGCCCTTCGGCCCACAATGTTGTGCCGACCCTCAAACCCTGCCTCCCATATAAGCCCCCACCTTAAGGTTGGAGGAACAACACCTTATGTTCTGTTTGTTTAGCCTCCAACCTGATGGTATGAACATCAATCTCTCAAACTTCTGGTAATGCCTCCCATCCCTCCTCTCCTTCACCATTTCCCATCCCTTTTTCCCTCTCTCACCATATCTCCTTACCTGCCCATCACCTTCCTCTGGTGCTCCTCCCCTTTTTCTTTCTTCCATGGCCTTCTGTCTCTTTCACCAATCAGTTTCCCAGCTCTTTACTTCATCCCTCCCCCTCCAGCTTTCACCTGTCACCTGGTGGTTCTCTCTCCCCTCCCCCACAGCTGTTAAATCTACTCCTCAGCGTTTTTCTCTCCAGTCCTGCCGAAGGGTCTCGGCCCAAGACGTTGACTGTACTTTCCTCCAGAGATGCTGCCTGGCCTGCTGAGCTCCTCCAGAATTTTGTGTGTGTTGCTCGGATTTCCAGCATCTGCAGATTTTCTCTTGTTAGAGGATGACATGACTCAGTGTTGTAGCTGACATCTGAGGTATACAGGGTAAACAGGAAGAGAGCCAATACAGTCCCCTGTGGGGCCCCAGTGTGCTTTTAGCCACACAGCTCTCTGAAGCTGCAGAAACTATGGTCTGCCAGTCAGGTAGTCCATTATCCAGGATACAATGGAAGTGCCAAATCTGCACTGAATGGAGTTTCCCCGAGCAATGAGGGCTGTATAGTATTGAGGATAAGTCACCTGGGTTAGATGGACACATCCCAGGGTCCTGAAAGAGGTTACTGAAGTGATAACAGATGCATTGGTCATGATCTTTAAATAATCACTTGATTCTGGTATGACCCCAGAGGACTGGAAGTTTGCAAATATCACTCCACTCTTTAGGAAGGGAGGAAGGCAAAAGAAAGGGAATTATAGGCCAAACAACAGGAATTCTGCAGATGCTGGAAGTTCAAGCAACACACATCAAAGTTGCTGGTGAACACAGCAGGCCAGGCAGCATCTGTAGGAAGAGGTACAGTCGACGTTTCAGGCCGAGACCCTTCGTCAGGACTAACTGAAGGAAGAGTGAGTAAGGGATTTGAAAGTTGGAGGTGGAGGGGGAGATCCAAAATGATAGGAGAAGACAGGAGGGGGAGGGATAGAGCCAAGAGCTGGACAGGTGATAGGCAAAAGGGGATACGAGAGGATCATGGGACAGGAGGACCGGGAAGAAAGACAAGGTGGGGGGGACCCACAGGATGGGCAAGAGGTATATTCAGAGGGACAGAGGGAGAAAAAGAAGAGTGAGAGAAAGAATGTGTGTATAAAAATAAGTAACAGATGGGGTACAAGGGGGAGGTGGGGCCTTAGCGGAAGTTAGAGAAGTCGATGTTCATGCCATCAGGTTGGAGGCTACCCAGTTGGAATATAAGGTGTTGTTCCTCCAACCTGAGTGTGGCTTCATCTTTACAGTAGAGGAGGCCGTGGATAGACATGTCAGAATGGGAATGGGATGTGGAATTAAAATGTGTGGCCACTGGGAGATCCTGCTTTCTCTGGTGGACAGAGCGTAGGTGTTCAGCAAAGCGGTCTCCCAGTCTGCGTCGGGTCTCACCAATATATAAAAGGCCACATCGGGAGCACCGGACGCAGTATATCACCCCAACCGACTCACAGGTGAAGTGTCGCCTCACCTGGAAGGACTGTTTGGGGCCCTGAATGGTGGTAAGGGAGGAAGTGTAAGGACATTATAGGCCAGTTAGTCTAACCTCAGTGGTTGGGAATGTGTTGGAGTCTATTGCTAAGGATGAGGATCCGAGGTACTTATCCAAATGGGAGAAGGCTCTGTGCGGCAGGTAGATACGGCATCTCCAACTCCAATGGGCTCTGCAAACTGCCAATCTATCCAGGGGTCAGTGATTGAGACTGTGACGGGCAGGGTGGTGTTGATCGCTCTCAACAGGTTCCATCAGCCCAGAGTAGAGCAGGCACAGATACAACCCGTCAGGATACTTTCTAAATCATATCTGTGTAGAATCACTGTGGCCTGCTTCTACAACCAAGAATGAATAATAGACACAGTCTGGACCCTGACCTGGAGTTACACTCAGACTTAGGTTCTTTGCGGTGGTGGGACCTGTTCCTGGGTGCTTATGAGAGGCCACCTTTCGATATTCCAGGGACGCGGACTAGTGAAGATAAGCGCACCTTCGTGGTTCCGAGGTTTCGCGACCCTGTCGGTGGGCTGATTGTAAGCCAGTGCTGCCAACTAAAGTGTCGCGGGAGACAAATTGGAAGAATGGGCAAAAAAGTGGCAGATGGAATGCAATGCATGATAATGCATTTTGGTAAAAGGAACAATAGTGCGGACTATTATCTAAATGGCGAGAAGGTTCAAACATCAGAGATGTCTGTAGAGGGACCTAGGAGTCCTTGTGCCAGCTCCCAGAAGGTTAATTTACAGGTTGAGTCTGTGGTAAAGAAGGAGAATAGAATATAAAAGCAAAGAGATAATGCTGAACCATTGTAAGACATGAGTCAGGCTGCACTTGGAGTATTGTCCCAGTATCTCAGGAAGGAGGTGTTGTCATTGGAGAGAGTCCAGAGGAGCTTTACGAAGATGATTCCAGGAATGAAGGGGTTAACATATGAGGAGTGTTTGGCAGCTTTGGGCCTGTACTCACTGAGATTTAGAAGAATGTGTGGGGATCTCATTTAAACCTACCGAATGTTGAAAGGACTAGATAGGGTGGATGTGGAGAGGATGTGGGGGTATCCAGAACTAGAGGGCAAAGCCTCAAAATTGTGGGATGACCCTTTAGAACAGAGGTCAGGAGGAATTTTTTTAGCCAGAGAGTAGTAAATCGCTGGAATGTTCTGCCGCAGACTGTGGTGGAGGCCAAGTCTGTGGGTATATTTAAGGCGGAAGTTGATAGCTCCCTGATCACTCAGGGCATCAAAGGACATAGTGAGAAGGCAGGTGTATAGGGTTGAGTGGGATCGGGGATCAGCCATGATAGAATGGCGGTGTAGACTCAATGGGTCGAATGGCCTAATTCTGCTCCTATGCCTTATAGTCTAATGGTCTTATAATAAACCTGATTCTGATTCAAATACCTGCTTGCTTCAACCACATCCATGCTCGCATTTGAATGTGGTTGCTGATCGGAGAAGAGACACCATGTTTCCTGAAAATGGCGGAATATTCCAGATGTCTAGGAATGGAAGGCCTCATTTTGAGAGCGGATGTGATGGAGGAACTGTGAGGAAAGGATGTGTCCTTACAAGTGACAGTGTGGGAAGATGAGTTATCTGCATAGTTATGGGAGTCAGTGAGCTTATAATGATGGCCCATGAATAGCTTGTCTCCTGACAGAGAGACGGAGGGAAGGAGTCAGAAGATGGTACTGTAGCATAGTCATAGTCATACTTTATTGATCCCGGGGGAAATTGGTTTTCGTTACAGTTGCACCATAAATAATCAAATAGTAATAAAACCATAAATAGTTAAATAGTAATATGTAAATTATGCAGGAGATAAGTCCAGGACCAGTCTATTGGCTCAGGGTGTCTGACCCTCCAAGGGAGGAGTTGTAAAGTTTGATGGCCACAGGCAGGAATGACTTCCTATGACGCTCTGTGTTGCATCTCGGTGGAATGAGTCTCTGGCTGAATGTACTCCTGTGCCCAACCAGTACATTATGTAGTGGATGGGAGACATTATCCAAGATGGCATGCAACTTGGACAGCATCCTCTTTTCAGACACCACCGTCAGAGAGTCCAGTTCCATCCCCACAACGTCACTGGCCTTACAAATGAGTTTGTTGATTCTGTTGGTGTCTACTACCCTCAGCCTGCTGCCCCAGCACACAACAGCAAACATGATAGCACTGGCCACCACAGATTCGTAGAACATCCTCAGCATTGTTCGGCAGACGTTAAAGGACCTCAGTCTCCTCAGGAAATATAGACGGCTCTGACTCTTCTTGTAGACAGCCTCAGTGTTCCTTGACCAGTCCAGTTTATTGTCCATTCGTATCCCCAGGTATTTGTAATCCTCCACCATGTCCACACTGACCTCCTGGATGGAAACAGGGGTCACCAGTACCTTAGCTCTCCTCAGGTCTACCACCAGCTCCTTAGTCTTTTTCACATTAAGCTGCAGATAATTCTGCTCACACCATGTGACAAAGTTTCCTACCGTAGCCCTGTACTCAGCCTCATCTCCCTTGCTGATGCATCCAACTATGGCAGAGTCATCAGGAAACTTCTGAAGATGACAAGACTCTGTGCAGTAGTTGAAGTCTGAGGTGTAAATGGTGAAGAGAAAGGGAGACAAGACAGTGCCCTGTGGAGCCCCAGTGCTGCTGATGTGTGCAATAACTTCACAGTGCCCATGAGCACCAGTCGGGGTTCAATTCCGCCAGTGCCTGTCAGGGATTTGTGTGTTCTGCCTGAGACCTGGTGGGCTTTCTCTGGGTGCTCCAATTTTCTCCTACATCCCGAAGATGTAAGGGTTAGTGAGTTGTGAGCAAGCAAGTCGTTGCCGGGAGCACGGCAACGCTTATGGGCGGTCCCCAGCACAATCCCCAGACTGTGTTGGTTATTAAACACATTTCACTTTGATGTTTGATGATACAGGTGGCAAATAAATTTCTCCTTTTTTCTGCGAATTCAGCCTAATTCTACTCCCATGTTTTATTATCTGGTGGTCTCTCTTTAGTGGGGGATGGTTCAATCAGGGGGTAGAAGCTGTCCTTGAGCCTGGTAGTACGTGCTTCCAGGCTTTTGTATCTTCTGCCTGATGGGGGACGGGAGAAGAGAGAATGTCCGGCGTGGGTGGGTGGGGTTTTCGATGATGCTGGCTGCTTCACTGAGCCAGTGAGAGGTTGTGTTGGTTGTTCACACAAATGAGACATTTCACTGTATGTTTCGATGTATCAACATACATGCGACAAATAAAGCTAATCTTTATTCCAAATTTCCCAAATAAACTTAAGAGCAAGTGATTCAAATTTGCAAATTCTGCAAGGGTGCTGGAGAAACAGACAGTGTTGGGTAGGGCACCAGAGAAAGCATGGAACATAAACCCAAGAGATGCTGGAAATCCAGAGCAACACACACAAATGCTGGAGGAACTCAGCAGGCCAGGCAGCGTCTTTGGATGGGAATAAACTGTTGACCTTTCAGGCTGACACCCTTCATCAGGATTCATGGACTGTTTCAAGTGAGCAACAAGTGTCCTGCGTTCCAGTCTCTCCCTGGTCTCTGAACTCTGTAAATGATCTATCCTCTTTGTTGACCTTTCTTTTCCAGCCTTCAGTCTATTCACATTTCCCCTCGCCCACCCCCATTGACACCAAAACTTGTTTGCAATAATAGTTTACATCTCTACAATCTCTCCCCAAACATAAGACCATAAGACAAAGGAGCAGAGCTGGACCAATCAGTCCATCGAGTTTGCTCCATCATTCCATCATGGCTGATTTATTATCCCTCTCAACCCCATTCTTCGGCCTTTTCCCTGTCTCAACTACTTTTTTCCAGCAGCTTATATCACAGACTGACCACTGTCTGGGTGAAAACATTGCCCCCCAGCCTCCTACAATATCTCTCCACTCTTACTTTAAATCATTGCCCTTCAGTTCTCAATTCCACAACCCTGGGGATAAAGACTGCAAACATTTACCCATCTGTGCCCCTCATGATCTTACACATGTCTATAAAGTCACCTCTCATTAGCCTAAATTCAGAAAAAAACAATTGGCATAAAGTATTCAATTTACAAATTACTTAAAGATCTCAAGATAAGAACATAAGAAATAGGAGCAGGAGTCGGCCATCTGGCTCATCGAGCCTGCCCCGCCATTCAATAAGATCATGGCTGATCTGGCCATGGACTCAACTCCACCTACCTGCCTTTTCCCCATAACCCTTAATTCTCCTACCATGCAAAAATCTATCCAACCTGTCTTAAATATATTTACTGATGTAGCCTCCACTGCTTCATTGGGCAGAGAATTCCACAAATTCACCACTCTCTAGGAAAAGCAGTACCTCCTCATCTCTGTCCTAAATCTACTCCTCTAAATCTTGAGGCTGTGACCCTAGTTCTAGTCTCAACTACCAGTGGAAACAACTTTCCTGCCTCTATCTTATCTATTGCTTTCATAATTTTATATGTTTCCTTCAGAATTCCAATGAGTACAGTCCCAAGCGACTCAATTTCTCCTCACAGTCTAACCCCTCATCTCTGGAATCAAACCCGATGAACCTCCTCTGCACTGCCTCCAAGGCCAGTATATCCCTCCTCAAGTATGGAGACCAGAACTGCACACAGTACTCCAGGTGTGGCCTTACCAGTACCCTGTGTAGTTGCATTGTAACCTCCCTGCTCTTGAATTCAATCCCTCTAGCAATGAAGGCCAACATACCATTTCCCTTCTTGATAACCTGCTGCACCTGCAAACCAACTTTTTGTGATTCCTGCACAAGCACTCCCAAGTCCCTCTGCACAGCAGCATGCTGCAATTTTTACCATTTAAATAATAATCTACTCGTTCATTTTTCCGTCCAAGGTGGATGACCTCGCATTTACCAACATTGTACTCCATCCGCCAGACCCTTGCCCACATACTTAACCTATCTCTACACCTCTGCAGACTCCCCTTATCTTTTGCAAAATTTTGTTTTCCACTCAATTTAGTGTAGCCCTCGGGTTCGGCTCGCGGTTTAATCTAGGGGGAGACAGCCTCTGGCCCGGCCAAACTTGAGAAATCTTGTTTGTGTGGATGCTGCATGATGTGTTCCCCTGTTACAAATCAGCACCATGAAATAACAAACAGTACACAATATACGATTAAACGATGGAGCTTTATAGTCCCATTGTTTAGGCATCATACACTGGTTTTTGATCGAACTATTGCACCCTTTATTTCTATGAGAAACTCAATCATACTGTGATCACTCCTTCTAAGAGGTTCCCTAACTACAAGATCACTAATTTCATCTGCCTCATTGCACAGGACCAGATCTAAGATAGCATGTTCCCGTGAGGTTCAGAAACACACTGTTCAAGAAAGCCATCACGGATGCATTCTATGAAGTCCTCCTCAAGACTGCCTCGACCAGCTTGATTCACCCAATCTATGTGCAAGTTAAAGTCCCCCATGATAACTGCTGCTCCATTCTGACACACCTCGGGTATTTCTCTGTTTATTGCCTCTGCCACTGTAATGTTATTATTCGGTGGCTGATAGACAACTCCCACCAGTGATTTATTTTCCTTTACTATTTCTAATCTCTACCCAGATGGATTCAACATTCTGCTCCTTAGATCTTGTATCATCTCTCACTATCGCCCTGATCTCATCCTTAATTAAGAGCTACCCCACCTCCATTATCTTCCCGCCTATTCTTCCGTAATACCTGATATCCTCGGATATTTAATTCCCAGTCCTCTCCACCCTGCAACCACATCTCTTTTGTACTGATTTGTGCTACAAGTTCACTGACCATATTTCGAATACTACAGGCATTCAGATAAGGCGTCCTTATACTCATTGTGCTTTTAAAATCATGTAATCTTTTTCTCTTTTGTACCTATCTTTACTCCACTCTTACTTTTCCCTTTTTTATCTTTTGCTTTTTCTTTATCTTTATCCACATTTTCTCTTTACTTTATCCATACTTCTCCAGTCTGTTGTACTCACGCCCCTACTATTTAGTTTAAAGCCCTATCCACAGCCCTAGTTATGTGATTCACCAGGACCCAGGTCTCATCACGGTTCAGGTGGAGCCCGTCCCATTGGAACAGCTCCCTCCTTCCCCAATAATGTGGCCAATTTCCCATGAATGCAAACCCACTTCTCCCACACCAATCCTTGGGCCAAGCATTTAATTCCCTAATCTTCTTGCCCCTATGCCAATTTTTGCATGTGGTTCAGGTAATAATCCAGAGATTACTACCTTTTTGGTTCTGTTCTTTAATTTAGTCCCTAGCTGCTCAAATTCCCTCAGCAGAACTTCTTTCCTCATTCTATCTACATCGTTGATACCCACATGGGCATGACAACTGGATCTACCCCCTCCCGCTGCAAATTCCTCCGCAGGTCAGACAAGATGTCCTGAACCTGGGCACCAAGCAGGCAACACAGCCTTCAGGACTCCCTACCCTCACGGCAGAGAACTCTTGTCTATTACCCTGACTATACGATCCCCAATTACTCCTACGTTTCTCTTCTCTCTCCCCTCTGTGATGAAACAGCTAAAAATTAAGTCAAAAACCACCATTAATTTCTAAATCATGTTTCAAAACTATAATAGTTATTTTTCTTTGGCAACATATAGTGACAATTGGATAATGTATGATTTTGTTGACCTACCTTTTTATAACTGGGATAGTACATACTGGACATTTTGCTTGGAGAATGACAATGTGTCTGTCGTTGGGGATGGTATTTTTAGTGATAACTGTCACTCCTGTGTGTCTTATAGTTCACTTACCCCGTAGTTAATAATTAAATCCAAGGTTCCAGTTAATTTTGACAGAAGAACTGGGAAATTTCATTGGATTATATTTTATCTCAGGGTGGCTTGACCTCCTTTCAGCATGACTTCTAAAACTTTGACAAACTTCTATAGATGTGTGATGGAGAGTATATTGACTGGCTGCATCACAGCCTGGTATGGAAACACAATGCCCTTGAATGGAAAACCCTATAAAATGTAATGGATACAGTCCAGTCTATCATGGGGAAAGCCCTCCCCTCCACTGAGCACATCTACGTGGAGCGCTGTTGCAGGAGAACAGCATCCATCATCAGAGACCCCCACCACCCAGGCCGTGCTCTCTTCTCACTGCTGCCATCAGAAGAAGGTACAGGAGCCTCAGGACTCACACCACCATGGTTCAGGAACAGTTATAACCCCTCAGCCATTAGGGTCTTGAACTAGAGGGGATAAGTTCACTCAACCTCACTCATTTTAAACCTGAACTGTTCCCACAACCTATCCACTCGCTTTTAAGGACTCTTCATCTCGTGTTCTTGATATTTATTGCATATTTATTTATTATTATTTAGTTATTTTTCTTTTTGTATTTGCACAGTTTGATATCTTTTGCACATTTCTTGTTTGTCCGGCTTGTTGTATGTAGTTTTTCATTGATTCTATTGTGACTCTTCGTATTTGTTGTGAATGCCCACAAGAACACTAATCTCAGGGTTGCATATAGTGACGTATATATAAATTTACTTTGAACTTTGATAACCCGCCCATTTTGTGTTTGCTTCAGCCCCCAGCTCTACAAGAAGGACATGGTGCAAAGAGATCTTCCGTTTCCCAGACACCGCTGTGTGAGTTGACGGATTGAGCTGTTTGGGATTGGATGGCATGGGGTGTCTTTCAGGAGTTGAGGGATGGGGTAGCAGACAGATAATACAAATGAGAATTTACAAAACCAAAGTCAGAAGTCAAAGTCAAGGTAACTTTATTATCAAGGTATGTATACTGTGTGTCACCATGCTACCTTGAGATTCAGTTTCTTGCAGACATTCAGAGGAAAATAAAGAAACTCAAGAGAATTTATGAAAAACTATACATAAACAAAGAATAACAAACAGCCAATATGTAAATGAAGGCAAGTGGTGCAAATTAAGAAATAAATAATACTGAGAACATGAGGTGTGAAGAGTCTTTGAAAATGAATCTGCAGGTTGTGGAATCAGTTCAGTGTTCAGGTGAGTAAAGTTATCCACGCTGGTTCAGGAGTCTAATGATTGTAGAACCTGTCGGGGTGGGACCTAAGGCTTCTGTACCTCCTATCTGATAATAGAGAACACAGCCTAGATGGTGGAGGTCCTTGCTGATGGATGCTGCTTTCTTGCGACAGCGCTCCATGTAGATGTGCTCGGTGGCGGGGAGGACTTTAGATTAGATTAGATTAGATTAGATTCAACTTTATTGTCATTGTGCCGAGTACAGATACAAAGCCAATGAAATGCAGTTAGCGTCTAACCAGAAATGCAAAGAATAGTATTATTTACAAAATAACTGGGAATGAAAAGTAAGTGCTACAGCACACAAATATAAAAGTACTGAGACAGTACAATATGGATGCAATACTGCTTAGCGCTGTGATGTGAGGTTCAGCAGGGTCACAGCCTCAGGGAAGAAGCTCTTCCTGTGCCTGCTGGTGTGGGAGCGGAGGCTCCTGTAGTGCCTACTGGTTGGGAGGAGAGTAAAAAGTCCATGGTTAGGGTGAGATGCATCCCTGATAATGCTTTTCGCCCTGCCCAGGCAGCGTTTATGGTAGATGTTCTCAATGGTGGGCTATTGGGTGCCGATAATCCGCTGGGCAGTTTTCACCACACGCTGGAGTGCTTTGCGGTCTGATACAGGACAATTGCCATACCACACTGAGATGCAGTTGGTGAGTATGCTCTCAATGGTACAGCGGTAAAAGTCTGTCAGTATCCTGGGACAGAGGTGAGCTTTGGCCGTGATGAACGAGGCTGCATCCACTATTTTCCTTTCCATCATGAGCAATTTGTACAATCATCGTTCTAAAGAGATTAGCTTTATTCGTCACATGGCACTCCCACTCCCGGAGCTCACCAGCCGACTGTTTTCCAACACTCTCCAGCCGCAACTTGGAATAAGGTGCCTCCAGAGTGGGGCTCTCCGCTCCCCTGTGGACGACTGATTCCAGGGCAGTGTCACCGACAGAGATGTCGCGAGAGAAGGAATATCAGGATTTTGCTGCAGCGGATGTACGAACGGAGATCTCTGTAGTTGAGTGCTTGCACTCTCTCAATGGTGGGGAGAGTTTGCTGCCGACCCTCGAGTCGGAGAATCTCAGAATAAAAAGGAACGCGGCTGACTGTGACATTGAGAACAGCGACTGCTGTTGGTCTCCCCTTTCGCTGTGAAATGGGTGATATCTCTCTGTCCTCTGTTAGTAAGAGAGAGAGCCTGTGGCATATCGAACTGTCGGGTCAACAATAGTTGTTGTTGGCTGCAGATCATAGTCTCTCTTTGGGGGCTTTGCAGTTTGGTGGATGGTGAGTGCTGACACTTCCTGCTGAAGTGGCGGGGGAGGTTGATGTGCTGGGAGGGAGAGAATGGGAGAGGGGGTTTTGGAGTTCTAACATTTTTCTGTCATTCTTTCTTTTGGGGTTCTTTTGTTTCTTGCAGATGTCTGCGAAGGCAAGTATTTCAGGTTGTATATTATATACATTCTCTGACTATAGACGGAACCACTTGAATTTCTACATTGAAACATCAAAACACAGAGTCAAATGTGTTGTTTGTGTCGAGGATGTGCTGGGAGAAGCCCGCAAGAGTCTTATCACTAAGGTATTCAGTCTTTTCCCTGGGACACAAATGCCTAAAACTGAGGGCGTAGACCCGCAATAGGGGTGGCGAACCTTTGGCACACCATGTGCAGTGCAGCACTCCGTTCTTTAAACCATACCCTTAATACAAGGATAGCTAACGATTATACTTTACTTTAAAATGAAGCAGCCACTGATTTTTTACAACCCGAGAGCAGTGAGATGCTTTCACAGGAAATGTCTCGCGCAGGTTTGGCGCCAACGTCGGTGTTGGATGATACATTTTGTAATCCTCGCAGTCCTCACGATTGGGTTTAATACCAACGGCATATATTGTGAAATTTGTTGGTGTGTGGCAGCGGTACATTGCAATGCATAATAATAAAAATTGTGAACTACAGGAAGACATGTATGTGTGAATTAAATCAGTAGTGCAAAACAAGTAGTGGTGTGGTGTTCATGGGTTCAGTGTCCATTCAGAAATCTGATGGCGGAGGGCAAGAAGCTGTTCCTGAATCACTGAGTGCGTGTCTTCAGGCTCCTGTACCTCCTCCCTGATGGTAGCAATAAGAAGAGAGCTTGTCTTGGGTGATGGGGGTCCTTAATGGTGAATGACATCAGTATTTTTTTTTAGATTATGAAGACACGTAGTCCTCTTTTATTGTCATTTAGTAAAGCATGCATTAAGAAATGATACATTATCTCCTCCGGTGTGATATCACAAAACACAGGACAGACCAAGACTGAAAAAACTGACAAAACCACATAATTATAACATATAGTTACAACAGTGCACAATACCATAACTTGATGAAGAAGTCCATGAGCACAGTAAAGTTCAAAGTTTCTCAAATGTCCCACATCTCACGCAGATGGGAGAAGGAAGAAAAACTCTCCCTGCCATGCCGACCACAATCCGACTCTGAGTCATCTGAAAACTTCAAGCTCTGATCAGCTCTCCGACACCGAGTACTGAGCGCCATCTCTGTCCGAGCGATTCGACCTCTTTCTCGGTCGCCAAAAGCAGGCAAAGCCGGGGATTTTGAGGCCTACCCTCCGAAAGATTCCCGACCACACAGTAACGACAGCAGCGGACGGCCGTTTCAGAAATTTCTCCAGATGTTCCTCTGTGCTTTCACGTCCATTCTCCGTCAAATCAGAATTGTCCACGGCCCCTATTTAACAGATATGACATCATTTTTCACCGGAGGGGTGCGCATGCACGGCGTCCTGCCATCTTCTCCTCCCACCTTTTTGGATAGTAAATGTTACAATAACAATACAATTTAGAAATTATATTAATCTTTTAAAAAGACAATTGAAAAATAACATTAATAATTTTTGAACAGGGTTTGTAAAATGCTTCAGTTGTTTCAGTCTGTCTCTGTAATACCTCTGTTGGCAGTCCGTCGTATCCGATGCTGACGGGAAACCTGTGCAGGACAGTGGAAAAGTCAGTGTTCTGGGACAGTTCCACTCGCCATCTCAGAAGTCCAGCTCCAGTGGTACGAGTAGTCGTCACAAACTGAAACTGGGGTCTCCTTTGGCTGTAGTGGATGACAGTGACTTCGGTTATACCTCCTCATGCCCTTCTTTCTCCATGAAGCATGGCAGAACCACCTTCCTGGCTGTTGGATCTCACTGTGGATCCCACCCGCCCTGCCAGACTTCACCTGCTAGAACAGGAATGTCCCCGTCTCACCGGGGTACGTGGTCACCCTCACCAGGAACGTCCCTTTCTCACTTCTGTCACAGTGTGCTCTTGGAGGACTGAACCCAAGTGCGGAGGACTGGCAGGCTTTCTCTGTCACAGGGGTTGCCGGCACCGACCCAGCCCAGGAGACGCAGACGGCAGGCTCGCGGCTCGACCCAGGAGTGGAGGAAAGGCAGGAACTCCTTAGAGAGACAGAAACAAGAGGTTAGACATGGGAATACCAACAGAGCCTCGGAGGAGCTACTGAGTGACACCGGAAGGCAAATCATTCTCTCCAACACAATGACTGTGCTGAGGAGCTGAATGAGAGTCCTCTTCAGATAATCACAGAATGCGGGAAACATGTGTCAGTCGCAAGTAACTTGACAAGATTAAACCGAAAGCACAAGGGCTTAATGGCAGTAGTTAAGATAATGATTAGTAAATATAGGTGCTCAAGAGCCCGAGAAGCTTGATGCACAACAACAGGCTGCAGAAGCCGCAGGGTTTATAACACTTTTATTAATAGTAAAACGATGAATACCCATAAATATGCAACAGGGATCACCCTTTCTCCTTAAAAAAGTACAAAATTATTGTTACTATTTCATTAATCAATGATAACCCCTGCTCAAAATTACCATGGCATGCAAGAGAGTTTTTCAGACAATTACCATTGATTTGGGCACACACTCTCAATAAGGTTCGAAACCCCTGGCATAGGGTAAGACCATAAGACAAAGGAGCAGAAGTAGGCCATTTGGCCCATCAAGTCTGATCCATTCTCCTATTTAGTCCCACTCCCCCGCCTTATCACCATAACCTTTGATGCCCTGGCTACTCAGATACCTATCAATCTCTGCCTTAAATACACCCAATGACTTGGCCTCCACTGCTGCCCGTGGCAACAAATTCCATAGATTCACCACCCTCTGGCTAAAAAAATTTCTTTGCAGTTCTGTTCTGAATGGGGGCCCTTCAATCCTTCAGTCATGCCCTCTCGTACTGGACTCCCCCATCATGGGAAACAACTTTGCCATATCCACTCTGTCCATACCTTTTAACATTCAAAATGTTTCTATGAGGTCTCCCCTCATTCTTCTAAACTCCAAGGAATACAGTTCAAGAGCGGACAAACGTTCCTCATATGTTAACCCTCTCATTCCCGGAATCATTCTAGTGAATCTTCTCTGTACCCTCTCCAACGTCAGCACATCCTTTCTTAAATAAGGAGACCAAAACTGCCCACAGTACTCCAAGTGAGGTCTCACCAGCGCCTTATAGAGCCTCAACATCACATCCCTGCTCCTATACTCTATTCCTCTAGAAATGAATGCCAACATTGCATTCGCCTTCTTCACTACTGACTCAACCTGGAGGTTAACTTTAAGGGTATCCTGTACGAGGACTCCCAAGTCCCGTTGCATCTCAAGGGCTTAAATGGGACTTCAGGGAAAAGCTTTTCACATAGAAGGTGATGGGCACATGGAGGTGCTAAGGTCTCAGAGTCATAAAGCCAAACAGGCCCTTCGGCCCAACTAGTCCATGCTGACTATTGAATGCATCCCTAGCACAAGAAGACAAACTCTTGACCTCATAATCTACTTGTATGTTCTTGCACCTTATTGTTTACCTACACTGCACTTTCTCTATAGCTGTTTCACTTTATTCTGCATCACTATTGTTTTACCTTGTTCTACTGTGTAACTATCTGATCTGTATGAACAGTTTGCAAGACAAGCTTTTCACTCTATCTCAGGACACGTGACAAAAATGAACCAAATCCAATACCAGACATATCCCAAGCTCGTCCCACTTGCCTACATTTGGCCTATAATTCTCTTAACCTTTCAAGAAGGAAAGTTGTAAAAAGAGGAAGTGGGAGAGGGCAGATAGAATTGAAGTTCAAAGTTCATAGTAAATTTATTATCAAAACATATCTATGTCTCGATATACAACCCTGAGATTCATTTTCTTGTGGGCAATCACAGTAAAAAGAAGAAACACAATAGAATTAATGAAAGACCACACCTAATATGACAGACATCCAATATGCAAAAAACAACTGTGCAAATTCAAAACGGAGATTTAAAAAAAATAAATTAATGAGCAATAAATTTCTACCAATTACATGAGGTGAAGTGTCCATAGGTTGTGGGAACAGTTCAGTGGTGGGGTGAGTGAAGTTATCCCATCTGGTTCAAGAGCCAGGGGTAATAACTGTTCCTGAACCTAGTGGTTTGGGACCTGAGGCTCCTGTACCTTCTTCCTGATGGCAGCAGCGAGAAGAAAGCATGGCCCAGATGGTTCTTGATGATGGATGCTGCTTTCCTGCAACAACACATATTGTAGATGTGCTCAGTGTTGGGGAGGGCTTTACTGTGATGGGCTGGGCCATATCCGCTACTGTTTGCAAACATTCCTGTACAAGGATATTGGTGTTTCCATACCAGGCCATGATGTAAACAATCGTAAACTCTCCATCAGACGCCTATAGAAGTTTGTCAAAGTTTTAGATGTCATGCTGAGTCTATGCAAACACCTTAGAAAGGAGAAGCACTGCCAAGCTTTCTTTATAATGACATTTGAAAGACTGTTGGACAAGGACAGGGACAGGAAGAAAATGCAAATAAATGGGATCAGCTCAGGAAGATACACTTTAGCCCCGTAGTACTTCCATCTATTGACTTCCTGCTTCTCACCCTGTTTCCGCTCTCTCCCTTCTGCACAGGACCACCTATCACCTGCCATATTTTGTCCCATACCCTTCCCCTACCTGTTTATATACGGAAGGTACCAGTAAAGGATCTCACCCACCCTGCTCATGGACTGTTTCTCCTACTCTCATCAGGGAGGAGGCTCACCAGGACCACCAGACTCAAAAACAGTTACTTTGCCCAAGCAGTGAGGCTGATCAACACCTCCACCCACTAACCCACCCCTCCGCACCCCCGACCACCACTATTTTATTATTTCCTTTTAGAGTCACTTTCCGTACAGACACTCCTTGGCCTATCGTCACTTTATGGACATGCAAAGATAGATAAATATACTCACACAACACACATCAAAGTTGCTGGTAAACGCAGCAGGCCAGGCAGCATCTCTAGGAAGAGGTACAGTCGACGTTTCAGGCCGAGACCCTTCGTCAGGACTAACTGAAGGAAGAGTGAGTAAGAGATTTGAAAGTGGGAGGGGAAGGGGGAGATCCAAAATGATAGGAGAAGACAGGAGGGGGAGGGATGGAGCCAAGAGCTGGACAGTTGATTGGCAAAAGGGATATGAGAGGATCATGGGACAGGAGGTCCGGGAAGAAAGACAAGGGGGGGGTGACCCAGAGGATGGGCAAGGGGTATAGTCAGAGGGACAGAGGGAGAAAAGGGAGAGTGAGAGAAAGAATGTGTGTATAGAAATAAATAACAGATGGGGTACGAGGGGGAGGTGGGGCATTAGCGGAAGTTAGAGAAGTCGATGTTCATGCCATCAGGTTGGAGGCTACCCAGTTGGAATATAAGGTGTTGTTCCTCCAACCTGAGTGTGGCTTCATCTTTACAGTAGAGGAGGCCGTGGATAGACATGTCAGAATGGGAATGGGATGTGGAATTAAAATGTGTGGCCACTGGGAGATCCTGCTTTCTCTGGCGGACAGAGCGTAGGTGTTCAGCAAAGCGGTCTCCCAGTCTGCGTTGGGTCTCGCCAATATATAAAAGGCCACATCGGGAGCACCGGACGCAGTATATCACCCCAGCCAACTCACAGGTGAAGTGTCGCCTCACCTGGAAGGACTTTTTGGGGCTCCGAATGGTGGTAAGGGAGGAAGTGTAAGGGCATGTGTAGCACTTGTTCCGCTTACAGGGATAAGTGCCAGGAGGGAGATCAGTGGGGAGGGATGGGGGGGAGGAATGGACAAGGGAGTTGCGTAGGGAGCGATCCCTGTGGAAAGCGGGGGGGGGGGAAAGATGTGCTTAGTGGTGGGATCCCGTTGGAGGTGGCAGAAGTTATGGAGAATAATATGTTGGACCCGGAGGCTGGTGGTGTGGTAGGTGAAGACCAGGGGAACCCTATTCCTAGTGGGGTGGCGGGAGGATGGAGTGAGAGCAGATGTACGTGAAATGGGGGAGATACGTTTGGGAGCAGAGTTGATAGTGGAGGAAGGGAAGCCCCTTTCTTTAAAAAAGGAGGACATCTCCCTCGTCCTAGAATGAAAAGCCTCATCCTGAGAGCAGATGCGGCGGAGACGGAGGAATTGCGAGAAGGGGATGGTGTTTTTACAAGAGACAGGGTGAGAAGAGAAATAGTCCAGATAGCTGTGAGAGTCAGTAAATATACTCATTGACTTGCCTTCCATAATTATCTGTGGCAATGGATTCCATAGATTTATCACCCTCTGGCTAAAGAAATTCCTCCTTATCTCTATTATAAAGGAGCATCCTTGTATTCTGAGGTGTGCCCTCTGGTCTTAGATACTGCACTAAATGAAACATCCTCTCCACATCTACTCTATCTAGACCTTTCAATATTCAAGTTCAAGTTTAATTGTCATTCAACCATACATGAATACCCGTGAACACAGCCAATATTTAATAGGTTTCAATGAGATTCACCCCCCATTCTTCTAAACTCCAGTGAGTACAGGCCCAGAGCCATCAAACGCCCCTCATATGTTAACCCTTTCATTCTCAGGATCATTCTCATGAACCTCCTCTGGACCCTCTCCAATACCAGCATATCCTTTCTTAGATAAGGGTCCTAAAGCTACTCACAAGACTCCAGATGTGGTCTGACCAACGCCTTATAAAGCCACACTATTACATCCCTGCTTTTGTATTTGAGCTCTCTTGAAATGAAGGCTAGCATTTGCTTTCCTTACCACCGATTCGACCTGCAAGTTAACCTTTCGGAAATCCCGCATGAGGACTCTCAAGTCCACTTGCACCTCCCATCGCTGAATTTTCTACTCATTCTGTCTATGCCTTTACTCAAAGTTTCCTTCAGATACATGAAGTGTAATAGAGAGGCGAGAGTGGATATCGGACTGCTGGAAAATGATGCTGGAGAGGCAGTAACGGGAGACAAGGAGATGGCAGAAGACCAGAATAGAAGGGTGTTCATTTAGAACAGAAGTGAGGAGGAACTTCTTTACCCTGAGGGTGAAATTCATTGCCACAGACAGCTGTGGAGGGCAAGTCACTGGGTATATTTAAAGCGGAGGTTAGTAGGCTCTTGATCAGTAAGAGAATTAAAGGTTATAGGGAGAAGGCAGGAGAATGGGATTGAGAGGGATCGTAAATCAGCCATGGTGAAATAGTAGAGCAGACACGATGGGCTGAATGTCCTAATTCTGTTCCTATATTTGTGGTCTTATGACCATGTCTCAACGTTCAGTGGGAGCCCGAGACTAGACAGCCCAGCTAGTCCATGATCAGGGGAAGTCACAGAGAAGTAATGTTAAAGCATTGAGTTACAGTAATGTCTATAGATACTTCTTTTACACCCACGCCAAATTAATAATCACACAGTCACAGCAACCAGCCTATAGATAGATATTTAACCAGTTAAGTATCGTAGGGGATTTTATTTGTGTCTCTAGGGTAACGCTCATGTGTTCTTCTGCAAATGTTGTGAGGTTTTAAATTACTGTCAGCTTCCTTAATGTTTACCTTGTCATAAGATACCTCTCTCTGTCCACTCTCAGACCTGATCACAAAGAGCACTGCAACACAGAAACAGGCCCTTTGGCCCATCCAGTCTGTTATTCTGCCTCGTCCAATCGCTCTGCACCGGGACCATAGCCCTCCATACCCATCCCATCTCCGTATTTAACCAAGTTTCTCTTAAATATTGAAGTCAAACCCACACCTATCACTTTCACTGGCAGCTAGTTCCACACTTTCACCATCTTCTGAGTGAAGAACTTCCCCCTCATGTTCCCTTAAACATTCCACCTTTCTCCCTTAACCCATGGCCTCTAGTTCTGGTCTCACCCAACCTCAGTGGAAAAAGCCTGCTTGCGTCCACCCTATCTATACCTCTCATAATTGTGTAAACCTCCGTCAATTCTCCCCTCAAGTCCCGGCAACATCTTTGTAAATTTTCTCTATAATTTTTCAATCTCATGATACCTTTCTGTATTGAACCTTGCACCTTATTGTCCCCCTGTACCGAGATGAGGCCTCCGTCAGTCAGGGTCGACCATGGATGTTGTGTCCTCTCTGTCTAGATACACAGGCGAGGGCAGTACGATATGGAGAGCGAGCTGTTGCCCATGTAGCAAGCTCCCCTTCCCATGCATCCGATGAACTCAAAATAACAGTAGAAACTGATACAGTTTGGCACCAGCAGCATCGTGGGAGTTGACAGTCTGCATTGAACTCAATGTAGGGCTGCCTTAGGGACTCCAGCTTTTTCCCAAAGCCTTCCCCATGAGTGGGTATAGCCACAAGGCAATGGAGGTTTAAGATCATAGTTTTCTTTCCCATTGATGAGCTGCCAACCAAGTCTGAGAAGCCCCATCTGCCCGACACAACCGGTTTTAAGGTGCCAGCAACCCGCTTTTGCCCCTTCTCCTGTCAGTAGCAATGGTTCCGCCAGGCTGAGTGACCAAACCATACGTGAATGCCAAGAGTTGGACTTGGTTGTCAGAGGCTATTTGAGGCGCACGCCATTGGGAGCATTTAATAGGTCAGTCAGTCAGTCAGTGGGTGCCGTCCCGAATCTGGGGTTGGCGGCTATGCACCTCCATCTTCTTCGATCTTGCAACAGCTCCGAGTACAGCCTCCCCTCCAGTTTGTTCACACTGGTTTCATAGGTAGTGGGAGCTTAACCCCACCACTACCACCAGCTATGACAACCTTAAGGAACTGCATTTCACCCTCTGTTTTGCATCCAGTATCAAGGATCCCCTCTCCCCACCCCACCCCCATACAGGGCGTGCTCTCTTCTCACCGCTACCATCAAAACAGAGATACAGGACCCTTAGTTTACACACCACCAGGTTCAGGAACAGTTATAACTTCTCAACCATTAGGCTTCTAAACCAGAGGGGATAACGTCAATCACCTCAACACAGAACTGACTCTACAACTCAGGGATTCACTTTAAAGTTCTCTACAACTGACATTCTTGATATTTATTGCTTATTGATAGATTGATTAACTGATTTATTGATTTTACTTTTGTATTTGCACAGTTTGTTGTCATTTGTCTATCCTGTTGTGTGTGGCCTTTCAATGATTCTATTGTGTTCCTTTGTATTTACCGTGAATGCCGGCAAGAAAATGAATCTCAAGGTTATATATGGTGACATAGATGCATCTTGCTTTGAAATTGATTTTATTCCTTTGTCCCGTTTCAGTACACTGATTGCTGATTTGATCCACCTGGATGAAACGCAGGACAAAGTTTTCCACTGGACTTTGTATAGGTGCACTTCCACTGTACCTTGGTGAGAGTATGGAACAAGCTGCTGGTGGAAGTGGTGGATGTGGGTTTGATTTCAACATTTAAGAGAAGTTTGGATAAGTACACGGAGGGGAAGGGTATGGGGGGGGCTGCAGTCTGGGTGCGGGTTGATAGGAGTAGACGGAATAATAGCTTGGCATGGACTAGAGGGGCTGAAGGGCCTGTTTCTGCTGTAGTGATCTATGACTCTATATGACAATAATCAACTAATTTATAATGCACATCGGATGCTGCCTGACCTGCGGACTTTTCCTGGCACCTTTCTGTTGTGCAGCCAATTCATTTCACACTTTCCCTCAGACTCATCTCCTCTGTGGGGCAGTGAATCTGGACTTTAGCCACCTCACAGGCAGGGAGTATTCGAATATTTCTCAAATTTCCGAAGTTCAAAGATGTACCCCAGGCTACTGTGGGAGGCGAGGGAGGAGATTGCTGAGCCTCTGGCAATGATCTTTGCATCATCAATGGGGACGGGAGAGGTTCCAGACGATTAGAGGGTTGCAAATGTTGTTCCCTTATTCAAGAGAAGAAGTAGCGATAGCTCAGGAAATTATAGACCAGTGAGTCTTACTTCAGTGGTTGGTAAGTTGATGGAAAAGATCTTGAGAGGCAGGATTTATGAACATTTGGAGAGGTATAATATGATTAGGAATAGTCAGCATGGCTTTGTCAAAGGCAGGTCGTGTCTTACGAGCCTGATTGAATTTTTCAAGGATGTGACTAACCACGTTGATGAAGGTAGAGCAGTAGGTGTGGTGTGTATAGATTTCAGCAAGGCATTTGATAAGGTACCCCATGCAAGGGTTATTGAGAAAGTAAGGAGGCATGGGATTCATGGGGACCTTGCTTTATGGATCCAGAATTGGTTTGCCCACAGAGGGCAAAGAGTGGTTGTGAACTAGTCACATTCTGCATGGAGGTGGGTGACCAGTGGTGTGCCTCAGGGATCTATTCTGTGACCCCCTTCTCTTTGTGATTTTTATAAATGACCTGGATGAGGAAGTGGAGGGATGGGTTAGTAAATTTGTTGCTGACACAAAGGTTGGGGGTGTTGTGGATAGTGTAGAGGGCTGTCAGAGGTTACAGCGGGACATTGATAGGATGCAAAACTGGGCTGAGAAGTGGCAGATGGAGTTCAACCCAGATAAGTGTGAGGTGGTTCATTTTGGTAGGTCAAATATGATGGCAGAATAAAGTATTAATAGTAAGACTCTTGGCAGTGTGGAGGATCAGAAGGATCTTGGGGTCCGAGTCCATAGGACACTCAAAGCTGATGCGCAGGTTGACTCTGTGGTTAAGAAGGCATACGGTGCATTGGCCTTCATCAATCATGGGATTGAGTTTAAGAGCCCAGAGGTAACGTTACAGCTGTATAGGACCCTGGTCAGACCCCACTTGGAGTACTGTGCTCATTTCTGGTTGCCTCACTACAGGAAGGATGTGGAAACCATAGAAAGGGTGCAGAGGAGATTTACAAGGATGTTGCCTGGATTAGGGAGCATGCCTTACGAGAATAGGTTGAATGAACTCTGCGTTTTTTTCTTGAAGCGACGGAGGATGAGAGGTGACCTGATAGAGGCGGATAAGATAATGAGAGGGATTGATTGTGTGGATAGTCAGAGGCTCTTTCCCAGGGCTGAAATGGCTAGCATGAGGGGGCACAGTTTTACGGTGCTTGGAAGTAGGTACAGAGGAGATGTCAGGGGTAAGTTTTTTACTCAGAGAGTAGTGAGCGCGTGGAATGGGCTGCCGGCAATGGTGGTGGAGGCGGATATGATAAGGTCTTTTAAGAGACACCTGGACAGGTGCATCGAGCTTAGAAAAATAGAGGGCTATGGGTAACCCTAGATAATTTCTCAAATAAGTACATGTTTGGCACAGCATTGTGGGCCGAAGGGCCTGTATTGTGCTGTAGGTTTTCAATGTTTCTATGTTTCAACGTCTGTTTATTATCTAAGTACATATATGTCACCACCCTGAGATTCATTTTCTTACAGTCATTCACAGCAGAGCGAAGAAATACAATAGAATCAATGAAAAGCTACACACCAAGTCTGATAAATAACCAATGTGCAAAAGAATACAAACTATAGATACAAAAAAAAGAATAAATAAATAAGAGAACATGAGATCAAGAGTCCTTGAAAGTGAGTCTGTAGGTCGTAGAATCGGTCCAGAGTTGTGGTGAGTGAAGTTATCCCTTCTGTTTCAAGAGCCTGATGGTTGAGGGGTAGTAACTGTTCCTAAACTCAGTGGTGTGGGTCCTGAGGTTCCTGTACCTTCTTCCTGATAGCAGCGGTGAGAAGAGAGCATGGCCTGGATGGTGGGGCTCCTGTATAATGGGTGCTGTATTCTGTGAAGCTTTCCTTGTAGATATGCTCAGTGGTGGGGAGAGCTTTTCCTGTGTTGGATTGGGCTGTATCCACCACTTTTTTTAAAAGCTTTTGTGTTCTTGGAGGTTAGTTTTTCCATACCAGGCTGTGATACGACCAGTAAGGATACTCCGCACTGTGTGTCTATAACTGTGAACATTGTGGGCAGTTATGAGCTCTTTCCCTAAGAAGTAGAAGTAGAGCTATTAGGACTTGATATTTCAGTCCCTATGGTAAGTCGGCACTCTCGATGTTGGCGGTGGGTTTGGAGTGGTGACAAGGAGGGAGGGTAGATACGTTATCGGGGTCATCAGGTGGGCACCCTCCTTCTTTGACATTTCGTTGATAAGCCCACGACGTCTCCAGAGGGCTCAACGGTGCTACCTGGCATCCCAGATACACCCCCCTCAGTCCCATACCCTCCTGTCTTCATCTTGCAGCCCAGTTGTTGTCTTTCCTTTTACTCCAAATCCAATTGCTGCTTTCTTCTGCTGTATTTGACAAGGACTTGATTGCTTGCTGGAGGGAGTGACCCTTCACCCCCATCTTCTTCAATAGACTGGTCGTAGATGTAGCAACGAATCCCCTGCATCCCACTTCTACAGGGAAAAGTCAGAGGAGGTTCGTGAGAATAATTCCAGGAATTAAAGGGTTAACTTATGCAGACTCTTTGATGCCTCTGGGCTAGTTCTTGCTGGTCTTTAGAAGGCTGGGGGGGATCTCATTGAAATAATGTTACGATATGTTACGATTGATGTGGGAGATTTTAATATGCAGGTAGAGTGGGATAATTAGGTTCATGCTGGATCCCTAGAGAGACAATTTGTAGCATGCCTTTGAGGTGTCTTTTTAGAGCAGCTTGTGGCTAAGCCCACTGGGGATCAGCTATTCTGGACTGGATGTTGTGCAATGAACTAGATTTGATGAGGGAGCTTAAAGTAAAAGAATGCTTAGGAGGCAGTTATCATAGTATGATAGAATTCACCCTGCAGCTTAAGAGGGGGAAGCTAAAGTGAAATGTATCAGTATTGCATGAGTGAGGAGTTGGCTGAAATGGATTAGTAGGGGAGACTGGAAGGGACGAGGGTAGAGCAGCAATGGCTGGAGTTTCTGGGAGTAATTTGAAAGGCCCAGGATAGGTGTATCCCAAAGAAAAAGAAGAATTCTAAAAGCAGGATGACACAACCGTGGCTGACAAGGGAAGTCAAAGCAAACATTAAACCCTGAAGCAGTAGAGGGAATATAATAGAGCAAAATTCAGTGGGAAGTGAGAGGATTGGGAATCTTTCAACAACCAACAGAAAATAACTAAAAAAGCCATAAGGAGGGAAAATATGAAATGTGAAGGTAAGCTAGCCAATAATCTCAAAGAAGATACCAAAATTTTTTTCAGATATGTAAAGTGTAAAAGAGAGTTGAGAGTAGATATCAGACTGCTGGAAAATGATACTGGAGAGGTAGTAATGGGGACAAAGAAATGGCAGATGAACTGAATAAGTATTTTGCATCAGTCTTCATGGTGGATGACAGAAGCAGTGTGCCGCAAGTTCAGGGTGGAGGGGGAGTTGTGGAGCAGAAGTGAGTGAAGTTGCCTTCACTAGGGAGAAGGTAGTTAGGAAGCGGAAAGGTCTGAAGGTAGGTAGGCTACCTGGACTAGATGGACTGCACCTGAGGGTTCTGAAAGTGGTAGCTGAAGAGATTGTGGAGGCATCAGTAATGATCTTTCAAGAATCAATAGATTCAGGCATTGTTCTTGAGGACTCAAAAATTGCAAATGTCTCTCCACTCTTCAACAGGGAGAGAGGCAGGAGAAAGGAAACTACAGGCCAGTTAGTCTGACCTCAGTGGTTGGGAAGATGTTGGAGTCAGTTGATAAGGATGTGGTTTGGGGTACTCAGAGGCAATGATAAAACAGGCCATCATCAGCATGGTTCCCTCAAGGGAAAATCTTACCTGACAAATCTGTTGGAAATCTTTGAAGAATTAACAAGTACTTCAGACAAAGGAGAATCGGTCAATGTTGTGTACTTGGATTTTCAGAAGGCCTTTGACAAGGTGCCACACATGAGGCTGTTTAACAAAATAAGAGCCCATAGTATTTCAGGAGAGATAAGATTACAAGAGCAGTGGCTGATTGGCAAGGAGGCAAAGAGTGGGAATAAAAGGGGTCTATTCTGCTTGGCTGCTGGTAACAAGTGGTGTTCCTCAGGGGTCGGCATTGGGACCGCGTCTTTTCATGTTATGCGTCAGTAGTTTGGATGATGGAATTGATGGCTTTATGGCTAAGGTTTTGGATGATACAAAGATAGGTGGAGGGGCAGTTGTGTTGGGGAAGCAGGGATGTTGCAGAATCATCTGAGCAAAGAGGTAGGAAATGGAATATAGTGCAGGGAAGTGTATGGTCATGTACCTTGGTAGAAGGAATAAAAGCATAGACTATTTTCTAAACAGGGAGAAAATTCAAAACTCAGAGGTGCAAAGGGACTTGGGAGTCCATTCCCTAAAGGTTAACTTGAAGGTTGAGTCAGTTGCGAGGAAGGCGAATACAATGTTGGAATTAATTTTGAGAGAACCAGAATATAAAAGCAAGGATATAATGCTGAAGCTTTATAAAGCACTGTTGAAGACTCACTTGGAGTATTGTGAGCAGTTCTGGACCCTTATCTAAGAAAGGATGTGCTGACATTCGAGAGGGCTCAGAGGAGGTTCAAAAGAATGATTCTGGGAATGAAAGGGTTAACATATGAGGAGCATGGCTCTGGGTCTGTACTTGGTGGAATCTAGGAGAAAGTGGGGTGGGGGAATTCACTGAAGCCTATTGAATGTTTAACAGCCAAGATGGAGTAGATGTGGAGAGGATGTTTCCTATAGTTGAGGAGTCTAGGACCAGCGGACTCACCCTCAGAATAGGGAAATCCATTTAGAACAGAGATGAGGAGGAATTTCTTTATCCAGAGGGTAGAGAATCCGTGGAATTCATTGTCACAGACTGCTATATTGGCCAAGTCATTGGGTATATTCAAAGTAAAGGTTGACAGATTCTTGATTAGCCACGGCTTCAAAGGTTACGGGAAGAAGTCAGGAGAGTGACGTTGAGAGGGATAATAAATCAATCATGATGGAATGGCAGTGTGGACTCGATGGGCCAATGCCTGATTCTGCTCAGGTGTCTTATGGTCCTACAGGCTTTGGCCAGCCCACAGTCGAGGAGCTTTCATTTCTCTCACAGACCGGTAGCAAACACTCTTCTGTTCAGGGTAGGACAGGATGCAGCAAACACTGGTAACAATCCTCTGGAGGATGCTAGGGGACAAAAAATATGCTATGTTTGCCTAAAATGTTTCACTTCTTCCCCTTTGTTAAGGCACATGTGAGGTGTTAAGGTTTAGACTTTTTCAGACAGACAACATTTTATCATCCAAGTCTTTGTATAGGGTAACAACGCTTAAATTAGTGGACTTGTCTCCAAAAGGATGCTCATCCAGTGGTTCAGATCCCATGATGGACTGGCAGTTGCATCACCGTCTGGTACGGAGGGGTGGGGGCCACTGCACAGGATCAGAGAAAGCTACAGAGGGTTGTAAACTCAGCCAGCTCCATCATGGGCATTGGCCTCTCCAGCATCCAGAAAGCCCTCTTCTCATTAGTATCAGCAAGGAGGAGCTACAGGAGCCTGCAGACATATAGTCAATGTTTCAGGAACAGCTTCTCCCCCTCCGTGGTCCATGAACCCACGAATACAACCTTTGTTTTTTATACCTTTTAAAAATATATTCTTACAATAATTTATAGTAATACTTATGCATTGCAAAAATTTTTATGTTGCACAACATACACTATGTCAGTGACAATAAACCTGATTCTGATCTGACTTGCGGGCTGCCCTCAGCCCATCCTTTGATTGTGTTGGCTGTTTCACGTATATTTCGATGCATGTATGAGAAGTGAATGAGAAACACAAGAGATTCTGCAAATACTGGAAATCCAGAGGTCCTGAAGAAGGGTCTCGGCCCAAAACATCGACTCTTTATTCCTTTACGGGTGTTCCCTACCTGGGGTCCATAAACACCATTGTTAGCCGTCAGGTTCCATGCCACAAAAAAGGGTTTTGAACACCTGGTTTCCTTTGATGCTGTCAGACCCTCTGAGTTCCTGCAGCATTTTGTGTGTGTTAAATAAATGAATCTGAATCTGATTCAGGTTCATGTTCTATGTCTAAAAGCTGAATCCGGTTCCATTTTCTTTCAAAATTGTAAAAAAGTTAGAAACTCCGGAGGGATGAAGCTCCACATCTCAGCCGCAATTTTTCAAATTTCAAAAGTTCAAAGTTAAAAGTAAATTTATGATCAAAGTACATATACTGTATGTCACTGTACAGTGCCTGAGATATGCTTTCTTGCAGGCATACACAATAAATACATAGAAATACAATGGAGTCAGTGAAAAACTACACACGAAGACTGACAACGTGCAAAAGAAGACAAACTGTGCAAATTAAAAAATTAAAAGTAATAATAAATAAATAAATAACACCGAGAAGGTGATTTGCAGAGTCTTTGAAACTGAGGCCGTAGGATCAGTTCAGAGTTGAGGTGAGTGAAGTTATTCATGAGATCTATCTCACTGTGTTCTGAAGATGCTGATCTCTGCAGGCACGTGAAAAGGCAAACAATTTCAAAGCTCAGCAGAGAGTATGCAAAGAGGGGCCATTAACTCTTCGTGAAGTGATTTTGTACAGTGTCACTTCTGCTTTCGTAATGACAATTCAGCGAATTGATTCTGGCTGGAGGCAGCTTTCTCTGCAGGAGCGACCATCAGAGATTTAGATTGCTAATTGAGCAGCTTCTGAAATGGGGGCAGAAGCTGTTTGTTCTCTGCTCCTTCTGATAACAGCTCACGTTGCTCCCAGTGTGGCTGAGATCTCCTGCAGAAATGAGTTGGGCCAAGCAGTGGATTGGTGAGTACAACCATGGTGCCTGAACAAGCTTTAAACTCACTTCCAAGGACTCTACAACTCATGTTCTCAGAAATTTTTATTATTATTTACACAATTTGTCTTTTTTGCACTTCGGTTGTCTGTCAGTCTTTCCTATCTATAGTTTTTCATAAATTTCATTGTATTGCTATATTTTCCTGTAAATGCTTGCACATAAATGAATCTCAAGGTAGCATTTGGTCACTATACAGTTTGTGGCTGCTTAAGGTTGTCATAGCTGGGGGTGGTAATGGGGGACAAGCTCCCACTACCTATTAAATGCTCCCTATGGTGTTTGTCTCAAGTAGCTTCCGACAACCAAATTGAGCTCCTCGCCTTCACACGTGGCTTAGCTACTAAGCCCGGTGAAACCGTTTCGATTGACAGGAGAAAGGGCAAAGGCAGGCTAGTGGCACCTTAAAACCAGAAGCTTTGGGCAGGTGGGGCTCATCTGCCGAGGTTGGCAGCTCATCTCGGAGAAGGAAAAGTCTGATCTCAAGCCTCCGCTACATTGCGGGTATACTCACTCATGGGGAAGGCTTCAGGAGTAAATCCTGGGGGAAAAGTCCAGAGCTGAAATCCTTAAGGCAGTCTTACATTTACAGTCTTACATACAGTCTTACACTGGTTGATAGTCATAGTCATAGTCATACTTTATTGATCCCGGGGGAAATTGGTTTTCGTTACAGTTGCACCATAAGTAATAAATAGTAACAGAACCATAAATAGTTAAATAGTAATATGTAAATTATGCCAGTAAATTATGAAATAAGTCCAGGACCAGCCTATCGGCTCAGGGTGTCTGACCCTCCAAGGGAGGAGTTGTAAAGTTTGATGGCCACAGGCAGGAATGACTTCCTATGACGCTCTGTGCTGCATCTCGGTGGAATGAGTCTCTGGCTGAATGTACTCCTGTGCCCACCCAGTACATTATGTAGTGGATGGGAGACATTGTCCAAGATGGCATGCAACTTAGACAGCATCCTCTTTTCAGACACCACCGTCAGAGAGTCCAGTTCCATCCCCACAACATCACTAGCCTTATGAATAAGTTTGTTGATTCTGTTGGTGTCTGCTACCCTCAGCCTGCTGCCCCAGCACACAACAGCAAACATGATAGCACTGGCCACCACAGACCCGTTACTCCTGTGAGGCCACTGGTGCCAAATTGTATCAGTCTCTGCCATTCCTTTGGTGAGGGGGAGCCATTTTGCTCTTCCAGCCTATGCAAGAACTTATGCTCCATTTAGCCCTCTTCGTGTCTTTCTTTATCTTGGTATTCGGCATGAACTTGGCAGTGTAAATGGGGAATGGATGTTCTCAGGGAAGAGAACAGGTGAAATGTGGAGGTTGTTTCGGAAACACTTGCACAGGGTTCTGGATAGGTCTGTCCCACTGAGTCAGGGAATGACTGGTAGGGTGAAGGAACCAAGACTGACAACAGATGTGGAAAATCTAGTTGAGGAAGAAAGATGCTTATTTAAGGTTGAGAAAGCAAGGATCAGACTCCAGGGCTCTGGAGAGTTATAAAATAAGACAAGAAGGAGCTTAAGAACTTCAGGACCTAGGAGAGCTAGAAGGAGGCATGAGAAGGCCTTAGTGAGTAGGATAAGGAAAACCCCAGTGGCATACTAAGGTAGGCAGGTATGGCACGTGCCCTGGGTGCCACTTGAAGGGGGCAGGGGGCGTCACTGAGCAGTTCCCATTAAAGTCAAACTAGCCATCCTCGGATAGTGAAAAAAGAATTTTCTTCAGATGTATAATCTGTCTTTGATTATCACGGGTGAGAAACACTAGGATGGCCTTATTTCAGAGCATTGTGTAAGAAGACCATGAAACGTTTCTTCATGAAGAAGAAGGAAAGTGGAGCTGAAGGATGGAAGAGACGAAAGTTGGAGGTGGAGGAAGCCAAGAAGTCGAGCAAGTTCTTCATGCCTTTCTTTGAAAAGCCCAGAGCAAGTAGCCCGACACATTCCATGAAGTTGCCTGCACCTGCTACAAGTTTGTTAGAATCCAAAGGTGGATCAAGTACAAATATGTCACAAGCCGAGGTGGAAGTCAAGTCAGATAAATCTGAGTATGACGAGATTAAGAGTGAGGCTGCCACGGAGAACGTGGACATGACAGGAGGGGAAGACGATGGTGGTGGTGGTGATGTTGAGTTTATTGACGAGCTTTTACCTGACGGGATTGAACCTGACGACAGTGAACCTAGTGAACTGGATGGTGTCAAAGAGCCTCAAACTGTCATACCAGAAGTGATTGAACAGCACGACACCGGACTTCTGAAGTTCAACAAGGATACTGGAAAAGCAATTCTGCCTGACGTGTTGAGAACAGAAATGATAAAGCTGGGTTCGAAGTATTTCCAGAACAGTGAAGGGCCTTTTCTACTAACAAATAACCGCTCAATGAACAAAACTTGGTTCAAGAGGAAATTAGGAAATTGGGAAATGGTCAAGGTGAGGAAGTGACTCGCTCATGGCTGGTCTATTCCCCTTCTAAAAAGTCTGCATTTTGCATCTGTTGTCTTCTCTATTCCCAGTCAGACCATCAATCCTCATTGGAGCAGGAAAGTGGATTCAACCAGTGGAAAGCACCTGAAAAGATTAGCGTTCATGAAAATGCCAAGAATCATCAGGAATGCATCACACAGTGGAAAGAAATGGAAAGAAATTTAGCTGGAAACAGAGGAGTTATTGACACTGTATTTCAGTCACAGATTGAGAAGGAAAATCAGAAGTGACGTGATATCTTGACAAGAATCCTTCACTGCATAAAATTCCCTGCGACTCAGAACCTGGCTTTGTGAGGACACAGGGAGTCACTTCAGCTAGATGATAACTCCAATGTGGGAAATTTCCTTGGCTTACTGAAACTACTGGCTATCTTTGACCCTGTCATAAAAGAACACCTCACTCATTTGGGAAGTCATCCTGGATCCACGTCTTATCTTTCACCAGGTCCAGAACGAATTCATCCACATGGTGGCATGCCATAGTTTACTGAGAAGCCAAGTACTGTGGTCTCATGTTCGACTCGACTCCTGATCAGGCACACCGTGAGCAGATGTCAGAAGTAGTGAGGTGTGTGGAAGTTGATTTTGAGAGGAAAACAGTCTGAGTTAGAGAGTCCTTCTTTGGTTTTATCCAGATAAGCCAGAAGTCTGCTGAGAGCTTGGTTGAAGACATCTTGAAACAGCAAGAGAAGGAGGAAATGGAGATACAAGATTGTTGGTCACAGTGCTATGACAACGCTGCTGTGATGGCTGGACACAGAAGTGGTGTTCATCAAAGAATAAGTGAGAAAAACAACCTGCCAATGTCTGTGAATTGCGACAATCACTCACTCAGCGTGGTGGGTGTACATGCAGCCAAGCAGGATTGAAGATTCAAGATTCAAAAAACTTTATTGTCGTTCTAACCGTACATCAGCTCTGCAGGGCAGAATGAGACAGCGTTTCTCAGGGGCAGTGCAATCATAACATCATAAACGCAACACTAATTAATAAACATAACAATAAATAGTAAAACACAACAGCCACACATCAGTTAAAATCAGTTATAAGTGTCCAGTGCAAGTTAAAAGTGTCCAAAGCAGAGTCAGGTGGAGCAGCTATTTAGCAGTCTGACTGCCTGTGGGAGGAAGCTGTTTAGTAGCCTTGTGGTTTTAGTTTTGATACAATGATGGTCCCGTTTTTTTGGAACCATCGAAGCCCTCTACCTGTTTTTCTCTCGTTCAACATAGCACTGGGAAAAACTCAAAACGCCGTGCCTGCGGTTGTTAAATCGGAGTCCGAAACCAGGTGAAGTGCAAGAACAGAAGCAGTGAAGCCCGTCAACAAGTACCTTGAGGAGATACTTCAAGTTCTGCAGGACGTGATAGACATTGAAAACAAGAAGTGATGCAAGGCAGCGGTACAACCGCATGTTGAGTTACGATTTTCTGATGTTGCTGGGATTTTGGAACAAAGTACTCATTTGCATTGACCGTATTCAAAAGAGGCTGCAGGATCCAAGCATGAACTTCCACGATGCTGCCCTGGATTTGAAAGCCCCCGAGATCATTTTTATGATGAAAGAGAAGTGTTGGTCAGTGAGTCACTCGAAGAAGGAGTCAGTCTCCGTCAAGAATAGAATATTGAAGTTGAAAGACGTCAGAGATGAAAGAAACGAATGGCTGATGAGAACTCGAGAGACACTGGGTTAACAGCTAAGGAGGAAATGGTACGAGTCATGAGGTGAACACTCGACCGTCTTCAGAGAAATGGACGAAAGGTTCACTCGTTTGCACAACACTAACGCCAAGTTTGGGTTCCTTCTCGATGTCGAGGGACTGTGTTAAGGCGCCGATAGTAACGACCTGAAGAAGAAATGCGAAAATTTGGGCGAATTGTACAGCTCTGATGTTGATGGACAGCAGCTATATGAAGAAATTTTGGATTGGAGAATGTTGCTATCAAGGGGGGTCAACATGAAAATATCAAGACCTGAAGAGCTTCTTGAATTTATTGTTCCGTATGGAGATGAGAACATCTTCCCCAATCTTCGCATTGCTATTCGGATGATACTAACCATCGCAGTTTCCATCGCCAGCTGTGAGAGATCATTCAGCAAGTTAAAACTAATACTTTCGTATTTGAGAGCCTCCTTGGGTCAAGGCAGACTCTGTGATCTTGCTCTGCTGAGTGTAGAAAGAGAAGAAACTGAAAAAACTGACTTTGATCACAACATAGACCAATTTGCATCAGTGAAAGCAAGGAAGGAGCAGTTATAATTTTCATGTAGTGCCATAATTTGTTAATTAAAAGATTAACGAGCTTGACTTGTATTTCTGAGCTGATATTACGGTAAGGTTATCAAAAACATAGGTATCAGATGTTTGGACAGGAGCGCAATTTCAGTGCTTGCCATAAGCTCTATTTTCCGTAGATACGCCCCTGGAAAACCCCAAGGCATTCTGTGTTCGGCCATCGTTGACGTCCATGAGGACCTCGACCCCATTATGATGGTGTCGAGACTAGCGCGTGATTTGGATTTAAGTGAGGGAGAGTTGCGCAGCGTCAGCCTCACTCTCTCTTCCCAATTCCCATCTGGATCCAGTGGCAAGACAGAGTCGAGACAGCTGGAGATGGGACTAGGCGCAGTGGATGACCAGGACGTCTTCTGTGTCTTGTCCTGCTCTACACGTTCCACGACGCTTGCAGAGACCGCCTTGACCGTTGGACCTTCCATTGGTCTCGTCCACTCAATCCGCCGGAGACTGTCTTCACATGCTGGGATAGACAACTCCCTATCTCACCGAGGGTTTGAGACCCATCGGCTACCCTCACCTGGTTTAGCCGGCTTGTCGAAGCCGTTGCCCGGGGTGTGGCTGCTGTCGCATGCAAACAGCTACGAGGAGCCACAGGTGAGAGTTGAGTGCCAGGTGGGGACCAAAGATGGACTAACCACCTTGAAAAGGACGTGACATGTTCCCCCACCAGAGGTGTTATCCCTCCCTGACACCCCATACACCCCAAGGCATTCTACACATATGTAAAGAACAGGAGGATAACTAGAGTGAGGGTAGGACCAATCAGGAATAAAAGAAGAAACGTGCCTCGAGTTGGAAGAGGTAGGTGATGTCCTTGCTTCAATACTCAACATTGACAAACGTGAGGACAATGTAAAACAGGCTAGTATGCTAGAACATGTTGACGTTAACAAAGAGCATATGCTGGAAAAAATTAGGATAGGTAAGTCCCTGGGGCTGGATGGGATATACCCCAGGTTACTCCGGGAAGAGGAGGAAGAGATTGCTGCCCTCTCAGCAATGATCAGGTGGGTGGGTGGGTGGGAAAAAGGGGTTTAAAGTGAGAAGCTGGGATGCTGGGAAGGCGTTCTCTGGATCTGTCTACACTAGGAAAGACACAAACAATCTCCCAGATGTAATAGTGGCCAAAAGACCTAGGGTAATGGATGAATTGAAGGAAATTTATGTTAGGCAGGAAATGGTGTTGGATAGGCTGTTGGGTCTGAAGGCTGATAAGTCCCCAGGACCTAATGGTCTCCATCCCAGGGTACTTGAGGAGGTGGCTTTAGAAATCGTGGATGCATTGGTAATCATTTTCCAATGTTCTATAGATTCAGGATCAGTTCTTGTGGATTGGAGGGTGGCTAATGTTGTCCCTCTCTTCAAGAAGGGAGGAAGGGAGAAAACAGGGAATTATAGACCGGTTAGCCTGATGTCGGTGGTGGGAAATATGCTGGAGTCAATTATAAAAGATGAAATTACGACACATCTGGATAGCAGTAACAGGATTGGTCCAAGTCAGCATGGATTTACGAAGGGGAAGTCGTGCTTGACTAATCTTCGGGAATTTTTTGAGGATGTAACTATGAAAATGGACAAGGGAGAGCCAGTGGATGTAGTGTACCTGGACTTTCAGAAAGTCTTTGATAAAGTCCCACATAGGAGATCAGTGGGCAAAATTAGGGCACATGGTATTGGGGGCAGAGTACTGACATGGATTGAAAATTGGCTGGCTGACAGAAAGCAAAGAGTAGCGATTAACGGGTCCCTTTTCGAATGGCAGGCGGTGACCAGTGGGGTACTGCAGGGTTCAGTGCTGGGACCGCAGCTGTTTACAATATATATTAATGATTTAGATGAGGGAATTGAAAGTAACATTAGCAAATTTGCTGATGACACAAAGCTGGGAGGCAGTGTGAAATGTGAGGAGGATGTTATGAGAATGCAGGGTGACTTGGACAGGTTGGGTGAGTGGGCAGATGCAGTTTAATGTGGATAAGTGTGAGGTTATCGACTTTGGTGGTAAGAACGGGAAGGCAGATTATTATCTAAATGGAGTCAAGTTAGGAAAAGGGGAAGCACAACGAGATCTAGGTGTTCTTGTACATCAGTCACTGAAAACAAGCATGCAAGTACAGCAGGCAGTGAAAAAAGCTAATGGCATGCTGGCCTTCATAACAAGGGGAATTGAGTATAAGAGCAAAGAGGTCCTTCTGCAGCTGTACAGGGCCCTGGTGAGACCACACCTGGAGTACTGTGTGCAGTTTTGGTCTCCAAATTTGAGGAAGGACATTCTTGCTATTGAGGGAGTGCAGCGTAGGTTCACAAGGTTAATTCCTGGGATGGCGGGACTGTCATATGTCGAAAGATTGGAGCGACTGGGCTTGTATACACTGGAATTTAGAAGGCTGAGAGGGGATCTGATTGAAACATATAAGATTATTAAGGGATTGGACACGCTGCAGGCAGGAAGCATGTTCCCGCTGATGGGTGAGTCCAGAACCAGAGGCCACAGTTTAAGAATTAGGGGTAGGCCATTTAGAACGGAGTTGAGGAAAAACTTTTTCACCCAGAGAGTGGTGGATATATGGAATGCTCTGCCCCAGAAGGCTGTGGAGGCCAAGTCTCTGGATGCTTTCAAGAAAGAGATGGATAGAGCTCTTAAAGATAGCGGAATCAAAGGTTATGGGGATAAGGCAGGAACTGGATACTGATTGTGGATGATCAGCCATGATCACAGTGAATGGCGGTGCTGGCTCGAAAGGCCGAATGGCCTACTCCTGCACCTCTTGTCTATTGTCTATTGTCTATTGAAAAGGTAAACTGCTGAAGAAGGAATCTGATAGGAGAGCAGAGTGGACTATTAGTGAAAGGGAAACCAAAGGGCCTGTTCCTGTGCTGTTTACTATAAATGAGTTCCTTATGTTTTTTCTCCTGGAATATCGTCCTAGGTTTGCCATGTACAAGTTGCCCAGGCTCATGGAACATCGATCTGTTGGTCTGGGACTGAGATATATGTACCTGGATCCATGGACTGCAGACTGGCAGCAAGGAAAATATCTTGTCAACACAACAGAGAGTGCAGTGGGGAGAACCTTACAGCAGCTCTATGCCACCCATCAGTCAAAGGTGAGTGTTAACAGTACAGCGTGGTCAAACTCAAAGTTCACAATACGTTTACTGTCAAAGAACGTTTACGTCCCCTTATCCTTTATCCTCCAGAGCACTCCATGGGTGTGATGGCATAGTGGTTAAAAATTAAATCCAGAATTTGAGTTCAAATCCCATGAAGGAACTAAATTCAAGTAATTAAAATACATCTGGAATTTTAAAAAAATCAAACCTTCCTAATAGATACCACTGAGTGATTGAAAAATCCATCTGGTTTGTGAATGGTCTTCAGAGGTTAGATTCGATTAGGTTTGCCACATGTACTACATCGAAACATCCATGTAACTGTCCAAAGTAATTATAGGAAAGTATCCCGGCAGATGGGGCTCAGCATCTAAGGTTGGCAGCTCATCTAGGAGAAGGAAAACTCTGATCTCAAACCTCCGCTGCCCTGTGGCTACACCCACTCATAGGGAAGACTTCGAGATTAAACACCAAGGAGAAATCCAGAGCTGGAGTCCCTAAGGCAGTCCTACATTGAGTTCAACACTGACTGGCAACTCCTGCGATGCTGCTGGGACCAAACTGTGTCGGTCTCTGCCGTTCCTTTGGGTTCATCAGATGTGTGGAGAGGGGGGAGCCAGTTGCATGGGCAACAGTTTGCTATCCATATCGTACTGTCCTGTCTTGGGTTTTCACTGAATGCAACTAGGATGCAACATCCATGGTCGACCCTGATCAACAGAGGGCTTCAATCCCAGGGGGATCTGGAGTCTTTAATTTCTCCCTCCAACAATCCTTGGCAACATTGAAGTTCGCTTGCCGCCTACACACCCAGCTTGTTACCTTGCTGTGTCAGTACGTCTCCATCCTACCTGCTCATGAAAAGCCGCTTCCCCCTGCTAGGGATTGGCCCGTTTAAGAGCATTGCCGTCCCTCCCACAGGCTGCCATTTGGCACCTGTGCCAACTGATGACATCATGGCGCAGGTAGAATATAAATCTAGTGCACTGAAAGCACCTGGCTATGTTTTGTTCTCTGGGCACTGTGGACCAGGTTGTGGATGGTGCCATGGAAACAGTGGAACTGTGCTGCAGTAAGAGGGGGCCCAGGCACACATTTTGGATAAGTATTTGTAACTGAGTGTAACCTGAATGGTTTGCTGAGTGCTTAGTGTTTTTCTTGCCCTATAAATAAATGGGTTACTTACTTAAGGGTGTCCCATCCTGATTTCACACAACGATAGCCCAGTTATACCTGTGCAGTTTTAAGGAACGCTATGCTTGGTGCAGTGCCTGTCATCATTTTTTCCTTGGAAACAGGTCAACGACCACGCTTACTTTATCTACAATGATGCTCCGCCATCGATGCCTTACGACGCGTTCCATGGACACACAAAAGGTAACTAAATTAAGGATTAAAGATTAGCTCTGTTTGTCACATCTACGTCAAGACATGCAGTGAAATGAGTTGTTTGCATCAACGACCGGAACAGTCAGAGGATTGTGCTGGGGGCAGCCCGCAAGTGTTGCTAACGTAGCATGTCCTCAACTTACTAACCCTAACCCGTACACCTCTGGAATATGGGAGGAAAGTGGAGCACGTGGAGGAAACCCACATGTTCTGGGAAGAACCTACAGACTCCTGACAGGCCATGGCAGGAATCGAACCCCGATTGGTGATTGCTGGTGTTGTAAAGCATAACGCTAACTGCTCTGCTACTGTGCAGCCCTTTATTGGATTAGAGAGCGTGTCTCATGAAAATAGTTTGAGTGAGTTAGGGTTTTCCTGTTGGGAGCGACAGAGGATGAAAGGTAGGAGGTGAAGAGTGGATAGCCAGAGACATTTCCTGTGTTGACAATGGCAATACAACAGGAGATCGTTTTAAAATGACTGGAGAGAAGTTTAAGGGAGAAGTCAGAGGTAGTTTTTTTTACTGACAAAGTGGTAAGTTCAAAGTTCCAAGTGAAATTATTATTAAAGTACATACACATTCAGCAGCCACTTTATTAGGTACCTGATAAAGTGAAAACTGAGTGTATGTTCATGGTCTCCTGCTGCTGTAGCCCATCCACTTCAAGGTTCAACGTGCTGTGCGTTCAGAGATGCTCTTCCGCACACCGCTGTTGTAACGTGTGGTTATTTGAGTTACTCTCGCCTTCCTGTCAGCTTGAACTAGTCTGGCCATTCTCCTCTGACCTCTCTCATTAACGAGGCATTTTCACCCACAGAACTGCTGCTGACTGCTGTTTATTTTCTTTGTTTTTCTGCACCATTCTCAGTAAATTCTAGACTATTGTGTGAGAAAATCCCAGGAGTTAAGCAGTTTCTGAGGCTACGTCCACACTACACCGGATAATTTTGAAAACGAAGCTTTTTCTCTTCGTTTTGACCCTCTGTCCACACTAAAATGACGTTTTCATCCCGCGAAAATGGAGATTTTCAGAAACGGTCTCCAGAGTGAATAAATCTGAAAACGCCTAATATCCGTTGCAGTGTGGACGGGGTAACCAGAGCGTTTTAAAACCGCTGTCATGACGTGCCGGAACAGATGGCGGCAGCCCGGCATTTCATTGTTTTCTTCTTATTATTATTACTTTATTGTCGCCAAACAATTGATACTAGAGCATACAATCATCACAGCGATATTTGATTCTGCGCTTCGCAGAACCTAACAATTTCAGAACAGATGGCAACAAGACTGAAGCCAGAAGAGTTAGAAATGTACTCACCAAATACTTTGACCCATAGCTTGCTGAATAAATAAGTTTACTCACTTTACCCTGTTTTCTGTCCTTGCTTGTATGAAGGTGGTTTACCTATTTATGCAAGTACTTCTCTGACAATAGATGTGTAACAGCCTAATGTAACATTGTATGGAAATACAAGATAACACTGATGCAGGCATGTTTTATACATTTAACAAGGTGCTTTATTAATGCAACAGAGTTAGTCAGTTTTTCAATGTTCGTCATCAGCCGGGTCATACTGTCAGTGAACTCCGTGTCAGTTGCCTCCATACGCTCCAGTATTTGTTTTTTTTAGTTTTAAGTCCACCTGCGCGAGAGCCAAGAGCAATTCCTTTTAAGTTTTTCTACTCTGTAACTGGACAAACGCGCATTAAGTACAACATTTCCTCTTCGCTTGTTTTCTGTGTGTCCTGCGCGTGCCCAGTAGAGGAGATTCGCCCAAATATCTGTGTTAGTGTGGATAGAGATATTTTAAAAAATGCTTAGTGTGTACGCCTGTCGTTTTTACTCGAAACCGGCGTTTTCAAAATTTTCCAGCGTAGTGTAGACGTAGCCTGAGATACTCAAACACTGATCTGGTACCAACAATCATTTCAGAATCAGAATCAGGTTTAATATCACTGTAAAATTTGTTGTTATGTGGCAGCAGCACATCGCGATACATCATAATAATAATAATAAACAGTAAATTACAGTAAGTATATATATTTAAAACATTAAATTAGATAAATAGTGCAAAAGGAGAAAAATAAAGAGGTGAGGTAGTGTTCATGGGTTCAATGTCCATTCAGAGATCTGATGGCGGAGGGGAAGAAGCTGTTCCTGAATCATTGAGTGTGTGCCTTCAGGCTCCTGTACCTCCTCTTTGTTGGTAGCAATGAGAATAGGGCTTATCCTGGGTGATGGGGGTCCTTAAGGAGATGCTGCTCTTTCGAGGCATTGCTCCTTGAAGATGTCCTTAATGCTGGGGAGGCTAGTGCCCATGATGGATCTGACCGACTTCACAAATTTTTGCACCTTATTTCAATCCCTCGCGTCGTCCCCCCCATACCAAACGGTAATGCAACCAGTCGGAATGCTCTCCGCAGTACATGTGTAGAAATTTGCGAGTAACTTTGTTAACATACCGAATCTCCTCTGACTCCTAATGAAGTATAGCCATTGTCATGCCTTCTTTGTAACTGCATCGATATGTTGGGCCCCGGTTAGATCTTCAGAGATGCTGACACCCAGAAACTGGAAATTGCTCACTCTTTCCACTGCTGATCTCATGGTCAAAGTCATTTCTTCCCCATTCTGATGTTTGGTCTGAACAGCAACTGAACTTCTCGACCATGTCTGCATGCTTTTATGCATTGAGTTGCTGCCACATGATTAGCTGATTAGATAAGACCATAAGACAAAGGAGCAGAAGTCAGCCATTCAGCCCATCGAGTCTGCTCTGCCATTTTATCATGAGCTGATCCATTCTCCCATTTAGTCCCACTCCCCCGCCTTCTCACCATAACCTTTGATGCTCTGGCTACTCAGATACCTATCAATCTCTGCCTTAAGTACACCCAATGACTTGGTCTCCACTGCCACCTGTGGCAACAAATTCCATAGATATTTGCATTAATGAGCAGTGTACGGGTGTACCTAATAAAGTGGCCAATGAGTGTATGTCACCATAAACTACCCTGTGGACATTTACAGTAGTTTAAAAGAAATACAAAAGAATCAATGTAAAACTGCACACAAAGGCAGAGAAAAAAACTAATGTACAAATGCAGGAAAGGGAAAAAAAACATTTAAATAAGTAATAAATATCGAGAACGTGAATTGTAGAGTCCTTGAGTTGTGAGTCCATAGGTTGTGGGAACAGTTCAGTGATGGGGTGAGTGAAGTTATCCCCCCTGGTTGAGGGGTAATAACTGTTCCTGAATTTAAGGTTTCTATACCTTCTTCCATACAGGTGGGTAAGCTGATGCACTGGGCAGTTTTGACTACCCGTTGTAAAGCCTTCCTGTAGTGTTAATTATTTTCGTTATTTATTGGGATACAGCATGGATCAGGTTCCTCCAGCTCTTCCAGCCACACTGCCCAGCAACCCCCGATTAAACCCTAGTCTAATCATCGGACAATTTACACTGACTAATGAGCCTACCAACCGGTACGTCTTTGAAGTCTGGGAGGAAACCGCAGCACTCAGAGGAAACCCACACGGTCACGGGGAGAACATACAAACTCCTTACAGACAGCGGTGGGAATTGAACCTGCGTCGCTGGTACCGCAAAGCGTTGTGCTGACCACTGCACTACCGATCACTGCCCATGCAGTGATGCACTCTACTGTGCACTTGTCGAAGGTGAGTATTGATGTGCGTACTCCAGCTCTCTTAAGCCTGCTCAGAAAGAATTTGAACATGTATTTGAATAATCTAATCAATTGTGAAAGGACATTACTTATTAACTTACTGCTGTTGACCATTGACCAGCCAATCTCATGGCCGTACCACAGATAGATAAACAGGGTGACAAGAAGTAAAATCCTTGATAAATATGAGTATAACACAGAATTTGTTCAACACACACTGTTTTTTCCCAACAAGCCAATGTTACGGGATGAATTCGTCACTTTTAAACTTTAGTTTTGTATTTTCCTCTCCAGGTTTGATTCAATCGTTCTGTGAATTCAGCATTTGTGGCAAACTCTCAGATCTCACATCAGTGAGCTTGTGAGTCAAGACCAGTGTTTGCCAGTTAATTAAAGTTCAAAGCTCAAAGTTGAAAGTAAATTTATTATCAAAGTATATCCATCACCATATACAACCCTGAGATTCACTTTTTTGCAAACATTCATGATGAACACAAGAAACACAACAGAATCAATGAAAGACCACACCCAACAGGATGGACAGACAACCAGTATACAAAATGCCACAAAATATGTAAATACAAAAAGAAAGGAAAAATATGAAATATTAATAGCAATAAATAAGTAAGCAATAAATATTAAGAACGTAGCCTTGATAGAGGTCAATGTGGAGAGGATGTTTCCTATGGTGGGAGAGTCTAAGACGAGAGGACACAGCCTCAGAGTAGAGGGGCATTATTTTAGAACAGAGATGAGGAAGAATTTCTTCAGTCTGAGCGTGGTGAGTCTGTGGAATTGTTTGCCACAGGCAGCTGTGGAGCCAAAGTCTTTATTTATATCTAAGGCAAAGGTTGATAGATTCTTGATTGGTCAGGGCATGAAGAGATATGGGGAAGAGGGCAGGAGATTGGGGCTGATGAAAATTGGATCGGCCATGATGAAATAACAGAGCAGACTTGATGGGCCAAATGGTTTATTTCTGCTCCTACATCTTAAGGTCTTATGGTCTTATGAAGAGCCTGAAGTAATTTCATAGGTTTTGGGAACAGCTCAGTGATAGGGCAAGTGAAATTGAGTGAAGTTTTCCCCTCTAGTTCAAAAGCATGATGGATGAAGGGTACTAAATGTTGCTGAAAATGATGGTGGGGGTCCTGAGGCTTCTGTACCTCCTTCCTGATGGCAGCAGCAAGAAGAGAGCCTGTCCTGAACCGTGGGGGTCCTTGATGATGGATGCTGCTTTCCTGCAATATTTAAACCCAGGAACAGCACAGCTAAATTCAAGATTCAAGTTTATTTATCCAAATGCACATTGAAGCAATTAGTGAAATACATCATTTGTGCTAATGACCAGCATACCCGAGGGAGTAGCCCACAATTGTCCCCACGCATTCTGGTGTCAACATATCAAGCCCAAAATGTTCGTCAGAACAACACAGAACACGCAACAGCAAAACAAGCCCCTTTCCTCCCTCCCTCACACATACACACACACACACACACACACACACACACACACACACACACGCACAGTCCTTTAAGCCCACGAAAGACTTCCAGCCTCCAGCAGACTTGGACTTGCAGACTTTGGACTTCAACTTCCCAATGAAATTTAGTCTCATTCCTGAACTCAAATCAATCTTCCAAATGGCGAGAGGCCTCACACAGGGATCAGGCCTCAGCTCACACAAGGGATAAAAAATGTATAGTATATGTCATACTTGACTCCTTTTGGGCAGGTGGGGTTCCTCGACTGAGGTTGGCAAATCATATGAGAGAAGAAAATCTCTGAAGTCAAACCTCCGCTACCTTGTACCTCAAGGGAAAGGCTTTGGGAGTAAATCCCAAGGAAAAAGATGGAGCTGGAACCCCTAATGTTTTCTTCAATGCTGACTGGCAGCTCCTGCGATGCCACTGGTGCCAAACAGTATCGGTCTCTGCCATTCCTTTGGGTTCATCATTTGCACGGAGAGGGGGCACCTGCTGCATGGGCCACAGCTTGCTCTCCATATTGTATTGCCCTGGCTTGTGTACTGGCTTGAGCATCAAAACGTAGACAGCCAAGATGCAACATCCGTGGTTGACCCGACCAACAGAGGGCTGCACGACTTGTTTCTAGGGTGGTGAGTCTAGAGGTTGGTAAACACGAGGAAATCTGCAGATGCTGGAAATTCAAGCAACACACATCAAAGTTGCTGGTCCTGACGCAGGGTCTTGGCCTGAAACGTCAACTGTACCTCTTCCTAGAGGCTGGTATTGGAATTGGTTTATTATTGTCACATATACTGAGGTAGAGGGAAGTTTGTCTTGCATACTGTTCATACAGGTCAGATCAGTACACAGTGCATTGAGGTAGTACAATACAGAATAAAGTGTAAAAGCACAGTAGCACAATCACTCACCAGCGATCACTGATCGAGGTTCAATTCCCATCCATGTTTGTAAGGAGTTTGTATGTTCTCCCTGAGATAGTGTGGGTTTCCTCTGGGTGCTCTGTTTTCCTCCCACATTCCGTCATTTCTCTCAGTCTCCTATGCTCCAGGAAAATAAAGTCAGTCTGTCCAGCCTCCCCTTCAATAGCTCAAGCCCTCCATCTCAGAACCATTCCTGTGAATCTTCTCTACATCCTTTCCAGCTCAAAGTCATCCTTCCTATAGCTGGGCAACCAGAACTGCACACAGTAGCCCAGTTGTTGTCTCACCAGCATCATGCGTGGTTGTATTAACCAGGCCAGAGAAAGACAGCAAGTGTCATTCCCCGAAAAATACTTGAGAACCAGATGGAGTTCTGTCATGAACCCAGGAATGAAAGGGTTCAAAGTTAAAAGTAAATTTAATGCCAAAGTACATATATGTTACCATATGCAACCCTGAGATTCATTTTCTTATGAGCAAACTCAATAAATCCATAATAAAATAATAACCATAATAGAACCAATGAAAGACCGCACCAACCAATGTGCAAAAGGCAACAAACTGCAAATACAAAAAGAAAGAAATAATAATAATCAGTAAATAACCAATCAGCAGCAGGAACATGAGATGAAGAGTCCTTGAAAGTGAGTCCGTAGGTTGTGGGAACAATTCAGTGAAGTTGAGTGTAGTTATCCCTTTTGGATCAGGAGCCTGATGGTTGAGGGGGTAATAACTGTTCCTGAACCTGGTGGTGAGAATCCTGCAACTCTTGTACCTTTTATCTGATGGCAACAGCAATAAAAGAGCACGTTCTAGGAAGTGGGTGTCCCTGATGATGGATGCTGCTTTCCTGAGACAACGCTTCATGTAGACATGCTCAATGGTGGGGAGGGCTTTTACCTGTGATGGACTGGGCCATATCCATGACTTTTCAAGGGCATCGGTGTTTCTGTACCAGGCTGTTAAGCAGCAATATACTGTACACATCTATAGAAGTTTGTCTAAGTTTTAGATGTCATGCTGAATCTTTGCAAAATCCTAAGGAAGTAGAGCTGCTGCCGTGCTTTCTTTGTAATTGCACTTGAGGAATTTAAAGTTTCTGACCCTCTTCACCTCTGATCCTCCAATGAGGACTGCCTCATAGACTTGTGTTTTCCTCCTCCTGAAGACAATAATCAGCTCCTTGGTCTTGCTGGCATTGCGTGAGGGGTTGCTGTTGTGGCACCACTCAGCCAGATTTTCAATCTGCTCACCGTACGTTGATTTTGTCACCACTTTTGAATCAGCCTACGACAGTGGTGCCGTCATAAATCTTGAATAAGGCACCGGAGCTGTGTTTAGCCACAGTCATAGGTGTAAAGCGAGTAGAGCAGGGGGCTAAGCACACAGCCCTGTGGTGCGCCTGTGCTGATGGAGATTGTGGAGGAGATGTTGTTGCCAATCCAAACTGACTGGGGTCTGCCAGTGAGGAAATCGAGGATCCAATTGCACAAGGAGGTATTGAGGCCAAGGCCTTGCAGCTTATTGATTAGTTTGAGGGGATGATGGTATTGAATTAATGTATGAGAAGTGTTTGATGGCATGTATTTACTGAAATTTAGAATGAGGGGTGACCTCATTGACACCTGTCAGATATTGAAAGACCTAGATAGAGTGGATGTGGGGAGGATGCTTCCTGTAGTGGTGAGTCTTGGACCAGAGACTACAGCTTTAGAATAGAGGGACATCCATTTAGAACGGAGATCTTTAGCCACAGTATGGTTAATCTGTGAAATTCATTGCACAGATGGCTGTGGAGGCCAACTCATTGGGTATATTATGTTACGTACCCCGTAACTGGGTTGCCAAACCAGCAGAAATGGATCACTCAGTTGGAGTCTGGATTACTAGAACTAAGAAAGTTTTATTAAAGAAACAAGCAACACAGTACTCCAATCAAAAGGATAATAAATGCAACAGTTCAGCAATGATAAACACACATGTACACACAATTAAGATAACAGGATCAATCAAGCTCTATCGTCGTCTAGGGGTAAATGACCAGTTTCAAAGTGACGCAAAGTTCAGTTCAGTTGAGTTCAGTTCAGTTCACAGTAATCACTGCCGTGGGAGATGGACAGTGGGGGGAAGGAGAGAGAGAGAGAGCAAAAGCGAATGAATATTCAAACGGCTTCCACACAGACCTTCAATATTCTTCGCAGTCAGCTTTCGGGCGAGCCCTTTGTGATGTCTTCTGAGGTCACCGACCGTGACCCCTCCGTTTCCAGATACGATCGTTTCTCTGCAGTGAACCTGGCACCCAGGCAAGGGCGGACATACACCAGGTTCCCGCCGATCGTACCTTTCCACCCTGTGCGTCTATGGCTTGGTTCCGCGACCAGCCCTCCAAATACTCCCACCGACTTGTGGGAGGCGCACCGCTTCCAGGGTCTCGTTACCTCGTGGTGTCGTGTGTGTCTTGCCTTAGCGAACCTGTCCCTTTTTATCCCCCTGCTGGGGTATCGCCTGTCCATCACTTCAAACAGTTCAGGGTTCAAAGGGGGAGCCGATCTTGACAGCTCTCCTTCCGTCCCTTCATTAACATCTCCAAATGCTGCTCTCTTGTTTTCCTTATCTCTCTTTCTCCTGAAGACAGGTGGCAGACCAACTGCTGATCCCACTAGTGCCAGCACAGGACAGCTAACGTCTTAATCTATGTGTACTCTCGTCACACCCCTCACCTTTAAGGATTTTTACCGGGGTAAAAATTACAAACATGAATACATTATTTGATACACACAAATATACATCTTTATCAGCTATTTGGCTAATACAGTGAATTTGAAGTTGTCAACACCTGACAGACAGCCAGCCATCACATTTCCTGTTCCTTTTATATGTTATTAATAATCCCTTAACCCAGGCTCCAATTTAGCAAACTTCATAGTGGCCAAAAACACTGATGAATTGCGATCAATGTAACCTCTCATTGGGTTTCGTCCCGGACCACAATAACAAGGGTCATCCCATTCTGACTTAGTTTTCTCTCGCAAGGGCTTAGCAGGAGGGGGAGGGGTAGTAACCGCAGAGTTATTGCAAAACTTCCTACAGTACCCCACCATCTCCAAGAGCCTTCTGAGGGCCCTCTTGTCTGTCGGTGTTGGGATGTCAGAGAAAGCCTGCAATGTAGCTTGCATCGCTGCCAGCTGCCCCTGTGTCACCACAATTCCCAGGTAAGTGACCTTCGTGTGGCCGAACTCATTTTTTTCAAGGTTCACTATCAGGCTGGCTTCAGACAGCTGTATTACATCGCCAATATACACTCCTGTGTTCGTTAGTCCTTTCATCACTGAATTACTCATTCTATAGGGCTGTTGCTCACTAGGCTGACCTAGCGTAACAAACACCACCCAACGTCCCAGTTCTTTGCATCGCCTCGGGACAATCAAACACACGTGTGCGAGCCGTTTAATTACTTCTCCTAAAGAGTCGCTTTGTTCGGGGATTAAGGGAGAGACCTTATCAGCAGAGCTGGCCAAAACAATAGCCTTCTCCCAGCTGGTCGATACCATACTCATCTTTTCAAAATGGTGTTTTTTTCTTATCAGGGGGACCTTAGCTTCATTGATTTCTGCGCTAACACCGACTAGGTTTGTTAGCATATCAAAAGCCTGTGACCGTCTCAGTTTGCGTCTGCCATAATCAATAACATCCTTCCTCCTGTGCAGCCGGTAAACCTCTTTCATGATTCCACCAACTGTTTCCTCTAGCACCGCAAAATGTCCACCGAGGGGTACCTTGTGGGCCAGGTTAAAAATCTCATCCCCATAACTCTTTTGCACCACCCCCCATTCCTCATCTGCGGGTACGGTACTTGGTCTCCCTTTCCTCCTTAGCACTTCCTCCTCCACACAATAGCCTACTGGCTCCCTTCTTAATTCTGCGTCAGAGAGAGCTGTCTCCGCCAAAACCATCAACCCCTCCTCTCGCTCCTGTGCCTGCACAAATTCTTTCCTGGCTAATGCTAAGTCTGTCTCAGCTCCCTCACTACCTCTTGTCTCACTACACTCCTTCTTTTCACTTTCTACCTCCTCCTGGTACGTCTCAGCTAAATTTACTTCGGCAGTCCCGTGATGAACCTGTGAGTCCATGGGCGGGGCCTCAATGCTGGCAGGCTGACCAGTCAATCTTACGGCTGGGAACACGATTCCCCCGGCGAGGTCATTACCGAGCAAGACCTCCACGCCTGTCATCGGTAATTCGGGCCTCACCCCGATCGTGACTAGTCCAGAGACCAGGTTGCTTTGTAGGTGTATCTGGTGCAAAGGGACTGCCTCTGTCCCTTCCCCAATACCTTTGACCTTGACCTCCCCAGTCTGGGTCTCTGAACTAAACTCTAATACACTCTTCAATATCAATGACTGACACGCTCCCGTGTCTCTCCAGATCCGCACTGGAACTGGGTTTAATCCCTCCTTCACTGACACCAATTCGGCCGAGATAAACTCTCGCGCCATTCCCGAACTTTGGCAGACCTTTCCTCTCCTAGCGGTTCGTTTACCAGCTCGATACAACCAGTCAAAATCGCCATTTTTCCTTTTCCCGTCTCCTTCTTTGGGGCAAAGCACCTGGACGCAAAGTGTCCGGCTTTCCCACAATTATAACAGACGACCCCAGGAGACTTCCTACCAAACTGCTCCCGGTCTACCTTATCCTTCTCACTAGTCCCCGGCTTACTTTCTGACTTTTCTGGCGGACTCTCCCCGCCGTCCTGACTACCCTTCTGGTAGCCTTTACTCTGGGCAAACTTCATTTTATGCGTCAACGCATACTCATCCGCTAACATAGCAGTTGCGGCTAACGTGGCTGCCTCTTTCTCATCTAGGTAGGGTCTCATACCCTCCGGGACACAACCTTTAAACTGCTCAATCAGGATCAGCTGTAGCAGTCTGTCATAATCCCCCTCTACCCCCTTGGAGGCGCACCAACGCTCACAATATGTCTGCATCTCATGGGCAAACTCTAAATACGTGCGGTCCCACTGCTTCCTCGCATTCCGGAACCTCTGCCGGTATGCCTCCGGGACCAACTCATAAATCCTGAGGATGGCCTCTTTCACCACCTCATACCTCTGGGCATCTTCCACGGACAAAGCTGAGTAAGCTTGTTGGGCTTTCCCTTTCAGTACACTCTGAAGCAAAACAGCCCACTTATCCCTCGGCCAGTCCTGACTTGTAGCAACTTTTTCGAAATGGAGAAAGTACCGATCCACATCGGTATCGTCAAATGGGGGAACCAGCCTAACCTCCTGGGTCGCCCTGAACCCTCCACCTTGGTTTGGCATGGGCCCCTGCTCTGCCCTTATCTTTAACTTCTCCAGCTCAAATTCCCTTTCCCTCTGTTTCTCCAACTGCCTCTCTTCTCGCTCCAACTGTCTCTCTCTCTCTCTCTCTCCTGCCTTTCTAACTCGCTCTCCTGCCTTTCTAACTCTCTCTCTCTCTCTCTCTCTCCTGCCTTTCTAACTGTCTCTCTCTCTCTCCTGCCTTTCTAACTCTCTCTCTTTCTCTTCTTGCTCCCATTGCCTCTCTTTCTCTTCGTGTTCTAGCTGCCGTACCCGGAACTCGTGCTCGAGTCTCAGTTTTTCAAGCTGCACCTGTACCGCGTCTCCAGCAGGTTTTTCAATAGACACCACCTCCAGCTCCCCTTGGGGAAACACACCTTTAGATACATAGTGCTCTACGATAGCTCTGTGTATCTCCTCTCTCCTCATTGTCGGCTTCCCCTTAACAAGATTCAACTGTTTGGCCACAGCTGCCAATTCCACTTTCCTGGCATCCTCCAATGCCTCCAAGGTCGGCGCCTTTATAAATTCCTCAGCCTCCATTTCTGCTGTTTGTCTTTTCTTTCTTTCGGGAATTTTAACCCAATCAATTTACTCCGTCCCAAATTTAGCATTCAAAATCGCGGACGAGAACCCCACTTATGTTACGTACCCCGTAACTGGGTTGCCAAACCAGCAGAAATGGATCACTCAGTTGGAGTCTGGATTACTAGAACTAAGAAAGTTTTATTAAAGAAACAAGCAACACAGTACTCCAATCAAAAGGATAATAAATGCAACAGTTCAGCAATGATAAACACACATGTACACACAATTAAGATAACAGGATCAATCAAGCTCTATCGTCGTCTAGGGGTAAATGACCAGTTTCAAAGTGACGCAAAGTTCAGTTCAGTTGAGTTCAGTTCAGTTCACAGTAATCACTGCCGTGGGAGATGGACAGTGGGGGGAAGGAGAGAGAGAGAGAGCAAAAGCGAATGAATATTCAAACGGCTTCCACACAGACCTTCAATATTCTTCGCAGTCAGCTTTCGGGCGAGCCCTTTGTGATGTCTTCTGAGGTCACCGACCGTGACCCCTCCGTTTCCAGATACGATCGTTTCTCTGCAGTAAATCTGGCACCCAGGCAAGGGCGGACACACACCAGGTTCCCGCCGATCATACCTTTCCACCCTGTGCGTCTATGGCTTGGTCCCGCGACCAGCCCTCCAAAAACTCCCACTGACTTGTGGGAGGCGCACCGCTTCCAGGGTCTTGTTACCTCGTGGTGTCATGTGTGTCTTGCCTTAGCGAACCTGTCCCTTTTTATCCCCCTGCTGAGGTATCGCCTGTCCATCACTTCAAACAGTTCAGGGTTCAAAGGGGGAGCCGATCTTGACAGCTCTCCTTCCGTCCCTTCATTAACATCTTCAAATGCTGCTCTCTTGTTTTCCTTATCTCTCTTTCTCCTGAAGACAGGTGGCAGACCAACTGCTGATCCCATTGGTGCCAGCACAGGACAGCTAACATCTTAATCTATGTGTACTCTCGTCACAATTAGAAGTGGAGGTTGATAGGTTTTTGATTAGTCAAGGTGTCAAAGGTTACGGGGAGACAGAGAATGGGGTTGAGAGAGATAATGTATCAGCTATGATGGAATGACACAGCAGACTCAATGGGCCGAATGGCCTAATTCTCTTTCGATGGTCTTGGGATAATCAAAGGAGAATCAGTGGATGTTGTGCACTTGGATTTTCAGAAAGACTTTACAAGGTGCCACACATAAGACTGTTAAACAAGATAAGAGCCCATGGTATTACAGGAAAAAATCTACCATAGATAAAGTGTCTGAATGGTCGGAGGCAAAAAAGTGGGAATAAAGAGAGCCTTTTCTGATTAGCTGCTGGTGAACAGTGGTGTTCCAAAGGGGTCTGAGTCGAGACCAAATCTTTTTATGTTATATTGTATGCCAGTGATTTGGGTAATGGAATTGATGTCTTTGTGGTCAGGACTGTGGAAGGTTCGAAGATACCTTTGTAGGAGGGGCTGGTGATGTCGAGGAAGCAAAGAGGCTGCAGAAAAACTTTGATGGATTTGGAGAACGGGCAAAGAACTGGCACATGGAATACAGTGTTAGGAAGTGTTTGGCCAAGAGCTTTGGTAGAAGGAATAAAAGCATAGAATATTTTCTAAACAGGGAGAAAATTCAAAACTCTGAAGTGCAAAGGGACTTGGGAGTCCTCATGCAGGATTTCCTTACGGTTAATTTGTAGGTTGAGAGCAATGTTAGCATTCATTTCATGAGGATTGGAATATAAAAGCAAAGATGTAATGTTGAAGCTACATAAGGGACTAATGAGGCCTTGCTTGGCGTATTGTGAACAGGTTTGGCTGCCTTATTTAAGAAAGGATGTGCTGACATTGGAGAGGGCTCAGAGGATGTTCATGCGAATGATTCTGGAAATGAAAAGCTTATTGTATGTGGAGTGATTGATGGCTCTGGGCCTGTACTTCCTGGAGTTTACAAGAATGAGGGGAGATCTCATTAAAACCTATCAAATGCTGTAAGGTCTAGATAGAGTAGATGTGGAAAGGTTTGTTTCCTGTGGTGGGGGAGTTGAGGACTAGAGGGCACAGACTCAGAATAGAGAGACATCCATTTAGAACCAAGATAAGAAGGATTTCCTTTAGCCAGAGGGTGGTGAATCTTTGGAATTCATTGCTACAGATGGCTGTGGAGGACAGGTCATTTGCTATATTTAAAGCGGAGGTTGATAGGTTCTTGATTAGTGAAGGTGTCAGGGGTTATGGGGAGAAGGCAGGAGAATAGGGTTCAGCAGGAAATGGATTGGCTATGATGAAAAGGTAGAGCAGACTTGATGGGCTGAATGGCCCAATGCTGCCTCTATGCCTCTGGTCTTATGATCTGATCGTCTTCAAGGTCATCATTATGGACTTCTGCTGGCAGATTTATTTAATTACTTTAATTCCTCAATGGCTCTGGTGGGATTTGAACTCATGTTTTTGAATTTCTGGTACTCTGACTTCTAGTCTAATATCTGAACCACCATGTTACCGTACTGCTGTGCAGCAGCTTGATGAGGTGCTTACAGGTTCATCTGCAAACCTGCCCTTCAGTCACCTTCCAGCATAAAATCCTCCATCTATAAACACACGGAAAGTGCTGGAGGAACTCAGCTTACCAGTAGGCTAACTGGCACCAGCCTACTGGCTGTCAAGGACGTCTGTACAGAAGGGTGCCGAGAAGTGGCTGTTAACATCATGAAGGATCTCACCCACCACGTTCATGGACTGTTTGTCCCACTCCCCCACACCCATCAGGGAGGGGGCTTCATAACATTCACGCCAGGACCACCACACTCAAAAACTGTTTCTTTCCCCAGCAGTGAGGCTGATCAACACCTCCACCCACTAACCCACCCCTCCACACCCCCAACATCCACTACTCTATCATTGAATTGAATTGAATGATCTTTATTGTCATTATACATAGGTACAATGAAACTCTGTCTGGCTTCCTCTCAGGCAATTAAATAAAGCAGTAGGTAAAAACAAGACAGTAATAGAAAAGCAGTATTAAGTAGATAAGTAGCAGGAACTAAATTGCAGCAGCACCAGAATATCACAGTAATGCCCAAAGTGCCATTAGTGCCAGTATTTGAGTCATTGTGTGTCCATGTGTGTGCTCACAGTTTCAGTCATTGTTTTGTGGGAGTGGTGTGATGGAGGCCACAGCTCTGGGATAGAAGCTGTTCCTCAGACTATTTGGTCTGGCTTTTAGTGTCCTGAACCTTTTGCTGGACGGCAGTGGGTCAAACAGGGAGTGGCCGGGGTGTGTGGTGTCTCTGGTTATGCTGATTGCTTTCCTCCTGAGTCTGCTGGAATAGATGGTGTCCAGTCCTAGGAGCTCCATCCTGACAATTCGCTGGGCCACCTTCACCAGGCGATGCAGGTCTTGTCGCTCAGTGGCTGTGCAGCTGACATACCACACTGTGGCGCTGTCGGTCAGGATGGTTTCAATTGTGCTTCTGTAGAAGTTAAACAGCAGCTTTTGTGAGAGTTTGGCCTGTTTCAGCTTTCTGAGGAAGAAGAGTCTTTGTTGTGCCTTTTTTACAAGCAGCAAGGTGTTGGTGGTCCGTGTCAGCTGTTTTGACAACATAAGTCCAAGGAACTTTAGGTTTTCCACACTTTCCATTACCTTTCCTTGTATATGGAGGGGGGTGTGTACTCTGTCCTTCGATCTCCTGAAGTCAATGATTACCTCTTTTGTTTTAGAAGTGTTAAGGACCAGGTCGTTGTCCTTACACCACTCGGTCAGATGATCCACCTCAAGCCTGTAAGCTGTTTCATCCTCGTCTGAGATCAGGCCAACCACTGTGGTATCGTCCGCAAATTTAATTATGGAATTGGAGGTGTAGATGGGAGTGCAGTCATGTGTGAAGAGTGTGTAGGGCATAGGGCTCAGCACACAGCCCTGCGGCGTGCCTATTTTTAAGATGAGGGTGGTGGAGGTGTGCTGACCAATTCTGCCTTGCTGTGGTCGGTCTGTGAGAAAGTCCTTGACCCATGAGCACAGGGAGGAACAAAGGGATTGACATTTCCTGTCAATCACCTTATGTACAGACTCTCTGTGCCTAGTGTCACTTTATTGACATAAAATCAATCTATGTGTATAAACTATCATAATATTTATATTTATTGTGTTTTTTATTTTACTATTATTGTGTTCTTTATCTTATTGTGTATTTTGTTGGTGCTGCATTGGATCTGGAGTAACAATTATTTCATTCTCCTTTCCATGTGCACTGGAAATTACATTAAACAACCCTTGAATCTTGAATCAGACAGTAGTTATGGTAGGAAATGGAGAGCCAACATTTCAAGTTGAGGTTTTCCACCTGGGCTCCACAGATGTTGCCTGGCCTGCTGAGAGTCTTACATTTTGTGTATGTTGCTCCAGATCTCCAGCACCTGCAGAATCCCTCGTGACTCAATTCCTGACACTCCGAAGACTCTCCACCATCTGCAGGAGTGTGATGGAGAACCTGCGCCCTAACTGGATGAGTTTGGCTCTACCAGCTCTGAAAAGCCTTTTCCTACCCAGGAGGGAGCTAGATTCAACCCAGTTCACTTCGCCGAGCCGTTACAGAATCTGTGGGAGGGAAGGAATGGCCGATATCCTGTATCAGGGCTGTTATTTTCCTCACAGTCAATTTCCCCCGGCAATCTGCTGAGTACCTCCGGCATTTTGTACATATTGCTCCAGATTTCCAGCATCTGCAGAATCTCGAGTGGTTCTGTAAGCAGTAATTTTCCGTTGTTAACTATCTCACTGGATTTGTTGATTTGCTGCCAGCACTTCATTGAAGTTTCAGTCCAACAGAGGCAAATGCGTGACTGACATGAAGAATTCAAACACATGATTGACGTGATTGACATGAAGATAGCCAGGAGACATCAGGAAATGGGTGGAAGCCAGATCTGGAATCCTATTGTCTCTCTAGTGGTTGAGTGACACAAAATGTGCACCTCTAGCAGCATGTTCCACACACGCACCACTCTCTGTGTAAGAAAACTTATCTCTGACATCCCTCCCCCACTCTCATCCGGTCGCTTTAAAGTTACATCTCTTTTTTTTTAACCCTTTCACAGCCTGAGAAAATCTGCCTTGAAAATACAGTGCAGGTGAACAATAAGGTGCAACATTATAATAATAGAACATAGAATAGTACAACACATTACAGGCCCTTCGGCCCACAATGTTGTGCCGACCCTAAAACCCTGCCTCCCATATAACCTCCCACCTTAAATTCCTCCATATACCTGTCTAGTAGTCTCTTAAACTTCACGAGTGTATCTGCCTCCACCACTGACTCAGGCAGTGTAATCCACGCACCAACCACTCTCTGAGTAAAAAACCTTCCTCTAATATCCCCCTTGAACTTTCAACCCCTTACCTTAAAGCCATGTCCTCTTGTATTGAGCAGTGGTGCCCTGGGGAAGAGGCTCTGGTTATCCACTCTGTCTATTCCTCTTATTATCTTGTACACCTCTATCATGTCTCCTTTCATCCTCCCTCTCTCCAAAGAGTAAAGCCCTAGCTCCCTTAATCTCTGATCATACTCCATACTCTCTAAACCAGGCAGCATCCTGGTAAATCCCCACTGTACCTTTTCCAATGCTTCCACATCCTTCCTATAGTGAGGTGACCAGAACTGGACACAGTACTCCAAGTGTGGCGTAACCGGAGTTTTATAGAGCTGCAAAATTACATCACGACTCTTAAACTCTATCCCTCGACTTATGAAAGCTAACACCCCATAAGCTTTCTTAACTACCCTATCCACCTGTGAGGCAACTTTCAGGGATCTGTGGACATGTACCCCCAGATCCCTCTGCTCCCTCTGCTCCTTCACACTACCAAGTATCCTGCCATTTACTTTGTACTCTGCCTTGGAGTTTGTTCTTCCAAAGTGTACCACCTCACACTTCACAACATAGGCTGTGAGGTCAAGAGTCAAACCTATTTATTTATTTATTTAGCGATACAGCACGGAGCAGGTCGTTGCGGCCACGGTTTGCATATCTAGACAGCTGGGAGGCAGCATTCACAGTCACACCCTGACCAGCAAAGGCCTCCAATCACAGGACAATTTAGATCACTAACTAACCAGTTCATCTTTGGACTGTGGGAGGAAACTGGAGCACCCGGAGGAAACCCATGCGTTCATAGGGAGGACATAGAAAGACTCCTTACAGAGGATGCTGGAATTGAACTCCAAGGGCCCTGGGCTGTAATAGGGTTATGCTAATCATTACACTACCATAGCATCCCACTAGTGGTTGAGTGACCCAAAATATAAAAATAGCTTTGTAACCGGAGCTCCAAGATTAAAGGATACCTTTCTTTGTCACATGTACATCAAAATATTGAAACATAGAGTGAAATGTGTTACTTGTGCCAAATCAAATCAGTGAGGATTATCCTGGGGCAGCCCACAAGTATCACCACGGTTCTGGCAGTAACGTAGTATGCCCACAACTGACTAATCCTAACCAGCGCACCTAGATTTTGATTAGCTTTATTTGTCACATGCACATTGAAACATACAGTGAAATGTGTCATTTGTGTCAACAACCAAGACAGTCCGAGGAATTGTTCGGGGTCGCCCACTATATCGCTGTACATTCCAACACCAACGCAGCTTGTCCAAAACTCCCTAAACCTAACCCGTATGTTTCCGGAATGTGAGAGGAAACCAGAGCTTCTGGAGTAAGCACACATGGTTATGGAGAGAACATACAAACTCCTTACAGGCAACGGCGGAAATTGAACCCAGGCTGCTGACACTGTAAACCGTTATGCGAACCACTGCCACACTGACAAATTTAACTACTGAATACATAGTGCTCGGCAGATCAATAACTGCTGTTCTGACAGTATCATGGTGCAGCATGGCAGTGTAGTGGTTAGCACAAAGCTTTACGGTGCCAGCGACCTGGGTTTGTACGTTCTCCCCATGACCACAAGGGTTTCCTCCGGGTGCTCTGGTTTCCTCCCACAGTCCAAAGACGTACCAGTTGGTAGGTTCATTGGTCATTGTAAGTTGTCCTGTGATTGGGCTAAGATTAAATTGGGAGATTGCTGGGTGGCACAACTTGAAGGGCTGGAGTCACAGAGGAGATCCGAAACACAGAGATCACTTACTTAGGAATCCTCGTGCAAGACTCCTAGAAGGTTAATTTGTACATTGAGTCCGTGGTAAAGAAGGTCAATGCAATATTGGCATTTATTTCAAGGGGACTAGAATATAAAAGCAAGGAGGTAATGCTGAGCCTTTATAAGACACTAGTCAGGCTGCACTTGGGGTATTATCAACAGTTTTGGGCCCCCATACCTCAGAAAGGATGTGTTGTCATTGGAGAGAGTCCAGAGGAGGTTCACGAGGATGATTCTGAGAATGAAGGGATTAGCATATGAGGAGTGTGTGGCAGCTTTGGGCCTGTACTCACTGGAATTTAGAAAAATGTGGGGGAACCTCATTGAAACCTACCGAATGTTGAAAGACTTAGATAGGGTGGATGTGGAGAGGATGTTTCCTACAATGGAAGTATCTATAACTAAGGGGGACAGCCTCAAAATTGAGAGACAACACTTTTGAACAGAAATAATAAGGATTTTTTTTTAGCCAGAGTGGTGGAATACTCTGCCACAGACTGCAGGGGAGGCCAAGTACATGGGTATATTTAAAGCAGATGTTGATAGTTTCCCGCTCAGTCAGGGCATCAAAGGATATGGTGAGAAGGTAGGTGTACAGGGTTGAGTGGGATCCGGGATCAGCCATGATGGAATAGCAGAGCAGACTCGATGGGCTGAATGGCCTAATTCTGCTCCTATGTCTTGTGGTCTTCAGTCTGCTTCCCTATTGACTTCTGACTGATTTGATGAGATTTGGTATGTCTCCAAAGTCACTCACAAATTTCTACAGATGTACCACAGAGAGTATTCTAATTGGCTGCATTGCCATCTGGAAAGGAGGGGTCGGAATAAGCCACAGAGAGTTGTAAACTGAGTCAGTTCCATCGTGAGCACTAGACTCTGTTGTATCCAGGACACCTTCATGGAGCGATGCCTCAAAAAGGCAGCGTCCATCATTAAGGGCCCCCATCACCCAAGTCAAGCCTTGTTCTCATTGCTGCCATCAGGGAGGAGGTACAGAAGCCTGAAGTCACACACTCAGCGATTCAGGAACGGCTTCTTCCCCTCCGCCATCTGCTTTCAGAATGGACATTGAACCCATGAACACTACCTCACTACTTTTTTATTTTTATTTTTGCACTACTTATTTAATGTAACTAATTAAGATATATACTTACTGTAATTTACAGCATTTTTCTCCATTATTATGCATTGCAATGTACAGCTGCCACAATATCAACAACTGTAACAACCTGTTGCTGATATTAAAGCTGATTCTGAATCTGATTCTAGTACTATCTCTCAACGTTACTCTTCTATCTTTTCCCTGTAACCTTTCACTATTCAAGAACAGATCGATCTCCACTTTAAATCACTTGGGCAATGAATTCCACATATTCATCATCCTCTGGCTAAAGAAATTCAACAGCTCCATTCTAAAGGGAGATCCCTCTGTTCTGAGGCTGTGCTGTCTGGTCCTGGACTCCCCCGCTATCAGAATTATCCTCTTTACATCCACTCTGCATCTATTCAGGCCTTTCAATAATCAGTAGGTTTCAATGAGATCCCCTCCCCACTCATTCTTCTAATGAGCGACCATTCATTTATACTTGTTCCAAATCTAGTATCAAAACCAAGAGCATCATGTACAGAAGATGGGATGTTATGTCGCACTTGTCCTCACAGAGACATCAGAAGTGGAAGGAGTGAGCAATTTCAAATTCAGGGGTGTCAAGATCTCTGAGGATCTAACCTCGACCCAACATATTGATGAAGCTACAAAGAAGGCATGACAGCGACTATATTTCATTAGGAATTTGAGGAGTTGGTGTGGACATCAGCCAGGTAGAACAGCGAGGAGAGTTTAAAAGGAGACAGCTTTATAGAGCAGACATTGGAGGGGTGGGCAATGGAGTAGAGGGAGATAGAGTAGGAAGTCTTTGGCTCAATGGGGCTTAGGCGTTAATGGATCCAGGCGAGGTAGGTTAACCGTGTAGATTAGAGACAGGAAGTTTGTGTGTGAGGCCAGTGTTCTGTGCTCGGTGACAGATCTGGGAAGTCCTGGAGACTCCAAGTCTCTCGGATGGCCACATCTGTGCCAGGTGCTTGGAGCTGCAGCTCCTTAGGGACTGCGTTAGGGAAGTGGAGATGCAGCTCAATGACCTTCGTCTGGTCAGGGAGAGTGAGGAGGTGATAGAGAGGAGCTATAGACAGGTAGTCACCCTGGGGCCTCGGGAGACAGATAAGTGGGTATCAGTCAGGAGAGGGAAGAGCAACAGTCAGATGCTAGAGAGTACCCCTGTGGCTGTCTCCCTTAACAATAAGTACTCCTGTTTGAGTACTGTTGGGGGGACAGCCTACCTGGGGGAAACAACAGTGGCTGTGCCTCTGGCACAGAGTCTGGCCCTGTGGCTCAGAAGGGTAGGGAAAGGAACAGGATGGCAGCAGTGATAGGGGACTCTATAGTTAGGGGTTCAGATAGGAGATACTGTGGATGCAGGAAAGAAACACGGCTGGTAGTTTGCCTCCCAGGTGCCAGGATCCGGGACGTTTATGATGGAGGAAAGGGAGGTTGGCTCATAAATAGAGAAAGTTTGGAGACAGTGCGAAAGGGAGGATAGGCAGGTGATAGAGAAGGGATGCACTCAGTCCGATGGTTTGAGATGTGTCTATTTTAATGCGAGGAGTATCATGAATAAAGCGGATGAGCTTGGGGCATGGATCAGTACTTGGAGCTATGATGTTGTGGCCATTACAGAGACTTGAATGGTGCAGGGGCGGGAATGGCTACTGCAAGTGCCAGGCTTTAGATGTTTCAGAAAGGACAGGGAGGGAGGCAAAAGAGGTGGGGGTGTGGCACTGCTGATCAGAGATAGTGTCACGGCTGCAGAAAAGGAGGAAGTCATGGAGGGGTTGTCCACAGAGTTTCTGTGGGTGGAAGTTAGGAATAGGAAGGGGCCAATAACTCTACTGGGTGTTTTTTATAGACCACTCAATAGTAACAGGGAGATCAAGGAGCAGATAGGGAGACAGATTCTGGAAAGGAGTAATAATAACAGGGTTGTTGTGGTGGGAGATTTTAATTTCCCAAATATTGATTAGCATCTACCTAGATTGAGGGGTTTAGATGGGGTGGAGTTTGTTAGGTGTGTTCAGGAAGGTTTCTTGACACAATATGTCGATAAACCTACAAGAGGAGAGGCCGTACTTGGTCTGCTATTGGGGAATGAACCTGATCAGGTGTCAGGTCTCTCAGTGGGAGAGCATTTTGGAGATAGTGATCACAATTCTATCTCCTTTACCATAGCATTGGAGAGGGATAGGAACAAATAAGTCAGGGAAACGTTTAATTGGAGTAAGGGGAACTATGAGGCTATCAGGCAGGAACTTGGAGGCATAAATTGGAAACAGATGTTCTCAGGGAAAAGTACCGAAGAAATGTGGCAAATGTTCAGGGGATATTTGCGTGGGGTTCTGAGTAGGTACGTTCCAATGAGACATGGAAAGGATGGTAGGGTACAGGAACCATGGTGTACAAAGTCTTTTGTAAATCTAGTGAAGAAGAAAAGAAGAGCTTACGAAAGGTTCAAAAAACTATGTAAAGATAGAGACCTAGAAGATTATAAGGCTAGCAGGAAAGAGCTTAAGAAAGAAATTAGGAGAGCCAGGGGGGAAATTACCTAGAGTTACCCTTAGCCCTCTATTTTTCTAAGCTCCATGTACCTTTCTAGGAGACTCTTAAAAGACCCTATTGTATCTGTATTTCCATGAAATTTTTCTAGGGTGGAAATGGCTAGCACGAGAGGACACAGGTTTAAGGTGCTTGGAAATAGGTACAGAGGAGATATCAGGGGTAAGTTTTTTACTCAGAGAGTGGTGAGTGCGTGGAATGGGCTGCCGGCGACTGTGGTGCAGGCGGATACGATAGGGTCTTTTAAGAGACTCCTGGACAAGTACATGGAGCTTAGAAAAATAGGAGGCTATGGGTAACCCTAGGTAATTTCTAAGATTTGGCATAGCTTTGTGGGACGAAGGGCCTGTATTGCGCTGTAGGTTTTCTATGTTTCTATGAGATTTGGTATATCACCAAAAACACTCACAAATTTCTGCAGATGTACCATGGAGAGCATTCTAACTGGCTGCATCACCGTCTGGTATAGGGGAGGGGGTGGGCGGGATGGCTACAGCACAGGATTGAAAAGAGCTGCAGAGAATTTTAAACTTAGTCAGCCCCATTATGAGCACTGGCCTCCATCGTATCCAGGACATCCTCAGGGAATGATGCCTCAATAAGGTGGCATCCATCATTAAGAACCCCCATCACCCAGGACAAGGCCTCTTCTCATTGCTACCATGAGGGGGGAGGTACAGAAGCCTGAAAGCACACACTCAGTGATTCAGGAACAGCTTCTTCCCCTTTGCCCTCAGATTTCTGAATGGACACTGAACACATGAACTTTGTTATTTTTATTTTCTGTATTACTTATTTCATTTACATATACATACACACACTTATTATAATTCATGTTTTTCCTATTATTATGAATTGTAGTGTACACCTGCTACAAAGACAATAGATTTCACAACATAAGCTGGTGATATTAAACCTGATTCTGATTTTGATTGCAGAAGTTGCTGATAAGGCTGGATTTGAAATATTGCGCTCGGTTCTGGGCACCGTGCTGTAGGAAAGATGTCATTAACCTGGAAAGAGTGCAGAGGAGATTTATGATAATGTTACTGGTACTGAAGAATGGAGAGAGGTTGCGTCGATTGAAATTTTTTCTCTGAGGACATAGAAGATTGAAGGATGATCAAGCGGTGTATAAAATCATAGTGTTATGTTTTGTGACTTCAAAACATTCAACTGACTCAATGGGAGACATGGGAGTCTGAAATGTGGGTTTAACTTTGTGTTTTACTTTAAGTGAGGCATGCACGTATCACATGGTAATGTGATGACGTGTGTAATTCACATACTTTTAGATATAACCTGTAATGAATTATTTAAATGAACAAAAATGCTTAATCTAACAATATATATAAGATTTCTCAAATATTACTGAAATAGTAAATACACAACAGATAGAAAGAAAGTCTTTTTCCCAACATTGGGATATCAAGAATGGCCTAATTCTACTCCTGTGTCTTATGGCCTTTTGGAGACTGACATTTATGGTTATCAGTGCTCCACTGTCTTCTCATTACAGGGGTCCTGATGTTTGACAAAATCCAGGGATTCTGGCTGACGCACAGTGTGCCACACTTTCCTCCCAATGCCACGAAGGGGTACGCTTGGCCATCGTCTGGACGGCGAAACGGACAGACCCTTCTGTGCGTTACAATCAAATACGATCAGGTGACAAAAATCGGTAAGGAATTACCAACACAAGGGATTCTGCAGAAGCTGCAAATTCACACACTAAATGCTGGAGGTACTCAGCACTCAGCATCTATGAAGAAGAATAAACAGTCAACGTTCAGGCTGAGACCCTTCATCATTCTGCTAGCTTCTGCCCCCTTCCTTTCTAGTCCTGCTGAAGAGTCTCGGGCCCAAAGCATCAACTGTTTATTCTTCCCCATAGATGCTGCCCGACCTGCTGAGATCCTTCAGCCTTTTGTGCATGGCACTCTGATAAGGAATTATATTGTTCCTTGCTTGACGCGTGTCTTTTGTAACATGTTCTGGTTGCCTCATTATAGAAAGGATGCAGAGAGGGTGCAGAGGATACTGCCTGGATTAGAGAACATGTCCAATGAGGAAAGGTTGGGTGAACTAGGGCTTTTCTTTTTGTAGTAAAGGAGAATGCGAGGTGAGTTGATACAGAGGTTTACAGATGATAGATCAATTGACCTTTTTATCCCACGGCAGAAATAGAGACATTTTTCAGAGACTTTTTTCCCACGGCAGAAATAACTAGTACCAGGGAGTATAATTTTAATGTGATTGAAAGAAAGCACAGGATGGATGTTAAAGGGAAATTTTTTATTAAGCAGAGTGTTGGCACGTGGCCAAGTGGTTAAGGCGTTCGTCTAGTGATTCAAAGGTCGCTAGTTTGAGCCTCAGCTGAGGCAGCGTGTTGTGTCCTTGTGCCCTTGAGCTTTAAAATTTGTCTTTTAGCTCTAACTGCTTTAAGTTGAGATGCTAATAGCTTATTACTTTTATCTCCAGACATATAAAATTGACTTTTTAATTTAAGCAAATTTCTTTCAATCGGATAAGTTAATAGTAAATTATATTGAAATTGAAGTTTGAGCCTTTGTTTAAATAGATCAACATTAGGAGAAACTGCATGAGTATTATCTAGATCTTTAATTAGTTTGGAAATTCTATCTAATTCTACTTTTTTCTGTTTCTTAAGTTTAGCCAAATAAGATAATATCTGACCTCGCAAATATGCTTTGAGTGTATCCTGTATAATCAATTTCGAAACATCTCCCATATTATTAAAAAGATAGAATTTTAAAAATTCTTGAGAGATGGTAGTTTAGCTTGTAATTATGAAGATATTAATTAAATTTTTCAAGACTATTACAGTGAACTTTATAAATCTCAGTTTCCAGCTGACCCTTCTAATATGTATGCCTTTTTACAAGAGATTGATTTTCCTAGAATATCTGTTGAAGATCAGCAAATTCTTGATGCTCCTTTTACTGAAAGAGAAATTCAGAAAGCTATTCTTTCAATGCAATCTGGTAAAGCTCCTGGATTGGATGGTTTTACTGTAGGATTTTATAAAAAATTTGAACACTTGCTTTCTCCTTATATGTTAGAAGTGCTTAAAGATTCTTTTTTGTCAGGAGAGTTACCTTCCACATCTTATGAAGCTTCTATTTCCTTAATCCTTAAGAAAGATAAAGATCCTACTGATTGTGCGTCATATAGACCTATTTCATTATTAAACGTGGATGCCAAAATTCTTTCAAATAATGTGCCCTTGAGCAAGGCACTTAATCACACATTGCTCTGCGACGACACTGGTGCCAAGCTGTATAGGTCCTAATGCCCTTCCCTTGGACAACATCGGTGTCATGGAGAGGGGAGACTTGCAGCATGGGCAACTGCTGGTCTTCCATACAACCTTGCCCATGCCTGCGCCCTGGAAACCTTTCAAGGCGCAAATCCATGGTCTCATGAGACTAACGGATGCCTATAAAGCGTGGTGGGTGTGTGGAACGTGCTGCCGGGGGTGGTGGGAGAGGCAGATACATTAGGGACATTTAAGAAACTCTTAGATAAGCACATGGATAGAAGACTGAAGGAATATGTGGGAGGGAAGGTTAGATTGATCTTGGAGTAGGTTAAAAGGTTGCCACATTGTAGGCCAAAGGGCCTATGCTGTAATGTCCTGTGTTCTATGTTTTGGGGGTAATCAGATGTAAAAACTTTCTCTGAGGTTAGCCACTCTGACTGGTACCCTCTTAACGGACATGACCCTTTGCCCTTGCAGGAGACCAGTTTTTATACTTGAACCCCCATATCTACAGTTGGACTCTTCCTCACCTCTTCCTGCCCGAGCTCTCCAAACTGCTGTTTGTGTTGGAAGGTGGCAGCCCAACGAAGGCTCCGTGGAAACGGCACGCCAAACTCACATCCCTGGGGGGAGTCCAGTTCCAGAGCTTTGCAAAGTACAAGCACTTCGGGGACGGTAAGACCAAAATAAAAGTCAGGTTTATTAGCAGATGCACAAGTCCATCTCTGCACAGGTGCAATGAAAATCTTACTTGCAGCAGCATCACAGAAACAGAGCATCAGATAAACAGCTTTCACAAAAAAAACATAAACAAGATTTACAAGAACACAATTAGTACAGAAAAAAAGGTAATTTTAGTGCAGAAATGCACAATTAGCATCTCAGGAAATTAAGGTCAAAAAGAGAGCTTTTGGTACATTGGCCTTCTTAAATCAAAGTACTGAGTACAGGAACTGGGATGTTATGTATAAGATGTTGGTGAGACCTAATTTGGAGTATCACAAACATGACAAAATCTGCAAATGCTGGAAATCCAGAGCAATACAGACAAAATGCTGGAGGAACTCAGCAGGCCAGGCAGCATCTATGGAAAAGAGTAAACAGTCAACTTTTCGTGCCAAGAATGAGCTGCCAGTGGAAGTGGTGGATGTGGGTTTGATTGGGTATGGAGGAGTATGGTCCAGGTGCGGGCTGATGGGACTACGGGGAAATAATAGTTTGGCACAAACTAGATGGGCCAAAAGTCCTGTTCCTTTGCTGTAGTGTTCTAAGATACTTTCATGCATACATCCCATTCATTGTTGCGAGTTCTCTTTCAGATATATACACGGCATGGGCTGCTCAGGAATTGGATACGGATTTATTGTCTGAAACCTGGAACATTGGGAAGTATCAGCTGCCATCCAACTGTTCCCTCCACAGACACGTCTACAACGTCATGAGGGTCCGATTGCCAGGAGCTGCTTCCTTCCCTTCCACCCATGACCATTCCAAGTGGTGTGTGTCCCTGCATACCACCGATGGGTGGGCTTGTGTCGGAGATCTCAATCGCTCTGAGGGCCAGATGTGGAGGAGCGGTGGGCTTCTCTGCACACAGAATCCTTTGCTGTACAAAGCCTTCAGACGATCTGTGTCCCTGTACAGGAATTGTTCATGACATTCTGTGATGTAACAGGGAGAATTTTGAAGTTGAGGTTTAACAGCTACTTCAGAACATGGAACATTACAGCACAGTACAGGCCCATCAGCCCACGATGTTATGCCAACCTTTTAACCTATTCTGAGAATAATCTAACCCTTCCCTTCAAACGTCCATAATGTATCTTCCTCTACCACCATCCCTGGCAGTACGTTCTACACACCCACCACTTTCTGCGTAAGAAACCCACCTCTGACACAGCCCACTATACTTTCATCCAATCACCTTAAAGTGGTTTTTCCTCATATTGGACATTTCCATTGCAGGAGGAAGTCTCTGGTTGTCTGCTCTGTCTATGCATCTTATACACCTCTGTCAAGTCACATCTCATCCTCTTATATGCCAAAGAGAAAAGTCCTAGCTCATTTAATCTTTCCTCATAAAACATCCAGGCAGCTTCCTGGTAAATCTCTTCTGCTCTCTCTCTAAAGCTTCTACATCCTTCTATAATAGGTAACCAGATCTGAACACAATACTGCAAGTGTGGTCTAACCAGGGTTTTATAGAGCTGCAATGTTGCCTCATGGCTCTTGAACTCAATCCACCAACTAATGAAGGCCAACACACGGTACGCATTCTTAACCACCAACTTGCGCAGTAACTATGAGGGATCTATGAGCGTAAACCCCAAGAACCCTCTGTTTCTCCACTTTGCTAAGAATCCCGTGATCAACCTTGTATTCTGCCTTCAAGTTTGACCTTCCAAAGTGAATCACTTCACACTTTTCCAGATTGAACTCCATGTTGAGGCATGTCACTGCTGTTGTGTGGGAGGAAGTGGGATGGCAGCTTTGTGAGTGTCATCCTCAGTGGCCATGAACAGTGTTCACTTTATGGTACTTGGTTCGGGAAAAAGTTCTGAGAAGGATCCTCGTTGTGTTGAGTAGAATTGTTCCCTTGATCTTTGAAAAAATAAATAAAGTTGCAATGTTCTGAGATTTGCGCTAAGTTTCTAAACTGATAACAGAACAGAATTCACTGACTGCAGAGAACTTTCCAAATTCTCCATTAACACCATCCCAGGTAGATAGGGTTGTAAAGAGATCTCTTAGCAGATTGACTTTTATAAATCAGGGCTCTGGAAGTGGTATTGTCACATGCACAAAGCTACAGTGAAAAGCTTGTCCTGCGACTGTTCATACATGGACAGAGCTCCATGACTGAATCGTACACCACAACTGAATGAACCATGTCCAGAGTCACTTGTGTTCCCTTCCCAATCTATTTATTATTATTGTACATATGTGTCACCAGATACTACCATAAGACCATAAGACACAGGAGCAGAATTAACCCATTCAGCCCATCAGGTCTGTTCTGCCACTCTATCATGGCCAATCCTGGATCCCACTCAACCCCACACATCTGCCTTCCTTGATGGCCTGACCAATCAAGAAACTAGCAATTTTCGCTTTAAATATACCCATGGTTTTGACCTCTACTGCAGTCTGTGGCCGAGTTTTCCTCAAATTCACCACCCTCTGGCTAAAAAAATTCCTCCTTACTTCTGTTCTAAAGGGTCACCCCTCGTTCTGGACACCCCCACCAAAGGAAACATCCTTTCCACATCCTCCCTATCTAGTCCTTCCTACATTCAGTAGGTTTCAATAAGAACCCCCTCCAATTCTTCTAAATTCCAGTGTGTACAGGCCCAAACGCTCCTCATACGTTAGCCCCCTCATTCCTGGAATCATCCTTGTGAACCTAGTCTGGATTCTCTCCAATGCCAGCACATATTTTCTGAGATATGGGGCCCAAACCTGTTGACAATACTCTAAGCAAGCCTCAGTATTAGCTCCTTGCTTTTATATTTTATTCTCCTTGAAATAAATGCTAACATTGGATTTTACCACAGACTCAACCTGTAATTTAACCTTCTGGGAGACTTGCATGAGGACTCCTAAGTCCCTTTTGCACCTCTGATGTTTGAACCTCTCCCCACTTAGATAATAGTCTGCACTTTTGTTCCTTTTGCCAAAATGCATTATCATATATTTCCCAACACCGTATTCTATCTGCCACTTTTTTGCCCATTCTTCCAATTTGTCTAAGTCTTTCTGCAATGGCATTGCTTCCTCAGCACTACCTACCCCTCCACCAATCTGCAAACTTTGCCACAAAGCCATCAAATCCATTATCTAAATCATTGACGAACAATGAGATTAATTTTCTTGCAGGCATTCACAGTAAAGATTGTTATTGCTGGGGTTGGTAATGGAGACAAACTCCTAGTGCCTATTAAATTCTCCCAATGGCATGTACCTCAAATAATCTCAACAACCAAACCCAGCTCCTAGCCCAGTGGAACCGTTTCTACTGACAGGAGAAGGGCAACGACAGGTTACTGGCACCTTAAAACCAGTTGCGTCGGGCAGATGGGGCTCGTCAATTGTGGTTGGCAGCTTACCTAGGAAAAAGAAAACTCTGATTTCAAACCTCCGGTGCCTTGCGGCTATACCCACTCTTAGGGAAGGCTTCAGGAGAACTCCAATGCACTGCTGGTGCCAAACTGTGATGATCTCTGCCATTCCTTTGGGTTCATCAGATGCATTAAGAGGGGGAGCTTGCTACATAGGTAACAGCTCACTCGTACTGCCCTGGCTCATGTATCTAGACAGCTAGGGACGCAACATCCATGGTCGACCCTGACCAACAGAGGCCTCAATTGATCGCAGTAAATACAAGAGACAGAATAGAATCAATGACGGACAAACAACCAATGTGCAAAAGACGACAAACTGTGCAAATCCAGAAAGGAAGATAATAATAACAATAGACAATTTAATCTAAGAATACCCCCAAAGGTGAGGAAAGAGAACCGGGTCGAGACAACAGAGACTTATGGAGAAGAGGAGTTCAGTGGGTAATAAAATGGATGAGTTGACGGCACTAGCCAGGAGTCAGAGAACATTTCGGGAGTGCAGTGTTATGTGTTTTACTGAAACGTGGCTGCATGAGGACATACCCGACCAAAACGTTTCCATAAAGGGCTTCCAGACCGTTCAGGCTGACCGGAAGTGCACTGAGAGCGGTAAGCGTAAAGGAGGGGGGCTTGCTGATCTTGTTAACAACAGATGGTGCAGTCCTGGTCATATTACGATCAAGGAACGTGTTTGTAGCCCAGATATTGAACTTCTTGCTGTTGGACTCCGGCCAAAGGAAATCTCACATGCAATTGTGGTTGTTGTGTACATCCCTCCCTCTGCCAACCCGATGTCAGCGTGTAACATCATTTACACCGTTGGGCACAGGAGTACATTCAGCCAGAGACTCATTCCACCGGGATGCAGCACTGAGCGTCATGGGAAGTCATTCCTGCCTGTGGCCATCAAACTTTGCAGCTCCTCCCTTGGAGGGTCGGACATCCTGGGCCAATGGGCTGGTCCTGGACTTATTTCCGTCTGGCATGTTTTACATATTATTATTTGATTGTTTGTGGTTTTGTATTGCCATGTTTGTACTCTGTTCTTGGTTGGTGCAACTGTAACGAAACCCAATTTCCCTCGGGATCAATAAAATATGCCTATCTATCTATCTATCTATCTATCTATCTACAGCAATTGCAGTTAAAAGCAAGGATACAGATGTCAATAAGTGAAAAACACCAGAAATATGCAGAATTAAAAAAGGAAATTGAAAGACAATGGAACATGAACAGAATATACATTGTCCCAATAGTAATATCTACAACTGGTATCATCCAAAAGTAACTACACAATAGCATAAACTAATAGGCCTACACAGCAATACTTATGTAAATCTCTAGAAAGCCACAATGCTAAACACCACTAGAATAGTCGGAAAGTTCCTCACGATTGACAAATGAGTGCCCTTGGCTATGCCTGTACCTCAGGTTTTACCAGCTTTAGCTGAGAAAAAATAAAAATGTAATAATAATATTAATAACTCAATAAACAATAAATATCAAGAACATGAGATGAAGAGTCCTTGAAAGTGAGTCCATAGGTTGTGGGAATTGTTAAGTGATGGGGTGAGTGAAGTTGAGGGAAGTTATTTCCTCTGGTTCAAGAGCATGATGGTTGAAGGGTAATAACTACCCCTGAACCTGGTGGTGTGAGGCTCGAGGCTCTCATACCTTCTACCTGAAGGCAGCAGTAAGAAGAGAGCATGCCCTGGGTGGTGGGGGTCCTTGATGGTGGATGCAACAGCACTCTATGTGGATGTGCTCAGTGGTGGGGAGGGCTTTACCCATGATGGACTGGGCCGCATCCACTGCTTTTTGTAGGATTTTCCATTCCAGGGCATTGGTGTTTCTGTACCAGGCTGTGATGCAACCAGTTAATATACTCTCCACTGCACATCTATAGAAGTTTGTAAAAGCAGCAACAGGCGTATCACCTACATGAGCATAAGCCATGGTGAGCTGGGGTTAGAGGGGACAAGGAGCCTGAGCAAGGGACATCTGCCGAAAAACTGGGGAACAGGCCCAGCCACACTTACCAGTTTAACCAGCTGTCAAGGCTATAACAAAGCAGCAAATCCCTCGGTGTTGCCTTCAGCCAGGTCCTACCAGTGTTGCAAGGATTCAAAGTACATTTATTATCAAACTATGTATGCAGTATACAACCCTGAGATTTGTCTTCTCCACAGCCATCAAACAAAGAAACACCATGGACCCTGTTCAACAAAAACATCAAACACCCAACACACAAAACGAAGAAGAGTTTTTTCATCTTCTGAGGAGCCTTGGCCAGCAACATCATGAAGGATCCCACCCACCCTGCTCATGGACTATTTGCCCCACTTTCATCAGGGAGGAGTCTATGTAGCATCCAAACTAGGTCCACCGATTCAAAACCAGTTACTTTCCCCAAGCAGTGAGGCTGATCAACACCTCCACCCACTAACCCACCCCTCCACACCCCCCAACCACCCTGTCAGTCACCTTATGTACAGACACTCCTGTGCCTAGCCTCACTTTATGGCCAGACAATCAATTTATGTATATAAGCTATCTTATATATTTATATTTATTGTCGTCTTTATTTCATTGTGGTTTTTTTTAGTGCTACATCAGATCCAGAGTAACAATTATTTCATTCTCCTTTACACTTGTATACTGGACATGACATTAAACAATCCTGAATCTTGAATTAAATACAACACATAGTGGGGTACTGCAAGGCTCAGTGCTGGGACCCCAGTTGTTTACAATATATATTAATGACTTGGATGAGGGAATTAAATGCAGCATCTCCAAGTTTGCGGATGACACGAAGCTGGGCGCCAGTGTTAGCTGTGAGGAGGATGCTAAGAGGATGCAGGGTGACTTGGATAGGTTAGGTGAGTGGGCAAATTCATGGCAGATGCAATTTAATGTGGATAAATGTGAAGTTATCCACTTTGGTGGCAAAAACAAGAAAACAGATTATTATCTGAATGGTGGCCGATTAGGAAAAGGGGAGGTGCAACGAGACCTGGGTGTCATTATACACCAGTCATTGAAAGTGGGCATGCAGGTACAGCAGGCGGTGAAAAAGGCGAATGGTAAGCTGGCATTCATAGCAAGAGGATTCGAGTACAGGAGCAGGGAGGTACTACTGCAGTTGTACAAGGCCTTGGTGAGACCACACCTGGAGTATTGTTTGCAGTTTTGGTCCCCTAATCTGAAGAAAGACATCCTTGCTATAGAGGGAGTACAAAGAAGGTTCACCAGATTGATTCCTGGGATGGCAGGACTTTCATATGATGAAAGACTGGATGAACTAGGCTTATACTCGTTGGAATTTAGAAGATTGAGGGGGGATCTTATTGAAACATATAAAATCCTAAAGAGACTGGACAGGCTAGATGCAGGAAGATTGTTCCCGATGTTGGGGAAGTCCAGAACGAGGGGTCACAGTTTGAGGATAAAGGGGAAGCCTTTTAGGACCGAGATTAGGAAAAACTTCTTCACACAGAGAGTGGTGAATCTGTGGAATTCTCTGCCACGGGAAACCGTTGAGGCCAGTTCATTGGCTATATTTAAGAGGGAGTTAGGTATGGCCCTTGTGGCTAAAGGGATCAGGGGGTATGGAGGGAAGGCTGGTACAGGGTTCTGAGTTGGATGATCAGCCATGATCATACTGAATGGCGGTGCAGGCTCGAAGCGCCGAATGGCCTACTCCTACACCTATTTTCTATGTTTCTATGTTTCATACAAAGTGCTGTAGGAGCTTAAAAGTTCAAAGTTCAAAGTAAATTTATAATCAAAGAATGTATATGTCACCATATACAACCCTGAGATTAATTTTCTTGCAGGCATTCACAGGAAAATACAGAAATACAATAGATTTTACAAAAAGTCTATAAATAACAAAGACTAACAAACAACAAATGTGCAAAAGAAGACAAATCATGCAATTTGGGTAAAAGGTAATTAAATAACACTGAGAATATAAGTTGTAGAGTCCTTGACATAGAGTCCATAGGTTGTGGAATCAGTTCAGTGTTGTAGTGCGTGATGTTATTGACACCGGTTCAGGAGCCCCATGCTTGAGAGGTAATTAACTGTTCCTGAACCTGGTGGTGTGGGCCCTGAGGCTCTTGTACATCCTTCCCAAAGGCAGTAGTGAGAAAAGAGTATGTATGTCTGTATATTTAGGTTAATACTGACAATAGTTGTGCAAATCCATTTAGTGTCGTCCTCCAAGTTTGTAATCTACCCATCTATAAGACATAAGAGCTGAGTTAGGCCATTTGGTCCATCGAGTCTTCTCTGCTGATCATCATGGCTGATTTATTATCCCCTCTCAACCCCATTCTCCTGCCTGCTCCATGTAATCTTTTTGCCTTGACTAATCACAAACCTATCAAACAATGACGAGGCATTCACAGCTGTTTGTGGTAATGAAGTCCACAGACTCACCACCCTCTGGCTAAAGAAATTCCACCTCATCTCTGTCCTAAAGGGATGTTCTAATATTCTGAGGCTTTGCCCTCTGGTACTAGACTACCTCATTATAGGAACCATCTTGTCCACATCAACTCTGTATGGGCCTTTCAATATATGATAGGTTTCAATGAGATCCCCCACTATTTCTTCTAAACTCCAGCAAGTACAGGCCCAGAGCCATCAAATTCTCCTCATATGTTACCCTTTTCATTCCTGGAATCATTGTTGTGAACCTCCTCTGAACCCTCTCCAATGTCAGCATATCTTTTCGTAGATAAGGGGCACAAAACTGCTCACAATACTCCAAGCAAAATCCATCATAATTTAGCTCAAATCAAAATGCAGTTTGAAGCTCTCCTCAGGTCCCCTGGGATTTGTTTTTCATTCTGCAGCACGGTTCTGAACTCAGCAAGTCAGGCAGCGTTAATGCTCTAGCATTTTGTGTCACACCCATTCAATTCAGAGATACGGCATGGTAACAGGCTCATCTGCACCTAACAAGCGCACGTCGCCCAATGACACCCATGTGACCAATTAACCTAATACCTCGTACATCTTCGGAATGTGGGAGGAAACCAGAGCACCCGGAGGAAATCCACGCAGTTACGGGCTGAACATACAAAGAGTGGCAAGAATTTAGGGGTCGCCTGCGGCACTCTCCTGCTTCCTCCCTGTATTCTTTGACTGCCCCCCAACCTATCAGTCTCCACCTTAAATACACCCAATGACCAACCGAAATGAATTCCACAGATTCACCACACTTTGGCTAAAGAAATTCCTCCTCATCTCTGTTCTAAAAGGACTTTCTTGTACTCTGAAGCTGTCCCTCCCCCATCTCATTCCACCTTCTTCCCCCTTCCTTTCCAGACCTGATGATGGGCCTCAGCCCAAAACGTCATCTGTTTATTCTCCTCCACTGCGTGAGCTGCTGAGTTCCTCCAGCATTCTGTGCGTGTTGCTCTGGGTTTCCAGCATCTGCAGAATCCCTTGTGTTAACAATAAATTCAGTGATCATTGCAAAGGCACAGAATGGTGCAAAGATATGCAATGTGCAGAAGCAGTACAATAAGAATTGCTAAACAATAACGAGAGAAGTAAAATTCAGAGTCTGAGGAGATGGCATCCTCACAGGGAAGGGGATGTGAGAGGTGACTGGTTCAGGAGTTTGGCAGCAGGATTCCGAAGTTCAAAGTAAATTTATTATCAAAGTACATGTCACCATGTACAACTCTGAGATTTATTTCTTGTGGGCAATCTGTTAATACAAAGAAACACAATAGAATCAAGGAAAGACCACACACAAAATAGACAAACAACAGAGTTTAAATACAAAATAATAATAATAATAAATAAACAAATAAGCAATAGTTGTTTACAATATATATTAATGACTTGGATGAGGGAATTAAATGCAGCATCTCCAAATTTGCGGATGACACGAAGCTGGGTGGCAGTGTTAGCTGTGAGGAGGATGCAGGGTGACTTGGATAGGTTGGGTGAGTGGGCAAATTCATGGCAGATGCAATTTAATGTGGATAAATGTGAAGTTATCCACTTTGGTGGCAAAAACAGGAAAACAGATTATTATCTGAAAGGTGGCCGATTAGGAAAAGGGGAGGTGCAACGAGACCTGGGTGTCATTATACACCAGTCATTGAAAGTGGGCATGCAGATACAGCAGGCGGTGAAAAAGGCGAATGGTATGCTGGCATTCATAGCAAGAGGCTTCGAGTACAGGAGCAGGGAGGTACTACTGTAGTTGTACAAGGCCTTGGTGAGACCACACCTGGAGTATTGTGTGCAGTTTTGGTCCCCTAATCTGAGGAAAGACATCCTTGCCATAGAGGGAGTACAAAGAAGGTTCACCAGATTGATTCCTGGGATGGCAGGACTTTCGTATGATGAAAGACTGGATGAACTAGGCTTATACTCGTTGGAATTTAGAAGATTGAGGGGGGATCTTATTGAAGCATATAAAATCCTAAAGGGATTGGACAGGCTAGATGCAGGAAGATTGTTCCCGATGTTGGGGAAGTCCAGAACGAGGGGTCACAGTTTGAGGATAAAGGGGAAGCCTTTTAGGACCGAGATTAGGAAAAAACTTCTTCACACAGAGAGTGGTGAATCTGTGGAATTCTCTGCCACAGGAAACAGTTGAGGCCAGTTCATTGGCTATATTTAAGAGGGAGTTAGATATGGCCCTTGTGGCTAAAGGGATCGGGGGTATGGAGGGAAGGCTGGTACAGGGTTCTGAGTTTGATGATCAGCCTCAAAGGGCCGAATGGCCTACTCCTGCACCTATTTTCTATGTTTCTATGTTTTTTCTAAATATCAAGAACATGAGATAAAGAATCCTTAAGAGTGAGTCCATAGATTGTGGGAACAGTTCACTGATGGGGTGAGTGAAGTTATGTCCTCTGGTTCAAGAGCTTGATGGTTGAGGGGTAATAACTGCTTCTGAACCTGGTGGTGTGGGACGTAAGGCTCCTGCACCAAGGACGTTGCTGTTCCCATACTAGGCCGTGATGCAACCAGTCAGTTATACTTTCCACCATGCATCAATAGAAGTTTGTCGAATTGTCAGAGTTTTTGATGACATGCTAAAGCTTCACAAAACTTCTACAAAAGTAGGGACTTCCTTCCAAATTGTCCTTTCATGCTGGACTCAGGACCGATCCTCTGAGATGATAACACCAAGGAATTTAAAGTTGCTGATCCTCTCCACCTCTGATCCCCAGATGAAGACTGGCTTGTGAACAATGTTCCCTCTAGGCTGTGCACCATGTGCACACACACATCCTTTGCTGCTACTGCACAAAGGAATTTAAACTGCACACAAAAGATTGTCACCCTCTGCCTTGTTGGCAAGTTAAGCATATTTCAGAAACGTACACAATCACATTTCCTTTTCCAGTTTCTGATGCGGACGGGGTTGACAGCATGGAATCTGTGAAGATTTGTCTGCAGATTTTAGAACAGGCTTATTTACTGTTTTTATGAAGAAATTATTCAGTGTGCACATGTTTTTGGCACTGGGCAAAGAAATTGCACAGCACAAGATTTTTATGCACACTGGTCATTACAAATTCGAGGGAATATAGCTCATGAACTTCTGGTTTTCTCTTCTGCTGGTTTCATCGGCCCAGAGTAGAGCAGGTAGAGCAGTTACCATTCTCGGCTGAGATATAACCTGTCAGGATACTTTCTGTTATTATATCTGTGGAGATTTATACCTCCTCCTTTCATTAGCCACCTAATTATTTTAAATGTACAAGAATGAGGGTGGAACTGATTGAAACCTATGAAATGTTGAAAAGCCTAGATAGAATGGATGTAACGAGGGTGTTTTATGTAGTGCGGGAGTCTAGGATCAGAGAACACAGCCTCAGAATAGAAGAACATCCCTTTAGAACAGAGATGAGGAGGAATTTCTTTAAGCCAGAGGATGGTGAATCTGTGGAATTCATTGCCACAGATGGCTGCGAAGGCTAAGTCATTGGGTATACTTAAAGCAGAGGTCGATAGGTTGATTAGTCAGGGTGTCAAAGGTTACGGGGAGAAGGCAGGGGAATGGGGTTGACAGTGATGATAAATCAGTTGTGATGGAATGGTGGAGCAGACTCGATGGCAAACTAGCCCAATTCTGCTCCTATCTCTTATCATCTTATGGTCTAAAGAGTTCTTGAAAATGAGTGCATAGGTTGTGTGAACAGTTCAGTGTTGGAGTGAGTGAAGTTATCCCCTCTGGTTCAAGAACCTGATGGTTGAGCGGGAGATAGCAGGGGTAGATCTTTTGCAAGCTGTATTGGTTGTTTGCCATGGGTGTGGTTCTGTGTTGTGGCTTCACCAAGATGAGATTCATGAATCAGGTTTATTGTCACTGATATATGAAGTGAAATTTATTGTTTTCTGGCATGGCAATACGTAAAAATACTGTAAGTTACAATCAATCAATCAATAAATAAACAAACAAAAGAGGAATAGAGGGTCATAAACAGAAGAGATTCTGCAGATGCTGGAAATCCAGAGCAACACACACGAAATGCTGGGGGAACTCAGCAGGTCAGTCACATGAATGCAGAGGAATGAACAATCGACATTCGTGAGGTAGTGTCCATGGATTCATGGACCATTCAGAAATCTGATGGCAGAAAGGAAGGGACTGTTCCTGAATTGCCGAGTGTGGGGCTTCAGGCTCCTGTACCTCCACCTTGATGGTGGCATTGAGAACAGGGCATGTCATTGGCGGTGAGAATCTTTACTGATAGATGTGGTCTTTGAGTGGCATCACCTTTGGATCAATTCCTCAATGCTGGGGAGGCTAGCGTCCATCATGGAGCTGGCTGAGCTTACAACTATCTGCAGCTTTTTCTGATTCTGCACAGTGGCCCCTCCGCACCAGACGGTGATGAAACTCGTCAGAATGGGCTCCACGGCACATCTGTAGACATATGCTTGGGCCCACATGATTTCCTTCACCTTGTAGCCATTCTGCAGGAATGTCATGTGCAATTGTCTTATTTCCTCGTAGAGACTCTCTGGGTCCGAAATAGTTTTTGCACGGTTCATCAAAGTAGAAGGAAGCACCAGGAAACCTAACAATGAGGAGGAACTCATAGCTACTGCCTGTCTTCCCTATATTTCCACAGTTTCTGGAAGGATCGCCAGGATCCTGAAAAAAATACCATAACATGACCTGGGACTCAGGACAGCTGGCATTTACAGGATTCCCTGTGAATGCAGAGCAGCATATATCGGCCAGATGGCACGCACGGTAGAAACCCGCGTCAAGGAGCACAGCAGGTGTATCCGTTTGGATTACCTAGAGAAATCGGTGGTAGCAAAATATTGCATTCGCAACAGCCATAGGATTGACTTTGACGGCACAAAACCACTGCGCCGTGCCAATGGCTTTTGGGACCGCCTGGTAAAGGAAGCCATTGAAATAAAACTAGAGGAAAAGAATTTTAACAAAGATGAAGGTCCCGTTCTAATTAAGAACTTGAATTCGATTGTAAACAAAGTGGGATGGCAGAAACCTGATTGAATGAGGACTAACCAATCAGGAGGGCTGAATGATGGGGGTATAAATACCAGCAGACTAGACATGCCCAGGCATCATCCCTGGTGAAGATGGCAGAGTTTGTCATCGAAATGTCAGTTATAATTGATACTTGTACCCACTGAAAGCGCAAGAAATTTATTTGTCGTATACTTTATACTTTATTGTCGCCAAACAATTAATACTAGAACGTACAATCATCACAGCCATGTTTGATTCAGCGCTTCCTGCTTCCTGGATTACAAATCGATGGTAAATATTAAAAAATTAAATTATAAATCATAAATAGAAAATAGAAAAATGGAAAGTAAGGTAGTGCAAAAAAACAGAGACAGGTCCAGGTATTTGGAGGGTACGGCCCAGATCCGGGTCGGGATCCGTTCAGCTGTCTTATCACAGTTGGAAAGAAGCTGTTCCCAAATCTGGCCGCATGAGCCTTCAAGCTCCTGAGCCTTCTCCCGGAGGGAAGAGGGATGAAAAGTGTGTTGGCTGGGTGGGTTCTGTCCTTGATTATCCTGGCAGCACTGGTCCGACAGCGTGTGGTATAAAGTGAGTCCAAGGATCAATGTGTGAGGTGTTGCACTTTGGTAGGACCAACTAGAGTAGGTCTTACACAGTATATGGTAGGGCACTGAGGAGTCTGGGAAGGCAACTCCATAATTCATTGAAAGTAGGTAGGGTTATAAAGAAAGCTTTTGGCACACTGGCCTTCATAAATCAAAGGATTCAATACGGGAGATGGGATGTTATGTTGAAGTTGTATAAGACATTGGTGAGGCCTAATTTGGAGTATTGTGTGCAGTTTTGATCACCTATCTACAGCAAATTTGTAAATAAGGTTGAAAGAGTACAGAGAATATTTACAAGGATGCTTATGCGGAGAATTACTTTAGACAGAGGGTGGTAAATCTGTGGAATTTGTTACCATGAGTGGCTGTGGAGGTCAAGTCACTGGGTGCATGTAAGGCAGAGATTTAGCCAGGGCATCAAAGGGTATGGGGAGAAGGCAGGGGAGTGGGGATGAATTGGATCAGCCCATGATTGAATGGCGGAGCAGACTTGATGGGCCAAATGGCCTACTTCTCCTCCTTTATCTTATGGTCTTATGGATGTTGCCGGGACTGGAAGACCTGAGTTATAAGGAAAGATTGAATAGGTTAGGACATTATTCCTTGGAACATAGAAGACTCAGAGGAAATTTGATAACGGTATACAAAATTATGAGTGGAATAGATAGGGTAAATGCAAGCAGGCTTTTTCCTCTGACTCATCATGATCAGCAATCACTCGTAGTCGAGTATGATTCTTCTCCTGGTGGTTGATCTGGTCACCTCGTGGGTTTGAGATGACTGAAGAGGTCGATCTGTGATCCACAAGTCCTACTGCAGTGTTGGCAGGTGTAGGTCATTGAGGTGGTGATGGATATAGCTGGTTGGGCCTTTCCCAGTCTCTCCTTACGTTGAAGGTGCTTAGTCTCAGTGGGACGGTGGAGATATTCTTCGAGCTGTGCAGTCCCCTCATCCACAGTCCTTCTCCAGCTTTCCCTACCCCGTATTAATTTCTCCCATCCACTCAGGTTGCTGTGGCACTTCCTCAGCTGGGTCTTTATCGTCTCCTTGAACCGCTTTCTCTGCCCTCCAGGAGTGCGCTTCGCACCCTTGAGTTGGCCAAAGATGAGTTGTTTACGGAGGTGGGAGTCAAGCATATCGATGACATGGCCGACCCATCACAATTGGTGTTGAGTCACGATTGTGGCTATGGTTTTAATGTTAGCTTCCTCCAGGATGCTGGAGTTAGTACGCCTGTTCTTCCAGCTGACTCTCAGAAGATTGTGAAGATTGGTTGCAATGAAAACGACAGAGTTGGGGCAATGATGCACCCCTGTTCGACCCTGGTCACAACCTTGAAAGGTACTGTTTCAGAACAGCTGTTGCTGATAACTGTCGCACATATATCATTGGGTAAGAGCTGCAGGATCTTGAGGTGCCCAGGTTCTACCTGTTGCCCTGGCTATGAAGGATGGGTCTGGCCCCACTCCCGCGCAATGCCCCAGTCAGCTGGTCATTGCCGGCATACCTGTCCTACGTAGAAAAGTTCTTGCAGGAGAACGCCTTTGACCACAGGGCCATCAGGCAGTGGTTGGCACGTAATGTCCTGCAGGCACTGCAGGAGAAGGACGTGATGGAAACGGTGGGGTGGTTCCCTGAGCAGACCGTCCAGTTCATCTGGCAAAATGCCTCATCGCCAGATCTCACCAACAGGCACCAAGACCTTGTCTGGCTGGCGGTGAGAGGGGCCCTCCCAGTCAGAGCCCTCCTGTACGCCCGGAACGTCATCTCCGCACCCCACTGCCCACGGGAGGACTGCAGTGAGGAGGAGTCTGTGACCCACCTCTTTGCACACTGTCAGTTCGCAAAGAGGGTGTGGAGGAGGATGGACGGGCTGGTGTCACGTTTCATTCCCAGCAGCTGCGTAACAGAGGACTCTCTGATCTACGGGCTGTTCCCGGGGACGCACACGGAGACCAACATCCAGTGCTGCTGGCAGATCATCAACTCGGTGAAAGACGCTCTTTAGTCGGCCCGAAACTTGATGATCTACCAGCACATGGAGGTGTCCGTGGGAGAATGCTGCCGACCGGCACATTCTCGGCTGCAGGAGTACGTGCTGAGGGACGCTCTGAAACTCGGTGCAGCCACCGCAAGAGCCCGGTGGGGAAGGACCACGGTATAGAAACATAGAAAATAGGTGCAGGAGTAGGCCATTCGGCCCTTTGAACCTGCACCGCCATTTATTATGATCATGGCTGACCATCCAACTCAGAACCCTGTACCAGCCTTCCCTCCATACCCCCTGATCCCCGTAGCCACAAGGGCCATATCTAACTCCCTCTTAAATATAGCCAATGAACTGGCCTCAACTGTTTCCTGTGGCAGAGAATTCCACAGATTCACCACTCTCTGTGTGAAGAAGTTTTTCCTCATCTCGGTCCTAAAAGGCTTCCCCTCTATCCTCAAACTGTGGACTCTCGTTCTGGACTTCCCAAACATCGGGAACAATCTTCCTGCATCTAGCCTGTCCAATCCCTTTAGGATCTTATACGTTTCAATCAGATCCCCCCTCAATCTTCTAAATTCCAACGAGTACAAGCCCAGTTCATCCAGTCTTTCTTCATATGAAAGTCCTGCCATCCCAGGAATCAATCTGGTGAACCTTCTTTGTACTCCCTCTAAGGCAAGGATGTCTTTCCTCAGATTAGGGGACCAAAACTGCACACAATACTCCAGGTGTGGTCTCACCAAGGCCTTGTACAACTGCAGTAGTACCTCCCTGCTCCTGTACTCGAATCCTCTCGCTATAAATGCCAGCATACCATTCGCCTTTTTCACCGCCTGCTGTACCTGCATGCCCACTTTCAATGATTGGTGTATAATGACACCCAGGTCTCGTTGCACCTCCCCTTTTCCTAATCAGCCACCATTCAGATAATAATCTGTTTTCCTATTTTTGCCACCAAAGTGGATAACTTCACATTTATCCACATTAAATTGCATCTGCCATGAATTTGCCCACTCACCCAACCTATCCAAGTCACCCTGCATCCTCCTCACAGCTAACACTGCCACCCAGCTTCGTGTCATGCGCAAACTTGGAGATGCTGCATTCAATTCCCTCATCCAAGTCATTAATATATATTGTAAACAACTGGGGTCCCAGCACTGAGCCTTGCGGTACCCCACTAGTCACCGCCTGCCATTCTGAGAAGGTCCCGTTTATTCCCACTCTTTGCTTCCTGTCTGCTAACCAATTCTCCACCCACACCAATACCTTACCCCCAATACCGTGTGCTTTAAGTTTGCACACTAATCTCCTGTGTGGGACCTTGTCAAAAGCCTTTTGAAAATCCAAGTATACCACATCCACTGGTTCTCCCCTATCCACTCTACTAGTTACATCCTCAAAAAATTCTATGAGATTCGTCAGACATGATTTTCCTTTCACAAATCCATGCTGACTTTGTCCGATCATTTCACCGCTTTCCAAATGTGCTGTTATCACATCCTTGATAACTGACTCCAGCAGTTTCCCCACCACCGACGTTAGGCTAACCGGTCTATAATTCCCCGGTTTCTCTTTCCCTCCTTTTTTAAAAAGTGGAGTTACATTAGCCACCCTCCAATCCTCAGGAACTAGTCCAGAATCTAACGAGTTTTGAAAAATTATCACTAATGCATCCACTATTTCTTGGGCTACTTCCTTAAGCACTCTAGGATGCAGACCATCTGGCCCTGGGGATTTATCTGCCTTCAATCCCTTCAATTTACCTAACACCACTTCCCTACTAACATGTATTTCGCTCAGTTCCTCCATCTCACTGGACCCTCTGTCCCCTACTATTTCTGGAAGATTATTTATGTCCTCCTTAGTGAAGACAGAACCAAAGTAATTATTCAATTGGTCTGCCATGTCCTTGCTCCCCATAATCAACTCACCTGTTTCTGTCTGCAGGGGACCTACATTTGTCTTTACCAGTCTTTTCCTTTTTACATATCTATAAAAGCTTTTACAGTCCGTTTTTATGTTCCCTGCCAGTTTTCTCTCATAATCTTTTTTCCCCTTCCTAATTAAGCCCTTTGTCCTCCTCTGCTGAACTCTGAATTTCTCCCAGTCCTCAGGTGAGTTTCTTCACCCACGGGAGTGGGAGGGGTCGGGTGGCGGGGAGTACACCCCTCAACAATGATGTGGTAAGGTGAACAACTGGAGTGCCACGTGGGTGGCCATACGTACGGATATGTACTGATAATAATGGGAATGTATGTAAAGGATGGAAAGTTATTGAATGGTTTATTGTATATAATTTTATTTTTGAATAAAGTATATTTTGAAATTAAAAAGAAATAAAATAATTTTTTCCGGGCACCAGATTTTAGACAGTACCTGTCAAAGGACAGGATGATTTACAGAGCCAAAAGTTCTTGTAAGGTCTATGAAGGTCATATAAAATGGGAGATCTTGTTTCTGAGCTTTCTCCTGCAATAGACATGCTGAAAAAATCATGTCAGATGTTCCTCTGGCTGAGACTTGAACAGGAGGTCTATAAAATTCAGGCGAGTACCTTTCCTGTTGTAGAGAGGAGGGAGATGTCTCTATAATTTCCGCAGTCAGCTTTGTCACCTTCTTTGAAGAGTGTTCCTAAGTTCAGCTGGAATCAATAACTAGAACTCATATGTTAAGAGTGAAAGGTGAACAGTTTAAGAGGAACATGAGGGGAAACTTCTTCACTTGAAGGGTCGTGAGAGAGTGGAATGAATGCAAGTGGTGCATGCGAGCCTCTTTTCAACGTTTAAGCGAAGTTTGGATAGGTACATGGATGATAGGGAGGGATATGGAGGGCTAGGGTCCAGGTATAGGTCAATTGGAGTAGGCAGTTTCAGCATGGACTAGATGGGCCGAAGGACCTGTTCCTGTGCTGTACTTTTCTGGAGGAACTCAATGGGTCAGGTAGCACCTAAGGAGGGAAATGAAGAGTTGACATTTTGGGCCGAGACCCTTCATCAGAGCTACCTCTGCAGAAAGCAGTTCACTTCCCTCCACAGATGTTGGTTGCCACGGTAGCGTGGTGGTTAGTGTGACACTATTACAGCTTGTGGTGTTCCAGAGTTTGGGGTTCAATTCCTGCTCCGCTTGTGAGGAGGATGTCTGTTTCCTTTGGGTGCTCTAGTTTCCTCCCGCCATCCAAAGACATGTGGGTGAATCGGTTAATTGATCATTTTAAATTGTCCTCTGATTAGGCTAGGACTAATTAGGTGGGCTGCTGGGTGGTGAGGCTTGTTGGGCCAGAAGGGCCTGTTCCATGATGTATTTCTAAATAAATAAAGCCTGGCCGTTCTTAGTTCCTCCAGTGTTTTGTGTGTATTGCTCCAAATTTTCAGCATCTGCAATGCATAAAATATAGCAATAGAATTAGACCATTCGGCCCATCAAGGCTGGGTGGGATTAGTGTAACTGCTCAGCGTCAGTGGGAATAGGACTTGGTTCCATGCTGTACCTCTGTGATGACAGACCCTGTTCCACGATTCCATTAGAGACTGGAGTAGAGTCAGGCCGTTCAGCCCATCGAGTGAGTCAGCCCATTCAGCCTTTCGATCGTGGCTGGCATTTTTTCTTAACGCCTTTCTCATGGTAATCAAAAACCTATTAGTCAGAGATCGACAGGTCTTTAAGGTACAAAGTCTTTTTGGTGTGTGTGTATATAAAATTGTGAATGTGTACACTCATAAACTTATAAGTCCGCGTACAGTTGGCGAGGAGTTCTGCGCCTGCGCTCTAAGCCCAGCCGGAGCGCCGCCAGGTGGCAGAGCGGAGCGCTGACGTCGCTCGCCCGTTCCCGGAAGCGGAAGCGGGTGTGCGCGAAGAGTGACCACGAGCCGGCGCGACGGGACGATGGGGCCGAAGGAGCGAGGGGAGAAACGGCGGCGGGTGGAGCCAGGGGGACCGTCCCCGGCCTCAGCCGCGTCCCCTGACCCGTCTCCGGCTCCGGCCTCGGCCGAGCCGCAGTTCCCCGCCAGCTTCAGCGTGTCCGAGATCAAGAACAAGCAGCGGCGCCAGCTGATGTACCAGAGGTGGCGGCGGGCCCAGCGCAAGGTGAGGAGGTGGTCAGGGGTCCAGGGGATCTGGGTCATTCGGGTTGTGGATCAAACGGTCATTACGGTAGGGATTCAGGATAAGGGGACTAACGGGGTCAAAGGGGTCGGGTCAGGGGTCATTAGGGTTCATTGGTCAAAGGGATAATGGTCATTAGGATCAGAGGTCATGGACCAACATAATGGAGCAAAGTGGTCAAAGGGATCAGGGGTTCAGTGACATCAAGGCCCTGGCCCAGGGACGTGTCAGGGGTCAAAGTGATCTGGGGTTGGGGATCAATGAGGTCGTGCCTAAGGTGACAAATGGCATAGGTTGGTAGAGCTTTGATGAATCAGAGTCAGGTTTATTATCACCGACATGTGACGTGAAATTTGTTAACTTAGCAGCATCTCTCAACAAGGCAACATCCATCATTAAGGACTCCCGTCATCCAGAATATACCCTCTTTTCATTGTTACCATCAAGAAGGAATCTGAAAACACACTCAACGATTCAGGAACAGCTTCTTCCCCTTCCGCCATCAGACTTCTGAATGGACAATGAACCCATGAGCACTACCTCATTTTTCCCCCCCTCTTTTTGCATTACAATCTTTTTCACATTGGTTGTTGTTCATTCTTTTATTTGGGAATAGATCTTTTTGTAAATTCTATTGTATTTCTTTTTTTCTTGTGAATGCCTGCAAGAAAATGCTTGGGGTAGTATATGGTAACGTGTGGACTTAGATAATAAATTTACTTTGAACTTTGAGTGGGGCTTGGGGGCGCTGGATGATGTATGCCCTGGACCCGGAGGAGAATTCCCTGTAGATGCGGCAGAGTCAGACGGTGAGCCGCCGATGGATGGGGCAGGAAAAAAAGATTCTTGAGGGTGAAGAACAGGGGAGGTGAGGGGATGCCAGTGGGTGTGAAGGTAAGGCAGGGACCATCTGCAGGAGGAAGTGATGGGGAGATGGATTGCATGCGCATTGGTGGGTAGAGAGACAGCTGCCTCTGTGTGACGTGAAAGACAGTTCAACGTTCAAAATAATTTTATTATCAAAGTACATATATATTATCATCTGCTGCCTTGAGGTTCGTTTTCTTGCAGGAATAGTATTTACAAAAACTACACATAGGCAAAGTCTGACAAACAACCAATGTGCAAAAGAAGACAAACTGTGCAAATTGGGAAACAATACTGAGAATGTGAATTGTAAAGAGTCATTGAAAGTGCGTCTGTAGGCCATAGAATCATAACCAAGTTGCTGGAACGGACCTGGGGGCAATACAATGCGGCAGAGCCGAAGCGAGGAAAGCTCCAAGGTTTGATCGATTTGAGAGCCGAGCCAGATTGGAACAGGGTCAGGTACTGGCCCTGTCGGGGCAACAGAGCCCGAGGGTGAGGAATGGCCCGAGGTTTGCATGATTTAAGCGCCAGACCAGATTGAAATGGTCGGGGTATCGTGGTCAGAGATAAGAGATGGGCCGGTTTGGCTCACTGCTTGTGGGGTTTGCATGACTCTCTGCTGGACCAAGGCCTTCTTAATCAGTTTATGTGGACTTCTGAATTGGTTGCACTGATGCCTGGCATTGTGAACTTCAATTCTGAATGTTATTTGTTTTTTTTTATTGATTTGTTATTTTCAATGGTTCCATTTAAAACATCTACAATATACAACCCAAAATTCTTACTCTCTGCAGCCATCCTTGAAACAGAAGGAAAAATCTAAAGGATGAATGACAGAAAAACAATGTTCACTCCAATATTTCAACATCTCTCTGTCTCTCTTTCTCACGCATACATGAGACAGATATCACTCCTTCCACAGTGACACAGCAGACAAACAAGTTTCGATGTGACAGTCAATCTAAAGCTTCACTTTTTATTTCAGTTCCCCAACTTGAGAGTCGGCTTCAAACTCTCATTCAGCAGTGTGAGAGAGAGAAAGCAATCGCTCATCAAGTGCAGAGGCCTCTGACAGCCACTCTCGCTGTCTTTGATGTTCCTGCTCCCGGTACGCTTCAGTTTGCGACAGCAGCAAGAACTTGTGATCACATGGCCGTGCAAGACTGCACCCCAGAGGCACCCCGGACTTAAGGCCAAACCTGAACATAACAAAAATGTGTCGGATAGGTGAGCTTAAGAGCGGGAACGCTGCCATGCAGAACTACTGTTTGAGTGTTGCTGTGGATCAAAGACCCGACAGGACCCCAGTCACTTTGAAAAGGAAAATAGGGACTTTGGAAGAGGAAGAAGTGAACTGTTTCGCTGATGCGCTGGGAGATGTTGCCAAATATTGATTGGCATCTCCCTAGAGTGAGGGATTTAGGTAGGGTGAAGTTTGTTAGGTGTGTTCAGGAAGGTTTCTTGATACAAGAGGAGAGGCTGCACTTGATCTGGTATTGGGAAATGAACCTGGTCAGGTGTCAGGTCTCTCAGTGGGAGAGCATTTTGCAGGTAGTGATCACAATTCTATCTCCTTTACCTTAGCATCGGAGAGGGATAGGAATAGACAAGTTAGGGAAACGGTTAATTGGAGTAAGGGAAACTGAGGCTATTAGGCAGGAACTTGGAAGCATAAATTGGAACCAGATGTTCTCAGGCAAATGTTCAGGGGATATTTGCGTGGGGTTCTGAGTAGGTACGTTCCAATGAGACATGGAAAGGATGGTTGGGTACAGGAACCGCGGTGTACACAGGCTGTTGTAAATCCAGTCAAGAAGAAAAGAAGAGCTTACAAAAGGTTAAAAAAAAACTAGGTAATGATATGAATCTGGAAGATTATAAGGCTAGCAGGAAGGAGCATAAGAATGAAATTAAGAGAGCCAGAAGGGGCCATGAGAAGGTCTTGGTGGACAGGATTAAGGAAAACCCCAAGCATTCTACAAGTATGCGAAGAGCAAGAAGATAAGACGTGAAACAATAGGACCTATCAAGTGTGATAGTGGGAAAGTGTGTATGGAACCGGAGGAAATAGTGGAGGTACTTAATGAATACTTTGCTTCAGTATTCACTAAGGAAAAGGATCTTGACGATTGTAGGGATGACTTGCAGTGGACTGAAAAGCTTGAGAATGTAGATATTAAGAAAGAGGAGATGCTGAAGCTTTTTGAAAGCGTCAAGTTGGAAAGTCGCCGGGACCGGATGGGATGTACCCCAGTATATTGTGGGAAACGAGGAAGGAGATTGCTGAGCCTCTGGCAATGATCTTTGCATCATCGATGAGGACAGGAGAGGTTCTGGAGGATTAGAGGGTTGCAGATATTTTTCCCTTATTCAAGAAAGGGAGTAGGGATAGCCCAGAAATTATAGACCAGTGAGTCTTACTTCAATGGTTGGTAAGTTGACGGAGAAGATCCTGAGAGGCAGGATTTATTAACATCTGGAGAGGCATAATATGATTAGGAATAGTCAGCATCGCTTTGTCAAAGGCAGGTTGTGCCTTCCAAGCCTGATTGAATTTTTTGAGAATGTGACTAAGCACATTGATGAAGGTAGAGCCGTAGGTGTAGTGCATATGGGTTTCTGCAAGGCATTTGATAAGGTACCCCATGCAAGGCTTATTGAGAAAGTAAGGAGGCATGGGATCCAAGGGGACATTGCTTTGTAGATCCAGAACTGGCTTGCCCACAGAACGCAAAGTGTGGTTGTAGATGGTCATATTTTGCATGGAGGCTGGTGACCAGTGGTGTGCCTCAGGGATCTGTTCTGGGACTCCTACTCCTTCTGATTTTTATAAATGACCTGAATGAGGAAGTGGAGGAATGGGTTAGTAAATTTGCTGATGACAAGGGGTGTTGTGGATAGTGTAGAGGGCTGTCAGAGGTTACAACGGGACATTGATAGGATGCAAAACTGGGCTGAGAAGTGGCAGATGGAGTTCAACCCAGATAAGTGTGAGGTGGTTCATTTTGGTAGGTCAAATATGATGGTAGAATATAGCATTAATGGTAAGACTCCTGGCAGTGTGAAGGATCAGAGGGATCTTGGGGTCCGAGTCCATAGGACACTCAAAGCTGCTATGCAGTGACTCTGTGGTTAAGAAAGCATACACTGCATTGGCCTTCATCAATTGTGGGATTGAGTTTAAGAGCCAAGAGGTAATGTTGCAGCTATCTTGGACCCTGGTCAGACCCCACTTGGAGTACTGTGCTTAATTCTGGTTGCCTCACTACAGGAAGGATGTGGAAACCATAGAAAGGGTGCAGAGGAGATTTACAAGGATGTTGCCTGGTTTGGAGAGCATGCCTTATGAGAATAGGTTGCGTGAACTCGGCCTTTTCTCCTTGGAGCGTCAGAGGATGAGAGGTGACGATACAGGTGTACAAGATAATGAGAGGCATTGATCGTGTGGATAGTCAGAGGCTTTTCCCCAGGGCTGAAATGGCTAGTACGAGAGGGCATAGTTTTAAGGTGCCTGGAAGTAGCTACAGAGGAGACGTCAGGGGTAAGTTTGTTTTTTTTTTACGCAGAGAGTGGTCAGTGCGTGGAATGGGCTGCCGGCGACGGTGGTGGAGGCGGAAACGACTTCTGGATAGGTACGTGGAGCTTAGAAAATAGAGGGCTATGGGTAAAGCCTAGGTTGTTCTAAGGTAGGGACATGTTCGGCACAGCTTTGTGGGAAGAAGGGCCTGTATTGTGCTGTATGTTTTTTTTTTGTTTCTATATTTCTAAGATCACTATAAATTACAATAAGTAGATGTAAGCAAAAACACCTAGTGGAATAAAGAGCAAAATAGTGAGGTAGTGTTCACGATTTCACTGTCTGTTCAGAAATCTGATGGCCAAGGGGAGAAGCTGCTCCTAAAAGTGCTGAGTTGTTTGTCTTCAGACCTATACCTTCTCCCTGATGATTGGAACGAGAAGAGGGCCTGTCCCGAGTGATCAATGCCATCGCCATTTGAAGATGTCCTTGGTGCTGGGGAGTCTAGTGCCCATGATGGTGCTGGCTGAGTTTGCAACTTTCTGCAGCTTTTTCCGATCCTAGTCAGTGGCCCCTCCATACCAGACGGTGATGCAACCCGTCAGAATGTTCTCCACGGTACGCTTGTAAAAATGTACTAGTCTTTGGTGACATACCAAATCTCCTTGGACTCGTAATGGAAAAAACCACTGTCATGCCTTCCACGTAGGGAGGACAGTGGCAAATCGTCAAAGTTGGGTTTATTGTCAGTGAACAGATGCTCAAGCAACAGGATTGTAAATTTGTTAGTTGCGTTGGTGTACTGATAACCGAAGATGCGTTTGAATAATGCATTCAGAATTTTTCATTGATACCTCTCCTGTTTTTTTTTATTGTACTGCTGAACCCTGCCATCTGCTTGCCATTTCCTTCCCTGGATTCTCGTGTTGTTTCTAATGAATTAGCAAGGAAGCTGTTTGGATAAAATTGCAATTAAGCAGCAAGACCCTTTTTTTTTTAATCTTTTGGTGGCAGCTGTTGTTTTTGACATGATTCTTGAAACCCGAGACGAATGGAGGTTGGCCTTTTGGTCACCAGGTTCAGTTCAGTGTGTGTCAGGGCTCACCTCAGTCATGGGAGGTGGCTTTAGGACAATCTTCCAACTATCAGTACCACCCTTACCTTGACTTAGAACAATTGCATCCTGAACATGCCTGTTGGAAACCACTGCTTTTTAAAATCCTTTCTATAAGATATTAGATGAATTGATGTAATCTGTAATTTTTGAAAAAACTTGTATATTTTTCACAGTAAGTAGTGGTTTGTCTGCATTTACTAGCAGAAAGTGGTATAGCATCTTCATAATGGTTTATTACCATTCACATTTTTCATTGGCTAAGTGTTCACACATTACCTATGAGATATAATTCTGCACCCATCATTTCCCTTATTTCCAATGAATTTTCTGTAATCTCGAGTATAAAGGTGTTGGATTTTTCAGAGGCACCATCTTTCTTTTTGCCTTCTCCATCTTTACATTTCATTGAATCTCTACTTTGTTACTCGGCTCTTCACTTAGTTTGTTTAGTAAACTTTGAAATAAACAATCATTAATAAAACTACTCAGCCATTCCCCAGAAAATCCCTGAGGATCAGAAAATTTGCAGAGATCCAACATGGCTAATGGAGTGGGGTACAGGAGTCTTGGGTCTAATGCTGCCAGCTTCAAGAGCAGTTGGTGCCCTGCAGCCATTGGGCTCCTGGAAGGCTTCATTCACTTCAGCGCTGAGCAGTGGACTCACGATCGGGGACTCTGCTGTTCACTCACCTCAGCGCTGAACAGTTGCGGGCTCACATTCGGGGAGTCTGCCGTTCACTTCACTCACCTCTGTGTTGAACTGGCTCCATAGCTGTGGACTCAAGTTGGGATTCTGCCAGTCATGTTCCGTGTGTTTTGTTGACTTTTTTTCCTATTATTTGCGCAGTTGGAAACCGTGTTCACATCACTAGTTCATGTGGTTTACCTGCTTCATCACTGAACTGGGTGTTTGACAATCTTTGTTGTGTGGTTTTTTTTAATGGGTTCTTTTGTGTTTCTTTCTTTTGTGGCTGCTTGCAAGCTGAATCTCAACGTTGTATACAGTATGCATATGGTCTTATGCATATCTTCTTGAAATGGAGAGGATCTTTCTGTGAGGTGGTTGGTGTGGGTGGAGGGGAGGAAGGAAGAGTGTTTATAAGATTAAGTTAGTTATACGTAGGGTAGTCAGAATCTCTTCTCAGGGTAGAAATGTCAAGTACCAGAGGACATGCATTTAAGGTGAGGGGTAAAGTTCAAGGGAACTGTGTGGGGCAGGTTGTATTGTACACAAGTTGAAAGGTTGCTGTTTTAGTGGTGGAAGCAGATACGGGGGGGTGGGTGGGGTGGGGTATGGATCATGTACAGGCAGAAGATTGTCTGTTGAATCCGATGAATGCAGCAAGCCAGTGCGGGAGTGTTTTTGTGGAAAAGCCATTCTACTCTCTTGATCTCGGAAGTCCTTGTCTAGTGGTACAAGTAGATATGGACGACCATGACTTTTTCTGTGCCATGTCATGCCCTTCACTCTCCATGGAGCATTGCAGAGCAGTCTTCCTCGCTGTTGGATCTCATGTGCCCAGTCCACCAGAACTGAATTCCCATGCTAGCACAGGTATTCCCTTACCTCACTGAGGTTTGAGGCCCATCGGCTACCCTCGTCAAGATTAGCCCGACTGTTGAAGTGGTGTATTGGGGTCTGGCCGCTGTCTCATGTAAACAGCTACTTGGAACCACGGGTGAGAGCTGACTGTCCAGTGGGAACCAAAGGTGAGTGAGCTGTCCCAGAAAGGACACGACAAGCCCCTTCACCAGAGGTGCTACCTGTCCCTGGACAGGCATTTGAGAAATGGCAGATGGAATTTAATGCAGATAAATATGAGGTGTTACACTCGGTAGGACTGACCAGGGTAGGTCTTACACAGGAGGGCACTGAGGAGTGCGGTAGAACAAAAAAGTCTGGTAATACAGGCTCATCATTCATTGAAAGTGGTAGATAGGGTGGTGAAGAAATCTTCTGGCATATTGGCCTTCATAAATCAAAGTATTGTGTACAGGAGATGGGATGTTACGTTAAAGTTGTATAAGACGTTGGTGAGGCCTAATTTGGAGTATTGTGTGCGGTTTTGGTCACCTAACTACAGGAAAGATGTAAATAAGGTTGGAAGAGTTCAGAGAAGATTTACAATGACATGCCGGGTCTGGAGGACCTGAGTTACAGGGAAAGATTGAATAGGTTAGGACTGTACTGCTCAGAACATCAAAGATCGAAAGGAGATGTGAAAGAGGTATACAAAATTATGAGGGTACAGGGTAAATACAAGCAGGCTTTTTCTACTGAAGTTGGGTGGGACTACAATCAGTGGTCATGGATTAAGGGTGAAAGGTGAAAAGTTTAAGGTGAGCATGACGGGAAACTTCTTCACTCACTGGGTAGTGAGAGTGTGGAATGAGCTGCCAGCACAAGTAATGCATGCGAGCTTGATTTCAACATTTTAAGAGAAATGTGGACAGGTAGGGGTATGTAGTCAGATGGGACCGGACAGAGTAAATGGTTCAGTATGGGCAAGGATGGGCCGAAGGGCTTGTTTCTGTGCTGTACCGATCAGTGTTTGTGAGGGTGAGCACAATATTTTCTTCATAAACCTACATTTTGGAGTGAGAGAGAAAGTTTGCTGTCACTTCAAGCATTTATTTTAGTTATTTTTGGTCGCAGGTTCTGGTCTTTTTCAAAACATATTAATAAAACAACTGGGAATCTTTCCTGTCTCGTGTACTGGAACAGATTCAAGGTAACTATGAGAAGTAGAAGGTTTTCCTGAGCATCCGGATCATAGGAAGTTTAATGTGACATATTTAGATAAACAAAGTCATTTTTTGGCATTTGGACCATTGGGATCCTTTTGGGGGTGGGTTGCATCTGAAAGTAGGGGGTCATATATCCATAGACTTTGAAGCACCATAAAACCATTCAGCCCATCTGGTCTGCTCTACCATTCCATCATGACTGATATATTTTCCCTCTAAACCCCATTCTTCTGCCTTCTCCTTGTAACCTTTCATGCCCTTACTAATCAAGGACCTATTAGCCTTTGCTTTAAATATACCCAGTGCCATGGCCTCCATATCTATCTATGGCAACGAAATCCACAGATTCACCATCTTCTGAATAAAGAAATTCATCCTCATCTCTGTTCCAAAGGGGCATTGGATGACCAAATTTATAGAGTCATAGAAAAGTACTACACTGAAACATACCCTTTGGCCCAGTTCATGCCAAAATCATTTAAACTGTCTACTCCCATTGACTGCACCGGGATCATAGCTCTCCATATCCCTACTATCCAAATTTCTCTTAAATGTTGAAATCAAGTTTGCATGGACCACTTGCACTGGCAGCTCATTTTACCTCTGAGTGAAGAAGTTTTTCCTCATGTTCCCCTTAAAACTTTTAACCTTTCACCCTTAATTCATGACGTCCAGTTGTAGCCCAAACAACCTCAGTGGAAAAAGCCGACTTCCATTTACCCTATCTATACCCCTCATAATTCTGTATACCTCTATCAAATCTCCTCTCAATCTTCTACATTCTAAAGAATACAGCCCTAACCTATTCAATCTTTCCTTATAACTCAGGTCTTCCAGGCCCAGCAATATCCTTGTGAACGCAATTCCCACTCTGATATGTCTATCCACGGCCTCCTCTACTGTAAAGATGAAGTCACACTCAGGTTGGAGGAACAACACCTTATATTCCGTCTGGGTAGCCTCCAACCTGATGGCATGAACATTGACTTCTCTAACTCCTGTTAATGCCCCTCCTCCCCTTCTGACCCCATCCCTTATTTATTTAATTATTTATTTTTTCCCCCTTTTTTTCTTTCTCTCTTTTTTCTCTCTCTGTCCTTCTCACAATAACTCCTTGCCTGCTTTCCATCTTCCTCTGATGCTCCCCTCCCCCTTTCTTTCTCCCTAGGCCTCCCGTCCCATGATCCTCTCCCTTCTCCAGCCTTGTATCCCTTTTGCCAATCACCTGTCCAGCTCTTAGCTCCATCCCTCCCCGTCCTATCTTCTCCTATCATTTCGGATCTCCCCCTCCCCCTCCAACTTTCAAATCTCTTACTAGCTCTTCCTTCAGTTAGTCCTGACGAAGGGTCTCGGCCCGAAACGTCGACTGTACCTCTTCCTATAGATGCTGCCAGGCCTGCTGCGTTCCACCAACATTCTGTGTGTGTTGCTTGAATTTCCTTGTGAATTTTCTCTGCACTCGTTCAACCTTATTTACACTTGTCGTGTAGGTAGGTGACCAAAACTGCACACAATACTCCAAATTAGGCCTCACCAATGTCTTACACAACTTCAACATAACATCCCATTTTCTGTACACAATACTTTGATTTATGAAGGCCAATGGTCCAAAAGCTTTCATTACGACCCTTTTTACCTATGATACCTTTCAATGAATTATGGTCCTGTATTCCCAGGTCTCCTTGTTCTTCCACAGTTCTCAGTGCCCAACCATTCACTTTGTAATACCTACCCTGGCTGGTCCTACCGATGTGCAAAACCTCATACTTGTTTGTGTTAAATTCCCTCTGCCATTTTTCCAGCTGATACAGATCCCTCTGCAAGCCATGATAGCCTTCCTCACTGATCACTGTACCCACAATCTTGGTGTCATTTGCAAATTTGCTGTTAACCACATTATCATCCAGATCATAGTTACAGATGACAAACAACAAGGAACTCAGCACCGATCCCTGAGGCACTGCACTAGTTACAAAACTCCAGTCAGAGAGGCAACCTGTGCCACCAGTCACTGGCTTCTCCCACAAAGCCAATGTCTAATCCAATTTACTACCTTATCCTGAATGCCGAGCGACTGAAACTTCTTGACCAGCCTTCCGTGCGGGACCTTGTCAAATGTCTTACTAAAGTCCATATAGACAACATCCATTGCCTGACCTTTATCTACTTTCCTGGTAACTTCCTCGAAAAACTATATAAGATTGGTTAGACGTGACCTACCATGCTGACTATCCTTAATCAGTCTATGTCTAGCCAAATTCTTGTATTTCCAGTACCTTAGAATACTTTCCAATAACTTTCCCACAACTGATGTCAGACTCACCGGCCTATAGTTTACTGGTTTCTGTTTCGATCCTTTTTTAAACAGTGGAAAAACATTGGCTATCCTCCAATCCTCTGGTACTTCCCATCACTAAGGATGGTTTAAATATCTCTGCTAGGACCCCGACAATTTCTGCACTTTGCCAGGCCATGGGGATTTATCCACCCTGACTTGCCTCAGGGTAGCAAATATCTCCTTCTCTGTAATCTGTACAGGTCCATGAAGTTGATGATGCTTTGCCTTACTTCTGTAGACTCTGTGTCCATCTCCTGAGTAAATAATTCATTTAAGATCTCCCCTATCTGTTTTGACTCCACACACGGATTACCATTCTGCTCTTCCAGAGGACCAACTTTGTCCCTTATAATCCTTTTCATCTTAACATATTTATAGAATTCATGAGGATTCTCCTTCTTATTTGCTGGAGCAACTTCATGACTTCACCCCCTCATTATCCAAAGTGATATATCTGTTGAGGGGGATGGCCACAGGGGTACTCTGCACTGGCTCCCTAAACCCTTTCCCCTACCTGGCTGTCAACCAGTTTCCTGTGTCCTGCACCTTGGGTGCTACCACCTCTCTATATGTCCTAACTATCACCTCTTCAGCCTCCTGAATGATCCAGTTCCAGCTCCAGCTCCTTAATGCAAATTGTTAGAAGCTGCAGCTGGATGCACCTTGCAGTTGTAGTCATCAAGGACACTGGAGGTCTCCCTGCCTTCGAACATCCTGCAAGAGGAGCAATCATCTGTCCTAGCTGTGTAGGTGTAAAGAAGGGAAAGGAAGGAAAATAAAACTTTAACTGGAAACATCTCCACGTCCTCTCTATATAGGAAAAATAACAGGAAAGCCCATTATTTAGCAGGACATACCTGATTAGATTTTTCAGTCGTAAACAAGCAATCTGCAGATGCCGGAAATCCTGAACAACACACAGAAAATGGTGGTGGAATTCAGCAGGTGAAGCTGAGTTAAGGGGAATAAACTGTTGCTGATTCGGGCCAAGACCCTTCATCTGGTTAGTGTTGTCCCAAGGCAGTGGGAAGTGTAGATGGGGTCAGTGAAGAGGAGGCTGGTTTCCATGACGGTCTGGGCGGCCTTTGCAACTTTCTGAGATATCTTGCTGTCTCAGGCAGAGCAGTTATTATACTGAACTGTGATGCATCTGGATAGGATGCTTTGTTAGGAGCATCGAGAAAAATTGGTGAGGGTTATCAGGACATGCTGAATTTCCCTGTACGCCATCTGGATAGCCTCTAACCTGTTGACAGGAATGTTGATTTCCCCAGCTTCCAGTAATTACTTCCCCTCCCCTCTTCTCTATTTCTCCATTCCCCATTCTGGTTCCCTTCCTCCTTTCTGTTATGGTCCACTCTCCTCCAATCAGACTCCTCCCTCTTCAGCCCTTTATATTTTCCACCTATCCCCTCCCCCACTCACCTGGTCTCACCTCCCTCCACCTTCTTATTCTATCTTCTTCCTTGTTCCTTTCCAGACCTAATGAAGGGCCTCCTGAAACATCAACAGTTTATTCCTCTTCACAGATGGAGTCTCTCCTGCTGAGTTCATCTAGCATTTTATGTATGTTGCTGAGAGAGTGACACCACAATGGTACCTTATTCCCAGATGTGACAAATGCTGGTGGATGTGAAATATATTGAATCCTGGACAACCTCTGCCATCCACCGACCAATTCTGCAGATGCTGGGAAGCTGAAGTAAAAACAGAAATTGCAGAGGAAATTCAGCAGATCAGGCTGTGTCTGTGGAGGCGGAAACAGTAAATAGATAGATAGACATACTTTATTGATCCTGAGGGAAATTGGGTTTCGTTACTGTTGCACCAACCAAGAATAGAGTATAAATATAGCAATATAAAACCATAAGTAATTAAATAATAATATGTAAATTATGCCAGATGGAAATAAGTCCAGGACCAGCCTATTGGCTCAGAGAAAGGTTCTGGTTCCTGGGGGTAAGTTACTGAGCTGGAATGTTGACCATTTCTCTCTCTCTACAGCTGCTGCCTGACCAGCTGAGTATTGGCAGGATTTTCTAGGTTTATTACAGATTTTTAGTACTTAATAGGAGAGTATAAACACAAGAGATTCTGCAGATGCTGGAAATCCAGAGCAATGTACCCAAAATACTGGAGGAGATGAAGAAACAGTTGAAGTTTCACGCTGAGACCCTTCATCGGGACTGAGTGGAGTCCTGAAGAAATGTCTCGGCCTGAAGCGTTGACAGTTTATTCCTCTCCATGGTGCTGCCTGACTTGCTGAGTTCCTCCAGCATGCTGTGTGTGTTGTTAATTAAGAAAGATTTTAAAATTAGCCTTATTCGTCATGAGTATCAAGGCATACAGTGAAATATGTTGCTTGGGTCAGGTCAAATCGGAGAGGATGGGATTGTGCGGGAGGAAGCCCACAGGTGTCACCGTGCTTCCAGCACCAGCATAGCATGCCCACTAACCCAAACCTGTACGTCTTTGTAGTGTGAAAGGAGACTGGAGCACCTGGAGTAAACGTGCAGTCATGGTGGGGGGGGGGGGATATACAATCTCCTTACAAATAGTGACGCGTATCAAAACCCAGTCTTACAGCTGGCGCTGTAAAGCTCTGAAACTACCCTTCCACCCCCACGCAATCCGAAGATCAAAGCCAGAAGGGGATCAATAATGAGATATTCCTCTCCATTAGGCTTTGAGGACCATCGCTAACCATAATTCAGCATTTACTTTGGTAACGGTTCGGTAGCGTAGCAGTTAGAGCAACGCTGTTACAGCTCGGATCGTCGGAGTTCAATTCCAACGTCACCTGTAAGCAAGTTTGTACGTTTCTTCCCATGGTTTCCTCCCACAGTACAAAGATGTACCGGTTAGGGGGTGAAATGATCAGTGTAAATTGTGCTGCAATTAGGCTGGGGTTAAACCGGTGGGTTGCTGGGAGGCGTGGCTCGGAGGGCCGGAGGGACCTGTTCTGTGCTGTATCTCTAAATAAAAAGATAAATTAAAAATTTCACCCACATAATTGCGTCTCCACCTTGGAAATAAGGATTCTGAGGAAACAGTGAGGGGTTTTCGAAAGGGAATTTATCTTTGTCAATACAACAAACTAACATTGTGAAATCTCTGCAGCCAGATGAGTTGAAAACTCTCATGTTTATTAAATGTTCCATTATCTACATTAAAAAATGTGGTCTGGCTGACAGTGCTTAAATAGGTGTGTAATGGTCTGTTCACATGGGGAGAGGTCAGGGAAAGCATCTGGGCGTGTGTTCAGGAAGAGTTGTAATAGTAATTTGTAATATTTATTTTAGAAATCTTCTCTTCCTGCCATCAATTGAATAGAGCTTACAATATACACTATGTCCTTCCTGCTCATGTGTGATAGAGACACAAATTTCCAGCAGATAATAAAAATGAGGATGTTGTTAAGGCTGCTGGCAATACCACTAAGACTACACAGGCACTTGAGGGACTGTCATGTACAGCTTAAGGCGTAGGAGCAGAATTAAGACCATTGCCTTCCAATTGTGGAATTTACCTTCATGCATACTTTGTAGCCTTTGGAATCCATGAGACCGTGGGACCTAGCAGCAGAATTAGGCCATTTGGCCCGTTGAATCTGCTCACCATTTAATCATGGCTAATTTTTTTTTCAAACTCATTCTCCTGCTTTCTTTCTGTAAATTTTGACACCCTTATTAAGAGCCTATCAAACTCCATAAGGCCATAAGATATAGGAGCAGAATTAGGCCATTTGGTTCATCGAGTCTGCTCTGCCATTTCATCATTTCTGATCCATTTCCCTCTAAGCCCCAATCTCCTGCCTTCTCCCCGTATCCTTTGTGTCCTGACTAATCAAGAATCTATCAACCTTTGCCTTAAATATACCCAATGACTTGGCCTCCACAGTTGCCTGTGGCAATGAATTTCACAGATTCACCACCCTCTGGCTAAAGAAATTCCTTCTTATCTCCATTCTAAATGGATGTTCCTCTATTCTGAGGCTGTCCCCTCTGGTCTTAGACTCCCCCACTTTAAATATACCTGGGCCGGGCCGACTGGTGGCGCAACGACATCGGCGCTGGACCCGGGAGTGGAGGTTCCTGGGTTCGAAACCAGTCGGATACGCTCCCGAGTACGCTTTCCATCCATGCTGGGTTGAGTGTCGGATCGCAACTCAACCTCGTAAAATAAAGGGAAAGTAGTGTGAAAAATGTCTGTGTGAGGAATGACACTACGCAGTCTCTCTCTCTCTCGCTCCACGCCTTGTAAAAGCCATGAAAAAGACATCATCACGGACACACGCATGGGCACGCAGATGCACAGACTCGCAGGCACATGCCAAAATAAATAAATATATATATATACCTGGGCCATGGAGATCATTTCAGCCCTGCAAGCTCATCCCATCTGCCCATAGCCCTCTAAACCCATTCTGTCCACTGGCTGTTAAATGTTGCTAATGTGCCCGTCTCAACCACCACTGACAGTGGAAAGTGATTGCAGGTCTTTCAGCTACAGAAGTGCTAACAGAAACTCCAAAGTCCTCATCCCTGGGAGAGGAAGGATTTTCGCCTAGAAGACTTATGAAGCCGTGTGGTGAAAACTGCAAGTTCATAGCCGATCATCCAGGACCACCACCAGACCGGCCCAGACAGAGGACTCTGGCGAGTTGTTGTCAGTGGCCTATTTCCCTGTAGGGGTGATGGGCTTAACTAACTAACTAATAGAACTGAACATGGTTTTTCAAATGTTGTCTGACCAGAGTTTTATAGAGCTGCAACATTACCTTACAGAATTTTTTTGTACTCCACCAGCTGTGTAGTTGACTTTCTCTGTGGTATAGCGTACATTCTGACCCTTGCTGCAACCTTATCAACCTGCTCCAGCACTTCTTTTGAGAAGTAACTGATGTAATTCTGGCCTGACGTTGGGTGCTGTGAATCGCGGGTGGGTTTCTGTGAAGGAACAGTGCTTGTGCCTCTTTTAACATTGATTGTATTTTATCTTTTCCCATTCTTCAGGAACAACTGGAGGCCAGAAAGAAACGGAAGAAGGAGAGAGAGGCACTTGGAGACAAGGTAATTCGTTAACATTGGTCACGGAGAATGTACACTTAATGCCAATTTAAAATTTACAGGGAAGATCTTCATCATCACTTTGTGCCGTGCCACAGGGAAGGTAGGAGTTCAGAAGAAGAAAGATTATCTTTTATTTGTCACATTTACCTGGAAACATACAGTGAAAAGCATCATTTGCGTCAGCGACCAACGCAGCCTGAAGACTGTGCTGGGGGCAGTCCAAAAGTGTTGCCACGCCTCTGGCACAACACAGCATGCCCACAACTTATTAACCCTAATTTGGAATGTAGGAGGAAACTGGAGCACCCAGGGGAAACCAACATGGACACGGAGAGAATGTACAAACTCCTTGGTGGTCGGAATTGAATCTGGAGCACTGGCGATGTAAAGCGCTGTGCTAACTGCTACACTACCATGTGGCCCTGATCTGGCTATCAGACATACAATGAAGTAACTGAGGCTAGGGTATGACATCTCAGAATTAGCTTTAATATCACCAGCATATGTCATGAAATTTGTTGTTTCCGGCAGCAGGACCTTACAGTACTAAATAATAAAAAATATAAATGACAATAAATAATATGTATATAGATAAATTTAGTAAGTAGTGCAAAAAGAAAGCAAAAAAAATATAGTGAGGATGTGTTTATGGGTTCATTGCCCATTCAGAAATCTGATGGTGGAAGGGAAGAAGCTGGTTCTGAATCGTTGGGGCTCCTGTACCACCTCCTTGACGGTAGCAATGAGAAGAGGGTATGTCATTGGGTGGTGGGGGTGGGGGTCCTTAATGATGGATGAGCCTTTTTGGGGCATCACCATTTGAAAGTCTTTTCCGTGCTGGGGAGGCTAGTGACCACAACAGAGATGGCTGAGTTTACAACTTTCTGCAGTTCTTTGCAGTGTCTCCCCCCACACCCACCCCCCCCCATACCAGCTAGAATGCTCTCCACAGCATTTCTGTAGAAATTTGCAAGAGTCAGGAAGGAAAAGGTGGGGTAGTTCATAATAAAGGATGTGATCAGTACAGCTCATCTTGTTGTGATCTTGTCGTGAAACATCAAGATGTAGGAACATTTGGGTGGGGGTGTGAAACAGCGAAGGAAAGTAGTTGTGGTAGGAGTTGCCTTTAGATCTGACAGCACAGGATGCAAGTCAAAGAAATAACAGAAGTCTGCATGAAAAGTACGGTAGGACACTCTGAGAAAAATCGTTATAAGAAGATAGTATGTGAAGCTTTTCGAATTTTCTCAATGTCTGCATAAATATGACCTAAAAAGTAATCAGATCTTCGCATAAGTTCTAAAACTAGTTGAACAGAACCCAATTAAATAATAACACAAAAAATTATACTTGTTCATGTATTTATTGAGAAAAATTATCCAATATTATAAGTATTGGGAAAAAGTATGTGAACCTTTGTTTTCAGTGACTGGTGTGACCCATTTGTACAGCAGTAACTTCAACCAAATGTTTCTGGTAGTTGGTGATCAGTCCTTTACATTGACTTGGAGGAATTTTAGGTCATTTAGGTCAGTCCTGCTTACAAAACTTCTTCAGCTCTGGGATGTTGATGGGCTTGCTTCAGGTCCTTCCACAACATTTCTATAGGATTAAGGGCAGGACTTTGACTTGGCCATTCCAAAATGTGAAATTTCGTCTGCTTCATCCATTCTTTGGTAGACTGACTTGTGTGTTTAGGGTCATTGTCTTACTGCATGACCCACTTTCTCTTGAGCTTCAGTTCCTGGACGAATACTCTGACATTCTCCTGTAGAATTTGCTAGTAGAATTCAGAATTCATAGTTCCATCAATGATGGCAAGCCTTACTGGTCCCGAAGTAGCAAAGCAGGCCCAAACCATGATACTGCCACCACCATGTTTCATAGATGGGATGAGGTTCTTCTATTTGTACACCATTTGCCTGACTGTGGATTACTAGAGCCCAAAACACTAGAAATGGTTTTGTAACCTTTCCCAGCCTGGTGAGCATCAACAACATTTTTTCTGAGGTCTTCAGAAATCTCCTTTGATCGAGACATGCCATGCTTCCAAAAACCTGTGTGGTGAAGATCAGACTTTGATAGTGAAAACCCAGGTTTATGCTCTTTAAATAGGCGGGGCTTCCCACACACAACTAATTGTCATCCCATTGATTGAAACACCTGACTCTAATTTCCCCAGTAAATGAACTGATGATCCGAGAGGTTTACATACTTTTTCCAACAAATACATGTAATATTGGATCATTTTTCGACAATAAATAAATGAGTAAGTATAATGTTTTTTTGTGTTATTTATTTAAATGGGTTCTCTTTATCTAGTTTTAGAACTTGTGCGAAAATCTGATTACATTTTAGGTCATATTTATGCAGAAATAGAGAAAATTCGAAGGGGTTGACAAACTGTATCTAATGTAGACAAGTTGGATGGACATCTTGGTTGGCATGACCAGCTGGGCCAAAGGGTCTGGTTCCACATAGTGTGACACTTTGATTCAAGTTCACATCCTTGGGTGTGTGGGTTGTTAACTCAAACAACACAGTTCATTCTTTTTCAATAAATAAATCTAATAAGGCCCAGTACTGCTCCTTCTCTACTCAGCAGTCGGTCTCTTATCATTGACAGACGCCATAAAATTTGTCTTTTTGTGGCAGCAGTGCAGTGTAATACAGGCACATATATATAACTAGGGTTCCTAAAACTTTTGCACAGTTCTGTAGCAATTTTATGTATTGCACTGTATTGCTGCTGCAAAAAAACAAATTTCATGACATATTTGATGATAAACCTGATTCTGATATGGATCCCTATTGTGGACTGAGAGAGGGAAGGGGGCAGGGAGAGGGGAATCATGGTTGGGAAAAGGGGAAGGGAGAATATGTAGCCATGAGGATGTGGATTTATTTTTAATGTTAATGAGAAAATTGCTGCTCTGATGTTTTGAAGTAACTAACTTTGCTCTCAAATTCTGGTTCAAGGCTCCACCAAAACCAGTTCCAAAGACGATTGAAAACCAGCGGGTGTATGATGAAACAGTTGTGGACCCGAACGACGAGGAGGTAATTTTCTAAGTATTGACCAAAGTCTTGTAAGCTTTAGTGAAAGGCTGCCCATGGCTGCATTTTCACTCAGGGTGTATGTTTCTGCTGAGGAGTTCCATGCCCATTGTCTTTTCCTGATGAAAGGATTGAAATTTTCTGTGACTGAGGATGGGGACCACACATTTCCTTTGTGCGCAGTGATTATGAAAGTCAGGTGCCCTGATTTTCTCACTTCAGCCTCATAGATCACTCTTGTTGTTATCAGTGTTTTGAATTCAAGCCAGATACTTCAGAATCTGAGTCATATTTATTATTACTGCACGTCGTAAAATTTTTTTTGTTTTGCGACAGCAGTAAATTACAATACAAAATAATTAGAAAGCTATAAATTACAATAAGAAATATATATAAAAATTTAAATTAAGTAGTGCAGAAAGAGAGCAAAACAACTGGTGAGGTGGTGTTCATGGGTTCATTGTCCATTCAGAAATCGGATAGCAGAGGAGAAGAAGCGGTTCCTGAATCATTGAGTTTGTGTCTTCAGGCTCCTGTGCCACCTCCTTGGTGGTGGCAATGAAAAGAGGGCATGTCCTGAGGGATGGGGGTCCTCAAGGCTTGATGCCACTTTTTGGGGCGTTGCCTTTTGAAGATCTCCTCGATGCTGAAGGTGAAGAAACTACAGAAAGGGCGCAGAGGAGAATTGCAAGGATGTTGCCTGGATTGGCGAGCATGCCTTATGAGAATAGGTTGAGTGAACTCAGCCTGTTCTCCTTGGAGTGACGGAGGATGAGAGTGACCTGATAGAGGTGTATAAGATGATGAGAGGCATTGATCGTGTGGATAGTCAGGGACTTTTTCCCAGGGCTGAAATGGCTAACACGAGAGGACGCAGTTTTAAGGTGCTTGGAAGTAGGTACAGAGGAGATGTCAGGGGTAAGTTTTTTTACTCAGGGAGTGGTGAGTGCATGGAATGGGCTGCCGGCGGTGGTGGTTCAGGCAGATATAATAAGGTCTTTTAAGAGACTCCTGAATAGGTACTTGGAGCTTAGAAAAATAGAGGACTATGTGTAACCCTAGATAATTTCTAAAGTAAGTACATGTTTGGCACAGCATTGTGGGCCAAAGGGCCTGTATTGTGTTTCTCTTCTGGGGAGGCTAGTGCCCAAGATGGCGCTGACTGAATGTACAACTTTCTGCAGCTTTTTCCGATGCAGTGCAGTGGCCCGTCCATATCAGATGGTGATACGACCAGTTAGAGTATATATGTAAAAATCTGTGGTTCTTCAAAATAAAATATATTCTTCACTTTCAGGTGGTTATTATGGTACAAATAAATAGAATGTGTATTTAAAATAAAATTGAATCCCCCACAGGTGGCTTTTGATGAGGCAACAGATGAATTTTCATCCTACTTCAATCGGGAGGTGACCCCTATGGTCCTCATCACGACATCGGATCGTCCTAGAGGGGTATGTCATAACACTATCAGACACAGGAGCAGGATAAGGCCGAATTCTGTAGATGCTGGAAATCCAGAGCAACACGCACAAAATAGTCTATGAATTCAGCAGGTCAGACAGCATACATAGAGAGGAATAAACAGCTGGAGCTTCAGGCCAAGACCCTGAAAAGGAAGGGGGAGGATGCCCGAATAAGGTGGGATGAGAGGAAGGAACACAGTCTTGAAGATGATAGGTGAAACCAGGTGAAGGGGAAGGTGGATGGGTGGGCTGAAGGTTGAAGTGACAAGCTGGCAGGTGGTGTGGAAGAGGAAAAACTCTGAAGATTAGCGAATCTGATGGGAGAGGAGAGTGGACCATGAGAGAAAGGGAAGGAACAGGGCAAGTAATGAGAAGAGAAGGGGTGGGGTTGGGGATCCAGAATGGGAGAAAAGAGGTGGTTTGGAGGAGAATGTGGTTTCTTTTATGATCTGTCTGGATGGTACACAGAACTAGAGCTTTTCACTGTATCTTGGTACATGTGACAATAATGAGCACATACCCCATGCACTCTTGGCTTTACTCAAGGATACATCCACAAATCTTTTTGCCTTTTCATTGGCCAGTAACATCATGAGGGATCCCATGCTCCCTTCTCCTGGACTGTTTGTCTCACTCACATCAAGGAGGAGGCTACAAAGCATCTGCGCCAGAAACACCAGACTCAAAAAGTTACTTTCCCCAAACAGTAAGGCTGATCCACACCTCCACCCACTAACCCACCCTCCATACCCACAGCCATCACTACTTTATCATTTCCTGTCAGTCACTTTATGTACAGACACTCCTGAGCCTAGCCTCACTTTATGGACATACAATCAATCTATGTGTAAGTTATCTCAGGTATTTATATTTATTACGTGTCTTAATATTATTGTGCTTTTTGGTGTTGCATCAGATGCAGAGTAGCAATTATTTTGTTCTTTACACTGATGTACTGGAAATGACATTAAACAGTCTTTAATCTTGAACCTTCCCAAGACCCCAAATTTTTAAAGTAGCTCTCAGTCTCACTTCCTAATTGCCACTGCTGTGACTGAGTGTCCTTTCTGATTGAAACTGAAAGAGAACCAGAGCCGCCGCCTCACAATCGATTGTTCAATAGTGACCTCTCATGCTGTCTGTGTGGAGTCTGCATGTACTTTCTGTGGCCATTTTGGGTTTCCCATGGGTGCCTGGGTGAAATGTGCGCTTCTAGTAACACACACAACACGCTGGAGGAACTCAGCAGGTCGGGCAGCATCAGTGGAAAAGATCGGTCGACGTTTCGGGCTGGAACCCTTCGGCAGCCTCAGTTCCGGCCCGAAACTTCGACCGATCTTTTCCACTGATGCTGCCCGACCTGCTGAGCTCCTCCAGCGTGTTGTGTGTGTTGCTTTGACCCCAGCATCTGCAGATTATTTTGTGTGTGCGCTTCTAGTATTGTGACTGACTAAAACTGGGCCACACAGGAGCTGTAACTGGGAAATATAAAAGTCTTTATTCACACAGTGAGCCCTGAGGAGAGAGGGTCCAGGAGAACCCAAGTGAATCTCATTCTCCTGACATGATTACTTATTTAATTAGAGATACAAGCCTTTGTGGCTCAACGAGCCGTGCTGTCCAGCAATCCACCTGATCATCCTAGCCTGAACACAGGACATTTTACAATGACCAATTAACCTAGTAATCGGTATGTCTTTGGACTGTGGGAGGAAATGGGAGCGCCCGGAGGAAACCCACACGGTCATGGGGAGAACATACAAACTCCTTACAGATGGCATGGGAATTGTACTTGAAACTCCGGAATGCCTTGAACTCTGAAAGCATCTTGCTAGCTGCTACACTACCGTGGCACCCAATCTCACCCCGCCCAAGTGTTGTGACTAAAACAGAGCCACACGGAAAATATAAAAGTCTTTATTCACGCAGCATACCTCCAGGCAAGAGAGAGTTCAGGAAAACCCAAGTCAATCTCATCTCCTGACACAATGTTTTGTGTCATAGGAAGGGTGGACAATAGTGCTGAAGATGAGATAGCTGGTTTACAACCGGGCAATGTGTGGTGAGGAGAGGCTGTTGATAGGGCAGTCAACAGGATGAGCTGCAATGTAAAAGGTGGACAAAGGGTGAATACAGGACTGAAGGTGTTACATTTGAGTGTGCACAGTGTACGGAATAAGGTAGGTGAACTTGTTACACGGTTGCAGATTGGCAGGTATGATGTAGGAATCACTGGATCATGGCTGAAAGAAGGTTACAAGTGGGAGCTTATTGTATTGAAAGGACAGCAGAGGGAGTGGTAATGCTCTGTTGGTAAAAAATGAAATCAAATCATTAGAAAGAGGTGACATAGGGTTAGAAGGTGTTGAATCATGTGGATAGAGCTAAAGAACTGCAAAGGTAAAAATACCCTGATGGGAGTTGTGTACAGACCCCCAAACAGTAGCAAGGATGTGGCCTACAAATTATAAAGGGAGAATACATGCCGAAAGGGTAATGTTACAATAGTCATGGGGGATTTCAATATGCAGGTAGATTGGGAAAATCAGGTTGGTGCTGGATACCGGGAGGGGGAGTTTCTAGAGTGCCTACGAGATGGCGTTTTAGAGCAACTCGTGGTTGAGCCCAACAGAGGATCAGATATTCTGGATTGGGTGTTGTGGAGTGAAACAGAATAGATTCGAGAGCTTAAGGTAGAAGAACCTGTAGGGGCAACTGATCATAATATGATCAAATTCACTGTGAAATTTGAGAAGGAGAAGCTAAAGTCAGATGTATCAGTATTACAGTGGAGTAAAGGGAATTACAGAGGCATGAGAGAGGGGTTGGCCAGAATTGATTACAAAAATACACTGGCAGGGGTGACAGCAGAGCACCAGTGGCTGGAATTTCTGGAAGTGATTCGGAAGGCACAGGATATATATGTCCCAAAGAGGAAGAAGTATTCTAAAAGAAAGATGACACAACCGTGGCTAAAAGAGAAGTCAAAGCCAAAGAGAGGGCATATAATAGAGCAAAAATTAGCGGGAAGTTAGAGGATTAGGAAGCTTTTAAAAACCAACAGAGGGCAACTGAAACGTCATTACGAAATTAAAGATGAATACAAGCCAGCCAATAATTTTAAAGAGGATACCAAAAGTTTCTTCAGATATTTAAAGCGTAAAAGAGGGTTGAGTGTGGATATCAGACTACTGGAAAATGATGCTGGAGAGGTAGTAATGGGGGCCAAGGTAATGGAGGAAGAACTGAGTAAGTATTTTGCATCAGTCTTTACTGTGAAAGACATTGGCGGTGTTGTGGGAGTTCCGGTTGTCAGGGGTTATGAAGTATGTGAAGTTACTGTAACGAGAGAGAAGGTTCTTGGGAAACTAAAAGGTCTGAAGGTAGATAAGTCACCTGGACCAGATGGTGTACACCCCAGGGTTCTGAAAGGAGTGGTTGAAGAGATCCTGGAGACATTAGTGATGATCTTTCACTAATCACTAGATTCTGGAATGGTTCCAGATGACTGGAAAATTGCAAATGTCATTCCACTCTTCAAGAAGAGAGAGAGGCAGAAGAAAGGAAACTACAGGCCAGTTAGTCTGACCTCTAGCTGGGTAGATACTGGAGTCAATTTTTACGAATGAGGTACTTGGAGCATATGAAAAATTAGGCAGTAGTCAGCATGGTTTCCTTAAGGGAAAATCTTGCCTGGCAAACTTGTTGGAACTCTTTGAAAAAATGTCAAGTAGGATAGACAAGGGAGAATCAGTTGATGTTGTGTACTTGGATTTTCAGCAGGTCTTTGACAAGGTGCTCCACATGAGGCTCCATAGCAAGCTATGTGCCCATGGTATTAGAGGAAAGATTCTAGCATGGATAAGCAGTGTTATTAGGAAGAATTTCTTTACCCAGAGGGTGCTGATCTGTAGAATTCTTTGCCACAGGCAGTTATGGAGGCCAAGACTTTACGTATATTTAAGGCAGAGTTTGATAGATTTTTGTTGGGTCAGGGCAAGAAGGGATACAATGAGAAGGCAGGAGATTGGGGCTGAGGGGAAAATTTTATCAGCCATGATGGAATGGCAGAGCAGACTCAATGGACCAAATGGCCTAATTCTGCTCCTATATCTTATGATCTTATAACGATAAACAATTGTATAATCACCTATCTTAACCTTTTGAATATAGTCAGATAAATTAACAGAATTACATATTTACAATGGTAGCACATCTTATCTAGCAGAACCCCTTTGAATATTCAGTATTGGTGTTTGTTCCAAAAGCCGTCGAGACAAACTGCATACATCCAAAATGTACCCCTGTTACTGTGCTGAAGGATGGATCCATTGATGTGCAGCTGACCAGAAGGTTGAGTGACAAAACAGATCTGTCTTGAACTGTGCATTAAGTGGCAGCAATACACAGTTAACAACATGTTAATAAACAATCATCGATTGTTTTCCCCTATGGAATTTCAGTGGGACGGAATCAGAATGTCCTAATTAATTGCTTCAGTCAGAATCAGCTTTAATATCAGTGGCATATGTTGTGAAATGCGTTGTTTTGTGTTAGCATTACATTGTAATAAAAAACCTATAAGTAAGACCATAAGATGTAGGTGCAGATTTCCATTTTCTGCAATATCTTTGCGTCTCCATTGTTACTTCTCTCATTTTTTTTTGTGAAGATGTGGTTGATTTTAAGCGTATTCTGTGAGTTACGAGTAGTAAGTTCCTCCACTCACTGTCTTTTTTGGAAGCTCTTTCCTGTGTTTCTTGGGAGCATTTGCTTTACTCCCTGTACCTCTGCTTCTTTGTGCAGATTCTTCTGAGTAAATAACTTCATTTGCGTCACGTTAGATTTTTTTGATGTGTAACGTCTACTCTGTCCTATCTCCAACTCTGGCTGGAGCAGTGTACCCAGTAAATAACATCATAAGACATCAGTGCAGAATTCAGCCATCTGGCCCATCGAGTCTGCTCCGCCATTCCATCATGACTGATATTTTATCCCTCTCAACCCCTGACTAATCTGAAAGAGGCATTAGTAGTGATCTTTTTAAGAATCACTAGATTCTAGCATTGTTCCGGAGGACTGGAAAATTGCAAATGTCACTCCACTCTTTAAGAAGGAAGGGAGACAGAAGAAAGGAAATTATAGATCAGTTAGCCTAACCTGTGGTTGAGAAGATGTTGGAGTCGATTGTTAAGGATGTGGTTTAGGAGGCACATAATAAAATAGGCCCAAGTCAATATGGTTTCCATAAGGGAAAAAGTTGCCTGACAAATCTGTTGAAATCCTTTGAAGAATTAACAGGCAGGATAGACAAAGGATAACCAGTGGATGTTGTGTACTTGGATTTTCAAAAGGCTTTTATCAAGGTGCTACACATGAGACTGCTTGACATGATAAAAGCCTGTGGTATTACAGAAAATTGGGACCACTTCTTTTTATGTTATATGAATATGATTTGCATGACGGAATTGACAGCTTTGTGGTGGTTCATGAAAATGATTCTGGGTTTGTAAAGCTTAATTTATGAGAATCGTTTGATGGCTCTGGACCTGTACTCACTGGAATTCAGAAGAATGAGGGGTGATCTCATTGAAACCTAATGCATGTTGAAAGGCCTCGAAAGAGTGGATGTGGAGAGGATGTTTCCTGTTGTGGTGGAGTCTAAGACCAGAGGGTACAGCCTTAAAATAGGGGTGCATCCTTTTTAAACAGAAGGACATCCATTTATAACAGAAATGAGGAGGAATATCTTTAGCCAGAGAGTGGTGAATCCATGGAATCCGTTACCATGGACACCTGCGGAGGCTAGGTCATTGGGTATATTTTAGGCAGAGTTTGATTAGTAGGGGAATGAAGGGAATGAATGGATATGGGGAGAAGGCAGGATATTGGAGCTGAGAGGAAAATGGATCAGCCATGAGGAAATGGTGGAGCAGACTCGATGGGCCAACTGGCCTAATTCTGCTCTTGTATTTGATCTAACTAAGAACTGATCAACCTCCATTTTAAATATTCTCAATGACTTAGCCTCCACGGCCTTTTGTGGCAACATATTACACAGATTCATCATCCTCTGGTTAAAGAAATTACTCCTTATCTATTCTAAAGGGACATCCTTCTCTTTTGAGGCTGTGCCCTCCGGTCCTAGATTTTACCACTATGGGAAACATCCTCTCCACATCCACTCTATCTAGGTGTTTTAACATTCAATAGGTTTCAGTGAGATCACTCCTTATTCTTCTAAACCCAGTGAGTATAGGTCCAGAGCCATATTTCATGCTTTTTAACTCTCTGGTGTGTTTGTTTCGCAGAGAACAGTCCGGCTTTGTGATCAGCTGTCAAAGGTGATTCCAAATTCACATGTCTACTACAGAAGAGGTCTGGCTCTGAAGAAGATTATACCCCAGTGCATTGAGAAAGGTTTTACCGACCTGCTTGTCATCAATGAAGATCGGAAAGTACCAAGTATCCTTCATTGTGTCTATTGGAAGCTGCATCTAGTTTCCTGCAGGTCATCAGAATCAGAAATGGGTTTAATATCACTGGCATACGGCAGCCCCCAACACTTTGTTCTCATAATGAGTACTGTATTACAACCAGTGATTTAGATCAATTTAACTCCTTTTTATCTCAATAGCACCCCGGAAGCAGGGAAAATTGTAAAGTATGAAAAACTAAAAATTCAGAAGTATTCATCCTCCTTCACCCCACACAGACTTCCAATCTGTGTCTTGTAAGGCATGAAAATGCCTGACGCAGGCCTCTCATGGTCTGAGTCGACCTTCCCTCCCTTTGCTCAGTACTTAGTCGAACCACCTCTCACAGCCATTACAAGCAGTAACCTTTTTGGATAAGTCTGTATTAGCTTTGCACAATGTGATGGAGCAGGATTTGCCCATTCCTCCTGCAAAATTGCTCAAGCTGTGCCAGGTTAGTTGGGGAGCAGTGGTGGACAGCAATCTTGAGGTCTTGCTAGAGATGTTCAATCAGGTAAAGATCAGGACTGTCTAGGTCACTCAAGGACATCTGTTTCTTTCATTTGAAGTCACTCCATGGTTGCTCTGGCTGTGTGTTTTGGGTCATTGTCCTGCTGAAAGAACTTCCTCCCCAGTTTTAAGATTTCTGGCAGAGGCTAGCAGGTTTTTATCCAGGATCTCTCTGTGTTTGTCAGCATTCATCTTCCCATCAATCCTGACCAGATTTCCCGTCCCTGCTGCTGAAGAACATCCCTTTAGCGTGATGCTACCTCCACCATACTTTACAGTAAGGATGGTGTTACCTGGCCGACGCATAGTACAGTATTAGATCTACACCACATGTACCACTTAGAGTTGAGGCCAGTAAGTTCCACTTTAGTCTCATCTGACCACATGACCTTTTTCCATATCTTTACAGTATTTTCGAAGTGATGCTTTGCAAAGTCTTTACATTGCAAGGATATGCTCTTTTTTTTAAGCCTTCCTTGCCACTTTTCTATAAATAAACTTTTTATGCAAGGTCTTGGAGATTGTGGAGCCATGAACTTCATTTCCACTTACAGTCACTGACTTCTGCAGCTCGCTCACAGTAGCCTCTCTTACAAATGCCATTCTTCTCCAGTGACTAAGATTAGAGTGGCGGTCTGACCTAGGCAGTGTGGCTGTGGTTTCATTTTTTCCCCACATTTTCATGATGCACTGCACTGAGTTCCAACGTATGCTCAGTGCCTTTGAGGTGGTCTTGTACCTTTCCCCAGATTTGTGTTTCTCTTTTACCATTTCCCTGGCTTGTCTTGAATGCTGTTTTATCTTCTTTTTTGGTTTGGTCTGTTGAAAAACTACCATACTGTTGGACCTTACAGAGAGAGGGGGTATTTATTCTTATGAATTCATTGCAAACAGGTGATCTTCCAATTTTCTACATCAATAAATTGGGTGACTTGCCAAGGTAATATACAGTATTACGCCTGAGGAAAGTTAGTGTAGTCATCAGAAAGGAGATGAATACTTTACAGCCTCATAATTTTGGTTTTAAAGTGTTGACAGGTTTTGGAATATTCTTTTTGATTTGACATGATGCACAATGTTTTGTAGATTAGCTCAAAATATCCTACTTTGATATATTTTAAATTTAGAAAATGAGACAGTAAAATGTGAAAATAGTTGTGGCGGCTGAACACTTTTTCAAGGCACAGTATGTCGTGAAATTTCTTGTTTTTCGACAGTAGTACATTGCAGTGCACAATAATAAAAAATAAATTACAATAAGAAATACTTAATAAATTAAGTCATACAAAATGGGAGTAAAATATTGATGTATTGATTGTCCATTTAGAAATCTGATGGCAGAGGGGAAAAGGCTGTTCCTGAAGTGTTGAGTGTGTATCTTTGGGCTGCTGTATCTCCTCCTTGATGGTAGCAATGACAAGAGGGCAAGTCCTGAGTGATGGGGGTCCTTAATGATGAATGCCCCCTTTTTGAGGTATAGTGTCCTCCATGCTGGGGAAGTTCAGACCACAACTGGAGTATTGTGAGCAGCTTTGGGCCCCTTATCTAAGGAAGGAATTGCTGGCACTGGAGAGAGTCCAGAGCACGTTCATGAGAATTATCCTGGGAATGAAAGGGTTAATGTATCAGGATTGTTTGGCTCTGGGCCTGTATTTGCTGGAGTTTAGAAGAATGAGGAGTGATCTCATTGAAACCTATCGAATATTGAAAAGCCTAGATAGAGTGGATGTTGAGAGGATGTTTCCTATAGTCTTGAACCAGAGGGCACAGCCTCAGAATAGAGCAACATCCCTTTACAACAAAGATGAGGAGCAATTTCTTTAGCCAGAGGGTGGTGAATCTGTGGAATTCATTGCCACAGATGGCTGTGGAGGCCAAGTGATTGGGTATTTTGAAGGTAGAGGTTGATAGGTACTTAAATAGTCAGGGCATCAAAGGTTACTGAGAGAAGGCAGGAGAAGGGTTGAGAGGGATAATAAATCAGTCATGTTAGAATGGTGGAGCAGGCTCAGTGGTCTGGATGCTTCATTCTGCTCCTGTGTCCCATGGTCTTATGATCACTGATTGCTGGCATTGTAAACTGTTGTGCTAACCACTATGCTACCTTGCTGCCCTCCCAGCTGAACAGAGCCTCTAATTTTCTTAACCAAGTATGTCAGATGGATTAATTATTAGTCACCTTCCAGATGGACCTACGGCTCATTTCAAGATGTCTAATGCCCGCCTAGCCAAAGAACTTAAGGTGAGAGATGGAATGGAGTGTGGTTGAGTGCACTGGAAAACATTGGTGGATATTGCTTTAATTGTAATGTCTGCCTGGAATATAAATGTTAGAAATTGTTTGTAAATAACATCTTGCGTGCATTTGTTTTAGGTGTCATCTTCTCAACCAGTATCGCTCCAACAGGACTGACTTCGGGAGCATTGTTCTGGATCTTGGTCTAGAGCCTATTGATGTTCTCTCACAGTAGCGATCATGTTCCACAATCCCAGTGATATTGTTGGGGCTTCGCTAACTGATTGCCTATGTTAAACCATAAGATAGAGGAGCAGAATTAAGCCATTTGTCCCACCGAGTCTGCTTCGCTGCTGGATCGTTAGTGAAAAGACATTTTAGCATTGGAGAGAGTCCAGAGGAAGTTTGTGAGAATGATCCCAGGAGTTAACAAAGGTAGCTCTGGGCCTGTACTCGCTAGGGTTTAGAAGAATGAGTGGGGATCTCATTGAAATCTATCAAATATTGAAAGGGCTCAAAAGTGTAGATGCGGGGAGTGTATTTACTATAGTGGGGGAATCTAGGACCAGAAGGCACAAGCTCAGAATAGAGGGATGTCCATTTAGAACAGAGATGAGGAGGGATTTTTTAACCAGAGCTTGGTGAATCTGTGGAATTCATTGCCACAGATGGCTGTGGAGGCCAAGTCATTGCGTATACTTAAAGCAAAGCTTGATTGGTTCTTGTTAGTAAGGACATCAAAGGTTACTAAGAGAAGGCAGGATAATGGGGTTGAGAGGGAAAATAAATCGGCCATGATCAAATGGTGGAGCAGACTCGATGGGCCGATTGGCCTAATTCTGCAACTGTGCCTAGTGTCTTTTTTTCCCAAGCCCCAATCTCCATGTAGCCCTTAACCCTTTACTAAGCAAGTGACAATTGATCTCTACCTTAAATATATTAAATAACTGGGCCTCCACAGTCCTCTGGCAATGATCTGCAGCTGCAGCTTGATGACCTAGTGCTTATCAGGGAGAGTGAAGAGGTGATAGACAGGAGCTACAGGGAGGTAGTCACCCCTAGGCTACAGGAGTCAGAACACTGGGTCACTGTCAAGAGAGGGAAGGGAAATGCTCGGATAGTGGAGAGCACCCCTGTGGCTGTCCCCCTCAGCAAAAAATATCTTGTTCTGGATGCTGTTGAGGGGGATGACCTGACAGGGGATGCCCACAGTGACCGAGTCTCTGGCACTGAGCCTGGCGCTGTTGTGCAGGAGAGAAGGAGGGTGAAGTGAAATGCGGTAGTCGTGGGGGATTCCATAGTCAGGGGAACAGACAGGAGATTCTGTGAGCCTGACAGAGATACCTGCATGGTGTGTTGCCTCCCAGGTGCCAGGGTACGGGATGTCTCGGATCGGGTCCTGAATATTCTAAAGGGGGAGGGTGAGCAGCCAGTTGTCTTGGTACATGTTGGTACCAATGACATAGATAGGACAAAGGAGGAGGTCCTGAAGAGAGATTTCCAGGAGTTAGGAAGGAAGCTGAGAAGCAGGACCTCCGGGGTAGTAATCTCGGGATTGCTACCTGTGCCCCGTGCTAGCGAGGGCAAGAGTAGTCGGATCAGGCAGATAAATGCGTGGCTGAGAGACTGGTGTAGGGTCAGGGCTTCAGATTCTTGGATAATTGGGATCTCTTTTGAGGGAAGTATGACCTGTTCAAAAAGGACAGGTTACACCTGAACCCGAAGGGGACCAATATCCTGGCGGGAAAGTTTAATAGAGCTGTTAGGGAGGGTTTAAACTAATTTGGCAGGGGGATGGGAACCGGAATGATAGAGTGGAGGAAGGGGAAAACAGAAATAAATCTAAGATAGTGAGCAGTAAAGATGTCAGGAAAGACAGGCAGGTGATGGGGCAAATGTGTAGCCATTGGGATGAGTTGCAGTGCAATAAAGCTGCAGTGAAATCAAAGCAAAAAGTAACAAATACTGGTCTTAAGGTGTTGTACTTAAATGCACGCAGCATAAGAAATAAGGTGGATGATCTTGTTGTACAGCTACAGATTGGCAGGTATGATATTGTGGCCATCACTGAGACCTGGCTAAAGGATGCATGTCTCTGGGAGCTGAACGTCCAAGGATACACGGTGTATCGGAAGGATAGGAAGGTAGGCAGAGGGGGAGGCGTGGCTTTATTGGTAAGAAATGATATTAAATCATTAGAAAGAGGTGATATAGGATCGGAAGGTGCAGAATCTTTATGGGTTGAGCTGAGGAATAGCAGGGGTAAAAGGACCCTGATGGCAGTTATTTATAGGCCTCCAAACAGCTGCAGGGATGTGGACTACAAATTACAACTGGAAATAGAAAAGGCTTGTCAGAAGGGCAGTGTTATGATAATTGTGGGGGATTTTAACATGTGAGTAGATTGGAAAAATCAGGTTGGCACTGGATCTCAAGAGAGAGAATTTGTAGAATGTCTGCGAGATGGCTTTTTAGAACAGCTTGTTGTTGAGCCCACTAGGGGATCGGTTGTACTGGATTGGGTATTGTGTAATGAACCGGAGGTGATTGGAGAGATTGAGGTGAAAGAACCCTTAGGAGGCAGTGATCATAACATGATTGAGTTCACTGTGAAATTAGAAAAAGAGAAGCCGAAATCTGATGTGTCGGTGTTTCAGTGGAGTAAAGGAAACTACAGTGGCATGAGAGAGGAACTGGCCAAAGTTGACTGGAAAGAGACACTGGCGGGAAAGACAGCAGAGCAGCAGTGGCTAGAGTTTATGCGAGAAATGAGGAATGTGCAAGACAGGTATATTCCAAAAAAGAAGAAATTTTCGAGTGGAAAAAGGATGCAACCGTGGTTGACAAGAGAAGTCAAAGCCAAAGTTAAAGCTAAGGAGAGGGCATACAAGGAAGCAAAAATTAGTGGGAAGACAGAGGATTGGGAAGTCTTTAAAACCTTACAAAAGGAAACCAAGAAGGTCATTAAGAGAGAAAAGATTAACTATGAAAGGAAACTAGCAAATAATATCAAAGAGGATACTAAAAGCTTTTTCAAGTATATAAAGAGTAAAAGACAGGTGAGAGTAGATATAGGACCGATAGAAAATGATACTGGAGAAATTGTAATGGGAGATGAGGAGATGGCAGAGGAACTGAACAAGTATTTTGCATCAGTTTTCACTGAGGAAGACAGCAGGATACCGGACACTCAAGGGTGGCAGGGAAGACAAGTTTGCGCAGTCACAATTACGACAGAGAAAGTACTCAGGAAGCTGAATAGGCTAAAGGTTGATAAATCTCCTGGACCAGATGGAATGCACCCTCGTGTTCTGAAGGAAATAGCTGTGGAGATTGCGGAGGCATTAGCGATGATCTTTCAAAAGTCGATAGATTCTGGCATGGTTCCGGAAGATTGGAAGATTGCAAATGTCTGTCTGTATCTTGTTTTACGGCGGTTGGCATCCAGCTTAATGGTGCATTACCGCCACCCTCTGCTCCAGAATGTGCACTAGACATACATTCTAAATCCCAGGAAAGGATTGCAAATGTCACTCCGCTATTTAAGAAGGGGGCAAGGAAGCAAAAAGGAAATTATAGACCTGTTAGCTTGACGTTGGTGGTTGGGAAGTTGTTGGAGTCGATTGTCAAGGATGAGGTTACAGAGTACCTGGAGGCATATGACAAGATAGGCAAAACCTAAAGGAAAAACCTGCCTGACAAACCTATTACAATTTTTTGAGGAAATTACCAGTAGGCTAGACAAGGGAGATGCAGTGGATGTTATATATTTGGATTTTGAGAAGGCCTTTGACAAGGTGCCACACATGAGGCTGCTTAACAAGATAAGAGCCCATGGAATTACAGGAAAGTTACATACGTGGATAGAGCATTGGCTGATTGGCAGGAAATAGAGAGTGGGAATAAAGGGATCCTATTCTGGTTGGCTGCCGGTTACCAGTGGTGTTCCGCAGGGATCAGTGTTGGGGCTGCTTCTTTTTACATTGTACATCAACGATTTGGATTATGGAATAGATGGCTTTGTGTCTAAGTTTGCTGACGATACGAAGATAGGTGGAGGGGCCGGTAGTACTGAGGAAACGGAGAGTCTGCAGAGAGACTTGGATAGATTGGAAGAATGGGCAGAGAAGTGGCAAATGAAGTACAATGTTGGAAAGTGTGTGGTTATGCACTTTGGCAGAAAAAATAAACGGGCAGACTATTATTTAAATGGGGAAAGAATTCAAAGTTCTGAGATGCAACGGGACTTGGGAGTCCTCGTACAGGATTCCCTTAAAGTTAACCTCCAGGTTGAGTCGGTAGTGAAGAAGGCGAATGCAATGTTGGCATTCATTTCTAGGGGAATAGAGTATAGGAGCAGGGATGTGATGTTGAGGCTCTATAAGGCGCTGGTGAGACCTCACTTGGAGTACTGTGGGCAGTTTTGGTCTCCTTATTTAAGAAAGGATGTGCTGACGTTGGAGAGGGTACAGAGAAGATTCACTAGAATGATTCCGGGAATGAGAGGATTAACATATGAGGAACGTTTGTCCGCTCTTGGACTGTATTCCTTGGAGTTTAGAAGGATGAGGGGAGACCTCATAGAAAGATTTCGAATGTTAAAAGGCATGGACAGAGTGGATGTGGCAACGTTGTTTCCCATGATGGGGGAGTCTAGTACGAGAGGGCATGACTTCAGGATTGAAGGGCGCCCTTTCAGAACAGAAATGTGAAAAAATTTTTTTAGTCAGAGGGTGGTGAATCTATGGAATTTGTTGCCACGGGCAGCAGTGGAGGCCAAGTCATTGGATGTATTTAAGGCAGAGATTGATAGGTATCTGAGTAGCCAGGGCATCAAAGGTTATGGTGAGAAGGCGGGGCAGTGGGACTAAATAGAATAAAATGGACCAGCTCATGATAAAATGGCGGAGCAGACTCGATGGGCCGAATGGCCTACTTCTGCTCCTTTGTCTTGTGGTCTTATGGAATGTCACAAATTCACCACACTCTAGCTGAGGAAGTCTTAGTTATAAAGGAGCATCTCTTTATTTTTAGGCTGTGTCTTCAGATCCTGAAGTCTCCTATTAATGATAACATCCTCTCCATTTCCACTCTCTCCAGTAAGGAGATGTAGAGAGTAGTAGGCTCAACCCTATACATCATGGGCACATCCCTCCTCACCAATGCTAGTATCTACAGGAGGCGCTACCTCAAGAAGGCAGTATTCATCATCAAAGATCCCCACTGTCCAGGCCATGCCATCTTCACACATGAGGATGCAGAAAAGGAATCTTCCTCAGCTGAGAGACTACATTTCCAAGTATAGATTAGAGTGGTGGGGTCTGTTTGCCTTTGAAAAGAGAAAGCTGAGTGGAGGTCAACTGGAATTGTACAAAATGGCAACATCCCTCATCAAAGATCCCCACCTTCCAGCCCAGGCCATCTTACAGCTCCCATCGGGCAAGAGGTACTGAAGTCTGAAGCCCACATTTGCAAGTTCAAGAACAGTTACTTCCTTTCAACTGTTTGGTTCTTGAACCATCTGGCAAAACCCTAATCACTGCAGTTTAGTAACACTATGACTACGTTATACTAAAATTCACTTTGTGGTTTTTCATTCTAGTTGTGTTCTTTCTTGTGAAATTTCTGTTCTGTGTATAGTTTATGTTTTTTGTGACTGCTGTTTATCTGATGCAATGTGCCTGTGATGTTGCTACAAGTAAGCTTTTCCTGACACCTGTGCAGACATGTGGACTTGTACAGATGGTAGGAAACCCAACTTTGACTTTAATTATGCCATCAACAATTCATGATTCTGAACCCACCAGTAATTTCATGAATGAAGTCCTGACCTGGGCGCCATGGTGGCGTAGTGGTTAGCACGATACTTTTGTCTCAGGGCTTCCAGAGCTCAGAGTTCAATTCTGGCACCGTCTGTAAGGAGTTTGTATGTTCTCCCCATTGAACTGCCTGGATTTCCTCCGGGTGCTCTGTTTTCCGCCCACAGTCCAAAGACATACAGGTTAGTAGGTTAATTGGTCATTGTAAGTTGTCCCATAGTTGGGCTAGGTAAATCAGTGGGTTACCGGGCAGCACAGCATTGGGTCAGAAGGGTTTATTCCACACTATATCTCTAAATAAAAATACAAATGAAGGGGATCAACCTGCAAATTTCCCTCCATAGATGCTGCATGACCTGCTGTGTTCCTCCAGGATTTTGTGTGCTGCCCTGGATTTCCAGCATCTGGAGAATCTCATGTGTTCATGAACTGTTGTTGGGTCAAAATCAATTGATGGCAGGAAGCTCACCTGAGCCAGTGACTGGAGTAGTTTGAGAGTTTCTAAAGTATATTTTCCCCCTCATTAGTAAGAAGTTGTGGTGAATGAGATATGGCTACAGGTGTTGCAAAGTTTAAAATAAAATTAAATAGCTTTTATGGTCTTTGTGTTAGAGACGAGGAAAGGAACCAACAGGACATTACCCTGAGGTGATCCTCAATAATTTTTCCACCCGACTGGGACACAGCATTGGGAGAATGTTCGCCTCTCTGTTCCCATACAATCCACAGTTCCTGGGGCGGCAGGTGGTGACTTTTCATAACCAACGCGACTACATCTTCTTCAGATTCCACAGGTACACGTTAATACCTTTTTTTTCTTGTGTTATGTTGGCAAACAGGACGAACATCTGAATCTATCTGTGCATACCTTTATATTTGTATCAGGAAGGACCCGATTTGTTTTTTTTATTCTAGTACAGGTTGAGTGCCACTTATCCAAAATGTGTGGGGCTGGAAGTGTTTTGGATTTTTGAATATTTGCATCGGTATAATGAATACTTTAAGGTTGGGACGCAAGTCTAAACATGAAATACATTTATATTGCATATACAGTTTATCCTTCTGGCTATCCATCCCATCGGATGATGATGGTTCCTTTCAGTCAGTTAGTGGGGTGGTACCCCACTCCTCAGAAAGGAACAGTGTGTGTGTGAGTGGATTTTAGGTGAGTAGGGGGTTGCACAGGTCCAGACCCACCCTCTCGACATCCCCTCCAGGATCCAGCGGCATGGTGGGGTCCAAGACGGCTGGGGGGAGTTCTGTTGCAGTGAGTGGCCAGACCAAGCTACGATGCAGGGGATGCCCTTTTCATGCTTCGTGGCACGTGTTTGCTAGATGGCCGCTGACCCTACGAGAGGGTTCGTTCGCCCTTTGACAGGTCTTGTTTTTCGTCCTGCAGGGTGTCTAGCCACCCTCCTCACCAGGCAAGCCTGGTGGGGTGCCAGTTTAGTCGCCGACCACGTGACAGGTAGTACTGGTTACGTGGTACCAATAGCACTCAGACGAGTGACCTGCTTATACATACATTTAGAAGGTAGTTTATATAATATTTTTAATAATCTTGTGCAGGAAACAAACAATAATGGGTACATTGAACCATCTGAAAGGTTAGCTATCATGACCTCAGCTGTCCAGCTGGACGGTCAGTAGCTGTTTGGGATTGTCATCATTCTCGACTGAATTTATGTGCTTCTGGTTGTTGTCTTATACTTGTTCATACTTGTTATACATCACACCTGTGTACTGATGCAGCAGTCCAGTGTTTTAGATTTTAATCGACGATCTTGGCAAAATCATCAATGAATTCTTCTGCTGCTTCATGATCAGCAGACACTTTATCAAAACAAATCTTTAAAAATTTAATGCCGTAACTTTTCTTAAATTTCTGCAACCAGCCTGCTGAATATTCACAATTACCTTCAGTTTTCAGTTTGCTATCTTTGCTTGTTTCATGATCTGCAAACTGTTAAATGGTGTATGTTCATTCCAATGCTGACGAATCCACTCTTTCAATACACAATCGAGATCTTCATTTTTTGCTTCATGCAGTGTTTTTCTGTTCTGCATTGACCTCTGTTCATTACATGTGTGAGGTTACTTCTCAGAACTGTCTCTGATATGCAGAGACCTGCGAGTCACCTGGGATCCTTCCCAGGAGCTTGTAGAATTTTCTGTTTGTGACATCATGTCAGCGCTCAAAAAAATTCAGATTTCAGAAGCTTTTAGATTTTGGAATTTTGGATAAAGGGTGCTCAGCCTATAGTGTATAGATGCCATTAGGTTTCTGAATGGTCCATGAATACATGGGGACTACCTTGTTATTCCTCTCTTACTCTTATTTATTTTTTGTAACTTATAGTAATTTTATGTCTTGCATTGTACTACTGTCGCAAAACAAATTTCACATCTTCCTTTGTTGCTCCTCCTGGTTCCCTTTCTTCCATGCTCCATCCTCCTCTCTTATCAGATTCCTTCTTCAGCCCTTTACTTGTTCCACCTATCCCCTCTCCGATTCATAATTCATCTCCTCCTCCCCTACCCACCTACTTTCCCCCTCACCTGGTCTTCCCTATCAACTGCCAACTTGTACTCTTACCCCCCCCCCCCCCATCATCTTATTCTGGCTTCTTCCCCTTACTTTCCAGTCCTAATGAAGGGTCTCAGCCCGAAATGTCAACTGTTTATTCCCCTCCATAGATGCTGTTTGACTTGCTGAGTTCCTCTAGCGTCTTGTATGTGTTGCTTACGATTTTCAGCATCTGCAGAATCTCTGGTGTTTATGATAATAAACCTAATTCTGATTCTGGTTCGGATTTGGGGCTGGGTATCATTTAATTCTCATTGGATCTTTGACAGTCTTTTTATGGGTTCTTCTAGGTTTCTTTGTTTTGTGGCTGCCTGTTATGAGTCTAATCTCGAGGTTGTATAATGTATACTTGCTTTTTTGTACTTGAACTTTGAATTATTCCTATATGACTCTTTGATTAGTAATCTTGATACTTGTCAAGTTAATTGGAAGGTGCTTTTTCCTTCAAGGTATATATTTCGGAATGAGAAAAAGGTTGGTCTTCAGGAACTTGGGCCACGTTTCACCCTGAAACTTCGCTCTTTGCAGAAAGGGACATTTGATTCAAAGTATGGAGAGTACGAATGGGTTCACAAGGTCAGTCGTGAAGACATTTTGGTTGTCTTACCCTGCAATTATTAGACTTTTCCTCATTTGAAAGAATTTAATAAAAGTTTGTTGGGTTTTATAGCTCAGCGGTCCCCAACCACCGGGCCGCGGGCCGGAACCGGGCCGCAGGGCATGTGCTACCGGGCCGCGAGGAAACGATATGAGTCAGCTGCACCTTTCCTCATTCCCTGTCACGCACTGTTGAACTTGAACATAGGGTTACCAACTGTCTCGTATTCGCCGGGACATCCCGTATATTGGGCTAAGTTGGTTTGTCCCATATTTCCCCTGCTAAGGTAGAGCGTTCCTATGAAACCTTTCATGCCGAAATGGCGTGAAGCAAAGAAGCAATTACCATTAATTTATATGGGAAAAATTTTTGAGTGTTCCCAGACCCAAAAAATAACTTACCAAATCATACTAAATAACACATAAAACTGAAAATAACGCTAACATATAGTGAAAGCAGGAATGATATGATAAATACATAGCTTATATAAAGTAGAAATAATGTATGTACAGTATAGCCGGGAAGATGAAGGCAAAACGGATTTGTGGGGAAAAAAATCGGCACATACACGCATGCGCACGGCTACACGCATGTTATGCATGCGCACGCAGGTACCCGCTCAAGGCTTCATGGTCATGGTAGTCTTTCCTGGGGTAAAGTGTCCCGGGATTTGACTGCTACTTTTGTCCCTTATTTGGGAGTGAGAAAATTGGCAACCCTAACTGTAAAAGATATGTTGAGGTGAGTTTAACCCTACTTGAACACCACCCCCCCACCCCCGGTCGGCCGGTTCGCAATTTTAAACAGGTCTGCGGTGCAAAAAAGGTTGGGGACCCCTGTTATAGCTATTTCTATAATCTATTGGAGCGTCTAATTTTCCATGTAGCATTTCAAATCAAAATATCAGATGCTGTTAGAATGATATTTAATGGTTATTTATTGTTGTCAGGCTGATTACGTATTTATAATAACGCCATAAGGGATGGAGCAGAATTGGGCCATTTGGCCCATCGATTCTGCTCCATCATTCTATCTTACTCCTGCTGACACACAGGTCGCCAACAGCAGCTCGCCAGAGACCTCTGTTCTGGGTCAGTCTTTCAGATTGTCCCCAGGTGTAGCCCATCGAAGATCATTTCTCTTCCAGGGTTGAGGTTTTTGGAACTTCTGTTGGTATTTCTTCTGTTCTGGATTTTGTGGGGTGGGGTTGTGACTTCATGCCCAACAACCCTCCTTTTGATCAGGGCTTGGAACAGTCCACGGCAATGCTCCGCCTCTGCCTCAACACTTCGCCCTGTAACTTTTGACTCCCTGACTAATCAAGAACCTATCAACTTCTGCTTTAAATATACCCATTGACCTAGTCTCCACAGTCATTTGCGGCAATAAATTCACCATCCTCTGGCTAAAGAAATTCCTCCTCACCTCTGTTCTAAAGAGATGTTACTGTATTCTGAGGCTGTGCCCTCTGGTCCTAGAACTGAAGCATACTTAGCGATTGAGAAGAGCTGTATTATTTATACCATTTTCTGATCAGAAATGACCAAGTAATTTAGCTTCTGGTCTCCAAGGTGCTGTTTGACCTGCTCAGTATTTCCAGCATTTTCAGTTTCTCTTTTGGGTTACTGATGTTTTCTATTTTATTGGCAGGAATTTATTATTTAGTTTTGAACTCAGAATTAGATTTAATATTACCGGCATATGTCGTGAAATGTGTTGTTTTGCAGCAACAGTACAATGCAATACAGAATAATATAAGAACTTAAGTATTACAATAAGTAGTGTCAAAAGGGTGCATTGAATAAAAATAAATAGGTAATATTCATGGGTTCACTGTGCATTTAGAAATCTGATGGTGGAAGCGAAGAAACTGTTCTTGAAATGTTGAATGTGTGTCTTCAGGCTCCTGCAAAACCTCCTTGATAGCAATGAGAAAAGGGCATGGCATGGTATGGGTGATGGGGGTCCTTAATGATGGATGCCCCCCTTTTGAGGCATCACCTTTTGAAGATGGTATTGTATAGGCAAGTACCCGTGATGCAGCTTGCTGAGTTTACAATTTCTGCAGCCTTTTCCGCTCCTGTGCAGTGACCCCTCCATTCCAGACAGTGATGCAACCACTCAGAAAACTCTCTGTGAATGGACTGTCCACTGTCTGTGTCCTCTACAGTAAAGATCACACTGTCTGAAACTGATGAAGAAAATACTGTCCATTGCTTTATGTGTTCTAGTGTGTGTCAGTGATCCTTTGAGGCTAGAATAGTGTAGAGTTCGAACATTCTATTAGTAGAGATGTTGAAGGATGAGTGTGTGCTGTGAAATTAGGTTTGCGGGTTCTGCAAGTGGGACAGAAGACACTCGTTAACGGTAGATAGGTTAACTAAGACTGGATGAACTGGGCTTGTACTCGTTGGAATTTAGAAGATTGAGGGGGGATCTGATTGAAACGTATAAAATCCTAAAGGGATTGGACAGGCTAGATGCAGGAAGATTGTTCCCGATGTTGGGGAAGTCCAGAACGAGGGGTCACAGTTTGAGGATAAGGGGGAAGCCTTTTAGGACCGAGATTAGGAAAAACTTCTTCACACAGAGAGTGGTGAATCTGTGGAATTCTCTGCCACAGGAAACAGTTGAGGCCAGTTCATTGACTATATTTAAGAGGGAGTTAGATATGGCCCTTGTGGCTACGGGGGTCAGGGGGTATGGAGGGAAGGCTGGTACAGGGTTCTGAGTTGGATGATCAGCCATGATCATAATAAATGGCAGTGCAGGCTCGAAGGGCCGAATGGCCTACTCCTGCCCCTATTTTCTATGTTTCTATGTTTCTATTTATTTACAGGACAAAACAGACACAAAACATTCAAGCTACACTCAGTTACAAATACTTACCTAAAGTGTGCATCTGAGCCCTCTTTACTGCAGCACACCTCCATTGTTTACTGTTTCCATGGCGCCAACCCCCAGCTCACGGCAACCAGGAGAGCAAAAAGAAGCCACATGGTTTCCGCGCACTGGGTTTAAACTCCAGCATGCTGTGACATCATCAGCTAAACAGCTATTTAATACGTGATTTTTTTTTACTGCTATTTTATATGTGCCTTGTGCTGTGTATGATGGTTGGTTCTGCGTTTTGCACCTTGGCCCAAGAGTAATGCTGTTCTGTTTGGCTGTATCACAGCTATTTATGTATGACAATTAAACTTGAACTTGAAAGGATGCAATGCTCCTTACATGGGCCAACCCCCACCTCCCATGGGGGAGCAGCTTTCAGTGAGCGGGTACATTTGACACTTGCTGAAACAGAGTCTCTACCACTGATTGGGGTTAATGGACAGATCACTGAATGTATGTGTGCTCTTTTACTGAATGCAGTTCTTGACTTTTATTCTCTATTACTCTTAAGCGTCACGAAATGGACACAAGCCGCAGGAAATTCCACCTGTAATGCAGGACTCAAACAGGACTGGATACACCAACTGTTGCTACACCTTAAGTATTTTGGATAATCTGAAGACTAGCAACACAGTCTCATCATTTTCACACAAGACTGGCATGAACTGAGGCTGTAACAGTGCTTGAAGAAGAACGACATCTCAGAATGCTGACTTCCTTGTAAAGTTTCTGCTAAAGAGAACTAAACTCCCAAATTTGGAAGTTTCTCGCTGGGGTGTACTTGTTCTTCAAATATAAAGAATACCTTATAATTACTGTTTTGTAGAAGGACTGTAGGTTTAAATCAATTAAATCATTCATTTGAATATACGCTACCAGAATTGTTAGTGTGTGTTGGGCAAATGCAGGTTTACTTTAAAACAGCTTTGTTCTTAAACATGGGTTACGGGTGAAAGGTGAAATGAGGGGGAAACAACTTCATTCAGAGGGTGGTGTGAGTGTGAAATGACCTGCCATTGGAAGTGGTGGATGTGGAATTGATTGCAAGATTGATTTCTCTGACTTAAGGTAATTTTTCCCCTATCTCCCTTCTTCCTGGGTGCAGGTTGATGGGACCAGGAAGATTAATGGTTTGGCATGGACTGGATGGGTTGTAGGGCCTGCTTCTGTGATGTAGTGTTCTGTGACTCTATGAGCTGGGGGCAGCCCGCAAATGTCGCCTTGCTTCTGGTCCCAATGTAACGGGCCCACAACTCACGAACACCTACTAATCCATACGTGTTTAGTACACGGGATGAAACCGGAGCACCCGGAGAAAACCCACATGGTTACGGGGAGAACATGTAAACTCCTTGCGGACAGTGGTGGGAATTAAAACACAATTGCTGGTGCCGTAAAGCACTACGCTACCATTGCAGTTGTATGAAACGCTGGTTAGTCTGCACTTAAAGAACATTGTATACCGTTCTTGTCTCCACACTACAGGAGGTTGTGTAGCAATAGAGACTGTACAGATGAGATTCACCAGGATGGGACCCGGAGTGGAGAGCTATTGGTTATAACATGCGCCTTCATGGTACAGACCCTGTGGGCAATTGATCACTCATCAGTGTCGCCTACTGAAATGTCACAGGAGATTGGAACATTAAAAAAAACGGGTGCGTCTGTCAGAGGCTTCTGCACTCGACCTCTCCCTCTCCCCCCCCCCTGCAGAATGTAACATTGAAGCAGTGAGCTGTTGGTTTCCCCTTTCACTGTGGTAGGAGTGATGCCTCTCATTAGTGAGAGAGAGCCTGTGGGATGTCAAACTGCTGTGTTATCGATTTTATCTAGATCATGGTTTCTTCAGGGGCTTAGCTATTGCTTGTGTGGTGGGGGGGGGGATGATGCTTCCTGCTGGAACAAATAGGGGAGGGGTAGGAGGGAGGGTTGATGCTTTACTGCTTGTGTGCGTAGTGGGGTTGGAGGGCTTTGGGGTTCTAATGTTTTTCTATCACTCATTCTTGGGGAGGGTTTTGTTCGGTTTCGTGGATGTCTGCCAAGTGTAAGAATTTTTGGTTGTATTCTGTATATAATCTCTGATATTAAGTGGAACCTTGAATCATTGGCGAGGCTGGGATGGTTCTCATTGGAACAGAGGAGACTGAGAGGTGACGTGAAAGAGGCATAGATTGGATAGAGAGTCAGTCCTTTACCCCAGGACGGGAGTGTCAAGAACCAGATGACACAGCTTTAAGGTGAGTGGGGAGAATATCTGAGGGGAAGGTTTTTCCACACAGAATGCTCCCAGAGGACGTGAATCAGAGTCAGATTTATTATCACTGAAATGTTGTACTGTGCAAAAGTCTTAGGACATATATATAGCTATAGGGTGCCTAAGATGGTTGCACAGTACTGTAGTAATTTTATGTATTGAACTGTGTTGCTGCCACAAAGGAAAAGCAAATTTCATGATGTGTGAATGATGATAAACCTGATTCTGATTTGGGTCTGTTGTGGACTGAGAGTGGGCAGGGGGCAGGGAGGGGTGAATCGTGGTTGGGAAAAGGGGAAGAGAGAGGGGAGGGGTGGGAAGCAACAGGGGGGCATTCTATAATCAATAAACCAATTGTTTATAATCAAATAACCTTGCCCTGTGCTCTGCTGGATGTATCTCCATCTGTGCCGCCCCTGCCCCGGCACTCCTCTGCCACCCGATCAAAACTTCTCCATGGAAGGCTTCCAGACCGTTCCGGCTGACCGGAAGTGCACTGAGGGCGGTAAGCGTAAAGGAGTTGGGTGCTTACTGTTCTGGTTAACAACAGATGGTGCAATCCAGGTCATATTATGATCGAGGAACGTGTTTGTAGACCGGATATTGAACTTTTTACTGTTGGACTTCGGCCATATTCCACCGAGATACAACACTGGGCGGCACGGGAGGTTGTTCCTGCCTGTGGCCATCGAACTTGCAGCTCCCGCTAATGCCCCACCTCCCCCTCGTACCCCATCCGTTATTTATTTATATACGCACATTCTTTCTCTCTCCTTTTTCTCTCTGACTATACCCCTTTCCCATCCTCTGGACTTTCCCCCCTCCCCGGACCTCCTGTCCCATGATCCTCTCATATCCCTTTTGCCAATCACCTGTCCAGCTCTTGGCTCCATCCCTTCCCCTCCTGTCTTCTCCTATCATTTTGGATCTCCCCCTCCCCCTCCCACTTTCAAATCTCTTACTAGCTCTTCCTTCAGTTAGTCCTGACGAAGGGTCTCGGCCTGAAACGTCGACTGCACCTCTTCCTACAGATGCTGCCTGGCCTGCTGCGTTCACCAGCAACTTGATGTGTGTTGCTTGAATTTCCAGCATCTGCAGAATTCCTGTTGTTTGCACCATGAACATTGACTTCTCCAACTTCCGGTAATTTGTCTCCCTAGCCCTTTTTATCACCATTCCCCATTCCGGTTAAGCTACAGAGGGTTGTAATCTCAGCCAGTACCATCATAGGCATTAGTCTTCCCACTACCAAAAACATCTTCAAAAGGTGGCATCCATCAGTAAGGACCCTCAGCAGTCAGGGGTATGTCACCCTCTCGTTGCTAGCAGCAGGGAGGAGGAACTCACACCATTTTAGAAAACAGCTTCTTCCCTTCCAACATCAGATTTTTGAGCTGCCATGAACACTACCTCAATATTCTTCTTTCGCACTATTTACTTTTTGTAACTTACAGTAATTTTTTGTCTTGCTCTGTGCTGCCGGCATAAAGCAAACTTCACAACATATCAGTGATAATACATCTGATTCTGATTGGCTTTAACAATGAGCCCATGGCTGACAGAGTAAACAACTGCTAGTCTTTATCCCCTTCCCCTTCTTTCTTCAGTTTCCCACCCTGGCCTCTTGCTTCTTCTCACAGCCTTACACCTTCCTCTGGTGTCCCTTCTCCTTCCCCTTCTCCCTTAGTCCATTCTCCTCTCCCATTAGATTACTTCTTTGGTCATTACCTTTTCCATGTATGACCCTCCCAGCTCGTTACTTCAAACCACCCCCCCCCCTTCACCTAGTCTTTCCTATCACCTGCCAGATTGACTTCTCACTTCTATTATTCCAGCATCTTCCTTCTTCCTTTCCCGGTACTGATGAAGGGTCTCAGCCTGAAACGTTGAGTGTTTATTCCTCGCCGTAGATGCTGCCTGACCTGCTGTTTTTCTAGCGTTTTCTGCCTGTACAGTTCTGTGCAGGTTATGAATTGTTTGCCAGACACTGAATAGGAAGAACCTTTATTTCTGATCTGGAATGCTTGTTGCTTACAAAAAGAGAAAGACTGATGTTTCTTTACATGAGAACCACACAAAAAAGATAAGGCTGAGATACAGGTCACAAAATGATTCAGAATCAAATGTTTCAAAAACGCAATGCCATGCAAAAGATCAATTTAATACAATACTTTACTCTATTTGTTACCTCACTAATTCAGGATGAGAACTGCCATAAAATTAGTTTGCCAGTCACTCCTAATCTGCACATTTAAAAAAGTTTATTGAAAGATTTAGATTCTTGGACTAGCCTACACTGCAATAATACTAAACAAGACTGTAAGTCAACAGTGGAACCACATTATGCCCATTTTGAATTGATTAAGTACTGCATATACCAGGGATTAAGATTCCAAATAGTTGTGGCTTTATGCCAAACCTCCTAAGTTTGAATACTTGACTGACAGAATAAGACCTTGCACATCTTACGTACTTTCCTCAGAACCAGTGAACTTTCTAATATAGAAAGATATACCATGGTATCAGACCCCTCTGACCCAACAAGCTAACGTGCCCACTTTAACCGTTATTGCTGGCAGCTCATTCCAAACACACACTGCCCTTTGTGTGAAAAAGCCTTGCCTGATTGTCCCTTTAAACCTGTCGCCTCGGATCTTTGTTTCTGTATTTCTTTTTTTTGGGAGATGCAGCATGGTAATGGGCCCTTCTGGTCCAATGAGCCCGTGCCTTCCAATTGCACCCATGTGACAAATTAACCTCCAGAAACTGTCTGTAAGGAGTCTGTACGTTCTCCCCATAACCATGTGGCTTTCCTCCAGGTGCTCCTGTTTCCTCCCACAGTCCAAAGACATGCTGGTTGGTAGAATACTTGGTCAGTGTAAATTGTCTGGCGATTAGGCTAGGGTTTAATTGAGGGTCGCTGGGTGTCGCAGCTTGAAGGTTGGGAAGGGCGTATTCTGAGCGGTATCTTAATAAATAAATAAATAAATCAACCATGTCTTTAGAATGAGGGAGGAAGCACGCAGTCATTGGGAGAAGATACAATCTCCTTATGGACTGCGGCAGAATTGATCCCGGTTTGCTGCCACTGTAATGTTATATGAACCATTACGTCACCGTGTTGACCCAACATGACTAAATGCCACGAAGTAGATGGCAATGCTGTAACCCATTTGTGTGTCGCAAGGCCACTGCTTACCTCACTATAGGAAGGATGTGGAAGCTTTAGAGAGGGTGAGAGGAAATTTGCCAGGGTGCTGCCTGGGTTGGAGAGCTTCTCTTATGAGGACAGGTTGAGTGAGCTAGGGCTTTTCTCTTTGGAGAGAAGAAAGATGAGAGGCGACTTGATAGAGGTGTATAAGATGCTGAGAAGCATAGGTCTTCCCCACTCCCCTCCCCCAGGGTGGAAATGGCTAACACAAGGGGGCAAAATTTTAAGGTGATTCAAGGAAAGTATGGGGAGATTTCCGAGGCAGGTTTTTTAAAAAATACACAAAATGGTGGATGTGTGGAATGCTCTGCCTGGGGTGGTGGTAGAGGCAGATACATTTGGGACATTTAAGAGACACGTCAATGGTAGAAAAAATGGAGGGCTATGGGGGTGAGTAGGTTAACGGTTTGGCACAACATGGTGGGCCGAATGGCCTGTACTCTGTTAATAATGAATAACAAAGTTGAGCTGCCTTCAAAACAATACTGTAAAAGTTGCATGTCTCAAGACAGTTTCAAATTACAGCTCTTTCAATGAATCTCAACTATTACACTTTTGTCAGATGAAAGCCTTGGACAAATTAACATGATCAATACTGAACCTCGCTAGGGTGCTTTTGAAACCTTGGGAGTGGTATCTGGTGTGTTGGGAAGAGCATTCAATCTTGCACACTAGTATATAAAGTATCAAAATGGTTTTAACCACAATATTTAGATATTTATTACAATGTCATTACAAGTGTACAAAGTTTTTAGAAATAGCATTACACCCAAGCTACTAATATTGTAACTACAGTACCAGAATGAAGCAACAAGTGAGGTTTAAATCAGTATCAAAGGACAATTTAAAAAAAAATGACAGTATGGAGAGTTGGCACAGATTACAAGAGATTTTCAGAAAGATCCAACACGGCTTGTCTGTTGGTTTGAAGGCCACCGAGAATCAAGATTAGTGTAAACATCTTCATTATTTTCAGAACCATGCGTCAAGGACAAATTTCCCATTGAAGACCCAAAAGTACCTGCAATGAGGAGAAAATAAATTATAAGGCATCGGTCAGAGTACTTTTGGACTATTGAGAGCAATTTTGGGATGTGCTGGCATTGGAGAGGGTCCTGAGGAGGTTCACAAGAATGATCCCAAGAATAAAAAGGTTAACATACGAGGTGCATTTGATGGCTCTGAGCCTGTACTCAAGGGTTTAGAAGAATGGCGAGGGGTGGGGGAATCTCATTGCAACCCTATTGAATATTGAAAGGCAAATCATAAAGAAAGGCTGCAGATGTTGAAAATCCAAAGCAACACACACAAAATGCTGGAGGAACAGCAGGTAAGGCAGAGTCTACGGAGAGGAATAAACAGTTGACGTTTTGGGCTGTGGCCCTTTGGACGGCATTTTAGAAAGGCCTGGACAGAGTAGATGTGAAGAGGATGTTTCTCATGGTGGGGGAGTCTAGGACCAGAGGGCACAGCCTCAGAACAGAGGGATGTCCATTTAGAAGAGAGATGAGGAGGAATTTCTGTAGCCAGAGGGTGGTTAATGTGTGCAACAGATGACTATGGAGGAAAGTATGACAGGGAGATTAGCAGGGGCTACTGAGGTGACTTTAAACTAGAATGATTGGGGGGTGGGAATCAAATTAAAGAGGCTAGGCGTGAGGAGGTTAGTTCACAACAGGGGGCTGGGAACCAGTGCAGAGAGACAGAGGGGTGTAAAGTGAGCGTAGAAGCAAAAAGTACTAAGGAGAAAAGTGAAAGTGGCAGGCCAACAAATCCAGGGCAAGCATTAAAAAGGGCCACTGTTCAACATAATTGTATAAGGGCTAAGAGAGTTGTAAAAGAGCGCCTGAAGGCTTTGTGTGTCAATGCAAGGAGCATTCGTAATAAGGTGGATGAATTGAAAGTGCAGATTGTTATTAATGATTATGATATAGTTGGGATCACAGAGACATGGCTCCAGGGTGACCAGGGATGGGAGCTCAACGTTCAGGGATATTCAATATTCAGGAGGGATAGACATGAAGGAAGAGGAGGTGGGGTGGCGTTGCTGGTTAAAGAAAAGATTAACGCAATAGAAAAGAAGGACATAAGCCGGGAAGATGTGGAATGGATATGGGTAGAGCTGCGTAACACTAAGGGGCAGAAAACGCTGGTGGGAGTTGTGTACAGGCCACCTAACAGTAGTAGTGAGGTCGGAGATGGTATTAAACAGGAAATTAGAAATGTGTGCAATAAAGGAACAGCAGTTATAATGGGTGACTTCAATCTACATATAGATTGGGTGAACCAAATTGGTAAAGGTGCTGAGGAAGAGGATTTCTTGGAATGTATGCGGGATGGTTTTTTGAACCAACATGTCGAGGAACCAACTAGAGAGCAGGCTATTCTGGACTGGGTTTTGACCAATGAGGAAGGGTTAATTAGCAATCTTGTTGTGAGAGGCCCCTTGGGTAAGAGTGACCATAATATGGTAGAATTCTTCATTAAGATGGAGAATGACATAGTTAATTCAGAAACAAAGGTTCTGAACTTAAAGAGGGGTAACTTTGAAGGTATGAGACATGAATTAGCTAAGATAGACTGGCAAATGACACTTAAAGAATTGACGGTGGATATGCAATGGCAAGCATTTAAAGGTTGCATGGATGAACTACAACAATTGTTTATCCCAGTTTGGCAAAAGAATAAATCAAGGAAGGTAGTGCACCCGTGGCTGACAAGAGAAATTAGGGATAGTATCAATTCCAAAGAAGAAGCATACAAATTAGCCAGAGGAAGTGGCTCACCTGAGGACTGGGAGAAATTCAGAGTTCAGCAGAGGAGGACAAAGGGCTTAATTAGGAAGGGGAAAAAAGATTATGAGAGAAAACTGGTAGGGAACATAAAAACTGACTGTAAAAGCTTTTATAGATATGTAAAAAGGAAAAGACTGGTAAAGACAAAAGTAGGTCCCCTACAGACAGAAACAGGTGAATTGATTATGGGGAGCAAGGACATGGCAGACCAATTGAATAATTACTTTGGTTCTGTCTTCACTAAGGAGGACATAAGTAATCTTCCAGAAATAGTAGGGGACAGAGGGTCCAGTGAGATGGAGGAACTGAGCGAAATACATGTTAGTAGGGAAGTGGTGTTAGGTAAATTGAAGGGATTGAAGGCCGATAAATCCCCAGGGCCAGATGGTCTGCATCCTAGAGTGCTTAAGGAAGTAGCCCAAGAAATAGTGGATGCATTAGTGATAATTTTTCAAAATTTGTTAGATTCTGGACTAGTTCCTGAGGATTGGAGGGTGGCTAATGTAACCCCACTTTTTAAAAAAGGAGGGAGAGAGAAACCGGGGAATTATAGACCGGTTAGCCTAACGTTGGTGGTGGGGAAATTGCTGGAGTCAGTTATCAAAGATGTGATAACAGCACATTTGGAAAGTGGTGAAATCATCGGACAAAGTCAGCATGGATTTGTGAAAGGAAAATCATGTCTGACGAATCTCATAGAATTTTTTGAGGATGTAACTAGTAAAGTGGATAGGGGAGAACCAGTGGATGTGGTATATTTGGATTTTCAAAAGGCTTTTGACAAGGTCCCACACAGGAGATTAGTGTGCAAACTTAAAGCACACGGTATTGGGGGTAAGGTATTGGTGTGGTTGGAGAATCGGTTAGCAGACAGGAAGCAAAGAGTGGGAATAAACGGGACCTTTTCAGAATGGCAGGCGGTGACTAGTGGGGTACCGCAAGGCTCAGTGCTGGGACCCCAGTTGTTTACAATATATATTAATGACTTGGATGAGGGAATTGAATGCAGCATCTCCAAGTTTGCGGATGACACGAAGCTGGGTGGCAGTGTTAGCTGTGAGGAGGATGCTAAGAGGATGCAGGGTGAGTTGGATAGGTTGGGTGAGTGGGCAAATTCATGGCAGATGCAATTTAATGTGGATAAATGTGAAGTTATCCACTTTGGTGGCAAAAATAGGAAAACAGATTATTATCTGAATGGTGGCTGATTAGGAAAAGGGGAGGTGCAACGAGACCTGGGTGTCATTATACACCAGTCATTGAAAGTGGGCATGCAGGTACAGCAGGCGGTGAAAAAGGCGAATGGTATGCTGGCATTTATAGCGAGAGGATTCGAGTACAGGAGCAGGGAGGTACTACTGCAGTTGCACAAGGCCTTGGTGAGACCACACCTGGAGTATTGTGTGCAGTTTTGGTCCCCTCATCTGAGGAAAGACATCCTTGCCATAGAGGGAGTACAAAGAAGGTTCACCAGATTGATTCCTGGGATGGCAGGACTTTCATATGAAGAAAGACTGGATGAACTGGGCTTGTACTCGTTGGAATTTAGAAGATTGAGGGGGGATCTGATTGAAACGTATAAAATCCTAAAGGGATTGGACAGGCTAGATGCAGGAAGATTGTTCCCGATGTTGGGGTAGTCCAGAAGGAGGGGCTACAGTTTGAGGATAGAGGGGAAGCCTTTTAGGACCGAGATTAGGAAAAACTTCTTCACACAGAGAGTGGTGAATCTGTGGAATTCTCTGCCACAGGAAACAGTTGAGGCCAGTTCATTGGCTATATTTAAGAGGGAGTTAGATATAGCCCTTGTGGCTACGGGGGTCAGGGGGTATGGAGGGAAGGCTGGGGTGGGGTTCTGAGTTGGATGATCAGCCATGATCATAATAAATGGCGGTGCAGGCTCGAAGGGCCGAATGGCCTACTCTTGCACCTATTTTCTATGTTTCTATGTTAAAGTTCATTAAAGTGGAAGTTCATAGAGTCTTGATTAGTCAGGACATCAAAGGATATAGGGAGGGGGCAGAAGAATGGGGTTGAGAGAGATAATCAGCCATGATAGGAATGATGGAGCAGAATTGATGGGCTGAATGGCCTAATTCTGCTCCAATGCCTTATGGTCTCATGGACGTAGACTGGTCAGCTGGGACTAAGAGCACTGAATCCTGTGATAACAGTTTACCAATCTAAGATACACTTTCTATGTGTTAACTTAATCTATGCCAGTATGTTATAGGGAGAGGTTGCCCAGGCTACCCTTCATCTCTTGGAATGTAAGAGAATGAGAAGTGTTTAAAATAATGAGATACATAGAGTCGCCTCTCATAGAGTGGGGGAGATTCAAACAAGAGGACATGAGTTGAGAGTTAAAGGGCAAAAGTTTGGGCGGGGGGACTTCTTTACTCAGAGAGTGGTAGCTGTGTGGAACGAGCTTCCAGCAGAAGTGGTCAAGACAGGTTCGATGTTGTTGTTTAAAGTTAAATTGGATAGCTATATGGACAGGAAAGGAATGGAGGGGTATGGGCTGAGTGCAGGTCAGTGGGACTTGATGAGAGTAAGAGTTCGGCACGGACTAGAAGGGCTGAGATGGCCTGTTTCTGTGCTGTAATTGTTATATGGTTATAGATAAGGCAGTCTTTTCCCCAGGGTAGGGGAGTGAAAAACGTAGATATAGGGTGAGAGGGCACCACCACAGTGTAGAGGTTAGCGCAACGCTATTACAGCTCAGGTAGTCAGAGTTCAGGGTCCAATTCCGACATCTTCTCTAAGCAAGCTTTTGCGTTCCTTCCTGTGTGCACATGGGTTTCCTCTGGGTGCTACTACATGTGCTAATTAGCAGGTCAATTGGTCATGGTAACTTGTCCTGTGACTGGGGGGGGGGGGGTTAAACAGGTGAGTTACTGGGCAATGCAGCTTATTGGTCTGCCCCACCCTGCATCTTAATAAAGAAATCTCAAAGGGACCCGAGGGAGCAGGTGCAACCAGCTGCCAGAGGAAGTGATTGAGACAGGCACAACAGTGCCATTTAACAAACACTTGGACAGGTACACGGAGGGTCAGTGCCTAGAGGGATATGGTCCGAGCACAGGAAATTGGGGCTAGCTTGGTGTGCGTGGTGGTCGGCGTGGACTAAGTTTTCCCTTTCACAAGGTTCATAAGCTCTGGAATCCTCTTCCTCAAAAAATGATGTTGGAAACAAGAGTATTTGTATCTTCTTAAAGTGGAGGTAGATGATTGCTTGTCAACAGTCTAAGATCTCATTGAAGCCTACTGATACCCAAAAGGCCTGGATAGAGGGGATGTGGAAAGGATCACAGGTCAAAGTAAATTTATTAACGGAGTATATATATGTCATTATATACAGCCCTGAGATTCATCTTCTCGTGGGCATTCACAGTAAATACAGGAACAAAATAAAAGCAATAAATATTGAGAACATGAGATGATGAGTCCTTGAAGAGACTGGATGAGCTGAAGGTCCTGTTGCTCTGCTGTTCCATGTTCCCAAGATCAATCTAACCCTTCCCTCCCACATAGCCAGAAACAAGAGACAATCTGCAGATGCTGGAAATCCAAGCAACGCACACAAAATGCTGGAGGGATTCAGCAGGCCAGACAGCCTCTATGGAAAAAAAGTACTGGTTGATGTTTGGGCCGAGACCCTCCAGCAGGACTGGAGAAAAAGAGCTGAGGAGTAGATTTTAAAGCTGGGGGGAGGGGAATCCAGGAGGGGGAGGGATGAAGTAAAGAGCTGGGAAGTTGATTAGTGAAAGAGACAGAAGGCCATGGAACAAAGAAAAGGGGGAGAAGCTCCAGAGGAAGGTGATGGATGGGCAAGGAGATAAAATGAGAGAGGGAAATGGAGAAGGGGTACAGGGGGTTGGGGGCATTACCAGAAGTTTGAGAAATCAATGTTCATGCCATCAGGTTGGAGGCTACCAAACAGAATACAAGGTGTTGTTCCTCCAACCCAAGAGTGGCCTCATCACGACAGTGGAGGAGGTCATGGATGGACATATCAGAATGGAAATGGGAAGTGGAATTAAAATGGGTGGCCACTGGGAGATCCTGCTTGTTCTGGCGAACGGAGCGTAGATGCTCGGTGAAGTGGTCTCCCAATCTACAGTGGGTCTCACTGATATACAGGAGGCCACACCGGGAGCACTGGCCACAGTAAATGACCCAAACAGACTCACAGGTGAAGTGTTGCCTCACCTGGAAGGACTGCTTAGGGCTCTGAATGGTAGTGAGGGAGGAGGTGTTGGGGCAGGTGTAGCCCTTTTTCAGCTTGCAAGGATAAGTGCCAGGAGGGAAATCAATGGGGAGGGAGCGATCCCTGTGGAAAGCAGAAAGTGGGGGCGAGGGAAAGATGTGCCTGGTGGTGGGACCCCGTTGGAGGTGGCAGAAGTTTCAGAGAATTATGTGCTGGACGTGGAGGCTTGTGGACAAGAGGGTTCCTTGGTGTGGGTGGAGAATTGGTTAGCAGACAGGAAGCAAAGAGTGGGAATAAACGGGACCTTTTCAGAATGGCAGGCGGTGACTAGTGGGGTACGCAAGGCTCAGTGCTGGGACCCCAGTTGTTTACAATATATATTAATGACTTGGATGAGGGAATTGAATGCAGCATCTCCAAGTTTGCGGATGACACGAAGCTGGGTGGCAGTGTTAGCTGTGAGGAGGATGCTAAGAGGATGCAGGGTGAGTTGGATAGGTTGGGTGAGTGGGCAAATTCATGGCAGATGCAATTTAATGTGGATAAATGTGAAGTTATCCACTTTGGTGGCAAAAATAGGAAAACAGATTATTATCTGAATGGTGGCTGATTAGGAAAAGGGGAGGTGCAACGAGACCTGGGTGTCATTATACACCAGTCATTGAAAGTGGGCATGCAGGTACAGCAGGCGGTGAAAAGGGCGAATGGTATGCTGGCATTTATAGCCAGAGGATTCGAGTACAGGAGCAGGGAGGTACTACTGCAGTTGCACAAGGCCTTGGTGAGACCACACCTGGAGTATTGTGTGCAGTTTTGGTCCCCTAATCTGAGGAAAGACATCCTTGCCATAGAGGGAGTACAAAGAAGGTTCACCAGATTGATTCCTGGGATGGCAGGACTTTCATATGAAGAAAGACTAGATGAACTGGGCTTGTACTCGTTGGAATTTAGAAGATTGAGGGGGGATCTGATTGAAACGTATAAAATCCTAAAGGGATTGGACAGGCTAGATGCAGGAAGATTGTTCCCCATGTTGGGGAAGTCCAGAAGGAGGGGCCACAGTTTGAGGATAGAGGGGAAGCCTTTTAGGACCGAGATTAGGAAAAACTTCTTCATACAGAGAGTGGTGAATCTGTGGAATTCTCTGCCACAGGAAACAGTTGAGGCCAGTTCATTGCCTATATTTAAGAGGGAGTTAGATATGGCCCTTGTGGCTATGGGGGTCAGGGGGTATGGAGGGAAGGCTGGGGTGGGGTTCTGAGTTGGATGATCAGCCATGATCATAATAAATGGCGGTGCAGGCTCGAAGGGCCGAATGGCCTACTCCTGCACCTATTTCCTATGTTTCTATGTTTCCAGGCGCAGATCCATGGTCTCCCAAGACTAACGGATGCCTTGTTATGAGGTAGGACACAGAACATAATGCAGAATAAAATATGACAGCTACTGAGAAAATGCAGGACTCCTAATCCCTTTGAACCTGTGCTCTCTAGTATCTGACAATTCCACCCTGGGGAATACATTCTGACTGCCTAATGGTGCAAAAATAACAGGGTTGTTATCATGGGTGACTTTAACTTCCCTAATATTGATTGGCACCTGATTAGTTCCAAGGGTTTAGATGGGGCAGAATTTGTTAAGTGTGTCCAGGATGGATTCCTGCCACAGTATGTGGACAGGCCGACCAGGGGGAATGCCATACTAGATCTAGTACTTGGTAATGAACCGGGTCAGGTCACAGATCTCTCAGTGGGTGAGCATCTGGGGGACAGTGACTACCGCTCCCTGGCCTTTATAATTATCATGGAAAAGGATAGAATCAAAGAGGACAGGAAAATTTTTAATTGGAGAAAGGCAAATTATGAGGCTATAAGGCTAGAACTTGCGGGTGTGAATTGGGATGATGTTTTGGCAGGGAAATGTACTATGGACATGTGGTCGATGTTTAGAGATCTCTTGCGGGATGTAAGGGATAAATTTGTCCTGGTGAGGAAGATAAAGAATGGTAGGGTGAAGGAACCATGGGTGACAAGTGAGGTGGAAAATCTAGTCAGGAGGAAGAAGGCAGAATACATGAGGTTTAGGAAGCAAGGATCAGATGGGTCTATTGAGGAATATAGGGAAGCAAGAAAGGAGCTTAAGAAGGGGCTGAGAAGAGCAAGAAGGGGGCATGACAAGGCCTTGGCGAGTAGGGTAAAGGAAAACCCCAAGGCATTCATCAATTATGTGAAGAAAAAAAGGATGACAGAAGTGAAGGTAGGACCGATTAGAGATAAAGGTGGGTAGATGTGCCTGGAGGCTGTGGAAGTGAGCGAGGTCCTCAATGAATACTTCTCTTCGGTATTCACCAGTGAGAGGGAACTTGATGATGGTGAGGACAATATGAGTGAGGTTGATGTTCTGGAGCATGCTGATATTAAGGGAGAGGAGGTGTTGGAGTTGTTAAAATACATTAGGACAGATAAGTCCCCGGGGCCTGACGGAATATTCCCCCGGCTGTTCCACGAGGCGAGAGAAGAGATTGCTGAGCCTCTGGCTAGGATCTTTATGTCCTCGTTGTCCACGGGAATGGTACCGGAGGATTGGAGGGAGGCGAATGTTGTTCCCTTGTTCAAAAAAGGTAGTAGGGATAGTTCGGGTAATGATAGACCAATGAGCCTTATGTCTGTGGTGGGAAAGCTGTTGGAAAAGATTCTTAGATACTACTAGACAGGTATATGGAGGAATCTAAGGTGGGGGCTTATATGGGAGGCAGGGTTTGAGGGTCGGCACAACATTGTGGGCCGAAGGGCCTGTACTGTGCTGTACTATTCTATGTTCTATGTATCTATGCTTTTCAGTTCTAAATTCCACCAGGTCTCAGCCTGTCCTGGTCCAATCACATGGTGTCACAACCAAGAAAGCTCACCAATGCCTTTACTTCCTCAGGAAGCTAAAGAAATTGGCACGTGCCCTTTGACCCTCACCAGTTTTTAATCAATGCATCCTAGAAAGCACCTTATCTATATGCTTTACCGCTTGGTACAACAACTCCTCTGCATGTCACCGCGAGAAACTGAAGAGAGTTGTGGACACAGCTCAGCACGTCACAGAAACTCGCCTCCCCTCCATGGACTCTGTCTACACTTCTCACTGCCTCATGAGGAGTGTTTGACGGCTCTAGGCCTGTACTCACTGGAATTCAGAAGAATGGGGGCAGGGGGATCTCATTGAAACTTACTGAAGTTGAAAGACCTCAACAGATTGGATGTGGAGAGGAAGTTTCCTATGGAGGGGGAGTGTAAGACCAGAGGACTCAGCCTCAGAATAGTGGGATGTCCATTTAGAACAGAGATGAAGAGGAATTTTTTTAGACAGAGTGTGTTGAATCTGTGGAATTCAATGCCATAGGCAACTGTGGAGCCCAAGTCATTGGGTATATTTAAAGTGGAGGTTGACAGATTCTTGATTGGTCAGGGCATGAAGGGATATGGGGAGAAGGTAGGAGATTGGGCCTGAGAGGGAAATAGATCAGCCATGATGGAATGGCAGAGCAGACTTGATGGGCCAAATGGCCTAATTCTGCTCCTATATCTTATGGTCTTATGGCTCAGTAAATCAGCCAGAAAATCACCCAGGACATTCTCTTCCCCCTGCTGCCTTGCCCAAAAGGCTGAAAACATGTACTACCACGTACAAAGACATCTTAATCTCACAACCTATGCTATTATAGTTTTGCACTTATTGTTTACCTGCGCTGACTTACCAGCAGACTTTTACCCAGGGTAAGAGAGATCAAAAATTTAAAGTGTTTGGAGGGAATATCAGACGCAATTTTCTTTATACACAGAGTAGTTGTATTGACATTTATGCGACTGGAATAATACCAGAAGAGATGAAAAGAAAATCAGTATTCATCACTCTTCCTTAAGAAACCTGGAGCAATAGAATGTGAATTACATAGGACCATAAATTTAGTGAGTCATACCACTAAGATACTTCTAAGAATTTTGATGACAAGAGCTAAAAGTAAGACACAAGCTGAAATAGGTAAAGAAGAATGTGGTTTTGTGAAAGACAAAGGTACAAGAAACATGATATTGATGTTAAGGATACTATCAAAACGAGCTATTCAAGTGCAAGAAGATCTGTTTGTTTGTTTTATCGACTACACAAAAGCATTTGATAAAGTGAAGCACAATAAGTTATTTGAAATATTACAGGAAACTCTAGATCTAGATTCGAAAGACCTCCGCCTAATCAGAAATCTGTACCAGGAACAAACTGCCGCTGTAAGAATAGATGAAGAAGTGAGTCAGTTTATGAAAATCAAGAGAGGTGTTAGACAAGGGTGAGTTTTCTCCCCTGACTTGTTTAATGTGTACAGTGAAACAATATTACAAAAAAATGAGACATCTTGGGAATCAAAGTTGGCGGTGAAAACATCAATAATTTCAGATATGCAGATAACACTGTGTTAATTGCAAGTACGGAGGAAGAACTACAAAACTTAATTGATCCTGACCTGGATCTGGGCCGTACCCTCCAAATATCTGGACCTGCCTCTCGGTTTTTTTGCACTACCTTACTTTCCATTTTTCTATTTTCTATTTATAATTTATAATTTTAATTTTTAATATTTACTAATTTTTACTATTTTTAATATTTAATATTTGTAATCCAGGGAGTGGGAATCGCAGAATCAAATATCGCTGTGATGATTGTACGTTCTAGTATCAAATGTTTGGCGACGATAAAGTATAAAGTATATAGTTGTTGAAGAAAGTGCAAAAATGGGTCATCTATCAACCACAAAAAGACAGAATGTATGGTGATATCCAAAAAGGAGGAGAATCCTTCTTCTTGGATAAAGAGAATCCTTCTTTTTTGGATAAGTATAAAGTATCCTATCTGCAGGCTGAAAGTAAACGGGAAAGACATAAAACAAGTACAGAACTTTTGCTACTTAGGACGCTGGGTGACATCAGGTGGCAGGTGCGACATGGACATCAAAAGAAGAATAGGGATGGCAAAAGACACCTTTATGAGAATGAAGAGTATACTGACCAACACTAAACTAGGCATGACAACCCACCTCAGAGTACTGAAATGTTACGTTTATCCAGTTATGTTACATGGCTCAGAATGTTGGACAATATCTAGTAACATGAGGAAATGAACTGAAGCAGCAGAGATGTGGTTTTTGAGGAGGATGCAAAGAATATCATGGACGAAACGAATATCTAACGAGGATGTCATGAACAGAGCAAACACAAAAAGAGAAATAATGTATGAGATCATGAAAAGGCAACGTAACTTCATTGGATATGTGATTAGGAAAGAGGAGTTAGAATGCATGGTAATTATGGGAAAGATTGAAGGGAAGAAAGCAAGAGGAAGACAAAGACAAATGATGATGGAGACAGCAGCCAGAGAGCTGGAAATGAATACCAATGAATTGATCCATTTGACCCGAAACAGAAGTGTGTGGGCCATGGCAGTCAAAGCTCAAACTGGGCCCGGCACCTGATGATGACGATGTTGATGATGATTTGTATCGATAATGTTCTAATTTGCTCTGTATTTCACTTAAATAACCATAACCATAAAAAATACATAATTTGTTACTCAGTTAAATGGTAGTTTGTCTTTTTTATACCTTATGAATTATTGCCATGAAACTTTGGCAGCCGCTTAATTGGGACAAAATGAACTGGTCCTGATGTGCTCCAACTAACTGGAATCCACAATATTTACTTACCAAAGAAAAGAAGAATCCTATTTGCGTTTACAATATCAAACAAGGTTTGAAAGGTCTGAAGGGATTGGTGTTTGGATGGATTCCTGTCAGTAACGGATCCAGTTGTGCATTCTGCAGGCAAAACTGCTTCAGGTCTGTGGCTGCTTGTGATACCTGTGGTTGATAATTGGCAGGATAGGGATGGTGGGGGCGAGGGAGGCGAGGAGAAACAACAGTTAAATTGATTCAAGATTGTTTAATATCGTTTCCAGTACACAGGTATAAAGGAGAACAAAATTGTTACTCTGGGACTTTTGCAGCCCAAAAAAACACAATAAGATAAAGAACACAATAATAAAACCACAATAATTATAAGATAGCTTATATAGATTGATTGTACATTTATGAAGTGATGCTAGGCACAGGATTATCTGTACATGAGGTGACTGACAGGAAATGATAAAGTAGTGGTGGTCGGGGGTGTGAAGGGGTGGGTTAGTGGGTGGAGGAGTTGATCAGCCTTACTGCTTGGGGAAGGTAACTGGTTTTGAGTCTGGTGGTCCCGGCGTGGATGCTACGTAGCCTCCTCCCTGATGGGAGTGGGACAAATCGTCCATGAGCAGGGTGGGTGGGATCATTCATGATGTTACTGCCCTTTTTCCAGCACTTTTCTGCACACATCCTTGCTGGTGCCAGTGATGCATTGGGCAGTTTTGACTACCCGTTGTACAGCCTTCCTGTCCCTGCAGTGCCATTTCCCTACCAAGCAGTAATGCAGCTTGTTAGATTGTTCTCTACTGTGTATCGGTAGAAGGAGGCGAGTTCAGCTCTCTTCAGACTCCTGCAGGATGTGTTTTGAGCCATGAGAGATTGTGCAAGATGTGCTCTCCCAGGCGTTTGAAGCTACTTGCAGTCTGATACATACCAGACACCAACTATTTAAAGGATAAACATCTCATATTCCGTTTGGGTAGCCTCTAACCTGATGACATGATCATTAGTTTCTTGAACTTCCAGTAATTTTCCGCCTCCCCCTTCTGTCTTCTTCAATTTCCCACTCTGGCCTTTTACCTCTTCTCTGCACCTGCCTATTACCTCCCCCTGGTGTCCCTTTTCCTTCCCTTTCTTCCATGCTCCACTATCCTATCTTATCAGATTCCTTCCTTCAGCCCTTTACCCTTCCCACCCATCACCTCCCAGCCTCCTACTGCATCCCCTGCCCCCACCCAACTGGTCTCACCCATCACCTTCTCACATCCTCCTCCCCCTCCCCCACCCCACCTTCTTACTCTGACTTCTTTCCCCTTCCTTTCCAGTCCTGATGAAGGGTCTCGACCCGAAATCTCGACTGTTTAATGACTTCCACAGATGCTGCCTGACCCCTCCAGTTCCTCTAACATTTTGTGTTTAACCACTTGCATCTACTGTACTTTCTCCTAGCTCTGCATTATGTTTCCTTTTCAGTCTGACGCACAGGAATGGAAGAGTAGTGGGCACAACCTGGTCTGTTGCAGACACAGCCCTCTCCACCACTGAGAGCACCTAGAGGAGACACACTGACTCAGAGGGCAGCACCAATGATCGAGGATCCCTGCCATACAGGCCAGCTTCTTACAACTCCCATCCGACAGTAGGTACAGAAGCCTGAAGCCTCCCTTCGACCATTTGTTCCTTGAACCAACTGGAACAACCGAACCCTACCTCAGCAACAGAACACACCAGACCACCTCCTGCACCCGTCTCCTTTTGTGCTTACTTGCACCAAGGCGATGTCTTTCAGTCTTTTTTCCCCACTGTATGGTATAGTTATATTGGGCCATCAGTTAATTGGGGCAGCAGCTCATTTGGGACAACTCTTAAAGAACAAAAACTAATTGAGAAAATAGTTGGGATTCCCTTCGTTTATTTGGAACACTGTGCAACTTAATTGGGACAGGAGCCTGTTGCTGAACAGCTTCTAACTAGCACCAGTCGTGTGCACTTATGTGGCTGTTAGAAATTACATTGTGCTTACAGTGAACTGTTTTTAAAGACCATCAGCTGCACGCGTTTGTGTTCAAAAAGCAGTGATTTTTGTCACTGATAGGTGGCAGGAAACTAGCAGTAAGACAATTCCAAACTGTTTTGCTCACTGTGGTTTCAAGCATTCAGGCTCGAAGATGCCATGACGTGGCTGGAAGTGAAAATAAAATAATTTCACCACTTCGACAAGTTACAAAACCCAAAGAATTTGAAGGTATTGACAATTGAACGTTACAATGAAAATGAAGATTTGGAGGATGCCATCATTGATGGCACTGCATTATCTGCGCTTGGTGTCTGTGCTGATTTTGTTCATTTACAGTCGATCAAAAGACACGGCAGCGTACACTGGATTAATTCCTCTGCTGTGAACTATTAGGAACTAATACAGTTTTATAGTACCATAGTAGTATTGATAGTGTTCTAATTTGTTCTGTATTTCCTTTAAATATATAATTTGTTACTCAGTTTGTCTTTTTTTTATACCTTTTAAACTATGTCCATGAAACATGAGCTGAACTGTGTAATGATCCGACCTGTATGAACAGTATGCAAGACAAACTTTTCACTGCATCATAGTAATTGTGACAATAACAGAAAGTGTTTCCACGCTGCGCTAATGCACACACAGTGGCCACTTCATTAGGTAGCTCCTGTGCCTAATGCAGTGGCCACCGAGTGAATGTTCATGGTTTTCTGCTGCTGAAGCCCATCCACGTCATGATTCAATGTGTTGTGTGTTCTCGGATACTCCTCTGCACACCACTGTTGTAATGCGTGGTTACTTGAGTTCCTGTTATCCTCCTGTCAGTCCAGCCACTCTCCTCTGACCTCACCAGCCCTGATGAAGGGTCTCAGCCCGAAACGTCAATTGTTTCTCTTTTCAATCGATGCTGCCTGGCCTGAGTTCCTCCAGCATTTTGTGGGTGTAGCTCTTTCATCAGCAAGGTGTTTTCAGTTCAGTTTTCGTTTATTGTCATTTAGAAATGTATGCATTAAAAAATGATACAACATTCCTCCAGAATGATATCACAAGAAAACAAAAGATAAACCAAGCCTAAAACTGACAAAACCACATAATTGTAACATATAGTTACAACAGTGCAAAGCAATACCATAATTTGATAAGGAGCAGACCATGGGCACGGTAAAAAAAAGTCTCAAAGTTTCACACACAGAACTCTAGGTCACTGGATTTTTTTTTGTTGTGTTTTTTTTTGCACTATTCTCTGTAATCTCTTGTTTGACTGTTGTGTGTGAAAGCCCCAAGAGATCAGCAGTTTCTGAGATACTCAAACCACCCCATCTGGCACCAACAATCATTCCACAGCCAAAGTTACTTAGATCACACTTTTTCCCTGTTCTGGCAAGCATTTAAAGGTTGCATGGATGAACTACAACAATTGTTCATCCCAGTTTGGCAAAAGAATAAATCAAGGAAGGTAGTGCACCCGTGGCTGACAAGAGAAATTAGGGATAGTATCAATTCCAAAGAAGTAGCATGCAAATTAGCCAGAGAAAGTGGCTCACCTGAGGACTGGGAGAAATTCAGAGTTCAGCAGAGGAGGGCAAAGGGCTTAATTAGGAAGGGGAAAAAAAATTATGAGAGAAAACTGGCGGGGAACATAAAAACTGACTGTAAAAGCTTTTATAGATATGTAAAAAGGAAAAGACTGGTAAAGACAAATGTAGGTCCCCTGCAGACAGAAACAGGTGAATTGATTATGGGGAGCAAGGACATGGCAGACCAATTGAATAAATACTTTGGTTCTGTCTTCACTAAGGAGGACATAAATAATCTTCCAGAAATAGTACGGGACAGAGGGTCCAGTGAGATGGAGGAACTGAGTGAAATACATGTTAGTAGGGAAGTGGTGTTAGGTAAATTGAAGGGATTGAAGGCAGATAAATCCCCAGGGCCAGATGGTCTGCATCCTAGAGTGCTTAAGGAAGTAGCCCAAGAAATAGTGGATGCATTAGTGATAATTTTTCAAAACTCGTTAGATTCTGGACTAGTTCCTGAGGATTGGAGGGTGGCTAATGTAACCCCACTTTTTAAAAAAGGAGGGAGAGAGAAACCGGGGAATTATAGACTGGTTAGCCTAACGTCGGTGGTGGGGAAACTGCTGGAGTCAGTTATCAAGGATGTGATAACAGCACATTTGGAAAGCGGTGAAATGATCGGACAAAGTCAGCATGGATTTGTGAAAGGAAAATCATGTCTGACGAATCTCATAGAATTTTTTGAGGATGTAACTAGTAGAGTGGATAGGGGAGAACCAGTGGATGTGGTATATTTGGATTTTCAAAAGGCTTTTGACAAGGTCCCACACAGGAGATTAGTGTGCAAACTTAAAGCACACGGTATTGGGGGTAAGGTATTGGTGTGGGTGGAGAATCGGTTAGCAGACAGGAAGCAAAGAGTGGGAATAAACGGGACCTTTTCAGAATGGCAGGCAGTGACTAGTGGGGTACCGCAAGGCTCAGCGCTGGGACCCCAGTTGTTTGCAATATATATTAATGACTTGGATGAGGGAATTAAATGCAGCATCTCCAAGTTTGCGGATGACACGAAGCTGGGTGGCAGTGTTAGCAGTGAGGAGGATGCTAAGAGGATGCAGAGTGACTTGGATAGGTTGGGTGAGTGGGCAAACTCATGGCAGATGCAATTTAATGTGGATAAATGTGAAGTTATCCACTTTGGTGGCAAAAATAGGAAAACAGATTATTATTTGAATGGTGGCCGATTAGGAAAAGGGGAGGTGCAACGAGACCTGGGTGTCATTATACACCAGTCATTGAAAGTGGGCATGCAGGTACAGCAGGCGGTGAAAAAGGCGAATGGTATGCTGGCATTTATAGCGAGAGGATTCGAGTACAGGAGCAGGGAGGTACTACTGCAGTTGTACAAGGCCTTGGTGAGACCACACCTGGAGTATTGTGTGCAGTTTTGGTCCCCTAATCTGAGGAAAGACATCTTTGCCACAGAGGGAGTACAAAGAAGGCTCACCAGATTGATTCCTGGGATGGCAGGACTTTCATATGAAGAAAGACTGGATGAACTGGGCTTGTACTCATTGGAATTTAGAAGATTGAGGGGTGATCTGATTGAAACGTATAAGATCCTAAAGGGATTGGACAGGCTAGATGCAGGAAGATTGTTCCCCATGTTGGGGAAGTCCGGAACGAGGGGTCACAGTTTGAGGATAGAGGGGAAGCCATTTAGGACCGAGATTAGGAAAAACTTCTTCACACAGAGAGTGGTGAATCTGTGGAATTCTCTGCCACAGGAAACTGTTGAGGCCAGTTCATTGGCTATGTTTAAGAGGGAGTTAGATGTGGCCCTTGTGGCTACAGGGGTCGGGGGTATGGAGGGAAGGCTGGGGCGGGATTCTGAGTTGGATGATCAGCCATGATCATAATAAATGGCGGTGCAGGCTCGAAGGGCCGAATGGCCTACTCCTGCACCTATTTTCTATGTTTCTATGTTTCTGATGTTTGGTCTGAACAACAACTGAACCTCTTGACCAAGTCTGCATGCTTTTATGCACTGAATTGCTGCCACATGATTGGCTGATTAGATATTCGCATTAACGAGGTGTGCAGGTGTACCAAATAAAATGGCCACTGAGTGCATCTCTTGCTTCTTGAAAATTGAAATTAGAAATCCCTTCCCCCTTCCATTCCATGGCAACTGCTGAGTAACTGAAGTCTAGAAACATAAACTGTAAAGTTGGCTGTTCTTCGTGGCTCAGGAGATACAAAGCGAGGCTCTGAACAGACTTTACCATTTTAAGGAAAAACACTTCCATCACAACAGAGCACCAGGCACGCAGCCAACCACTGCAAGCTGGGGACCATTAGCGTAACTTTCCCCTACATTTGTGCCGAACTGCGGGCTTCATTTTCAAAGCAACACACGCAAAATGCTGGAGTTACTCAGGTCAGGCAGCTTCGATGGAAATGAATAAACAGTAGACATTTCAGGCCGACACCTTTCTTCAGGTCTAAGGAGGAAGGGGGAAGATGGGGAGGGGAAAGAGGCTAGCTGGGAGGTGATAGGTGAAGCCAGGCGGGTGGGAAAGGTCAAGGATGGGAGAGGACGGAATCTGATAGGAGAGGAGAGTGGACATAGGTGAAGGGGAAGGAGGAGGGGACAAGGGGAAAAGTAATGGGCAAGTGGGAAGAGGTAGAAGGTCAGAGGGGGGAACAGAGGAAGGTGGGGGGGGGTGGACTTGTTTACTGGAAGGACAAACAGATATTTATGACGGGCCTCACCAACGTGGGGGAGTCTGCATCGGGAGCACCGGGCACAACAGAGATGTACTGATCTCATATACATCAAAACACAAACATCACATTTCACTGTACATAACAACCAGCACAACCGAAGGATGTGCGGGGGCAGCCTGCAAATGTCACCACACATTCCACAGCCACACTGCTCAGCAGAACCACACAAGCTCCAGAATAACAAAGTTGTGGGGGAAGCAGAGGACTACCAGCTGGAAGACATTTATTGCCCTCCAGTGATGCTGCCCCTGGTTCCTAAAGTTGTCATAGTTGAGGGGGGAGGTACTGAGGATAAGTATGCACTATCTACTAAAATGCTACCAATGGTGCACATATCAAATGGCCTCTGACAACCAAGTCCCCCTCCTGGCCTTCATGTGTGACTTAGCTACTAAGCCCGGCAGAATTGTTTCTACTGACAGGAAAAGGAACAAAGGCAGGTTACAGGCGCCTTAGAATCAGTCACTTCAGGCAGAATGTCTTGTGTTTATGATTTACACTCTTCTCTCTCTCTCTCTCTCTCTCTCTCTCCCCAAGTAAATTTATCCATGTCCCACCAGCTTCAACTGGGCCTCTGTGTCTCACACACAACACACAAACACAGGCCTCCAGCCCCAGGCTAGCCTGCTTCCAGGCCTCCTACCCTTGGCTCTGGTTTCCTAGGCTTGCAAACATTGTGCCTCAAATTTCAGATTTCTTGTCAAGATGGCATCACACTGTGATGTTGGTCAACGTCATGGCTCAGACTTTGTTTCTTTAGGTTCATAGGGCTGGTTTTGGGACAGTGCAGGGAGTTAGGATTCAGAGGCAAGGATGAGGGGGCGTTAGAGGTGAGCTTGCAAACCTTGCTCATCTTCCTGCCCACTCTTAAGGTTAACAGCACCATGAAAACATGGAAACCAGCAGAGAAAATGGACTTGGGCCCAAGATACCAGGAGATTAGAAACATGAGGGGAGATCTTATTAAAGGGGAAGATGACAGGTTGATGTTTCCACGAGTGGGAGAAGTTTGAACGAGGGACACGGTTATGAACAACACACAATGCTGGAGTGAGGGGACTAGTGCTGGAACCACTCAGCATAATCCTCATAATCTAATCCTTGGCTATCAATTTCCCAGCTATAATCTTCTTTCAGCTATGATTCAGTGATGCCCACAACATCATACATGCCAATCTGCAATTATGCTACAGGCACATCTACCTTATTCCAAATACTACACACATTCAAATACAACACCTTCAGTCCAGTATTCACCCTTTTTCATTTAGTCCACCTCTTACACTGCAACTCATCCAGCTGACTGCAACTTTGCCCTATCATCAGCCTCTCCTCATGACACATTGCCTCTGCTTGTGAACCAGCTACCTCATCTTCAGCATTATCACTCCAGTTACAGGTCAGATCAGGATCCAGGGTTTAGGGACAGGAATGTAGGGGAGTTAGAGGTCAGGTTCGAGTTTAGGGACAGGGATGTGGGAGTTACGGGCCAGACTAGGGTTTAGGGTTTAGGGATAGGGATGTGGGGGAGTTAGAGATCAGATTAGGATTTAGGGACAGAGGGGTGAGGGTATTGATCAGCGGCAGTAAGTGAAAACTCTGGGCAGGAGTTCATGTCTAGGTCAAAGTGCTCCGTGTCGGAATGGGGGTAAGGTATTGATGTGGATAGAGAATTGGTTAGCAGACAGGAAGCAAAGAGTGGGAATAAACGGGACCTTTTCAGAATGGCAGTCAGTGACTAGTGGGGTATCGCAAGGCTCAGTGCTGGGACCCCAGTTGTTTACAATATATATTAATGACTTAGACGAGGGAATTAAATGCAGCATCTCCAAGTTTGCGGATGACACGAAGCTGGGCGGCAGTGTTAGCTGTGAGGAGGATGCTAAGAGGATGCAGGGTGACTTGGATAGGTTGGGTGAGTGGGCAAATTCATGGCAGATGCAATTTAATGTGGATAAATGTGAAGTTATCCACTTTGGTGGCAAAAACAGGAAAACAGATTATTATCTGAATGGTGGCCGATTAGGAAAAGGGGAGGTGCAACGAGACCTGGGTGTCATTATACACCAGTCATTGAAAGTGGGCATGCAGGTACAGCAGGTGGTGAAAAAGGCGAATGGTATGCTGGCACTTATAGCGAGAGGATTCGAGTACAGGAGCAGGGAGGTACTACTGCAGTTGTACAAGGCCTTGGTGAGACCACACCTGGAGTATTGTGTGCAGTTTTGGTCCCCTAATCTGAGGAAAGACATCCTTGCTATAGAGGGAGTACAAAGAAGGTTCACCAGATTGATTCCTGGGATGACAGGACTTTCATATGATGAAAGACTGGATGAACTAGGCTTATACTCGTTGGAATTTAGAAGATTGAGGGGGGATCTGATTGAAACGTATAAAATCCTAAAGGGATTGGACTGGCTAGATGCAGGAAGATTGTTCCCGATGTTGGGGAAGTCCAGAACGAGGGGTCACAGTTTGAGGATAAAGGGGAAGCCTTTTAGGACTGAGATTAGGAAAAACTTCTTCACACAGAGAGTGGTGAATCTGTGGAATTCTCTGCCACAGAAAACAGTTGAGGTCAGTTCATTGGCTATATTTAAGAGGGAGTTAGATATGGCCCTTGTGGCTAAAGGGATCAGGGGGTATGGAGGGAAGGCTGGTACAGGGTTCTGAGTTGGATGGTCAGCCATGATCATACTGAATGACGGTGCAGGCTCGAAGGGCCGAATGGCCTACTCCTGCACCTATTTTCTATGTTTCTATGAACATCGGTGATCCTGGAAGGTTGTATTAGCAGATGCCAAGGAGATCAGTGGTCCCCAGATCAGAGACCGGTCCTGGATTGGAGCTCTGTATAGGTGGGGAGTCCTGGGTACAGGTGGGAATCAGGAGGGTTGGTGACCTCCCAGGTTACTGGGGTCGGAGGTCCGTGTAAATTGAGAAGCCAGAGTGTGAAGGTGAAGCCGAAAGTCAAAGTCCAGAACACGGTGCATATAGAGGTAAAAGGTTGAAGGTCAAAGTTCTATGTTTGCACTGCTTATATTTTTAAATAAATTTCTTATTGTAACTTACAGTGCCTTGAAAAAGTATTCAGCCCCCACAACTATTTTCACATTGTACTGTCTCGTTTTCCAAATTTAAAATATATTGAAGTAGGATTGTTTGAGCTAATCTACAAAGCATCATGTCCAATCAAAAGAAATATTCCAAAACCTGTCAAAAATTTACTAAAATTGAAACCAAAATTGTGAGGCTGTAAAGTATTCATCTCCTTTCTAATGACTACACTAACTTTCCTCAGGTGCAATACTGTATATTACCTTGGCAAGTCACCCAATTTATTGATGTAGAAAATTGGAAGATCACCTGTTTGTAATGAATTCACAAGAATAAATACCCCCTCTCTCTGTAAGGTCCAACAGTATGGTAGATTTTCAACAGACCAAACCAAAAAAAAAAGAGCATTCAAGACAAGTCAGGGAAATGATAATAGAGAAGCACAAACTGGGGCAAGATACTAGACCACCTCAAAAGCACTGAACATACCTCAGAGCTCTGTGCAGAACATTGTGAAAAAGTGGAAAAAACATGAAACCACAGCCACTCTGCCTAGGTCAGGCCACCTCTCTAAACTTAAGTCACTGGAGAAGAATGGCACTTGTAAGAAAGACTAGTGTGATGCCAACAGTCCCTCTGAGTGAGTTGCAAAAGTCAGTGGCTGTAACTGGAGATGAAGTTCATGGCTCCACAATCTCTAAGGCCTTGGACAAAAAAGGGTACTTATGGAGAATGGCAAGGAAGAACCGTTAGCTAAATAAAAAGCATATCCTCGCCTGTAAAGACTTTGCAATGTGCTACTTAGAATATACTAAGGAGATGTGGAAGAAGGGCTTGGGTTGGATAAGACTAAAATGGAACACTCTGGACTCAACTCTAAGCAGTACATGTGGCAAAAACCTAATACTGCACGTCAGCCAGGTAGCACCATTCTTACTGTAAAGTATCATGCTAAAAGGATGCTTTTCAGCAACAGGGACAGGAAATCTGGTCAGGATTGATGGGAAGATGAATGCTGATAAATACAGAGAGATTCTGGATAAAAATCTGTTGGCCTCCGCCAGGAAGCTTAAACTGGAGGGGAGGTCCATCTTTCAGCAGGAAAACAACCCAAAACACACTGCCAGAGCAACAAAGGAGTGGATTCAAATGAAGAAATCACATGTCCTTGAGTGGCCCAGTCAGTCCTGGTCTTTACCTGATCGAACATCTCTGGCAAGACCTCAAGATTGCTGTCCACCACTGCTCCCCAACTAATCTGGCACCACTAGAGCAATTTTGCAAGGAGGAGTGGGCAAATCCTGCCCCATCACATTGTGCAAAGCTAATAGACCACAAGACCATAAGACAAAGGAGCAGAAGTAGGCCATTCGGCCCATCGAGTCTGCTCCGCCATTTTATCATGAGCTGATCCATTCTCCCATTTAGTCTCACTCCTCCGCCTTCTCACCATAACCTTTGATGCCCTGGCTACTCAGATACCTATCAATCTCTGCCTTAAATACACACAATGACTTGGCCTCCACTGCTGCCCGTGGCAACAAATTCCATCGATTCACCACCCTCTGACTCAAAAAATTTCTTCGCATTTCTGTTCTGAATGGGCACCCTTCAATCCTTAAGTCATGCCCTCTCGTGCTAGACTCCCCCATCGTGGGAAACAACTTTGCCACATCCACTCTGTCCATGCCTTTCAACATTCGAAATGAGGTCTCCCCTCATTCTTCTAAACTCCAAGGAATACAGTCCAAGAGCGGACAAACGTTCCTCATATGTTAACCCCCTCATTCCCGGAATCATTCTAGTGAATCTTCTCTGTACCCTCTCCAACATCAGCACATCCTTTCTTAAATAAGGAGACCAAAACTGCCCAAATCTGAGTACTAATAGTGACTTATCCAAAAAGACTACTGGCTGTAAGAGCTGCGAGAGGCGGTTCAGCTAAGTACTGAACGAAGGGGGACGAATACTTCCGAACTGCTGACATTTCAGTATTTGAATTTTTACTTTTTCATGCTTTACAATTTTCTATTTTCTGGCTCTACTGTGATAAAAAGGAGAATGTGATTCACAAATAAAAATTCTCAGTTAAATTGATCAAACCCCCTGATCGTAATATCCATTTGTGTGAACAAAGGGGTTGGGGGGGGGTTGAATATTTTTACAAGCCTATATTTTTAATAGTTTCTTTTAACATATTGCACAGTACTGCGGCCACAAAACAACAAATTTCACGGCACGCGTTCTGCAGCATCCATCTTTAAGACCCTGCTCACCCAGGACATGCCCCCTTCCTTGTTACTACCCCGTAGGGAACAGGGTTCAAACTTCAAATATTTATCAAAGTATGTATACATTATACAACTGAGATTCCTCTCCTAATAGGCAGCCTTGAAACAAAGACAGCCCAAAAAGAATATGAATGAATTATATATCCATCTATCAATGTGCAGAGAAAAAAAACACATCATGCAAACAGTAACTGCAAGCAAATAGTGTTTCTGATTTGAAGTCCGTGAAGTGAGTCCCATAGTTAAGTGCAGAGTCAAGTAAAAGCTGTGGAGCAGTGACCTTAATCAGCCCGTACTTTGCCTCAGGCCCCTACGCCCTAACCTTATCAATCTGGCCCGGCCCTTAAATCTCTGTCCAAACAACAGGTCCTGCCGCTTGGACATGAGGAGTTCGCCGCCTCGATTCGGCTTGTAAACCTCTGTCTGAACATCAGCACGCTCTGGGGCTCGCATCCCACAGCTTCCATTTGGCCTGTGCCCAACCCTTCACGCTCTCGGCTTCCGGCTCGCCGCTTTGCCTCGCCTTGGTTCTGCCGCACCAAATTGCTCCCAAGTCCAAAGGGAAGTTGCAGACTATTACTTGCAATGACTTTGCCAGAAAAGTGTGGTTAACAAAGTTGCTTTCCTTGTTTCGTTAGCTACCAGCCACGAGTCACCAGCGCCATCTTAAACCACCTGTCAAAATGTTGCACAGAGACACCTCTCACTCCCTGCGCAGGTGATTAAGATCGAGATATCATACGTACTGAGAGTGGTATCATTCAATCTGAAACCAGATGCTATTCTAAACCAATTCAAACTATGACGACTGGAGTTGATAAGTTTGCTATGGTACATTGGGAAACAAGACAAACAGTTAACCTGGAAAATCTTGAAGAGTTATTGAATTCTTTTGGTCCTGTACAGTAGCCTCCCCACCCCACCCCCCATACCAGACAGTGATACAGCCTGTACACAGTATGTTGGTTTAGTTTTCACTTCTCATTAAATGGATTTTTAATTTTGTTCTGTCTTGGAAAAATTGTGTTTATTTTATGTTTAATTTGTTTTTTTCCCCTTGAGAATGTGTTTATCAGACACTCTGTGCTTGTCATACTGTTGCAAGTAAGTTTTTCATTGCAGCTGTGCGTGCACACTAGTGCAGATGTCAATAAACCCGACTTTGACTTTGTTAGCGAGGGGATTAAGTATCGTATGTCCAAGCTTGCAGATGGCACTGTACGGGCTGTGAGGACGGTGCAGACATTTTCCGAGGGAAGTCATTAAGGGAATGAGTGGGAGGCAAAGGGAAAGAAAAAGTGAATTATCTTGTAAATGCTGAGACTGACAGATGTTGGAGAGACCCTTTGTACACACGAGGGCATAGATTTATGATCTGAAGTGAGGGATTTAAACGAGACACCGGGGGAAGCTTTGTCACACAAAGTGTGGTGCACATTTGCGCCTGCTTCACCGTTCCATCATGGTCCCATCCTCCTGCCCTCTCCCAGTAAACTTTGATGCCCTGATCAACCCCGGCTTTCATATACCTACTGACTGCACTGTACTGCAATAAATAAATTTAAAATGCTAGTTATTCAACAGGTCAGGCAGCATCCACGGAGGAGAATCAATGGCCAACATTTTGGGCTCAGACCCTTCGTCGGGAGTCCAGCTGCCGGACTGGCTGAGCTCCTCCAGCATTTTGGTGTGCAGCCCTCACCAGCTCCCCATAATGCCTCTTCATAAGGAGAGCTTGTTGCTCCTTATTTCCACCTACAAACTGCTCTTAAACGAGAGGATGGACAAACCTGGGTTGTTTTCTCTGGAATGGCAGAGGCTGAGCGGAGATCGGATAGGGGTTCATAAGTTTCATTTATTTAGAGATGCAGCATAGGATTGGCCCTTCAAGCCTCACCGCCCAGCAACCCATACTCAACCTTAACCTAATCACGGGACAATTTACAATGCCCAATCAACCTATAGCAGTGCATCTTTGGACTGTGGCAGGAAGCCAGAGGACCCAGAGAAAACCCACACATTACACCGGCGAGGACGAACAGAGACTCCTTACAGGGGACACTGGGACTGAACTCCAACATCCACACCAGAGCTTTAACAGCATTGCCCAAACTGCTATACTACCATGGGGCTACAGGTTTACAAGCGACACAGAGTAAACAGATAGCATCTTTCTCCCAGGGATGAGATGTCTAATACCAGAAGGCGTGCATTTAAGGTGAAACGGGGTAATTTCAAAGGAGATGTGAGGGGCAAGTTACTTACAGAGAGTGGAGGGTGGTGGTAAAGGCAGATACATTTGGGACTTTTAAAAGTCGTTTAGATAGGCACATGCACATGAGGAAAATGGAAGGATATGGCCATTGTGAATTGAATCGACTTTATTTATTATATCCTTCAAATACATGAGGAGTAAAAGTCTTTACATCTCCATCTAAATGTGCAATCGTAGTAATTTATAATAAATAGAACAGTCAAAGTCACATAGAACTACACCCAAATCTGCGTGAGTTAATCTGTCCGAGAGGCAGACCACCGACTTTATCCGCTCAGGGGATCTCCCATCCACTGCTACCAACCTTATAGTTCCCACACCCCGCACTTCCCGTTTCTACCTCCTACCCAAGATCCACAAACCTGCCTGTCCTGGCCGACCTATTGTCTCAGCTTGCTCCTGCCCCACCGAACTTGTTTCTGCATACCTCGACACTGTTTTATCACCCCTTGTTCAATCCCTTCCGACCTATGTTCGTGACACTTCTCACGCTCTTAAACTTTTCGATGATTTTAAGTTCCCTGGCCCCCACCGCTTTATTTTCACCACGGATGTCCAGTCCTTATATACTTCCATCCCCCATCAGGAAGGTCTCAAAGCTCTACGCTTCTTTTTGGATTCCAGACCTAATTAGTTCCCCTCTACCACCACTCTGCTCCGTCTAGCGGAATTAGTCCTTACTCCTAATAATTTCTCCTTTTGCTCCTCCCATTTCCTCCAAACTAAAGGTGTAGCTATGGGCACCCGTATGGGTCCTAGCTATGCCTGCCTTTTTGTTGGGTTTGTGGAATAATCTATGTTCCGTGCCTATTCTGGTATCTGTCCCCCACTTTTCCTTCGCTACATCGACGACTGCATTGGCGCTGCTTCCTGCACGCATGCAGAACTCGTTGACTTTATTAACTTTGCCTCCAACTTTCACTCTGCCCTCAAGTTTACCTGGTCTATTTCCGACACCTCCCTCCCCTTTCTAGATCTTTCTGTCTCTGTCTCTGGAGACAGCTTATCCACTGATGTCTACTATAAGCCTACTGACTCTCACAGCTATCTGGACTATTCCTCTTCTCACCCTGTCTCTTGCAAAAACGCCATCCCCTTCTCGCAATTCCTCCGTCTCCGCCGCATCTGCTCTCAGGATGAGGCTTTTCATTCTAGGACGAGGGAGATGTCTTCATTTTTTAAAGAAAGGGGCTTCCCTTCCTCCACTATCAACTCTGCTCTTAAACGCATCTCCCCCATTTCACGTACATCTGCTCTCACTCCATCCTCCCACCACCCCACTAGGAATAGGGTTCCCCTGGTCCTCACCTACCACCCCACCAGCCTCCGGGTCCAACATATTATTCTCCGTAACTTCCGCCACCTCCAACGCGATCCCACCACTAAGCATATCTTTCCCTCCCCGCCTCTCTCTGCATTCCGCAGGGATCGCTCCCTACACAACTCCCTTGTCCATTCGTCCCCCCCATCCCTCCCCACTGATCTCCCTCCTGGCACTTATCCGTGTAAGCGGAACAAGTGCTACACATGCCCTTACACTTCCTCCCTTACCACCATTCAGGGCCCCAAACAGTCCTTCCAGGTGAGGCATCACTTCACCTGTGAGTCGACTGGGGTGATATACTGCGTCCGGTGCTCCCGATGTGGCCTTTTATATATTGGTGAGACCCGACGCAGACTGGGAGACCGCTTTGCTGAACATCTACGCTCTGTCCGCCAGAGAAAGCAGGATCTCCCAGTGGCCACACATTTTAATTCCACATCCCATTCCCATTCTGACATGTCTATCCTCTACTGTAAAGATGAAGCCACACTCAGGTTGGAGGAACAACAATATTCCTCCACACTCAGGTTGGAGGAACAACAATATTCCGTCTGGGTAGCCTCCAACCTGATGGCATGAACATCGACTTCTCTAACTTCCGCTAAGGCCCCACCTCCCCCTCGTACCCCATCTGTTACTCATTTTTATGCACACATTCTTTCTCTCACTCTCCTTTTTCTCCCTCTGTCCCTCTGAATATATCCCTTGCCCATCCTCTGGGTTCCCCCCCCTTGTCTTTCTTCCCGGACCTCCTGTCCCATGATCCTCTCGTATCCCCTTCTGCCTATCACCTGTCCAGCACTCGGCTCCATCCCTCCCCCTCCTGTCTTCTCGTATCATTTTGGATCTCCCCCTCCCCCTCCAGCTTTCAAATCCCTTACTCACTCTTCCTTCAGTTAGTCCTGACGAAGGGTCTCGGCCTGAAACGTCGACTGCACCTCTTCCTAGAGATGCTGCTTGGCCTGCTGTGTTCAACAGCAACTTTGATGTATGTTGCAGGGATTAGTTTAGTTGGCTTTCTGATTACTAATTTAATCGACACACACAAAATGCTGGTGGAACGCAGCAGGCCAGGCAGCATCTATAGAAAGAGGTACAGTCGACGTTTCGGGCCAGGACCCTTCGTCTTACTATCTCTTCTTCCAGTTACTCCTGACGAAGGGTCTCGGCCCGAAACGTCAACTGTACCTCTCCCTATAGATGCTGCCTGGCCTGCTGTGTTCCACCAGCATTTTGTGTGTGTTGCTTGAATTTCCAGCATCTACAGATTTCCTCGTGCCTGCACGAACTTAATCGGTTGGGTACAACATTGTGGGCCGAAGGGCCTGTTCCTGTTCTCTGTTCTACCACCGCCCCCCCCACCCTTCTGCAATCACCTTAACTTTATGCACCCTGCTATTAACTACTGCCCAAGGCGGTAGGAGTCTCTGGCTGTCCACTCTACCGAGTCACCTCGCATCCTCCTTCGCTCCAAACAGAAAACCCCTAGTTTGCAGTTAAAAAAACAAGAGATTCTGCAGATGTTGCAAGTCCAGAGTCCTAGCTTGCTCAACTTTCCCCCAGAATACTTCCTCGTAAGAAGAGCTTGTTGTTCGCGATTTCTGCCCTGCAGTTTAAATTTAAAGCTGGCAGAACGTATTAACAATCGGCAGGTCACCGGTGCTGAGAAAGCCTCCCGCGAGGGTTTATCCCACCGCTGACCGATTCCAACACGGGACACGGGGTAACATGCTGTGTTGATCTCACAAAGTGAAACAAGTCTCCCCAGCCAGTCACCAAACACAAACAGTAGGTAAAAAATAACCCTGCAAGCCCATTATTCTTTCCCCTCCATCAGCAAATGGACGCTCCTTCCTTAATATTTAATGCCCCGATGACTCTTAATGAGATAAGGTCTCTCCTCAATGTTAGACAGTGACCCGGAAGTTTAGGAACCCTTCCGTTTGTTTTCAAAGTTTACTTTAAATAATAGGGCAGGAGTTATAAATAAACAAGAGAGGATAGTTTCTTTACACTTTTGGAAGATTTTGGACATAAAGCTTCAGAAGGATAACACACTTCCTAGAGACTTAGTGTCTCCTTACACTCGCTTCCCCATACAGTTAGATTAATTAGAATGCAAAGCAAGGGCCGTGTGGAGAGACTGCTCATAAGATGGCAGGCGCAAACACACAGTGGGCGTTTATGTTATGAAGGTGATGAGAAAAGGCGCTTAAAACGGAAATGAGAGGGAGCGAGAGAGAGCAATAAATCATATAGACAAGAGATTCTGGATTTCCAGCAGAGTAACACACACACTCACAATGTTGGAGGAACTCAGCAGGTCAGGCAGCATCTATGAAGGAGAGGAAATACCTGGCCCGTACTCCTTCCATTCCTCCACCTTTTTATTCTGGTGTCTCTCCCCCCACCCCCTTCCTTTTCAGTCCTGACGAAGGGTCTCGGCCTGAAAATTGAGTAGGTATTCCTCTTCGTGGATGCTGCCTGACCTGCTGAGAGATGGGGAGGGAATGCGTGTGTATGAGAGAGGGAGGTTTTGTGTGTGTGTGTGTGTGGGGGGGGGGGGGAGAGAGAGAGGTTTACTTCGGCGATGGGGAAGGATGAAAGTTAAGTGTGAGACCTGATAGTTCAAAGAAAGGTTAACAACCCTGGAGTTTAGATGGAAGTGAAACTGGGCTCCCACACCAACTCTGTCTAAACAGCATTATTAATGCCTCGAACAGTACTATAATAATTGGTTGAAGTGGTCACATTCGCATTACAGTGACCGAGTGGGGGCCCCCGCACCCGGAAGGATCGGCCCTGCAGTCACTGACTGCACAGTTGTAACCTGTCGCGTTGACTGTAAATTGTTGTAAAATCAGCACGTCCTATCAGATGTGTGGACAGCCCCCACCCATCACGGGGAAGGGGCTATCACGGGCAGCGTGGGCCGAATGCGCGCAGTGGGAGGAATGGCGCTGAGTAGCGGCGGCTCCGCCCTGCTGCGGGCTCCGTCCCCGGGTAACCGGCTCACCTTAAGCCGCTTGATGCCGACCTCAAAGCGGAGCTGTTCCACTAGCTTCCTGGTAGCGACCAGGTTGCCGGTGCCGGACATTGTCGGAGGCGGCGGGCTCTTCTTTCCCCTCTCTCTGTCCTCTCCGGTCGGGTGCTGAGCGAGGGTCCGTCTCTCTGAGCTCCCTCCTCGGCTCTCACCAGCGCTTTTTCCGGTTTCCCTTCAGAACGCTAGTGGGGCGCCCCGTAATGTTCAGAAGCGGAGCAGCAGCGAGGGAACACAGTCCAAAACACAGGACTGAGAGACGGAACACAGTCCAAAAACACAGGACAGAGAGACGGAACACAGTCCAAAACACAGGACTGAGAAAGGGAACAGAGTCCAAAACACAGGACTGAGAAAGGGAACAGAGTCCAAAACACAGGGCAGAGAGACGGAACACAGTCCAAAACACAGAACAGAGAAAGGGAACACAGTCCAAAACACAGGACTGAGAGATGGCACAGAGTCCAAAACACAGGACTGAGAGATGGAACACACTCCAAAACACAGGACTGAGAGACAGAACAGAGTCCAAAACACAGGACTGAGAAAGGGAACAGAGTCCAAAACACAGGGCAGAGAGACGGAACACAGTCCAAAACACAGAACAGAGAAAGGGAACACAGTCCAAAACACAGGACAGAGAGACGGAACACAGTCCAAAACACAGGACTGAGAAAGGGAACAGAGTCCAAAACACAGGGCAGAGAGACGGAACACAGTCCAAAACACAGAACAGAGAAAGGGAACACAGTCCAAAACACAGGACAGAGAGACGGAACACAGTCCAAAACACAGGACTGAGAAAGGGAACAGAGTCCAAAACACAGGGCAGAGAGACAGAACACAGTCCAAAACACAGAACAGAGAAAGGGAACACAGTCCAAAACACAGAACAGAGAAAGGGAACACAGTCCAAAACACAGGACAGAGTGAGGGAACACAGTCCAAAAGACAGACTCTGAGAGAGGGAACACAGTTCAAAACACAGGACACAGAGAGGGAACACTGTCCCCACATAGGATATTATAGGACCATTTTACATGGGACAGAATTAGACCATTCAGCCTATTGAGTCTGTTCCACTAAACATATCTCTGTAACCACCCCACCTGCTCCTGTATCATGTGCACATACACACACACTCACTCAACACACACACACACTCTCACATATACACACACACAGTCACATACACACACACACTCACTCAACACACACACACACTCTCACATATACAGATACACATTGTCACATATATACACACACACACTCACATACACACACACACAGTCACATATACACACACACACTCTCACATATACAGATACACATTGTCACATATATACACACACACACTCACATGCACACAAACATACTCACACACGCACACACATTCTCACATATACACACACACACATTGTCACATACACACACAAATTCACACACACGCACTCTCTCACACTAACCCACTCAGAAACACACTCATGCACACACAAACACACACACTAACATACTTACACGCGCGCGCACACACACTCTCTCCCTCACACACACATGTATATGCACACATATCACTCTCGCATACACACCTACACACACTCGCTGGGATCACATACACATCCAAGCACACATACATACATACACACACTTGCAGGCACACACACTCACATTCACATGCACACATCACTCTCACATATACATGCACAGACACACGGAATACAAGCACACATGCGCATGCACACACTCACTCTTCTACACATACACACACATGCATACACTCATATGCTCACACACACACATACATACATGCGGGGTTGAGAGGGTGAACAGCTTTAAGTTCCTCAGTGTAAACATCACTGAGGACCTCACGTGGTCGTACACACCAGCTGTGTGGTGAAAAAAAGCACAACAGCACCTCTTTCACCTCAGACGGTTGAGGAAGTTTGGTATGGGCCCCCAAATTCTAAGAACTTTCTACAGATGCACAATTGAGAGCATCCTGACTGGCTGCATCACTGCCTGGTATGGGAACTGTACTTCCCTCAATCGCAGGACTCTGCAGAGAGTGGTGTGGACAGCCCAGTGCATCTGTAGTTGTGAACTTCCCACTTTTCAGGACATTTAAAAAGACAGGTGTGTTAAAAAGGCCAGAAGGATCACTGAAGACCCGAGTCACCCCAACCAAAATTTATTCCAGCTGCTACCATCCGGGAAACGGTACAGCAGCATAAAAGCCAGGACCAACAGGCTCCGGGATAGCTTCTTCCACCAGGCCATCAGACTGATTAATTCACGCTGACACGATTGTATTTCTATGTTATATTGACTATCCTGTTGTACATAGAATTTATTATAAATGACTATAAGTTGCACATGTAGACAGAAACATAACGTAATCCTCATGTATATGAAGGATGTAAGTAATAAAGGCAATTCAATTCACATTTGAGGAGTTTCTGATGGCTCTGGACCTGTACTTACTGGCATTTAAAGAATGAGGAGGGATCTCATTGAAACCTTTCAAATATTGAAAGGACTGGACAGGGTGGATGTGAAGAGGATGTTTTCTACTGTGGAGGAGTCTAGGACCAGAGGGTATGGCCTCAGAATAGAGGGATGTTCCTTTAGAACAGAGATGAGGAGGAACTTATTTATCCAGAGGGTGAGGAATCTGTGGAATTCTTTGCCACAAATGGCTGTGGAGGCCAAATCATTGGGTACATTCAAGGCAGAGGTTGATAGGTTCTTGACGAAGGGTCTCAGCCTGAAACGTCTACTGTACCTCTTCCTAGAGATGCTGCCTGGCCTGCTGCATTCACCAGCAACTTTGATGTGTGTTGCTTGAATTTCCAGCATCTGCAGAATTCCTCGTGTTTAGGTTCTTGATTAATCAGGATGTGAAAAGTTACAGGGAGAAGGCAGAAGAATGGGGTTGAAAGGAATAATAAATCAGCCCTGATGGAACAGTAGAGCAAACTCAATGGGCTGAATGACCTAACATTGCTCCTAGTTCTTATGGTCTTATATGCATCAGCCAAACACTAAGACAATGAGGTTGTGTTAATTGTCCTGCATCAACAGGCAAACCTGTCTCTGTTCTTCCTGTAGTCCACAACCAGCTCCTTTGTTTTTACGACATTGAGGGAGAGGTTGTCTTCTTAACACCACTGTGTCAGGGTGATGACTTCCTCTCTGTAGGCTGCCTCATTATTATTTGAGATAAGGCCAATCAATGTAGTATCATCAGCAAATTTAATTAGCAGATTGGAGCTGTAGACGGCGACACAGTCTTGGGTATACAGAGAGTAAAGGAGGGGGCTTAGGACACAGCCCTGAGGGGCTCATGTGTTGAGGGTCAGAGGGTTGGAGGTGAAGGAGCCCACTCTTACCACCTGCCGGCGATCTGACAGGAAGTCCAGGATCCAGCTGCACAAGGCAGGGTGAAGGCTAAGGTCTCTGAACTTCTTGTCGAGCCTGGAGGGAATTGAATGCTGAACTGTAATCCAAGAACAACATTCTCACATAAGCATCCTCTTCTCCAGACGTGTAAGGACGGTATGTAGAACAGTGGCTATTGTGTCATCTGTCGATCGGTTGTGTCGGTAGGTGAATTGTAGGGGGTCCAGTTTGTGTGTTGGCAAGCTGCAGGTGGAATCCTTGACCAGCCTCTCAAAGCATTTGCTTATTGTTGAGGTGAGTGACAGGGCACCAGTCATTCAGACACGTTACCTTGGTCTTTTTGTGTACAGGGACAATGGTGGATGCTTTGAAGTATGAGGGCACTCTACACTGGGAGAGGGAAATATTAAAGATGACTGCAAACACACACGCCAGTCGTGCCGCACACAACTGACAAAACAGACAAATGTGATAAAGAAACAATAAGGTTGCTGCTCAATAAGCCAGAACACATGGACAGGAACGACAACAATTCATCACAACAAGCAGGCTTTCTTCTGCAGACTCTCTTGGTAGAGACCCACAAACCCAAAACTACATGACATTTTTATGCCCTTAAGATCAATGGTACAATAGTGATACAATTCCTATAGTAATAATGACATTGTTAACTTCGATACTTTGGGTTGACAGTGCTTCCTTCTGAATGTAGAAATGTAGAACAGAGACACCTAGGGGTACAGCTATATAGTTCTCAAAAAGTGACAACACAGCTACTCAGTGTGGTGATAAATCAGAATTAGAGTTACAATCTTATTTATCAGAATCAGATCCATATTATTACCATTGATGTGAATTTTGTTGCAGTACAGTTCAAAGACATAATAATTACTATAAATTACAAAAACTTTCATTGTAAATTATCATGCAAAATAATAATTACTATAAATTACAGAATTATGATTACTATAAATTACAAAAACCTCCGCTATAAATTATCTCCGTGCAAAATGTCGACTGTTTACTCCCCTGCATAGACTCAAGATTCAATATACAAGGTTGGACTAGATGGGCTGAACGGCCTGTTTCTATGCAGTAGTGTTCTAGGACTTTATGGGTATAGAGAGCCATGGTCCAGATGCGGGTCAGCACAGAACAGATGGGCTGAGGGGGTTGTTCCTATGACTCTGTTCAAGATTGTTTAATGTCATTTCCAGTACACAAGTGTAAAGGAGAATGAAACAATTGTTACTCCAGGTCCGATGCACAAAATAAACACAGTAAGATAAAGAACATAATAATAAAAAACACAATAAATACAAATACACAAGACATAGATTGATTGTATGTCCATAAAGATGCTGCCTGACCTACTGCATTTCTCTAGCATTGTGTGTGCATTGGCCAAGATGTCCAGCATCTGCAGTATTTCTTGAGTTTACTATAAGTAATAAAGATAACAAAGATTGCAAAGAAGATATCTGGCCTGCTTGATTTCATGGGCCAGGGCATCTGGGATGTGTCCAAGACGCTGGCGAGACAACATGAGGCGTATTGTGTGCAGTTCTGGTCACCCGGTTATGGGCTGCATGTCATTAACTTGAATGAGTGCAGAAAGATTGATGAGGGTGTTATCAGGAATGGAGGGCTTGCTAGGCAGGGCCTTTGTTAGCTGCAGGGTAGGAGACTGAGGGGTGACCTTACTGACTCAATGGAATCAAATCAGGTTTAATATCACTGGCATATGTCATGAAAGGTGTTTTTTGTGGCAACAGTACATCGCAATACATAATAAAAAAGCTATGAATTTCAATAATATTACAATTTTATATACATGTATACACAATATGTATAAAATATGTATATAAAAATACATATTCAGAATGGAATAAGTAGTGCAGAAAATATTGAGGTAGTGTTCATGGTTCGATGTCCATTCAGAAATCTGATGGGAGAGGGGAAGAAGCTGTTCCCAAAGTGTTGGGCGTGTGCCTTCAGGCTCCTGTACCTCCTCCTTGATGGTAGCAATGAGAAGAGGGCATGCCCTGGATGATGACAAATTTACAGATGGCATTAGAGTTGTGCCTAGCCGCACAGTCGTGGATGTAGCGAGAGAAGAGCAGCGGGCGAAGCACACACCCTTGAGGTGCGCCAGTGTCGATCGTCAGCGAGGAGGAGATGTAATAAGAGTAACACAGCACAGAACAGGTCCATACTGACCTCAGCATCCCCTCTGCTAGTCCCATTTGCCCATATTTGGCCCATAGCCCTCCAAGAGCCGGCTCTCTATGTACCTATCCAAATTCCTCTTAAATACTGTAATTGTACCCTCTAACAGTCCAGTCCGGGTACTCACTACTTTCTCGGTAAAGAAGATACCTCTCAGGTCTCCTCAATTTCTTCCCACTAATCCTGTAACTGTGCCCTCTAGTTTTGGTCACCCCAGCCCTCAAAGTTCAAAGATCCATCAAAGTAAAATGGATCCTTAAAGTACATAAGGATAAGTCACCATATCCAACCCTGAGGTGCATTTTCTTGTGGGCATTCACACTGTCCAAAGAAATGCAATAGAATCATTGAAAGACCGATTCCAACAAAGACAGAGAAATAACAATGTGCAAAAGATGAAAAATGGGGATGAGTAACGTTAACCCCTCTGGTTCAGGAGTCTGATGGTTGAGGGATAATAACTATTTCTGAACCTAGTGGTGTGGAACCTAAGGCTCCTATGCATCCTTCCAGAAGGTACAGCGAGAACAGAGTGTTTCCTGGGTGGTGGGGGTCTTTGATCATGGATGCTGCTTCGTGCAAGAGCGCTCCTTGTTTGAAAAGGCGCTTACATCCTAGCAATGATAACACTGAGGAATTTAAAGTTAGTGACCCTCTCCACCTTTGATCCCCTGATGAGGACTGGCTCATGGACCTCTAATTTCCTCCTTTTGAAGTCAATAATCAGCTCCTTGATTTTGTTGGCATTGAGTGAGAGGTTATTGTTTGTGTGGCAAATCCAGCACTGGATCTACAGGGCATGGGGTTGAAGCCGCCAATCTTATGTGGACAACCATTTTTGCAAAAGTCAACAAACTATGCAAATCTAAAGAGGGGAAAAATAAGCAATAAATATTGAGTACATGAGATGAAGAGTCCTTGAAAGTGTGTCCATAGGGTGTGGGAACAATTCAGTGATGGGGTGAGTGAAGTTGAGTGAAGTCATTCCCTCTGGTTCAAGAGCCTGATGGTTGAGGTATAATAATTGTTCCTGAACCTGGTGGTGTGGGACCTAAAGCTTGTGTACCTTCCTTCTGATGGTAGTAGATGTGCTCAGTGGTGGGGAGAGCTTTGTCTGTGTTGGACTGGGCTGTAGACATTTCCATTCCTGGGTACTGGTGTTCCCACAGCAGGCTGTGATACAGCCAGTTAGCATGCACCCCATTGTGCATCTACAGAAGTCTGCCAAAGTTTCTGGTGACGTTCCATATCTACACAAACTTCAACGAAATTAGGGACCTTGCCATGTCTTCTTTGTGGTGGTACTTACGGCCGATCCAGGATAGATCCTCTGATATGAACACACCAAAGAATTTAAAGGACATCGGGCCTCTTCCTCCTATTGTCAATAATCAGCTCCTTGGTTTTGCTGATGTTGAGTGAGAGGTTGCTGTGTCTCCACCCAGCCAGATTTTCAATCTCCCGCCCACATGCTGATTCGTCACTGTTACATACCTCAAGGAAATCTTGTGATTTTTTTTTCTTCTTGTGAGAATGATGTAATGGTCTTTTGGAGGTCACATGATGACCTGTGCACCGCGGGTATATAAGGGAAGACCTCAGATGACGCAGTTAGTTTTTAGTTTTTAGTTTTCCAGCTAGAACGTGTCTGTGTCTCCGTTTCTGTTACGTATTTATTTTATGACGCAGTTTCATTTTCAAAACGGAGTGTTACGTTCTGTTGCAAGGTACAATAGTGCTGGATTGGCAATTTTTGCTAGATTTGTTGATGTACCTTTTTCCAGTAGTATGGGAGAGTACAGGACCTGAAGGATTAAGAGAAGTTGGTATCATTCGCAGTTTAATAAAGGATCAACCTTATTGAGTCTTCGTTGAAGAAGTAGTGACCTGCATCGAAGATAACTCTTGCCAAAAGAGCAAGGAAGTTCACGCAAGGTTTGCTCTCTAGAAATTAAGATCAGTTGTTTTAAGCCGTTTACTTCCTTCATCGTGAATCCTTTGGACAGGACCAGCAGGAAAGTCGTGTCTATGAAGAAATCCTTCTCCAGAGAAGTCTCTCCCAATTGAACGTATAAATCTGTTGGACTTTCGAATTTACCATTTTAAGAACTGTATCTGACTTTACCGCTTTAAGAACTGTTTTTGCATTTAACTCTTTAAGAACCAGTGCCGAGTGACAATTTGTTGTACGGCTGCATAGCGGTTAACTTCCAGTTAAGGTTTTTGTTTGTTTTTTTTTATTATTTATCCATGTTTAATAAATGTTTGGTTGTTTTTGTATAATCTGTCTCGATTGATATTCATTGTTGCCGGTTACCTAACAGTCACCACCATTGATTTGGCCGATGACAGCGGTGTTGTCAGCAAATTTAAATATGGTGTTGGAGCTGTACTTAGCCTCACAGTCGTAAGTGTAAAGCGAGTAGAGTCAGAGTGGTGAGACGGGTAAGTACGCAGTCTTCTGGTGCTGATGGTAATTGTGGAGATGTTGTTGCCAACCTGGACTGACTGGGGTCTGCAAGTGAGGAAACCCAGGATTGAGTTGAAGGTGGAAAAGACTATGACTGTCCACCTTATCCACACTCCGCATGATGTTATAAACTTCAACAAGGTCATCCCTCAATCTCCTGCGCTCCAGGGAATGAAGAACCAGTGTGGTCAGCCTCTCCCTTTCACTGAGACTCTCTTATAACAATTACAGCACAGAAACAAGCTATCTCGGCCCTTCTAGTCCATGCCGAACTCTTACCCTATCCTAGTCCCACTGACCTGCACTCAGCCCATAACCGTCCATTCCTTTCCTGTCCATATATCTATCCAATTTAACTTTAAATGACAACATCGAACCTGCCTCAACCACTTCCGCTGGAAGCTCGTTCCACACAGCTACCACTCTCTGAGTAAAGAAGTTCCCCCTCATGTTACCCCGAAACTTCTGTCCTCTAATTCTCAACTCATGTCCTCTTGTTTGAATCTCACCCACTCTCAATGGAAAAAGCCTGTCCACGTCAACTCTATCAATCCCCCTCATAATTTTAAATACCTCTATCAAGTCCCCCCTCAACTTTCTACGCTCCAAAGAATAAAGACCCAACTTGCTCAACCTTTCTCTGTGACTTAGGAGATGAAATCCAAGCAACATTTTGGTAAACCTCCTCTGTACTCGCACAATTTTATTGATATCTTTCCTATAATTCGGTGACCAGAACTGTACACAATACTCCAGATTTGGTCTTACCAATGCCTTATACAATTTCAACATTACATCCCAACTCCTATACTTAATGCTCTGATTCATAAAGGCCAGCAAACCAAAAGCTTTCTTCACCACCCTATCCACATGAGACTCCATCTTCAGGGAACTGTGCACCATTATTCCTAGATCCCTCTGTTCTAAAGCATTCTTTAATGCCCTACCATTTACCATGTATGTCCTATTTTGATTAGTCCTACCAAAATGCAGCGCCTCACATTTTTCAGCATTAAACTCCATCTGCCATCTTTCAGCCCATTCTTCTAACTGGCCTAAATCTCTCTGCAAATTTCGAAAACCTACCTCATCATCCACAACACCACCTACTTAGTATCATCTGCATACTTACTAATCCAATTTACCACCCCATCATCCAGATCATTAATATATATTACAAACAACATTGGACCCAGTACAGATCCCTGAGGCACACCGCTAGACACCGTCCTCCAATCTGACACACAGTTATCCACCACTACTCTCTGGCGTCTCCCATCCAGCCACTGTTGAATCCATTTTACTACTTCAATATTAATGCCTAATGATTGAACCTTCCTAACTAACCTTCCGTGTGGAATCTTGTCAAAGGCCTTACTGAAGTCCATATAGACAACATCCACCGCTTTACCCTCGTCAACTTTCCTAGTAACCTCTTCAAAAAATTCAATAAGACTTGTCAAACATGACCTTCCACGCACAAATCCATGTTGACTCTTCCTAATCAGACCCTGTCTATCCAGAAAATTAAATACACCATCTCTAAGAATACTTACTATCAATTTACCCATCACTGACGTCAAACTCACAGGCCGATAATCGCTAGGTTCACTCTTAGAACCTTTTTTAAACAATGGAACCACATGAGCAATACACCAATCCTCCGGCACCATCCCCGTTTCTAATGACATTCGAAATATTTCTGTCAGAGACCCTGCTATTTCTAACTTCCCTCAAAGTCCTAGGGAATATCTTGTCCGGACCCAGAGACTTATCCACTTTTATATTCCTTAAAAATGCCAGTACTTCCTCCTCTTTAATCGTCATACTTTCCATAACTTCCCTACTTGTTTCCTTTACCTTACACAATTCAATATCCTTCTCCTTAGTGAATACCGAAGAAAAGAAATTGTTCAAAATCTCCCCCATCTCTTTTGGCTCCGCACATAGCCGTCCACTCTGATTCTCCAAGGGACCAATTTTATCCCTCACTATTCTTTTGCCACTAACATAACTGTAGAAACCCTTTGGATTTATTTTCACCTTACTTGCCAAAGCAGCCTCATATCTTCTTTTAGCTTTTCTAATTTCTTTCTTAAGATTCTTTTACCATTCTTTATATTCCTCGGGTACCTCATTAACTCCAAGCTGCCTATATTTATTGAAGATCTCTCTCTTTTTCTGAACCAAGTTTCTAATATCTCTTGAAAACCATGGCTCTCTCAAACTTTTAACCTTTCCTTTCAACCTAACAGGAACATGAAGATTCTGAACCCTCAAAATTTCACCTTTAAACGACCTCCATTTCTCTGTTACATCCTTCCCATAAAACAAATTTTCCCAATCCACTCCTTCTAAATCCTTTCGCATCTCCTCAAAGTTAGCCTTTCTCCAATCAAAAATCTCAACCCTGGCTCCAGACCTATCCTTCTCCATAATTACACCTAAACTAATTGTATTGTGATCACTGGAGCCGAAGTGCTCCCCAACAAATACCTCCACCACCTGCCCCATCTCATTCCCTAACAGGAGATCCAACACTGCCCCTTCTCTAGTTGGTACCTCTGTGTATTGCTTCAAAAAACTATCTAGCACACATTTTATGAACTCCAAACCAACTAGCCCTTTTACAGTATGGGCTTCCCAGTCTATGTGTGGAAAATTAAAATCTCCCACAATCACAACCATGTGCTTACTACAAATATCGGCTATCTCCTTACAAATTTGCTCCTCCAGTTCTCAGTCCCCATTAGGCGGTCTATAATACACCCCTATAAGCGTCACAACACCTCTCCTATTCCTCAATTCTACCCAAATAGCCTCCCTAGACGAGTCCACTAATCTATCCTGCCACAGCACCGCTGCTATATTTTCTCTGACAAGCAATACAACACCTCCCCCTCTTGTCCCTCCTATTCTATCATACCTGAAGCAACAAAATCCTGGAATATTTAGTTGCCAATCACACCCCTCCTGCAACCACATTTCACTAATTGCTACAACATCATATTTCCAGGTATCAATCCATGCTCTAAGCTCATCCACCTTTCTTACAATGCTCCTAGCATTAAAGTAGATGCATTTAAGAAACTCTCCACCTCCCACTCTCTGTTTATCCTTAATTGAGCAAACAACTTCGTTATCTTCTTCTTTATTCCCCTACATCAGTCTCCCTGCTCTTAGTCTCCTTAATTTGATTCCCTCCCCACAACCATTCTAGTTTAAAGTCACCTCAGTAGCCCTCGCAAATCTCCCCGCCAGGATATTGGTCCCCCTATGATCCAAGTGCAATCCTTCCCCTTTGTACAGGTCACGCCTGCGCCAATAGTGATCCCAATGATCCAAAAACCTGAATCCCTGCCCCTTGCTCCAATCCCTCAGCCACGCATTTATCCTACATCTCATTGCATTCCTACTCTCGCTGTCACGTAGCACAGACAGTAATCCCGAGATTACTACCTTTGTCGTCCTTTTTCTCAACTCCCTTCCTAACTCCCTATATTCTTCTTTCAGGACCTCTCCCCTTTCCCTACCTATGTCATTGGTACCTATATGTACCACGACCTCTGGCTCCTCTTCCTCCCACTTCAAGATCTCTTGGACGCGATCAGAAACATCTCGGACCCTGGCACCAGGGAGGCAAACTACCATCTTGGTCTCACAGAATCGCCTATCTGACCCCCTAACTAATGAGTCCCCTATTACTACTGCCCTCCTCTTTCTTTCCCTACCCTTCTGAGCTACAGGGCCGGACTCTGTGCCAGAGGCACGGCCACTGTTGCTTCCCCCAGGTATGCTGTCCCCCCCCAACAGTACTCAAACAGGAGTACTTTTTGTCAAGGGGCACAGCCACCGGGGTACTCTCTATTACCTGACTCTTCCCCTTCCCCCTCCTAACCGTGACCCACTTGTCTGCCTCCCGTGGCCCCGGTGTGACCACTTGCCTGTAACTCCTCTCTATCAACTCCTCACTCTCCCTGATCAGATGAAGGTCATCGAGCTGCATCTCCAGTTCCCTAACGCGGTCTCTTAGGAACTGCATCTCAACGCACCTGGTGCAGGTGTGGATGTCCGGGAGGCTTGGAGACTCCACTCCCTCCCACATCCGGCACTGAGAACAACAAGCTGCCCTCACACTCATACTTCCCCCTCTCTTCAAATAACAGTGAAAAAAAAATGAATAACCAAACCCACTTCGCCTCGCCCGTTTCCACCTAAGCCCATTTAGCCAAAGCCCTTAAGCCTTCACTCTACTCCCGGCTCACTCCGCTGCCCGCTATATAAGGCTGTGTTCCTTTTAAATCTTCCTCATTTCCCTCCACGACGTCACACGCCTGCACCGTCCTGCCTCTCTCGACACTGATGAAAAAAAACGAAAAATTTAAACAAGGCTTCCTCCACACTCCCGCTCCGAATCTCAGTATTCTTTCTCCTAATTAAACTTGAATCAGGATTTGAGTCCTTTTAAATCTTCCTCGTTTCCCTCTTGTTCTGGATCCATCCTTGTAAATCTCTTCTGTACCTTCTGCAACTTGACAGTATCGGAGTGAGCAAGATCAGACACACAATAGCCCAAGTGCAGTCTCACTAACCACATACTGTATATAACTACAACATAATGTCTCTGTTCCTAAACTTGATAACTTGACTCATGGGTTGGGGCAGAGAGAAGGTCATTTTTTCCCCCGATGGTCTAGTCATCTAAAAATAGAGAATTTAACAAGATTTCAAGCTTCCAAGAAGTTTTAATGTCATTTCCAGTACACAAGTATAAAAGAGAACAAAATAATTGTTCCTCCAGATATGATGCAGCCCAAAAAAAAAACCATAACAACATAAGGAACACAATAATAAAAAAGAACACAGTAATATAAATACAAAAGATAGCTTATCTCCATAAATTGTGTGTCCATAAAATGATGCTGGCACAGGAGTGTCTATACATTTGGTGACTCTGACAGAAGTAGTGGTGGTTAGGGGTGTGGAGGGGTGGGTTAGTGGGTGGGGGTGTTGATCAGCCTTACTGCTTGGGCAAAGTAACTGTTTTTGAGTCTGATGGTCCTGGTGTGGATGCTACGTAGCCCCCTCCCTGATGGGAGTGGGACAAACAGTCCATGAGCAGGTGGGTGGGATCCTTCATGTTACTGGCTTTTTTCTGGCACCTTTCTGTGTGGACTGTATGTCCTTGATGGTGGGCAGGCTGGTTCCGGTGATATGTTGGTGAGAGCGAGAAGAATTTAAAGATATAAGATTAGCTTTGTTTTCCATACATACATAAAAACATACAGTGATATACACCATTTGTGGTTAGCACTATGCTTTCCAATGCCAGTGATCAGCGAATGGTGTTGAATTCTGCCACCATCTGTAAGGACTCTCTAACCGATCTATGCCCCTATCAGATCACCTGCCAGTCTCCTAGGTCCCAATAAGAACCATCCCAATGTCTTCAGTCTCTCCTTATAAGCACAGCCCTCCATTCTAGACAGCGCCCTGGTGAGTCTCATCTGCACCTTCTCTATTGCTGCACAACCCTGCTGCAGCGTGGCTGATAGAACTGTACACAATGTTCTCAAGTGCAGGCCAGCCAATGTTTCGCACAACTGCAACAGTAGTGTAGCGGTCCGCGTACCGCTTTACGGTGCCAGCATTTGGGGTTCAATTCCTGTCACTTCCTCAAAGGAGTTGGTACGTTCTCCCCGTGACCGTGTGGGTTTCCTCTGGGTGCTCCAGTTTCCTCCCACAGTCCAAAGACATAAAGCACTGAGCAAAAATCTTTGGTACATATATAGCGAGGGTGCCTCAGACTTGTGCACATTACTGTATTTGTCAACGTGGAGCAGGGAGTGAGTTTGTTTAACTAGTTGGTGGGGGGAATGGGAAGCCAAGGATGTTGGGAATGGCGAGGGTTGAGCACTGTGTGAGGGGTATGGGACAAGTGGCAGAGAAGGAGTGCCAGGGACAGGGGAGGCATGGGTGCAGACACATCCAGCCCTGAGTCACCAGGCAAATTTATTTGATTCAAATTGGTTCATTGACCATTACACAATGTCTGGTGCTTCCCGATCCCTACCCTCTTCCTTCCCATTTTCCCAACCATGATTCCCCTCTCCCTGACTTCTTCCCACTCCCAGGAGTGTGATGGTGGAAGGGTCATAACTGTTCCTTAACCTGGTGGCATGGAACCTGAGGCTCCTGTACCTCCACCCTGATGGCAGCAGCAGGAACAGAGCATTGCCTGGATGGTGGTGGTCCGAGATGATGGATGCTGCTTTCCCGACCACGATTCCCCTCTCCCTGCCCCCTTCTCACTCTCAATCCACAACAGAGACCCAGATCAGAATCAGGTTTATCATCACTCACATATGTCATGAAATTGGTTTGTTTTTTTGTGGCAACAGTACGGTGTAATACATAAAATTACTACAGTACCGTGCAAAAGGTCTTGGGCACCTTAGCCATAGAGTATGTGCCTCAGCCTTTTGCCCAGTATTGTATACATTAGGTTTAGTTATTTGGGGATGTGCTATGTTGGAGCTAGAAGTATGGTGACACTTGTGGACTGTCCCCAGAGGGAGGGTGGTGGGTATATGGAATGAACTCCCAGCGGAAGTGGTAGAGGGAGGTGCAATTACAACGTTCAAAATACATCTGGACAGGTATATGGATAGATCGAGAGGGAAATGATCCAAATGCAGGCATCCACAGGAAATGTCTGCAAGCAAATGAGTCTCAGGATAGTATATGTTGAAATATATACGCAGTGGCCACTTTATTAGGAGCACCAGTACACCTGCTCGTTAATGCAAAATTCTAATCAGCCAATCATGTGGCAGCAACTCAATGCGTTAAAGCATGCAGAAATGGTTAAGAGGTTCAGTTGTTGTTCCTACTAAACGTCAGAAATGTGATCTAAGTGACTTTGACCATGAAATGATTGTTGGTACCAGATGGGGTGGTTTGAGTATCTCAGAGACTGCTGATCTCCTGGGATTTTCACGCATAACAGTCTCTAGAGTTTACAGAGAATGGTGCAAAAAACAAAAACACATCCAGTGAGCGGCCATTCTGTGGGTGAAAACGCCTCGTTAATGAGAGAGGTCAGAGGAGAATGACCAGACTGGTTCAAGCTGACCGGAGGGCAACAGTAACTCAAATAGTCACGCGTTACAACTGTGGTGTGCAGAAGAGCATCTCTGAACACTCAATACATTGAACTTTGAAGCGGATGGGCTACAGCAGCAGAAGATCATGAATATACCCTCAGTGGCCACTTTATTAGGTACAGGAGGTAGATAATAAAGTATTATTAATACTGAGTATACATACTTCGATAATAAATTTACTTTGACCTTTGGCTCAGTTGGCAACCCTATCAATTTACAAGTCAGCTTGCTTCTGTGCTGTGTAACTGTGACTATGGGGGTGCCATAGTAGCGTAGGGGTTAGCACGGCATTATTACAGCTTGGGGCAATTGTGTTCAGAGTTCAGCCCTCTGGAAGGAGTTTGTACATTCTTCCTGTGAATGTGTGGGTTTCCTCCGGGTGCTACGGTCTCCTCTCACTTACCAGTTAGTAGATTAATTGGTCGTTGTAAATTGTCCTGTGTAGAGGCCGGCGTTAGAAAGGTGGGGTGTTGGTGGCACGGCTCGTTGGGCTGCAAGGGGATTTTCCACGCTGTATCTATGCAACTGTTCAACTGTTCTCATTCCTGGCTCTTGGGCTGAAACTTTGGCACAACATGACCTGTGCATTCCTTAAAGATTTATTTCAGATATTCAGCTGCCCTGGCAGCTTGCTCTGGTACTGTGTAAGTACTTGACAGAACATTTCTCACACACAGTCTTGGAGGAACTCGCCAGTCAGGAAGCATGCACGAAGGGTCGCATAGCAGTCTACTCCAATCAGAGTGCAGCACCAGCTCTGACTGACAGGGTCTCACCCAATCACCCTCGTATATTATGGGAATCATTTATAAGCCTCTGAATACTAGCCAAGATGTGGGGTGGAGATTGCAAACTGAGCTGGAAAAAGCATGTAATAAGGGTAATAACACAACTGTAATGGGGACTTCAAAATGCAAGGGGATTTGGAAAATCAGGTTGGTGTCAGATCGCAAGAGAGGGAATTTGTTGAAAGCTTACGAGATGGCTTTTTAGAACAGCTTGTGCTTGAGCCTACTCGGGGAAAGGCTATCTTAGATTGGGTGCCGTGTAATAACCAAGATCTTATTTGGGAGCTTAATGTAAAGGAACCCTTAGGAGGCAGTGATCATAATATGATTGAATTCATACTGCAGTTTGAGAGGGAGAAGCACAAGTCACGAGTATCAGTATCACAACGGAATAAAGGGAATTAAAGAGGCATAAGAAAGGAGCTTGCCCAGGAGGATTGGGGTGGGGGGGGGGGGATGATACTGGCAGGGATGATTGCAGAGAAGAGGTGGCTGAAGTTTCTGGAAATAGTTCACAAGGTGCAGGGTTGATATGTCCCACAGAGAAGAAAATTCTCAAATGGCGGGGGTAGGCAACCATGACTGACAAAGGAAGTTGAGGACTGCATTAAAACCAAGGAAAGGGCATATAAGGTAGCAAAAGTGAGTGGGAAGGTGAATAATTAGGAAGCTTTTAGGAAACAAAGGGCAACTAAAAAAAGCTACAAGAAGGGAAAAGATGAAACATGAGAGCAGACTAGCCAATAATACGTATAAAGCAGGATACTAAAAGTTTTTTCAGTTGTATAAGGAGTAAGAAGGAGGAAGGAGGTGAGAGTTGATATTGGACCATTGGAAAATGATTCTGGTCAGGTAGTAATGGGGGACAAGAAATGGCAGATGAACTTAATGGGTACTTTGCATCTGTCTTCACTGTGGAAGACACTAGCAGTGTGTCAGAGGTCTGTGAGTGTCAGGGAGCAGGAGTGAGTGCCATTGTTATTACAAAGGAAGAAGTGCTGGGCAAACTCAAAAGTCTTAAGGTGGATAAGTCACTTGGACCAGATGGACTACATCCCAGAGTCCTGAGAGAGGTTGCTGAAGAGATAGCAGATGCATTGGTCATGATCTTTCAAGAATTACTTGATTCTGACATAGTTCCTCCAGGGAAATGGAAGATTGCAAATGTCACTCCACTCTTTAAGAAGGGAGAAACACAAAAGAAAGGCAATTATAGGCCAGTTAGCCTAATTTCAGTGGTTGGGAAAGTCTATTATTAAGGATGAGGTTTCCAGGTACATGGAGACTAATGATAAAATAAGTCAAAGTTAGCATGGTTTCTGTAAAGGAAACCTTGCCTGACAAATCTGTTAGAGTTCTTCGAGGAAGTACCAAGCAGGGTGGACAAAAGAGAGGCAGTGGACGTCATTTACTTGGATTTTCAGAAGGCATTTGATAAGGTGCCACACATGAGGCTGCTAAACAAGATAAAATCCTGTGGCGTTACAGGAAAGATGTTGGCATGGATAGAGGGATGGCTGACAGGCAGAGGGCAGCGAGTGGGAATAAAGGGGGCCTTTTCTGGCCAGTTGCTAGTGACTAGTGGTGTTCCTCAGGGGTCAGTATTGGGACTGCTACTTTTCACATTATTTTTCGATGATTTAGATAATGGGATTGATGGCTTTGTGGCAAATTTTGCAGATGATACCAAGGTAGGTGAAGGGGTAGGTAGTGCTGAGGAAGCAATGTAATTGCAGAAGGATGTGGACAAATTGGAAGAATGGACAAAAAGTGGCAGATGGAATATGGTGTTGGGAAATGTATGATTATACATTTTGGTAAAAGGAACGAAAGTGCGGACAATTATCTAAATGGAGAGAAGGTTCAAGTATCCGAGGTGTAGAGGGACTTAGGAGTCCTCGTGCAAAACTCTCAGAAGGTTAATTTACAGGTTGAGTCTGCGGTGAAGAAGGCAAATGTAATGTTGGCATTTATTTCAAGGGGAATAGAATATAAAAATCAAGGAGATAATGCTGAACCTTTATAAGACACTTGTCAGGCTGCACTTGAGATTTGTCAACAGTTTTGGGCCCCATATCTCAGAAAAGATGTGTTGTCATTGGAGAGAGTCCAGAGGAGATTCATGAGGATGATTCTGGGAATGAAGGGGTTAACATATGAGGAGCATTTGGCAGCTTAGGGCCTGTACTCACTGGAACTTAGAATAATGCAGGGGGATCTCATTGAATCCTACCGAATGGAGAAAGGACTAGATAGGGTGAATGTGGAGAGGATGTTTCCTATGGTGGAGTATCCAGAACTTGAGGACACAGCCTCAAAATTGAGGGGCGACCCTTTAGAATAGAGGTAAGGAGGAATTTTTTAGACAGAGTTGTGAATCTGTGGAATCTTCTGCCACAGACTGTGGTGGAGGCCAAAAGTCCATGGGTGTATCTAAGGTGGAAGGTGATAGTTTCCCAATCAGTCAGGGTATCAAAGGATATGGTGAGAAGGCAGTTATTTGGGGTTGAGTGGGATCCGGGATCAGCCATGATGGAATGGTGGAGTAGACTCGATGGGCTGAATGGCCTAATTCTGCTCCTTGTCTTATGGTCTTATGGTGTCTTCCCCCTTTCTTACCTGTCCTGAAGAAGGGTCTCAACCCAAAACATCAACTGTTCATTTCCATGCACGCTGCTTGACCAGCTGAGTTTGTCCAAAACTTTGTGTATGTTACTTTGGATTTCCAGCATCTGCAGAGTTTCTTGTGTTTAGAATAAGAAGGTGGGGCTTGGGAATCTGTAGTGGAAGTGTGGGATAAGGACAGGAAATTTGGGAGGGTGTGGAGGACAGAATTATTGACTGAATTCATGTCTCCTTCATCTGAAATCACGACGGAATTAGAATCAGAATCAGCAGATGTCGTAAAAAGTGTCCCACTATCACTCTCCATTTCTTTCCCTCTTTCTTCAATGTCATGAACTCTGAATGTTACAGCATCTATCATTAAGGACATCATCACACAGGACACACCCTCTTCTCATTGTTACCATCAGGGAGGAGGTACAGGAGCCTGAAGATTCAACGATTTAGGATCAGCTTCTTCCCCTCTGCATCAGATTTCTGGATGGACAATGAACCCAACAACACTACCTCACTACTTTTTCCCTCTCTTTTTGCACCACTTATATATATTCATTGAAATTTATAGTTTTTATTATTATGTATTATGTTCCCACTGCTGCTTGTAAGGAGTTTGCAAGTTCTCCCCATCACTGTGTGGGTTTCCTCCAGGTGCTTTGGTTTCCTCCCACACTCCAAAGACATACGGGTGGATAGGTTAATTGGTCATTGTAAATTGTCCTGTGATTAGTCTACGGTTAAATTGGGAGTTGCTAGGCGGCGTGACTCGACAAGCCTATTCCATGATGTATCTCAACAAATAAATTTTAAAGAGTATTGCAATGTACTGCTGCCATAAAAGAACAAATTTCACGACATGGGTCAGTGAAATTAAACCTGATTCTGATTCTCAACAAGGACAGGAAGTTTGGGAGAGTGGGGATAGAAACATTCTGGTAAGATGGGCGAGTTCGGACGCAGGGGCCCCTTTTTCTTGTTAAATGTGTTTTTTTTATGATTGTAAGATATTACTGGATTCCAAGAACTGTGGGTACTGCAGGTCTACACCATCAGTGAGCTGCTTGTTGGTCGGTGTAGCCGGCGGACATGTTGGAGGAGCCAGAATTGAATTCGGAGGAGCTGTGTTGGAAACATCGGAAATGGTGTGTGTATTGTAACTATGGGTGATGGCCTTGGATGTTTCTCTTGCGATCACAAGACCCTGTTGGACATTGATAACGTAAGATGCCGCAGGCCTTTTCCCCTTGTTTGGTGGTACAGCAAGTGGTCCGGAGCTTGGTTGTAATGAGAACCAGGCCTCAGGCCGTGTGCTACAGTCCGGGAGAGGAGACACTGGAGTGGTATAGCATGGTGTCCATGTACGGTTTTCCTCTCCTGTCAGTGCTGCCCTCTGGTGTTTGATCAATGGAATGACAGGCAGATTGCAGCGTTCAGAACTGTACCATCAATTTCTTATTTGCGTGACTATGTTTTGCTTGCTATCTTGAATATGCTGCGTATTTTTTAGCACCTTGGTCCCAGAGCAATGGTGTTTCGTTTGGCTGTATCCATGTTTGGTTGAATGATAATTAAACTTGATTTGATTTGACTTTATCAGAATCGGAATCAGGTCTATTATCACTGGCATGTGACGTAAAATTTGTTAACTTAGCAGCAGCAGTTCAATGCAATACATAATCTAGCAGAGGCAAAAAATAAATAAAATAAAAATAATAATAATAAACAAGTAAATCAATTACATATATTGAGTATACTAAAAAAATGCAAAAACAGAAATTCTGTATATTTAAAAAAAGTGAGGTAGTGTCCAAAGATTCAATGTCTATTTAAGAATCAGATGGCAGAGGGGAAGAAGCTGTTCCTGAATCGCTGAGTGTGTGCCTTCAGGTTTATGTATCTCCTACCCGATGGTAACAGTGAGAAAAGGGCATGTCCTGGGTGCTGGAGATCTTTAATAATGGACGCTGCTTTTCTGAGACACTGCTCCCTGAAGATGTCCTGGGTACTTTGTAGGCTAGTACCCAAGATGGAGCTAACTAGATTTACAACCCTCTGCAGCCTCTTTCGGTCCTGTGCAGTAACCCCTCCATACCAGACAGTGATGCAGCCTGTCAGAATGCTCTCCACGGTATATCTATAGAAGTTTTTGAGTGTATTTGTTGACATGCCAAATCTCTTCACACTCCTAATGAAATACAGCTGCTGTCTTGCCTTCTTTATAACTACATCAATGTGTTGGGACCAGGTTAGAATCTCAGAGATCTTGACACCTGGGAACTTGAAACTGCTCACTCTCTCCACTTCTGATCCCTCTATGAGGATTGGTATGTGTTCCTTCGTCTTACCCTTCCTGAAGTCCACAGTTCTTTCGTCTTACTGACGTTGAGTGCCAGGTTGTTGCTGCGACACCAGTTCATCAGTTGGCATATCTCACTCCTGTACGCCCTCTCATCACCACCTGAGATCCTACCAACAATGGTTGTATCATCAGCAAATTTGTAGATGGTATTTGAGCTATGCCTAGCCACACAGTCATGTGTATAGACAGAGTAGAGCAGTAGGCTAAGCACACACGCCTGAGGTGCACCAGCATTGATCATTAGTGAGGAGGATATGTTATCACCAATTGGCACAGATTGTGGTCTTCCAGTTAGGAAGTTGAGGATCCAATTGCAGAGGGAGGTACAGAGGCCCAGGTTCTGCAACTTCTCAATCAGGATCGTGGGAATGATGATATTACATACTGAGCTATAGTCGATGAAAGGCATTCTGACATAGGTGTTTGTGTTATCCAGGTGGTCTGAAGCTGTGTGGAGAGCCACTGAAATTTTAAGGTGCTTGGAAGTAGGTACAGAGGAGATATCAGGGGTAAGTTTTTTTTACTCAGAGTGGTGAGTGTGTGGAATGGACTGCCGGCGATTGTGGTATACGATAGGGTCTTTTAAGAGACTCCTGAATAGGTACATGGAGCTTAGAAAAATAGAGGGCTATGGGTAATTTCTAAGGTAAGGACATGTTTGGCACAGCTTTGTGGGCCTTAGGGCCTGTATTGTGCTGTAGGTTTTCTATGTTTCTATGAGATTGTATCTGCCGTTGACCTATTGTGGCGATAGGCAAATTGCAATGGGTCCAGATCCTTGCTGAGGCAGGAGTTCAGTCTAGTCATAACCAACCTCTCAAAGCATTTCACCACTGTAGACGTGAGTGCTACCAGGCGATAGTCACTAAGGCAGCCCACATTATTCTCCTTAGGCACTGGTATAATTGTTGCCTTTTTGAAGCAAGTGGGAACTTCTGCCCGTAGCAGTGAGAGGTTGAAAATGTCCTTGAGTACTCCCGCTAGTTGGTTGGCACAGGTTTTCAAAGCCTTACCAGGTACTCCATCAGGACCTTCTGCCTGGCGAGGGTTCACTCTCTTTAAAGAGAGTCTAACATCGGCCACTGAGACAGAGATCACAGGATCATCAGGTGCAGCAGGGATCTTTTTTTTAGACAATGAGAACACTCAGTCCTCTTTTACTGTCATTCAGAAATGCATATATGCATTAAGAAATGATACAATGTTTCTCCAGAGTGATATCACAGAAAACAGGACAAACCAAAGACTAACACTGACAGAACCACATAATTATAACATATAGTTACAGCAGTGCAAAGCAATACCATAATTTGATGAAGAACAAACCATGAGCACAGTAAATAAAGTCTCAAAAGTCCCCGAGTCGATCGACTCCCGAGTCCCCGATAGCAGGCGGCAAAAGGGAGAAACTCCCTGCCATAAACCTCCAGGCACCGTCAACTTGCTGATGCCTTGGAAGCAGCTGACCACAGCCAACACTGAGTCTATCCGACCAAAAACTTCGAGCCTCCGACCAGCCCCTCCGATACAGCCTCCCGAGCGCCATCCTCTGCTGAGCACCTTCGACCTCGCCCCGGCCACTTAAACACGCAAAGCCAAGGATTTCGGGGCCTTTTGCTCCGGAGATTCCGGTTACCACACAGTAGCAGCGGCAGCGAAGCGGGCATTTCAGAAGTTTTCCAGATGTTCCTCCGTACTCTCACGTCCGTCTCCATCAAATCAGAATTGTGCACGGTCCCCTACTTGACAGATAACAGATATTCATCACTGGACAGGCCACGCGCACTGCCGTCGCACCGCCATCTTCTCCTCCCGACAGGTACTCCTTCGGGATCTACACAGCTGTGGTTGTGTTCTCCCTCTCAAAGCGGGTATAGAAGGCGTTGTGTTCATCTGGTAGTGAAGCATCACTGCCACTCACGCTATTGGGTTTCGCTTTGTAGGAAGTAACGTCTTGCAAACCCTGCCAGAGTTACCGTGCATCCGATGTCGCCTCCAACCTCGTTCGAAATTGTCTCTTTATTTGAAACATTGGCCCGAAGGGGTGAATCAGTAATGTGAGTTCAGCCTCATTATTGCTCCCTGATTCTCTTTCCTCTTTCTTCCATGTTACGAGCTCTGAGGTCATTCATACACAGGTGATTCTTCAATTAGGGGCACTTTGACTACTTGAAATTGCGAAAAACGAAATTTCTTGAAACTCTGTTTTGTTTATGTTATAACTAAAGCTTTTATAGGCATCTGTTAGTCTCGTGAGACCATGCATTTGCGCCTTGGAAGGTTTCCAGGGCGCAGGCCTGGGCAAGGTTTTACGGAAGACCAGCAGTTGCCTGTGCTGCAAGTCTCCCCTTTCCACGCCACCGATGTTGTCCAAGGGAAGGGCATTAGGACCCGTACAGCTTGGCATCAGTGTCATAGAAACATAGAAACATAGAAAATAGGTGCAGGAGTAGGCCATTCGGTCCTTCGAGCCTGCACCGCCATTTATTATGATCATGGCTGATCCTCCAACTCAGAACCCCGCCCCAGCCTTCCCTCCATACCCCCTGACCCCCGTAGCCACAAGGGCCATATCTAACTTCCTCTTAAATATAGCCAATGAACCGGCCTCAACTGTTTCCTGTGGCAGAGAATTCCACAGATTCACCACTCTCTGTGTGAAGAAGTTTTTCCCCATCTCGGTCCTAAAAGGCTTCCCCTCTATCTTCAAACTGTGGCCCCTCGTTCTGGACTTCCCCAACATCGGGAACAATCTTCCTGCATCTAGCCTGTCCAATCCCTTTAGGATCTTATATGTTTCAATCAGATCCCCCCTCAATCTTCTAAATTCCAATGAGTACAAGCCCAGTTCATCCAGTCTTTCTTGATATGAAAGTCCTGCCATCCCAGGAATCAATCTGGTGAACCTTCTTTGTACTCCCTCTATGGCAAGGATGTCTTTCCTCAGATTAGGGGACCAAAACTGCACACAATACTCCAGGTGTGGTCTCACCAAGGCCTTGTACAACTGCAGTAGTACCTCCCTGCTCCTGTACTCGAATCCTCTCGCTATAAATGCCAGCATACCATTCGCCTTTTTCACCGCCTGCTGTACCTGCATGCCCACTTTCAATGACTGGTGTATAACGACACCCAGGTCTTGTTGCACCTCCCCTTTTCCTAATCGGCCACCATTCAGATAATAATCTGTTTTCCTATTTTTGCCACCAAAGTGGATAACTTCACATTTATCCACATTAAATTGCATCTGCCATGAATTTGCCCACTCACCCAACCCATCCAAGTCACCCTGCATCCTCTTAGCATCCTCCTCACAGCTAACACTGCCACCCAGCTTCGTGTCATCCGCAAACTTGGAGATGCTGCATTTAATTCCCTCATCCAAGTCATTAATATATATTGTAAACAACTGGGGTTCCAGCACTGAGCTTTGCGGTACCCCACTAGTCACCGCCTGCCATTCTGTAAAGGTCCCGTTTATTCCCACTCTTTGCTTCCTGTCTGCTAACCAATTCTCCACCCACACCAATACCTTACCCCCAATACCATGTGCTTTAAGTTTGCACACTAATCTCCTGTGTGGGACCTTGTCAAAAGCCTTTTGAAAATCCAAATATACCACATCCACTGGTTCTCCCCTATCCACTCTACTAGTTACATCCTCAAAAAATTCTATGAGATTCGTCAGACATGATTTTCCTTTCACAAATCCATGCTGACTTTGTCCGATCATTTCACCGCTTTCCAAATGTGCTGTTATCACATCCTTGATAACTGACTCCAGCAGTTTCCCCACCACCGACGTTAGGCTAACCGGTCTATAATTCCCCGGTTTCTCTCTCCCTCCTTTTTTAAAAAGTGGAGTTACATTAGCCACCCTCCAATCCTCAGGAACTAGTCCAGAATCTAACGAGTTTTGAAAAATTATCACTAATGCATCCACTATTTCTTGGGCTACTTCCTTAAGCACTCTAGGATGCAGACCATCTGGCCCTGGGGATTTATCTGCCTTCAATCCCTTCAATTTACCTAACACCACTTCCCTACTAACATGTATTTCGCTCAGTTCCTCCATCTCACTGGACCCTCTGTCCCTTACTATTTCTGGAAGATTATTTATGTCCTCCTTAGTGTCGTCACAGAGCAATGTGTGGTTAAGTGCCTTGCTCAAGGACACACACGCTGCCTCAGCCAAGGCTCGAACTAGCGACCTTTGAATCACTAGACAAACGCCTTAACCACTTGGCCACGCGCCAACACTTAACCCCCTTTATTATGTTGTTTAACATCTGTTTGTCGTTCAGTGTAATTTTTGTGCAATAAAACTCTTATGGTGTATATTAGAATCCCTTTTTATAAAACAAAATATAAATACATTTTTGATGTTGTGAGATAAGGGCGGTTAATCTATAATAAAACAAAAAGAGAAAACTGCAGGGTTATAGAAATATCAGGTTGCACTAACATTGAAAGAACATCTATGTCAATATTGTAAATTGTTAAATTAGAGTAGAAATGGCCAGTTCTAACATGTTTTGGCCTCAGCTTGAAGAATATGATATTGAATCCAGAAGGTTCCCACAGCTAATGAATCTATTTGCTGAAGCAGAGTCATTTACAAACCAGAGCTAATTTGTACCCACAAAGCCTGGAAAGAGCATACAAGTGATCAGCTTTTTGAGACCAGGCAGAATTCTATGCTCTTCTTTCAACAGATCTCTAACATCTGCCTTAACATTTTTGATAAGATCTCAATTAAATATATCACAATAAAGGGCCCATGATTTTGGACTGAACTATCTTGCTAAATTATTTCTTCTTTGCTAAAGTTTTCTTCTTTGGTTGGGAATTGTCAAAATAAGGCTTCCACTGGTAAGTTAATAGTAGATGAAATTTTAACTGACATTTGTTTGTTTTGTCATTTTGATCTGTTGCATATTCAATGGTGTATATTGATATTTGAATACTGAAAAAAAATCATTAAAATATATACACTGCCAACGAGTCTAACATTGGTTGACTATGACCACTAAATTAGATAGTTAAAAGTTCAAATCTATTAAAAATACAAACTAAAGCTTTATTTCCCATCAAAATATGCACTGTAATGACAAAATACTTCTGACCTTGACAGACAATGGTTTTAGTTTCCTATGAACTCTGATAAAATATCTATCTAACTAGAAGCAACTCTTACAATTAAAAACACATCCATAGAGTCTACTGTTTATCAAAATTCCATAAGAGATCACAGTTTTTAAGGCAGGAGCTGGAGAAATGTTAAAACATCCACATGAAACCTGAACACAGGCTGCTCAGCTAAACTAGGCGTTGTCTAATTAAAAACAATGCTTACAAAACATCTACCAAGGCTGGAATAAGCAGCAATTCAAATTTCAAGCAGATTATGGAGATCATTACTTTTCAACCGCCCATAAGACAGAACTCTTATTAACACTGACAAAACATTTACTCAACCATCTACACACTTGCTTTTACATCAGTAAGACATTCACAGAAATCTCAACAACTCTGAAAAAAGTAACACTTGAAATTTGAAGCACCTTCTTGTAGTCTCATATGAATAGGTGAAGCCACGGGAAAGTGGAGGTCACTCTGTTCTTGTTGCTGGCCTACTGGAGATTCTGGCGGGATATTCTCTGCTATAAAACTTTGTGCTGCCTGTCTTTTCTTATCAGCAGTCCTTTTGTTTCTTTGATTAACTCTCCACTGTCGTCTTTTCAGTCTGTTTGCACTTCGATAATTGTGAGGTGATTTTAAGTTTTCCTGTCCCCCTTCGTTTTTTTGTATCTCTTTCTCTTTCAAGGTACTACTGATTTGGTCTTTAATTGTGCCTTTGTATTTTTTTTTAATCGGACTGCTGATGATCTTGGGACCATCTTGACAATTTCACCGCCATTTGTGTGATGGTAATGACATTTCACACTTTTTAAAGAAAATGTTGGCTAAGTCTTGCACTTGCTAACTCACCCAGATAGCTAGCTTCTAAATATACTTTAAATATACAGAATTAAAGTGAAGTTATTTATTTCTCAGTTAAAACACTCAATAGTAATATAGAAACATAGAAACATAGAAAATAGGTGCAGGAGTAGGCCATTCGGCCCTTCGAGCCTGCACCGCCATTCATTATGATCATGGCTGATCATCCAATTCAGAACCCAGCCTTCCCTCCATACCCCCTGACCCCTGTAGCCACAAGGGCCATATCTAACTTCCTTTTAAACATAGCTAATGAACTGGCCTCAACAGTTTGCTGTGGCAGAGAATTCCACAGATTCACCACTCTCTGTGTGAAGAAGTTTTTCCTAACCTCGGTCCTAAAAGGCTTCCCCTCTATCCTCAAACTGTGACCCCTCGTTCTAGACCTCCCCAACATCGGGAACAATCTTCCCGCATCTAGCCTGTCCAATCCCTTTAGGATCTTATACGTTTCAATCAGATCCCCCCTCAATCTTCTAAATTCCAACGAGTACAAGCCCAGTTCATCCAGTCTTTCTTCATATGAAAGACCTGCCATCCCAGGAATCAATCTGGTGAACCTTCTTTGTACTCCCTCTATGGCAAAGATGTCTTTCCTCAGATTAGGGGACCAAAACTGCACACAATACTCCAGGTGTGGTCTCACCAAGGCCTTGTACAACTGCAGTAGTACCTCCCTGCTCCTGTACTCGAATCCTCTCGCTATAAATGCCAGCATACCGTTCGCCTTTTTCACCGCCTGCTGTACCTGCATGCCCACTTTCAATGACTGGTGTATAATGACACCCAGGTCTCGTTGCACCTCCCCTTTTCCTAATCGGCCACCATTCAGATAATAATCTGTTTTCCTATTTTTGCCACCAAAATGGATAACTTCACATTTATCCACATTAAATTGCATCTGCCATGAGTTTGCCCACTCACCCAACCTATCCAAGTCACCCTGCATCCTCTTAGCATCTTCCTCACTGCTAACACTGCCACCCAGCTTTGTGTCATCTGCAAACTTGGAGATGCTGCATTTAATTCCCTCATCCAAGTCATTAATATATATTGTAAACAACTGGAGTCCCAGCACTGAGCCTTGCGGTACCCCACTAGTCACCGCCTGCCATTCTGAAAAGGTCCCGTTTATTCCCACTCTTTGCTTCCTGTCTGCTAACCAATTCTCCACCCACACCAATACCTTACCCCCAATACCGTGTGCTTTAAGTTTGCACACTAATCTCCTGTGTGGGACCTTGTCAAAATCCTTTTGAAAATCCAAATATACCACATCCACTGGTTCTCCCCTATCCACTCTACTAGTTACATCCTCAAAAAATTCTATGAGATTCGTCAGACATGATTTTCCTTTCACAAATCCATGCTGACTTTGTCCAATCATTTCACCGCTTTCCAAATGTGCTGTTATCACATCCTTGATAACTGACTCCAGCAGTTTCCCCACCACCGACGTTAGGCTAACCGGCCTATAATTCCCCGGTTTCTCTCTCCCTCCTTTTTTAAAAAGTGGGGTTACATTAGCCACCCTCCAATCCTCAGGAACTAGTCCAGAATCTAATGAGTTTTGAAAAATTATCACTAATGCATCCACTATTTCTTGGGCCACTTCCTTAAGCACTCTGGGATGCAGACCATCTGGCCCTGGGGATTTATCTGCCTTCAATCCCTTCAATTTACCTAACACCACTTCCCTACTAACATGTATTTCGCTCAGTTCCTCCATCTCACTGGACCCTCTGTCCCTTACTATTTCTGGAAGATTATTTATGTCCTCCTTAGTGAAGACAGAACCAAAGTAATTATTCAATTGGTCTGCCATGTCCTTGCTCCCCATAATCAATTCACCTGTTTCTGTTTGCAGGGGACCTACTTTTGTCTTTACCAGTCTTTTCCTTTTTACATATCTATAAAAGCTTTTACAGTCTGTTTTTATGTTCTCTGCCAGTTTTCTCTCATAATCTTTTTTCCCCTTCCTAATTAAGCCCTTTGTCCTCCTCTGCTGAACTCTGAATTTCTCCCAGTCCTCAGTTGAGCCACTTTCTCTGGCTAATTTGTATGCTACTTCTTTGGAATTGATACTATCCCTAATTTCTCTTGTCAGCCACGGGTGCACTACCTTCCTTGATTTATTCTTTTGCCAAACTGGGATGAACAATTGTTGTAGTTCATCCATGCAACCTTTAAATGCCTGCCATTGCATATCCACCGTCAATCCTTGAAGTGTCATTTGCCAGTCTATCTTAGCTAATTCACGTCTCATACCTTCAAAGTTACCCCTCTTTAAGTTCAGAACCTTTGTTTCTGAATTAACTACGTCACTCTCCATGTTAATGAAGAATTCCACCATATTATGGTCACTCTTACCCAAGGGGCCTCTCACGACAAGATCGCTAATTAACCCTTCCTCATTGCTCAAAACCCAGTCCAGAATAGCCTGCTCTCTAGTCGGTTCCTCGACATGTTGGTTCAAAAAACCATCCCGCATACATTCCAAGAAATCCTCTTCCTCAGCACCTTTACCAATTTAGTTCACCCAGTCTACATGTAGATTGAAGTCACCCATTATAACTGCTGTTCCTTTATTGCACACATTTCTAATTTCCTGTTTAATACCATCTCCGACCTCACTACTACTGTTAGGTGGCCTGTACACAACTCCCACCAGCGTCTTCTGCCCCTTAGTGTTACGCAGCTCTACCCATATCGATTCCACATCTTCCCGGCTTATGTCCTTCCTTTCTATTGCGTTAATCTCTTTTTTAACCAGCAACGCCACCCCACCTCCCCTTCCTTCATGTCTATCCCTCCTGAATATTGAATATCCCTGAACGTTCAGCTCCCATCCCTGGTCACCCTGGAGCCATGTCTCTGTGATCCCAACTATATCATAATCATTAATAACAATCTGCACTTTCAATTCATCCACCTTATTACGAATGCTCCTTGCATTGACACATAAAGCCTTCAGGTGCTCTTTTACAACTCTCTTAGCCCTTTTTAATGCTTGCCCTGGATTTGTCGGCCTGCCAGTTTTACTTTTCCCCTTTGTACTTTTTGCTTCTACGCTCACTTTACACCCCTCTGTCTCTCTGCACTGGTTCCCATCCCTCTGTTGTGAACTAACCTCCTCACACCTAGCCGCTTTAATTTGATTCCCACCCCCCAACCATTCTAGTTTAAAGTCACCTCAGTAGCCCCCGCTAATCTCCCTGCCAGGATATTGGTCCCCCTAGGATTTAAGTGTAACCCGTCCTTTTTGTACAGGTCACACCTGCGCCAAAAGAGGTCCCAATGATCCAAAAACTTGAATCCCTGCCCCCTGCTCCAATCCCTCAGCCACGCATTTATCCTCCACCTCATCGCATTCCTACTCTCACTGTCGCGTAATGAATTTGGTAATGACATGTAATAAACATACTCTCAGATCAGGAGAGGTATAAATCTTTAAATTACTCACATTTCTGGACCTCAAAATATCAGACTTCCGCCACGACAGCCGCATGCTCCCTCTGTCACTTCTCATTTCCATGGAAACCACATAAGCAATAGTTTGAAAAAACTTAGCGACACACACAAAATGCTGGAGGGACTCAGGAGGCTGGGCAGCATCTATGGAAAAAAAGTACAGTTGACGTTTCGGGTTGAGACCCTTCAGCAGGACTGGAGAAAAAAAGATGAGAAGTAGATGTAAAAGTTGGGGGGAGGGGAGGGAGAAACACAAGGTGATAGGTGAAGCCGGGAGGGGGAGGGATGAAGTAAATAGCTGGGAAGTTGATTAGTGAAAGAGATACAGGGCTGGAGAAGGGGGAGTCTGATAGGAGAGGACCAAAGGCTAGGGAAGAAAGAAAAGGAGGGAGGAGCACCAGAGGGAGGCGATGGGCAGGCAAGGAGATAACGGTGAAGGGGCGGGGGGCCATTACTGGAAGTTCGAGAAATCAATGTTCATGCCATCAGGTTGGAGGCTGCCCAGATGGAATATAAAGTGTTGTTCCTCCAACCTGAGAGTGGCTTCATCTTGACAGTAGAGGAGGCCGTGGATAGACATAGCAGAATGGGAATGGCAAGTGGAATTAAAGAGGGCAGCTACTGGGAGATCCTGCTTCTGGTGGACGGAGCGTAAGTGCTCAGTGAAATGGTCTCCCAATCTACTTTGCGTCTCACCAACCGACAGCACCAGACAAAACTTGATTGGTTTCTAAAACCTGTTGCGTGTTGTTAAAATGACAGATGTGTTAAGACTGACTTTGTAATAAAAAATGTAGAAATTGTGTAAAAAAAACCCACATGAATTTGGCATGTATTTTTAAAAGTTCTTGTGAGAAAAATGAAACTAAAAGTTTCATTAATTTAGTACTTACTATGACTCTATTTTGAGGACAGATGATGGAATAGATGGCTCTGTTGCCAAGTTTGTAAATGTTGGAGGGGCAGGTAGTGTTGAGGAAACAGGTAGGCTGCAGAACGACTTTAGACAGATTAGGAGAATGGGCAAGAGAGTGGCAAATGAAATACAATGTTGGAAAATGCATGGTCGTGCACTTTGGTAGTAGAAATAAATGTGTGGACTATTTTCTATATGGGGAGAAAATCCAAAAATCTGAGATGCAAAGGGACTTGAGAGTCCGAGCACAGAACACCCTAAAGGTTAACTTGCAGGTTGAGCTGGTGGTGAGGAAGGCAAATGCAATGTTAGCATTCATTTCAAGAGGACTAGAATACAAGAGCAGGGACGTGAAGCTGAGGCTTTATAAGGCTCTGGTGAGGCCTCACCTTGAGTATTGTGAACTGTTTTGGGCCCCTCATCTTAGAAAAGATGTGCTGGCATTGGAGAAGGTTCAGAGGTAGATTCAAGGATGATTAGAGGAATGAAAAGGTTGTCATACGAGGAATGTTTGATGGTTCTGGCCCTGTACTCGCTGGAATTCAGAAGGATGGTGGGGGATCTCATTGAAACATAGTGTGATGTTCTGGGTGGGGGGTGTGGCTGACAACCCACCCCTGCATTTCTACTGACCAGTACTGTTTACTGTTCTTGTGTTAAAATGCTTTTGTGGGATTATGGTGGGAAGTTCCAGTTCATTTATTGTTACATTTTAGCTTGGGTTATAGTGTTATTTGCTTGTGTATTTGTGGGTCACCCTGACTAACAGGGGTGTGTGATGGTCACCTCCCCTGTTTCCATGAGGCTGGTTGGGTTCACTCTCTGGGTCATGGTGCCTGATCTGTTTTATGTCTACCACAATAAAACCGTTCTTGAGTGACAGAGCTTCCTCATCTGTTATTATGGACCAAATGCTCGCCGCAATATCATACATTGAAAGGCCTAGACAGAGTAGATAATGAAATGATGTTTCCCATGGTGGGGGAGTTTAGGACAAGAGCGCACAGCCTCAGGATAGAGAGACATCCATTTGAAACAGAGATGGAGAGAAATATCTTTAGCCAGAGGGGAGTAAAATTGTGGAATTTATTACCACAGGCAGCTGTGGAGGCCAGGTCGTTGGGTGTACTTAAGGCAGAGCTTGATAGATTCTTGATTGGACACAGCCTCAAAGATTGCGGGGCGAAGGCCGGGTAGTGGGGCTGAAGAGGACAAAAAAGATCAACCATGATTGAATGGTGGAGCAGTCTCAATGGGCCAAATGGCCTAATTCTGCTCCCATGTCTTACAGAGTCTGGGTAGGGGACAAGCCCAAATAGTGAAATTCTGGCACATTCAAGATTTCAACTCGCTTAAAAATTAAGGAAAATTATTTATGAAGCACACTGAAAAAGTTTAGAGTTACTATTACCTAACTTTTAAAATACTTGTAACTTTTAAACTACAGTATTTGTTTTGAAAAATCTATTTCTTCCCGAAAATCTACCCTAGGGGCAGAAAAAATACCCTAATTAAAGAATTATACGCACACGGCTCCTGTGAGGGACTTATTCTTTAACCTGAAGTGCATGGAGGCCGGCGGTATGAACGCATTCTCCTGTGAGCGGTGAATGAGTCAAGAAAGGCGAAATTATTGGGCCTGATGAAGTGCGTCGGCGAACCATCCATAAATATGCTGCCTGATCTGCAGAATTCCTCCAGCATTTCGCGTGTGTTACTCCCGATCTCCAGCATCCGCAGGAACGCTTGTATTAACAGCTCAGTTTCTGATTGGTTGGGAATTATTTCAATCACGGTCAACGCAATTTATTATTGGGCTAGATGGATATCAATCAATGATGGGCAGGCCAAAAACTGTGTAGGATTTGAGGGTGATTGGGTGCTGGTCCTGTCAATCAGAGCTGCTTCTGCTCTCTGATTGGATTAGGCTCCGATGTCGCTCTCAGCCGGTTGCTCGTCGGAGCGGCTCCCGGGAGAAGCGGTGAGCGTGGATCGGACACGGGCTGCTCTCGGCGTAATTCCTTCGAAAGTGCATGGAGGCCGGCGGCATGAACTGTTCAGGGAGCCGCAGAGCACCCAGTGCTGGGGTAAGCCAATGCGTTCGGTGTCTTAGTCATAAGATCGTTTAAAACTTAGCAAGAATAGTTGAACTGGTCAACGGCAGCAATTTGCTAACTGAGGCAAATATCAGAATCAGGTTTGATATCACTGGCATATGTCGTGCGGTAGCTTCTGGATTGCTCAAAACCACAAAAAAAAAACCCCAAAAGAAATTGCTTATAGACCTCTCGTCCGTCCAAGACTTGAATACTGTAGTGCCATTTGGGATCCCTACCAAACCATTCATATCAATAACCTCGAGAAAGTCCAGAGAAGAGCTGCCAGGTTTGTAACCAGTGATTACAAAAAGACCAGTAGTGTTACAGATATACTTCTCGACCTCAAATAGGATACCCTCCAAAGACGCCGCACAATTTACAAGGAAACTCCTTCATTAACTCCTTCCAACGTTAGGCACCTTTTGTGCAACGAGAATAACAGGTCAGCAACCCGACAAAACCAATCCCTGAATTACGAGACCATTCAGACCAACAAGGACGGCTACCGCTACTCACTGTGCCCCGGGACCATTGCAGTTTGGGACACCCTGCCGTCCCGCCACACATTAAATCTGCCGCTGATAGTAAAACTTACAAGTCGCTGCTTTTAAACACCGCAATTTAAATTACAACTGCATGCACGAAGGGCTGCACGTTTATAGCCCAGCGGCGCCGGTTGGTGCAGTATGGACAAGACAAGACATAATTATAAAACAACCATAAATAACGATAAGAAGTGCATTGGTTGGAGATGGAGATACGTCTCTACTAAAGGAGGTGTAAGGCACTCCTTCCCTCCGCAAGCCTGCAGGTCACCCTTGGGCAAGGTGTAGCATTTGCTAAGGCATCCCCTTCCCCTGATCAGGGTCACGTGAAGCCATGGGAGCAGGTGGTGGATGGTTGTACGAGCAGCCGGTGCAGATCACAAGTCCTGGTTATGTGACCACTGACAACAGGCAGACAATCTCTGAAGGGTATTGATAATGGCTGGGGTTACCCGTCTTGTAAAGGCACTGCCCAGAAGAAGGCAATGGCAAGCCACTTCTGGAGAAAAAAATTGCCGAAAACATTCTTAGGCATGTTAAGTCAATGTTATACAACACGGCATATAAATTAGTACAAAAATAGTGAGGTAGTGTTCGTGGGTTCATTGTCCATTCAGAAATCAGATGGCAAAGGGGAAGAAGTTGTTCCTGAATCCTTGAATGGTGCCTTCAGGCTTCTGTACCTCCTCCTTGATGGTAGCGATGAGATGAAGTCATGTCTTGGGTCATGGGGTCCTTAATGATGGATGCCACCTTTTCGAGACATCGTCTTTTGAAGGTGTTCTCGATGCTGGGGAGGCTCGTGCCCATGATGGAGCTGGCTGAGTTTACAATTTTATGCAGCTTTTTTCTGATCCTGGGCCGTGCCTCCACCCCACGTACCAGATGGTGAGGCATCCGTTTAGAATGCTCTCCACATCTGTAGAAATTTGCGAATGTTAGATACTGCTGGGCTATGTAGAACATAGGACAGTACAGCACAGGAACTGACCTTCAGCCCACCGTAAAACCACAGTGCCCCAACAGGACAGGTAAGACATTTCCCACACCGACTACACTGCAGAATTATTGCACTCTTTGTGACTTTATTAATAGTCCCTGATCACAAGGTTTGAGGTTCAACAAGTTGTCAGAGTCAAGTTTATTATCATCTGCACAAGTACACGTATTCACAGGTGCAATAAAGATCATCTTAGAGGCAGCAGCATCAGGGTAGGGCAAACAAAATGCTGAAGGAACTCAGCAGGTCACACAGCATCTGTTGATCAATCGACGTTTTAAGCCGAGACCCTTCATCAGGACCGGAAAGGAAGAGGAAAAAGCCAGAATAGGAAGCTGCAGGTGAGGGGAGCTTCAGAAAAGCAGTACTCATAAGAAAAAACATATTAGAAATTAAAGATTCTAGATTGTTTAATGCCATTTCTAGTACACAAGTGTAAAGGAGAACAAAATAATTGTTACTCCAGATCCAATACAGCACGAAAACACAGAATATGATAATGAACACAATAATAAAAACACAATAAATATAAAGATAGCTTATACACATTGATTGTCCATAAAGTGACGCTAGACACAGGAGTGTCTGTACATAAGGTGACTGACAGGAAGTGATAAAGTCGTGGTGGTTGGGGGTGTGGAGGGGTGGGTTAGTGGGTGGAGGTGTTGATCAGCCTCACTGCTTGGAGAAAGTAACTGTTTCTCTGAGTCTCGTGATCTTGGCATGAATGCTGCCTCATATATTTACATATAAATAATAATTAATTTATGAATAAGTAATTTATACATCAATTTTACTAGCCAGAATACGATTCTGTGGGAGTGAGTGGGTTCTGTGATTCTGCTGACTGCTTTACCAAGGCAGTGTGAAGTGCAGACAGAGTCCGTGAGGGGAGAGTGGTTCTTGTGTTGTTCTGAGCTGTGTCAATGCTTTAGGTGTAGTCTCACAAATAACTTGTACAGTTGGAATATGTTGTCCTAACACCTGCACTCAATGCCTGCCATGACTGTTGAAGATGTGAGTGTAGGTTTTGCTGATAATAAACTCCAATAAAGTTACCAAACTTACTACTGGAACGTACTTTATTTTACTTGTGCACCGGGAGAACAGCATGACCCCTGTCACCTGCCCTGTTCTGAATTATGAAGAGAGAAATGCTATTTTTATCACAGAATTGGCTAGCAGTTACAGATATTGGCCGTTTGGTAAACTACATATGTTTCGATTCTTTATTTCCAAGAACAACCACCATTCACAACAGAGGAGCCATGATTTGAGGCCACCCTCAGGGTGGAGGAGCAACACCTTATATTCTGTCTGGGTACCCTCCAACGTGATGGCATGAATACCTATTGCTCATTCTGGTCAAAAAAATTACCCCTTTTCCCCCCCCCACCCCATTCTCCACCCTGACCTTTTACTTCTGCTCATTATTTCCCCGTGTCCCCTTTCTCCTATGGTCCACTCTCTCCTATCAGATTCTTCCTTCTTCGGCCCATGACCTTTCTCACCCACCTGGCTTCACCTATCAACTTCCAGCTAGCCTCTTTCCTCTTCCCCCCATGTTTTTATTCTGGCATCTTCACCCTTCCTTCTCAGTCCCGAGGAAGTGTCTCAGCCTGAAACGTTGACTGTTTATTCATTTCCATAGTTACTGCCCGACCTGTTGAATTCCTCCAGCATTTTGTGTGTGTTACAGAGGTGTGAAAAGTCAATAGAAACTACTATCTGACAACCCATGATACTTCAAAATCTTAAACACGAGGAATTCTGCAGATGCTGGAAATTCAAGCAACACACATCAAAGTTGCTGGTGAACGCAGCAGGCCAGGCAGCGTCTCTAGGAAGAGGTACAGTCAACCTTTCGGGCTGAGACCCTTTGTCAAGACATAGTTCAAAATCTTATCGGTTGTCAGATGATAGTTTCTTCGTAAAGTAATTTTCCCTTAGTTGCATGCAGGTTGGATCAATTATCTCAACTCCAGAGCCCTGATGTGCAAATGGAAGTTATGTTCTTCAAAGATCTTCGTTGTCTCGGCTCTATCCTTGCCTGGATATTATGTTAACCCTTGCCTTACCACACTTCAACATAGGGAGTGGTCATCAACTGATGAGACTGCAGGGACAATAAACTGGCATTAATGTAAATGGGCTCAAAGTACAAAGAAAATTTATTATCAAAGTACATATACTGTAGGTCACCATATACAAACCTGAGATTAACTTTCTTGTGTCGGCATGCTTTATAACTCTATTACAGTATATGCCACGAGGCCCCCTGTTGGTTGGGCTTGATGTTACATACTGCTGTCCGTGTGTATGCAACCTAGTACCCAAGCCAGGGCAGTACAGTATGAAGAACAAGCTGTAGAACGCTCCTCCTCTCCACATAAGTGATGAATCCAAAGGAACGGCAGAGACCGATACAGTTTGGCACTAGCAGAGTCACAGGAGTTGCCAGGCACCATTGAACTCAACTTAGAATTCAACGTAGGGACTTCAGTTCCATATTTTCCCTCTGGATTTACTCCTGAACCATCACATGAGTGGCATTAGCTGCATGGCAGCGGAGGTTTGAGATCAGAGTTTTCCTTCTCCTTAATGAGCTGCCAGCCATGGCTGACAAGCCCCAGGTGCCTGGAGAACTGGTTTTAAGGCACCAGTAATCTGCATTTGCCGCTTCTCCTGCCAGTAGAGATGGTCCTGCCAGGTTTAGTAGTCACAAGTGAAGACTTGGTTGTCAGAGGCTGTTGGGAGCATTTAAATAGGCGGTGGGAGCTTCTCCTCACTACTCCTCTGGCTTTGGCAACCTTAAGGAACCACAACATATACAAGTTATGCATGAACTCTTGATCTCCCAACCTGCTTTGTTATGCCCACGCACCATATTGTATACCTGAACTGCACATTCTCTGCAACTGTAACACTTGATTAGCTGATTAGATATCTGGATTAATGTTCAGATGTTCAGGGGTACCTAATGAAGTGATCACTGGGTTGAAATCAATGATCTGGATGATGGAATTGATGGCTTTGTGGATGATATGAAGATAGGAGGAGGGGCAGGTAGTGTTGAGAAGGCAGAGAGTCTGCAGAAAGAATTAGACAGATTAGGAGAAAGGGCAAAGAAGTGGTAGATGGAATACAGTGTCGGGAAGTACATGGTCATGCACCTTGGTAGAAGGAATACAGGCATGGACTATTTTCTAAATGGGGCAAAAATGCAGAAATCAGAGGTGCAAGTGGACTTGGGAGTCCACATGCAAGATTCCTTAAAGGTTAAGTTGCAAGTTGAATTGGTGATAAGAAGGGCAGATGCAATGCTAGCAATCATTTCGGGAGGACTAAAACAAAAGAGCAATGATTTAATGTTGAGGATTTATAAGGTCTTGGTTGGTCCGTAACTGGGTTGCCAAACAAGCAGAAATGGAACGCTCGTTGGAGTCTGTGATTACTAGGAACTAATAAAGTTTTATTAAAGAAATAAGTAATACAGTACACTAATCGCAAGGATATAAATGTAACAGGTTAGCAATGATAATACACACTTATACACAAAAATAGGGTAATAGGAATCAGTCTAAGGGTAAAATGATCAGTCTTAAGTGAAGCAGAGTTCAGTTCAGTTTAGTGCAGTTCGAAGTAATCGCTGTTGTTGTACCGTTGGGGAGAGAGAGAGAGAGAGAGAGAGAGTGAGAGATGCAGTTGGTTTCGGGCAGACCTTTTAATGCCTTCTGATCCCGCTGTGGTCACCGACTGTGACCCCTCTGTTCCAGATACGATCGTTCTTCTGCGGTGAACCCGGCACCCAGGCAAGGGTGGACACACACCCCAGGTTCCCACCAATTGTACCTTTACACCCTGTGAGCCTCTGATCGATTCCCGCGAACTGGTCCTCCAAACTCCTACCAACTTGTGGGGGCACACTGCTCTTTCCAGGGTCTCGTGGCGTGTCTGGTGCCTTAGCAAACCTGCTCTTTTTATCCCCCTGCTGGGGTATCACCTGTCCATCAAACTTCAAACAGATCAGGTTCAAAGCAAACCGTCTGTCAATATCTGAATTGTGTTTCTTTCTCGTTAATCTCTCTCTTCTCTCTTATTAGCATTTTGAATGTTTCTCCATTGTCTTCTGTTAACTCTCTCATTAGCATCATCCGTCCGGTAGCTCTGCTTGGCGTCACACATGACAGTCTGCACGGAGTATTATGAGCATTTGGGCTCCTTATCTAAAAAAGGATGCACTGGCATTGGAGAGGGTCCAGAGGAGGTTCACAAGAAAGATCTCAGGAATGAAAGGATTAACATATGCGGAGTACTTGATGGCTCTTGGCCTGTATTCGCTGGAATTTAGAAGAACGAGGGTGGGGGAGGGGGATCTCATTGAAACCTATCGAATGTTGAAAAGCCTCGATAGAGTGGATGTGGAGAGGATGTTTCTTATGGTAGGGGAGTCTAGGACCAGAGGAAACGGCGTCAGAATAGAAGGACGTTCATTTAGAACAGAGATGAGGAGGAATTTCTGTCACTGGAGGGTAGTGATCTGTGGAATTCATTGGCATAGATGGCTGTACAGGCCATGTCATTGGGTATGTTTAAAGCAGAGGTTGATAGATTCCTGATTAGTGAGGATGTCAAAGAATACGGGAAGAAGGAAGGAAAATGGGATTGAGGGGGTAATAAATGAGCATGATAGACTGGTGGAGCAGACTCAATGGGCCGAATGGTTTAATTCTGCTCTTATGTCTTAAGGTCTCCTGCTGCTTACAAGTCAGAACAAACAGAAACTATAACAACTTCTCCCATTTAACATTCTCAGGAAAATTGTGTGAGTGGAGGATTTACATTTAAATGTAAATCCATTGTACATTTAGTAGTGAAAGTGCCCAGTCGCCTCGGCCTTGGCTGTCTGTTGTGCAGCAATAAAATGCTGTCAAACAAAAATGATGGTTTAAAAGAAAGAACTTGCGTTTATAGCATACTTTGTCAGCCAGAAGCGGCTGAAAGCTTTTTACAGCCGACTAAACAAGCCAGTCTACGAGGGCGATTTTCACAGGATGTAGTTTCACGAAACAAGAATGTAAAAAAAATGTGTTTCAGAATAAGGGGGAGTTTCTTGTTGTGGATCTGAGGAATTTGCAGAGGCAGATTCACTGAAGGTATTTTAAAGAGGAGGCTGTTACAATGTGGAAAGATAGGAGCGGGAGTCGGCTGCTGCCTCACCCAAAAACCTGCCTTGGTGTTCAATAGTTCAAAGTTTAAGGTAAATTTATTATCCAAGTACATATATGTCACCATATACAACTCTGAAATTCCTTTTCTTGTAGGAATTCATAGTAGAACAGAGAAATACTATAGAATCAGTGAAAAACTACACCCAGAGACTGACCAACAATGTGCAAACGAAGACAACTGTGCCAAATACAAAAACAAGCTAATAATAATAATCAGCGTTCCCTCTTTTTTAATGACCAGTGTGCGCAAAATTCTGTGCTGTGCAATTTATTGCCTAGTGACCTCAACATGTGTGTGCTGAATAATTTCTTCAGTTAAAAACAGTAAATAAGCCAGTTCTAAACTCTGCAGACAAATCATTGCAAACTCCATGTTGTCAACACCATCCACATCAGAAACCGGAAAAGGAAATGCGATTGTGTACGATCGTGAAGTATGCTTGACATGCCAGCGAGGTAGAGGGTGACAACAATCTGTGTGCAGTTTAAATTCCTTTGTGCGCGAGTAACAGATGATCTGTGCGCGCACACCTTCGCGGGAACATTGATAATAATGAATAAATTAAATAAATAATGCTGAGAACATGAATTGTAGAGTCCATGAAAGTGAGACTGATTCCATAACCTATGGACTCACTTTCAAGGACTCGACAAATCATGTTCTCAGTATTTATTTATGTATGTATGTATGTATGTACGTATGTCACCATTTACAACCTTCAGATTAATTTTTTTGCAGGTATTCAGTTAGATACAAAGAAACACAATAGAGTTAGTGAAAAACTACACATAAAGAATGACAAACAACCAATGTGTGAAAGAAAACAAAATGCAAATACACAAAATCAAATGATAATAAATAATACTGAGAACATGAGTTGAAAGTGAGTCCGTAGGTTGTGGAATCAGTTCAGTGCTGAGGTGAGTGAAGTTATCCATGTTGGTTCAGGAGCTGATGATTGAGGGGTAATAACTGTTCCTGAACCTAGTGGTGTGGTTGCTAATCCTCCTATACCACCTTCCAACCCGAACCCTAATACATGATCTGAATATTCATTATCTATCTGAGTTGCTGCTCCACTAGGAAATCTCCAGGGATGCCTACTCTGAAGACGTTTAAATCTTCCCTTCGACGGGAGTTCAGTGAGACCCTCTCTCACTGCTCCCCCCGTGATCTCTGCAGCCCTCCGACTCTTCAACCTTCCAGCTATCTTCCTTCCTCTCCCCCACCAGTTTAATCTGGGGACTTCCCCCTTCCTTTCCAGTCCTGGAGAATGGTCTTGGTTCAAAATGTCGAGTACTTAGTCCTCACGATAGATGCTGCCTGACTTGCTGATTCCTGCAGCATTCTGTGTGTGTTGCCCTGGATTTCCAGCATCTGCAGACTCTCATGTCCGTACGTCTCTCTATCTGTCTAATCCTTTCCTTTATTGTATTTGTTGTCATTTGAACATTGGTTGTTCGTTTGTCTTTAGGTGTAATCTTTCATTGATTCTGTTGTGTTTTATATTTACTGTGAATGCCCACAAGAAATGGAATCTCAGTGTTGTATATGGTGACATAAATGTACTTAGATAATAAGATAGATAGATAGATATACTTTATTGATCCCAAGGGAAATTGGGTTTCGTTACAGCCGCACCAACCAAGAATAGAGTATAAATATAGAAATACAAAAACCACCAACAATCAAACAACAAAATGCAAACTATGCCAGATGGAAATAAGTCCAGGACCAGCCTATTGGCTCAGGGTGTCTGACCCTCCACGGGAGGAGCTGCAAGTTCGATGGCCACAGGCAGGAACGACCTCCTGTGACGCCCAGTGTTGTATCTCGGTGGAATAGCCGGGGTCCAGCAGCAAAAAAGTTCAATATCCAGTCTACAAACACGTTCCTCGATCGTAATATGACCTGGATTGCACCATCCGTTGTTAACCAGAACAGCGAGACCCCAACTCCTTTACACTTACCGCTCTCAGTGCACTTCCGGTCAGCCCGAACGGTCTGGAAGCCGTCCATGGAAAAGATTTACTTTGAACTTTGAGCAAGGGGACCAAAACAATGTACGGCTCTCCAATACCCCGAGAATTGTAACCAATACCCCCTCATTTTGAAACTCCAAACCCCTTGGAATAAAGGCTGATGTACTATTTGCCTTTCTGATCATGAGAATTTAGTGTTACACCATTACGGATCGCTGTGTCGGAGCTTGGAGGTCACTTCTAGCCTCCTCTGTACAAAATCTGTACATTCGTCTCATAAGTGTGAGGGTTTTCTCCGGGTGCTGTGGTTTTCTCTCATAATCCTGCCGCAAAGACGTACTGCTTAGTAGGGTTAATTGGTCATTGTAAGCAGGCCTGTGATTAGGCTGGGGTTAAATCAGTGGGTGGCGGGGCAGTGCAGCTCGGTGTGACGGAAGGGCCTGTTCCGAGCAGAATCTCAGTAACAGGAATAAATAAATTAAACATCTGATAGTAAGGTGTCATGATCCACGCAGAGGGACAAATAGGTCACCTGGTACCTCATTTATTTACAGTCCCTCTCACTGAGCAAAGGAGACATACTTGAGGCATTGTTAGTTGCTGGTTGGTTTACTAGGGTCTCAGACTCAGCGGAGAAACAGTCCCTTCGGCCCATCTTGTCCATGCTGGAACTGTTAATCTGCCCTTTTCCATCGGCCCACAGCTGGAACTGGGGGGAGAAGGAGATTGTGCAGAAAGAAGAAGTGTAATTTGGCATTGTGCTCGGCACAGACGTTGTGCCAGACATATATACAGAAAGGTGCCGGAAAAGGGCCAGTAACATCATGAAGGATCCCACCCACCCTGCTCATGGACTGTTTGTCCCACTCCCATGAGGGAGTGATCCACACCAGGACCACCAGACTCAAAACAGTTACTTTCCCCAGGCAGTGAGGCTGATCAACACCTCAACCCACTAACCCACCCTCACACACACCCAACTACCCACTGACTCACCCCTCCACACCCCCAACCACCTCTACTTCTGTCAGAGTCACCTTACGTATAGACACTCCTGTGCCTAGCCTCACTTTATGGACACACAATCAATCTATGTGTATAAGTTATCTCATGTATTTATATTATTGTGTTTTCATTATTCAAATGGTTCTGTTTATTGTCAGAGAATGTATACAGTATACAACTTGAAATACTTGTCTTCGCAGACATCTGCAAAAAACAGCAGAACCCCAAAAGAATGAACAACAGAAAAATGTTAGAACCCCAAGGACCCTGCTCTCATTCTCCCCCCTCCCCCACGCAGGCATCAGCCTCATCCACCCCCCCACCCACTTCAGCAGAAAGTGTCAGCACCCACCGTCCACTGAACAGCAAAGTCCCCAAAGAGAGACCATGATCTGCAGCCAACAACTATCGTTGACTCGACAGTTCGACCTCCCCCTCCCCCCGAATGGCCTGTTTCTGTACTGCCTCTCAGTATCATCGTTTCTGTTGGCAATGTGAGTTTCAGTGAGCAACAGATGGTGGCGGGATTGGACTGGGAAGTGGAGGGAACAGCTGTGGTTAGGATAATGTAGTGGGAATGACACTGTGTGAGAAAGGACTTTGATTAATTGCAGAGCCTGTCTTCTGAGGATATTAGCAGGCTCCCAGGGTGGGGACAGGGAACTTGTCCTCTGTAAACACACATTAACCTACAGAATGGGACAGTGCACCGAGATATATACGCATACGTTTCGGCAAGTACTGTTGAACTTGCATCCAGTACACTTCAATGTCTAATAATAACTGGGAGCTGGAATTGGAATTGGTTTATTATTTTACAGGGTTACACTGAAAAACATTTTTGCCTACTGTTCACACAGATAATTCATTACATAGTGTATTGAGGTAGAACAAGGTAAAACAATAGCAGAGTTCAGAATAAAGTTTAACAGCTGAGTGTTGGTAGACAATAATATACAAGATGGTGGAGCATCACGGTAGTGTAGTGGTTAGTGTGATGCTATTGCAGCTCAGGTATCGCAGTCCTGGCATCCTCAGTAAGCAAGTTTGGACGTTCCTTCCAGGGCATGTGACAGTTTCCTCTGGGTGCTCTGGTTTCCTCCCACAGTCTGCAGATGTAGTGGTTAGTAGTTAGTTGACATTGTCCTGTGATTAGGTTAGGGTTAAATCGGTGGATTGCTGGGCAGCACAGCTCGAAGCGCCAGAAGGGATGGTGAGCATCTTTAATGATGGATTCTGTCTTCTTGACGTATCTCCTCCTGAAGATCTCCTCGATGGTGAGGAGGCTCATGCCTTTGATGGATCTGGCTGAGTCTGCATCCTCTTGCATTGGAGCTATTAAAACAAAAATCTTCACGCCATCTTAAAAGTTTCTTTCTGAAGCCATTTAATCTGATCAACCATTCTGGTCCTCCCCCTCCCATCTACCACCTCAGTTAATCCACTACACTGCAGACACTTTTAATAATATCGTTTACATCGTAAATATTCTGGTATTTATTTATTTATGCACATTTTATTCAATTTCCAACCTTTAACCTGTAACTTTCTTTAAGTATAATTCTTAATTCTTTATAGTTGAATGTTAATATTTTTGTTGAATGTCACACTCTGATTGTATCTGGTGCTTAAAGTTGATCCTTGATCCTCAATCCTCACTGGAGCCTCCATAACCAAGTGGTGATGCATCCAGTCAGAATTCCCTCCGTCGTACCTCACTAGTCCGCACAAACTCCTAATGAAGTCTCCTGTAGCACAACTTGGTGGAGGAGCTCAGCAGGTCAGGCAGCAACTATGAATAGTAATAAACAGTCGACGTTTTGATCTGAGACTCTTCTTCAGGACTGCAGATCCAGTATCTTGTGAATCTTGTCCATTGTAGACTTTCTGTCCATCTACGCTGATCCTGTTTACATGCACTAGGTCTGTATCCTTCTATGCCTTGCCTATTTAAGTGCCTAACTAAATAGAGTGCGTTCCAAACGTACACGTCTCACTGTTAGCTTACCTCTAAGGTCTTCTTTGAAGCTCCTACCTCTCATCTCAAGTTCAAGTCCTCTTGGTTTTGATCCCCAAACAATGGAAAAATATGTTATTGTTGCTTCTCAGAATGCTGTAAATATCTATCAAAGTTCAAAGTACATTTATTATCAAAGTACATCTGCAGCTTCATCTTCCCACAGGCAGCCATGAAACAAAGAGAAACCATGGAACCCATTCAAAGAAAACATCAAACACCCAGTGCATAAAAGAAGAACAAATTGTGCAAACAGCAAAAAAAAAGCGAGGGAAAAACACAGAATATAAAACATCAAACCACAAAGGCACTTATCAAGTCACCCCTCAGTTCCTTCGCTTTAGGGAACACAAGCCCAGTCTCTGCAAACTCTCCCCATAGCTAAAGTCCTCCAATCCAGACACCATCCTGGTGAATCTCCTGTGCACTCTCTCTAGCACAGTCACATCTTTCTTTATAAACTCAAGAGATTCTGCAGGCGCTGGAAATCTTGAGCAACACACACAAAATCTATTTACTTACAGAAACAGCGTGGAATAGGTCTTTCCAGCTCTTAGAGCTGTACCGCCCAGCAACCCCTGTTTTAACCTTAGCCTGATCGCAGGACAGTTTACAATGATCAACTAACCAAGTAACGTTTTTGAATTGTGGGAGGAAACCAGAGCACTCGGAAACCCCCCGCAGTCCATGGGAAGGATGTACAAACTCCTTACAGAGGACGCCGGAATGAACTCTGAACTCTGACACCCTGAGCTGTAATAGCATCATGCTGCTCTACTGTGGCGCCCTAAAATGCTGGATGAACTCAACAGGTCAGGCAACATCTGTGGAGAGAAATAAACAGTTGACGTTTAAGGTTGAGATCCTTCATCAGGACTGGAAAGGGAGGGAGCAGAAACCAAAATAAAAAAGTGTGGGGAGGTGAAGGAGCATAAGATGGCACGTGATAGGTACAACAAGCTGGCAGGTAAAGGTAGGTGGGTGTGGGGACAGTGAAGTCAGAAGCTGGGGGGTGATAGGTGGAAAAGGTCAAGGGCTGAAGACGAAGAAACCTGATAGGAGGAGGGTGGAGTGTAGGAGAAAGGGAAGGAGGAGGAGCACCGGGGAGGTGATGGGCAGGTGAGAAGAGGTAAGTGGTCAGAGTGGAGAATAGAAGAAGAGGGGAGGGGGAGGGAAAATTTGTGTTACTGGAAGGAGAAATCACTATTCATGCCATCAGTTTGGAGGTTACCCAGACAGAATATGAGGAACTCAGCAGGCCTGGCAGCATGGATGGAAAAGAGTAAACAGTTGATGATTTGGGCTGAGGCCCTTCATCAAGACTGGAAAACTGAGATGACGAGTTAGATCAAGAAAGTGGGGGGGGGGGAGGAAGAAGTACAAGGTGATAGGTGAAACCAGGAGAGGGGAAGGGGTGAAGTTAAGAGCTGGGAAGTTGATTGGTGAAAGAGAGACAGGGCTGGAGAAGGAGGAATCTGAAAGGAGAGGACAGAAGACTATGGAAGAAAGGGAAGGGACAGGAGCACCATAGGAAGGTGATGGGCTGGTAAGGAGATAAGGTGAGAGAGGGAAACAGGAATGGGGAATGCTGAAGGGGAGGTGGGAATTTATTGGAAATCCGAGAAATCGAGGTTCATGCTATCAGGTTGGAGGCTACCCAGATGGAATATAAGGTAAACAACAGGAATTCTGCAGATGCTGGAAATTCAAGCAACACACATCAAAGTTGCTGGTGAACGCAGCAGGCCAAGCAGCATCTGTAGGAAGAGGCGCAGTCGACGTTTCAGGCCGAGACCCTTCGTCAGACCCTCCAACTTTCAAATCCCTTACTCACTCTTCCTTCAGTTAGTCCTGACGAAGGGTCTCGGCCTGAAACGTCGACTGCGCCTCTTCCTATAGATGCTGCTTGGCCTGCTGCGTTCACCAGCAACTTTGATGTGTGTTGCTGGAATATAAGGTGTTGCTCCTCCTACCGGAGTGTGGCCTCATCGTGGCAGTAGAGGAGGCCATGGACTGGGTTTTCTGCAATGAATGCAACGAAAACTAAATTGCGGAATAGACTGGACATCAGGAACCCCCTTTGAGTATCGCTGTCTCCCATCACCCCTCGATGGGACTGTGTTGTTGCAGGAAAACAAGCCCAGGGCTCCCACTGATTCAGCAATATTGGTGTGTTGCAATGATTTTATATATTCATACGGGGAAAATATGTGCTGTGCATTTAATATCCAAACGTTACTTAAAATGTTATCATACTATTGACTTATAAGTGACTTATAATTGACTTATCACTATATTCATGCGAGGAAAATAGGTGCTGTGTGTTTAATATTAAATTTGTTAGATAAACCCTTTTAGAAATGAAATTGAGTGTATTAGCCACTTATAGTTGGCTTATCACCTATATTCCGGTTGTGATTAACACCCCCCTCCCCCCCGCCCCCCCCCCGCACCGAGGGTTGCCAACTGTCCCGTATTAGCTGGGACATCCCGTATATTGGGCTAAATTGGTTTGTCCCATAAGAGACCACCCTTGTCCCGTATTTCTCCCGCTAAGGTAGAGCGTTCCTATGAAACCTTTCGTGCCGGAATGTCGTAAAGCGAAGAAGCAATTACCATTAATTTATATGGGAAAAATTTTTGAGGGTTCCCAGACCCAAAAAATAACCTACCAAATCATACCAAATAACACATAAAACCTAAAATAACAGTAACATATAGTAAAAGTGGGAATGATATGATAAATACACAGCCTATATAAAGTAGAAATAATGTATGTACAGTGTAGTTTCGCTGAACAGAATCGCCAGAAATGATTTGTAGAAAAAAACCAGGACATGCATATGCACGCAAGTGCCCGTGCAAGGCTTCATTGGTCATTGTAGTCTTTTTTGGGGTAAACGCAACGTATTTGACTGCTACTCTTGTCCGTTGGCAACCCAACCCCACCCCCACCGGTGGCCGGTCTACAAGAATATCGTCAATAATAAACCGGTCCGTGGTGCAAAAAAGGGTGGGGACCCCTGTTCTATACCTCCAGAAATGAATGCCAACATTGCATTCGCCTTCTTCACCATCGACTCAACCTGGAAGTTAACCTTTAGGGTATCCTGCACAAGGACTCCCAAGTCCCTCTGCATCTCTGCATTTTGAATTCCCTCTCCACCTAAATACAGTAATAGTCTGCCCGTTTATTTTTTCCACCTAAGTACGTGACCATACACTTTCCAACATTGTATTTCATTTGCCACTTTTTTGCCCATTCCTCTAAACTATCTAAATCTCTCTGCAAGCTCTCTGTTTTCTTAATACTACCCGCTCCTCCACCTATCTTTGTATCATTGGCAAGTTTAGCCACAAATCCATTAATACCGTAGTCTGAATCACTGACATACATTGTAAAAAGCAGCGGTCCCAACACCGACCCCTGTGGAACTCCACTGGTAACTGGCAGCCAGCCAGAATAGAACATAGAATAGTACAGCACATTACAGACCCTTCGGCCCACAATAGGATCCCTTTATTCCCACTCTCTGTTTTCTGCCGATCAGCCAATGCTCCACCCATGCTAGTAACTCCCCTGTAATTCCATGGGCTCTTACCTTGCCAAGCAGCCTCATGTGCAGCACCTTGTCAAAGTCCTTCTGAAAATCTAAATACACCGCATCCACTGCATCTCTTTTGTCTACCTTGCTTGTAATTTCCTCAAAAAATTGCAGTAGGTTAGTCAGGCAGGATTTTCCTTTCAGGAAACCATGCTGGCTTTGGCCTATCTTGTCATGTGCCTCCAGGTACTCCGTAATCTCATCCCTAACAATCGATTCCAACAACTTCCCAACCACTGATATCAGGCTAACAGGTCTATAGTTTCCTTTTTGCTGCCTCCCACTCTTCTTAAATAGTGGAGTAACATTTGCAATTTTCCAGTCATCTGGTACAATGCCAGAATCTAACGATTCTTGAAAGATCATTGTTAATGCTTCTGCAATCTCTCCAGCTACTTCCTTCAGAATCTGAGGGTGCATTCCATCAGGTCCAGGAGATTTATCCACTCTCAGACCATTAAACTTCCTGAGCTCCTTCTCAGTTGTAATTTTCACTGCACATACTTCACTTCCCTGACACTCTTGAATGTTCAGTATACTGCAGATGTCTCCCACTGTGAAGACTGATGCAAAATACGCATTCAGTTCCTCTGCCATCTCTGTGTCTCTCATTACAATATCTCCAGTGACATTTTCTATTGGTCCTATGTCTACCCTCAACTCTCTTTTACTCTTTATATACTTAAAAATGCTTTTAGTGTCTTCTTTGATATTAGTCACCAGCTTCCATTCATCTTTTCCTTCTTAATGACCTACTTAGCTTCCTTCTACAAGATTTTAAAAGCTTCCCTGTCCTCTATCTTCCCACTAGCTTTGGATTCTTTGTATGCCCTCTCTTTTGCTTTTACTTTGACTCTGACTTCACTTGTCAGCCACGATAGTGTCCTTCTTCCATTTGAAAATTTCTTCTTATTTGGAATATATCTGTCTTGCACTTCCCTTATTTTTCGCGAAACTCCAGCCATTGCTGCTCTGCTGTCCTTCCTGCTAGTGTCCCTTTCCAGTCAACTTTGGCCAGTTCCCCTCTCATGCCATTGTAATTTCCTTTATTCCACTGAAATACTGACACATTAGAATTTAGTTTCTCCTTCTCAAATTTCAAAGTGAACTCGATCACGTTGTGATCACTGTTCCCTAAGGGTTCCTTAACCTTAAGCTCTCTTATCACCTCCGGATTGTTGCACAACACCCAATCCAGCACAGCTGATCCCCTCGTGGGCTCAACAACAAGCTGTTCTAAAAAGCCATCCCTCAGACATTCTACAAATTCTCTCTCTTGAGGTCCAGTACTGGCCTGGTTTTCCCAATCCACTTTCATGTTAAAATGTACAATAATTATCATGACATTGCCTTTCTGACATGCCTTTTCCATCTCCTGCTGTAATTTGTAATCCACATGCTGGCTGCTGTTTGGAGGCCTGTATACAACTGCCATTAGGGTCCTTTTACCCTTGCCATTTGTTAACTCAACCCATAGAGACTCTACACCTTCTGATCCTATGTCATCTCTTTCTAATGATTTAATATTATTTCTTATACACAGGGCCACACTACCCCCTCTGCCTACTAACCTATCTTTCCAAAACACCGTATATCCTTGAACATTCAACTCCCAATGGCAGCCATCCTTTTGCCAAGTTTCAGAGATGGCCACAATGTCATATTTGCCAATCTGTAGCTGAATTTCAAGATCATCCATTTTATTTCTTGTGCTGCGTGCATTCAAATAAAATACTTTCAGTCCAGTATTTGTTGCTTTCTGTTTTAACTGCACCTCGCCTCTATTGCCCAGCAAGTCATCCCACTGGCTGTGATTATGCTTCATCTCCTGCCCGTCCTTTCTATCATCTCCGTTGCACTCTTATCTTTGATTTATTTCTGTTTTCTCCTTTCTAACGCTCCGGTTCCCATCCCCCTGCCAAATTAGTTTAAACCCTCCGTAACGGCTCTATTAAACCTGCCTGCTAGGATTTAGACCTCTTTGGGTTCAGGTTTGTCCAACGTGATGTTACCAAAATTCTTTATAGTAAGAATAAGAAAGATGCCTGCATGAGCTTTCTGTGCCTGGATCTATCCATCTTGGTAATGCATTTTGCACGTGCTAGACTAGTTTTTAAATAAAACAGAGTAGATACGGCTCGCACGATGCTCTTCCTGCTCGGAGTGATCTGGAGCTTGGAGCTTAATTCCGCCAGTCTTTAAGGAGTTTGTACACTCTCACTGTTGGTTTCCTCCCATGGTCCAAAGACGTACCGGTCAGGAGATTACTTGGTCATTGTAAATTGTCCAGTAATTAGGCTAGAGTTAAATAAATGGGTTGCTGGGCGGTGTGAAAGGACCTGTTGCATGCTGTATATCTAAATAAAATACTTGCTAGCTCCCGTTAAGTTAGCGATCAAAGCCTCCACCCTGCTTTAAATGGTTTGCTGTTGTCGTAGAAACCAAATGCTCTTTAACATCTGCCTGAGGCAAGCACCTGAGGCAAGGCACTGATGACAGATCTGTCCATCCAGGAGGAACACTTCATTTCAATAGGGTCAAATGCACAGGACCATTTTCCCATTTGCTTACCAATTAGCATTCCACTTCACCATGGTAACCATTTATATCGGCTTTTGCTGTTGGCTTAGAGAGATAAAATGCTGAATTCAGCCTGAACTAAAGTGATGCTGGAGGCACTGGAGGAACTCAGAGGGCAAGGCAGCATTTGTGCAGGCCTTGGCAGATTGCAAATCGCAGCATCTGGCATGTCTGTGGTCTTTCCGTCCTGATGAAGGGTCCCGGCAAAAACATGGGCTGTTTATTCATTTCCATAGATACTGCCTGACCTGAATCAGAATTGGGTTTAGTATGACTGGCATATGTTGTGAAATTTGTGTTATGGCATGGGACTGCGTTGGGGTGGGTTTCCTCCAGGTGCCCTGGTTTCCTCCCACAGTCCAAAGATGTACCAGTTGGTAGGTTAATTGGTCATTGTAAATTGTCCCGTGATTAGACAAGGGTTAAATTGGGGGATTGTTGGGCAGCATGGCTGGAAGTGCTGCAAAGGCTGATCTGCAATGTATCTCAATAAAATTACAGTTCAGCATTCAACACATAATTCCCTCCAGGCTCGACAAGAAGCTCAGAGACCTTGGCATTCATCCTGCCTTGTGTAGCTGGATCCTGGACTTCCTGTCAGATTGCCGGCAGGTGGTAAGAGTGGGCTCCCTCACCTCTGCCCCTCTGGGCCGTGTAGTAAACCCCTCCTTTACTCTCTGTATACCCATGTTTGTGTTGCCACCCCACAGCTCCAATCTGCTAATTAAATTTGCTGAGGACACTGCACTGATTGGCCTAATCTCAAATAATAATGAGGTAGCCTACAGAGAAGAATTCATCACCCTGACACAGTGGTGTCAAGAAAACAATCTCTTCCTCAATGTCACAAAAACAAAGGAGTTGCTTGTGGATTACAGGAGGAATGGAGACAGACTAACCCCTATTGACATCAATAGATCTGTGGTTAAGAGGGTGAACAGTTTTAAGTTCCTCGGCATCCACATCACCGAGGATCTCACCTGGTCTGTGCATACTGGGTGTGTGGTGAAAAAGGCACAACGGTACCTCTTTCACCTCAGATGGTTGAGGAAGTTTGGTATGGGCCTCCAAATCCTAAGAACTTTCTACAGGAGCACGATTGAGAGCATCCTGACTGGCTGCATCACTGCCTATATGGGAACTTCCCTCTACTGCAGGACTCTGCAGAGAGTGGTACGGACAGCCCAGCGGACCTGTAGATGTGAACTTCCCACTAGTCAGGACACTTACAGCGACAGGTGTGTAAAAAGGGCCCGAAGGATCATTGGGGACGCGAGTCACCCCAACCATAAACTGTTCCATCTGCTATCATCTGGGAAATGGTCATCATCATCATCATCATCAGGTGCCGTGCCCAGTTTGAGCTTTGTCTGCCATGGCCCACACACTCCTGTTTCGGGTCAAGTGGATCAATTCATTGGTATTCATTTCCAGCTCTTTGGCTGCTGTCCCATCATCATTTGTCTTTGTTTTCCTCTTGCTTTCTTCCCTTCAATCGTTCCCATAATTACCGTGCATTCTAATTCCTCTTTCCTAATCACATGTCCAATGAAGTTACGTTGCCTTTTCATGATCTCATACATTATTGTTCTTTTTGTGTTTGCTCTGTTCATGACATCCTCATTAGATATTCGTTTCGTCCATGATACTCTTTGCATCCTCCTCAAAAACCACATCTCTGCTGCTTCAATTCATTTCCTCATGTTACTAGATATTGTCCAACATTCTGAGCCATGTAACATAACTGGATAAACGTAACATTTTAGTACTCTGAGGTGGGTTGTCATGCCTAGTTTAGTGTTGGTCAGAATAGTCTTCATTCTCATAAAGGTGTCTTTTGCCATCCCTATTCTTCTTTTGATGTCCATGTTGCACCTGCCATCTGATGTCACCCAGCGTCCTAAGTAGCAAAAGTTCTGTACTTGTTTTATGTCTTCCCCATTTATTCAAAGCCTGCAGATAGGATTCTCCTTCTTTTTGGATATCACCATACATTCTGTCTTTTTGCAATTGATAGATAGACCCATTTTTGCACTTTCTTCAACAACTATATCAATTAAATTTTGTAGTTCTTCCTCCGTACTTGCAATTAACACAGTGTCATCTGCATACCTGAAATTATTGATGTTTTCACCGCCAACTTTGATTCCCAAGATGTCTCTTATTTTTTGTAATATTGTTTCACTGTACACATTTAATAAATCGGGGGGAAAACACACACTTGTCTAACACCTCTCTTGATTTTTGTAAACTGACTCACTTCTCCATCTATTCTTACAGCGGCAGTTTGTTCCCAGTACAGATTTCTGATTAGGCGGAGGTCTTTCGAATCTAGATCTAGAGTTTCCTGTAATATTTCAAACAACTTGTTGTGCTTCACTTGATGAAATGCTTTTGTGTAGTCGATAAAACAAACAAACAGATCTTTTTGCACTTGAATAGCTTGTTCTGACAGTATCCTCAACATCAATATGGCATTTCTTGTACCTTTGTCTTTCACAAAACCACATTGTTCTTTACCTATTTCAGCTTGTATCTTACTTTTAGCTCTTGTCATCAAAATTCTGAGAAATATCTTGATGATATGACTCACTTAACTTATGGTCCTATGTAATTCACATTCTGTTGCTCCAGGTTTCTTAGGAAGAGTGATGAATACTGATTTTAATAAATAAGATGAAGAAAGGAAAGGCAGCAGGTCCTGATGAATTAGTAATAGAACAAATTATCGCCCTTGAAGATTATGGGAAACAGTACTTCAGCATAAAAGCCAGGACCAACAGGCTCAGGAACAGCTTCTTCCACCAGGCCATCAGACTGATTAATTCATGCTGACACAATTGTATTTCTATGTTATTTCGATTGCCCTACTGTTCATACTATTTATAATAAAATTACTATAAATTGCACATTTAGATGGAGACATAATGTAAAGGATTTTACTCCTCATGTATATGAAGGATGTAAATAATAAAGTCAAATCCATTCAATTAAAATAAATATAACAAAGAGCAGGGTGAGCTGACTCGGTGACTATCACCCAGTTGTTCTCGTGTCTACTGTGATGAATTGTTTTGAGAGGTTGGTCATGGCCAGAATCCACTCCTGCCTCTGCCTAAGCAGAGACCCAGACCCACTGCTGTTTGCCTATCGCCACAATAGGTCTACAGCAGATGAACTCTCACTGGCTCTCCACTCGGCCTCGGACCACATGGACAACAGCAATACTAACTTCGGGCTGCTATTTATTGATTACAGCTCAGTGTGCAACGCCATCTACAAGATCCAAAACCTGGGCCTTTGTACCCTCCTGTGCAACTGGATCTTCAACTTCCTCATCGAGGGACCTCAGTCACTGCAGTTCAGAAGTAACATCTTCTCCTTGCTGACAATCAACACCAGTGCACCTCAAAGATGTGTGCTTAAGCCAACTGCTCTAGTCTCTCTACACCCATGACTTTGTGGCTAGGCCCAGCTCAAATGCCATCTGCAAATTCCCCAATGACTCCAGTGTTGGCAGAATGTCAAATGGCAACTTGGAAGCGTACGGGAGTGAGGTAGAATGGCTGTTCTGGTGTTGTGACAACAAGAATCTTGCACTCATCGTCAACGAGACCAAGGAATTGATTGTAGACTTCAGGAAGGGAAACTCAGGAGAACACAAATCAGTCCTCATTGAGGGGTCAGTGGTGGAAAGGGTGAGCAGTTTAAAGTTTCTAAAGTTACCTATATCAATACTATCATCCCCTCAAAATTAATCAATAAGCTTTGAGACCTTGGCCTCAATACCTCCTTTTGCAATTGGATCCTCGATTTCCTCACCTGCACATTCCAATCAGTTTGGATTGGCAATAAAATCTCCTCCATAATCTCCATCAGCACAGGTGCACCACAAGGCTGTGTGCTTAGCCCTCTGCTCGACTTGTTTTATACTTACAGCAGTGTGGCTAAACACAGCTTCAGTGCCATACCATCGTTGGCCGAATCAAAGGTAGTGATGAGTCAGCATATAGGAGGGAGATTGAAAATCTGGCTGAGTGGTGTCACAACAACAAACTCTCTCTCTCTCAATGTCAGCAAGACCAAGGAGCTGATTTGTGACTTCAGGAGGAGGAGGTTGGAGGTTTATGAGCCAGTCTTTATTGGGGGATCAGAGGTGGAAAGAGCCAGCAACTTTAAGTTCCTTGGTGTTATCATTTCAGAGGACGTGTCCTGGGCAATCACAAAGAAAGTACAGCATTGCCTCTATTTGCCTAGAAGTTTGCGAAGATTTGACATGTCATCTAAAACTTTGACCAACTTCTATAGATGTACAGAGGGAGTATATAGACTGGTTGCATCACAGCCTGGTATGGAAACACCAGTGCCCGGGAACAGAAAAGCCTACGAAGAGTTGTGGACGGCTCAGTCCATCACAGGCAAACTCCTCCTCACCACCTAGTACTCTTACAAGGAGCACTGCCACAAGAAAGAAGCTTCTATCGTCAAAGGCCCCCAACATCCAGGCCATGATCTCTCCTTACTACGACCATCAGACAGGAGGGACGGGAGCCTTAGGTTCCTCACCTTGTGTTCAGGAACAGTTATTACCCTTCAACCATCAGGCTTCTAAACCAGAGGGGATAACTTCACTCACCTCAATACTGAACTGACCCCACAACCTAAAGACTCACTTTCAAGGACTCTACAACTCATCTTCTCAGTATTATTTATTTATTCTTTAAAAATTATATGCATGACTTGTCTTGCAGGTCGGTTGTTTGCCAGTTAGTGTGTGTGTGTGTGTGTGTGTGTGTGTGTGTGTATTTTTTTTGTGGATGCTATTATTCTTTACTTTCCAGAGAATGCCTGCAAGAAAATGGATCTCAGGGTGGTATTTGGTGACATATACGTAGCTTGACAATAAATTTACTTTGAACTTTGAAAATTTGCCGCCTTATTCTTCCTACTGAAGCAAACAACAGCATACATTTTCTATCCACCTGTTGAATCACCTTACTTTCCTCTGCTGTCAGTACAAAGTGTTATGCATTTAACATTGCTATTTTGTCAGGCATGTAATCTGTTAATACAATATCCATCTGTGGGAACATCGTGTTTTGGACAAGGAAGTGGGAGGAAAATTCACTGTGGACACCTCCCACTCTGTAAATCATAAACACATGAGATTCTGCAGATGCTGGAAATCCAGGGTAACACACACAAAATGCTGGAGGAACTCAGAAGATCTATGAAAGTAACAAAGGGTCAATGTTTCGGGTGGGAGTCCTTCGCTCCGGACTGGAAAGGGAGGGGGAAGAAGCTGGGATAAGAAGGTGGGGTTTGGGAACCTGTCTCAGGATGGTACAAGTGTGGAATAATGACAAAGTTTGGGGGGTGGTGGTGGGTACAGAAACATCGGCCTGAAGAAGTGGATGAATGATCTGAATGCAACTGGAATAACGTCTCGTTCATCTGAAATCATGTCAGTATCAAAATCAGAATCAGTTTTGATATCACTGGCATATGTCGTAAAAAATTATCCCACCATCGCTCCCCATTTCTTTAATGTTACGAACTCTGACTGTTATGGCATCCATCATTAAGGACTCCCACCACCCAGGACATGCTCTCTTCTCATTGCTACTGTCAGGGAGGAGGTACAGGAGCCTGAAGACACACACTCAACGTTTCAGGAACAGCTTCTTCCCCTCTGCCAGCAGATACCTGATAAATCAACTGTGTGTTGTTACCCATCCTGTAAACTGCCTTTTTCAAGAGCTCCCTTCTGGAAAGCACTATAGGTCTATTAAAACAAAAGTCTCACATGATCTTAAAACTTTCTTTCCCTAGCCAGTTAATCTAATCAACCATTCTAGTTTGCCCTCCGCACCCCTCATCAAACCCTTTAGCTATTCTGAGGCCTCCGTTGTCAGGGTTGTTGTGTCCTGGCTGTCTGGCTACACAAGCCTGGGCAGTACGATGTGGAGAGCAAGCTGTTGCCCATGTAGCGGGTTCCCCCTCTCCACACACCTGATGAACCCAAAGGAATGGCACCAGCAACGTTGATTTCATTGTAGGATTGCCTTTGTGATTCAAGCTCCAGATTTTTCCCTTGGGTTTGACTCCGGAAGCCTTCCCCAAGAGTGGGTATAGCCACAAGGCAGCTGAGGTTTGAGACCAGACTTTTCCTCCTCCTCGATGAGCTGCCAACCGCAGCTGACGGGCTCCATCGGCCCGGAGCGACTGGCTTTAAGGCGCCAATAAACTGCGTTTGATCCTCCTTCTGTCAGTAGAAACTATTCTGCTGGGCTTAGGAGCTGAGCCATACGTGGAGACCAGGAGCTGGACTTGGTTGTCAGAGGCTATTTAAGGTGCATGCTGTTGGGAGCGTTTAATAGGTAGTGGAAGCGGTGCCCCACTGCCACCCAGCTGGCTATGGCAACCTTAACCTCTGTCTATGAAACCTGTCACTTGTACACAGGATACACATTAAACCACTTTTTATAATGCTGTAAATACATGCTGATATTTATGTCTTTATTTACATTTAATTTCCTATCGGTATTTCGGTCTCTAACTATAACATTTTATCTAATTCCTTACTTTAATATTTTTATTTAATGATACAGCACGGTGACGGCCCATCCAATCCAAAGAGCCCATGCTGCCCAGTTACACCCGTGTGACCAACTGACCTACCAACCGGTACGTCTTTGGACTGTGGGAGGAAACCAGAGCACCCAGAGGAAACCCACGCAGTCACAGGGAGAATGTACAAATTGCTTACAGAGCGGCAGGAATTGAACCTGGGTCACTGGCATTGTAAATCATGTTACCCCTGTCTTTTTAATTGCTGAATATTCTTTTTTGTTGCTTTTAATGCCCTGCCCAACACACCAGAGCAAATTCCTAATCCATGTAAATCTGTATGCTGAATGAAGTTGATCCTTGATAGTCTAAAAAGAGATTTTTTCCAAGAGGTGGTTTAGTACCAGAAACCGCTGGGCATGCCAGGAATTTGTAAACAGATACAGTCGTTAGGAGGTGCCATTTTTGTTTGGTTTTATGTAAATTTATAACTGGGTTGTTCACAGCGTGATTGTAGTCTTCAGCCTGGGTTTGCTAAAGGAGACCATATGTCCTTTTGTAAACATTAGACGAAGTCTTAAGAAATAAAATAGGCCTTTTTAAATGTCGGGCTCCTATTTTCACTTCTCGTTTGTTAAGGATGTGCAGATTTCCCAGACTACAGTGACCTAAAGAATTTGTTTGTGAGTTAATATTGTTCTGTGTACTGTTAGTGGCTGAATTAAGCATGAGCCAGTATTTAGCCAGGGATGTGATAAATGTTTAGTCCTGACACACTGATTGCTGCTTCAGTTGTTCTCAGAACTACGGGCCAAAAGAAAATGGGTGCTGTCAGTGCCATTCAAGTGGAGTTTGATCAATGATCTTTGTACTGTGCCCCAACACCCAAGCTGACTGACGACCATGTCCAGCCAAACCTGGGCTGTTTCAGTATCGCAATCAGAATCAGGGTCATCTTTAATATCACCAACATACGTTATAAAAAATGTGCATAATAATAAAAAACTTACAAATTACATTAGGTATTTATATTAATTAAATAACTACTGTGAAAAGAGGGGATAAAGAGTGAGGTAGTGTTCAAGGGTTCATTGTCCAGTCAGTAATCTGCTGGCGGAGGAGTAGAAGCTGTTCTGTAAATGTTGAAGAAGCAATACAGTGCAATACATAGTCAATTAATAAATAAATTAAGACCATAAGACATAGGAGCAGAATTAGGCCATTTGGCCCATCGGGTCTGCTCTGCCATTCAATCATAGCTGATCCTTTCTTCCCCCTCCTCAACCCCATTACCTGGCCTTCTCCCTGTAACCTTTGATGCCGTGTCCAGTCAGGAAGCTATCAATCTCTGCCTTAAATACACCCAATGACCTGGCCTCCACAGCTTCCTGTGGTAATAAATTCCACAAATTCACCACCATCTGGCTAAAGAAATTTCTTCGCATCTCTGTTTTAAATGGATGCTCCTCTATCCTGAGGCTGTGCCCTCTTGTCCTAGACTCTCCCACCATGGGAAAAATCCTTTCCATATCTACTCTGTCTAGGCCTTTCAACATTCGAAAGGTTTCAATGAGATCCTCCTCATTCTTCTAAATTCCAGTGAGTACAGACCCAGAGCCATCAAATGTTCTTTGTATGATAACCCTTTCATTCCTGGAATCATCCTTGTGATCTTCCTCTGAACCCTCTCCAATGCCAGCACATCTCTTCAAAGATGAGGAGCCCAAAACTGTTCACAATACTCAAGGTGAGGCCTCACCAGTGCCTTATAAAACCTCAGCGTCACATCTTTGCTCTTGTATCCTAGACCTCTTGAAATGAATGCTAACATTGCATTTGCCTTCCTCATCACCGACTCAACCTGCAAGTTAATCTTTAGGGTGTTCTGCACAAGGACTCCCCAGTCCCTCTGCATCTCAGATTTTTGGATTTTCTCCCTGTTTTGAAAGTATTCTGCACATTTATTTCTACTACCAAAGTGCATGTCCATGCATTTTCCAACATTGTATTTCATTTGCCACTTTCTTGCCCATTCTCCTAACCTGTCTAACTCCTCCTGCATCCTACCTGTTTCCTCAATACTTCCTGCCATCTTTGTATCATCTGCAAACCTGGCAACAAAGCCACCTATTCCATTATCTAAATCATTGACATACAGCACAAAAAAGTGGTCCTAACACCGACCCCTGCTGAACACCACTAGTCACTGGCAGCCAACCAGACAAGGATCCTTTTATTCCCACTCACTGCCTCGTACCAATCAGCCAATGCTCTAACCATGTTAGTAACTTTCCTGTAATACCATGGGCTCTTACGTTGGTAAGCAGCCTCTTGTGTGGCACCTTGTCAAAGGCCTTCTGAAAGTCCAAATATACAATATCCACTGCATCCCCTTTATCTATCCTACTTGTAATCTCCTCAAAAATTCCAACAGGTTTGTCAGAGAAGATTTTCCCTTAAGGAAACCATGCTGACTTTGCCCTTTCTTGTCCTGTGTCACCAAGTACTCCATAACTTCCTCCTTTACAATTGACTCTACCATCTTCCCAACCACTGAGGTCAGGCTAACTGGTCTATAACTTCCTTTCTGCTGCCTTCCTCCTTTCTTAAAGAGTAGAGTGACATTTGCAATTCTGGCACCATGCCAGAGTCCAGTGATTTTTGAAGGATCATTGATTATGCTTCCATAATCTCTAACTCTAATTCATCTGCTTTGGGTGACTTGTGTACCTTTAGGTCTTTCAGCTTTTTGAGCACCTTCTCCCTTGTAACAGTAACTGCACCCACTTTTCTTCCTTCACACACTACAACATCTGGCACACTGTTAGTGTCTTCCACAGTGAAGACTGACACAAAATACTCATTTAGTTCATCTGCCATCTTTTTGTCCCCGTTATTATTTCTCCGGCCTCATTTTCTAGCGGTCCTATATCCACCCTCATCTCTCTTTTATTTTTTGCGTACTTGAAAAAGATTTTCTATCCACTTTGATATTGTTTGCTTGCTTGTTTTCATATTTCATCTCTTCCCTTCTAATGAATCTTTTACTTGCACTCTCTAGGTTTTTAAAAGCTTCCCTATCCTCTATCTTCCAGCTAATTTTTGCTTTGTTGTATGCCCTCTCTTTTGCTTTTACATTAGCTTTGACTTCCCTTGTCAGCCAGGTTGTACTATTTTTCCATTGAGTATTTCTTCGTTTTTGGAATACATCTGTCCTGCACCTTCCTCATTTTTCCCAGAAACTCTCACCATTGCTGCTCTGCTGACATCCCTGCCAGCATCTCCTTCCAATTTGCTTTGGCCAACTCCTCTCTCATAGCACTGTAATTTCCTTTATTCCACTGAAATACTGCTACGTCAGACTTTACTTTCTCCCTATCAAATTTCAAGTTGAACTCAATCATATTGTGATCACTGGCTCCCAAGGGTTATTTTACTTTAAGGAGAGATAGAGAGAGAGATATCCTTCATTTGTTAAGTGGTGTGTCGTATGACCATGGGGTTGTTCCTGGCAATTTTTTCTAGAGAAATGCTTTGCCATTGCCTTCTTCTGGGCAGTGTCTTTACAACAAGATGGGTGACCCCAGTCATTATCAATACTCTTCAGAGATTGTCTGCCTGGTGTCAGTGGTCGCATAACCTGGACTTGTGATATGCACCAGCTGTTCGTACAACTATCTGCTCCCATGGTTTCACATGATCCTAATGTATATATCTGTGTGACTAATTGTATGTGTATATGTATATATCTGTGTGACTAATTGTATGTGTATATATCTGTGTGACTAATTGTATGTGTATGTGTATATATCTGTGTGACTAATTGTATGTGTATGTGTATGCCCGCCTCGCTGCCGCTGCTACTGTGTGGTAACTGGAATCTCCAGAGCAGAAGGCCTTGAAATCCTCGGCTTTGCTTGTTTCAGCGGCCAGGGCTGGGTCGAAGGCGCTCGGCAGAGGATGGCGCTCGGGAGGCTGTATCGGAGGGGCTGGTCAGAAGCTCGAAGTTTTTGGACGGATGGACTCAGGGTCGGCTGTGGTCGGCTGCTTCCAAGGCATCGGCAAGTTGACGGTGCCTGGAGGTTTATGGCAGGGAGTTTCTCCCTTTTGCCGCCTGCTATCAGAAACTCGGGAGTCAATCGACTCGGGGACTGTGAGACTTTATTTACCGTGCCCATGGTTTGTTCTTCATCAAATTATGGTATTGCTTTGCACTGCTGTAACTATATGTTATAATTATGTGGTTCTGTCAGTGTTAGTCTTTGGTTTGTCCTGTTTTCTGTGATATTACTCCGGAGAAACATTGTATCATTTCTCAATGCATGTATGCATTTCTAAATGACAATAAAAGAGGACTGAGTGTTCTCATAATCTAATATATATATTACACTGTACTGCTGCCTCAAAAAAAAGGAAATTTCATGACACATGAGTGATGATAAACCTGATTCTGATACGGGTCTCTACGGTGGACTGAGAGTGGGAAGGGGGCACAGAGAGAAGGGAATCATGGTTGGGATAAGGGGAAGGGAGAGGGGAGGGAGCGGGAAGCACCAGAGAGATGTTCTGTAAGGATCAATAAATCAATAGTTTGGAATCGAATGACCTTATTTAGTGTCTCAGGGCTGGGTGTGTCTGCACCCGTGCTATCCCCAACCCTCGCTGCTGGCACTTCTCTGCCAACTGTCCCACACCCCTCCTATGGCGCTCCACCTGTGCCATTCCCAACATCCTTTGTTCCTGCTAGGTTTTCAAACTCACCCTCTGCTCCTCATTGACGAAGTACCGTGCAAAAGTCTTAGGCACTCTAGCTTGATATAAATGTACAGTACTGTACATAGTGAAAATTGTTTTTTTTTTGTATCAGTACTTTGCAATACCTGATAAAAATTACACAGAAAAATATATAAAAATTAAATAAGTCAGTGAAAAAGAGAGCAAGAAGTGGATGAGGTAGTGTACAGGGGTTACTTGTCCATTCACAAATCTGATGCAGGAGTGACCTCTGAGTGATTCTGACGTTGCACTGGTATGGATTTACATGCCTACGGTAATGAACTCTTTCAGGTCTTAGAACTTCACGTCTTCTATGTTCCGGCTGAGCTGTGGAACAGCACGTTGAACACCGTTTCCACTCACACCATTAGCAAGTTTGTCTCAGTTGGGTTTGTCAGGTAAGGATTAACTCTGAATTATTGTTCCACGGTCATTGTTTCTCGTCTCTTTCCATACCTCCGGCCCCTGCCATCCATGTCCCTGGCACTCCTCTGCCATCTGTCCCCCGCCATTCCCAACATCTTATACTCTCAACAGATTTACAAACTTGCTCTCCGCTCCACATTGACAAAACTCTCATATTTCATATATATATATATAAAATCAATCAGATCTGGAGTAACAATTATTTCATTCTCCTTTATACTTGCGTACAGAAAATGACATTAGGCAATCTTGAATGAACATAGCATACCCACAAGTCACTTACGGAGCACCCGGAGGGAACCGGGAGGACATACAAGCTCCTTACAGCCAGTGGCGGGAGTTGAACCCCGCTTGGAGATTGCTGGTGCTGTAACCGCGACGCTACCATGGCGACCCATTTTATATTTGTGCTCTTATTTTGTTTTATTGGTCCCTTTTAATGCCTTGCATGCTTCTGTCTCTTCCCGATAAGTAACTTAATCAAAGTCATCCTCTTACAGTAGTGTGGTCATGAAGGTTGATTGATAGGGGAGGTTACCAGGTTGTCTGCACTCTAAGAGATGTCATAACACACAGCTGAGCTATTAACATCCGAACTCTGCCTTTGGCCTTTCCAGTGTGTGTACAGAATCACGATGAAAGCAATCCATCCTAATGTTATTGATTTCAAATATACTATAATTTTACATTGATAAGATTACTTTGATGTACAGGGTCCATAGAACATAGAACACTGTAGCACAGTACAGGCCATTCAGCCCACAATCTTGTGCTGACCTTTTAACCTACTCTAAGATCAACCTTAACCCTTCCCTTCTCCATAGCCACCTGTTGTTCTATCTCCAAATGCCTTTCCCAGAGTTGAATTTGCCTTCAAATTCAACCTTCCAAAATGAATCATTTCACATGTTGCAATAACTTCTGTGACTAAAATACCAAGAGCAGTTTACATTGTGGATTTGGATGGTGAGGGGTGGCTGGTAATATCAGGAGAAGGCTGTGTTGCATTGCCACCAGAAGGATGTGCTGTCATGCTGGCAGAGTGGAAAGAAGGGGAGCGGAGGGGAGAAGCCAGAATACGAAGGTGGGGAGGGCAGGAGTACAAGCTGGCAGATGATAGGCGAGACCAGGTGAAGGGAAAGATGGGTGGGTGGGGGAGGGAGGATGAAGTTGGAAGCAGGAGGTGATGGGGGGAAGAGGAAAAGGGCTGAAGAAGAAGGAATCTGATAGGAGAAGAGAGTGGACCTTGGGAGAAAGGGAAGGAGGAGGGGAACCAGAGAGAGGTGATGGTCAGGTGCAGAAAAGAGATGAGTTGAGAAGGTAACCAGAATGGGGAACTGAAGAAGAGGGAAAGGGTAATGGGAGAAAGTTGGAGAAATCGATGATCAGGTTGGAGGCTACCCAGATGGATTATGTGGTGTTGCTGCTCCGGCTTGTGTCTTGCCTCATTGTGGCAGTGGAGGACTTGGAGACCATGGACTGACATGTTGGAATGGGAATGGGGAGTAGAATTAAAGTGGGCGGCTGCTGGGAAAACCTGCCTGTTGTGGACAGAGCGGAATAATGGTCGTTGGCTGGGTAATGCCGCACTGTGTACAGAGTCAAGGTCTGTACAAAGGTTGATTCCCTGTAATAATGAGGGATAACAAATAATTCTGCTTGTGGTAGTCTATGTTAATGTCAGAGATGTTAATACCTTCAGAAAAGATTCTCCACTGCTTCTGCAGTCTAAATGTTTGGTTAATCTCGCCTTCTTTTTGATTATATTGGCACACAATCCTTTTATTGGGAGCAGTCTGCTTTCTCAGGTTACAAGTGTTTCTGTGTATAAAGCTGCCTGGTGCACTTTGGACAATGAGTTGTATTGTTTCAGAGATCTACCAGGCAACAGACACTCTCTGGCTGCCTCAGTACTGATAGAATGAAAAAGATGTTACCACTTGCAACGTGCCTTTTAAAGTTGGAACAGGTTTGCTGATTATAAACACAAGGAGATTCTGCATATGGTGGAAATCCAGAGTAACACATATGCAGATTGCTGGAGGAACTCAGCAGGTAGGCAGCGTCAATGGAGAGGGCTAAACAGCCGCTGTTTCAGGCTGAGGCCTGTTAAAGGGTCTCAGCCCAAAACATTGACGATTTATTACTCTCCATGGTTTAATCTCAGGTTAAATTATCGAGTCATATAGCTCTGAAACAGGCCCTTCAGCCCAACCAGTTTGTGCTGACCAAGATTTGCACTGAAGATTGACCCATTTGCCCACACTCTAAATGGGGTGGCATGGTAGTGTAGAGGTTAGCACAACACTTTACAGTACAGGCAACCCAGGTTCAATTCCCACCGCTGCCTGTAAGGAGTTTGTACGTTCTTCCCGTGACTGCCTGAGTTTCCTCCGGGTGGTCCGGTTTCCTCCCACAGTCCGAAGGCCTACCAGTTGGTAGGTTAATTGGTCATTGTAAACTGTCCCATGATTAGGCTAGGGTTAAATCAGGGGATTGCTGGGCAGTGGGGCTCAAAGGCGCAATGGGCCTGTTCCGTGCTGTATCTCAATAAATAAATAAACCAACACACATCGAAGTTGCTGGTGAACGCAGCAGCTGTAGGAAGAGGTGCAGTCGACGTTTCAGGCCGAGACCCTTCGTCAGGACTAACAGAAGGAAGAGTGAGTAAGGGATTTGAAAGTTGGAGGGGGAGGGGGAGATCCAAAATGATAGGAGAAGACAGGAGGGGGAGGGATGGAGCCAAGAGCTGGACAGGTGATTGGCAAAAGGGATATGAGAGGATCATGGGACAGGAGGTCTGGGAAGAAAGACGGGGGGGGCGACGCAGAGGATGGGCAAGAGGTATATTTAGAGGGACAGAGGGAGAAAAAGGAGAGTGAGAGAAAGAATGTGTGCATAAAAATGAGTAACAGATGGGGTACGAGGGGGAGGTGGGGCCTTAGCGGAAGTTAGAGAAGTCGATGTTCATGCCATCAGGATCAGGTTGGAGGCTACCCAGACGGAATATAAGGTGTTGTTCCTCCAACCTGAGTGTGGCTTCATCTTTACAGTAGAGGAGGCCGTGGATAGACATGTCAGAATGGGAATGGGATGTGGAATTAAAATGTGTGGCCACTGGGAGATCCTGCTTTCTCTGGCGGACAGAGCGTAGATGTTCAGCAAAGCGGTCTCCCAGTCTGCGTCGAGTCTCGCCAATATATAAAAGGCCACATCGGGAGCACCGGACGCAGTATATCACCCCAGCCGACTCACAGGTGAAGTGTTGCCTCACCTGGAAGGACTGTTTGGGGCCCTGAATGGTAGTAAGGGAGGAAGTGTAAGGGCATGTGTAGCACTTGTTCCGCTTACACGGATAAGTGCCAGGAGGGAGATCAGTGGAGAGGGATGGGGGGGACGAATGGACAAGGGAGTTGTGTAGGGAGCGATCCCTGCGGAATGCGGCGGGGGGGGGAGGGAAAGATGTGCTTAGTGATGGGATCCCGTTGGAGGTGGCGGAAGTTACGGAGAATAATATGTTGGACCCGGAGGCTGGTGGGGTGGTAGGTGAGGACCAGGGGAACCCTATTCCTAGTGGGGTGGTGGGAGGATGGAGTGAGAGCAGATGTACGTGAAATGGGGAAGATGCATTTAAGAGCAGAGTTGATAGTGGAGGAAGGGAAGCCCCTTTCTTTAAAAAAGGAAGACATCTCCCTCGTCCTAGAATGAAAAGCCTCATCCTAAGAGCAGATGCGGCGGAGACGGAGGAATTGCGAGAAGGGGATGGCGTTTTTGCAAGAGACAGGGTGAGAAGAGGAATAATCCAGATAGCTGTGAGAGTCAGTAGGCTTATAGTAGACATCAGTGGATAAGCTGTCTCCAGAGACAGAGACAGAAAGATCTAGAAAGGGGAGGGAGGTGTCGGAAATGGACCAGGTAAACTTGAGGGCAGGGTGAAAGTTGGAGGCAAAGTTAATAAAGTCAACGAGTTCTGCATGCGTGCAGGAAGCAGCGCCAATGCAGTCATGGATGTAGCGAAGGAAAAGTGGGGGACAGATACCAGAATAGGCACGGAACATAGATTGTTCCACAAACCCAACAAAAAGGCAGGCATAGCTAGGACCCATATGGGTGCCCATAGCTACACCTTTAGTTTGGAGGAAGTGGGAGGAGCCAAAGGAGAAATTATTAGGAGTAAGGACTAATTCCGCTAGACGGAGCAGAGTGGTGGTAGAGGGGAACTGATTAGGTCTGGAATCCAAAAAGAAGCGTAGAGCTTTGAGACCTTCCTGATGGGGGATGGAAGTATATAAGGACTGGACATCCATGGTGAAAATAAAGCGGTGGGGGCCAGGGAACTTAAAATCATCGAAAAGTTTAAGAGCGTGAGAAGTGTCACGAACATAGGTCGGAAGGGATTGAACAAGGGGTGATAAAACAGTGTCGAGGTATGCAGAAACGAGTTCGGTGGGGCAGGAGCAAGCTGAGACAATAGGTCGGCCAGGACAGGCAGGTTTGTGGATCTTGGGTAGGAGGTAGAAACGGGAAGTGCGAGGTGTGGGAACTATAAGGTTGTTAGCAGTGGATGGGAGATCCCCTGAGCGGATAAAGTCGGTGATGGTGTGGGAGACAATGGCCTGGTGCTCCTTAGTGGGGTCACGATCGAGGGGTAAATAAGAGGAGGTATCCACGAGTTGTCGCTGTGCCTCGGCAAGGTAGAGGTCAGTACGCCAGACTGCAACATCACCCCCCTTATCGGCGGGTTTAATAATAAGGTTAGGATTAGTGCGGAGGGAGTGGAGAGCAGAGCGTTCCGAAGGAGTGAGGTTGGAATGGGGACAAGGTGCGGTAAAGTCGAGACGGTTGATGTCCCGTCGGCAGTTAGCGATAAAGATAAATAAATAAACGGGGGGTTTCAACCACTTTTTACCTATGGACCCCTTCGCCAGTCTGGTGAAGCCTGCTTACCCCTTAAAATAATATATTGAAACGTACAAAATAAAATCCATAGGATTATAAAAGAAACCAGTTATATTGAAATAGTTATCAAAGTATTAAAAAAACATTTCTTTACTAATGCATTAAATAATAGGACTATATTAAAATTTAGTCAAGCTAAAATCATTTTTTTATTTTTTAAAGATAAGTAGCTAGCCATCTGGACACAAGCTGGGGTCTGATCAGCCTCGGCTGGGTCACCTGGAGGAGGTTGTATGATGTTGAAAGACCCGAAACACCTGATGATTGCAGGAACACCACTGAAGATGTGTCCAGAGGCATCAGTAGATGTTTGTACACAGTGTGAAGGCTGTTGTTGTTCGGCTAGAGTAAGAGCATTAAATTGTGGGCTGGTCTTCGACAAAGCAACACGCATGTCATGTAGGACTCAATCGATTTAGATTTTTTGTGTTTTAAGGGTTACACACGTTGAAAATTCTGATTCACAAAAATGTGTTGTTGCAAATGGAATTAAAGCCAGTCTCAGGTACTGCTAATGCTTCAGGATGGTGGTGGGTGTTGGTAGCTAAGGTTGAGGTGTTCAATTTTGCGATATTCGCCAAGCTTGGTAATTGGCTTGTAGACATTTAATCACCATTTGAAGAGACATCCTCAGTGTGCAGTTGTTGGTGTTTCTCTCTGCGAGTGCTTGCGTTTATATAGGCCCCCGTTCGCTTGCCTCGTTAGTGATTGGCTACCGCATGGTGATGAAATGTCTGCAAACCAATTGCCAAGTCCAGTGACACTGCAACATCGAACTGCTAATAGTGCTGTGGTTTGTTGCCTACATTCTTAATGAAAGGATATGCTAAATTTCAGCTGAGGTCAGTGAAAAGACCCCCGGAGAGGTCTGTGAACCCTGGTTAAGAACCTCTGCTTACAACTTTTCCTATGCATGTCCTGTCCAAGTGTCTTTCAAATGTTACTGAACCTGCCTCAAATACTTCCTCTGGCAGCTCATTCCATGTATTGAAAAAGTTGTCCCTCAGGTTGCTGTGAAATTCCTGAGTCATTGGTCAGACCGCACTTGGAGTATTGAAGCAGTTGTGGGTTCCTTTTTATAGGAAAGGATGTGTTGGCATTGGAGTGAGTCCAAAGGAGGTTCGGTAGAATAATCCTGGAGTGAAAGGGTTAACATAGGAGGAGTGTTTGATGGCTCTGGGCCTGTACTTGCTAGAGTCCAGATGAATGAGGGGAAGATCTCATTTTCAATATCAAGACCATAAGACAAAGGAGCAGAAGTAGGCCATTCGGCCCATCGAGTCGAATATTGAAAATATATCAAATATTGAAAAGCATAGATAGAGTGGATGTGGAGAGGATGTTTCCTATAGTGGGGAAGTCTAGAACCAGAGGGAATTTCAGAATGCACATCCCTTTAGATCAAAAATGAGGAGGAATTCCTTGAGCCAGAGGGTAAATCAGTGGAATTCATGGGCACAGAAGGCTGTGGAGGGCAAGTCATTGGGTATATTTAAAGTGGAGATTGATAGGTTCTTGATTAGTAAGGACATTAAAGATTGTGGGGAGAAGGCAGGAGAATGGGGTTGAGGGATAATAAATGAGCCTTGATGGAATGACAGAGCAGATTTGACAGGCCCAATGGCCTAAATCTGCTCCTATGTCTTATGGTCTTCTTATCCTGGGTTAAGTTGTCAAGTTGTACAGTACTGCAACAGGCTCTTCGCTCCAACCAGTCCATGCTGACCATGATTTACATCTAAGCTAGGTCCATTTGCCCACATTTGACCAACATCCCTCTAAACCAGGGGTTCCAATTCTGTTTTATGCCGTGGACTCATGCCATTAAGCAAAGGGTCTGTGGACCCCAGGTTGGGAATCTCTGCTCGAAACCTTCCGATCCATGTACACGTCCAATGTACCTGCCTCAACCACTTCCTCTGGCAGCCCGTTCCATACACTGACCTGCCTCTGTGAGAAAACATTGACCCTCAGGTTCCTATTACATCTCTCCCCTCTCACCTTAAACCTATGCTCTCTAGATCTCGATTTCCCAGCCTCTGGGTGCATTCACACTGTCTCTGCCCCTCTCATATCTTTATAAGATCACCCCTCAGCCTGCTACACTCCTATTCTACATCACTAGTTCATAGTAATATACAGCTTACTATACACTGGTGATCAGCCCCCTGCTCTACTCCCTGTACACTCACGACTGTCTGGCCAGATTCTGCTCCAGCTCCATCTACAAGTTTGCAGATGATATCACCAGAGTGGACTGTATCTCAAATAACGATGAGTCAGTGCACAGGAAGGAGATAAAGAGCTTAGTTACATGGTGTTATGACAACAACCTTCCCCTCACTATCAACAAAACAAAAGAGCTGGTCATTGGCTTCAGGTAGGAGGGGGTGCTGCACACGTTCCTGTCTACACCAACGGTGTTGAGTTTGAGAGGGTTAAGAGCCTCGGGTTCCCAGAACTGTCCTGGCCCGACCACGTTGATGTTAAGGCCAAGAAGATTCACCAATATCTGTTTCCTCAGACGGCTAAAGAAATTCGGTATCTCCTAGATTTAGCTATGTATGACAGAAAGCTTTCTGTCTGGATAGATAATGGCTTGGTAAGGCAACTGCTTTGCTTTGACCAGTGAAAAATCCGGACATCGGACGTTTGGAGAGAAGGGGTCTTCAATCAGGTCCAAACAACAGGAATCCTGCAGATGCTGGAAATTCAAGCAACACACATCAAAGTTGCTGGTGAACGCAGCAGGCCAGGCAGCATCTCTAGGAAGAGGTGCAGTCGACGTTTCAGGCCGAGACTCTTCAATCAGGTCCTCTGCCCGATAATAAGAGGCAGGAGTGGATTGTGGCAGTATAATAGAGCTTTGACCAGCAACCAGTTGGTGTTGGGATTGATTAGTAAGAGCAAATTAATGGAAGGCAGGGGCAAGTGCAGCAGCCATCATCTGAGTGGACATGGTCAGAGCGGTGATCCTAAAGCTTTAGCTCTGAGGCTTCAGTGAAGAGGCACTTCACTCAGAGAAAGCAAAGGAAAGAAAAGCTTAAGTATTTTACCTTCTCTTCTTTACACCTGCTCAGCTAGGACAGTAGAGATGTCAGGCAGGATAGTGATCGCTCCTTTTCTGGGATGTGGGAAGGGAGGGAGACCTCCAGTGTCCCTGACTGCAACTGCGAGAAGTGCATCCAGCTGCAGCTTCTAACAAACTGCTTTAAGGAGTTGGAGCTGGAACTGGATGAACTCCGGGTCATTCGGGAGGCTGAAGGGGTGATAGATAGGACATATAGAGAGGTAGTTGCATTCAAGGTGCAGGACACAGGAAACTGGGTGACAGCCAGGAAGGGGAAAAGAGTTAAGGAACCAGTGCAGAGTACCCCTGTGGCCATCCCCCTCAACAACAGGTATATCACTTTGGTTACTGGGGGGTTTGAAGGGGGAAGAAGAGGTGTAGGGGATGACCAAATGACCAAACAGAGGGAAGTGACAGTGGTTGGGTATCTGGCACTGAGTCTGTCTCTGTGATTCAGAAGGGAAGTGGGGAGAAGAGGAGACACATCTGGCGATAGGGATTTGTTAGTTAGGGGAATGGACAGGAGGTACTGTGGGCGAGAACAAGATTCCCTAACGGTATGTGGCCTCCAGGGTGCCAGGATCTGGGTTATCTTGGATTGAGTCCGTAGCATTCTTAAGTGGGAGGGAGAACAGCCAGAAGTTGTGGTCTTTGTAGATTCCAATTACATGGGTAGGACAAGTGATGAGGTTCTGCATAGGGAGTTCAGGGAGTTAGATGCCAAGTTAGAGCAGGATTGGGGTTGTGATCTCAGGATTCCTGCCCATGTCACGTGAGAACTAGGAAGACTATACAGTTTAATACATGACTAAGGAGCTGGTGTAGGAGGGAGAGCTGAAGATTTTTGGATCATTGGGCTCTTTTCCAGGAAAGGTGGGACCTGTATAGAAGGGACGGTTTGCATCTGAACTGAAAGGGAACTAATAGTCTAGTGGGAAGGTTTGTTAATGTTGGATGGTGAGGTTTAAACTAGAGTTGCAGGGGGACGGGAACCAGAGTGCCAGGACAGTTAGTGGAGATGCTGGAAAGACTTCAGACAGAGTTAGGAATCAGAAGGTCGAGCAGGGTGCAGCTAGTGCCCTGAGATGCATATATTTCAATGCAAGAAGTATCATAGGAAGCCAGGCAACAGTGCTGACGATGAGGTATCTGGTTTACAAACAGAAGAAATTGGAAGTGATGAGAGGCTGTTGATAGCGCAAAAGGAGTCGACAGGAGTTGCAACGTAAAAGGCGGACAAAGTTCAAAAAGGTGAATAGAAGAGTGAAGGTGTTGTATTTGAATGCATGCAGTATATGGAATAAGGTAGATGAACTTGCAGCACAAGCTACAGATTGGCAGATATGATGTAGGCATCACTGAATCATGGCTGAAAGAAGATTATAGCTGGGAACTGAATGCCCAAGGATGCACGTTGTATCGAAAGGACAGGCAGAAGGGCAGACGGGGCAGTGTTGCCTTGTTGGTAAAAAAAATGAAATAAAATCATTAGAAGGGGGTGACACAGGGTCGGAAGGTGTTGAATCATTGTTGACAGAGCTAAGGAACTGCAAGGGTAAAGATACCTTGGTGAGAGTTGTATTCAGATCTCCAAACAGTAGTAAGGATGTGGCCTACCAATTACAATGGGAGATAGAAAAAAAACGTGAAAAAAATGGCAATGTTACAATAGTCATGGGGGACTTCAATATCCAGGTAGATTGGGAATATGCTGGGTTCCAGGAGGGGGAATTTCTAGAGAGCCTATGAGATGACTTTTTATAGCAGCTTGTGGTTGAGCCCATTAGGAGATCAGCTATTCTGTATTGGGTGTTGTGCAAGGACTCAGAATTGAGCTTAAAGTAAAAGAACGCCTCAGGGAGGGTGATCATAATACGATGAAATTCACTCCGAAATTTGAAAAGGAGAAGCTAAAGTCAGATGTGTCAGTATTTCAGTGGAGTAAAGGGAATTACGGAAGCACGAGAGAAGAGTTGGATGGAATTGATTGGAAAAGAACACTGTCTGGGATGACGGCAGAGCAGCAATAACTAGAATTTCTGGATGCAATTCAAGGCACGGGATATATCCATACCAAAGAGGGAAAAAGTATTCTAAAGGCAAGATGACGCAACCGTCAAAGCTAAAGAGAAATGAAAGCCAAAGAGAGGGCATATAATAGAGCAAAAATTAGTGGGAAGTTAGAGGATTGGGAAGCCTTTATAAACCAACAGAAGGCAACTGAAAAAGTCATTAAGTTTTCATGTTTTATAACATTGAATTATAGCTAATGTAGCTTGGCTTTTTTGACACAAACAACAGGAAAAGACTTTCATCTCAAAGTGAAAACAGATCTCTACAAAGTGATCTAAACTAATTATGAATATAAAACACAAAATAATGGATTGCATTAGTATCCGCTCCCTTCAAGTCAGCATTTAGTGGATGATCTTTTGGCAGCAATTACAGCCAAAGTTGTAGCTAGGTCTCTATCAGCTTTGCACATCAGGGCAATGTAATTTTTCCCCATTCTTCTTTACAAACCTGCTCAAGCTCTGTCAGATTGCATGGGGATCATGAGTGAACAGCTCTTTTCAAGTCCAGCCACAAATTCTCAATTGGATTGTTCTGGCTACTCCAGGACATTAACTTTGTTGTTTTTAAAGCTATTCCTGTGTAGCTTTGGTCATTGTCTTGCTGGAAAACAAATCATCTCCCAAGTCGCAGTTCTCTTGCAGACTGCATCAGATTTTCTTCCAGGATTCCTCTGTATTTTGCTACATTCATTTTACCCTCTACCTTCACAAGCCTTCCAGACCTGCCGCAGTGAAGCATCCCCACAGCATGATGCAGCCACTACCATGCTTCACAGCAGGGATGGTGCATTTTTGATGCAGTGCAGTGTTTGTCTTACGCTTTTAATCTATGGGCAGAAAGCTCAATTTTGGTTTCAACATACATAGAACATTCTTCCATCTGACTTCAAAGTCTCCCACATGCCTTCTGGTAAACTCTAGCTGAGTGTTTTTCAACAGTGGCTTTCTCTTTGCCACTCTCCCGTAAAGCTGAGCCTGGTGAAGCACTCGGGCAACAGTTGTTGTTAGCACAGTCTCTCCCATCTCAGCCACTGAAGCTTGTAAAGCTTCCCTCACTTGTCCCCTTCTTATACGGTCACTCAGTTGTTGAGAATGGCCTGCTCTAGGCAGATTTACAGCAGTGCCATATTCTTTCCATTTTCTGTTAATTGACTTAACTGTACTCCAAGGGCTATTCAATGACTTGCAAATTTTCTTGTATCCATCTCCTGACTTGTGCTTTTCAATTACTTTTTCATGGAGTTGCTTGGAGTATTCTTTTGTCTTCATGGTGTAGTTTTTGCTAGGATACTGCCCTCCAGATACTGGTGTATTTTTACTACAAGCAATTGAAACACTTTGACTGCACACAGGTGATCTCCATTTAACTAAATATTGGTCTTTTTTTTTGTAATTTATTTTTTATTGTATTTCATCAACAAACAAAACTTTCCATAAGATGTATTTCAGATACTGTACATATATATCGTATAATCATATTTGTCACAAATCTCCACATAATATTTATCTGAGGTATACACTTATAGAAAGGAGAGGAAAGAAAGAATAATCGAAAGAAGAAAACTATGTACAGAGTAGGGAGTGATCTTTTTTTTTTACAACATATTCATTGACTTGTGAGAATGAAATCAGGCCTATGAGATGTTATGTAGTTAAACCATTTTTTTTCAGTATGAATAAAATTGTTCCAACTTATGATTAACAGATGCTGTTATTTTCTCCAGTTTGTAAACATGCATTGTAATTTCCATCCATACATTTAAAGTTGGGCTCTCCTGTGATAACCATTTCCTGGTAAGGGTCTTTTTACCAGCCACCAGCAGTATATTCATTAAATATTTATCTCTTTTCAACCATTCTTGAGGTATATACCCAAAATATATGGTCTTACTCTCTAAGGGTATTTCACATTTAAAGATATAGGGCATTGTATATCCCACTCCAATAGTCTTTGATAACAGAGCAATCCCAGGAACTATGATAATGATTTACATTTTGATTTCCACAATTTCTCCAGCAAACAGGGGGGTTACTATCATAATGGGATTTCTGAGAGGGTGTAATAAAATATCTTATCAAGATTTTCCACCCGATCTCCCTCCATTTCTGTGAATTGGTACACTTCCATTGATACCTCCATATTATTGTCCAGTCTTCCTCAGATATTATTATCCCTCCTTCCTTCTCCCATTTTGTTTTCATGTATGAAGTCAAATGTGTTTTAAGATTTGACAAACCCTTATACACGAAATTATGAAATGATTCTACTACCGTTGTCTGAATTATATGCTTTTCTAAATATCTCTATCAGACATGTACTTGCCTCGGTTACATTTTTAACCGTCCTATTAACCTACTGTCGCATCTGTAAATAACGGTAAAAGTCTTGTTTTTCTAATAGGTGTTTCTCTTTGAGCATTTCAGAACTGAACAGTGTTCCTTCTTTCATTATATTGCAAATAGCTGTTATTTCTTTAGCTGTCCAGTCCTTCAATCTAGCATCCAGTTTATTCAGCGTAAAATCTGAGTCATATGCACACCATTTAAGAATTGCAATGTCTTTCTCTAGTTTATATTCTTTTATAAAAGTTTTTCATATTTTAAGAGTCCATTTCACGCATGGGTTGTCAGTCTTATTTATGTAACTTTGTAGGTTGTTATCAGCCAAAATTGCCTGTATGGGGATGGAAAGTATCTTCTAAATATTGGACTTCTAGAACAAATTGGCTGCATCAGTGATGAGTAAAGGGGGCTGAATACTTATGCAGTCAATTATATTGTGTTTTATATTTGTAATTAATTTAGATAACTTTGCAGAGATCTATTTTCACTTTGAAATGCAAGAGTCTTTTTCTGTTGATCAGTGTCAAAAAAAGCCAAATTAAATCCACTGTGATTCAATGTTGTAAAAGAATAGAACATGAACACTTCCAAGGGGCATGAATACTTTTTATAGGCACTGTAAAGTGTAAAAGAGAGGTGAGAGTGGACCACTGGAAAAAGATGCTGGAGAGGTAGTAATGGGGGACATTGAAATAGCGGATGAACTGATTAAGTATTTTACTTCAGTCTTCGCTGTGGAAGACACTAGCAGTATGGTAGAAGTTCCAGGTGTCAGGGGTCATGAAGAGTGAGTAGTTACCATAACTAGCGAGAAGGTTCTTAGGAAACTGAAAGGTCTGAAGGTAGGTAAGTCAACTGGACCAGATGGTGTACACCCCAGAGTTCTGAATGAGCTGGTTGAAGGCATTAGAAACGATCTTTCGAGAATCACAAGATTCTGGATGACTGGAAAATTGCAAATATCACTCCAAGAAGGGAGAGAGGCAGAAGAAAAGAAACTATAGGCCAGTTAGTATGACCTCAGTAGTTGGGAAGATATTGGAGTCGATTATTAAGGATGGAGGCACATGATAAAATAGGCTATAGTCAGCATGGTTTCCTCAAGGGAAAATCTTGCCAGACAAATCTGTTGGAATTCTTTGAAGAAATAGCAGGCAGGAAGACAAAGCAGAATTGGTTGATGTTGTGTACTTGGATTTTCAGAAAGCCTTTGATAAGGTGACACACATGAGGCTGTTTAACAAGCTATGAGCTCATGGTATTACAGGAAAGATTCTATCATGGATAAAGCAGTAGCTGATTGGCAGGAGGCAAAGAGTGAGAACAAAGGGGCCTTTTCTGGTTGTCTGCCAGTGACAAGAGATGTTCCATAGAAGTCTGTGTTGGGACTGATTCTTTTCACTTCATATGTCAGTGATTTGGATGATGGAATTGATGGCTTTGCTGCAAAGTTTGCAGATGATATGAAGTTAGGTGGAGGGGGCAGGTAGTTTTGAGGAAATGGAGAGGACATAGACAGACTAGGAGAATAGGCAAAGAAGTGGCAGATGGACTACAGTGTCAGGACGAGTATCAAATCAAGTTTAATGATCATTCAGGCCAGACATGGATATAGTTGAACGAGACAGTGTTCCTCTGCGGGTCAGGTGTATAACAAGCATTCAAAATAGTGAGAGAGAGAGAAACGCGCGTGTGTGTATACACACACACACACACACACACACACACACACACACACACACACACACACACACACATACATACTATTACGCAGGAAAAACACGTGTAGTCCAAGTCCCTGAGTGACATGCAAGTTGATGGTGCAGCTCCTGGCAATCCAGCCTGTCCGTCTGCTGGTTGAACACTGGAGGGCTGCTCCCAACTGAGGACAGACTCCAAACTCCACACTACACTGTGTTGGGTCATGCACTTTGGTAGAAGAAATGAAAGGGTTGATAATTATCTAAATGGAGAGAAAATACAAAAAAATGAGGTGCAAAGGGGCTTGGGAGTCCTTGTGCAGGATTACCTGAAGGTTAATTGCAGGTTAAGTCTGTGGTGAGGAAGGCAAATGCAATATTGGCATTCATTTCACGAAGACTAGAATATAAAAGCAACGATGTAATATTGTAACTTTATGAAGCAATGATGAGGCCTCACTGGCAGTATTGTGAGTAGTTTTGGGCCCTTTATCTGAGAAAGGACGTACTGAAACTGGAGAGGGTTTAAAGGAGGTTTCGAAAATGATTCCAGGATTGAATGGCTTGTCATATGAAGAGCGTTTGATGATTCTGGGCCTGTATTCACTGCAATTCAGTAGAATGGGGGGTAACCTCATTGAAACCTATCGAATGATGAAAGGCTTTGATAGAATGGATGTGGAGAGGATGTTTCATAGAACATAGAAATTTACAGCACATTACAGGCCCTGTGGCCCACAGTGTTGTGCCCACAATGTAACCTACTTTAGAGACTGCCTAGAATTTCCCTAGTGCATAGCCCTCTATTTTTCTAAGCTTCTTGTACCTATCTAAGGAGATCTTAAAAGATCCTATTGTATCTGCTTCCACCACTGTCATCTGCAGTGTGTTCCATGCACCCACCACTCTCTGTGTGAAAACCTTGCCCCTGACATCTACTCGGTACCTATTTCCAAGCACCTTAAAACTATGCCCCCACACGTTAGCCATTTCAGCCCTGGGAAAAAGCCTCTGACTATCCACACAATCAGTGCCTCTCATCATCTTATACACCTCTATCAGGTCACCTCTCATCCTCCGTCGCTCCAAGGAGAAAAGGCCGAGTTCACTCAACCTATTCTCATAAGGCATGCTCCCCAATCCAGGCAACATCCTTGTAAATCTCCTCTGCGCTCTCCCTGTAGTATCCACATCCTTCTTGTAGTGAGGTGACCAGAACTGAACACAGTACTCCAAGTGAGGTCTGACCAGGGTCCTATATAGCTGTTACATTACCTCACGGCTCGTAAACTCAACTCCACAGTTGATAAATGCCAACACTGTCAACCTGAGTAGCAGCTTTGAATGTCCTTATTGGCATGGACCCCAAGATCTCTCAGATTCTCCACACTGCCAACAGTCTTACCATTTATATTATATTTTCTCTTCAAATTGGACCTCCCAAAATGAACCACTTCACACTTACCTGGGTTGAAGTCCATCTGCCACTTCTTAGCCCCGTTCTGCATCCTATTGATGTCCCGCTGTAACCTCTGACAACCCTCCAGACCGTCCACAACACCCCCAACCTTTGTGTCATCAGCAGACTCACTAACCCACACATCTACTTCGTTCAGGTCATTCATAAAACTCACAAAGAGGAAGGGTTCCAGAACAGATCCCTGTGGAACACTATTGGTCCTATGGTGCGAGAGTCTAAGGCCAGGGGACATATCCTCAGAATAGAAGGGTGCCCTTTTAGAATGGAGATAAGGGAGAATTCCTTAGTCACAGAGAGGTGAATCTGTGGAATAGTTTACCACAGGCAGCTGCAGAGGCCAAGTCTTTATGTATATTTAAGGCAGAGGTTGATAGATTCTTGACTGGTCAGGGTATGAAGAGATACAAGGGGAAGGCAGGAGATTGGAGCTGAAAGGAAAATTGGATCAGCCATGATGAAATGGTGGAGCAGACTTGATGAACCAAATGGCATAATTCTTCACCTATATCTCATGGTCTTATGGTGCCACCAGGCTCATGGGCAGCTCCTATCCTGCTGTGATCAGAGACTTGAATGGACCTCTTGTCCTCACAAACAACCTCATCGTCATCTTGCATTTTATCATTAATCTGTACTGCAGTCTTTCTGTACCTTTACACTTTATTCTGCTTTGTTATTGTTTTACATCATTCTCCCTCAATAAATCGTGTAATGATCTGATCTGTAAGACAAGCTTTTCACTGTATCTCAGTACATGTGACAATAATATACCAATACCTTATTCTCTTCCTGTGTCTTATGGTTCTTAGAAAAGCATTCAACAACATTCTTCATGGTGTAGTTCCTCTGACTTATTTAGGAATTATCAATATTTCTGTAACAATACATCCATCAGGATGTTGACTCACAAACAAGAGAAAATCTGCAGATGCTGGAAGTCAAACTAATACACTCAGAATGATGGGGTTGATGTTTTGGGCTGAGATCCTTCCTCAGGACTGAGAAGGAAGGGAGAAAATGCCAGAACGAGGGAAGCCCCCTCACTGGGCCTGTACGAACGTTAGCTCGATAGCTGGCTGTGCTAACAGCCAGTGGACTTCGTGGTGAGAAAACCACCTTTCTCAAGCAGTGTGTGTGTAGAGTTGGTATGATTTGGGTCCCACCATACCGGAAAGTTTAGGACGTTTCAACTAACGAAACCCTGATTTGAGTGAATGCTGTGTAAATACTGCCCATATGTAATTATCTGCCATGAAGAAATAACAGATCATACATTGCATACAATTATAAAGAAAGTGTATTTACTGATTTCAACTTTAACAAACAGCAATTAAGAGGAAAAGGAAAAGGAAAAAAAATCAAAGGGCCCATTATAATTAAACCAGTCTAAATATGCACATGTTGGAGCTCATATCTTCCGAAAGCTGGGTGTGTCCCTTATTCAGGGCGCCAATCCCTCATCACCGATCACTGGTAGAACGTCCCATCTTGGACTCCTTCGAATCATGCCTTCCTAACAGATCAAATCCTACGGCTGTCTCTCCCGACCCTCTCCTCTCTGCATCGCTCGCCAAAAGACCACGAACCACACTCGTGTCCATCACGAATCCTCTCCATCCAGCTTTTTCTAGAACCTTCTCCCATTCCACCATTCTGATTGGCTGACCCAGCACTCCTAGGTTGAACTTCACGGCCCCTTATCTTTAACTGAAACCCAAACTCTATCAGCAGTGCACACTGCTTCCACAGAAAGCTACAAAATGAAATGCCCCACAGCATTAGCAGTAATAATCTTAACCAGAGGAATGAGGTATGTTTGTGGTTTCATTGTTCGTTCAGAAGTCAGATGGCAGAGGGGAAGCAGCTGTTCCTGAATCATTGAGTGTGTGTCTTCAGGCTCCTGTACCTCCTCCCCAACAGTAGCAATGCGAAGAGGGTACGTCCTGACTTAGATTATGTGAAGTTTGTTGTTTTGCTGCAGCAGTACAGTTCAAAGCTACAGAATTACAAAAGTGAATAAATTGGCCAAGAAAGGAATAATGAAGTATTTGCTAACAACAACAGGAACAACCTCTCTCTGCTTTCCACAGGGATTGCTCCCTACGCGACTCCCTTGTCCATTCGTCCCCCCCATCCCTCCCCACTGATCTCCCTCCCGGCACTTATCCTTGTAAGCGGAACAAGTGCTACACATGCCCTTACACTTCCTCCCTTACCACCATTCAGGGCCCCAAACAGTCCTTCCAGGTGAGGCGACACTTCACCTGTGAGTCGACTGAGGTGATATACTGCGTCCGGTGCTCCCGATGTGGCCTTTTATATATTGGCGAGACCCGACGCAGACTGGGAGACCGCTTTGCTGAACATCTACGCTCTGTCCGCCAGAGAAAGCAGGATTTCCCAGTGGCCACACATTTTAATTCCACATCCCATTCCCATTCTGATATGTCTATCCACGGCCTCCTCTACTGTAAAGATGAAGCCACACTCAGGTTGGAGGAACAACACCTTATATTCCGTCTGGGTAGCCTCCAACCTGATCCTGATGGCATAAACATCGACTTCTCTAACTTCCGCTAAGGCCCCACCTCCCCCTCGTACCCCATCTGTTACTTATTTTTATACACACATTCTTTCTCTCACTCTCCTTTTTCTCCCTCTGTCCCTCTGAATATACCCCTTGCCCATCCTCTGGGTCCCCCCACCCCCCGTCTTTCTTCCCGGACCTCTTGTCCCATGATCCTCTCGTATCCCTTTTGCCAATCACCTGTCCAGCTCTTGGCTCCATCCCTCCTCCTCCTGTCTTCTCCTATCATTTTGGATCTCCCCCTCCCCCTCCAACTTTCAAATCCCTTACTCACTCTTCCTTCAGTTAGTCCTGACAAAGGGTCTCAGCCTGAAACGTCGACTGCACCTCTTCCTAGAGATGCTGCCTGGCCTGCTGCGTTCACCAGCAACTTTTATGTGTGTTGCTTGAAGTATTTGCTCATGGGTTTATTGACCATTCAGAGATATGATGGCAGAGGGGAAAAAGCTGTTCTTGAATCGTTGAGTGTGGGTGTTTGGGCTCCTGTACCTCCTCCCTGAAGGCCACGTACCAAATGGTGAGGGTCCTTCCTGATGGATGTTGCCTTCTTAAGGCATCACGCCTTGATGATCACAGGCACCAGCTCCATCACGGGCACCAGCTCCATCACGGGCACCAGCTCCATCATGGGCACCAGCTCCATCACGGGCACCAGCTCCATCACGGGCACCAGCTCCATCACGGGCACCAGCTCCATCATGGGCACCAGCTCCATCATGGGCACCAGCTCCATCACGGGCACCAGCTCCATCACGGGCACTAGCTTCACCAGCATCAAGGGCAACTTCGAAAGGCAGCATCCATCATTGAAGACCACCATCACCCAGGACATGCCCTCTTCTCATTGCTACCATTGGGAGGAGGTACTGGAGCCTGAAGACATACATCCAACATTTCAGGTTTCTGAATGGACAGTGAATCCATAAGCACTACCTCAATATATACTTTGCTCTATTTTTGCACTATCATCATCACCACCATGATGTGCCGTGTCATATGACTTGGGCGATCATGGTGACCATGATTGTTCTTGGCAAATTTTTCTACAGAAGTGGTTTGCCATTGCCTTCTTCCGGGCAGTGTCTTTACAAGACGGGTGACCCCAGCCATTATCAATACTCTACAGAGATTGTCTGCCTGGCGTCAGTGGTCACATAACCAGGACTTGTGACAATAGCCACCAGCTGTTCATACGACCATCCACCACCTGCTCCCGTGCCTTTACGTGACCCTGATAGGGAGTGGGGGGTAGGAGGGCTAAACAGGTGCTACACCTTGCGCAAGGGTGACCTGCAGACTCGCAGAGGGAAGAATTGCCTTGCCCCTCCTTTGGTAGAGATGTACCTATATCTTACCTCCCACTTTTTGCACTATTTAATATAAATATTGTATTGTAGTTCAGTTTTTAATTACTATGTACCGTTGATGCAGAACCATATTGCATGTCATGTCAGTGATAGTGACTGATTCTGATTCTAATGTGCCTGATATTGGTGCTAGCTCAGTCTACAACACTCTGCAGCCTCTCTTATGATCCTGTACGTTATCATTTCCAAACCAGGAGATGACCCAACCAGTCAGAACGCTCCAGAGCTGGCACGGAACTGTGGGACCCTAAAGCACTCAAATATAATTCTATACCTGCAGTCAGAATTTCTTTGATTTGAGCAAATGAGCCAATTTGCTGGGTGTCAACATTTCAGAGGGTCTGTTCAAAGGTTCAAAAGGTTCATTTATTATGAAAGTATGTATGCAGTATACAACTCTGAGATTCTCCTTCTCAGGATAGCCATGGAACAAAGGAAAACCATGGGAATCAGCCCAGAGACAAATAGCAAACCCACTGAGACGATCATCAACACCCACCCCACCACCGCACAAAATGCAACAAAATGTCAGCACCCAAATCCCCTCCCCCCACAAAAAAACAATGAGAAAGAATGACAAAAACACAGAATATAAAAACCATAAGACTGGAAAAAAAAGTTGTCGTCCAGAATCCATACACAGAAGCCTCGGTAACGTTCACCAATATTACCGAAAGAGAGAGACTTCGGGCACAGTGATAGGCCTGACATGCTTCTGCTTTGAGTGCAGAGTGATCCCACCAGCCCCGTCTCGCAGTTTCTTTGCCTCGAGGTTTGGGGTCGCTTCTTCCTGGTATCTTTTCAGAGACAGCAAAGCGCTGGATAGCTCAATCGATCTCCAAACCGGAAATTACAGGCTCTAGCAGTTCCAGAAACACATTCAAGATGAAAAGCAAACTTAAAAGAAGTAACAGAAATGAAATAAATGGTTTTATTTTTTTTTATCCAGAAGATGTCGACCAAAGGAGAGTTGGACGCAGGTGCCATTTTTATCAGAAGTCTGTCATGCAATTGTGAAGAAGGTATGCGAATGGAGTTTGAAGAGATTTTGTATGTCACTGAAGACTCTTGCAAATTTCTACAGCCCATTCCGACTGGTTGCTCACCGTCTGGTCTGGAGGCCCTGATGCACAGGATTGGAAAAGGCTGCAGAGGCTTGTCGACTTGGCCATCTCCATCATGGCCACCAGCAGAAGATGGCACCAGCAAGCAATGCAACCAGAGGCAATGTCCTTCAGACAGTTGATGAAACTACTTTTACTTCTTATTTCAAATATGATTTTACTACTGTTAGAACTTCTGGTTTACATTTTGATGATTTTTTTTTTGGGGGGCAATTGAGTGATCTGGCACTTCACTGTCTCTGAGGGGGTTCGGGGAGGCTTCAAGCGAAATGTACAGCCTGGAGGCCAAGAAGCCTGGAGATACAGTGCACGATCGGTTCCATTTCTTGCCAAGCAAGGTTGAAATCAGTGAGGAGGGTGAGTGGAAGCTCAGGCCATCTGTCTGTGTTACGGAGACCAGTGTCTCTCTCCCTATCGCTTGCTGCTGTCGGAGGAAGGCGCCTGCATCTGATTGGTCTCTCGCTCTCATTCGCTGCTCCTGGAAGGAAGTTTAATTGTCGCAGTTGCTGGGTCATGGTGTTCATGTTCTGATGTGCATCTGGATTCTGGTTGTTTTTTTGTTGCTATTTTGTGTGATTTTCATCGGGGCAGACTGGCTCTTTGGCCTGTAGTTAGCGAATGACACAGTGCTAAATTGAACTGAACTGAACTCTGTTAACATTCTGAGACTGTTTCAATGGATTTTTTGTTTTATATTGTGTTTTTCACTAATTTTTGCTGTTTGTGCGATTTGTTTTCTTTTGTGCATTCGGTGTGTGCCGTTTTCTTTGACATTTTTCCATGGTATTTCTTTGTTTTTTGGTTGCTGCAGGAAGAAGAATCTCAGCATTAGTCATAGTCATAGTTATACTCATACTTTATTGATCCCGGGGGAAATTGGTTTTCATTACAGTTGCACCATAAATAATAAATAGTAATAAAACCATAAATAGTTAAATAGTAATATGTAAATTATGCCAGGAAATAAGTCCAGGACCAGCCTATTAGCTCAGGGTGTCTGATCCTCCAAAGGAGGAGTTGTAAAGTTTGATGGCCACAGGCAGGAATGACTTCCTATGACGCTCTGTGCTGCATCTCGGTGGAATGAGTCTCTGGCTGAATGTACTCCTGTGCCCAATCAGTCCATTATGTAGTGGATGGGAGACATTGACCAAGATGGCATGCAACTTGGACAGCATCCTCTTTTCAGACACCACCGTGAGAGAGTCCAGTTCCATCTCCACAACATCACTGGCCTTACGAATGAGTTTGTTGATTCTGTTGGTGTCTGCTACCCTCAGCCTGCTGCCCTAGCACACAACAGCAAACATGATCGCACTGGCCACCACAGACTCATAGAACATCCTCAGCATCGTCCGGTAGGTGTTAAAGGACCTCAGTCTCCTCAGGAAATAGAGACGGCTCTGACCCTTCTTGTAGACAGCCTCAGTGTTCTTTGACCAGTCCAGTTTATTGTCAATTCTTATCCCCAGGTATTTGTAATCCTCCACCATGTCCACACTGATCCCCTGGATAGAAACAGGGGACACTGGTACCTTAGCTCTCCTCAGGTCTACCACCAGCTCCTTAGTCTTTTTCACATTAAGCTGCAGATAATTCTGCTCACACCATGCGACAAAGTTTCCTACCATAGCCCTGTACTCAGCCTCATCTCCCTTGCTGATACATCCAACTATGGCAGAGCCATCAGAAAACTTCTGAAGATGGCAAGACTCTGTGCAGTAGTTGAATTCCGAGGTGTAAATGGTGAAGAGAAAGGGAGACAAGACCGTCCCCTGTGGAGCCCCAAATTGTATACCACAAACAAGCTTTGATAATAAATGTACTCTGAGTCTTTGAACCCACCCCACCATTGAGAATACCTTCAAAAGGCAGCACTTCAAGGAGGCAGAATCCATCATTAAGGACCCTCACTATCCAAGACATGCTCTCTTCCTGTTACTTTCATCAGGGAGGAGGGGCAGGAGCCTGATGCCCCACACTCACTGTTTTAGAAACAGCTTTTCCCCCTCTACCATCAGATTTCTGAATGGTCCTTGAACACTACCTCAGTATTTGCTTTTTTGTGGTACTTTTTATTTACTTAGTAATTTATTATAATTTTCTCTGTCTGCACCATACTGCTGCTACATAAACAACATATTTCATGATGTAGAATACAGCGATAATGAACTTGATTCTACATGGAGCGCTATTGCTGGAAAGCACTATCCATTATCGAGGACCTCCATGATCCAGGCCTTGCTACGACCATTGGGAAGGAGGTACAGGAGCCTTGGGTCCTACACCACCAGGTTCAGCAACAGTTACTAAGTTCAAATTCAAGATAATCGTCATTCAACCGTGCACATTTATACCGCCAGCAGAAACAATGTTCCTCTGGACCAAGGTGCAAAACACAGTACATGCATCTCACACACATGCCACATAAAGTAATATTACTAAAATAAGTGAATAATTAATAGAAAATATTCCAGAAAATTGACATTTAGCATAAGGTGCATTTATGATGCAAGTTAAAGAGTGAACAGTATAACGCTTCTGGCGCTTCATAGGTGATGAGACCTGGGTGGTGGCGGGGAGTTCAGAGGGCATGGGTTAACAGTGAAAGGTGTAAATTTAGGGAGAACGTGAGGGGAAAGTTCTTCACTCAGAGGGTGGTGAGTGAGAGTGTGGAACGAGCTGCCAGCACAAGTGGTGCATGCGAGCTCGATTTCAACGTTTAAGAGAAATTTGGATAGGTACATGGAGGGCTGTGTGGTCCAGGTGCATGTCAGTGGGAGTAGGCAGTTTAAATTGTTTCAGCATGGATTAGATGGGCAGAAGGGCCTGTTTCCGTGCTGTACTTTCTCTATGACTCTATGACTATGACTCTAACAAAGAACTACAATAGAATCATTGAAAAACTACAAAGACTGACTCACAAACGTGCAAAAGAAGACAAACTGTGCAAATACAAAAAGAAATGAAAAATAATAATAAACCAGTAAGTAAATAAATAATACTGAGAACATGAGCTGTAGAGTCCTTGAAAGTGGGCCCATAGCTTGTGCTCAGTGATCAGTTCAGAGCTGAGGTGAGTGAAGTTGGTTCAGGAGCCTGATGTTTGAGGGGTTATTACTGTTCCTGAACCTGGTGGTCTGGGATCTAAGGCCCCTGTTCCTTCTTCCTGATGACAGCATTGAGAAGAGAGCATGGCCTGGTTGGTGGAGTCCCTGATGATGGATATTCCTTTCCTGCAACTGCACTCCTTATAAATATGCTCAGTTTTGGGGAGGGCTTTTCGTGTGATGGACTGGGCTGTAGCCACCACCTTACATCAGGGTGAGATGATGGTTTAGAAGTGATAATGGCAACACACTTGTTATGTTTCATTTGACAGGGTGTTGCCTGAGCTGAGTTTGAAAGCACTGAGACCACAGCTTGGAAGTCTCCTTGGAACTGAAACCATCAGTGACAAATTTGCCTTTCTGAAATGCGTAGGGAGAAGTTTGGCCATGGTGAGTCATTTGCTGTGCTAATGGTGATGTGCACAATGTGCAATGATTATATTTTTACAACTAATAACCCTAGGAGAGTGCTGTGGTAGTGTAGCCGTGACCACGATGTTATTACAGCTCAGGACATCAGAGTTTGGAGTTCAATTCTTTCGTCCTCTATACGGAATGCAGAAGTTTCCTCAGGATACTCCGGTTTCCTCCCACAGTCCAAAGTAAATTTTCCAGGGATTGGGTTAGGGTTGCTGGGTGGTGCAGCTCGAAGGGCAGGAAGGGCCTCCTTCACACTGTATCGCTAAATAAATAAGTACCAGGCCTTCAAGCAAAGCAAATTTGGAAATAAGAAAGTTTTGTCAACAAAAGCTCTTTGAATGTACAAGAATGTAATATCCAGGGGTTCCCAACCTGGTGTCCATGAACCCCCTGGTTACTGATAGGGGTCCATGGCATAAATAAATTTGGGAGCCCCTGCTTTAAGATAATAATGGAATGAAGATTGCCAAAATCTCCTAATGCATAGGAGAATGATGGGAGATTTGACAGAGTTATCAAAATTATGAGGGATATAGGTAGAGTAAATGTAAACAGGCTTTTTCCACTGAGGTTGGTAGGACTAGAAATAGAACATAGAGATAGAATTGTGGAGCACAGAAACAGGTCCTTCAGCCCACAATGTTGTGCTAGACCAAATAAATTGGTAAGGGTAAAGCTTAAAGGTGAAAGGTAAAATGTTTGAGGCAATCCTAGGGGCTATCTTTTTCACTCAGAGGGTGCTGAGAGTGTGGAATGAGCTGCCAGTAGAAGTGGTAGATGTGGGTTTGATTTCAACAGATGATGAAGGGGGAAAAGCTGTTCCTGAGTCGTTGAGTAAGGCTCCCTGTGTTGTGATGTTTTCATGTACCCTCTGAGCTGCTGGAGAATTCAGGAGTCAAGATCGTTTTTTGTAATATCCAGTACACATGTGTAAAGGAGAACAAAATAATTGTTACTCCAGATCCAAAGCAACACAAAAAAAACCCACAATAAAATAAAAAACCAAAATAATAAAAAAGAAACTCAATAAATATAAATATGCAAGATAGCTTATATATATAGATTGATTGTATGTCCATAAAGTGATGCTAGCTGGCGTGCAGACGTATGTCATTGACGTATGTTACATATAACCCATAATGAATTATTGAAACAAACAAGAATGTTAAATCATATATTTACATATTACTCAAATATTAAGTAGACTACACTCCTCCCTGCTTAGCCATAAACTCCAACTCAATAGAGAATGCATCTCAACTATATAGACAGGATACTGTATAATACAGTTACTACACAGACATCCACAGCGGAGTAAATTTTAAATTGTCCCATTCAGACCTAAAGATTTAATCACTGTGGAGGATTTGTTACTCTTGTAGGATAATGTCTTTCCTGGCAAGGGAAGTCACTCTGCCTGGCAGCTGAGACTTGTGGCTGTGAAAACAATCTCAGGTTCGGGGGCCTCCCCCGTGGCGGTTGTAGGAGTTGACTCTGATAACTCTGGACATCTTTCTTTTCCTTTTCTTGGCTCTTCTGCCTGGATCTACTTCTATCTTTGCTCCTCTCCCAGTCCTGCTTCTTTCTTTCTCTTTATCCCCTTTTCTTTCTCACGTTCCTTCTCTCTTTCAAACCTTTTCCTTTTCTCAATTATGTTCTTTCTTTGTACCTCTTCCCTCCTTTCAAGTTCTTATCCTTCTTTTTCCCTTTCTACTTTCTTGTCGGTTTCTCTGAATTTCCTAATTTCTCAAGTGATTAGGTCTCCTTTTTCTCTTCCATTTCCATAGCACTACTGCCATCCTCGTCTTTCTTTTCCTTTTTCTTCTTTCTAGTTTGTGCATCTTGGTCTTGTGAGGGTGCATTTAGTTCACTGGAGTATTCTCTTAATCCTTCTACTGCTCCCCTTATGATCTGTTATCTCCTCTTAGTTTCCACATCATCTGACCAGTCCTGTTTTCATATCTCCATTGTCTTCTTTCTCTTTGGCCTTCCATTCATCCAGCTGTGCTTTGGTCTTTGCATCTACTTTTACAAGCAGCTTTTTGTCTTCCGCTTGAAGTTCATGCAATAATCTTACTGCGCACAGAGTGGGTTCTGGTTCTTTATACTCACAAAAGCCAAATGCTTGCAACTTTCCTGAAGCTCCTTGACCTCTCTTCCAGCTTAAAACCAAGCCACATTTTGCAAGTAACCACCTGATTAACACCTCAGAAGCTTTCTCAGATACGTTGCCGACAAAAACTGTTGTAGTTGGACCAGAGCTTTCATCGCTTTCATGATTCCTTTGAGCAGCATGGCCCTTCTTTGGTTCAATATGCTTTCCAAGCAAGGGCACCAACAGGTTGCCACCAACACCTGTTTGTCCTCTGTAGGCAATGGTTCATGATGTTACTGAATGGAGACAATCATGGCATCATCCAGAACTCTTCTTAATTTGCTTTCAGTTGACTGTGTGTAGAGGATGTGTTATACAAGTATGGGATGATCGCCAGTTGAGTGGTAGTTGTCTCAGCCACTCAATCCCCACATTGCTGGTCCTTCTGTTTTTAACACCTACAAGCTGAAATGAGGCTTGTTGATTGTTGTACTTCACTGTTACAAATGTCATTCCATAGGAGTTCTTTCTCTCCAGTGTAAGCATCGAGTCTGGCTCTGTGATGTAGAAGGGAAGGGGAGAGAATAGGCACGCTGTGGTAATAGGGTATTCATTAGTTTGGGGACGGACAGGAGGTTCTGTGGGCGAGAGCGAGATTCCCGGATGGTATGTTGCCTCCTAAATGCCAGCTTCCGGGATATCTTGGATCAAGTTTTCAGCATTCGTAAGTGGGAGGGTGAACAGCCAGAAGTTGTGGTCCATGTCAGTACCAATGACATGGGTAGGGCGAGTGACGAGATTCTGCATGGGGAGTTCAGGAAGTTAGGTACTAAGTTAAAGAGCAGGACGTCCAGCTTTGTGATCTCACAATTGCTACCAGTGCCACATGCTACTTAGGCCAGAACTAGGAAGATTATACAGTTTACTATAGAAACATAGAAACATAGAAAATAGGTGCAGGAGTAGGCCATTCGGCCCTTCGAGCCTGCACTGCCATTTATTATGATCATGGCTGATCATCCAACTCAGAACCCCGCCCCAGCCTTCCCTCCATACCCCCTGACCCCTGTAGCCACAAGGGCCATATCTAACTCCCTCTTAAACATAGCCAATGAACTGGCCTCAACAGTTTGCTGTGGCAGAGAATTCCACAGATTCACCACTCTCTGTGTGAAGAAGTTTTTCCTAATCTCGGTCCTAAAAGGCTTCCCCTCTATCCTCCAACTGTGACCCCTCGTTCTGGACCTCCCCAACATCGGGAACAATCTTCCCGCATCTAGCCTGTCCAATCCCTTTAGGATCTTATATGTTTCAATCAGATCCCCCCTTAATCTTCTAAATTCCAACGAGTACAAGCCCAGTTCATCCAGTCTTTCTTCATATGAAAGACCTGCCATCCCAGGAATCAATCTGGTGAACCTTCTTTGTACTCCCTCTATGGCAAAGATGTCTTTCCTCAGATTAGGGGACCAAAACTGCACACAATACTCCAGGTGTGGTCTCACCAAGGTCTTGTACAACTGCAGTAGTACCTCCCTGCTCCTGTACTCGAATCCTCTCGCTATAAATGCCAGCATACCGTTCGCCTTTTTCACCGCCTGCTGTACCTGCATGCCCACTTTCAATGACTGGTGTATAATGACACCCAGGTCTCGTTGCACCTCCCCTTTTCCTAATCGGCCACCATTCAGATAATAATCTGTTTTCCTATTTTTGCCACCAAAGTGGATAACTTCACATTTATCCACATTAAATTGCATCTGCCATGAGTTTGCCCACTCACCCAACCTATCCAAGTCACCCTGCATCCTCTTAGCATCCTCCTCACTGCTAACACTGCCACCCAGCTTTGTGTCATCCGCAAACTTGGAGATGCTGTATTTAATTCCCTCATCCAAGTCATTAATATATATTGTAAACAACTGGGGTCCCAGCACTGAGCCTTGCGGTACCCCACTAGTCACCGCCTGCCATTCTGAAAAGGTCCCGTTTATTCCCACTCTTTGCTTCCTGTCTGCTAACCAATTCTCCACCCACACCAATACCTTACCCCCAATACCGTGTGCTTTTAAGTTTGCACACTAATCTCCTGTGTGGGACCTTGTCAAAAGCCTTTTGAAAATCCAAATATACCACATCCACTGGTTCTCCCCTATCCACTCTACTAGTTACATCCTCAAAAAATTCTATGAGATTCGTCAGACATGATTTTCCTTTCACAAATCCATGCTGACTTTGTCCGATCATTTCACCGCTTTCCAAATGTGCTGTTATCACATCTTTGATAACTGACTCCAGCAGTTTCCCCACCACCGACGTTAGGCTAACCGGCCTATAATTCCCCGGTTTCTCTCTCCCTCCTTTTTTAAAAAGTGGGGTTACATTAGCCACCCTCCAATCCTCAGGAACTAGTCCAGAATCTAACGAGTTTTGAAAAATTATCACTAATGCGTCCACTATTTCTTGGGCCACTTCCTTAAGCACTCTGGGATGCAGACCATCTGGCCCTGGGGATTTATCTGCCTTCAATCCCTTCAATTTACCTAACACCACTTCCCTACTAACATGTATTTCGCTCAGTTCCTCCATCTCACTGGACCCTCTGTCCCTTACTATTTCTGGAAGATTATTTATGTCCTCCTTAGTGAAGACAGAACCAAAGTAATTATTCAATTGGTCTGCCATGTCCTTGCTCCCCATAATCAATTCACCTGTTTCTGTTTGCAGGGGACCTACATTTGTCTTTATCAGTCTTTTCCTTTTTACATATCTATAAAAGCTTTTACAGTCCGTTTTTATGTTCTCTGCCAGTTTTCTCTCATAATCTTTTTTCCCCTTCCTAATTAAGCCCTTTGTCCTCCTCTGCTGAACTCTGAATTTCTCCCAGTCCTCAGGTGAGCCACTTTCTCTGGCTAATTTGTATGCTACTTCTTTGGAATTGATACTATCCCTAATTTCTCTTGTCAGCCACGGGTGCACTACCTTCCTTGATTTATTCTTTTGCCAAACTGGGATGAACAATTGTTGTAGTTCATCCATGCAACCTTTAAATGCCTGCCATTGCATATCCACCGTCAATCCTTGAAGTGTCATTTGCCAGTCTATCTTAGCTAATTCACGTCTCATACCTTCAAAGTTACCCCTCTTTAAGTTCAGAACCTTTGTTTCTGAATTAACTACGTCACTCTCCATGTTAATGAAGAATTCCACCATATTATGGTCACTCTTACCCAAGGGGCCTCTCACGACAAGATCGCTAATTAACCCTTCCTCATTGCTCAAAACCCAGTCCAGAATAGCCTGCTCTCTAGTCGGTTCCTCGACATGTTGGTTCAAAAAACCATCCGGCATACATTCCAAGAAATCCTCTTCCTCAGCACCTTTACCAATTTGGTTCACCCAGTCTACATGTAGATTGAAGTCACCCATTATAACTGCTGTTCCTTTATTGCACACATTTCTAATTTCCTGTTTAATACCATCTCCGACCTCACTACTACTGTTAGGTGGCCTGTACACAACTCCCACCAGCGTCTTCTGCCCCTTAGTGTTACGCAGCTCTACCCATATCGATTCCACATCTTCCCGGCTTATGTCCTTCCTTTCTATTGCGTTAATCTCTTTTTTAACCAGCAACGCCACCCCACCTCCCCTTCCTTCATGTCTATCCCTCCTGAATATTGAATATCCCTGAACGTTGAGCTCCCATCCCTGGTCACCCTGGAGCCATGTCTCTGTGATCCCAACTATATCATAATCATTAATAACAATCTGCACTTTCAATTCATCCACCTTATTACGAATGCTCCTTGCATTGACACATAAAGCCTTCAGGCGCTCTTTTACAACTCTCTTAGCCCTTTTTAATGCTTGCCCTGGATTTGTCGGCCTGCCACTTTTACTTTTCCCCTTTGTACTTTTTGCTTCTACCCTCACTTTACACCCCTCTGTCTCTCTGCACTGGTTCCCATCCCTCTGTTGTGAACTAACCTCCTCACACCTAGCCGCTTTAATTTGATTCCCACCCCCCAACCATTCTAGTTTAAAGTCACCTCAGTAGCCCCCGCTAATCTCCCTGCCAGGATATTGGTCCCCCTAGGGTTTAAGTGTAACCCGTCCTTTTTGTACAGGTCACACCTGCGCCAAAAGAGGTCCCAATGATCCAAAAACTTGAATCCCTGCCCCCTGCTCCAATCCCTCAGCCACGCATTTATCCTCCACCTCATCGCATTCCTACTCTCACTGTCGCGTGGCACAGGCAGTAATCCCGAGATTACTACCTTTGCAGTCCTTTTTCTCAACTCCCTTCCTAGCTCCCTATATTCTTCTTTCAGGACCTCATCCTTTTTCCTACCTATGTCATTGGTACCTATATGTACCAGGACCTCTGGCTCTTCACCTTCCCACTTCAGGATATCTTGGACACGATCAGAAATATCCCGGACCCTGGCACCAGGGAGGCAAACGACCATCCGAGTCTCTGGACTGTGCCCACAGAATCGCCTATCTGGCCCCCTTACTATCGAGTCCCCTATCACAACTGCCCTCCTCTTCCTTGCCCTACCCTTCTGAGCTACAGGGCCAGACTCTGTGCCGGAGGCAGGGCCACTGTCGCTTCCCCCGGGTAAGCTGTCCCCCCCAACAGTACTCAAACAGGAGTGGCTAAGGAGTTGATGTAGGAGGGAGGGCATAAGATTTTTGTATCTTTGGGCTCTCTTCCAGGGAAGCTAGGACCTGTACAGAAGAAACTATTGCACCTGAACTGGAGGGAAGGTTTGTTAATGTTGCACGGTGAGGTTTAAACTAGACTCGAGTTGCAGGGGGCTGGGAACCAGAATGCCAGAACAGTTAGTGGAGAGGTTGTGAAGGCAGATGCTGGTAAAACCTCAAAGTTAGGGAAAAAAGGGTGAGGGTGATGTGACCAGTGTCCTAAGCTGCATATATTTCAATGCAAGAAGTATCGTAGGAAAAGTGGATGATAGTGCCGAAGATGAGGTAGCTGGTTTACAAACAGAGGCAATGTGTAGCGAGGAGAGGCTGATGATAGGGCAAAATTGCAATCACCAGGGTGAGTTGCAACGTAAGAGGTGGATAAAATCGAAAAGGGTGAATACAGGACTGAAGGTGTGGTATCTGAATGTGCACAGTATTCGGAATAGGGTAGATGAACTTGCAGCACAGTTGCAGATCGGCAGGTATGATGTTGTAGGCATCACTGAATCACGGCTGAAGGAAGATTATAGCTAGGAGCTTAGATGTCCAAGGATACACATTGTATCAAAAAGACAGGCAGTAGGGCAGAGGGGGTGGCATTCTCTGTTGGTAAAAAATGAAATCAATTCATTAGAAAGAGGTGACATGGGGTCAGAAGGTGTTGAATCATTGTTGATAGAGCTAAGGAACTGCAAGGGTAAAAAGACCCGGATGGGAGTTGTATACATACCCCCAAACAGTAATAAGGATGCGGTCTACAAATTACAACAGGAGATAGAAAATGCATGCCAAAAGGGCAGTATTATGATAGTCATTGGGGATTCAATATGCAGGTAAATTGGGAAAATCGGGTTGGTGCTGGATACCAGGAGGGGGAGTTTCTAGCGTGCCCACGAGATGGCTTTTTAGGACAGCTTGTGGTTGAGCCCAACAGAGGATCAGCTATTCTGGATTGGGTGTTGTGGAGTGAAAGAGTTAAAGGTAAAAAAAAACCCAGGGAAAAGTGGTCATTATATGATAGAATTCACTGTGAAATTTGAGAAGGAGAAGCTAAAGTCAGGTGTATCAGTATTACAGTGGAGTAAAAGGAATTACAGAGGCATGAGAGAAGAGTTGGCCAGAATTGATTGGAAAAGAACAGTGAAAGGGACGAATTGAATAAGGATTTTGCATCAGTCTTCACTGTGGAAGACACATGCAGTATGGTGGAAATTCCAGATGTCAGGGGTCATGAAGTGTGTGAAGTTGCCATTAGTAGAGATAAGGTTCTTGGGGAAACTATATGGGCTAAAGGTAGATTGGTCTCCTGGACCACATGGTGTACACTCCAGGTTTCTGAAAGAGAATGTGGATGCAATAGTAATGATCTTTCAAAAAGCACTTGATACTAGAATAGTTCTGGAAAAATGGGAAATTGCAAATGTCACTCCACTCTTCAAGAACAGAGAGAGGCAGAAGAAAGGAAACTATAGGCCCGTTAGTCTGACCTTGGTGGTTGGTAAGATGTTGGAGTTGAACATAGAAACATAGAACACCTACAGCACAATACAGGCCCTTGGGCCCACAAAGCGGTGCCAGACATGTACTTACTTTAGAAATCACCTAGGCGAAGAGTGAGAACAAAGGGGCCTTTTCTGGTTGTCTGCCAGTGACAAGAGATGTTCCACAGGGGTCTGTGTTGGGGCTGATTCTTTTCACTTCATATGTCAGTGATTTGGATGATGGAATTGATGGCTTTGTTGCGAAGTTTGCAGACGATATGAAGTTAGGTGGAGTGGCAGGTAGTTTTGAGGCTACAGGAGTATTTAGGCATGTTAGGAGAATGGGCAAAGAAGTGGCAGATGGAATACAGTGTCAGGATGTGTATCAAATCAAGTTTAATTATCATTCAGGCCAGACATGGATGCAGTTGAACGAGACAGTGTTCCTCTGTGGGTCAGGTGTATAACAAACATTCAAAATAGTGAGAGAGAGAGATAGAGATAGAGACACACACACACACACACACACACACACACACACACACACACACACACACACACCATTATGCAGGAAAAACACATGTGTAGTCCAAGTCCCTGAGTGACATACAAATTGATGGCTTCTCCCGCTGGCTTCTCCTTCTCTTGTTGGCGCCACAAACAACGAACAGATCACTGAGATGGTAGACCTGCTGTATCAGTTGATCTGGCAACACAGTATAGTCTTACAAACATAAAAATCACATTTTGTAAAGAAAAGTGCACCTTTGGTTGGCCCCAGAGGGGCTACTGTATTTGAACACGCCACCATCTTATCGGCAGAGCTTATTTCGGCTGGTTTGGTTGAAGCCGTCAAACTTCTAAGCAAACGGTATGCCTTTAAACCCAATGGACTCAGCAAAGCTTCTACTTGTTTCTCATTAGCTATTTCATTTCCTTTAAAATACTATTCAATTTATTCCATATACAATATCCAGTTATCTGTTGTGTAATCCAACACATCAATCTTTATGATGCAGCCAGCGATTTCCCTCTTTTTAAAATTATTATTATCACTCACTGTTTATGAACCTGTGAATTCCATTTTTTGCCTTTCCTGATAATGGGCCACTTACTTTGAAGAAAACTAACAAATTCTGCAATGATGAAATTAGAGGTCAGCCACAATTTGTATAAAATGCCTTCTCAACGTTCCAGTGTCAGCAGTGCTGAATGCAAGGTTGTGCATCATACGAGGTTGATGATGAAATTGCTATTCAGCACATATACAGATCTGGACACCTTTCTTCTCCTTTTCTCAGCTTTTCTCTTGGGATCTACTTTGATCTTTGTGTCTCTCCTGGTCCTAGCTTTCTGTCTCTATATCCCTCTCCCTTCCCTTCTCACGTTCAGAAGAAAATGTGCTGCTTCGCAGAAAATATAACTTGATGATTGAACTTCTCGCTGCCTCTCTTGCTCCTCTTGGGTTCATTTAAGGCTTCCTCATTGCCACTGTTTTGTTTTGTAACTCGAAAACATAAAACTAATTGCAAGAAAAAGATGGGAGCTCAGGAAAATAGGTCTTAATTTTGCTTATACTTTAAATGAGATGCATATGTATAACGTGGTAGCAGCATGACATATGCAATTCACTTATATTTACATATGATGTAATGAATTATTTAAATGAAAAGAATGCTTAATCAAACAATATATTTACAATATTTCTCAAATACTACTGAAATACTAAGTGCAGAACATTGAGGTGCTTGACAAAGTGGTCTTGCAATTTACATTGGGTCTCACAAATGTAGAGGAAGCTAGCTCGAGAGTTCCAGATACAGTAGACGTTTCCAATAGATATGCAGGTGAAGTGTTGCCTCACCTAGCAGGACTGTTTGGGCCCTGAATGGAGGCAAGGGAGGAGGTGAATGGGCACCTGTAGCAGTTTTGCTGTTTCCAGGGTTAACTGCCAGGTGGGAGATAATTAGGAAGGGGAAGAATGGGCAGGGGAACCATGGAGGTAGACTTCCCTGCAGAAAGCGGAGAGTGGAGAGGAGGTATAGGTGTATTTGTTGCAGGGACCCATTGAAGATGGCAAAAGTTGCAGAGAATGCTGTGTTGGATGCAGAGGTTCATGGGGTTGTAAGTGAGGACAAGAGGAACTCTGTCACTGTCAAGGCAGTGGGAAGATGGTGTGAGCGCGGATGACCAGGAAATGGAGATGTGGGTGTTGGCACTATTAATGGTGAAGGAAGGGAAGCCCTGTTTTTTGAAGAGGAGGATGTCTTTGATGTCCTGGAAAGGAATGCCTCATCCTGGGAACAGATGCAGCAGAGAAGAAGGATCTGAGAAAAGGGAATGGCATTTTTACAGGAGACAAGGTGGGAATTGGTGGGATCATAAAAGCCTTGGGAATTGGTGGGTTCATAAAAGATATCATAGACCGTTTACTTCTAGTGGGAAACTGACCCATTTTTCATGGTGATTCTCTTTTAGGTCAGAACAAAGCAAGAACTGGAACTCAAAGTGAAATCTTTCGCCCCTCCACATGTAGGTACAGATACAGATTTTTCACACTCAGAATTTACTGAGCTGTTAAAATCTTCTGCCATTCCTCTGTTTATAACCGGTTCTACTTTAAACTTACAGGCTCCCCAACCAGAACTCTACCTTCTGCCCATTACAAGATTGGTTGCCAAGAGACAGACAAATAGCCCAGTGACACCAGGAACTCGGCAAAATCCTGTGGAAGTCTCAGAGTCCCATCTCTTACATCCAAGTCTGCCCCCGGAAGGCAGTGACTGCACAGGAGACTGTAAGTCTTCTGATTGCTTCTGCCAACTGTACGTTGCCAAGGAACAGGACAGGATCCATGCCTGTCAGACAGAGCGGATGCCTCGGAGTTCAAACCGAGAAGAAAACGCAACAGGAGCTGTTCAGAAAGTGGAGACACTGCAGTCTCCAAGGACACCGGAAGTAACTCGCATCGGCCCACCTCCGCTTCAGAGACCTGCAAGTACAAGCTCAGAAAACGGGGATTTTAGGGAATTTAAAGGTAAAGATTATTCCTGGGAGATGGACAGGACAAAGAGTCTGGATGTGTACAGCACCTGGGAGCAGGAATCGTCACCTGGTAACAGTACAGAGCAATCCCATCGGAAAACAGCAAGGAGTCAACAGGATGACCATCAGACAGAGCAGCGGAGAAAAGGTTCTGAGACAAATATGTGAAATATGTTGGCACGGAAGAAGGTCATTTGATTTTCTGAGTGGATGCATTCATAAGGCTGTAAAACATGAGAGCAGAATTAGGCCATTCAGTCCATTGAGTCTGTTTCGCTATTCATTCATGGCTGATTTATTATTCCTCTCAACCCCATTCTCCTGCCTTCTCCCCATAACCTTTGATGCCCTGACTAATCCCGAACCTATCAACTTCTGCTTTAAATACAAATTCTACAGATTCACCACCCCTTGGCTGAAGAAATTCATCCTCAACCCTGTTCTAAATGAGGCTGTGCTGTCTGCTCCTAGACTCCTCCACTATAGGAAAATCCTCTCTATGCCCACTCTATCTAGGCCTTTCAATATTTGATAGGTTTCAATGAGAACCCTCCTCATTCTTCTAAACTCTAGCCAGTACAGGCCCAGAGCCTTCAAACACTCCTCATGTGCTAACCCCTTTGTTTCCGGAATCATAGCCATTATGTCACACAGCGCAGAAACAGGCCCTTTAGCCCATCTAGTCTCTGCCAACCATGTTGTCTCCAAACTATTCCCAGTTGACAAAATTTGGCCCTTGTCCCCCTGAATTCTCTCCCTGTAGCACTTAACAGAATCTCTGTTGTATGTTGATAGGCACGTGGGATGATAGAAAAATAGGGAAGGATATGGGAGGGAATGGTTCGATTGATCTTAGAGTAGGTGAAAAGACTACTCTACTTTACTTGGATTTTCAGAAGACCTTTGACAAGGTTCCAGTCATGAGGCTGCTTAACAAGGTAAGAGCCCAGGGTATTACAGGGAAGATTCTAGCATGAATCCCCAAACAGTCCTTCCAGGTGAGACGACACTTCACCTGTGAGTCTGTTGGGGTTATATACTGTGTTCGGTGCTCCCAGTGTGGCCTGCTTTATACCGGTGAGACCTGATGTAGATTGGGAGACCGCTTCGCCGAGCATCTACGCTCTGTCTGCCAGAACAATTGGGATCTTCTAGTGGCCACCCATTTTAATTCCACTTCCCATTCCCATTCCGATATGTTCCATCAGGTTGGAGGAACAACAACTTATATTCTGTTTGGTAGCCTCCAACCTGATGGCATGAAAACATCAATTTCTCAAAATTCTGGTAATGCCACCCCCCCCCTTCACCTTTTCCCTCTCTCATGTTATCTCCTTGCCCGCCCATCACCTCCCTCTGGTGTTCCTCCACCCCCTCCCATTCCATGGCCTTCTGGCTCTTTCACCAATCAACTTCATAGCTCTTTGCTGCATCCCTCCCCCGCCAGGTCTCACCTATTGCCTGGTGTTTCTGTCTCCCCTCCCCCCACCTTTCATCTTTTTTCTCCAGTCCTGTTGAAGGGTTTTGGCCCAAAATGTCAACTATGCTTTTTTTTTTCCATAGATGCTGCCTGGCCTGCTGAATTCCTCCAGCATTTTGTGTGTGTTGCTTAGATTTCCAGCATCTGCAGATTTTCTCTTGGTTATTGATAGAGTATTGGCTGATTGGCAGGAGGCAAAGAGTGGGAATAAAAGGAGCCTTTTCTGGTTGGCTACTGGTGAATACTGGTGTTCTGCAGGGGTCGGTGTTGGGCCCACTGCTTTCCACGTTGATTTGGATGGTGGAATTGATGACCCTGTGGCCAAATTTGCAGACTGCGTGAAGATAGGTGTATATCTGAAGAGAGCTGGAGGATTATTTTAAAATTGGTTAATTCTTCATCATTATGTGCTCGTCATTATTTATTACAATTCAAAATGGTACTTAGAGTTCATATGTCTAAAGACAAGCTCTCCCGTTTCTACACAGATATTTCCCCTTACTGTGATAGATATATTAATGGAGTGGCCACACTAATTCATATGTTTTGGACATGTCTGAGCCTTGAAAAATTTTGGAAAGATGTATTTCAAACTTTTTCTATACCTTTCATTGTCAGCTTTAAGCCCAATCCTTTAGACTGCCATGTTTGGTATTGTTGAGGATAGTGCAACAAAATATCCAATTTGCGGGTATTGGCCTTTATGTCTCTTATGGCCAGGAGGGTGATCTTGCTCAGGTGGAAGGAGCCCCCCGCCCCCGGCCCACTCATGCTCGATGCTGTCTGATGTTATGTTGTGCCTTGATCTGGAGAAGATTCGTTGTTCGATTTCTGATTCTAAACATGATTTTCTAATGTTATGGGGACCCTTTCTGAGTTATTTTCATAATCTTTGAACTGTTATTAAAGTATGGATCTGAGCCATTATTATTATAATATCATATAGTAAGGTATTCTTCTTTTTTCTTTTTTGTTTTACCAGCCAGCTCATTTTGGTAGTGGGGGTGGATTTTTTCAATAAAATACAATGATTTTATTTTATTTCATTTCATAATTCGATCTTTTTTTTACATGGTTGATTTGGAATATGGGATACTGTGATCATATTACTGTGATTTAAATGTAATGTAATTCGTATTATTTACTTGTATCCTTATGAATTTTGTATTTGTATTCATGCAATTATATAATGTCAATAAAAATATTGAAAAAAGAAAAAAAGATAGGTGTCGGGGCAGGTAGTGTTGAGGAAGCAGAGAGACTGTGGAAAGCCTTGGGGAAACGGACAAAGAAGTAGCAGACGGAATATAGTGTAGGGAAGTCAATGGTTTTGCACTCGGGTGTTGTGTCCCTTTAGAATAGATAAGGAGGAGTTTCTTTATCCAGAAGGTGGTGAATCTGTGGAATTCATTGCTACAGACAGCTGTGGAGGCCAAGTCATTGAGTATACAGTATATAAAGTGGAAGTTTATAGGTTCTTGATCGGTCAGGGCATCAAAGGTTATGGGGAGATGGCAGGAAAATGAGGTTGAGAGGATAATAAATAAGCCATGATGGAATGGTGGAGCAGACTCAATGGACTGAATGGCTAATTCTGGTCCTAATTCTTATGGTTTTATGGATTAAAGGGTTAGCACAATATCATGGACTGAAGGACCTCTACTGTGCTGTTATGTTCTATGAAAATGCCCAGCAGGGAATTAGAAATCATGTGACTAGATAGACTGGGTGGTGAAGGCAGCATCTGACACACTGGCCTTCATCAGTCAGGGAGCTGAGTATAGAAGTAGGAATGTTATTTCATTGTTGTACTGACCTTCGTGAGACCCCACTTGGAGTAATTTACAACCTGGATAACTGCCTTATTAAAACAGCTTCATGATCGTAGCTGTCATGTTCCAGGTCTCTGAAATTCCTCAGATTCACCACCCTCTGGTGAGAGAAATTCCTCCTCATCTCTGCTGTAGCGGGATGTCCTTCTATTCTGAGTCTCTACCCTCTGGTCCTAGACTTCCTCACTGTAGGAAACATCCTCTCCTCATCCACCCTAGGCCTTTCAATATTTAATAGGGTTCAATGAGACCTCCCCCTCATTCTTCTAAATTCCAACGAGTACAGGCCCTTGGTCTGGTCAAGGGTGCAGGGCAGTCTGCTAAAGTTGCGGGAAAAGTGTTATTTGAACTTCCAGAGAGTATTCTTGCTCCTGGCATTGAAAAGTGGTGGGGATGGTTTGATACAAATAGGGTCGCAGACTTTGGGTGGAGTGCCTTCATGGGACCTTGTGTCTCCAGGGGACACACTGCTCTTGATTCAGCTGCCAGTTATGGCACCCTGCCCAATTACCTTTGGGGAGGTTTACCAGAACGCTGGCTCAACCAGAGGGCGTGTGCTACAGTGAGAGACTGGACAAACCGGGGTTGTCTTCTCTGGAGTGGCAGAGGCTGCGGGGAGATCTGATAGAGGTTTGTAAGAGGCATAGATACAGTAGGTAAGGAGTACCTGTTTCCCAAGGCTGATTTGTCTAATACTAGAGGTCTTGCATTAAGGTGGGAGGGGGTAATTTCAAAGGAGATGTGAGGACAAGTTTTTTTTACACAGAGAGTGGTGGGTGTCTGGAACGTGCTCTCTGGGGTGGAGGTAGGGGCAGATATATTAGAGACTTTTATGAGACATTTAGATAGGCACATGAGTGTGAGGAAATGGAAGGATATGGACGTTGTGTAAGCAGAAGGAATTAGTCTATTTGGCCATTTAATTGGTTTGGCACAACATTTTGTGTGTGTGTGTGTGTGTGTGTGTGTATGTGTGTGTGTGCTTGGATTTCCAGCATCTTCAGATTTTCTCGTGTTTGTGGCTCTTTGTTGGTCCTATGACCTGAATGTGACAGAAGAGGGCATACTGGGGGACATCCTCACTGGAGCTCAGAAACTCCCGAGTCAGGTGGGAGTGAGACTGATCTGACAGTTTGAAAGATAGGTTAACTAATTGTACAAAGATAATTTGATATTCTTCTTATTGCACTTGAACCTTTTTAATAGACATTTCCTCCGTGGGAGAGCGACAGATGCCTATTCTGAAGTACAGCAGGATTCACAGTAACAACACTATGGATTCAGGAATTCCGGAATCACTGGATGACAGGGATTTGGAGTACTTAGAAAATCAAAGAAAAAAGAGGTATCTTTAATTAGAAATCCCACCATTGATGGATGTTGTATGTAATATTACTGTATGTGAGGCAGAGCTAGGGCAGATAGAGTTTGTTACTCATAGTATGTAGAAAATCGTAGATTAAAGTGGACTGAGGAGTGGCAGATGGATTTCAAAGTTCAAAGTTAATTCATTATCAGAGTATATATGTGTCACCATGTACAACCCTGAGATTAATTTTTGTGCAGGCGTTCACAGTAGATACAAAGAACACAATAGAATCAATGAAAGACTGTACCCAACAGCACAGGCAAACAACCAGTGTGCGAAAAAAAACTGTGCAAATACCAAACGAAAGAAAAAAAAGAAATAATAATAATAAATAAAAAAGCAATAACTATTGAGGACATGAGATGAAGAGTCCTTAAAAGTGAGTCCGTAGATTGTGGGAACATTTCAGTGATAGGGCGAGTGAAGTTATCCCTTCTGGTTCAAGAGCCTGATGGTTGAGGGGTAGTAACTGTTCCTGAACCTGGTGGTTTGGGTCCTGAGGCTCCTTCCCAATGGCAGTGGTGAGAAGAGAGCGTGGCCTAGATAATGGGAGTCCTTGATGACGGATGCTGATTTTGATGAAGGTATGTGTGTGGTGATGCATTTTGGAAATTCAAACCACCTTATACTATGAATGGTAGTGCACTAGAGAGTGTAATGGAACGGGGGGATTAGGAGGACATGTGGATAGTTCAGTACAAGTGGTGTCACATGTAGACAGTATAGGCATTTAGCACCTTGGCCCTCATCTGTCAGGACACTTGAGTACAGGAGCTGGGACATTGCGGTGCAGTTGTACAAGTCGTTAGTGAGACGACACTTGGAATATAGTGTCTCCTTGTTATAGGAAAGATATCGTTCAACTGGAAAGAGTGTAGGGAAGATTTTCAAAGATGTTGCTGGGACTACAAGGAGACGTTGACCACATTAGGTCTTTATTCCTTGGAACATCGGAGAATGGGATGACCTAGTAGAAGTGGGATAGATAACATGGATGGTAACAATCTTTACCCCAGGGTAGGGGTCTCTATGCTGAGCAAAATATCCATCTAAGCTAGTCATCCTATTTGCTCCTGGTGGCATATATTCATCTAAACCTCCCCTGTCCATGTACCTGTTGTATATTGTGTTATAATCTATCTGCCTCAACCACTTCCTCTGACAGCTTGTTCCATATACTTACCACCCCCGAATTATAAAGTTCCTATTAAATCTCTCCCCTCCCACCTTAAACCTATGCCCTCTCGATCTTGATTCTTCAACCCTGGGACTTTCTGTAGAGTGTACGCACAGCAGGTATATTGCATTGGTGATGGGTAAGAGACATTTCCAGGTGTTGGATGGGGTGCCAATGAGTTTGTAAAAAAAAATTCAGAAAATATGGTAATCTTTTTTTGCAGTCAACAAGCGAATCAGGGTCCAGTATCTCGAAATGTTGAAGAGGAAACCAGCCAGGTACTGTAATTTCATGGACTTTGATTTCCCTGCAATTTCTGTGTTTTACATAATTAGATTGTTCTCTCTTTTTTAAACCTGGTATCACTTCACAGTGTGTGAATGCATAACACGCAAATAGATGGGTCCATTAATCCATAAGACCGTTAGACATACAAACAGAATCAAGCAACACACACAAAATGCTGGTGAACACAGCAGGCCAGGCAGCATCAATAGGAAGAGGTACAGTCGACGTTTCGGGCCGAGACCCTTTGTCAGGACTAACTGAAAGAAGAGATAGTAAGAGATTTGAAAGTGGGAGGGGGAGAGGGAGATCCGAAATGATAGAAGACAGGAGGGAGAGGGATGAAGCCAAGAACTGGGAAGTCGATTGGCAAAAGGGATATAAGGCTGGAGAAGGGAGAGGGTCATGGGACGGGAGGCCTAGGGAGAAAGAAAGGGGGAGGGGAGCCCAGAACAACAGAATCAAGCCATTTTCCCATCCAATCTGCTCTGCTACTCCACTATGGCCGATTTATTATCCCTCTCAACCCCATTCTCCTGCCTTCTCCCCATAACCTTTTGAAATCCTGACTAATCAAGAACCTATCAATCTCTGCTTTAAGTATACCCAGTGACTTGGCCTCCAAAACCATCTGTGGCAATGAATTCCATAAATTCAGTACTTCTGGCTAAACAGTTCCTCTTAATGTCTGTTATAAATGATGTCCTTTTATTCTGAGGCTGTGCCCTCTGGTCCTAGATTCCCTCACCACAGGAAACATCCTCTCCACAACCACTCTATCTCGGCTTTTCAATATTCAATAGGTTTCAATGAGATTCCCCCTCAATCTTCTAAACTCCAGCGAGTACAGCGCCAGAGCCATCAAACACTCCTCATACATGAACCCTTTTATGCACAGGATCACTTTCGTGAACCTCCTCTTGACCCTTTGCAATACCAGCACATCCTTGGGAATGGAGTAGTTATGATATCCAAGGAGCTGAGCTAATTCCTCTGGCAGTCTGGAAACTCCCCTTGGATTGGGTGCAACACCAATTTTGTGCACCTGATCCCATCCATTTCCTTGACTTCCATATTCAGCTGGTTTGAGTGGTGTCTGACGTCAGTAAGACCAAGGAACTGACTGTGGACTTCCAGATGGGGAAGTTGGGAGAACACACAGCAAACCTCATCAAGGGGTCAGTGGTGGAAAGGGTGAGTAGCTTCAAGTTCCTAGGCATCACAACTCGGAAGATTTATCCCAGGGTCATAGAAAAGTACAGCTTATTTACATCTTATTTACATCTTCCTGGGCTCAATACATTAATGCAATTATAAAGAAGGCACAACAATGGCTCTATTCTGTTTGGAGTTTGAGTGAATCTCCTCTGCATGCTCTCCACTGTAATCATGTCCTTCTATATGACATACTAGGAGTCAATTCAGCCCATTGAGGTTATGTTGGTTTGAAGAGAAATCACTTGCCCTTCTAGTTTTCCCTGAAACCTGATCTCCCCAGATTCATCAACTCCTCAGCCACCACCCCTCCACTGGCATTCTGTCATTTATCTTTATAGATTAGACTAACTTAATTTGTCACTTGTACGTTGATATATACAGTACTGTGCAAAAGTCTCAGGTACATACATATAGCTAGGATACCTAAGACTTTTGCACAGTCCTGTAGGTGTCAACGTGGAGTGGAGAGAAAGTTTGTAAATCTGATGGGAGCAAAGGATGTTGGGAATGGCAAGGGTGAAGTGCCATGCGAGGGGTGTGGGAAAGATAGATAGACATACTTTATTGATCCTGAGGGAAATTAGGTAAAGATGGCAGAGAAGGAGTGCCAGGAGCACAGTGGGGCGGGGGGGGGTTAAGGGTAGTGCAGGTGCAGACACACCCAACCCTGAGACACCAGGCAAAGACATTTCATTCCAAATAATTGGTTTATTGATCACTACAGAATGTCTCTCTGGTGCTTCCTGCTTCCTCCCCCTATTCCCTAACCATGATTCCCCTCTCCCTGCCCCCTTCCCACTCTCAGTCCACCATAGAGACCCGTATCAGAATCAGGTTTATCATCACTCACATGTCATGCTGAAGGAATTTGGCCTGAAACGTCGACTGTACTCTTTTCCTTGATGCTGCCTGGCCTGCTGAGTTCTTCCAGCATTTTGTGTGTGTTGCTCGGATTTCCAGCACCTGCAGATTTTCTCTGGTTTATCATATTAAGACATGTCATGAAATTTGTATTTTTTGCCTCAGTTCTCTCTCTCTCTCTCTCTCTCTCTCTCTCTCTCTCTCTCTCATTTAAGACTTTTGCACAGTGAAATGCTTCATTTGTGTCAATGACTAACACAGTCCAAGGGTATACTGGGGTAGCCCACAAGTGTCACTCTGCTTCCAGTATCAACGTAGCCTGCCTACGGCTTACTAACCTTTGGAATGTGGGAGGGAATCTGAGTACCCAGAGGAAATCCATGTGGTCATGGGGAGAATGTACAGACAATGGTGGAAATTGAACCCGGAATGATGATTGCAGGTGTTGTAAAGTGCTACACTAACCACTATGCTACAAGGCCACTCTCCCTGTGAAGCAAACAGCCAGTCAGTACAAAAAGAGCAGTGAATTATGAGGATTTGCAGTCAGATGCACGTGTACAGGTGTACGGTGCTCAGGTGCAATGAGAACTTCTGTATGACTCATTAGGCAGCAGCATTTCAGGTACAGACCATTAAGGACACAACATTCATAAACAAACTAAAACGCACTCTACAAAAACACAATTAGATCAAAAAATTCCATTGCAGTGTAAAGTGATGAAAGTAGTTATATTGTTAAACTCTGGTGAGTAGCCTAAAGTCCCACTCCTCCAGGTTCAAGAACCAAATGGTTGAAGGGAAGCGGCTGTTCTTAAACCTGGCGGTGTGGGACTTTAGGCTTCTGTAACTCCTACTCAGTGGTAGCTGTGAGAAGAATTACAGCCCACCTCTTCTTCCTTTGTGCCTTTGACCTGTTCTCTGATTCAAGTTGTTTGTGAGTGTGTGAGAGTGTGTGTGTGTTTGTGTGTGTGTGTGTGTGTGCTTGAGACAAACCATTTCTCAACAAAGTTATATTGGTTTATGTTCTTCTCTTCACCACCTAGATGCCAGGAGGCTGCAGCGAATTAAATTATCCAGTAGGTGAGAAGGAGTATTCTCTTCCTCTTCCTCCTCCCCCACCTCTCCTGACTGCCACTGGACAACGATCCCAGCTCCCAACAGAGAGTGAGTACCTGGTCCAGTTTCACATTTGCAATTCTGACTTGAAGCTGTAAGATTCTTCAGTGAGGTAGTGACGCAGAGGGATACGCAGGCAGATGGAATGATGGAACAGGTCAGTTTCGGAGACACGAGAGTCTGCAGATGCAGAAATTCGGTGATATGATAAACTGGTTTATTATTGGCACAACTACGAAAGTTGTGAAGTTTGTTTGGTGTGCCATCCATGCGATCACTTATCAGAACAGTGCACTAGGGTAGTAAAAGGGAAAGGCACAAGACCATAAGACACAGGAGCAGGATTATGCCGTTCAGCCTTACTCAGGTTGGGCAAATAGAGCATGAAGAAGAGTAATCAGAAACACATGGAACGTGAATCTGTGTCCTCCTAAAGCAAGTTCACCAACAGCCTGTCCTGGTCCAACCACATAGACATCACGTCCAAGAAAGCTCACCAATTCCGTTATTTCCTCAGGAAGCCAAAGCAATTTGACCTTCACTAATTTCTGCCAATGTATCATAGAAAGCATCTTATCCCAATGTGTTACGGCAGTACAGCAACTGCTTCTCCTGTGACCGCAAGAAACTGCAGAGGGTTGTGGAGGTCGCTCAGCACATCACAGAAAGCAGCCACCCCGCTGTGGACTCTGTCTAAACCTCTCACTGGCTCAGTGAAGCAGCCAGCATCATCGAAGACCCCACCCACGCCGGACATTTTCTCTTCTCCCGTCTCCCATCAGGCAGATGATACAAAAGCCTGGAAGCATGTACCATCAGGCTCAAGGACAGCTTCCATCCTACTGTTATCAGGCTATTGAATGTTTCTCTGGTATGACACGATGGACTCCTGACCTCAGAATTACTTTGTTATGATCTTGCACTGCACTTTCTCTGTAACTGTAACACTTCGTTCTGATTTCTGTTAATCGTTTTACCTTTTTCTCCCCCAAATGCACTGTGTAATGAATTGGTCTGTATGATCAGTCTGCAAAATGCTGGAGGGACTCTGCAGGTCAGGCAGCATCTGTGGAGAGGAATAGATTGTTGACATTTTGGGCTGAGACCTTTCATTAGGACTTCAATCACTGGGTTCCTCCATTATTTTGTGCATGATATTCTGGTTTTCCAGCATCTGTAGAATCTCTAGTGTTTATGAACAGTCTGCAAAGCAAGTTTTTTCACTGCCCCAATGCCTCATTCCAATTCCAATGCCTGGACACTGAAAGTTAAAGAGACGGGGTGGTAGACTTGCTAGAGTCATAGAGTAATAGAACACTACAGCACAGAAACAGGCCATTCTGCCCATCTAGTACATGCCAAACCATTAGTCTGCCAGTCCTATCGACCTGTACTTGGACCATGGCCCTCCATACCCTTCCCATCCATGTACCCATCCAAGTTTCTCTTAAATGGTGAAATGGAACCTGCCTCCACCTCTTGTGCTGGCAGCTCGTTCCACACTCTCACCACCCCTCATCTTCTCCTTAAACATTTCACCTTTCACCCTTAACCCATGACCTCTAGTTGTAGCTTCACCCAACCTCAGTGGAAAAAGCCTGTTTGCATTTACCCTATCTATATCCCTCATAATTCTGTATACCTCTATCAAATCTCCCATCAATCTTCTACGTTCTAGGTTAGAAATCTGATATTTTCTTCACCTTTGCTTTCAACATGTTATTTTATTGTATTATATCATACCACCCAGGCCATGATGTTCTCGCTGTTGCCATCAGGTGGAAGGTACAGGAGCCTCAGGATTTACACCTCCAAGTCCAAGAGCAGTTATTATGCCTCAACCATCAGACTCTTGAACAAAAGAGGATAACTACACTCATCTATTGAGATGCTCCCTCAAACAATGATCTCGCTTTGAGCTCTAACTTATTATTTCAGGTTCTCATTTATTGCTATTTATTTATATTTGCATTTGCACATTTTGTTTTCTATGCTCTACTTGATCTTTCATCAATGCTGTTGTAGTTACTATTCTATAGATTTGCTGAGTATGCCCATAGGAAAAAGGATCTCAGGGATATACGTGGTGACATATATGTACTCTGATAATAGAGTTTACCTTTGAACTTTTTAAAAAAAACTTTACTTTATGTTGTCCATTTTCTCCCCCCTCCCCGCCCGCATAGAGGAACAGCTCATTGCCCAGATAGAAGCCATAAAACAAGAGAGGAGAAGCCTCGAGAAAACAAGGCAAGAATTGGTGAAGAAGGCAAGAACATTGTTGTCGCAGATCCGATTACGACGAAACCAAGGTGAGAGGTTCTAAGCTGAGCTCCAGCTTAGACCGTAAAACACAACAATAAGAGGAATTTGGCCCCACAAACCCTTTCCAACAGTTTATCTTTGAGTAACACACAGAAAATATTGGAGCAGCTCAGTAGGTCAGGCAGCACCTATGGAAAGGAAAGTACAGACAATGTTTTGGGCTGAGACCCTGCTTCAGGACCGAAAAGGAAGGGGACAGAAGCCACAATAAGAAGGTGGGAGGAGGGGAAGAAGGACAAGTTAAAAGGTGATGGCTGAAGCCAGGTGGATGGGGGTGGGTGGAGGATGAAGTAAGAAGCTGGGAGATTATAGGTGGAAAAGGCAAAGGGCTGGAGAAGAAGGAATCTGATAGGAGAGGTGAGTGGACCACAGGAGGAGGGGCACCAGGGGAAGGTAATAGGCAGGTGAGGAGAAGAGAAGAGATAAGGGGGAGCCAGAGTGGGGCATTGAAGAGAGAAGGGTTGGGTGGGATTGTGAGGGGGGGGGGCAAATCACATAAAGTTAGAGAAAATGATGTTTATGCCATTAGGTTGGAGGTTACCCAGAGGGAATATGAAATATTGCCCTTACAACCTGAGAGTAGCATTATCATAGAAACATAGAAACATAGAAAATAGGTGCAGGAGTAGGCCATTCGGCCCTTCGAGCCTGCACCGCCATTTATTATGATCATGGCTGATCATCCAACTCAGAACCCCGTCCCAGCCTTCCCTCCATATCCCCTGACCCCCGGAGACACAAGGGCCATATCTAACTCCCTCTTAAACATAGCCAATGAACTGGCCTCAACTGTTTCCTGTGGCAGAGAATTCCACAGATTCACCACTCTCTGTGTGAAGAAGTTTTTCCTAATCTCGGTCCTAAAAGGCTTCCCCTTTATCCTCAAACTGTGGCCCCGCGTTCTGGACTTCCCCAACATCGGGAACAATCTTCCTGCATCTAGCCTGTCCAATCCCTTTAGGATCTTATACGTTTCAATCAGATCCCCCCTCAATCTTCTAAATTCCAACGAGTACAAGCCCAGTTCATCCAGTCTTTCTTCATATGAAAGTCCTGCCATCCCAGGAATCAATCTGGTGAACCTTCTTTGTACTCCCTCTATGGCAAGGATGTCTTTCCTCAGATTAGGGGACCAAAACTGCACACAATACTCCAGGTGTGGTCTCACCAAGGCCTTGTACAACTGCAGTAGTACCTCCCTGCTCCTGTACTCGAATCCTCTCGCTATAAATGCCAGCATACCATTTGCCTTTTTCACCGCCTGCTGTACCTGCATGCCCACTTTCAATGACTGGTATATAATGACACCCAGGTCTCGTTGCACCTCCCCTTTTCCTAATCGGCCACCATTCAGATAATAATCTGTTTTCCTATTTTTGCCACCAAAGTGGATAACTTCACATTTATGCACATTAAATTGCATCTGCCATGAATTTGCCCACTCACCCAACCTATCCAAGTCACCCTGCATCCTCTTAGCATCCTCCTCACAGCTAACACTGCCACCCAGCTTCGTGTCATCCACAAACTTGGAGATGCTGCATTTAATTCCCTCATCCAAGTCATTAATATATATTGTAAACAACTGGGGTCCCAGCACTGAGCCTTGCGGTACCCCACTAGTCACCGCCTGCCATTCTGAAAAGGTCCCATTTATTCCCACTCTTTGCTTCCTGTCTGCTAACCGATTCTCCACCCACACCAATACCTTACCCCCAATACCGTGTGCTTTAAGTTTGCACACTAATCTCCTGTGTGGGACCTTGTCAAAAGCCTTTTGAAAATCCAAATATACCACATCCACTGGTTCTCCCCTATCCACTTTACTAGTTACATCCTCAAAAAATTCTGTGAGATTCGTCAGACATGACTTTCCTTTCACAAATCCATGCTGACTTTGTCCGATCATTTCACTGCTTTCCAAATGTGCTGTTATCACATCCTTGATAACTGACTCCAGCAGTTTCCCCACCACCGACGTTAGGCTAACCGGTCTATAATTCCCCGGTTTCTCTCTCCCTCCTTTTTTAAAAAGTGGGGTTACATTAGCCACCCTCCAATCCTCAGGAACTAGTCCAGAATCTAACGAGTTTTGAAAAATTATCACTAATGCATCCACTATTTCTTGGGCTACTTCCTTAAGCACTCTAGGATGCAGACCATCTGGCCCTGGGGATTTATCTGCCTTCAATCCCTTCAATTTACCTAACACCACTTCCCTACTAACATGTATTTCGCTCAGTTCCTCCATCTCACTGGACCCTCTGTCCCCTACTATTTCTGGAAGATTATTTATGTCCTCCTTAGTGAAGACAGAACCAAAGTAATTATTCAATTGGTCTGCCATGTCCTTGTTCCCCATAATCAATTCACCTGTTTCTGTCTGCAGGGGACCTACATTTGTCTTTACCAGTCTTTTCCTTTTTACATATCTATAAAAGCTTTTACAGTCAGTTTTTATGTTCCCTGCCAGTTTTCTCTCATAATCTTTTTTCCCCTTCCTAATTAAGCCCTTTGTCCTCCTCTGCTGAACTCTGAATTTCTCCCAGTCCTCAGGTGAGCCACTTTCTCTGGCTAATTTGTATGCTTCTTCTTTGGAATTGATACTATCCCTAATTTCTCTTGTCAGCCATGGGTGCACTACCTTCCTTGATTTATTCTTTTGCCAAACTGGGATGAACAATTGTTGTAGTTCATCCATGCAACCTTTAAATGCTTGCCATTGCATATCCACGGTCAATCCTTTAAGTGTCATTTGCCAGTCTATCTTAGCTAATTCACGTCTCATACCTTCAAAGTTACCCCTCTTTAAGTTCAGAACCTTTGTTTCTGAATTAACTATGTCACTCTCCATCTTAATGAAGAATTCCACCATATTATGGTCACTCTTACCCAAGCGGCCTCTCACGACAAGATTGCTAATTAACCCTTCCTCATTGCTCAAAACCCAGTCCAGAATAGCCTGCTCTCTAGTTGGTTCCTCGACATGTTGGTTCAAAAAACCATCCCACATACATTCCAAGAAATCCTCTTCCTCAGCACCTTTACCAATTTGGTTCACCCAATCTACATGTAGATTGAAGTCACCCATTATAACTGCTGTTCCTTTATTGCACACATTTCTAATTTCCTGTTTAATACCATCTCCGACCTCACTACTACTGTTAGGTGGCCTGTACACAACTCCCACCAGCGTCTTCTGCCCCTTAGTGTTACGCAGCTCTACCCATATCCATTCCACATCTTCCCGGCTTATGTCCTTCCTTTCTATCGCATGGCAGTAGAGGAAACCTTGGACCAAAATGTTGGAATGTGAATGGGGATTGGAATTGAAATTGTTGGTCACTGGAAATTCTACTTTTTGTGGATGGAGTGAAGGTTCTCGACAAAACAGTCCTCCAAAAGCATTATCATGGACCTTAGTGTCTGAATCCAAAACTACCACCACATGAAAACAGCCCCTTTGGCCCAAGCCGACCAAGTTAGTTCCATTTGACAGTGTTTGGCCCATAAACTTCCAGATCAGTCATGGGTCAAGGGTGAAAGGTGAAAAATATTTATGGGGATTTTGAGGGAAAACTTCTTCACTCAGAGGATCATGAGACTATGAACGGGTTGCCAGTACAAGTGGTGGATGTCAGTTCTATTTTAACGCTTAAGAAAAATCATGTGGATAGCCAGAGGCATTTTCCCCAGGGCTGAAATGGCTATCACAAGGGGGCATAGTTTTAAGCTGCTTGGAAGTAGGTTCAAGGGGGATGTCAGGAGTAAGTTTTTCACACAGAGAGTGGTGGGTGCGTGGAATGCACTGCCAGCGACAGTGGTAGAGGCTGATACAATAGGGTCTTTGAAGAGCCTCTTAGATAGGTACATGGAGCTTAGAAAAATAGAGGGCTATGCGATAGGGTTTTCTAGGCAGTCTCTAGAGTAGGTTACGTGGTCAGCACAATGTTATGGGCCGAAGGGCCTATAATGTGCTGTAAATTTCTATGTTCTAAAAGTTTGGATAGGTACATGGATACTAGGGTTATGGAAGACTATGGTCCCGGTGCAGGTTCATGAACATGGGCGGTTTAAATGGTTCGGCATGGATTAGTTGGGCCGAAGGATCTGTTTCTTTGCTGTACATTTTTATGAATATGACTGTTCTTTCTACAAAGAGGCGAGCAGAACTGAACACAATATTCCAAGTGTTGTACTTGGGAAGCACTTTCATTCACCAAGCGGATAAAGCCAAAGGTTCATCGCCAGCAAATTGCTCTCCCTCTTAGGAAACATGACCTGTGTTTCTCTTAAGTACAAGAGATTCTTCAGATGCTGGAAACCCAGAGCAAGGGGCACAAAATGCTGGAGGAACTCAGCAGGTCGGGCATGAAATGAAATGGAAATGAATAAACCGTCGACATTTCAGGCCGAGACCCTTCATCAGGACTGGAGAGGAAGGGGGAAGAAGCTGGAATTGAATGTGGGGGGAGGGGACGATGACGACATGCTGAAGTGAGAAGCTGGGGAGTGATGGGTGGAAAAGGTAAAGGGCTGGGGAACACAGATCCCTCGGTTAATGGTAGGGGTCCACGGCATAAGAGGTTGAGAACCCCTGGCTTAGAGTTATGGGAGCTTTATGAAGACATACAGAACTAGCTTGGATGGCAACTTGGTCAGCAGACGCAGGTTGGGCTGAAGGGCCTGTTTCCGTGTCTCTAGAATATCAAATATAGAACTGTACAGCACAGTAGGGCCCTTCAGCTCATGTCGTTCTGACCTTCTAACCCACTCCAAGATCAATCTAAACCTCCCCATCCACATAACCCCTCATTTTTCTATCATCCATGTGCCAATCTAAGAGTACCTTAAATGTCCCTAATATATCTACCTCTACCACCACCTCGGCAGCATATTCTACACACTTATCACTCATTCTGTATAAAACCTGCCTCTGACATCTCCCATAAACATTCCTTCAATTACATTTCATGGATTCCCTCTGGTCTTAGCCATTGCCACCCTTGGGTAAAGGTGCCGGCTGTCCACTCAATCTATGCCTCTTGTCAACTTGTACACCTCTGTCAAGTCACCTCATTCTGCTTTGATCCAAAGAGAAACGGTATCTCACTCAATCTTTCCTCATAAGGCATGCTCTCTAATCCAGGCAGCATCCTGGACCCTCTCTAAAGCTTCCACATCCTTCGTATAATGAGGTGACTGGAATTGAGCACTATTTTCCAAGTGTGGTCTAACCAGAGTTTTATAGAGCTGCAACATTACCTCACGGCTCTTGAATTCAATCCCCCAAATAATGAAGGTCAACACACCATACGCCTTCTTAATGTCTTTATCAGCTTTGAGGGAGTTGGATGCTATGATCCCTCTGTTCCTCCACACTGCTAAAACTCCTGCAATTAACCTTGTACCCTGCCTTCAACCTTCCAAAGTCTGACACTGCATTGTACCAATGTCCTTTTGTAACCTACAACACTCTCCACCATTCATTTGCAAATTTGCCATCTGCAAATTTACTAAGCCACCCTACCACTCCCTTATCCAAGTCAATTATAAAAATCACAAAGATCAGGGGTCCCAGAGCAGGTCCTTGCAGAACACCAGAGGGCCCAGACCAGAGCTTTGTGGAACAAAGAAAAGGCTTCAGTTACACAGAAAAAAACACAATTCCATGAGCAAAGAAACGAAGGGCAAAGTGGATAAGGAACTTATATAGGACTACAAACAAGGCACATGTAATAACAATGAACTAATAATTAGCTTAATGGGCAGGTGAGCAGGAAGGGGCTGGCCTTGTCATCTCTGCCTCCCTCAGGTGGCCACCTGCCCGTCTAAACACCCCTTGTGTGTTCTGTTGTGTTTCTTTCACCGCTCGCCCTGGCAGCAAGTTCTGTGTCTGCCTTGTAAGTCTCCTTTAACTCTTCCCCCTTCTTTGTCTGGCAGTACGTGACAGCTGGAAGAAACAGTACTTCAAATCAAAGAAAGCAACTGCTCCACTAGAAGACACAGCCAACAAGCTGCGGCAGGAGCTGGACACGTTTTACCAGAAACTGTTGCACCATCTGGCAGCCAGAGAGACCAGGAAGCAGTTCCCAAACTCAACAAGTGCCAGCAGTGCCAAAGTAAAGCCGGTTCACTCTGTGTTAACGCACGCAAAACGCTGGAGTAACTCAGCAGTTCAGGCAGCGTCTCTGCAGGGAAATGGATAGTCAACATTTCAGGCAAAGGCGCTGACCTGCTGAGTTCTTCCAACAGTTTGTGTGCGTTGCTTAACCCGTGACCTCTAGTTGTAGTTGGAAAAAGCCTGCTTGCATTTACCCTATCTAAATCTCTCATGATTTTGTATACCTCTATCAAATCTCCCCTCAATCTCCCATGTTCCAAGTCCAAACCTATTCAATATTTCCTTATAACTCGAGTCCTCCAGTTCCAGCACATCTGTGTAAGTTTTTACCGTACTCTTTCAACCAGAATCTGTTGTATCTCCTTTCACTCTGTGTGCCAGCTCCATTCTGATGAATTCTAGAACATCATAAAGTTGAAGATAAAGATTAGCTTTATTTGTCATGCATATATCGAAATGGGTCACCTGCGTTAGATTAAATCAGTAAGGATTGTGCTGGGCAGCCCACAAGTATCCTCAAACTTCAGGTGCCAACACAGCGTGCTCACAGCTCACTAACCCTAACCCATATGTCTTTGGGATGTGGGAAGAACTGCACGCAGTCATGGAGAGAATACTCAGATTCTATACAGATCCGATATTATGGCCGCCACTGTAAAGTGATTTGTTAACTGCCACCCCCCATTCTGTACACCCCCACCCCCTTCCTCAAAGTGCAATGGGAGATAGAAAATGCATGCTAAAAAGACAATACTACAATGGTCATGGGGGACTTCAATATGCTGGTAGATTGGGAAAATCAGTTTGGTGCTAGATTACAGGAGAGGGAATTTCTAGAGTGCCTATGAGATGGCTTTTTAGAGCAGATTGTGGTTGAGCGCACTAGAGGATTAGTTGTTCTGGATTGGATGTTGTGCACTGAACCAGATTTAATTAGAATCCCTAGGGGAGAGTGATCATAATGTTTTTTTTTGAGAAATCTGCAACATATTACAGGCCTTTCAGCCCACAATGTTATGCCGACCATGATAATCTAATCTAGAATTTCCCTACTGCATAGCCCTCTATTTTCCTAAGCTCCATGTACCTAACCTAGAGTCTCTTAAAAGACCCTATTGTATCCACCTCTACCACCGTCACTGGCAGTCCATTCCATGCTTTCACCACTCTCTGTGTGAAAAACTTATCTCTGACATCCCGCTTGTAATTACTTCCAAGCACCTTAAAACTATAAACTATGCTCCCTCGAGTTAGCCATTTCAGCCCTGAAAAAAAGCCTCTGACTATCCACACGATCAATGCCTTTTATAATCTTATACACCTTTATCGGGTCACCTCTCATCCTCTGTCGCTCCAGGGAGAAAAGGCCAAGTTCACTCAACCTATTCTCATAAGACATGCTCTCCAATCCAGGCAACATCCTTTTAAATCTCCCCTCCACCCTCCCTAACACAAGCCACAACATTCCTGTAGTGAGTTGACCAGAACTGAACACAGTACTCCAAGTGGGGTTTAACTAAGGTCTTATCTTGCCGTAACATTACCTCATGGCTCTTGAACTGAATCCCATGGTTGATGAATGCCAGCACACCATACGCCTTCTTAACAACACTGTCAACCTGTGCAGCAGCTTTGAGTGTCCGATGGACGTGGACCCCATGTTCTCTCTGATCCTCCACACTGCCAGAAGTCTTACCAGTTATATTATTCTCTGTCTTCAGATTTGCCCTTCTGGAATAAACCACTGAAATGAATATGATCGAATTCGCCCTGAAATTTGAGAAAGAGAAGCTAAGGTCAGATGTATTAATGGAGTAAAGAGAATTAGAGGCATGAGAAAGGAGTTGAGAAAGATTGACTGGAAAAGAACACTGGCAGGGATGACGGCAGTGCACCAATGGCTGGAATTTCTGGAAGCAATTCGGAAGGCACAGGATATATTATTGAATTGACTTGACTTTATTACTTATATCCTTCATGTACATGGGGAGTAAAAATCTTCACGTTATGTCTCAGTCTAAATGTGCAATTTATAGTAATTTATAATAAATATTATGTACAATAGGATAGTCAATATAACATAGAAATCCAGTTGTGTTAGCATGAATTAATCAGTCTGATGGCCTCGTGGACGAAGCTGTCCGAGCATTGGCCTTGGCTTTTTTGTTGCGGTACCCTTTCCTGGATGGTAGCAGATGGAAGAGTTCGTGATTGGGGTGACTTGGGTCCCCAATGATCCTTCTTCCCTTTTATACACACCTGTGTTTGTAAATGTCCTGAATCGTGGGAAGTTCACATCTACAGATGCGCTGGGCTGTCCGCACCACTCTCTGCAGAGTCCTGCGATTGAGGGAAGTACAGTTCCCATACCAGGCAGTGATGAAGCCAGTCAGGATGCTCTCATTTGTGCTCTGTAGAAAGTTTTTAGGATCTGGAGGCCCATACCAAACTTTTCAACCATCTGAGGTGAAAGAGGTGCTGTTGTGCTTTTTTCACCACACACCCAGTATGTACAGACCAGGTGAGGTCCTTGGTGATGTGTATACCGAGGAACTTAAAGCTGTTCACCCTCTCAACCTTAGATCCATTGATGTCAATAGGGGTTAGCTTGTCTCCATTCCTCCTGTAGTCCACAACCAGCTCCTTTGTTTATATGACATTGAGGGAGAGATTGTTTTCTTGACACCACTGTATCAGGGTGATGACTTCTTCTCTGTAGGCTGCCTCATTATTATTTGAGATTAGGTCAATCAGTGTAGTGTTGTCAACAAATTTAATTAGCAGATTGGAGCTGTGGGTGGTGAGACAATCAAATGGGTATGCAGACAACAAAGGACAGGCTTAGTACACAGCCCAGAGGGGCACCTGTGTTGAGGATCAGAGGGGGAGAGGTGAGGGAGCCCACTCTTACCACCTGCCGGCGATCTGACAGGAAGTCCAGGATCCAGCTTCACAAGGCAGGGTGAAGGCCGAGGTCTCTGAGCTTCTTGTCGAGCCTGGATGGAATTATGGTGTTGAATGCTGAACTGTAGTCCAAGAACAGCATTCTCACGTAAGCCTTGCAACTGTCCATGGTTGGAAACATCTGCGTACTTCAGCCTCAGGGATGACCAAGCTGCAGGTTGCATCAGCTGTAGGTCTCAGAGGCTCAGTGTAGGCAACATTGAATTGAGCGTAAGAAAAGATTTTGCTCGTCTGGGAGAGAGGCATCAATGTTGGAAATTCCACTGCGCTGGTGTGCAGACCTTGCCGTAAGCTGCGTGTGTTGTTGGTGGAAAACTGAGTCTGAATGTTGTCTCTGTATTGTTGTTTCGCTGCCTTGATGACTTTGCGCAGATCGTAGCTGCATTTCTTGAGCTCCTGCTGATTACCGGCAATGTAAGCTTTGTGTCGCGTGGTAAATGCAGCTCACATGGTTTGCATAGACCCTGACCAATTTCTGGGGGACAACATCCTTGATGCACTTCCAGATGAAACTTGAAACTCCATCTGTGAACTCGGAGACATCCTCATCATGAAAGACTTCTAGTTGACGTCATCAAAGCAGTCCTGCAGCATGGAGGCCGATTGGTCAGATCAACAGTTGGACGATTTTAACTATGGCTGCCTCTCGTTTCACCTTCTGGCTGTACCTCGGGTGCAGAGTGATCTGATTTTCCAAATGGTGGGTGAAGGAGTGCTTTGTAAGCGTTGCGGAAGGGAGAGCAGCAGTGGACAAGTATGCTATCTCCCTGTGTGCTCACCTAGATGTGTTTGCAAAATTTTGGAGAGACTTTAGTCAGCGAGGCTCTATTAAAGTCACTGGTGACAATGAAGACAGCCTCTGGGTGTGCAGTCTCCAGGGTGCTGATGGTCTCAGCCAGTTTGCTTGAGATCCAGGTCAGTATCAGCCCAAAGAGGAAGAAGTATTCTAAAGGAATGTTGACACAATCATGGGTAACAAGAGAAGTCAAAGCCAACATAAAAAGCCAAATAGAGGGCATATAATAGAGTAAAAATTAGTGGGAAGTTAAAGGACTTGGAAACTTTTAAAAACCAACAGAAGGCGACTAAAAAAGTAATGAAGAATATAAAGCTGGAATACAAAAGTAAGCTAGCCAATAATGTTAAAGAGGATATGAAAAGTTTCTTCAGATACATAAAGTGTAAAAGAGAGGTGAGAGTGGATATCAGGTAAACAATCCTGGAGAGGTAGTAATGGGGGATAAGGAAATGGCGGATCAACTAAATAACTATTTTGCATCATTCTTCACTGGAAGACACTAGCAGTATGGTGGAAGTTCTATGTGGCAGGGGGCATGAAGTGTGTGAAGTTACCAACACTAGAAAGAAAGTTCTTGGGAAACTGCAAGGTCTGAAGGTAGATAAGTCACCTGGACTAGATGGTGTACACCCCAGAGTTCTGAAAGAGGTGGCTGAAGAGATTGTGGAGGCATTAGTAATGATCTTTCAAGAATCTTTAGATTCTGGAATGGTTCCGGTAGACTGGAAAATTGAAAAATGTCACTCCTCTCTTCAAGAAGAGAGAGAGGCTGAAGAAAGGAAACTATAGACCAGTTAGTCTGACCTCAGTGGAATGGAAGATGTTGGAGTGATTATTAAGGATGAGTTCTCAGGGTACTTGGAGGCACATGATAAAATAGGCCATAGTCAGCATGGTTTCTTCTGACAAATCTGTTGGAATTCTTTGAAGAAATAACAAATAGGATAGAAAAAGGTGTTTGATGTTGCATACTTGGATTTTCAGAAGGCCTTTGACAAAGTGCCACACATGAGGCTGCTTAACAAGCTACGAGCCCATGGTATTTCAGGAAAGATTCTAGCATAATTCTGCGCCGATATCTTATAGTCTTATGGTCTTAAAATGGGCCAAGGAATGGCTTTTGGCAAAATATTTTATTATTGTCACATGTACTGAGGTAGCATGAAAAGATATTCTTGCATGCAAACTATGAGGATCAAATCTTACAACAGTTTATTGAGGTTGAACAAAGGAACAATAACAGAATGCGGAATAAAGACAAGCAACACACATCAAAGTTGCTGGTGAACGCAGCAGGCCAGGCAGCATCTATAGGAAGAGGCGCAGTCGACGTTTCAGGCCGAGACCCTTCGTCAGGACTAACTTCCTGTTGTATGCGGAATAAAGAGTTAGTTACAGAGAGAGTGCACTGCAGGCAGACAATAAGGTGCAAGACCACAATGGATTAAGGTTAAGAGTCCATCTTATCTTACAAAGGAACCATTTAATAGTTTTATGACAGTGGAATAGAAGCTGTCCTTGAGCTTGGTGATATGTACTTTCAGGCTTTTGTAAACTCAGGAGATTCCACAGATGCTGGCTATCCAGAGCAAAAAAAAAACACACACAGACACACAGACACATAGACAGACAGACACACAGACACACAGACAGACAGACACACACAGACAAACACAGACAGACAAACACACAGACAGACAGACACACAGACAGACAGACACACAGACACACACACACACACACAGACAGACACACACACAGACACACACACAGACAGACACACAGACAGACACACAGACAGACACATACACAGACAGACACATACACAGACAGACACACAGACAGACACACAGACAGACACACAGACACACACACAGACACACACACAGACACATACACAGACAGACACACACACACAGACACACACACAGACAGACACACAGACACACACACACAGACACACACACAGACAGACACACACACACACACACACACACAGACAGACACACAGACAAAATCTTGGAGGAACTCAGCAGGTCAGGCAGGAGAGTGGACCAAGTGGACCATGGGAGGAAGGGAAGGAAGACAGGAACCAGCAGGAGGTAAGGAGAAGAGAAGGGATGAGGGAGGAGCCAGAATGGAGCATGGGAAAAGGTAGGAGGAGGAGGAGCAAGAGAAATTACCAGACATTAGAGAAAGGGATATTCATGCTACGAGGTTGGAGGTTACTGAAACAGTATATGAGATGTTGCTCCTCCAACCTGAGTGTGGCCTCATCATGGCAGTAGGGGAGGCCATGGACCAACATGTCGGAATGGAAATGGGCAGTGGAGTTAAAATGGTTGGTCACAGGGATATCCTGCTGTTTGCGGATGGAGTAAAGGTGCTCGAAAAAGCAGTCCCTCAGTCTGCATCGGGTCTCACCACTGTAAAGGATGCCGCACTGGGAGTACTGGATGCAGTAGGTGACCCCAACAGACTGACAGGTGAAGTATTGCTTCACCTGGAAAGACTGTTTGGGCTCCTGCATGGAGGTGAATGGGCAGGTTTAGCACTTCTTTCATTGACAGGGATAAGTGCTAGGAGGGAGATTAGTCGGAAGGGATGAATGGACAAGGGAGTCACGGAGAGATTGTTCCTTGTGGAAACTGGACAGTGGTGCGGAGGGGAAGTAAAGATGTGTTTGGTGGTAGGATCCCATTGAAGATGGCGGGAGTTGTGGAGAATGCGGAGACTCATGGGGTGATTGGTAAGGACGAGAGGAACACTCTCCCTGAAGATGGAGTGAGGGTGGATGTCTGGAAATGGAGATGAGGAGAAGGCATTGATAGAGTGGGCAGCTGGCACCTTTGTTCCAGGACAGAAGGAACTAATATGAAGGGCAGTGCTTGGAAGAAATTGTAGGGGGGGATGGCAGAGAGTGGTGGGTGAGTGAATGCGCTGACAGGGTTGGTGGTAGGTTCCATCACGCTGAGCACTGGCGCTCGCTCCTGACCCCCTCCCGCAGGACTGTGTGCTCAGTCTGCTACTGACTTGCACTGCACTGCCGGATTCCAGCATCATCGTTCACCCATCATACAAGAGCGCTTGGCCTCATCAGCCACAACGATTAGTCGGCGTACAGAGAGGAGGTGGAGAGGCTTGTCAAACGGTGTGAGAACAACAGCCTGAGTCTTGAGGTGAAGCAAACAAAAGAGGTGAGTGTGGACTTCAGGAAGGCACAGGTTGACTTCATTGTACTTCAGTGTCTGTGCCTTGGAGAGAGTGGTGAATCTGTGCAATTCATTGCCACAGAAGGCTGTGGAGGGAAGGTCATTGGGTATATTTAAAGTGGAAGTTGCTAGGTTTTTGGTGAGTAAAGTCATCGAAGATTATGGGGAGAATGGGATTAAGAGGGAAGATAAATCAGCCATGATGAAATGGTGGAGCAGATCTGATGGGCTGAATGGCCAAATTCTGCTCCTATGTTTTATGGTCTATTTAATTTCATGCCATTTTAATATATATACAACGGGTCCCCTTTCTGTGCTGTTTGTGGGAGTTAGCTGTGTGCAAATATCACCGAGCATTCCTCCAACTTATTCTGTGCTGGTCAGGCAGCAATTATTTAAAAACAGCCAGTCATGTACCAGCATCTGTCTCTCTTCTCTCCCTCTCACTCTACGTCCTGACTATCCTCCTTTTCCACTCTCAGTCCTGTCGCAAGGTCTTGACGATCATCACGGTTCCCCCAGCAGTTTATATTAGGTTTTGGATTCCATATGTGCTGTATGTTGTGTTTCTAAATTAAACCGATCTTCTGTTGCAGAACCAATTAATTATCCAGATTACAACACTCAGACACGAGGTGGACCAGCTTTATCACAGAGTGGAAAATGCCAAAATGAAGCTGGTCACCGAGATAAAGGTGTGGGCATCAGATCTGTAATTTAATTTTATTTAACAACACAGCCTGAGTAGGTATTTCTGGCCTTTCGAGTCACTCTACCCCAACAACCTCCGAGTAATCTCATTAATGATGGGACAATTTACAATAACCAATTAATTTACTGGTATGCCTTTGGATTGTGGGTGGAAACTGGGGCACCTGATGTAGTGTCCAATATACAGTATCCTACAAAAGTCTTGGGTACATATGCATTGCCAGGGTCCCTAAGACTTTGCACAGTACTGTAGTAATTTTATGTTTTGCACTGTAAAAAAAAAAAATCATGACATCTGTGAGTGATGATAAACCTGATTCTGATATGGGTCTCCATTGTGGACTGAGATTAGGGAGGGGGTAGCGAGAGGGGAGTCATTGCAAAAGGGGAAGGATAAGGGGAGGGAATGGGAAGCACCAGAGAGACGTTCTGTAATGATCAGTAAACCAATTGTTTGGAATTAGAAGACCTTGCCTGGTGTCTCAGGGCTGGGTGTGCCTGCACCCTTGCCGCCCCCTGCCCCTGGCACTCCTTCTCTGCCACTTCTCCTGTGGCACTCCGTCCTCACCATTCCCACCAGATTTACAAACTCACTATCCGTTCCACGTTGACCAATACGGTTCTGTGCAAAAGTCTTAGGTGCTCTAGCTATATGTATGTGTACTGTATAGCCAGACTTCTGCACAGTGCTGTAATGATATAGAAAATGTCCATGTTATCAGTGCATTACAGAGAACACTGAAAATACGAGTCCTGGACAGGGAGTGTATAGGTTGTGGAATCAGTTCAGTCTTTGGGTGAGTGAGGTTATCTGTTCAGGAGCCCGATGGTTGAAGGGCAACAACTGTTCCTGAACAAGCTACAAATGAGGCATTGGACAATCCACACCAGGGGTGTGGGAAAAGAGCTACTTTTTAATCAGGGCGGCAATCGAAATTTCAAAGGCAGGGTTCTGCAGCAGTTTCTCTGAGTTGAGGAGTGACCAAACAGCGAGGGGTTCATTAGAAAGGGAGCATACAAGTAACACAGGTGCGAGCGGAGTGGCCTTTCGTTTGGGTTGTGCCGGTCTGCAGAGTGGCTTTGGCTCATCAGGCTGAGGTGAGGTAGATTGTCTTGTAAGTTACTCACTCTCTGTCTCTGTCTCTCCCCTCTCTCCCTTCTGATTTGCTCATTCCTCATCTATCAGTGCGTAGTATAGTGAGAAAGGCTCTGGGGCAGTGTTTTGAACTGTGAATGGGATGTGGGAAGTCTGGGAGAGGTCCAGTCTTCCAGATAACCACATCTGTACCAGGTGCACCGATCTACAGCTCCTGAGAGAACATGTTAAGGACCTGGAGCTACAGCTACCTTTGACATACAGGAGCTACGGGCAGGTGATTGCCCCATAGGTTGCCGGAGACCGGTAACTGGGTGACTGTCAGGAGAACAAGGGGAAATACACAACCAGTGCAGAGTAGACCTGTGGCCATTCTCCTCAATAATAAGTATATAACTTTCGATACCTTCTTGGGAGGAGCTACCGTGACTGGGTCTCTGGCCCTGAGGCTGGTGCTGTGGCTCAGAAGAGGACTGCAGTGCTGACAGAAGATTCTTTAGTCAGAGGAACAGCCAGGACACAACATCCATGGTCGACCCCAACCGGCGTGGGCCTCGTATTACCCTAATACCAGAGTGCATACACTTAAGGTTGGGGGGGGGTGGTAAGTTCGAAGGAGATATGAGGGGCAAGTTTTTTTACACAGCTGAGTGATGGGTACGTGGAATGTGCTGCCTGGGACGGTGGCAGAGGCAGGAACATTAGGGAAAATGGAAGAATAAGGACATTGTGTAGGCAGGTGATGGGTTTAGTTGGCCTTTTTTCAGAATCAGTTTTAAAATTGCTGGCATATGTTGTGAAACTTGTGCTGTGGCAGCAGTGCATTGCAATACACAATAATAAAAACTGCCAATTACAGTAAGACGTATATATGTGCATAATAAAAGCTGAAGTAAGTAGTGCAATAAAAGTAGTGAGGTAGTGTTCATGTGTTCGATGTCCAGTCAGAAATCTGATGGTGGAGGGGAAGAAGCTGTTCCTGAATTGCTGAGTGTGTCCCTTCAGGCTCCTGTACCTCCTCCTTGATGGTCGCAGTGAGAGGAGGTGATGGGGGTCCCTAATGATGGATGCAGCCTTTTTGAGGCATCGCTCCCTTGAAGATGGCCTGGTTACTGGGCAGGCTGGTGCCCATGATGGAGCTGGCTGAGTTTACAACTTCCTGCATCTTATTTTGATCCCGAGTAGTGCACTCCACACCCCTCACCTCCCACCCCCACCCCCAAAGGTACAGCACAGAAACAGGCCCTTTGGCTCAACTAGTCTGTGCCCAGAACATTTTACCTGCTTACTCCCATCAACCTGTACCAGGACCATAGCCCTCTGTACCCCTACCATCCATGTACCTATCCAAACTGATCTTAAATGTTGAAATTGAGCTCACATGTACCACTTGTGCTGGCAGCTCATTCCACACTCTCAGGACCCTCTGAGTGAAGAAGTTTCCCCTCATGTTCCCCTTAAACTTTTCTTTTTTTTTAAATTTTATTTTTATTTGGATAAGGAATTCACAAATATCATGTACTTTTTTCACACATATAACCTTTTCCATTTTTTATATGTATAAAACTATAATTATTTACACATTCTTAAGTACACATTGAGATGATATAAAAGGAAATTAGACACTTAAATAGATAATTATGTACTGTGGTAATTCTAAACTATTAGGCTAAGTAATGGTATTAGTTGTTAAGAAAAATGGTAATAATAGTTTCCATATAACTCTTCTGGACCATTTCCACTGGTCCAAAATGTTGTATGTAAGCCCATGTACCAACCATTGTAGGTGTTTATATCCTAATTTGTTCATGCTTGCTCCTGCCCGCAGACATAATTATCCAATCCCCATGTACTTATTTACTTAATTTTTTCATTTTTTATCCCTTTCCCAAATCTTTCCCTTTACTTGTGTTAATTCCCTATTTTCCAAAAGAAAACAAAAAAACAAGACATTTAGACTAGGGGTGCTTACGTTAGCAATATTACTATGTTGATGAGAAGAGCAATATAAATCAGTAGGAGAGTCATCGAAAGTCTGCTCGCATTGGGGTTATATATTCAATCCATTTATTCCAGATTTGATAACATTTTTCTTTTTGAATTCTCAGGGAGTAAGTCAACTTTTCCATTTTAAATATTTCCAAGATAATTTCGTGCCAATCTTCTAATGTAGGTGGTATTGGATTTAGCCATTTTCTAGTGATTGATTTCTTACTTGCCGCTAAGAGGGCCTGCAGCAACTTTATATCTTCCCTTCTGTTCAAGAAACAATACATGCCCCAAATAGAGCGTCTCAAAGTTCAGAGGTATCTGGGACCTAAGTACCTTAACTAATGTTCTACGAATACCTTCCCAATATAGACTTAATTTAGGGCAATCCCAGAAAATATGAAAATGATTTGCCTCCTTGGAGCCGCACCTTCTCCAACACATCACATTTGTATCTTTATATTTTTCCTGATATGGGGTCTTGAAGTATCTTATAATGTTTTTCCAACAATGTCCTCTCCAAGTCAAAGAATTAGTTGAGGACCATTGAAAGCTGCAGATTTTCCCCCAAGCCTCCTCTGAAAGTACCAACCCCGCTTCTTTCTCCCACTTCTCTTTAATATACAGTGTATTTACATTTTTAGCATGGGAGAGTGCATTATATAATCGAGAAACTGATTTACTAGGTATTGAACTGCAAGCCGAATTCAGAATCTTGAAAAATTCTAATTCTACTGTTGATAGGTCTGTATATCTACAACTCTGGTTAACATAGTTTCGTACTTGAAGGTACCTAAAAAAGTCATTATGTTCTAGGCCATGTTTGTCCTGCAGGATTTGGAAACTTTGTAATACTCTTTTATCTATAAATGAGAGGTAGGTTGTAAGACCTTTCTTTATCCATAGCTCAAATCTTTTATCTCCTCTGTTGGGAAGGAATTCGGTATCATATGCACACCATCTAAAGAGTTTTAACATGTTATTAATTCCACATGAATTAACCACCTTCTGCCATACTTTTAATGTAAGATTTATCCAACTGTTTTTAAATTTTTCCAACTGGGCCATCAATCCTTTGTCAGCTATTGAGGCCTGAAGAGGAAAACTGTCAACTAATCCAAATTCTATTTCCTTCCATCTAGCCTTATATTCCCTATTACACCAATATAACAGAGGGGTTATCTGTGAGGCATAAAAATAATTTCTCAGGCAAGGAAGAACCATACCTCCTCCTTCCTTCCCTAACTGTAAGGTGTTATATCGAATTCTAGGTTTCCTTCCTTGCCAAATGAAGCGGGAAATCCATTTGTCCCATTCCCTGAATTGATTATCATCCACCTCCACCGGTAAAGTACGGAAAAGATACAATAACCGAGGAAGAATATTCATTTTTATAGTATTTATCCTTGAATTTAAACTTAAAAAGGGGATAGGATTCCATCTATGCATATCTGCTTTTATCTCTGAGATTAATGGCCCATAATTTACCTGTGACAGTGTTGAAAGATCCTTCGGCAGGGTTATTCCTAAATATTTTAATGATTTAGCTTCCCACTTAAGATCGTATGTATCCAGCAATTTTTTGGATGGTGTATAATTTAGGGACATAACATGCGTTTTCTTTACATTTATTTTATAACCTGATATTTTCCCAAAGTCATCCAACAGTGTAAACAATCCTATAAATGATTTTTCTGGTTCACTCATATAGACTAAAACATCATCTGCGAATAACGCCACTTTCTGTTCAATCCCTGCCACCTTGATACCTTTTACGATTTCACTCTGTCTTATTAGTTGGGCAAGTGGTTCAATATATAGCGCAAAAAGGAGAGGACCCCTTAAACTTTTCACCTTTCACCCTTAACCCATGACCTCCAGTTGTGGTCCCACCCAACCTCAGTAGAAAAAGCCTGCTTGCATTTACTCTATTTATACCCCTCATAATTTTGTATACATCAGTCAAATTTCTCCTCATTCTTCTGCGCTCCAGGGAATACAGTCTATTCAATATTTTGATATAACTCGGGTCTTCCAGTCCCGGCAACGTCCTTGTAAATGTTCTCTGTACTCTTTTGACCTTATTTACATAGTTCCAAAATAGTAGATAGGTGATCAAAACTGCACACAATATTCCAAATTAGGCCTCATCAATGTCTTATAGAATTTCAACGTAACATCCCATCTCCTGTACTCAGTACTTTCATTTATGAAGGCCAATGTGCCTAAGGCTCTCTTTACAACCCTATCTACCTGTGATGAATTAAGAACTTGTCTCCCCAAAACCCTCTTTCTACAGCACTCCTCAGTACCCTACCATTCACTTTGTTAGGACCTACCCTGGTTGGTTCTGACGAAGTGCAACACCTCGCACTTGTCTGCATTAAATTCCATCTGCCATTGCCCCAGCTGGACAAGATCTCGCTGTAAGCCTTGATAGTCTACCCCACTGTCCAGTACAACCCCAATCTTGGTGTCAACTGTAAAATGATGCAGCCAGCTCGAATGCTCTCCGTGGTACATCTGAAGAAATTTGTGAGTGTCTTTGGTGACGTGCCAGATTGCTTGGCATCTGTTCCTGTGCTGTGCTGTGCTGCTGTGTGCTTATCCCAGTGAAATGAACTGTTCCAGTAACTTCTGTTGCCTTTACAGTTGAGGAAACAGACGATGTTAGATCTGCGAGCTCTCCGGGCTGAACTGCTACAGAAAAAGATGCAGTCGTCTCTGAGACGCCAGCCCAGTCACTCCACACCTCGCAGCCCAGACACCTTCACTACTTAACCAGTGCCTCAGGACTGAATCAGCTGCCAGGTCTTGCAGCTTTGCACCAGCGTCCGCCAGAAACTACCACCCCGCTTCCGAACTCATCAGCATCTCCTCGGCACAACGCGGAAGGAATAAACACGAGGGATTCTGCAGGTGCTGGAAATCCAGAGCAACACACACAAAATGCTGGAGGAGCTCAGCAGGTCAGGCAGCATCTATGGAGGAAAATAAACAGCCAACATTTAAGGACAGTTCATCCTCATCTGCAAATCTGTGCATTGTACCTGGTGGTCCTGGTGTGGCCTCCTCTACAGCAGTGAGATTGGGGGACAACTTTGTCAAGCAGCTTCACTCTGTACACCGCAAAACACAGGATCTCTCAGTGACCACCCATTTCAATCCCACTTCCCATTCCCATCCTGACATGTCTGCTCACGGCCTCGTCTACTGCCACAATGAGGCTACATTCGGGATGGAGGAGCAACACCTTATATTCTGTCTGGGTAGCCTCTACCCTGTCAGCTGAACATCAATTTCAATAACTTCCGGTCATTACTACCCCCATCCCCTTCTCTCTTTATCCATTCCCCATTCTGGTTACCCTCACCCCTTCTCTCCTCCCCACCTGCCTATCACCTCCCCCAGTGCCCCTTCTCCTCCATTTTCTCCCATGGTCCACTGCTGTCCTATCAGATTCCTTCCTCACCTGGTCTCACCTGTCACCTGCCAGCTTGTACTCCTTCCCCTTCCCCTCCTTATTCCAGCTCCTGCCCCCTTCCTTTCCATTGCTGATGAAATGTCTCAGCACAAAACACTGATTGTTTATTCCTCTCCGTGGACGCTGCCTGACCTGCTGAGTTCTTCCAGTATTTTAATATGTGTAGCGCGGAAGGAAATCCTTTTCAACCAGCACATCCTCCGTGTTGGTCATCGATGGAAGTGATGCATTTCACTGTACGTTTCGATGTACCTGTCTGTAGTAAAGCTAACCTTTCTTCACATTGAGGGATATTTAGTCCAAGGTAGGATTCGGGATTTTCAGGTTGGTTCAGAAATCTGATGGCAGTGGTGAAGAAGCCGTTGTTGACCCAAGCACTAGTAATCTTGAAGTCAGAGGAGAAACACCTGTCTCTTAATTGACAGAAACATCAATTAAGAAGCCAATTAATTGGCAAATTAGTTTAATATGATCAATATACTGAATTACAGTGAAAACTTGCTTTTGCATGTCATGCATCGTTACATCAATGCATTGATGTTGAACAAGGGAAAACAATAATAGAAAGGGCCTGAGTTATCGGGAAAGGCTGAACAAGTTAGCACTTTATTCACCACAGTGTAGGAAAATGAGGGGAGATTTGACAGAGGTATATGTTATGTTTTGTAACTTCAAAATATTAAATTAATTCAAAGGAAGATGCTGGGAGTCCAAAAATGCAAGTTTAACTTCATCTTTACATTAAGTGAGACAGGCATGTTTCGCATGATGATGTATGCAATTAACTTATTTTTACATATAACCAGTACTGGATTATGTAAATGAACAAGAATGCTTAATCAAACAATATATAAGATGACTCAAATATTATTGAAATATGAAATACACAATATTATACGAAATGATGAGGGGAATAGATGGGGTAAATGCGAGCAGATTGATTCCACTGAGGTTTGTTGAGAATGGAACTCGAGGTCATAGGTTAAAGGTGGAAGGTGAAATATTTAAAGGGAACACGAGGGGAACTTTGCTCAGAGAGTGGTACGATTGTGGAACGAGCTGCCAGCTGAAGTGGTGGATGTGGGTTGGATTTCAACATTTAAGAGAAATTTGGATAGGTACATGAATGAGAAAGGTATGGAGGGCTATGGTCCAGGTGCAGGTCGATGGGATTAGCCAGTGTAACAGTTTGCATGGACTAGATGGGCTGAAAGGCCTGTTTCTGTGCTGTAGTGTTATATGATTCTATGAATCAAAGGCCAAATAAAGTGCCACAGTTACATAGAAAGTGCGGTGCAGGTAGACAACAAGATGTAAGGCCAGAGGGAAAACGTATTCACTCAGAGGGTCACTATAACATTCCAGAAACTGTATGAGGAACAACTCAATCACGCTTAGTGATCAGGGCTCTGTTTGAAATCCTTTGCATTTTGTCTTTCAGGTGAAAAGAATTTCTGATCATAGTGCAGCAGCCAGCGTAACGGTTTACAGTGCCAGTGATTGGGGTTCAGCTTCCACTGCTTTCTGTAAGGAGTTGGTATGTTCTCCCTGAGACCATGTGGGTGTCTTCCAGGTGCTCTGCTCTCCTCCCACAGTCCAAAGACCTACCAGTCCATAGGGGTTGGTAAGTTGAGGGCATGCCATGTTGGCACTGGAACTGAGAAGTTTTTGAATTTTCAGCCCAATGGGACACGGGAGACAAGAGAATGTTCAGATGAGTGGGGTCTTTATGCATTCTGAGCTCAGGCGGTGTGTCATCTGAAAGTTTCACATAATAGTCTGCTTCGAAAACTTGAAATCTGTTGTTTCCTCTTTTCCCCTGGTCCAACCTCGTAGGCTCCAAGGACAATGAAGCTCATCCACTCCCCTACTTCCTCAGGAGGCTGAAGAAATCCGGCATGTCCCCGTCAAACCTGAACAACTTGTATCGATGCATCGTAGAGAGTTAGTAAGGCAACAGCTCTGCCCATGACCACAAGAAACTGCAGAGCTGCAGACACATCTCAGCACATCACAGGGACCAGCCTCCCCTCCACGGACTCGTCCTACACCTCACTGCCTCAGTAAAGCATCATAAAGACCCCCACCCCGGACATTCTTTCTTCTCCCCTCTCCCATTGGGTAGAAGATACAAAAGCCTGAAAGCATGTATCACCAGGTTCACGGACAGCTTCCACCCCACTGTTATGACTATTGAACAGCCCCCTGGTGTGACAAGATGGACTCTTGACCTCACAGTCCACTTTGTAATGATCATGCACCTTATTGTTTACCTGCCCTGCACTTTCTCTCTAACTGTAACACTATTCAGCATTTTGTTATTGTTTCCCTTGTCCTACCTCAAGGCACTGATGTGATGAAATGATCTGTAAAGGTGGCATGCCAAAATAAGGAGGTACAGGAGCCTGAAGGCACACGCCAAGTGATTCAGGAACAGCTTCTTCCCCTCCGCCATCAGATTTCTGAATGCACAATGAACACTACCTCACTACTTTTTCTTTCTCTTTTTGCTCTACTTATTTAATTTAACTTTAAAAAAATATATTTACTGTAATTTACAGTTTTTAGTATTGCAATGTACAGCTGCAGCAGGACAACAACTTTCATGACTTATGCCAGTGATATTAAAACTGATTCTGTCGTTTTTGACTGTGCCTCAGTACATGTGACAATAAAGGCAATTTAATTCTGTTCCACGATATAAAATTCAGGACCTTCATGGACTGTCCTGAACGTCACTCTATTACCAGAGCTCAGAGAGACAGAGACTCTGACACTGGCATTCTGAGTGAGGTGACAGGTAGCAGATGACCGTCTCAGAGAACTAACACTCTCTTCTTCTCAGGACAAACAATAAGAGAAATGTTATCTTCACATGTTATCATGGCTGCGCATCTCAGTGATTCTCCCTGCAGGACTAGTGAAGGCTTTATGACATGAGATAGTCCTCATAAATCAGTGTATTAGTGCAGGAGTAGGGAAGTTTCGCTGAATTTATATCAGACATTGGTGAGTATTGTGTGCAGTTCTAGTCATCTACCTGCAGGAAAGGTATTAATAAGATTGAAAGAGCAAGTCTTGAGGACCTGAGTTATTGGGCAAGGTTGAACAGGTTACAACTTTATTTGTTAGAGATACAAAAGGGAACAGGCCCTTCTGGCCCAATGAGCTGCTCCACCCAGCAACTCAACCGATTTAACCCTAGCCTAGTAACAAGACAATTTACAATGATCAATTAACCCACTAACTGGTATGTCTTTGGACTGTGGGAGGAAAGCAGAGCACTTGGAGAAAGCCCAGGAAGAATGAGCAAACTCCTTACATATCACCTCTCAATTTACAGTGGACACATCTACGTGCATGTCCATAAGACCAAAAGACATAGGAGCAGAATTAGGCATTTGGCTCCTCGATTCTGCTCCGCCATTCAATCATGGCTGATCCTCTTTTTCCTCTCCTCTCCCACACTCCCTGGCCTTCTCCCCGTAACCTTTGATGCCATGTCCAATCAAGAACCCATTAATCTCTGCTTTAAATACACCCAATGACCTGGCTTCCACAGCTGCTTGTGATAATAACTTCCATAAATTCACCGCCCTCTGGCTAAAGAAATTTCTCCGCATCTCTGTTTTAAATGGACGCCCCTCTATTCTGAAGCTGTGCCCTCTTGTCCTAGACTCCCCCACCATGGGAAACATCCTTTTCACGTCTATTCTGTCGAGGCCTTTCAACATTTGAAAGGTTTCAATGAGATTCCCCCTGAATTCCAGAGAGTACAGACCCAGGGCCATCAAATGTTCCTCATATGATAATCCTTTCATTCTCAGAATCATCCTTGTGAACCTCCTCTGGACCCTCTCCAATGCCAGCACATCTTCTCTAAGATGAGGGGCCAAAAACTGTTCAGAATACTCAAGATGAGGCTTCACCAGTGCTTTAGAAAGCCTCAGCATCACCTCCCTGCTCTTGTATTCTAGACCTCTTGAAATGAATGCTAACATTGCATTTGCCTTCCCCACCACTGACTCTACCTGCAAGATAACCCTTAGGGTGCTCTGCAGAAGGACTCCCAATTTCCTTTGCATCTTAGATTTCCAGATTTTCTCTCTGTTTAGAAAATAGCCTGCACATTTATTTCTACTACCAAAGTGCATGATGATGCATTTTCCAACATTGTATTTAATTTGCCAGTTTCTTGCCCATTCTCCTAATCTGTCTAAGTCCTGCAGACCTTTGCACCATGGCTGCCTTCATCTTATGAGAGACGGCGCACTACACGATCAAGTTTATCTATGCCTGCTCATGCTGTTTCTATTCCTGATGCGAGAACCTACACACTGGATAGAAGCTTCCTTCACTGTTATCAGAATTTGGAACAGCCTTCCAGATGCTGTGGTTGGAAATATCTGCGACGATGGGGTCCAAGCCTTCAAGAGTCGAGTGCACAAACACCTATCATCTCTGGGAGGGAAGTCATATGCTTCTTCATAAGCTATCGTGAAGGGGACCAGGATGGCAATGCTTGGTTGTTGGTAGGTAGGGTTAATACCTGACTTTAAAGAGCACTTGTGAGTTATGTTCCGGCTGGACTTAAACTGCTGGAGAGCAGTACGGAAAGAACAGGTCCTGTTTTCTCCCGGTAGGGATTAGTTTTTAGTTCCAAGTGCTCCTGTCACGTTTTGTCACCCTGCAACCTTATCCTTCAATCTCTTTGAATTATGAAGGACAGCATGTGTATAAATGTCTCTCTCCAGCAGACTTCATCATGATCATCATGACCCCAGTATTTCTACTATTTTTTAATTGTATATATGATTTTTTTGTGGTCTGTCACTGAGCAGCAATGAACCATCTGATTGGCCTATCAGAGTTCTCTTTGACAACTAGTTGACTTGATCAGCATTTCTGATCTGGCTATTGTTCTCGATTGCATTTAATAAAAAAAAGTTCTTCTGCCTCCTACCTGTTTCCTCAACACTACCTGCCCCTCCACCAATCTTCGTATAATTTGCAAACTTGGCAACATAGCCATCTATCCACCATCCAAATCATTGATATACAGCATAAAAAGAAGCGGTCTTTGGGATGTGGGAGGAATCTGGAGCACCCGGTCACAGGAAGGAGATACAAACTTCCTTCAGGGGATGCAGAATTGAACTCCGAATTCCAAATCCCCGAATTGTAATAGTGTTGTGCTAACTGCTGTGGCACCCCTTCCCTGGAGCGTAGGAAGATGACTGGAGATTTGATAGAAATATATATAATTATGACAGATGTGGACAGGATAAATGCAAGCAGGCTTTCTCCACTGAGGGTGAGTGAGGAGTGAGACTAGAACGAGAGGTCATGTGTTAAGGGTGAAAGGTGAAATGTTTGAGGGGAACCCAAGCATGGTTCGAAGGGCCTGTTTCTCTGCTCTGTGAAGTTTGATCAGTAAGTTATCAGGTATTATAGTGAAGAAGTGTCAGTTATGGAAGTAGGTTGAGGAGTAGCAAATGGATCTCAATATGGATAAGTATGGGGTGATGTATTTTGGAAAGCCAAACTAGTGTGGGACTTATACTGTGAATGATGGGGCACTTGGCAGCATAAAGGAACAGAGGGGTCTAGGTGTACTAGTGGATAGTTTGTTGAATGTGGCATCACAGGTAGACAGGATGGTGAAAAATTTACTGATGACACACACAGTTGTTGGTAGAGTTTCAGATGGTGATGAGGAGGCGTACAGGAGTAAGACAGATCAACTAGTTGAGTGGTGTCACAGCAGCAACCTTGCACTCGATGTTAGTAAGACCAAGGAATTGATTATGGACCAGGAAGGGGCAGTCGAGGGAACACACACTAGTCCTCATCAAGGGATCAGCAGTGGAAAAGGTGAGCACTTTCAAGCTCCTGAGCATCAACATCTCTGAAGATCTATCCTGGGCCCAACATTTTGATGCAATTACAAAACAAGGCATGGCAGTGGCTATTTTTCCATTAGGAATTTGAAGAGACTTGATACATCACCAAAGACACTTGCAAATGTCTACAGATGTAATGTGGAGAGCATTCTAACAGGTTGGATCACCATCTGGTATGGAGGGGCCAAGCACAGGATTGGAAAAAGCTGCATAAAGTTGTAACTCAGCCAGCTCCATCATGGGCACTATTCTCCCCTGCATCCAGGGCATCTTCAGGAGGTGATGCCTCAAAGAGGCGGCATCCATCACTCAGGGTCCTCATCAGCCAGAACGTGCCCTCTTCTCATCGCTACCATCAAAGAGGAGGAACAGGAGCCTGAAGACACGCACTCATCATTTTAGGAATAGTTTCTTCTCTTCTGCCACCAGATGTCTGAATGGACAACGAACCCATGTACACTACCTTAATATTTTTTCTTTTTTTTCTCTCTTTTGCACTACTTATTTTTTTAAATCTTTATTTCTTATTGATATACTGTAGGTATTTTTTATTATTATGAATTGCAATGTGATGCTGCTGCATTATAATGAACATCATGTGCTGGTGATATTAAACCTAATTCTGGTTCTGACTCTGAAAAGGGCATTTATCATGCTGGCCCTCAGCACTCAGGGCATTGAATACAGAGGATGAGACACATCCTAAGAAGATAGAGGCAAGCAAGACTCACCCACCCCACCTTCTGGAGCACCATTGAGAGCGTCCTGACAAGCTGCACCTCTATCTGGTTTGAGAGCAGTCGAGCATCAGACCGGAAGTCCTTACAAAGGCCTGTGAGAACACCTGAGAGGATCATAGAGGTCTCCCAACGGGGGACATTTATCAGGAGCGCAGCATACGCAGAGCCCTTGTGTTATTAAGGATCTCACACATCCATCCAGCATCCTCTTTGACTTTCTACCATCAGGCGGGAGACTATGAAGCATAAAGACAAGAACAGTCGGGGTGGGAAACAGTTTTGTCCCCCAGGCCATTAGGATTCTGACCTTCCTGCCGCATCGTATTCCAAGTGTCACTGGTTAATCTGTTCCACACCTTACAATATTTAATTTTAATGCACCTTAGTTTTTTATTTATGTGTGATTCATCTGTAGATTTTATCGTTACCTTCATAAGTTATTATGTGTTATGTATACTACTGTGCTTTACACCCTGGTTTGGAGAAACCTTGTCTCATTTCTATATGCATTACATGGTTCTATACATTATGTGAGAGTAAGAGTTCGGCACAGACTAGAAGGGCCAAGGTGGCCTGTTTCCGTGCTGTAATTGTTATATGGTTATATACATGTATATAGTTAAAGGACAATAAACTTGACTTGGTTATGTTGCAGTTGTAGCAAGTTACTGGTGAGGCCACACTTGGAGTACTGTGTACAGTGTTGGTCACTCTGTTGTAGGAAAGATGTGGTTCAACTGGAAAGAGCACAGAGAATGTTGCCAGGACCAGAGTCCTGAGTTACAGAGAGAGGTTGGCCAGGTTTGGTCTTTATTCTTTGAAAAGTAGGCGAATGATTGATACATGTAAAGACAGAGAATAGAGAGATATCCATCACATATAGGCGAAAAAATTTAGTTTACATTTGCATGGTGTTCAGCACAGACATTGCGGGCCAAAAGGCCTGTTCCTGTGCTGTAATGTTTTTTCCTCTGTTGGACATTGGTAATGTAGTAATCTGTGAGTCTGATTTATTGGTTCATTGGCAAGATCCATGGCGGGGGAGCTGTGGGGCCTTGGCTGTCACATGGACCCGGCCTTTAAGCTGCGGGGACGCCTGCTGCGGCCAACCAGGGAAGGAGACACTGGAGGTGGGGTGGCCCAGTGGACCCACCTGTCAGTGCTCCTCTCTAGCGTTCGCTTGATGGAAGACAAGCTGGACTGCGTTTGCCTCCAGCTGCACTAGCATGTGATGAGGAACTGTTGTGTGCTTGTTCTTGCTGAAACGTGGCTCCAGGACAACAGCCCATGCAGCATCAATCTGCAGGCCTTGACACCCAGAGACTTGTATATTGTCATTTTTTTTGTGACTGTATATTTTTTGGCTATCATATGTGCGAAATATGCCTTCTGCCGTGTGTGACTGTTGGTACTGTGTTTTACACTCTGACCCTTGCATTTGCTCCACTCTTTGCTGCACTGAGGCTGAGGCTATGGGCTTGTACCAGCTGCTCTGGGGTTTGTGTCTGTGAGCTCCACGGCATTTTGCTCTGTTGTGTGATGAGCTGAGGCTGTGGGTGTGGTCTCTGGCTTCGTGTCTGTGGATTCATTCTGCTTTCATTCTGAATGCCGTTGCTTGTTTTCACTGTTTGCATGATTTGTGTTTTTTTTTCTCTCTGCACATTAGGTGTTCATTGGTCTTTTTAATGGGTTCTTTTGGGTTTCTGGTTCTGTGGCTGCCTGTAAAGGGACAAATCTCAAGGTTGTATAAAGTATACATACTTATTAATAAATGTACTTTGAACTTGGAACGCTGTTTCATTTGGCTGTATTCTTGTGTATGCTTGAGTAACAATTAAAATTAAACTTATGTTTAAAGTTAACTTTAACAGCTCTCATTCAACAGGCACATCAGTGAATACGATAAATAGAGGTATATATAAATTTAGGTTTAAGGGAAAAATATTGGCCAGGCAGAATTTGACACAATAAAATCAACTCAGACTTCAGACAACAAGGTGTAAGATATTCAGAATATTTTATATCAGAACTAGATTGCAGTCTGTCTATTGAAAATTATGAAGTCACCTTGGTTCAAGATAAGATCATCAGCGGTCAGTTCACAGTCAGCATGTGTACACCCATGTTTGTCATAATTAATTTTATACACAATGCAAAAACAGAATTTTGCCATGAATTTCATGAAGTCAGTATCATAGAGCTTGACAACGAGTTGCAAGGAAGCATTAGAAAAGATTTAGTTGATTCAGTTAACAATTATCTGCAAATCATTAAAATTTATTTCAGTAAATTTCATTCATCAGAGAACATATTAAATCTGAGTCTTGGATCTTTGTGCATTCATTATTCTTCCTTGCTAACAAAATTTCATTCACAATTACAGGGATCTAACGCTGTACGTTCATTAAGATTTATATAAAGCATTCCACATGTTTTGGGTTTGCATTGCTACTGTTGCGTTGTAAGTGTAATTTAGGAAATTCCCAGTCCACGCTCCAATGCCGGCAAGTTTGAACTTCTTCACCAGAGATGCCTTTGCTGCAATACTTCGTGGGTTATCATACCACACCTCATGGGACTTTCCTTGGGACTAACAAAAATAAACATCAAACTGAGTTTAATGGTTCAATTTAATGTCTGAGAATGTATGCAATATACAACCTGAGATCCTTACTCTTCACAGACATCCATGAAACAGAGAGCAAAAAAAACAAAGAGTGAATGACAGAAAAACATTAGTTGTCATATCCAACAATGACAGGAAACTGTGTGGGAGAGTTTTAAAGAGGAAAGGCCATTCCACTGGACAGTTCCACTCCCTTGACCTTAGAAGTCCAGGTCCAGTGATACGAGTAGTCAAGTATGAGTAACAAAAACATTACACACATTATAAACACAAGAGATACTGCAAATTCTGTAAGTCCAGAGCAACACACACAAAATTCATCCTGCAATTTGAGAATGAGAAGCTAAACTCAGATGTATCATTACTACAGTGCAGTAAAGGGAATTACAGTGTCATGAGAGAGGAGCTGGCCAAAATTGATTGGAAAAGAACACTGGCAGGGATGACGGCAGAGCTGGAGTTTCTGAGAGCAATTAGTAAGGGGCAGAATGTATATATCCCAACGAGGAAGAAGTATTCTAAGGTAGGATGACACAACTGAAAGGCTCTGAAAGAGGTGGCTGAAGAGATTGAGGGGTCTTTGGAAATTATCTTTCAAGAATCGATTCTGGCATGGTTCTGGTGGAATAGAAATTTGCAAATGTCACTCCACTCTTCAAGAAAGGGAGAGGCAGAAGAAGGTACGTTACAGTATAGGCCAGCTAGTCTGATCTCAGTGATAGGGAAGACATGGGAGTTGATTGTTAAGGATGAGGTCTCAGGGTACTTGGAGGCACATGATAAAATAGGCCACAGTCAGTGTGGTTTCCTCAAGGGAAAATCTTTTCTACAAATCTCTTAGAATATGAAGAAACAACAAGCAGGGTAGACAAAGGAGAATTTGTGGATACTTTGATTTTCAGAAAGCCTTTGACAAGGTGCCACACGTGAGGCTGCTTAACAACACCCATGGTATTACAGGAAAGATATTAGCATGGATAAAGAAGTGGCTGATTGGCAGGAGGCAAAGAGTAGGAATAAAGGGAGCTTTTCTGGTTGGCTGGTGGTGACTAATGGTAGTTGACTGAGGTCTGTGTTGGGATCGATACTTTTTACGTTATGTCAATGATTTGGATGACAGAATTGATGGCTTTGTGGCAACATTAGTGGATGATACAAAGGTAGGTGGAGGTGCAGGTAGTTTTGAGGAAGGAGAGAGGCTACAGAAGGACTTGGACATATTAGGAGAATGGGCAAAGAAGTAGCAGATGGAATACAGTGTTGAGAAGTGAATGGCCATACACTTTGGTACAAGAAGTAAAAATGCAGACCATTTTCTAAATGGAGAGAAAATTCATAAAATCTGAGGTGCAAAGGGACTTGGGAGCCCTCGTGCATGATTCCATTAAGGTTAATTTGCAGGTTGAGTCTGTGGTGAGGAAGACAAATGTGATGTTAGCATTCATTTCTAGAGAACCAGAACATGAAAGCAAGGATGTAATGTTGAGGCTTTCTAAAGCACTGGTGAGGACTCACTTGGAGTATTGTGAGCAGTTTTATGCCCCTTATCTAAGAAAGGATATGCAGACATTGGGGAAGGTTCCAGGATTGAAAGGGTTTTCGTTTGAGGAGCATTTGATGGCCCTGGGCCTGTCCTCACCGGAATTCAGAAGAATGAGGGGTGATCTCATTGAAACCTATCGAATGGTGAAAGGGCTGGATAGAATGCATGGGGAGAGGATGTTTCTTATGGTGGGGGACTTCAGGATCAGAGGACACAACCTCCGAGTATAGGGGTGTCCTTTTAGAATGGAGATGAGGAGGAATTTCTTTAGCCAGAGAGTGGCGAATCTGTGGAATTCATTGCCACAGGTGGCTCTAGAGGCCAAGTCATTTCGTATATTTAAGGCAGAGGTTGATAGATTCTTGATTAGTCAGAGCATGAAGGGATATGGGGAGAAGGCAGGTGACTGTGGCTGTGAGGGAAAATGGATTAGCCATTTGAAATAGCCATGATGAAATAGTGGAGTAGATTTGATGGGCCAAATGGCCTAATTCTGCTTCTATACTTTATGATCTTATGTGGGGTGCAGAAACAGAGGGCTGCTCGGAGAGAGGTCAGGATAGCTGGGGGTGGTTCTTGCAAACTTGGCCTGGACCCGGGGGTGGGGTGGTGAGTGCAAGCTAAAGCAGATGCGAAAGGGAGAGAACAGTGTGGATGTGATAGTGAGCTGCAGAAAGAGGGACAGTAGTGGGGCACGAGGAGATCACATGAACCAAGAGGGTAACAGCTACTCCCCGGGCCCCAGGGAAGATGTCACTAGGAGAGTGGGGCAATAGAAACAAGGACAGGAGGAGGAAGTAGGGAGCGGACCATGTGGAGTGGTGCAGGGAGAAGCAGGAAGACCGAAGGGTGGTCTGGGGTGGGGACTGGGACGGGGAAGGGGGGGTTACTCGTCCGCATCCATACGTCTCGAGAGACGATGGTGTGACACTTTTTTGGATGGTTCTTGGGGTTGTAGACCTGGGGCAATTTGCACTTTCTAGAGTGGCTGTCCAGCCCCCCTCTGGAGTGACAGTCTCTCTCACAGCGGCTGCAGGGGAAGGAGGAAGGTGCTCTGGGTGATGCAGCCCTGACTTTGCTACTGGCTCTCTTGTTGATGAGCATGTTGGTCCCTGCTATCTCAGCACATTGTACAACTGCTTTTGACTGTGGCCCTCCATGCTGTCCGGTCTTCAGTTGTTTCCTCCCAGGTGTTGAGGTCGATGACTGCCAGCTTCATGTCATACTTGCAGATGTCCCTGTAGCAGAGGCATGGTCTCCCTCATGGGCGATAACCCTCACTCAGCTCGCTATGCAGCACATCCTTGGGGAAGTGTCCCTGGTCCGTCCGTTTGACATTGACAACCATCTGTGGCAGAGTCTGTGGATGCTGGGGGTGTCAGCCCACTGCAGGATCTCTGTGTTGGTGATTCTGTCCTGCCAGGAGATGTGAGCCCGAGGCAGTGTGGGGGAACGAGTTTAGCCTCTTCGCTTGACAGATGTGTGGTGTCCAAGCCTCGTTGGCGTAGAGGAGTGTGCCGAGCACGCACACCCGGTACACACTCAGCTTGGTCTTCGTCATTAGCTGTCTGTTGTTCCACACTCTCTTGTTCAGTCTGGCCATGACAGCTGCAGCCTTGGCAATCCCGCTGTTCACCTCTGCTTCATAGTGTAGTAGTAGTCATAGTCATACTTTATTGATCCTGGGGGAAATTGGTTTTTGTTACAGTTGCACCATAAATAATTAAATAGTAATAAAACCATAAATAGTTAAATAGTAATACGTAAATTATGCCAGGAAATAAGGCCAGGACCAGCCTATTGGCTCAGGATGTCTGACCCTCCAAGGGAGGAGTTGTAAAGTTTGATGGCCACAGGCAGGAATGACTTCCCATGACGCTCTGTGTTGCATCTCGGTGGAATGAGTCTCTGACTGAATGTACTCCTGTGCCCACCCAGTACATTATGTAGTGGATGGGAGACATTGTCCAAGATGGCATGCAACTTGGACAGCATCCTCTTTTCAGACACCACCGTCAGAAAGTCCAGTTCCATCCCCACAACGTCACTGGCCTTACGAATGAGTTTGTTGATTCTGTTGGTGTCTGCTACCCACAGCCTGCTGCCCCAGCACACAACAGCAAACATGATTGCACTGGGTACCACAGACTCGTAGAACATCCTCAGCATGGTCTGGCAGATGTTAAAGGACTCAGTCTCCTCAGGAAATAGAGACGGCTCTGACCCTTCTTGTAGACACAGTCAGTTGGTAATGGTCGATCCAACCTAGGTGAAGGAGTCAACTACATCAAGAGAGCAACCATCAATGGTGATGTTTGGGAGAGATTCTGCACCCTGGGCCATGATGTTTGTCTCCTTCAGAGAACCCAAACTCCTTGCAGGCGTGGGCGAAGTGGTTAATCAGTTGTTGGAATCCCCCTTCAGTATGTGACGTCAGTGTTGCATCATCTGCAAGCAGCAACTCGCGGATGAGGGCTGTCCTAACTTTGGTCCTGGGGTGCTAGCGAGTGATGTTAAACAGCTTACCATCGGCTCTCGTGCGAAGGGAGATGCCTTCAGTGCGGTCTGTGAAGGAGCATGGAGAAGACGATTCCAAAGAGGGTCAGTGCCCGGACATAACCTGGTTTCACTCCGCCGCTCACTGGAAAGGCACCAGAAGTTGCTCCATTGAAGCAGACAGTGCTATGCATGTCATGGAAGGATGATGTGATGCTGTGTAGTACTGGGGGGGGGCAGCTAATCCTTAGCACAAGTTTGAGGAGTCTGCTTCTGCTGATGAGGTTGAATAACTTGGTCAGATCAATGAAGGCTGTGCACAGTGACTTCTACTGCTCTAGACACTTCTTCTGCAGCTGGTTCAATGAGAAGATCATGCCCACTGTGGACATGCCTGCTCTGGATGCACACTGGGACTCTGGGTAGACTCTGGATCCACACTGGGACTCTGGGTAGGCTCTGGATCCACACTGGGACTCTGGGTAGGCTCTGGATCCACACTGGGACTCTGGGTAGACTCCGGATGCAAGGCTCTGGAGCCGTTCCAGGATAATGCGGGCCAACACTTTTCCCACAATACTAAGGAGAGAGAATCCACGGTAGTTGTTACAATCACTACGGTCGCCCTTGTTTTTGTACAGTGTGACAATGTTGGCATCTCGCATGTCTTGGGGGACGTGGCCTTTCTCCCAGCAAAGACACAGAAGCTCGTGCAGATGATACTGCAGTGTAGCTTCCCACTCTTGAAGGCTTCAGGGGGATTTCCATCTTTCCCTGGGGCTCTCCCACGGGGAGACAGTCGAAGGCTTTGCTGAGCTCCTCCCTAGGTGGCAATGCGTCAAGCTCTTCCATGACTGGTGAGTCGGTCAGTGCCCTTGGGGCAGAATTGGGTTGCATACGGCTCCAGACAGTGCTCTACCCAACGTTCAAGCTGCTTGCTCTGGTCCGTGGTGACTACCCCATTTTTCCACTTCAGTGGGGCTGTCTTGCTGGCTGGAGGGCCTGTTCCTGACTCGATGCTGTCAAACACCTTGTGTTCCCGCAGCTGGCAGCTGATAGGGATTTGCCGCTTAGGCTCAGCCGGTAGCTGTTTGCACAACGTCAGACAGTTTGCCGTGCCTTGTTTCTGGTAGCTCTGATCGCATTGCAAGCGCTGGTGCAGGGGCTTTGCTTGTTGGCCAGCAGGGCTTTTCTCTTGGCCTCTGCCACTTGCTCCATTGCTTCCCGCTGCGCATCGTGCCCGTCTGCGTTCTCGGGCTCCTTTTTTTTACCAAATGCTGTTATGGCTGAGCTGTAGACGGCATCATGGAGTTGTGACCACTTGGAGTCAATAGAGGCGCTGTCACCCGGACTCTTCTTCATCGTGGCTTCAAAGGCGTCTGCGAACTGCTGTAGTCTGTCAGAGTTCACTGTACAGCAGGAATGATGGAGTCTCTTTGGCATTAGCCCTGCTCTGCTGACAACAACTGAAAGGTCTGTGTTGCTGTCTGCACTGTGATAACTGTGAGTGTTCAGGTCCCTGCACTCGGTGATTATACGGTTGAGCAGATGCTGGTGGTGGGACCACGGATGTCTCCAGTAGACCTCGTGCCGCTCCTTACCCTGAAAATACGTGTTGGTGATGCACAGTCCATGATGGCAGCATAGTTCTAGCAGTCTCTGCCTGTCCTCGTTCATCTTGCCAATGCCATAATGGCCAAGGCAAGAAGGCCATCTTCCTGGTCGGCTCAAACTTTAGCATTGAAGTCTCCCAGCAGGTACAATCCTTCAGCACTTGGGATTCTAGATATTGCCTCATCCAGGGCCTCGGAGAACTGGACTTTGGCCTCTGGTGAAGAACAAAGTGTTGAGGTGTGGATGCTCACGAGGTTTTCAGGGCCAGAAAGCGACAATAAGCAGAAAGCAAGGATTCTTTCTGTTGTGCCTGTTGGTGGTTCCATGGTGGCGATGATGGAGTTCTTCACTGCAAAACCAACCCCATTCTGCCTTGGGTCCTCATGAGGGAGACCCTGCCAAAAGAAGGTGCAATTGGACTCTCTGATGGAACCGTTATCCGTCAAGCAGGTCTCCTGGAGGTAGGCAAAGTCGATGAGCCATTGAGTGAGCTCCCTGTCAATGGCTGCTGTTTTGTGGGCATCATCGATCTGTTGGAGATTGTCAGTCAGTCCAGGACACGTGGTCCAGATGTTCCAGCTTGTGTGGAGAATAGCTGCGTTCTTCCTAGTTTTAATCCTTCCACCTGGTGTGGACGCACAGCTCACTTGTCGAGGTGAACTCTGAGCCCCATGCCCCCAGTGAGGCAGGCACGCAGTGGCAGGACAGTGCCTTACTGGCTGTGGGCTGCCCAACTTGAGACAGGCGAGATGCGATGATCTCTCCCACCGCCAGAAGTGGCCCCTGGCGCTCGTTTCCTGCACGAATCAGTTGAGTTTGTAACCAATAACAGCCACTTCCTGTGTTGTGCCAATATCTTGTGACGTCAAAGGAGTGCCCTCTCCATAGTGCCAGGGGCCTGGGCGAGGGGATATGGAGGTCCTGGGCCACCCTGATCTCAAGACCCCCCTCTCGGCGCTGCTGGCAGAGTCCAGTGGAAAGGGAAGAACCAGTACATTTGTTGCCAGCCCAGCTGGAATTGCTGGATGGTGACGTAGTAAGCCTTAGGACTCCCAAGGCAGACACAAGGCAGCGCGACTATTTACCCGTAATTTTGATGGTGCCACTGGCGATAATTCCGTTGCCTGTTCCTCCGTAACCTCCAGAGATGATGAACAGTCTCACTGAGATTTGGCACAGAAATTGTCAATTGCTGGAGCGATGATGCAGTCGGAGGCGAAGACGCGCCCGCAACCGCTGTGCACCGGTACCAACCCCCAGCCGAGAGTCTAGTGCAGGCCGGCCCCGCTGCGAGGTCTCCACACCCTCCTGCCAGCCAGTCAGCGCCGCACCCTCCGCCCTTATGGGGGATTGAAGCCGACGTTAAAAGGAGAGGACGATGGGGCAGGAGCGGAGCTGGAAGTGGGGAGCGCTGTGCAGACTGTGCAGGGTGAACCGGGAGTGAAAGCCAGGACTTCCCCGGGAAGGCCAAAATGGCCGCAGAGAGAGCGGGATGATTGGATGTGGACGACGGAATGTGAAGAGCCACAGGGTAGGGAGTCCATGCATGATGTCGGGAGAAGAGGGTGGCAGAAAGTGAAGGATGTCCTAATATGGAGACGCAAGAGACTTGCAGATGTGGGAATCTGGAGCATCTGGATCGGGTGGAAAAGGGGCCCGTTATTTGTGTTGTCTCACTGAACGTGTGGACATGCTACATTGGCAAGGCACCCCCAGCACATTCCTGTGCGTTTTAGTTACTGATGATGATGCAATTCACTGTATTAGGTATACCTGCTCATCAATGCAAATGTTTAATCAGCCAATCATGTAGCAGCAACTCAAAGCAAAAAAGCATGCAGGCATGGTCAAGAGGTTCAGCTGCTCAAACCAAACATTAAAATGGGGAAGAAATGTGATCTAAGTGGCTTTGAACATGGAATGATTGTTGGTGCCAGACCGGGTGGTTTGATTATCTCAGAAACTGCTGATCTCCTGGGATTTTCATGCACAACAGTCTCTGGAGTTTGCAGAGCAAAGTACCAGAAGTAAAAACAAAACAACCAGTGAAAATATCTTGTTAACGAGAGAGGTCAGAGAGGGGCTAGACTGGTCCAAGCTGACAGGATGGTGACAGTAACTCAAATAACCACACATTACAACAGCGGTGTGTAGAAGTCCATCTCTGAATGTGAAACATATCAGACCTTGAAGTGGATGGGCTACAGCAGCAGAGGCCATTTTTTTAGCTATAGGAGGTAGATAATAAAGTGGCTATAGCGTGTATTGTTCCATGTGCATGTGACAAATAAATCTGCATCTCAATGAACACACAAAGCACTGGAAGAACCCAGGAGGCCTGACTACATCTGTGGAAGGAAATGGACAGCAGGAGTTTTTAGACCATAAGACAAAGGAGCAGAAGTCGGCCATTCGGCCCATCGAGTCTGCTCCGCCATTTTATCATGAACTGATCCATTCTCCCATTTAGTCCCACTCCCCTGCCTTCTCACCATAACCTTTGATGCCCTGGCTACTCAGATACCTATCAATCTCTGCCTTAAATACACCCAATGACTTGGCCTCCACTGCTGACCGTGGCAACAAATTCCATAGATTCACCACCCTCTGACTAAAAAAATTTCTTCACATTTCTGTTCTGAATGGGCACCCTTCAATCCTTCAGTCATGCCCTCTCGTACTAGACTCCCCCATCATGGGAAACAACTTTGCCACATCCACTCTGTCCATGCCTTTTAACATTCGAAATGTTTCTATGAGGTCTCCCCTCATTCTTCTAAACTCCAAGGAATACAGTCCAAGAGCGGACAAACGTTCCTCATATGTTAATCCTCTCATTCCGGGAATCATTCTAGTGAATCTTCTCTGTACCCTCTCCAACGTTAGCACATCCTTTCTTAAATAAGGAGACCAAAACTGCCCACAGTACTCCAAGTGAGGTCTCACCAGCGCCTTATAGAGCCTCAACATCACATCCCTGCTCCTATACTTTATTCCTCTAGAAATGAATGCCAACATTGCATTCGCCTTCTTCACTACTAACTCAACCTGGAGGTTAAAGACTCTTTGGTCAAGACTCTTTATCTGCATGGAAAGAAGGGAGAAAGTCTGTATAAAGAGATTAGGGAGTGAAGCAAGAGCTGGCAGATGATGGGCAGATCACAGTGAGGAAGGGGATGATGGGCAGACAACAGAGGGAGAGAGAGAGGGGCGTATGCTGACAGGTCGAAGGCCTCCAATATGCTTTAACAAATGGACTTACCATGTATGTAAAGGATGGGACTTGCAAATCATTTTCCCAAAACTTCTGAGATACTGCTCTGGGCAGGAGTGTCATGACAGTCTTGTATGGGATTGTGTCTCCACTCTTGACGTTGCAAGTTTGTTTGTTGGGCTTATTGATCAATTCACATCCACCTGCCTGAGAATTATACAGTTCGAAAATTAGTTGATGAATGGAGTTCCCCCATCATTGAACACACCAACAAGGAACGCTGCCAAAAAAAAGCAGCATCCATCATCAAAGACCCCCACCATTCAGCCCATATTGTAATGGAGTGTGCTGAGAGGTGACTGAACCAGGTGGGGAGGAACACACCTCTTGTCCCATGCTGAGACAAACAAAAGTTTCTTCATCAGAACTCCAGCTGAACTCTGAACTTCGGTGGCTTGACTGAGTGACACCGCGAGGTGGATCACGTAAGGACCCCACGATAAGTGCGAACCAAGAGTTCACTTTAAATAATCTCCGTAGGCTGAAAATCCATGGCCATCGAAATAAACTTCACATGATTAAACAAGGGCTGAACAGCTCTAGATAAGATGACGACTTACAAATACAGGTGCAAAGCTGGTGGGACTCATGACGTATATTCTCTTCTCGCTATGACCATCGGGATGCAGATACAGGAACCTTAAGTCCCACACCACCAGGTTCAGGAACAGTTATTACCTTACAGCCATCCGGCTCTTGAACCAGCATGGATAATTTCACTCACCTCAACACTGAACTGATTCCACAACCTACAACTCACTTTCAAGAACTCGACAACTCATGTTCTTGACAGTATTTATATATTTTTTATATATATATATATATATATATTTTTTTTTTTTCCTTTTTTCAATTTGCACAATTTATGGTCCTTTGTACCTTGATTGTTAGTCCATTTTTGTTTGTGTGTGTAATTTTTCATTAATTCAATTGTGTTTCTTTGAATTTACTGTGAATGTCTGCAAGAAAATGAATCTCAGGGTTGTAAATGGTGACATGTATGTATGTTGATAATAAATTTTATTTGAACTTTGAATAACCTACAGACTCATTTTCAAGGACTCTATAATTCATGTTCACAGTATTATTTATTTAGTTATTTTCACATTTCCATTCTGTGTTTATTGTTACAATTTGTAACAGTGTTGTAACTTGAAACACTGACAATGTAACTACGTTGAAGCCCTAAAATCTTCCAGCGTATAGGGTGTGGTATGTTTATTATTTAGAAAATTTATGGATTATAGTAATTAATACATAATTAATTACAAATTATTTTACTATTATATTAACATAGATGTCAAAACTTTATTAGCATAATTTCATAATTATATTAACATTATATAAAAGAAAATTCCAGCTGCATTAACAAAGTGTGCGTGCGTGGAAGCATTTCAGTGACTGTGTGGCTGCACACCCACGCAGCTTAGAGGGACCAGTCCCTGAAACGTCAACTGTTTATTACCCCTCTCCATAGATGCCGTCTGACCTGCTAATATTTTCTCCTTACCTCATGTAGCTTCTTGCAGGTATAATCAACACCAAACCATGGAACACCAAGTATGAGCTTGCTGGGAGAGATACCCAGTTTGATATATTTGGAGATACCTAAGTAAGCAAAGTGAATCTGTGATTAACATTGAAACCGGGCTGGTAGATATTGAACTGGAAGGTGCTATTAGATATTAGACCATGAGATATAGGAGCAGAATTAGTTCATTTGGCCCATTGAATCCACTCTGCCATTTCATCATGGCTGATCCATTTCCGCTCTCAGCCCCAGTCTCCTGCCTTTTCCCTGTATCCCTTCATACCTGACTAATCAAGAATCTATCAACCTCTGCCTTAAATATGCCTAATGTCTTGCTTTCCACAGCTGCCTGTGGCAACAAATTCTGCAGATTCACCACTCTCTGGCTAAAGAAATTTCTCCTCATCTCTGTTCTAAATAGACGTCTCTCTATTCTGAGGCGGAGTCCCCTGGTTCTAGACTCCCCGACCATAGGAAACATCCTCTCCACATCCACTCTATTGAGGCCTTTCAACATTGGATAAGTTTCAATGAAAACCCATCCACCCCCACTTCTGAATTTCAGTGAGTAGAGACCCAGAGCCATCAAATGACGACAGGGAGTTCGGAAGAAAGTTGAGAAGTAGGACCACAAAGGTAGTAATCTCAGGATTACTGCGTGTGCCACTTAACAGTGAGTATAGGAATAGAATGAGGTGGAGGATAAATGCGTGGCTGAGGGATTGGAACAGGGGGCAGGGATTCAGATTTCTGGATCACTGGGACCTCTTTTGAGACAGGTGTGACCTGTACAAAAAGAACGGGTTGCACTTTAATCCCGGGGGACCAATATCCTGGCAGGGAGGTTTGCTAGGGCTATTGGGGAGAGTTAAACTAGAATTGCTGGGGGGTGGGAACTGAACTGAAGAGACGGAGGAAGGGGCGGTTGGCTCACATATAGAGAAAGCTTGGAGACAGTGCGAGAGGGAAGATAGGCAGATAATAGAGAAGGGATATGCTCAGACTGATGGTTTGAGATGTGCCTATTTTAATGCAAGAAGCATCATGCACAAAGCGGATGAGCTTAGAGCACGGATCAGTACTTGGAGCTATGATGTTGTGCCCATTACAGAGACTTGGTTGGCTCAAGGGCAGGAATGGTTACTTAGAGTGCCAGACTTTAGATGTTTCAGAAAGGAAAGGGATGGAGGCAATAGAGGTGGGGGCATGGCACTGCAGATCAGAGATAGTGTCACGGCTGCAGAAAAGGAGGAAGTCATGGAGGGATTGTCTACTGAGTCTCTGTGGGTGGAAGTTAGAAACAGGAAGGGGTCAATAGCTCTACTGGGTGTTTTTTTATAAACCACCCAATAGTAACAGGGACACTAGGGAGCAGATAGGGAGACAGATTCTGGAAAGATGTAATAATAACAGGGCTGTCATGTGGGAGATTTTAATTTCCCCAATATTGTTTGGCATCTCCCTAGAGCAAGGGGTTTAGATGGGGTGGGGTTTGTTAGGTGTGTTCAAGAAGGTTTTCTGACACAATATGTAGATAAGCCTGCAAGAGGAGAGGCTGTTCTTGATTTGGTATTGGGAAATGAACCTGGTCAGGTGTCAGGTCTCTCAGTGGGAGAGCACTTTGGAGATAGCGATCACAATTCTATCTTCTTTACCAGAGCATTGGAGAGGGATAGGAACAGTCAAGTTAAGAAAGCATTTAGTTGGAGCGAGGGGAAATACTCAGGCAGGAACTTGGAAGCATAAATTGAGAACAGATGTTCTCAGGGAAATGTACGGCAGAAATTTGGCAAAAGTTCAGGGGATATTTGCGTGGCGTTCTGTAAAGGTATGTTCCAATGAGACAGGGAAAGGATCGTAGGGTACAGGAACTGTGGTGTACAAAGACAGTTGAAAATCTCGTCAAGAAGAAAAAAAAAAGCTTACAAAAGGTTTGAAAAACTGGGTAATGATAGAGATCTAGAAGATTATGAGGTTAGCAGGAAGGAGCTTAAGAGTGAAATTAGGAGAGCCAGAAGGGGCCACGAGAAGGCCTTGGTGAGCAGGATTAAAGAAAATCCCAAGGCATTCTACAAATACGTGAAGAGCAAGAGGATAAGACATGAGAGAATAGGACCAATCAAATGTGACAGTGGAAAAGTGTGTATGGAAATGAAGGAGATAATTGAGGTACTTAATGAATACCTTGCTTCAGTATTCCCTACTGAAAAGGATCTTGGCGATTGTCGGGATGACCTAGAGCGGATTGAAAAGCTTGAGCGTAAGAACATTAAGAAAGGATGTGCTGGAGATTTTGGAAAGCATCAAGTTGGATAAGTCTCTGGTACTGGACGAGAAGTACCCCAAGCTAATGTGGGAGGTGAGCAAGGAGATTGCTGAGTCTCTGGCAATGATCGTTGCATCATCAATGGGGACGGGGGAGATTCCAGAGGATTGGAGGGTTGCAGATGTTGTTCCCTTATTCAAGAAAGGGGGTAGCCCAGGAAATTATAGACCAGTGAGTCTTACTTCAGTTGTTGGTAAGTTGATGGAAAAGATCCTGAGAGGCAGGATTTATGAACATTTGGAGAGGTATAATATGATTAGGAATAGTCAGCATAGCTTTGTGAAAGGCAGGTTGTGCCTTACAAGCCTGATTGAATTTTTTTGAGGATGTGACTAAACACATTGATGAAGGTAGAGCAGTAGATATAGTGTATATGGATTTCAGCAAGACATTTGACAAGGTACCCCATGCAAGGCTTATTGAGAAAGTAAGGAGGCATGGGATCCAAGGGGACCTTGCTTTGTGGATCCAGAATTGGCTTGCCCACAGAAGGCAAAGAGTGTTTGTAGACTGGTCACATTCTGCATGGAGATCGGTGACCAGTGGTGTGCCTCAGGGATCTGTTCTGGGACCCCTACTCTTTGTGATTTTTATAAATGACCTGGATGAGGAAGTGGAGAGATGGATTAGTAAATTTGCTGATGACACAAAGGTTGAGGGTGTTGTGAATAGTGTGGAGGGCTGTCAGAGGTTACAGTGGGACATTGATAGGATGCAAAACTGGGCTGAGAAGTGGCAGATGGAGTTCAACTTAGGTAAGTGTGAGATGGTTCATTTTGGTAGGTCAAATATAATGGCAGAATATAGTATTAATGGTCAGACTCTTGGCAGTGTGGAGGATCAGAGGGATCTTGGGGTCCGAGTCCATAGGACGCTCAAAGCAGCTGCACAGGTTGACTCTGTGGTTGGCCTTCATCAACTGTGGGATTGAGTTTAAGAGACGAGAGGTAATGTTGCAGCTATATAGGACCCTGGTCAGACCCCACTTGGAGTACTGTGCTCAGTGGTGGTCACCTCACTATAGGAAGGATGTGATGTGGAAACTATAGAAAGGGTGCAGAGGAGATTTACAAGGGCGTTGCCTGGATTGGGGAGCATGCCTTATGAGAATAGGTTGAGTGAACTTGGCCTTTTCTCCTTCGAGCGACAGAGGATGAGAGGTGACCTGACAGAGGTGTACAAGATGATGAGAGGCATTGATCGTGTGGATAGTCAGAGGCTTTTTCCCAGGGCTGAAATGGCTATCTTGAGAGGGCACAGCTTTAAGGTGCTTGGAAGTAGGTACAGAGGAGATGAGATGATCTTTTACGCAGAGAGTGGTGAATGTGTGGAATGGGCTGCCGGTGACGGTGGTGGAGGCGGATATGATAGGGTCTTTTCAGAGTAATAAAGGCATCTGTTAGTCTTGTGAGACCATGGATCTGCGCCTGGAAAGTCTTCACTCTCCAGGGTGCAGGCCTGGACAAGGTTGTATGGAAGACCGGCAGTTGCCCATGCTGCAAGTCTCCCCTCTCCAGGACACCAATGTTGTCCAAGGGAAGGGCATTAGGACCCATACAGCTTGGCACCGGTGTCATCGCAGAGCAATGTGTGATTAAGTGCCTTGCTCAAGGACACAACACGTCGCCTCGGCTGGGGCTCGTACTCACGACCTTCAGGTCACTAGTCCAATGCCTTAACCACTTGGCCACGTGCCCACTGGATAGGTACTGGAGCTTAGGAAAATAGAGGGCTATGGGTAACCCTAGGTAATTTCTAAAGTAAGTACACATTCGGCACAGCATTGTGTGCTGAAGGGCCTGTATTGTGCTGTAGTTTTTCTATGTTTCTATGTTCTAAATCCTCTTCACTTGACAAGCCTTTCAATCCCAGAAGACATACCTGAAGAAACTTTATCGTAGGGAGCATTCGGCTTTGCAAAGCAGTCCTCGGTATTTGTAGTGTGCATTAAATAACTCATAACAAACAGACTGTCAGAGCTAGCCTGAAGTTTTGCATATTCGTAGCACCGACCATAGAGACAATGTGGAGACCAAGGCACGTTTACTATGACCTAAGTAACAAAGAGAAATTACAAAAAATTAACTCTGTTGGAGGTTGGCTCTGTAGCATAACGGTGAGCGTAACACTATTACAGCACTAGTGACCCAGGTTCAATCCCAGCAGCTGTCTGTAAGGAACTTGTATGTTCTTGTGACCATGTGGGTTTCCTCTGGGGGCTTCAGTCTTTGTTGGGCCAGAAGGTCCTGTTACTGTACTGTATATCTAAATAAAATCAGAAAAAAATCTTACAAGTACTGTGACTATACATGCACTCAATGGCCAATTTATTATCTACCTCCTGTACCTACTGTCAAGATGAAGCCACACTCAGGTTGGAGGAACAACACTTTATATTCCGTCTGGGTAGCCTCCAACCTGATGACATGAACATCGACTTCTCTAACTTCCGCTAGTGCCCCACCTCCCCCTCGTACCCCATCCGTTATTTATTTATATACACACATTCTTTGTCTCTCTCTCCTTTTTCTCCCTCTGTCCCTCTCACTATACCCCTTGCCCATCCTCTGGGTTTTTCCTCCCCCTCCTTTTCCTTCTCTCTGGGCCTCCTGTCCCATGATCCTCTCATATCCCTTTTGCCAATCACCTGTCCAGCTCTCGGCTCCATCCCTCCCCCTCCTGTCTTCTCCCATCATTTCGGATCTCCCCCTCCCCCTCCCACTTTCAAATCTCTTACTAGCTCTTCTTTCAGTTAGTCCTGACCAAGGGTCTCGGCCCGAAACGTCGACTGTACCTCTTTCTAGAGATGCTGCCTGGCCTGCTGCGTTCACCAGCAACTTTGATGTGGGTTGCTTGAATTTCCAGCATCTGCAGAATTCCTCGTGTTTGCATTATCTGAGTTACTGTCACCTTCCTGTCAGCTTGAACCAGTCTGGCCATTCTCCTCTGACCTCTCCCCTTAACAAGGCATTTTCACCCACAGAACTACGCGAGGTTTTTTGTTCTTAACATCATTCTCTGTAAACACTTAGAGACGGTTGTGTGTGAAAATCCCAGGAGATCAGCAGTTTCTGAGATGCTCAAACCACCCTGTCTGGCACCAACAATCATCCCACAGTCAAAGACACTGAGGTCACATTTCCTCCCCATTCTGATGTTTGGTCTCAACAACAACTGAACCTCTTGACCATGACCACATGCTTTTATGCATTGAGTTGCTGCCACATGACAGGCAAATTAGCCATTTGCGATAATGAGCAGGTGTACAGGTATACCTAATAAAGTGGCCACTGAGTGTTTGTACAATCATATGTACATGACATTCATGGGAATTTCCAGTTAATTTTGATCAGTTTTCAGTTTTATTTATTTTTCTTTCATTGAATCTCAGGGTTATATATGGAGATATATATGTACTTCGATAATAAATTTGCATTGAACTCTGAATATACTTTGAAATTTGAATAATAAAGTTTCTGATATCCCAGATAAGGTCAGGAAAATCATTAAAGTCCCAGAGATTCAGACAATACGATGCATTGCATTTTCAACTTAATGGTCAATATATTAAGTTCCCTGGACTTGAGGGACTGGGTTAAGGACAGACTTTTTTCTTAGTGTGTAGGAGACTGAGGGTGAACTTATACTAATCCATGTTTATAAACCATCTTATACATTTATATTTATTGTGTTTTTTATTATTGTGTTCTTTAGCTGATTTGTTTTGTGCTGCATCAGATCCTGCATAATAATTATTCCATTCTCCTTCACACTTGTGTGCTGGAAGTGATAGGGTGGTGAGATGTAAGGCGCTCCTTCCCTCCGCTGGCCTGCAGGTCCACCTTGGGCAAGGTGTAGCACCTGCTTCGCCCCCCTCCCATGGATCAGGGTCATGTGAAGCCATGGGAGCAGGAGGTGGATGGTCATATGAGCAGCTGGTTGGGTCACCCATCTTGTAAAGACACTGCCCAGAAGAAGGCAATGACAAACCACTTCTGTAGAAAAATTTACCAAGAGCAATCATGTTCTCCCAGGAAAAGTGAATAAACTAGAAAATGGGTTGGCAAAGATGTCTGTCCATGGCTCCTGGAGATGGGCAGTGGAGGGCTTTGCTTGGTTCTAGCTAATGATGTTCCAGGGGGTGTCAGTGTCGGGATAATTCCTGAGAAGGAAAGTGTGGTGTCCATGGATTCCAGGACCATTGGGCACAGCAGGGGATAAATGTCATCCTAGATTGCCAAACCTTGAAGAGGAGCATAACCTTGTCATGGTTTGGAGGCTTGTGTGATCCAGTGAGCTATGTTGGCTGGAGTCAGGGCTTTATGCTTTGGCTCTTGGGAGTGTCACCCATACCAAAGAGGTCAAAGGGAGAGGCCAGACTAAGTGTGGTCCACCGGTCCTCCAGGTTTGGAGGTTCAGTTGAGGGATAACCATCCTGATTGGTAAAACTGCATTGTTATGGCAACAGCAATGAAGAATCCTTCTACATCTGAGTGTGATGGTATTCCACCCGGGACCGGCGTGACTGACTGTACTGAAAACTGAGTGGAAGCTACCGACACGATGAAGGAAGCCCTGAACACGGCCAGAAATGGAGGACCTTCATTGCTGTCCTATACGCCTGCGCCAAGATTGCCAGTAAGTAAGATTGAGATAAGGACATCTTAATTTAATTTATGTTAGTCATTATGATTGTCTCTGTATTGTTATAGAATCATAGAATTATAATTTTATAATGTATTTTTGAAATTGAAAAAGGGAAAAGGAATAAAAAGCTAGAGGTCATAAATTTAAAGTGAGAGGGGAAGATTTAATGGTAATCTCAGATTGGTGGAGCAACAATTTATATTCCATCTGGGTAGCCTCTAACCTGATAGTATGAACATTGAATTCTCTAACTTCCAGTAATTGCTCCCCAGGCCCTCTTCCCTCTTTTTCCTTTCCCCGTTCTGGTTCCCCTCTCACCCTTCCTATTATCCTCACCTGGCTATCACTTCCCCTCGTACCCCTCCTCCTTCCCTTTCTCCCATGGTCCACTGTCCTCTCCTATCTGATTCATTCTTCTTCAGCCCTTTAGCTCTTCCATCTATCATGTTCAACTTCTTACTTCACCTGCCCTCCCGCACCCACCTGGTTTAACCTATCACCTAGCTTGTCCTCCTTCTCGTCATCCCACCTTCTTATTTTGTCTTCCTCCCCTTCCTTGGGTCTTGGGAGAAATGTCGACTGATTATTCCTCTCCGTAGATGCTGCCTGACCTGCTGAGTTCCTCCAGCATTTAGTGTAGTGTGACGCTCTTGGGGGGGGGGGTCGTGGTTAACAGCCCGCCCCTGCATTTCTAATGACCAGCACTGTTATTTGTTCTTGTGTTAAAATGCTTTTGTTGGATTATAGAGCGTAGAACATAGAAACTTACAGCACATTACAGGCCCTTTGGCCCACGATGTTGTGCCGACCATGTATCCTACTCTAGAGACTGTCTCGAATTTCCCTACCGCATAGCCCTCTATTTTTCACCTTAAAACTATGGTGGGAAGTTCAGTACATCTAGTGTTATCTTTTAGCTTCGGTTATACAGTTATTCCTTTGTGTATTTGTGGATCACCTTAACTGTAACCGGGGTGTGTGATGGTCACCTCCCCACTCTGTATGAGACTGGTTGGGTTCACTCTCTGCTGATGGTGCCTGATCTGTTCTGTGTTTATCACAGTAAAACTGCTGTTGAGTTAATGAGCTTCCTCGTCTGTCATTATGGACCAAATGTTCGCCACACTACGCTACATGGGAATCTGAAGAACAACCTTTTCACCCAGAGGATGGTCTGTGTCTGGAACAAGCTGCCAGAGGAAATGGTTGAGGCAGGTACAGTAACAATTTTTAAAAGATATTTGGATAGGAAAGGCTTAGAGACATGTGGGTCAAATACAGGCAAGCAGATTTAGCTTAAATTGGAATTCCGGTTGGCATGGAACAGATGGGCTGAAGGGCCTGTTGCCATGCTCCAGAACTCAATATTTTGCTTTCACAATGATTACCTGATTTATGTAGAGTCAAATGAGGGCATAGCCTCGGAATAGAGGGATGTCCATTTAGAATAGAGATGAGGAGGAATTTCTTTAGCCAGAGGATGGTGTATCTGTGGAATTCATTGCTGTGGAGGCCAACTCATTCGATACACTTACGACAGAGGTTGATAGGTTCTTGATTGGTCAGGGTTTCAAAGGTTATGGAGAGAAAGCAGGAGATTGGGCTTGAGAGGGATAATAAATCAGCCATGATGGAATGGCAGACAAACTCGAAGGGCTGAACGGTCTATGTCTTACGGTATCCTGGTCAAAATACAGTACAGAAAGAGGCCCTTCAGCCCATTAGATCCTTGCCAACCATCATCCATAAATCCTGCTTGAATCTGCAATATTTATTCACCCACACTCCCATCACTCCCCCCCAGGTTTCACCCCTCACCTGCACACTGGTGACAATCCACATTAACCCACGGACTCCACATGTGGGAGGAAACCAGGGGAAAGCCAGGTGACCACAAGGGAAGAGCGCAATCTCTACACAAGCAGCACCGGGGTTGGGATTGAACCCGGGTCTCCAGTGGACATATCGTGGAGGGAGTTTGACATGGGGAATTGCAAAGTGCTACATTCAAGTCGGAAAAGGCAGGAGAACTTGGTATGGCAACTGCTCTGCCTTTAATGGAAATCAGCCTCTCCTCCGTGGACTCTACACTCCTCCCTGCCAGCAAAGACCCCACCCATCGAGGACACTCTCCTTTCTCCCCTCTCCCACTGGGTGGAAGATACAAAAGCCTGAAGGCACATACCACCAACCTCAAGGGCAGCTTCTACCCCACTGTTATAGGACTATTGATACGATGGTGTACCTGTACAATAAGATAGAAGGCAGAAGAATGGGATTGGAAGGGATAATAAATCAGCCATGATGGAATGGCAGTGTGGACTCGATGGGCTGAATGGCCTAATTCTGTTCCTATGTCTTTGGGTCTTATGGTCTTATGGACTCTTGCCCTCACAATCTACCTTGTTATGACCATGCACCATATTGTCTGCCTGGGCTATACTTTGTAACTGTAACACTTTATTTTGCATTCTGTTTTTGTTTTACCTTGTACAGCCTCGAGGCACTGTTGCAATTAAATGATGTGTTTGGACAGTATGCAAGACAATGTTTTTGTATTCAATCCATACAGGTCATTTCAACACATCAGTACGACAAGGTGGAACAACGGAAAGGCAATAACCAAATAGCACATTACAAGAGAGAGTGCCGGGAGTAGGAGGGCTCCATGATTATGAATTGATTGTGGACTTCAGGAAGGGGAAGTCGAGGGAACTCACTCCAGTCCTCATCGAGGGGTCAGCAGTGGAAAAGTAAGCAGTTTCATGTTCCTGGGTGTGAACATCTCTGAAGATCTTTCCCAGGATTTTTAATCCAGGGAGCGGGAAGCACAGAATCAAATATCGCTGTGATGATTGTACGTTCTAGTATCAATTGTTTGGTGACAATAAAGTATAGGTCCAACATATTGATGCAATAACAGAGAGGGCATGGCAGTGGCTATATTTCATTCAGAGATTGAGGAGAACTGGAATGTCGCCAAAGACACTCACAAATTTCTGCAGATGTACTGTGGAGAGCATTCTAACTGGTACATCACTGTTCGGTATGGTGGAGGGGTTAGTCAATGCACAGGATTGGAAAAAGCTGCAGAAAGTTGTAAACTCAGCTCCATCATAGGCACTAGCATCCCCTCCATTGAGGACATCTTCAAAAGACAATGCCTCAAAAAGGTGGCAGGACCCCATCACCTAAGACAAGTCCTCTTCTCATTGCTGCCCTCAGGGAGGAGGCACAGGAGACTGAAGACACACACTCAGCATTTCAGGAACAGCTTCTTCCTCCCCACCATCAGATTCCTGAATGGACAATGAACCCATGAACACTACCTCAGTATTTTTGTTTGTTTTTTCTCTCTCTCTCTCTCTCTCTCTCTCTCTACCTCTCTCTCTACCTCTCTCTCTACCTCTCTCTCTATCTCTCTCTCTATCTCTCTCTCTCTACCTCTCTCTACCCCTCTCTCTCTTTCTACCTCTTTCTACCTACCTCTCCCTACCTCTCCCTACCTCTCTCCCTACCTCTCTCTCTATCTCTCTCTCTGCCTCTCTCTCTCTCTCTCTCTACCTCTCTCTCTCCCTACTAACCACAATGTACTAATCCTAACCCATGCATCTTTGTAACATGGGAGGAACTCGGTGCATCTGGACACACGCAGTCACGAGGAGAACCTACAAACTCCTTACAGATAACGGTGGGAATTGAACCCCCGATCAGTGATGGCTGGCTCTGTAACAGCATTAAGTTTACAACACGTTCAAATGGAATCAGATCCCAAAAAAAGTCAGTTTGCCATCATGCTTAATTGGAGTCTAAAAGCGTCACATTTAACAGTAATAGCTCGTTACCTTAGACTGGCGTATTTCCTTGTGAATCGCTGTGAAGATTTGTTGAACTGCTTCAGTTATTTTCTTGGATTCAGGAGAATATCTGATGACGACCTGATCCAAGTGTAGGTTGATTCCATCCATCTGATGTGTCTTCACCAACTTCACTTGGTTATTGACCCATTCAGTCATTTTCTCTTTAGTCCATATTGTCCTGACTGGTGGTAAGGTTACTGATGGTAAGACCATAAGACATAGTAGCAGAATGAGGCTGTATGGCCCATTGCATCTGCTCTGCTATTCCATCATGGCTAATTTATTATCCCTCTCAACCTTTTTCTCCTGCCTTCTCTCTGTAACCTTTGATACCTTTACCAATCAAGAACCTATCAACCACCGTTTTAAATATACCCAAATGACTTGTCCTCCACAGCCATCCATGGCAATGAATTCCACAGATTCACCACCTCCTGGCTAAAGAAATTCCTCCTCATCTCTGCTGTAAAGGGATGTTCTTTGTGCCCTTTGGTCCTTGGTCCCCCACTATAGGAAACATCCTCTCCACATCCACTCTATCTAAGCCTTTCAATATTTGACAGGTTTCAGCGTGAATCCCCATTCCCATTCTTCTAAACTCCAGTGAGTAAAGGCCGAGAGCTATCAAACATTTCTCATATGTTAACCCTTTCATTCCTGGGATCATTCTTGCCTTCTTGATCCTCTCCAATGGTAAATGGTTGGAATGGCCTTGCAGGAAGTCAAACAACAGAGCTGGAACAATAAGATGCACAGTATAGGCCCTTTAACCTACTTTAAGATCGATCTAACCCTTCCCTTCCACATAGCCCTCCAGTTTTCTATCATCCATATGCCTATCTAAGGGTTTCTGAAATGTTTCTAACATATCTGCTTCGACAACCACTCCTGGCGGCATGTCCATGCACCCACCACTCTCTGTGTAAAAAAAATCTATCTCTGACACACCCCCTTCATATATTTTCCTCCATTCTCCTTAAAATTATGCTTCCTCATATTAACCACTTCTACCCTGGGATAAAGTCTCTGGCCGTCTGCTCGATCTATGCCTCCTGTCATCTTGTACACGTCTATCAAGTCATCGTTCATTCTCCCTCCCTCCCTCGCCCTAGCTTGCTCAGCCCATCTGCATAAGCCATGTCCTCTAATCCAGGAGGCATCCAGGTAAATCTCCTTTGCATCCTCTCTAAAGTTTCCATATCTGTCCCATAACCAGTCAGCCAGACCTGACCACAATATTCCAAGTGTGGTCTAATGAGGGCTTTGTTGAGCTGCAGCATTACTTCTTGAATTCAATCCCTTGACTAATAAAGGTCAACACGTTGCACACCTTCATAACCCCCTTCTCACCCTGTGCTGTAACCTTGAAGATATGTGGCTGAGGACCCTAAGATCCCTCTTTTGCTCCACACTGCCGAGAACCCTACCATTAACTCCGAGCTCTGCCATCAAATTGCCCTTTTCAAACTGAATCTCTTCACACTTTTCCTGCTTGAACTCCATCTGCAACTTCTCCACTTCTAAGCAGCATTCACAGGAAGAAAATCTACGAATTAATCATGAATAATATGCAATTTTTACAAGGGAGAACATAAACAAGGAAAGAAGGTCCAGTTCAGTGCAATGTGATCAGACTGGTCAGGGTGTTGCTAAGCAACTAAGGTTGTGCTGGTTAGTTCAAGAACTGAGTGTTTGAATAGTTTCATGTTGAATCATTAAATAATAATCAGTTTCATCTTGATCATGGACAAGGATAGATCTGGTCCTAGGGTTGAGGTTCTTAACTGGAAGAAGGCCAAATTTGAAGAAATGAGAAAGGATCTAAAAAGCGTGGATTGGGACAGGTTGTTCTCTGGCATAGATGTGATCGGTAGGTGGGAAGCCTTCAAAGCAGAAATTTTGAGAGTGTAGAATTTGTATGTTCCTGTCAGGATTAAAGGCAAAGTGAATAGGAATAAGGAACCTTGGTTCTCAAGGGATATTGCAACTCTGATAAAGAAGAAGAGGGAGTTGTATGATGTGTATAGGAAGCAGGGAGTAAATAAGGTGCTTGAGGGGTATAAGAAGTGCAAGAAAATACATAAGAAAGAAATCAGGAGGGCTAAAAGAAGACATGAGGTTGCCTTGGCAGTCAAAGTTAAGGATAATCCAAAGAGCTTTTACAGGTATATTAAGAGCAAAAGGATTGTAAGGAATAAAATTGGTCCTCTTGAAGATCAGAGTGGTCGGCTATGTGTGGAACCAAAGGAAATAGGTTTTTTGCGTCTGTGTTTACTAAGGAAACTGGCATGAAGTCTATGGAATTAAGGGAAACAAGTAGTGAGATCATGGAAACTGTACAGATCGAAAAAGAGGAGGTCCTTTCTGTCTTGAGGAAAATTAGACTGGATAAATCCCCAGGACCTGACAGGGTGTTCCCTTGGACCTTGAAGGAGACTGGTGTTGAAATTGCAGGGGCCCTGGCTGAAATATTTAAAATGTCGCTGTCTACAGGTGAGGTGCCGCAGGATTGGAGAGTGGCTCATGTTGTTCCGTTGTTTAAAAAAGGATCGAAAAGTAATCCGGGAAATTATAGGCCAGTAAGTTTAACGTCGGTAGTAGGTAAGTTATTGGAGGGAGTACTAAGAGACAGAATCTACAAGCATATGGATAGACTGGGACTTATGAGGGAGAGTCAACATGGCTTTGTGCGTGGCAGGTCATGTTTGACCAATCTATTGGAGTTTTTCGAGGAGGTTACCAGGAAAGTGGATGAAGGGAAGACAGTGGATATTGTCTACATGGACTTCAGTAAGGCCTTTGACAAGGTCCCGCATGGGAGGTTAGTTAGGAAAATTCAGTCGCTAGGTATACATGGAGAGGTGGTAAATTGGATTAGACATTGGCTCGATAGAAGAAGCCAGAGAGTGGTGGTAGAGAATTGCTTCTCTGAGTGGAGGCCTGTGACTAGTGGTGTGCCACAGGGATCAGTGCTGGGTCCATTGTTATTTGTCATCTATATCAATGACCTGGATGATAATGTGGTAAATTGGATCAGCAAGTTTGCTGATGATACAAAGATCGGAGGTGTAGTAGACAGTGAGGAAGGTTTTCAGAGCCTGCAGAAGGACTTGGACCAGCTGGAAAAATGGACTAAAAATGGCAGATGGAGTTTAATACTGACAAGTGTGAGGTATTGGACGTTGGAAGGACAAACCAACGTAGAACATACAGGGTTAATGGTAAGGCACTGTGGAGTGCAGTGGAACAGAGGGATCTGGGAATACAGATACAAAATTCCCTAAAAGTGGCGTCACAGGTAGATAGGGTCATAAAGAGAGCTTTTGGTACATTGGCCTTTATTAATCAAAGTATTGAGTATATGAGCTGGAATGTTATGATGAGGTTGTATAAGGCATTGGTGAGGCCGAATCTGGAGTATTGTGTTCAGTTTTGGTCACCAAATTACAGGAAGGACATAAATAAGGTTGAAAGAGTGCAGAGAAGGTTTACAAGGATGTTGCCAGGACTTGAGAAACTCAGTTACAGAGAAAGGTTGAATAGGTTGGGACTTTATTCCCTGGAGCGTAGAAGATTGAGGGGAGATTTGATAGAGGTATATAAAATTATGATGGGTATAGATAGAATGAATGCAAGCAGGCTTTTTCCACTGAGGCAAGGGGAGAAAAAAACCAGAGGACATGGGTTTAGGGTGAGGGGGGAAAAGTTTAAAGGGAACATTAGCGGGGGCTTCTTCACACAGAGAGTGGTGGGAGTATGGAATGAGCTGCTAGAGGAGGTGGTAAATGCAGGTTCTTTTTTAACATTTAAGAATAAATTGGACAGATACATGGATGGGAGGTGTATGGAGGGATATGGTCCGTGTGCAGGTCAGTGGGACTAGGCAGAAAATGGTTCGGCACAGCCAAGAAGGGCCAAAAGGCCTGTTTCTGTGCTGTAGTTTCTATGGTTTCTATGGTAATAGTTTATGGACAGAGATGTTTGTTCTATCTACATTCTTTGCCAGATTCTGCAGGTATAATCCATTCACTCCCAATGCCCTGATGTTTTGCTTGTAGCTCAACAAGAGAATTTTTCTCAATTGCCCATCCAAATCTTTTTGAAGAATCCTGACTCCTCCACCCCATCCCAAGAAGCGAATCCCAGATACCAGCGACCCTGAGTGCAAAGCATTTCCTCATTCTAGACATGGATATCTATGACCACAACCATATGACACAGGAGCAGAATTAGGCTATTCGGCCCATTGAGTCTATTCCACCATTCCATCATAGCTAATCCCGGATCCCACTCAATCCGAAACACCTGTCTTCTCGCCGTATCCTTTAATTCCCTGACCAACCAGGAAACTATCAACTTCTGCCTTAAATACACTCCTGGACTTGGCCTCGACCATGGTCTATGGCAGAGGTCCACAGATTCGCTATTCTCTGGCTAAAAAATTTCCTTCTGATTCCTATTGTAAAGGGTTGCCCTCAATTTTGAGGCTCTGCCCTCTAGTTCTGGATACCCCCACCAGAGGAAACATCCTCTCCACATCTACCCCATCTAGTCCTTTCAACATTTGGTATGTTTCAATGAGTACCGGACCAAAGCTGCCAAATGCTCCTCACACGTTAACCCCTTTATTCCCAGGATCATCCTCGTAAACCTCCTCTGGACTCTCTCCAATGACAACACATCCTTTCTGAGATATGGGGCCCAAAACTGTTGACAATATTCCATGTGCTGCCTGACTAGTGTCTTATAAAGGCTCAGCATTATCTTCTTGCTGTTATATTCTATTCCCTTTCAATTAAGAGTCAACTTTGTATTTGCCTTCTTTACCACAGACTCAACCTGTAAATTAACCTTCTGGGAGTCTTGCACGAGGACTCCCAAGTCCCTCTGCAGCTCTCACGTTTGAACCTTCTCCCCATTTAGATAATAGTCCGCAGGATTGTTCCTTTTACCGAAATTCATTATCATACATTTCCCAACGCTGTAATCCATCTGCCTCTTATTTGCTCAGTCTTCCAATTTGTCTATATCCTGCTACAATTGCTTTACTTCCTCAGCACTACCTACCCCTCCACCGATCTTTGTATCATCCACAAGCTTTGCCACAAAGCCATCAATTCCATTATCCAAATCATTGACAATGTGAAAAGCAGCAGTCCCAATACTGACCCCTGAGGAACACCACTAGTCACTGGCAGCCAACCAGAAAAGGCCCCTTCTATTCCCACTCGCTGCCTCCTGCCTGTCAGCCATTTCTCTATCCATGCCAGTATCCATCCTGTAACGTCATAGGATTTTATCTTGTTAAGCAGCCTCATGTGTGGCACCTTATCAAATGCCTTCTGAAAATCCAAGTAAATGACATCCACTGCCTCTCCTTTGTCCACCCTGCTTGTTACTTCCTCAAAGAACTCTAACAGATTTGTCAGGCAAGATTTCCCTTGGCAGAAACCATGCTGACGTTGACTTTTTTTATCACTAGTCTCCAAGTACCCCGAAACCTCATCCTTAATAATAGACTCCAACCACTGAGGTTAGACTAACTGGCCTATAAGTTCTTTTGCCTTCCTCTCTTCTTAAAGAGAGGAGTGACATTTGCAATCTTCCAGTCTTCGGGACCATGCCAGAATCAAGTGATTCTTGAAATGTCATGACTAATTCATCCATTATGCAGTCCCTAACTCCCTTCTCAGCCACAGTTGCCTGCCCTGCCATTTGAGAACTACTGTGGGACATATCTATCCTGTGCCTTGTGAACTATTCCCAGAAACTTCAGCCATCTCTGGTCTGCTGTCATCCCCGCCAGTATTCTCCTCCAATCCACCTCTCTGGGTAAGCTCCTCTCTCATGCCTCTGTAATTCCCTTTATTCCATTGTGATACTGATACTCGTGACTTGTGCTTCTCCCTCTCAAATTGCAGTATGAATTCAATCAGATTATGATCACTGCCTCCCAAGGGTTTCTTTACATTAAGCTCCCTAAAGAGATCTGGGTTATTACAGAACAACCAATCTAAGTTAGCCTTTCCCCGAGTAGGCTCAAGCACTAGCTGTTCTAAAAAGCCACCTCACAGACATTCAACAAATTCCCTCTCTTGCAATCTGACAGCAACCTGATTTTCCCAATCTCCTTGCATATTGAAGTTCCCCATTACAGTTGTGACATTACCCCTATTACATGCCTTTTCCAGTTCCCTCTGCAATCTCAACCCACATCTTGGCTACTATTTGGTGGTCTATATATGATTCCCATAATGTTTTATTTTACCCTTGCGTTGTCTTAAATCCACCCACAAAGATTTGACATTGTCTGTCCAATGTCACCTCTTGGCTGATTTATTGACTGATTCCTTCATGACTGATTTATTATCCCTCTCAACCCCATTCTCCCGCCTTCTCCCTGTAATATTTGATATCCTGACTAGTCAGGAATCTATCAACCTCCACTTTCAATGATTGCCAATGAATTTCACACATTCTCCATCCTCTGGCTAGATACGTTCTTCCTCATTTCTGTTTTAAATGGACGTCCGTCTATTCTGAGGCTGCTGCACCTGGTCCTAGACTGCCCCACTATAGGAAGCATCCTCTCCACATCCAGTCTTTCTAGGCCTTTCAATATTTGATAGGCTTCAATAAGATCCTCCCTTATTTTCTAAACTCAGGTAGGTACAGGTCCAGAGCCATCAAAAGCTCTTAGCATGTTGACCCTTTCATTCCTGGGATCATTCTTTTGAACCTCCTCTGGACACTCTCCAATGACTTTAGGAAGCAGAAAGATAGAATATTTCTTTAATAAAATTAGTTACCTTTCATAAGCAGTTGAACACCTTCTGCATGGGCGTGACAGAAGAGTTCAGGGTCATATTGTTGTGAGGCCACAACAATTGTGATAATCGACCACATGTAGTGCTTCCAGTCCTTTCCTCCATTGTCAAAGACGAGTACCTGCTTCAACGTAAGGGCTGCAGTTACACCTTTACACAAAGATGAAAGACAGTTTCCCTGATCTACAGCACATTGCACAGTCAGAATCAGAATCAGGTTTGTTATCACCGGCATATGTCATGAAATTGTTGCTTTGCAGCAGCACTACAGTGAAACACAAAATACTAAACCATAAATTACAATTGGAAATATATATATAAATAAATAAGGACTGCAAAAGAGTGAACATACTGAGGTGGGGTACATGGTTCACGGACTGTTCATAAATCTGATGGTGGAGGGGAAGAAGCTGTCCCTGAGACACTGATGGGGGAGTTAGAGGTCAGGTTAGGGTTTAGAGACAGGGATGTGGGGAGTTAGTCGTCATATTAGGGTTCAGGGACAGGGATGGGGAAGAATTAGAAGTCAGATTGGGGTTTAGGGACGGGGATGTGGTGGAGTTAGTGGTCATATTAGGGTTTAGGGACAGGGATGTGGGGAGTTAGAGGTCAGATTGGGGTTTAGGGACAGGGATGTGGAGGAGTTAGAGAACAGATTAGGGTTTACAGACAAAGATGTGGTGGAGTTAGAAGTGAGATCTCTGCTTTTCACTCTGCATTCGAAGACCAGCAAAGTGGACATTGGTATGAAGGAGATCTGTTATTGGTCTGTCCTAGGTTGTTGCAGATCAATGAGAGCAGGAGGTATGAGGAGGTGCGAGTCTAGGTCGGTCAATGCACTCGTAGTTGAGGCATGGGGCTCCATCATCGTCTCATCTGGGCAATTCTGGTCGCCTACATACAGCCAGGACAACACCTCTCCCTCAATATCTAAAAAACAAAAGATCTGATTGTCGATTACAGGAGGAACTGAGAAAAGCTCAGCCCAATCAACAACAATGGGACTGTAGTTGAAAGTGTGAGTAGTTTCAACTTCCTCGGTATACACATCACCAAAGACATCACCTGGATTGTACACACCGGCTGTGTGGCAAAAAAAGCACAACAGCGTCTCTTCCACCTCAGGCAACTGAAGAAGTTCGGCATGAGCCCCCAGATCCTCAAGACCTTCTACAGGGGAACCTTTGAGAGCATACTGACTGGCTGTATCACCGCCTCGTACGGGAACTACACCAACCTTCATCGCTGGGCACTGCAGAGAGTGGTATGGACAGACCAGCGCATCTGTGGATGTGAACTTCCCTCCACTGGGGACATTAACAGCAGCAGGTGCAGAAAGAAGGCTAGTAAGATCATCAGGGACACCAGTCACCCCAACCATAAACTGTTTCAGCTGCTTCCGCCTGGCAAACGCTACCACAGGATTAAAGCCAGGACCAACAGGCTACGGGACTGCTTCTTTCTACACACTATTAGACTTATAAATTCACATGTCTGTATATTGCAATGGAGTCATAACGCAAAGATTTTTTACTCCCTCGTTGTGGGATGGATATAAGATTTAAATAAGTTCTAATTCTGAAAAAAAGAGTGTAGAGAAAATTTACAAGGATGCTGCTGGAACTTGAGGACCAGGGTTATAGGGAAATGTGAAGTACATTAGGACTTATGTACGGGTTTTTTTTTGTATGTTAAATTTAAAATGGCTCCTTTGTTATCTTAAGTGCTGAGAAAGTCTCCAGCTGGACATTTGCTTGGGTTAGTACAGATAGCAGGCTTCTATTAGCCAATGCGTGTTCATGTTATCGTTTTTTTCGGGTGATAATGCTGTCTCATATGACTGGGGATGGGGTTTTGGCGGGGAGTCAGAGGAGAGACGAGGAGAACAGTGGAGAGACGGGGAGAACGGTGGAGAGACGAGGAGGACGGTGGAGAGATGGGGAGTCGGAGGAGAGACGGGGAGGACGGCGGAGAGATGGGGAGTCGGAGGAGAGACGGGGAGGACAGTGGACGTGCGGAGAGGCTCCGGTCGATCACTCCGGGTGGTCCCGAGCCGTGAGTCGACAGGATCCAGGTGGTCATCAGGAATTGATTGAGCTCCAACGGTTGTGCACGAAGAATTTGGACTTTGATAAGTCTGACGTCTTTTTTTCCCATTACTTCCTTTTCTGTATCGAACTTATATTAATGTCATAGACTTAGTAATATCTATAAAGTGTACTTGGTAAAACGTACTGGGTGTGCTGGCTGATGATTGATGTTTGGGATTGATTTGGGCATCAGTGGTGCAGCAACCGACCCAGCGGGAAGCGTTCAGGCCGGTGCTGGGCGGGATTTCCCCTAGACATATACGAGCCAATATAGCTGAGCATTACACTTAATTCCCTGGAACATAGAACATAGAAGATTGAGGGGAGATTGGATAGAGTTTACAAAATAATGAGGGGTATAGATAGGGTAAATGCAAGCAGGCCTTTTCCGCTGAGGTTCAATGGCACTATAATTGGAAGTCATAGGTTAAGGGTGAAAGGTGAAATGTTTAAGGGGAATATGAGGGGGAATTTCTTCACTCAGGGGGTGGTGTGAGTGTAGAAAGCTGCCATCAAAAGTGGTGGATGCAGTTTTGATCCGGGTGCAGGTCGACGGGACTAGGCAGAATAATAGTCTGGCATAGACTAGATGAGATGAAGGGTTTATTTCTGTGCTGTAGTCCTCTATGATTCTCTGAAATTATGCCTCAAAGGTGCCATGTAAGTTGCTCGGGTTGTTAAGAAAGTGTATGATGTGTTGGCCTTCATTAGTCAGGGAAGACACAGAACCACAAGGTTAGACTGGACTTGGAATACTGTGTTCAGTTCTGGTCACCCCATTATCAGATGGATGTGGAAGGGTTAGGGTTATTGCTAGGATTAGGATTATAGGAAGGATGTGGAAGCTTTAGAGAGGGTGTAGAGCAGATTTGCCAGGACGCTGCCTGTATTGGAGAGCTTGTCTTATGTGGACAGATTGAGTGAGCTAGGGCTTTTCTCTTTGGAGAGAAGTAGGATGAGAGGCGACTTGATAGAGCTGTACAAGAGGAGAAGCGTAGAATGAGTGGGCAGCTAGAGGCATTTTTCCCAGGGTGGAAATGGCTAATATGAGATGGCACAATGTGAAGGTGTTTGGGGAGATATCAGAAGTAAGTATTTTACACAGAGTTGTGGGTGTGTGGATTTTGCTGTCAGGGGTTGTGGTAGAGACAGATACATTAGGGACATTTAGGTAGGCACATGGATGATAGAAAAATTTTTGACTTCTCCAGTGCGATCAACACCATCCGCCCTGCTCTGCTGGAGGAGAAGCTGACAGTGATGCAGGTGGATACTTCCCTGGTGTCATGGATTCTTGATTACCTGACTGGCAGACCACAGTACGTGTGCTTGCAACATTGTGTGTCCGACAGAGTGATCAGCAGCATTGGGGCTCCGCAGGGGACTGTCTTGTCTCCCTTTCTCTTCACCATTTACACATTGGACTTCAACTACTGCACAGAGTCTTGTCATCTTCAGAAGTTTTCTGATGACTCTGCCATAGTTGGATGCATCAGCGAGGGAGATGAGGCTGAGTACAGGGCTACGGTAGGAAACTTTGTCATGGTGTGAGCAGAATTATCTGCAGCTTAATGTGAAAAAGACTAAGCAGCTGGTGGTGGACCTGAGGAGAGGTAAGGTACCGGTGACCCCTGTTTCCATCCAGGAGGTCAGTGTGGACATGGTGGAGGATTACAAATACCTGGGGATACGAATTGACAATAAACTGGACCGGTCAAAGAATACTGAGGCTGTCTACAAGAAGGGTCAGAGCCATCTCTATTTCCTGAGGAGACTGAGGTCCTTTAACATCTGCTGGATGATGCTGAGGATGTTCTATGAGTCTGTGATGGCCAGTGCTATCATGTTTGCTGTTGTGTGCTGGGGCAGCAGGCTGAGGGTAGCAGACACCAACAGAGTCAACAAACTCATTCGTAAGGCCAGTGATGTTGTGGGGATGGATCTGGACTCTCTGACAGTGGTGTCTGAAAAGAGGGTGCTGTCCAAGTTGCATGCCATCTTGGACAATGTCTCCCATCCACTACATAATGTACTGGTTGGGCACAGGAGTACATTCAGCCAGAGACTCATTCCACCGAGGTGCAACACAGAGCGTCTTAGGAAGTCATTCCTGCCTGTGGCCATCAAACTTTACAACTCCTCCCTTGAAGGATCAGACACCCTGAGCCAATAGGCTGGTCCTGGACTTATTTCATAATTTCCTGGCATAATTTACATATTACTATTTAACTATTTATGGTGTTATTACTATTTATTATTTATGGTGCAACTGTAACGAAAACCAATTTCCCCCGGGATCAATAAAGTATGACTATGACTACTATGACTATGAAAAATGGAGGGCTATGTGGGAGGGAAGGTTAGATTGGTCTTGGAGTAGGTTATAAGGTCAGTACAACAGAGTTGGCCAAAATACTTGTACTGTGCTGTAATGTTCTTATAGAGGTGTATAAAATCATGGGGGACATAAAAGAGGTGAATGGTCACAGATTTTTCAGGTGTAGGGGATTATAAAATTAGAGAGTGTAGCTTTAGCATGAAGAGGAAGGTTTGAAGGGGATCAGAAGGACACATTTTTCACACAGAGGGTTTTGAGTATATGGAACGAATTGCCAGAAGAGGTAGCAGAGGCAGGTACAATTCCAAAGCTTATCAGGCACTCGGAGGGGTGAGGGGTACACAGATAGGAACTGTGCAGGGGTTCCCAACTTGGGGTCCACAGACACCTCGGTTAATGGTAGGGGTCTATGGCATTAAAAAAAGGGTTTGGAACCCCTGACTTAGAGGGACGTGGGCCAAAAACAAGAATGTAGAATATAAACTTTAACAGCACAGTGCATGATGCTGTACTGACCTTTGAACCTATTCTAATCCTCTCCTCTTTTTACGTGGCCCTCTATTTTTTGTTCATCCACCTATCTATCTAAGAGTCTCTTAAATGTCCCTAATGTATCCGCCTGTACCACCACCCCTGGCAGCACGTTCCATGCACCCACCATTCTCTGTGTAAAAAAACTTACTTTGACAGCCCTCCTTTACTTTACTCCAAGTAAGGTTAGCTCATGAGGTCAGCATGGCAGAGATGGCCCAAATGGCCTGTTTCTAAGCTGTATCACTCTATGACTCTGAAATGTGCACAGTGAGTTGAAGGTAGATAGCATGGTCCACCCCCAAAACTCTGATTTGATAAGCTTCCCAACCTCACGTAGACCCTCACCATCAGCATATATACGTCACTCACCTCCTTGTCCTTCTTCACCTCTTCATTTCGGGCCATGGGTTGGCACAGAACCAGATTCATGCAGTGACATTTGGTTTGCTGTTTCTCAGAGCCACTGCGGACCCATACTGCGAGCAGAGCTAGTCCCACAGCTGAACTACGGAGCATCCCGTCTGCCTGTGTTCTGCCCCGGCCGATCGATTTCATTCACTAACCCGACTGCACGTGACCACTTCCCCAGCCTCCCTCCTCCTCTCTGACTGCCGTAACAGTGAATTGTTGACACAAGTTTCCAACTAACTCTGGTAATGAACAACATGTTTCTGGTAAAGGAACATGGAACATTATAGCATAGTACAGTCACTTTGACCCACGATGTGGTTGCCAAACTTCTCACCTGCTCTAAGATCAATCTCAAACACAAGGGATTCTGAAGATGCTGGAGATCCAAAGCAACGCACACAAAATACTGGAGGAACTCAGCAGGTCAGGCAGCATCTATGGAAAAGAGTAAACAGTCAACGTTTTGGGCCAAGACATTTCTTCAGGACTGGAAAGGAAGGGGAGAAGTCAGAGTGAATCAAAGAGCAATTTACAGTACGTTTTCCTCCCACATAGCCTTCCATTTTTTCTATCATCCATGGCTATCTAAGAGTTTCTAAAATATCCCTAATGTATCAGCCTCTACCACCCCCCACCTGCAGAACATTCCACTCACCCACCACTCTTCTGATTAGCAAAAAACTACCTCTGACATCCTCCCCAGTACTTTCCTCTAATCACCTTAAAATTATCCTTCCTTGTATTAGCCATTTCTGTTCTGGGAAAAAGTCTCTGGCCGCCCACTTGATCTGTGCCTCTTATCACCTTGTACAGCTCTATCAAACTGCCTCTTATCCTCCTTTGGATTGAAGAGCAAAAACATTAGCTTGCACAACCTACCCTCACAAGACATTCTCTCCGATCCAGGCAGCATCCTGGTAAATCTTTTCTGAACTCTCTCTGAAACTTCTGCATCCTTCCTATAAAGAGGCAAAGAGGTGTTTTGCTCTAGAAACAGCATCAGATTTGTGGTCCCACCATCTCTTGGTGTACATGCATTAAATTCTAAACAAAAGAGATTCAGCAGATGCTGTAAGTCCAGAAGACTCAGTCTGAAATGCCAGCTGTTTATTTATGCATGACGTTATCCCTGTCCAACACTTTCCAGTGCCAAAAGTAGGGTGATCAACCAGTAAAGAACCAAGCCAGACGAATGCCAACAGAACTGACTTGGGCAGAACATTACTACTCAGAAATAGAACACTAAGATTGCTGATCTTTGCTTCTGGGAACATCGGTGATGTATCAAAGTAAAACATTGTCTTTGGTCCAAATGAGGTTGGAAAGTGACACACACAATTCTGGTCGGAACATGCTTCTCAAATTCAACTTCCCCCGTTTTAGAGTCAAGTACTGTATTATCGAACACTACAGCAGAGAAGCAGGCACTTGAGCCCATATATTCCATTTCACACTATTAATTTGCCTAGTCCTATTGACCCACAACAGGACCAAAGCACCCTCCATACCCCCCCCATCCATGTATCTACACGAATTTCTTTTAAATGTTGTAATCAAACCCATATCCACCACTTGCGCCAACAGCTCATTTCACACTCTTCCCGCCTTCTGAGTGAAGAAGTTCCCCCTTATGTTTCCCTTAAACATTTCACCTTTCACCTTTAACCCATGACCTCTAATTCTAGGTTCACCCAACCACAGTGGAAAAAGCCTGCTTGCATTTACCCTGTCTATCCCTCTCATAAGTTTGTAAACCTCTATCAAATCTCCCCTCATTTTCCATCACTCCAGGGAATGAAATCCTAAGCTACTCAAACTTTCCTTGTAACTCAGATCCGCCAGTTCTGGCAACATTCTCTTTCAATCTTATTGAAATCTTTCCTGCAGGTAGGTAACCAAAACTACACACAACACTCTGAACTAGGCCTCAGCCGCATCTTGTTTATTGAGATACAGTATGGAATCGGTTTTGAGCTGTGCTGCCCATTAACCACCGATTTAACTGTAACTTAATCACGGGACAATTTACAACGACCAATTAATCTACTAACTGGTAAGTCTTTGGACTGTGGAAGGAAACGGGAGCACCTGGAGGAAACCCATGCGGTCTGAGGGAGAACGTACAAACTTCTTATGGACAGCAGTGGTGGGAAATGAACCTGGGTCGCTAGAACTGTAAAGTACTGTACTGTGCTGCCCCTATCTTACACAAGGCATAGTTTCTGTAATAGTTACTGAAATTACTAGGGTTGTCTGATGCTTGGACAACCCATCCTAAAGATTTACCACCATTGCTGTGAATTTTTTGGATCTTGATTCACTCCTCTCCAACAACATCACAAGTTATTGCATGGGCCGTTAATGAGTTGGGTTTTTGTGGCCTGTACAGTACAGAAACAGGCCCTGCAGCCCACAATCTCCCTGTCCAGCACAATACCAATCCAAACCAATCTCATCCGCACATTGTAGCGATCTCTCCATTCCCTGCACGAACCAACACCATGAAAGTGTCGCGGTTAATGTGACACTGTTACAGCTCGGGGTTCAGTTCTGGTGTCCTCTGTAAGCAATTTTGTACGTTCCTTGCTCTGTACTGTGGGTTTCCTCCAGGTGCTCCGGTTTCCTCCCACAGTCCAAAGACTTACTAGTTAGTGGATTAACTGGTTATTGTAAATTGTCCCATGATTAGTCCAGGGTTAATTCGGGGGGTTGCTGTGCAGCGTGGCTTGAAGGACTAGAAGGGCCTGCTCCACACTGTATCTTTAAATTAAAGAAAACGCAACCTCCCTATGTTGCTCTCTTATTGAACTATTTATATATTTCTGATTGTAACTTATAGTAATTAGCTGCCTCAAAACAACAAATTTCACACTCCCCTCTTGTGCACCTCCTCCATCTCTTCCTCCCATAGTCCAGTCTCCTCTCCTTTCAGATCCCTTCTTCACCCCTTCACCCTTTTCCACCTATCACCTCCCAGTTTCTTTCTTCATATCCACTCCCCCACCCACCCACCCACCTTCCCCCTCACCTGCTTCACCTGCCAGCTTGTACTCCACCCGCTCTCCCCACCTGAAGATCGAGGGGAGATTTCATGGAGGTATACAAAATTATGAGGGGTATGGATAGAGTAAATGCAAGCAGGCTTTTCCCACTAAGGTTGGGTGAGGTCATGGGTCAAGGGTGAAAGGTGAAATGTTTAAGGGGCGCATGAGGGAGAACTTCACTCAGAGGGTAGTGGTATGAAGGATCTTGGCCAGAAACCTCGACTGTTTATTCCTCTTCATAGATGTCACTCTAGGTTTCCAGCAATTGCAGAATCTCTAGTGTTTATAAGTTTCACTTTGTCAATTATTTTCTTTTTACTAGACTATGTTTTTCCCAAAGCTGCCTCTCTGTCTGTGTAAACATTTCCTTACCGGTTGGTTTAGAAGGATCTGTATATTTTCACGATTTCAACTTTAATTGTTCCATCATCTTTAAGTGTAGGCTCAGTTGCCAGCAGTTCCGTCAACTGTGTCAAGAATCAGAAATCAGGTTTATTATCACTGACCTAGATGATATGAAGTTTGTTGTTTTGCATCAGCACTATGGCTCAAAGACAAAGTTACCATATGTTACAAGAATAATTAAAACGTGCACAATAAAAGGAATAATGAGGTAGTTACACATTGCCGGCACCTGCCGACCCACCGTCAGGGACATACAGTGCCAGTAAAAGGCCACTGACATCATGATGGATCCCACCCTCCCTGCTCATGGACTGTTTGTCCCACTCCCATCAGGGAGGAGGCTACATAGCACCCACACCAGGACCACCAGACTCCAAAACAGTTACTTTCCCCAAGCAGTGAGGCTGATCAACACCTCCACCCACTAACCCACCCCTCCACACCCCCGACTACCACTACTTTATCATTTCCTGTCAGTCACCTTATGTACAGACACTCCTGTGCCTAAAGTCACTTTATGAACATCTATGTGTATAAGCTATCTTATGTATTCATATTATGTTTTTCATTATTATTGTGTTCTTTACCTTATAGTGATTTTTTTGCTGCGACAGATCTGGAGTAACAAATATTTTGTTCTCCTTTGCATTTGCGTCCTGGAAATGACATAAAACAATCTTGAATCCATACAGATTTCATTACACAGTGAATTGAGGTAGAACAATGCAGAATAAGATAACAGCTGTGAGAACGTGCAGTGCTGACAGACACTAAAGTGTAAGATTATAACGAGGTAGATTCTGAGGTCAAGAGTCCATCTCATACTGGGGAACTTGTCATTTTTTTATTTATTCATTTATGGGATGTGGACATTGCCAGCTAAGCCAGCATTTATTGCCCATCCCTGATTGCCCTTGAGAAGGTGGTGATGAGCTGCCTTCTTAAACTGCTGCAGCCCCTGAGGTGTAGGTATGCCCACAAGTGATGTTAGGGAGGGAATTCCATGATTTTGACCCAGCGACAATGAAGGAACAGCGATATGTTTCCAAGTCAAGATGGTGAGTGTCTTGGAGGGGGATTTCCAAGTGGTGGTGTTCCCAGGTATCTGCTGTTCTCGTCCTTCTAGATGGTGGTGGTCATGGGTCTGGAAGGTGCTGCCTTAGGAACGTTGGTGTGTTGTTGCAGTGCACCTTGTAGATAGTTAACACTGTTGCAGCTGTTTATGGATGGTGGAGGGATTGGATGCTTGTGGAAGGGGTACCAGTCAAGTGGGCTGTCTTGCACTGAATGGTGTCGAGCTTCTCGAGTGTTGATGGAGCTGCACTCATCCAGGTGAGTGTCGAGTATTCCATTACACTCCTGACCTGAGCCTTGTAGATGGTGGACAGGCTTTGGGGAGTCAGGAGGTGAGTTATACCCCACAGGATTCCTAGCCTTTGACCTGCTCTGGTAACCATGGTGTTCATATGGCTAGACCAGTTCAGTTTCCTGTCGATGGTAACCCCCACCCCCCCCAGGATGTTGATAGCAGGGGATTCAGTGATGGTGAGACACTGAATGTCAAGGGACAATGGATAGAGCCTCTCTTGTTGGAGATGGTCATTGCCTGGTACTTGCGAGGCTCGAATGTTACTTGCCACTTGTCAGCCCAAGCCTGGATAGTGTCCAGGTCCTCCTGCATTTGGGTATAAACTGCTTCACTATCTGAGGAGTCACGAATGGTGCAGAACATTGTACAGTCATCTGTGAACATCCCCACTTCCAACCTTATGTCAATGATGAAGCAGCTGAAGATGGTTGGTCTTAGGACACTTCCCTGAGGAATTCCTGCAGTGATGTCTTGAGGTTGAGATGATTGACCTCCAACCACCACAACCATCTTCCTTTGAATCAGGTATGATTCCAAACAGCAGAGTCCTATAACAGTGGGGTAGAATCTATCCTTGAGCTTGGTGGTACGTGCTTTCAGATTTATGTGTCTTCTGCCTGATGGGAGAGGGGAGAAGAGAGAATGTGTGGGGTGGGTGGTGTCTTTGATTATGCTGGCTGCTTTACTGATGCAGTGAGAAGTTTACACTGAGTCCATAGAAGGGGGTGCTGGTTTCTGTGATGTGCTGAGCTGTGTCCACAACTGTGGAATACTCTGCTAGGGGTGCTGCTAGAGGCAGATACATTTGCGGTATTCAAGAACCTCCTGGCAACACACACGAAACTCAACAAGTCAGGTAATTTCTTACCCCTTGTCCGTCACCCTTGCCCCTTTGCCTTGCCACTGTCCTCCAGCCCCTGTCCCCTGTACATCACGGAGCGAGTCCAGCTGCAGGACGCTGACTGCCTCTTCCCTCACAATGAGTGGTGATTAATAAGCTACCCACTTAATGTCATTCAGAAAGCAGCAATTTAAGCAGCGTTTTATCCATGCGGTGATTACAGAGGGGCACAAATCATCGCCTCGTCGCTCGAGAGGCCTGAAGGTCACAGAGGACGGGGCCGCGGCTGCCTCAGCCTCACGGGAGCCAGGATCAGAGAAAACCGCTCCGTAACCCTAGCAACAACAACAAAACAATTCTTCCGCAAGCTGGCACCACAGAAACCAGCTGAGTGGAGATTTCCACAGAAATCTAAACACAAGAGATTCTGCAGGTGTTGGAAATCCAGAGTAACACACACAAAATGCTGGAGGAAACAACGGGTCAGGCAGTGTCTATGCAGGGGATAAATAGTCAACATTTCCAGCAGAGACCCTTTATCAGGATGAGATACATAGCTGACGATTGTTTATTTCTTTCCATCGCCGCTGTTTGACTTGCTAAGGTCCTCCAGCATTTTGTGTGTGTTACTCCAAAAGAAAAGAGCGGTGTTTCCATGACATCTTTCACTTCCCTTTCAAGACAACCCAGATTTTAGTAGCCATTTCTGAAGTCGTGTTAGAGGTAGCCTCAACCAGCTGGGTCACGGGCTCAAACCTCCACACCTTCAAAGACATCTTTAACAGATGTCACCTCAAGAAGGTGGCATCCACCATTAGGGACCCTTACCATCCAGCACATGCCCTCTTCTCATTACTACCATCAGGGAGGAGGTACAGGGTCCTAAGAATGCACAATCAAATTTTAGGAAAGTTTCTTCCCCTCCGCCATCAGATTACTGAGCAGTCTATGAACCCATGAATGCCACCTCACTATCTGGCTCACATCTGCACTACCTGCAGCACGGTTCACCAGATTGATTCCTGGGATGGCAGGACTTTCATATGATGAAAGACTGGATCCACTAGGCTTATACTCTCTGGAATTTAGAAGATTGAGTGGGGATCTTATTGAAACGTATAAAATTCTAAAGGGATTAGACAGGCTAGATGTAGGAAGATTGTTCCCGATATTGGGGAAGTCAGAACAAGGGATCACAGTTTGAGGATAAAGGTCTTTTAGGACCGAGATGAGGAAAAACTTCTTCACACAGAGAGTGGTGAATCTGTGGAATTCTCTGCCACAGGAAACAGTTGAGGCCAGTTCATTGGCTATATTTAAGAGGGAGTTAAATAAGGCCCTTGTGGCTAAAGGGATCAGGGGGTATGGAGAGAGGGCAGGTACAGGGTTCTGAGTTGGATGATGAGCCATAATCATACTGAATGGCGGTGCAGGCTCGAAGGGCTGAATGGTCTACTCCTGCACCTATTTTCTATGTTTCTATGTTAAAAGTTGCTGGTGAACGCAGCAGGCCAGGCAGCATCTATAGGAAGAGGTACAGTCGACGTTTCGGCCGAGACCCTTCGTCAGGACCAACTGAAAGAGGAGATAGTAAGAGATTTGAAAGTGGAAGGGGGAGGGGGAGATCCAAAATGATAGGAGAAGACAGGAGGGGGAGGGATGGAGCCAAGAGCTGGACAGGTGATTGGCAAAAGGGGTACGCAGCTGGAGAAGGGAGAGGATCATGGGATGGGAGGCCGAGGGAGAAAGAAAGGGGGAGGGGAGCACCAGAGGAAGATGGAAAGCAGGCAAGGAGATATAGTGAGAGGGACAGAGGGAGAAAAAAGAGAGAGAAAGAAAGAGGAAAAAATAATAATAAGGGATGGGGTACGAAGGGGAGGAGGGGTATTAACGGAAATTAGAGAAGTCAATATTCATGCGATCAGGGTGGAGGCTACCCAGACAGAATATAAGGTGTTGTTCCTCCAGCCTGAGTGTGGCTTCATCTTTACAGTAGAGGAGGCCGTGGATAGACATATCAACAGTAGAGGAGGCCGTTTATGCCCCACCTCCCCTTCATACCCCATCCATTATTTATTTATTTATTATTTTTTTCCCTCGCTCTCCTTTTTCTCCCTCTGTCCCTCTCACTATACTCCTTGCCCATCCTCTGGGCTTCCCCCCTCCCCCTTTCTTTCTCCCTAGGCCTCCTGTCCCGTGATCCTCTCATATCCCTTTTGCCAATCACCTGTCCAGCTCTTGACTCCATCCCTCCCCCTCCTGTCTTCTCCTATCATTTCAGATCTCCCCCTCCCCCTCCCACTTTCAAATCTCTTACTAGCTCTTCCTTCAGTTAGTCCTGACGAAGGGTCTCGGCCCGAAACGTCGTCTGTACCTCTTCCTATAGATGCGGCCTGGCCTGCTGCATTCACCAGCATTTTTTGTGTGTGTTGCTTGAAATTCCAGCATCTGCAGATTTCCTTGTGTTTGCACTACCTGCAGTCTTTGATTTTTATTAATACACTCAGTGGCCTCTTTATCAGGTGCACCTGTACACCTCATTAATGCAAATAAGACATAGGAGCAGAATTAGGCCGCTTGGCCCATCCAGTCTGCTCCACCAGTTAATCATGGCTGATCCTTTTTTTTCTCTCTTCAACCCCATTTCCCGGCTTAATATGCCAAGACTGATGAAGGCCTGCTAAGTCCTGAAGAAGGGTCTCGGCCCGAAACGTTGACTGTTTATTCTTCTCCATAGATGCTGCCTGACCTGCAGAGTCCCTCCGACATTGTGTGCGTTGACCTCCAATGCTTCATGTTTCTGGAACATTAAACAGCACAGCACAAAATCATGCCCTTCAGTCCACAATGTTGCTTCCCTCCAAAAAGATCAGGTAATCACTGAATCTAAATTTTATTTCTACATTAGCTGACTCAACCAAGAAACTTATACTGAAATTGCATTAAGCCGTTCATTAATTTAAATAAATGATGACTATTGATCTGTTGTGAAAGCTCTCTATAATTATGAATTCTAGGAAATATTTCAGAATTATTTTATAGTGGAGTAGCTCCCTCCAAAATAGGTAAAACAAACAATTTCTTCAAACTAATCAATCAGCCCTAAAGGTACAAACTGGCAAGAGAGTAAATGGGGATGTACTGAAAAGCCCATCCTTTTGTGCTATCATTTCATGGTATAAACCTCAAGGCAGGAACAAAAGCAAATAAACCTCAGAACAATTTTATGTTATTATTAAAGGACTTTAGACTCTTACAAGATGAAAAGATAAATCAATGGGTCAAAGGACACTGAATTATCTGAGGGGAAGCATGGAAACTTGTAGCAACAGTGGGCAATTCCATTATTCAGTATAATCATGAATAATTATCCAAAGTCCTGATCGTATTTTCTTTCTGTATCCCTTTATTTGTTTAACTAATCAGCTAATCAAATGGCAGCAACTCAATGCATAAAAGCATGCAGACATGGTCAAGAGGTTCAGTTGTTGTTCAGACCAAACATCAGAATGGGGAAGAAATGTGAACTAAGAGATTTTGACTGTGGAATGATTGTTGGTGTCAGACAGGGTGGTTTGAGTATCTCAGAAACTGCTGATCTTCTGGGATTTTCACACACAACAGTCTAGAGTTTACAGAGAATGGTGTGAAACTGAACAGCAGTTCTTTGGGTGAAAACTCCTTATTAATGAGAGGTCAGAGGAGAACAGCCAGACTAGGCACAAGCTGACAGGAACTCAGACAACCACTCGTTACAACAGTGGTGTGCAGAAGAGCATCTCTGAATGCACAACAGTTCGAACGCTGAATTGGATGGGCTACCTCAGCAGAAGACCACGACATATACTCAATGGCCACTTTGTTAGGTGTGGCCTAACTAGAGTTTTATAAAGCTGCATCACAGCTCCCTGACTCTTAAACTTGATTCTTAACAAATAAAGACAGACAAAATGCTTCCTGTACCACTCTATCAACCTGTATAGCCAATTTCAGGGAGCGATGGACTTGGACCCCAACATCACTCATTTGCCAGAGTGTGTGTTCGATGAGGCTGTTCAGTTTCAGATTGCATATGCATTGGACCATACAGTGAAATGCCTTGTTTGCATTAACAAGCAACATAACCTAGGGATGTGCTGGGTGCAGCCCAGATCTGTCACTACATATTCCGACAGCAACACAGCCAGCCCGCAACGTTCGGTAGAACAACACAACAGCAACAAAACAACAAGAGCTGAACAAGTTCCATTCCTCCCTCCCTCCCTCCCTGCCCCTCGCCCACCTATACACACACACAATTCTTCAACCTGAAGATTAGCTATCTTTGGCCTCCAGTAGACTTTCGGATTTATAGACATGGGGTTTCAGCTTCTCCAGTGGACTCACATATTTCCGTACATTTCTGGACTAAAGCCCATGAGGCGATAAGGTGTGGGAGCAGATTTAGGCCATTTGACAGATAAAGTCTGCTCCACCATTCCATCATGGCTGATTTATTATCCCTCTCAACCCAATTCACCTGCCTTCTCCTCATAACCTTGATGTCAAGAACGTATCAACCTCCATTTTAATATACTGTACCCAATGACCTGGCCTCCACTGCCATCCATGGCAATGAATTCCACAGGTTCACCACCCTCTGGCTAAAGAATTATTTTCCTTATCTCTGTTCAAAATGGACATCCCTCTATTCTGGGGCTGTGCCTGAGGGTCCTAGACCCACCCACTATTGGAAACATCCTCTCCACAGCCACTCTATAGAGGCCTTTCAATATTCGATAGGTTTAGATGAGATTACCCCCCCCCCCCATTCATCTAAACACCAGTGAGTTCAAGCCCAGAGCCGTCGGGCTTCAGATTTCAGCATTGACCCCGGGACCTGCTGATGGTGGGGAAGGAGGAGCCTTGGGACCAGAGTCACGTTTGCCCCTCAGGTGCAGAGAGGATTCTTTTATTTGTTGCCTCTCTTCCAGGGCTTAAGATGCTGAAGGTAGGACTTTGGTTGTTAATTGTATCCTCAGGGAGGGATAATTTCAATTAAGGACATCATTCCGTGCAGTAAAGGAGAAACTGTCATCTTCCCCCGTGCACTAACATCTGTTCTGAGGGCTCCAGTTACTGAGAACACACAGAGTCTTCCTCTAATGTTCATCGACATGACTTCGATGTGAGTGCACAAGGCACAGATAGTGAGTGTGAGGATACTCCCAAAACAGGCAATGCTGAGGATCAAAGTTCAGAGTAAATTTATTATCAAAGCGCATATATGTCACCATATACAACCCTGAGATTCATCTTCTTGTGGGATTCACAGTAAATACAAAGAAACACAATAGAATTGATAAAAGACCGCACACTACAAGACGGACAAACATCCGATGTGTAAAAATCAACAAACTGTGCAAAAATAAAAACAAAATATAAAAATAATAATAAATAAATAAGCAATAAATATCAAGAACGTGAGATGAAGAGACCTTGAAAGTGAGGCTATAGGTTGTGGGAACAGTTCAGTGATGGGGTGAGTGAAGTTAACTCCTCTGGTTCAGGAGCCTAATGGTTGAGGGATAATAACTGTTCCTGAACCTGGTGGTGTGAGTCCTGAGGCTCCTGTACCTCCTTCCTGATGGTAGCAGTGAGAAGAGAGCGTGGCCTGGGTGGTGGGGGTCCCTGATGATGGATGCTGCTTTCCTGTAACAGCGCTCTGTGTAACTGTGACGAACAGTAACAGGATGACCTGGGTCTGCTTGGTACATGGCTGAAAATTAGCAAATGGCTTTTAATCCAGATAATGTAAGGAATTGTATTTTGGGAGATCAGATCAGGATAGCACTTATAGAATGGACAATGCACAACACAACTAGTCCTCTCTGTTTCTGGGGTGTGTTATGGAAGAGAGGGACCTGGGACTAAAAGTTCATAGTTCACTGAAAGCAGCAACGTTTAGGGGGGTGAAGGCGGCGATGGGCATGCTGGCCTTCATCAGTCAGGGAACTGACTACAGAAGCTGGGAAGTTATGTTGCAGTTATCTAAGAAGTTAGTGAGGCCACTCACCAAGTATTGCAGACAGTTTTGGCTGCCTTGCTACATGAAAGAAGGTATTAAACTAGAAAGAGTGCAAAAAGATTTGTTAATTTTAGATTTTATTTTAATTCAGTGATACAGCATGGAGTAGGCCCTTTGAACTATGCTGCCCCAGCAAGCCCACAACCCTGATTAGCACTAACCTAATCATGGGACAATTTACAATGTCTAATTATCCTTCCCGGCACATCTTTAGACTGTGGGAGGAAACCAGAGCACCCGGGGGAAACCCACACATTCCACGGGGAGGATGTACAGAGACTCCTTACAGAATGGTGCTGGACCTGATCTCCGAACTCCGAAACACTGTGAGCTGTAATAGCGTCATGTTAACCACCACACCACCACAGTGCCTCAGGGTTTACCAGGACGGTGCCTGGGCTTGGGGGCCGGGCCTGAGTTACTAGCAGAGGTTGTGTAAACTAGGGCTTTATTCCTTGGAATCTAGGAGATTGAGTGGTGACCTTTCGGAGGTGTAAAAGACCAGGAGGGGCATAGACAGGGTGAAAGCAGATAGTCTTTTCCCAGAGAGGGGGTTGCTTAAAAACAAGAGGACAGAGGTGAGAGATTTGAAAGGGATTTCAGAGGCTCTCTCTTCACACAAAAGGTGATGAGTAATTGGAATGAGCTGCCAGAAATAGTGGTTAAAGCAGGCATGTTAGCAACATTTAAAAGTAATCAATAAGTCCATGGATAGGAGAGGATAGGAGTGGACTAGCTATCTGAAGGTCGTGAGTTCGAGCCCCAGCCGAGGGAGCGTGTTGTGTCCTTGAGCAAGGCACTTAATCACACATTGCTCTGCGACGACACTGGTGCCAAGCTGTATGAGTCCTAATGCCCTTCCCTTGGACAACATTGGTGTCATGGAGAGGGGAGACTTGCAGCACGGGCAACTGCCGGTCTTCCATACAACCTTGCCTAGGCCTGTGCCCTGGAGAGTGAAGACTTTCCAGCCGCAGATCCATGGTCTCCCAAGACTAACTGATGCCTTTATTTAGGAGAAGTTTAGAGGGGTATTGGCTGAGCACAGATGAGACTACTAACTGGACAACAGAGTCAGCATAGATGGGATGGGCCGGAAGGCCTGTTTCCATGCTGAATGACTGTAATAGTGCAGTCTCTGACACAAAGTCAGTGCTGACCACAATGCTAATTGAAACTGATCCCATCTCCTGCATGTGATCCACACCTCTCCATTCCCTGTCTGATCTTGCCCAAGCATCCTGGTGTGGAAGTTGCAGCAAGGTAAGATAATGTCCAGGTAAGAAAGGTCTTCGGAGAAAGATCTCTGAAGAGCATAACTTCCCTTCGCACAACAGGAGACTGGAGACATTTGGCATATGGAGACAAGGTGATGGTGTGAATGAAGCATTCTAGGGACACACACCAACTGGAGGGCGATTACTTTACTAACTTCAAACTATCATCTGTCACCACCCTGTAGTTTCTATTGACTTTCAATACCTGTATTGTGAATACTGTGCATATATATATATATATATATGTACAGTACTGTGCAGAAGTCTTAGGCACATATGCAGTGCCTATAAAAAGTATTCACTCCCCTTGAAACTTTACATGTTTTATTGTTTTACAACATTGAATCACTGTGGATTTAATCTGGCTTTTTTAACACTGATAAACAGAGAAAGACTCTTCCATGTCAAAGTGAAAGCAGATCTCTACAAAGTGATCCAAGTTAATTACAAATATAAAACAAAATAATTGATTGCGTAAGTATTCACCCCCCCCCCCTTTAATATGACATACCAAGTCATCACTGGTGCAGCCAATTGGTTTTAGAAGACACATAATTAGTTAAATAGAGATCTGTTTTTGGAGACCTGTGTGCAGTCAAGGTGCTTCAGCTGTAGAAAAGGTACACCTGCATCTGGATGGTCTAACAGCTGGTGAGTCAGTATCCTGGCAAAAACTACACTATGAAGACAAAAGAACACTCCAAGCAGCTCCGCAAAAAGGTTATTAAAAAGCACAAGTCAGGAGATGGATACAAGAAAACTTTCAAGTCACTGAATATCCCTCAGAGTACAGTTAAGTCAATCATCAAGAAATGGAAAGACTATGGCACTGCTAAATCTGCATAGAGCAGGCCGTCCTCAAATACTGAGTGACTATGCAAGAAGGGGACTAGTGAGGGGGTCCACCAAAAGACTCTGTCACAGACTGCAGTGGAGGCCAAGTCCATGGGTATATTCAAAGCAGAAGTTGATAGATTCCTGAATGGTTGGAGCATCAAGGGATATGGTGAGAGCACAGGTGTATGGGGTTGAATGGGATCCGGGATCAGCCATGATGACATGGTGGAGTCGATTCAATGGGCTGAATGGCCTAATTCTGTTTTTATGTCTTATGGTCTTATGGAGACCGATTGCAACTCTGGAGGAGTTACAAGCTTCAGTGGCTGAGATGTGAGAGACTGCGCATACAACTACTGTTGAGAAATCTCATGTGAAGACATGTG